>NC_048576.1:42681228-44070395 GCF_013265735.2 Oncorhynchus mykiss | reverse complement strand
TAGGTTGGGGTGATGACGTGGAGGGTGGCGAGGACATCAGACCAGGGCGGCTGGCGGCTGTAGACGTACTCGGTGCGCACAACCTCCACAATGTCCTTGTTGTTCTCTGAGGTGCAGGGCTCCTTGAGGGTGAAGGTGTTCCGGGAGTCTCGCCGACTCTCATGTCTGTCATCTGAGAAGAGGAAAGAAGTTTTTGGTATAATAAATGCTTATAGACTGTATAGGAACTGTACGTTTCCATAGAGATGGCCTTCGTAGAGAGGGAGGAATCATCTAATCGTGCAAATAGTCTTCTTAGTCTGTTGTAGAGTTAGATTTCAGTCAAAAGTTTTAATGAACGTGTCGTTCTGAAATCTAACTCCATACTCTTTTGTTAGACATGTAATCTCCTTGTGATAAACATAATATACTCATCACTAACTTAAAAAGTAATGAATTAGATGTCAGACTAATATGAGTCAGTTAAAAGGTGTGAATCCGATTAGAGAAATTAATATTGTGGACAATCAATTTTCTACTGACAGTGCTCAAATTGATAGCGGCCTCATGCCACGGTCTCACAAAATGACAATATTTAGTTCATTATGAACAAAAACCTTTTGCCATTGTGTTAAAAGTCTTGTAATAGACAATGCAGCATATTCTGATAGAAAGTTAAGTGGTGGGAAAATGTAAAAAATTAAGCTGGGAAATCATGTGTAGACGTTCTTTTTAAGTGTACTATATTAAATGGAGCATCCCAGAATAAGCATAGATATAAGTAAACCAAACGTGCTCCTCTGCTCAAGAGACTAACCATAAAACCCCCTACATGGGGAATTTGAGGAATGACCTTTACACTTTCGAGCAGCTAGCAGAGGGGTGATGGCACTCTGATGCCAAACAGTGATAAGTAGCGTCCAAGGCAACACGATCAACACGATGGCCAGAATGTCTCGTCTCTTCGGCATCTCCGGGGTCAAACCTGAGCCACGTCATTACCTGCAACACACATTTTTGGTTCAGAAAGGGTAACACAATTATACTAAGCTCATGTAGCATTTATTAGTTATATTCTTCAAGAATCAATGAGTGACCATTTTATCATTAATTGAGAACCTTAACAGCAGAATATTTTAGACATTGTGCCTTTAAGGTAAATACCAGGTGTTATTTCTGGATGGATTTCTGAACAATGGCTTCAGTATAAAGCGTTGAACTTAAAGAATGGGAGAAAGCGATCCTCCACTTTTCAAACAGACTACAGTGCCTTCGGAAACTATTCAGACCCCTTGACTTTTTCCACATTTTGTTACATTACAGCCTTATTCTAAAATTGATGAGAGTTAAAAAAAAAAAATCTGTCTTCACACAATACCTCATAATGACAAAGCAAAAACAGGTTTTTATTCATTTTTGCTAATAAAAATGAGATGACATTTTACATAAGTACTCAGACCCTTTACTCAGTACTTTGGGCAGCACATTTGGCAGCGATTACAGCATCAAGTCTTGGGATGTTTTTCAGTGGAAAGGACTGGGAGACAGGATCGAGGGAAAGATGAACGGAGCAAAGTACAGAGATTGTTGATGAATACCTGCTCCAGAGCGCTCAGGACCTCAGACTGGGTTGAAGGTTCACCTTCCAACAGGACAATGACCCTAAGCACACAGCCAAGACAACGAAGGAGTGGCCTCGGGAGTCCGGACTTGAACCTGATCGAACATCTCTGGAGAGACTTGAAAATAGCTGTACAGCATACAATCTGACAGAGCTTGAGAAGATCTGCAGAGAAGAATGAGAGAAACTCTCCAAATACAGGTGTGCCAAGCTTGTAGCTATAAGTAAACCAAACGTGCTCCTCAGTCTGAGGTCCTGAGCGCTCTGGAGCAGGTATTCATCAACAATCTCTGTACTTTGCTCCGTTCATCTTTCCCTCGATCCTGTCTCCCAGTCCTTTCCACTGAAAAACATCCCCCTGACCAAGGCCATTCTCCCCCGATTGCTCCGTTTGGCCGGGTGGCCAGCTCTAGGACGTCTTGGTGGTTCCAAACTTCTTCCATTTAAAAATGATGGAGGCCACTGTGTTCAATGCTGCTGACATTTTTTGGGACCCTTCCCAAGATCTGTTTCTCGACAGGTAAATCCAATCAAGTTGTAGAATCATCTCAATGATGATCAATGGAAACAGGATGCATCTGTCTCATAGCAAAGGGTCTGAGTAATTATGTAAATATCGTATTTCCATTTTTTATTTGAATAGATTTGCAAAAAAAACAACTGTTTTCTCTTTTTTTCCTTATGGGGTATTGTGTGTAGATTGCTGAGGATTTTTAAAAATGTAATCCATTTTTGAATAAGGCTGTTACGTAACAAAATGTGTAAAAAGTCAAGGGGTCTGAATACTTTCCAAAGGCACTGTATATTTAGCCAGCTCATAGTCAAAGAATGGAGGGGTTGACCCGTGGTGGAGCTACAGTAGCTGCCATCTAATGGATGATCACGTGTGAATTAGCCACATGCTTAACCCTCCATTAAGGAGCTGTCGCTCCGAGACTGGTTCTGCAAAGATAAAGCTTGCTAAGGAACCTGCTTTCCCATCAAAGTCATTGCACACCAGAAAATAGGTCAGAGACAGCTGCAAGCTTTTTTCTTATTTCTATCTTATAGAAAAGCATGCCTGAACACTACATAAAGAATACCTCACATTGCTAATGATCTGCAATTTTTTTTTATTATTTAAAAAAAACTGTAATATCCTATGTTTCGGAGTCGTGGCTGAACAATGACATGCATGATATATACACCTCACTGGCTTTTCCATGCATCGTCAAGATCGGACACCAGTCTTGGGTAAGCTGAGAGGTGTTTATCTTTGTTAACATTAGAGTCTTGAGTTTTTGCTCGCTTGAGTTAGAATACCTCATAATAAGCTGCAGATCATACTATTTAAATTTTTTGTAGCAGCCTATTTTCCATCACAAACTGATGCTGGCTTCATTAATAAGTGCATCAGTGACCTTGCAAACATATCCCATCCAAAAGCCATGGATTATAGGCAACATCCGCACTGAGCTAAAGGCTAGAGCTTCTGCTTTCAAGGAGCAGGACACTAATCCAGACGCTTATAAGAAATCCTGCTACGACCTCCGAAAGACATCAAACAGGCAAAGAGGCAATACAGAACTAAGATTGAATCCTACTACGCCGACTCTGATGCTTGTAGGATGTGGCAGGGCTTGCAAACTATCACAGATTACAAAGGGAAACCCAGCTGCAAGCTGCCCAGTGATGCAAGCCTTCCAAACCAGCACTCAACCATGCATGAGATCACCAGCAGTTCTGGATGACCAGTTGTGTAAAGTTCTTAAGTTGTACTTTAAAGTATTTTTACTTAAGTATTTTTGTGGAGTATCTGTACTTTACTGTGCTATTTATATTTTTGACAACTTTTACATTCCTAAAGAAAATAATTTTTTTGAGCAATTACATGTCCTTTTGATACTTAAGTATGTTTAAAACCAAACACCTTTTTTTTTTTTTGAATTTTACTCAAGTAGTATTTCACTGGGTGACTTTCACTTTTACGACTAGTCATTTTCTATTAAGGTATCTTTTACTCAAGTATGACAATTGAGGACTTTTTCCACCACTGCAGATGACTGTGTGTTCTCGCTCTCCGTAGCCAATGTGAGTAGCACCTTTAAACAGGTTAACATTTACAAGGCCGTGGGGCCAGACATATTACCAGAATGAGTACTCAGAGCATGCACTGACCAGCTGGCAAGTGTGTTCAAGTATATTTTCAACCTCTCCCTGGCCCAGTCTGTAATACCTATATGTTTCAAGCAGACCACCATAGTCCCTGTGCTCAGGAATGACATTGTAACCTGTCTAAGTGACTATCGCCCCGTAGCACATCTGTAGCCATGAAATGCTTTGAAAGGCTGGTCATGGCTCACATTAACACCATCATCCCAGACACCCTGGACCCACTCCAATTTGCATACCGCCCCAACAGATCCACATGATGCAATCTCTATTGCACTCCACACTTCCCTTTCCCACTTGGATAAAAGGAACACATATGTGAGAATGCTGTTCAGCCTTCAACACCATAGTGCCCTCCAAGCTCATCACTAAGCTCATGACCCTGGGACTGAACACCTCCCTCTGCAACTGGATCCTGGACGTCCTGACGGTCCTTCCCAGGTGGTGCGGGTAGGCAACCAAACATCCGCCATACTGATCCTTAACATGTGAGCCCCTCAGGGCCACATTGACAGGCCTGTAGTGGAGAGGGTTGAGAGCTTTAAGTTCCTCGGTGTCCACATCACTCCCTGCCATCGAGGACCTCTATACCAGGCGGTGTCAGAGCACTGGCATAATGCAGTTTATCTGGACTCCCGCAAGGTTGGCGTTTGGCCCCCTTCCCCCTCCCTAAAATAAAATGTGTCAGCCAGACAGCCACACAAAATATAGACTAGCAACCGCTGTCCATGGTGCTGAAATTGAGACATGTCTATGCGGATGCATGCCTATTGGCTTTCAGTTGTTGATAGGCTTTCAGTTGTGCTACGGCATGTATAGCTTTGCTTTAGCTAATGGATAAATGTGTATTGGTAGGCTTATTTGGTTGTAATTTTCTCATGTTAAGCCTAACATTTCACAAAGCTATACATGGTGTCGCAATGCTGCCATTTCATACTGCTGGCAACAATGTAATTACTTGTTTAGTAATTAAAGTTGGAAATTCAAACATTTCAGATATAAAATAAACGTTTGATGCAAACGCATACTAATCAGCTACCAAAAGTCTCCAAGTTCAGCGATTTTTGCAATTCGTTCCAGTCACAGGCAGCAGAGAACTTGAAGGAAAGGTGGCCAAATGAGGTGTTGGCTTTAGGGATGATCAGTGAGATACACCTGCTGGACCGCATGCTACGGGTGGGTGTTGCCATCGTGACCAGTGAACTGAGATAAGGCGGAGCTTTACCTAGCATGGACTTGTAGATGACCTGGAGCCAGTGGGTCTGGCGACGAATATGTAGCGAGGACCAGCCGACTAGAGCATACAGGTCGCAGTGGTTGTTGGTATAAGGTGCTTTAGTAACAAAACGGATGGCACTGTGATAAACTGCATCCAGTTTGCTGAGTAGAGTATTGGAAGCTATTTTTAGATGACATCGCCAAAGTCGAGGATCGGTAGGATAGTCAGTTTTACTAGGGTAAGTTTGGCGGCGTGAGTGAAGGAGGCTTTGTTGCGGAATAGAAAGCCGACTCTAGATTTGATTTTAGATTGGAGATGTTTGATATGAGTCTGGAAGGAGAGTTTACAGTCTAGCCAGACACCTAGGTACTTATAGATGTCCACATATTCTAGGTCGGAACCATCCAGGGTGGTGATGCTAGTTGGGCGTGCGGGTGCAGGCAGTGAACGGTTGAAAAGCATGCATTTGGTTTTACTAGCGTTTAAGAGCAGTTGGAGGCCACGGAAGGAGTGTTGTATAGCATTGAAGCTCGTTTGGAGGTTAGATAGCACAGTGTCCTTGGAAGGGCCAGAAGTATACAGAATGGTGTCGTCTGCGTAGAGGTGGATCAGGGAATCGCCCGCAGCAAGAGCAACATCATTGATATATACAGAGAAAAGAGTCGGCCCGAGAATTGAACCCTGTGTCACCCCCATAGAAACTGCCAGAGGACCGGACAACATGCCCTCCGATTTGACACACTGAACTCTGACTGCAAAGTAGTTGGTGAACCAGGCAAGGCAGTCATGGAGTTCAAGGGACGTTTCACCTATGGACCCATCCTCGTTCATCCTGATCTAACTTGTCCAACACCAAACTGAGGCCGAAGCAGAGGCGCCATCAGCCGAGGCGTTCATTCATCGATGTCGCCGCACCTGGATCAGAGCACAATCCTCCTCGCTCTGCTCATCTGCCCGACACCAACACCAGAAAAACCCATCACCGAAGGCTTCTTCGGCTCCTTTGACCGGGTCAACGAGTATGTCTGTCCACCTGTGATCTTCCCTTAAAAGGTGGACTCGCTGAAGTTTGCTCCATGCTCCATACGACCATTCAAGATCCTGAGTCGCATCTACCCGGTCACTTATCGTCTCTAGCTTCCCAGATCTATGAGGGTCTGTCCATCCTTCTATGTCTCCCTTCTCTCCCCCCACAGCTGCCCCTCTGCCCCCTCGACTTGTCGATGGTCACCCGGCCTACACTGTCCGGCATTTGTTGGAAACTCGTTGAGTCCGAAGCACCCTGAAGTACCTGGTGGACTGTAAGGGCTACGGCCCCGAGGAGCGGGCATGGGTGCCTGCCTGGGACATCCAGGATCCGGGACTCGTTCGGGACTTCAACCAAACACGTGGTGGTTGCCTTGGCTCTGTGGCTGGAGCCGCTCCTAGAAGAGGGGGTACTGTCATGGTTCCACCTATCACCAGAAGGTGGCAGAGACCATCCTAGAGACATTAATGACACTCAGGCGTGTCCTATTTACTCATTATGATTCCCCTGTTAAAACAGGTGTGTTTTCTGTTGTCGTTTGCAGATGCTTGAATTGTTTACCATGTGCGTTTGTTTCCTGAGTGAGTTTGAGACTTATTTTTATTTGGTTTTTATTTTTTTGAATTTACTTTTTTTAAATTGACTATCCGAAACATACAATATACTTGCAGTGAAGCCGCTCAACAACTACATAATACATAATACCAGTCATCCAACAGACTCCCATTCAGAGCGACACACAGAAGCATCCAGGGTCAATGCCCTGCTCAATGGCACGTTGACTGAACTCCCTCCAGGCCAAAAAACGTGAACCCTAACCCTCCAAGATCCCCCCCACAGTTCCCCAATAGCTGTCCCTCAACCATTCGAGACACCTTCCACAGCCCCCCCCCCCCCCCCCCAAGATTAAAAATATAAAATACAATTCATTCCATTCCCCATGCCCAAGAACCCCCCCAATGCACCAACAACCAAGAGACTGAACTAAAGAGAAAAAAGAAAGACACGAAACAACAAACAACAATGCAAAAAAATCAACAACAAAAATTACAAAAACTAAGGATATCAACGACAACTAAAATCATAGCCGCAATGCCAACTATATGTGTTTGTGTGCATGTCTGGCACTATTACATGCATGTGTGTGTTCTTGTATGCATTTATTTGAATGAGTGTGTGTGTATATGCATGTGTACAAACTCCTGCAAGGCATCAGCCTCAGGCAAACCGGCATTAGTTGTAAAAACACTGTCCCTCATTGTCATTCAAACAAACTGTTTCTTATGTTTTATTTGTACTTAAAAAAAAACTTTTATCTTTGACCATCATTCTATCTCCCGCACAACAACTCCACTCCCACCTGTCTCCAATTCCACATCCCATCTATCTCTGCTGGCCACCCTCTTCAGATTTCTACGTAACACATACAGTGCCTTGCGAAAGTATTCGGCCCCCTTGAACTTTGCGACCTTTTGCCACATTTCAGGCTTCAAACATAAAGATATAAAACTGTATTTTTTTGTGAAGAATCAACAACAAGTGGGACACAATCATGAAGTGGATCGACATTTATTGGATATTTCAAACTTAAAAAAAAAAAAACTGAAAAATTGGGCGTGCAAAATTATTCAGCCCCTTTACTTTCAGTGCAGCAAACTCTCTCCAGAAGTTCAGTGAGGATCTCTGAATGATCCAATGTTGACCTAAATGACTAATGATGATAAATACAATCCACCTGTGTGTAATCAAGTCTCCATATAAATGCACCTGCACTGTGATAGTCTCAGAGGTCCGTCAAAAGTGCAGAGAGCATCATGAAGAACAAGGAACACACCAGGCAGGTCCGAGATACTGTTGTGAAGAAGTTTAAAGCCGGATTTGGATACAAAAAGATTTCCCAAGCTTTAAACATCCCAAGGAGCACTGTGCAAGCGATAATATTGAAATGGAAGGAGTGTGACACAATCATGAAGTGGAACGACATTTATTGGATATTTCAAACTTTTTTAACAAATCAAAAACTGAAAAATTGGGCGTGCAAAATTATTCAGCCCCCTTAAGTTAATACTTTGTAGCGCCACCTTTTGCTGCGATTACAGCTGTAAGTCGCTTGGGGTATGTCTATCAGTTTTGCACATCGAGAGACTGAAATTTTTTCCCATTCCTCCTTGCAAAACAGCTCGAGCTCAGTGAGGTTAGATGGAGAGCATTTGTGAACAGCAGTTTTCAGTTCTTTCCACAGATTCTCGATTGAATTCAGGTCTGGACTTTGACTTGGCCATTCTAACACCTGGATATGTTTATTTTTGAACCATTCCATTGTAGATTTTGCTTTATGTTTTGGATCATTGTCTTGTTGGAAGACAAATCTCCGTCCCAGTCTCAGGTCTTTTGCAGACTCCATCAGGTTTTCTTCCAGAATGGTCCTGTATTTGGCTCCATCCATCTTCCCATCAATTTTAACCATCTTCCCTGTCCCTGCTGAAGAAAAGCAGGCCCAAACCATGATGCTGCCACCACCATGTTTGACAGTGGGGATGGTGTGTTCAGCTGTGTTGCTTTTACGCCAAACATAAGGTTTTGCATTGTTACCAAAAAGTTCAATTTTGGTTTAATCTGACCAGAGCACCTTCTTCCACATGTTTGGTGTGTCTCCCAGGTGGCTTGTGGCAAACTTTAAACAACACTTTTTATGGATATCTTTAAGAAATGGCTTTCTTCTTGCCACTCTTCCATAAAGGCCAGATTTGTGCAATATACGACTGATTGTTGTCCTATGGACAGAGTCTCCCACCTCAGCTGTAGATCTCTGCAGTTCATCCAGAGTGATCATGGGCCTCTTGGCTGCATCTCTGATCAGTCTTCTCCTTGTATGAGCTGAAAGTTTAGAGGGACGGCCAGGTCTTGGTAGATTTGCAGTGGTCTGATACTCCTTCCATTTCAATATTATCGCTTGCACAGTGCTCCTTGGGATGTTTAAAGCTTGGGAAATCTTTTTGTATCCAAATCCGGCTTTAAACTTCTTCACAACAGTATCTCGGACCTGCCTGGTGTGTTCCTTGTTCTTCATGATGCTCTCTGCGCTTTTAACGGACCTCTGAGACTATCACAGTGCAGGTGCATTTATACGGAGACTTGATTACACACAGGTGGATTTATCACAGGATTGTATTTATCATCATTAGTCATTTTGGTCAACATTGGATCATTCAGAGATCCTCACTGAACTTCTGGAGAGAGTTTGCTGCACTGAAAGTAAAGGGGCTGAATAATTTTGCACGCCCAATTTTTCAGTTTTTGATTTGTTAAAAAAGTTTGAAATATCCAATAAATGTCGTTCCACTTCATGATTGTGTCCCACTTGTTGTTGATTCTTCACAAAAAAATACAGTTTTATATCTTTATGTTTGAAGCCTGAAATGTGGCAAAAGGTCGCAAAGTTCAAGGGGGCCGAATACTTTCGCAAGGCACTGTATCTTTCAACATTGCTGTGATGTTTAACGTAAAGTATTAGTATATTAGTAATTGACTGACCCGGTCTCTCAAGATCTCATAACGGTACTATGTCTAGGGTCAATTTTAGATCAATGCTATGCATTTTCAACCATTCCTAAACCTGAGACCAGAAACAGGCTACCTGAGGGCAATACCAAAATCTGCAGAGCTTCGATGATTTTATGCCCCAAAAACTCAACGTTTTGTTGGTGGCAAGAATTCTATACAATCATTTTAGCTGAAAAGCATGAAGTCTTGAATCGTGCGTTGTTTTATATATCAATGCATACATACCATAGAATCGGTACATCAAAAATCTCTACCCAACTATTTTGCAATCTGTATGGCACAGTTGTCAACATCCTGGTCCTCAAATTAAACTGGTATACTTTTCTATTCATGCTATTTATTCCTCTGCCAGTTTTGATCCTTTATATTGGGCAGACAGACCAGTTCCCTACCTCCTCCCTCTGCCACCTGCCTCCTACATCTTTGGGGTGATGCTGTAATCAATTGGTTGTACTCTTGGATTGAGCAGACCTTCCTGTACAATTCTGATAACTCCATGAAGGACATAACTCTACCATTCCAATATCATTTTCAAACATCTTTCCCATAAATACAGGTATTTTATCAACCAGCACATTAGAGTTCAGCCATAATATTTGTTCTATCTTTTCAGGGGGGTGAAATTGAAATTGTAGCCAGCTCTGCAATGCTTGTTTGAAAAAGAGAGATACTTTGAAAAAAGTATAATTTTCAATTAATTGAAAATGAGACATGGCAATCTGCACAAAGGCAAAAAGACAATTTTTAAACAATGGATGAGCTTTTTTTGTAATCTACTTGAGAACCGTTTAGGGTTCAAGTAAAACTTATAAATAAGTGAAGCTTTTAGAGAGATGTTTAGTGCTTTTATATATAATAATCTCAACCCACCCAATTCATATTTATTATATAGATAAGCATGCTTTATTTTGTCTGATTTAGCGTCCCAGATAAAGCAAAATATATTTGCTCATATGATTTGAAAAATGTATCCTCAGGAGAAGGCAGCGCCATAAGTAAGTGAGTAAACTGAGATAAGACTAAGGAGTTTATCAGAGCAATTTTTCCATAAATAGACAGGTATTTACCTCTCCATGGTTACAGGATCATGTCTATTTTTACAAGTTTTCTATTGAAATTCATTGTGGAGAGCTTATTTATATATTTAGTGATATGAATACCAAGTATGTCTACTTCACCATCAGCACATTTTATAGGTAAACTGCAGGGTAATCTAAAAGTTGTATTTTTTAAAGATCCAATGTGTAATATTGTACACTAATCATAATTAGGTTTTAGTCCAGAAAGTACAGAAAAGTTATCTAGGTCTTCAATAAGACATTGCAGGGATCTAGCTTGCGGACTTAATATAAAACTTGAGTCGTCGGCATACATGGACACCTTTGTTTTTAAGCCTTGGATTTCTAATCCTCTAATGTTGTTGTTTAATCTGATTTTAATAGCTAGCATTTCGATGGCCATAATGAATAGATATGGTGACAGTGGACACCCTTGTTTAACTCCTTTTGACAATTCAAAACTCTGACAAGTAGCCGTTATTTGCTATTTTACACCTGGGGTTACTATACATTATTTTTTCCCATTTTATAAGAGAATTACCGAAATCGAAAAAAATCCAGGCATTTATAAATAAAATCTATTCTTACTTTATCAAATGTCTTTTAAAAATCCGCTATAAATACCAGGCCTGGCTTCTTAGATGTTTCATGATCTTCTATTATTTCTAGTAGTTTCTAGTAGTTGATCAGGATTAACAATACCTGGTAAAACCTTTTTAATTCTGAGTGCTATGCATTTCGCTGCTATTTTTTGCATCACAACATTGAAGTGTAAGGGTCCTCCAGTTTTTTTTAAATAGACTGGGTCTTCATATTTGCTATCTGGGTCTTGTTTTAATAATAGAGAAATCAGACCTTCCTGCTGAGTACCTGACAGACTACCATTTCTATAGGAGTAGTCAAAACAATCTAACAATGGAGCTTTTAGTAAAGGCTTGGTATACCTCTACCGATATGCCATCAAGCCCTGAGGTTTTTCCAGACTGAAAGGATTTAATCGCCTCAAAGTTCTTCCTCTGTAATTTGTCCTTCGCACTGATCTTCCTGTACATTTGTTAATTTTCTATTTTGTTTATATTATTTGGAAAGAATTCCTTACCGTAATCTTCATTCAGTGGGGGAGGATGAGATGGAAAAGAGAACATCTGCCTAAAATAATTAGCTTCCTCTTTTAAAATATCATTTGGAGAATCATAGATGACTCCGTCTTCAGTAACGAGTTTCTGCAAATTATTTTTGTTAGCGTTCCTGTATTGGTGATTGAGGAATAATTTTGATCATTTTTTTGTAATAGATCACATTAGATCGTTCTTGAATAAGTTCCTCAAGTTCTTTTTGTTTTTCCTCTAACTTATTTTGTATCTCCGTAGTATCGTTTTTATTGCTATCTACCTGTATTATTAGTTCATGGATTTCCCTAGTTAGTCTTGTCTCTTTAGCCAGAAACTACTTTTTTATTATTGAGGAATATTGAATTGAATGACCTCTGAAGGAACATTTAAAAGGTATCCCAAACAATAATGGGATTTGCTGAACCTGTATTATACTGGAAAAATTCAGTTAAATTATTTTGTCTAAAATAAGTTGTCCTCCAGTAAACTTTGATTCAATTTCCAATATCCTCATCCACGTGGAAAATCTATAAGAGTTATATGAATTCCAATGAGCTGATGATCCGATCGCATTCCGTCTCCTATTAAAACTTTTTAAACCTTTGATGCAAGAGAGAAAGAGACGAGAAAGTAGTCAAGACGACTAGCTTGATTAAGTCTCCTCCATGTATATCTCACTAGGTCGGGGTTTCTAGTCTCCAAATATCTACTATTTCTAATGTGTCCATAATATTTGTGATTTCCTTAAGGGCATGGTGATGATAGTTTGTAGAGTGATTACCTTTACGGTCCATTGAGGTACTTAACACTCTATTATAGTCTCCTACCATAATGATTTGATAATTTGTTGCCTGTAAATTCAATAAAATGGTATAAATGTTTTCAAAGAATTATGGATCATCCTGATTTGGACCATATAGATTAATGAGCCAAATCTCTTTATCGTCCACTTTCATATTAAAAAAGATCCACATTCCTTGTGAATCAATCCTGACTATTTACATATTCAGATCAACATTTTTGTTAATTAATATCATCACACCTTTTGAGTTCCTTTGTCCATGACAGAAAATTATTTCACCACCCCATTCCTTTTTCCACACAACTTCATATAAGGATGTAGAGTGAGTTTCCTGTGAACAGTGTTATATTCCTTTTTTTTTAGCCATGTAAAGACTAATATTTTTTTTAATAATCTGCTAAACCGTTACAATTAAAACAGGCTACACTTATTTCACCCCGTACCATAACTAGATGCTATTCTCAGTCTAAATTGACCATGACTAGTGCTGGTAAAGTTACTGTCATCAGAAGTATTATGATGGTCAAAATTAGAGCTTTCAAATGTCTGATATTTATAATTCAAGAAATAGGTTCTAGCAATATTTGTTTTATTCCCTTGCCTGTTTTCCTGTGAGCCAATGCCACAGATGTTAGAAATTATTAAATTATTATTAGGTGTGTAGTAAATCTGAGTAGGTTGACGTGTATGATATTGGATGTGATTTAGTGAGTGTATATGATATCTGCATAAGAGTAAGACTATGATATGTGATGTCCAAATAAATAATAACTCAACCAATTTGCATGGTTGAGTATCTATGTGTGTAACATGTAGTGCGTATAGCCTTAATATTCATGATGATAATTGTAATCCATATCGTATCACCATCATAGTTGCATCATAATTACCTTTAACATCATTGAAAAACACATCCCAGCATTTCCATAGGAATTGATGTTTCACATGATCATGAAAGTCACCTTGCAGTACTCTAGAGAAGGCTTCACTACAGTACAAATGTATTCCGTACAATATGTTATCATTCCCCAATGCCCCTATTCTGATATCTCCCCCATGCTTGTTGTAAACATATATAAACTTGTAGACAAATACATTAAAAAAATAGATAAACAAACATATTAAATTATAAAACAGTTCGACAATAGAGAGAGAGAAGAGAGAAGAGAGAGAGAGGAGAGCGAGATCAGGTGTGTGTGTGTATGTATAAGTCTGTATGTGTAAGCGAGCATGTAATTGAGTACGTGTGTGTTCATATCCACTTCATAGTGTTCAGATATTTTTACAGTTCCCATACTTTCTTTTTTTCGTAACCTGAAGTCCCTGTAGAATTTAGTACAGCCATGGTGTTATGGAGCTGTCTCGGAATAGCTGTCCATCTATAAAGAGGTTGTCCACAATGAGAAAGGCATGCTTACCCTTCTCCCTTTGTTGCCTTTGTACCAGATACAGTCTTTCACGACGTTCGTTTATCTCCCTTGGAAATTGATCATTTAGACTGAATTTGGTCCCTTTAAGTTCCCTTCCCCTGCCTTTGATCCTTTAATTGGTAGTGTTCAAATTTTGTGATGATCAGTCAGGGACCCTTGGTCTTGTCGCTCCGAGCTCCAAGTCTGTGTACTCGGTGGAAAGCCACCTTGTTTACAGTCTCTTTATGAAGTTTTAAGGCGGATTGCATGAGTTCTCTGATTGCACCCTCTGGATAATTGGATGTGTCTTCCTGGAAAAAAATGGATTTTCACACATACTGCGACTTTGTATGTCTAGTAGCAACTCGTTCATCACCCTGTTTTCCCTGAGTAGACAATCTATGTTGGAATCGTGGATTTTTACCTTGGCTGCGAGTGCCTTGTTTTCTCCTTGGAGTGTGAGAATTTCACTCTGGCTAAACTCCAAACTCCCCATCAGCCCTGCTACCTCTTCACACAACTTTTCCAGTGTTGAATGGATTCCAGCCAGAGCACTAGCCTCTACTTCAACGGTAAGTAAATCGTCCGTGTCTGTGGACTAATTTGTTTTCTATTTTTGTTGGGTTAAAGTTATTAAGTGAGGTCGTCGGATATTTCCATGATCGAGTATGTTGCTCTTCCTTAGTGTAAAGCTGTTGGTACTCGTCAATTTCCATCAGGATCTCCTTAGTATCCAGGTTGGCTTTTTACTGCAACCAGTTGTTTTCCGAAAAGACAACAATGAGTCTTTCCCACGACTAGCACTCGTGGAATCCACGCCAAAAAATGGAACACAAACTTGCAGTCCCAGCCATCGTGTAATCCTTTGCAACAAAACCAATAAACAACAAACCGAGACTTAGCGTTTGTTGTTTTTCTAGTGTACTGTGATCCTGTGGCTACCGTTTCTCAGTAAAGTATTTATGTTTATCCTGAACCACAAATGTAAAAAATTTAAACCACTTGGAGCTGATTTTCTGGTGTTTTTACTGTCTTATGTCCAACAATACTGAACAAAAATAAACATGCAACAATTTCAAAGATTTGAGTTACAGTTCAAATAAGGAAATCAGTCAAATAAAATAAATAAGGCCCTAATCTATGGATAACACATGACTGGGAATACAGATATGCATCATTTGGTCACAGATACAGTACCTTAAAAAAAAGGTAGGTATGTGGATCACAAAACTAGTCAGTATCAGGTGCGACAACCATTTGCCTCATGCAGCGCGACACATGTCCTTCGCAAAGAGTTGATCAGGCTGATGTTTGTGACCTGTTGAATGTTGTCCCACTCCTCTTCAATCGCTGTGGGAAGATTCTGGATATTGCTGTGAACTGGAACACGCTGTCGTACACGTCAATCCAGAGGATCCCAAACATGCTCAATGGATAACATGTCTGGCAAGTAAGCAGGCCATGTAAGAACTGGGATATTTTCAGCTTCCAGAAATTGTGTACAGATCCTTGCGACATGGGGCTGTGCATTATCATCCTGAAACATGAGGTGAAGGCGGCGAATGAATGGCATGATAAAGGGCCTCAGGATCAATTTAAATTGCAATTGATAAAATGCAATTGTGTTCATTGTCCGTAGCTCATGCCTGCCAATACCATAACCCCACCGCCACCCTGGGGCACTGTGTTCACAATGTTGACATCAGCAAACCACTTGCCCACACGATGCCATACATGCTGTCTGCCATCTGCCTGGTACAGTTGAAACTGGATTCATCCGTGAAGGGCATACTTCTCCAGCTTGCCAGTGGCCATTGAAGGTGAGCATTTGCCCACTGAAGTTGGTTACAACGCCAAACTGCTGTCAGGTTCAAGACCCTGGTGAGGATGATGAGCATGCAGATGAGCTTCCCTGAGATGGATTCTGACAGTTGTGCAGAAATACTTAGGTTGTGCAAACACACAATTTTATGAGCTGTCCAGGTGGCTTGTCTCAAACCATCCCGCAGGTGCAGAAGCCAGATGTGGATGTCCTGGGTAGGCGTGGTAAGACTAGGTCTGCAGTTGTGAGGCCGGTTGGACGTACTGCCAAATTCTCTAAAACGACATTGGAAGCAGCCTACGGTAGAGAAATTAACATTCAAACATTCTCTGGCAACAACTCTGGTGGACTTTTCTGCAGTCAGCATGCCAATTGCACACTCCCTCAACTTGAGACATCTGTGGCATTGTGTTGTGTGACAAAGCTGCACATTTTAGAGTGGCCTTTTAGTGTCCCCAGCACAAGGTGCACCTGTGTAATTACCATGCTGTTTAAATCAGCTTCTTGGTATGCCACACCGTCAGGTGGATGGATTGTCTTGGCAAAGGAGAAATGCTCACTAACAGGGATGTACACACATTTGTACAAAAAAATTGAGAGATATGCTTTTGTGCATTTAAGGTCATGAAAGATGGGACCAACACTTCACATGCTGCGTTCACATTTTTGTTCAGTATGTATACAGACTGAGTATACCAAACATGTGGAACTCCTTCCCAATATTGAGTTGCACCCCACCTCTCAGAACATCCTCAATTCGTCGGGGCATGGACTCTACAAGGTGTCGAAAGCATTCCACAGTGATGCTGGCCCATGTTGACTCCAATGCTTCCCACAGTTGTATCAATTTGTCTGCATATCCTTTGGGTGGTGGACCATTCTTGATACACATGGAAAACTGTTAAGTGTGAAAAACCCAGCAGCATTGCAGTTCTTGACACAAACCGGTGCGCCTGGCCCGGCACCTACTACAGTACCATACCCTGTTCAAAGGCACTTCAATTTTTTTGTCTTGCCCATTCACCCTCTGAATGGCACACATACACAATCCATGTCTCAATTGTCTCAAGGCTAAAAAAAATCCTTCTTTAACCAGTCTCCTCCCCTTCATCTACAGATTGAAGTGGATTTAACAGGTGACATCATAAAGGGATCATAGCTTTCACCTGGATTCACCTGGTCAGTCTATGTCATGGAAATAGTTCCTAATGTTTTGTGCACCCAGTGTATGGTACACGCACATGCATGCATGCACGCACGCACTCAAACACATGCCCCTGATTTTATCATTCAGACACATTTCCAAAGCTAGCCACTGGTCATAATAAGGGTATTATTAAAAATAAGGATCTGTAAAGAAACACTTATTGAATGTCTTGAGCTTACCAGCAGACCAGCAGAGAGCCATCCCTGTGTAGATACATGAAATGTTTATATGCATGATGTGAACTCAGCTTGTTCTACATGCAAAGCTTTTCTGAGGAGCAGAAGAATACCAAAGCACATCACACAATACAAATCCTCTCTCTGGGGAGATTGTGATGAATGAGAACCCCCCCCCCAAGAAAAAACATATTTGATTTATCTGACAATAAACCAACTTAACCCAGAGGTATTTAAATTCATTTTTTGCTGTTACTCCGTTGTTACTCTTACTGTATTGATATTTATAAATGCTCACTGCCCCTTCTGTGCACTCTTTTCAGCTCTGTGGCACCTAGATATAGTAAATGTGCAGTCTGAATCTGGTTGATATGTACTACAGATATTGCAATCAGACCACTCCATGATCTTCGGGCAAATCCATTAAAACTTTTTCAAATGCTTGGCAGCTCCAGGACTTGGCAGCTCTGGAGTTTGTCCTCTGACTGCCATTGATTTGAGAGACTGGCAGCGAGTCTCACTGCGAGCTCCATGGTGACAGAGACATCACAAAGAGCCTCACACTCACGCACTCATACACTATGAAGGAGCTGGACAGGGACCAAACCATTAACCACACTGGAGGAAGCAGGGATCCTTACTAATGGGCCCCACTGGGGTTGGCCTTGTTACATGTGGAAATGTCCCCAATTACTGTAACCAGGCCAGCCATAAACTCTGGTTGGATAGAGTGGTTCAGTCGGCGAAACGTTTGCAGGTCTTTTAATCAAATACTGAGAATGCACAAATACAGACCGGAGACTCATAAATCAGACACAATGTGCCATTAATTTATCGAGACCTAGAAAAGCAACACAAAAGACTATTCTTCTGTGGTGCTGCTTTATCTTCATGTAATCAATATGATTCACTCACATATAATAACTATTGATCCTTGAGAATGTACTTGATTAGTCTTTACATCTGGTCAAGGCCAAAGTCAAGATATCCACATGGTGAATGTTCTATACGGTGAACACATTGACTGGGTAGTTGATAGAGGACTGCTTTTCTCTTGTGAGACCTGAGAAGGTTTCTGTTCTGTATGTTATTCACACCAACCATGCTATACATATGATATAAAACTGAACAGGTTTATCTTGATAGAACCATTAGCATGTGTCCATCCTCATCACTAAACTTCCTGATTAAATAACTTATCTATGAAAACCTGACTATGCAATAAAGATTTGAGCGTTGCTTTACCAGCAACTGGACCCCTGAAATCCAATTAAATCACACAAATTGATTATTTACCTTCAGAGCCATATCCCCACCACCTCTCCAAATGATGCCTAGATACATCAAATAAGATGGGATTTTCAAGGTGGCCACTTATCAAGGTGGCCATATTGCCGCTGCTGTGAACGGTGGTAATAGTATGAATGAACTATATAGTCAATTTGATGACTGGTTGGAGTATACAGTAGGACACATGGCAGAAGAATACATTAAACATGACTAAACTCATTAACACATCGTCACTGGAGGCATTCACTACAATCTTGAGGTCATGTTTATTATACAATATGGGTGGAATGTAGACAGAGGAACCACAAAATGTCATCTTGCTTATACATGTATCCTAATCATGAATGCACTGATGTTTTACAGCTTAATGTCATCACACTGAGCAATCTCTAGTCTAGACTATTTGTTTGACTAGTCAATTTACACACAGCACTGACACACACTAACCCCACCAGAAATGCCACTAGAGGTCTTTTCACAGTCCCCAGGTCCAGAACAAATTCATGGAATACCGAGCCACGAGTGCATGGAACTGCCTTCCATCTTATATAGCGCAAGTGAACAGCTAACCTGGTTTATAAAAAACAAATAAAGTAACACCTCATGGAACAATGCTTCTCCCCCATGTGACCTACTTGTTGTGTGTATGTACGGACATGTACACTATATATACAAACGTATGTGGACACACCTTCAAATGAGTGAATTTGGCTATTTCAGCCACACCCGTTGCTGACAGGTATACAAAATTGAACACACAGCCATGAAATCTTCAAAGACAAACATTGGCAGCAGAATGGCTTTACTGAAGACCTCTGACTTTCAACGTGGCACCTTTCTAACAAGTCAGTTTGCACAGAGCTCTGACCTCAACCGACTGCGTGCCTGGCCTAATCGCCCAACATCAGTGCTGGATCTCACTAATGCTCTTGCGGCTGAATGGAAGCAAGTCTCCACAGCAAGGGACAGAAGAGCTTATAATCACCCATGTTTTTTTTTTAGATATTTACCTACATCCTTGTGCTAAGATGCTGTGGCAACTCAACACATGGCAGAGCACACCTTTCATATTAGCATGCTGAGTATTGCTATACAACACACTATTACTGGTGGCAATTAAATAACCAATACACTATCAGATTTGGATCTCTTGGAATTGTATTTTTTCCCAGTATGACAAATTTCCTTAAAACAAATAGTTCTGCACTTTGCAACATTGTTTTTTTTAACGAGTCAGTCTAGGTAAATTATTTAATCAGTCTAGGTAAATCATTTGATCTAATGGCGAAGAGTAACCAAATACCCAATAGAATGTTCCATTGTTGTTTGATAGTCATTTTCTATAGAGAGCTTGCGGTCGCAGTTGTAAATGAGAACTTGTTCTCAACTAGCCTACCTGGTTAAATAAAAAATCAGCTAGCAAAATGCACCAGGCGCCATGTTGGAAGACCAAAGTCAGCCTGTTGGAAGTTATCCAATCATCCACATGGCTGGCTGCCTTTTGCTACCACTGGAAACTTCGGAAGATTGCACATAATTTCGTTTTTTAAGGACCCAGAAAACAGAGGAATTGGGAGAACCTATTCAAGAAAGTAAATGTTTTGAAAATGATCAAAAATGATTATTAGCTAGCTAGCTTTCTACAGAAATGTAGTGTGCAGGCTAACTCATGAGCTGCTATGTAATGTTCACTAGTTAGATAACTTTATATAATGTATAGCTAGCTAAATGAATTAAATATCACCAGCTTGCTAAGAAGCTGGTTAGCTTCTTGATGTATTTATCGTTGTAACTCTAAATGCATTTGTAGCTAGGTAGCTAACTAACAGCCATGGAAGAGGGTGAAAGGATTAGCTAGCAGTTCCAGCTGTCAGAGAAGGGAGACAAGGCTACTCTGTATAGGGCAGGTAACTGTGGGAGGACATTATGAAACTGAAGACAGAGCTATATAACTAGCAACATAATATTCAGTACTGTCTTATTTGAGTATAATTATATGTTAGCACATTTGGTGAACAAAAATACAGTTTAAAAGTCACACAAAAATGTATAAACCTATTAAAACTGGAGCAGGCCAACCCTGCTGGGTGTGCATGCTTCTGTTCCAGCCCAGCATGAACACACCCGATTCAATGTATCAAACCTTATTAGTTAATAATCAAGTGTACTATTTCCGGGCTGGAACATAAGCCTGTTCCCCCATAGATCAGGGATCAAGGTATGGTATAGACTTCTTTTGGTTCACCTAAAATTATGCTTAAGTAAAAAACAGCCTACATGTTACTAAAATGTCTATCCTTTAGATACGAGTTAGTGCCTCGACACAATCCTGTCTCAGCGCTCTACAGGCAATTCCTTCGACCTCATGGCTTTGATCTGACATACACTGTCAACCTTATATAGACAGGTGCGTGTCTTTCCAAATCATGTCCAATCAATTGAATTTACCACAGGTGGACTCCAATCAAGTTGTAGAAACAACTCAACGATGATGAATGGAAACAGGATGCACCTGACCTAATTTTGATTCCCATAGCAAAGGGTACTTACGTAAATAAGGTATTTATTATATCTATATTTTTTATAAATTTGCCAAAATGTCTAAAAACCTGTTTTTGCTTTGTCATTATGAGGTATTGTGTGTAGATTGATGAGATTGAAAAAATATTTGTAGATTGAAAAAATATTTCATACATTTTAGAATAAGGCTGTAACATAACAAAATGTTAAAAAGTCAAGGGTTCTGAATACTTCCTGAATGCATTGTACCTGATTCAACTCAGAGGGCCTGATGATTAGTTGATAAGTTGAATCAGGTGTGTTTGTCCAGGACTAGAATAAAATATACTGTTGGAGGTACGCGAGGACTGGTGTTGGGAACCACTGGCCTACAGTGTGATGGCATTAGCGTTATGGGCATTTGCAATGCAGCCCTTGCCATTGTGCATCTGAAGCAGAGAAGCTTAACTCACACATGGTTTACATATTATTCAGCTATATGTTCTCAATTTAAAAATGATACCAGTTGACAATGTATATGAGGCTAATCATTATACTGGATTTTGTACATGCCTTGTGCTGACATTAAATTGTTTAGTTTAAATCCAACCGTTGTAATCTAGGTGGTGAAATGTCTGGAAGGAGATGATGGGAGAGAGAACAATACTTTTAATTTCACCCATACAAAAATGTAGTGTTTTATTAAAGTACATAATCTTTACAATGTCATGAACAATAGTCTTTAACACTTTTCAAAATACATTTTATACATTTGTATGATTTAAGGGGGCACTTCTGTCTTGACGACAAGGTGAAGGTGCTCTCTACTCAAATGGCACAACAGAATCATTCAGCTATTCCAAAGTACAACATACGACAACCATCTCGTATAACTGAGGGATTTCTCCTTTCACAGCTGGGAAAGGACGAAGTAGAAGCAGAAACTGACGCTGCTGCAGCATTGCTCATCTTTACAGTGGGAATCCAGTCGACATGGGTGTCTTGATAGAGGTCAGCTGGTGAACCTACAGTACATAAAACAAATGAGAAGCACTCCTGATGTTAGAATATGACTTCTTCAGGTCACCTATACCATCAGGGGACTTTTTTTTATTTTTTTATTTTATTTCACCGTTATTTAACCAGGTAGGCTAGTTGAGAACAAGTTCTCATTTGCAACTGCGACCTGGCCAAGATAAAGCATAGCAGTGTGAACAGACAACACAGAGTTACACATGGAGTAAACAATTAACAAGTCAATAACACAGTAGAAAAAAAAGGGGGAGTCTATATACAATGTGTGCAAAAGGCATGAGGAGGTAGGCGAATAATTACAATTTTGCAGATTAACACTGGAGTGATAAATGATCAGATGGTCATGTACAGGTAGAGATATTGGTGTGCAAAAGAGCAGAAAGTGTATGACTTAAGTGTATGATTGTGTTTAATTCATTCAGGTGTTTTAGTTTCATATAAAGATTACATCAATTGTTGGGCTGGAGCAACCAATAGTCAACAAGGCAGGTTGTCCTATGTCCAGTTTAATTGTTTTAAAAAAAAATGTGTTTATTATATGATATTTTTAATTTTTTTAAATTCAATTTGCATCTCCCCTTTTTATGGTCATGGCCAGAATGGATCCAGCTTTTGTCAAATTCATGTAATATTTTACATTCCGTAGCAGATTAGGAGAATTTATGCAGCATGTTAGGAAAAGGGTTAGGGTTTACTAAAATGTATTTTTTTTAAACTTTTGACCTTAATTTGACAAAAGCTGGTTCCCTTTTAGCCAGGACCCCTTTTCGGCCAAGATTACATGGTTGCATTCAAAACAAGGTCATTTTTATTGATCTGTTGTCAGTGTCAGTAGAGTAGGCCTAGGCTACTATCGTACAAAAAAATATTCTGCTAATGTCTCCAGTCCATATAAAGTGTAGTAGAATTGCATGAAATGTTTATTAAAGGCTACATTTCTCCTGTGCAAATGAAAGAAACATCTCTGATATAGCCCATAAGCCTGTGCCACTATGCGCTTATTAATAGCCTAAATTATTACTATCCAGTCTACTCATCACATTAGGAATATTACGCTTACATTCCTCTGCAAATGTGTGTCATGCATGCTCCCGCCATTCCCCCCTAGCGCTGGAGGAGGCCAGGCTCCCCATCATTGCGCACTCCTGCCATCATCATTACGCACCCCTGCCTTCCCCCCGTCACGCGCATCAGCAATTATTGGACTCACCTGGACTCAATCACCTCTATATTACCTTCCCTATATCTGTCTGGTTCCCCGCTCTGTTCCCTGCTTCTGCATTAATGTTCATATGTCCTTGTATACCCGTGTGCTGATGCTGTTTCTGTCCTGTTACCTGTCTGTTCCTATTAAATGTTTGACTCCCTGTACCTGCTTCTCTTCCGCGGCATCAGTCTTTACAATGTGATGATAGAGGCATGCAATCCATTGTTATAAAGGTGTATTTTTATGGTGAAAAAATACCTTCCCCAAAACTTGAAAATCACGCGACACATACTAATATCTAGACTACAAGCTATCTAGCTAGCTAATTTTGGCAAATGTACTGTATACAGTGTTAACATCTGATTAACATAACAGCTAAACTAAACTCGAAATTGATCAGACTTGACTTACCAGTAATGAAATAATCGTAGCAGACCCTGTACTGACAGCTGTCTGGGTTCAGGTCTTGACAGGCAAAAAGGTTTCTTAACTTTTCTGACAGTTCTTGAGTCTTATCTCATTGTTATCACCAATGGTCAGTGGCGATTTTAGCATGTAAATCTTGGTGGGGCAAAAAAAAGAAAAAGTGGGATGCATGCCAGCAAAGCCACTACACAACACAATACTAAACAATACATTAATTGCACTATAATGGTGACAAACGGTGCCCACAAACTGTTAGGGCCTATATAAAGCTGTCCCAACAGCAGAGTCCCAACAGCAATCCCAACACCTTACCACTGCTACACCTGGTTATCAGCGGAGCCTAGTCTGGCAGCGAAACAGTTAATTCAGCCTCATTTACTGCCATTTAAAAAACTTAGCTGATATGGCTGACTTTCTTACACAAATGTGGTTTCTACTGACAATTGAGATGCACAAACTATGGCATAAGAGGACGACAAGGGGATAAGAGGCAATCCATAATTTCGATTAAGACATTGATGAGCAAGCGACGATGGACGTAGTCAATATAACCATTTGTTCAGCACTTTTGAAATGTACAGCGACAGAATTCAGAACATGGGCCGTTCTTACAGTCCTTCGCGTACACCAAGCCACAACCGTAGGATAAATAAAAGGGGCGTATAAGCAGACAATGAAAGCTCTGACATTTGATGATTACATTTCTCTAAAACAGGTTATAGGTTACATGTGCACCACCAAGTTAGAACAGTAAGTGAAATTAAGAAGTGAAAATAGACAAAATTATTAGGGTGAGGCACATTGAACACCATTTCGCGTGTCAAAAAAGATTCACGTCAAATAACACCATTTGACATGTTAAATCAGCTTTTAATTTGACACTTCAAATAACACAATTCTATTATAGAATGTTGTGTGTGCTCAATTTGCACGTGCAAGCCAAGCGTCACCACTACTACAGTAGCACTGTCAAAGCTGTACAAAAAAAGTCTGCAGACAAGCACACACACCGGCCACGAACAATGTGTTTACAATACAGTGTTAGTGAAAATAGACCAAATTATTAGGGTGAGGCACATGGGCTACTAACAGCTTACTACACAACATACATACATTGTATTACTTTCTTAGCTACAATATACATGTATCCCTTGCATATTACATCATTTATGCAGCAGCATAAAGTTACAAGACATTTTTGGACTCACCTTGTGCTGTGCTCACTTAAACAGGAAGGTGGCACGGTGGTCCTTTGTGGGCAAATTTTGTCATCAAACTTTGTCATCAAAGTCTGGCATTCTCTGTATTTAAGGTGGAATCTCTGGGGAAAAAAACACACAGCCACTCCACTGAATAGCAGGCTAGTGGTTGCTTTGAAATGCTTGCTGTTAGCCACTGATTCCTTCCAAACCTCTCATTGTTGAATTTGCGATTTCCAACTTGTTGGAAGGGACCCATAAAGTCAGCTTCCTCCTCTTTCCCCAGTGAACTACACAAAGTGATTTGCCCCACTGAGGAGCTATGAGTCTGAACAGGCTGATCTGGGTAGCGCGAGGTATCCAATCCACGGGAAGCAGGGTCGTGTCCTCAGTGCCAGTCCCTGTGGAGACAGAAGAGGTCATCCTTCTGGAAGAATGCTGCTTCTCATTGCAAAAACAAAGGCTGGGATTGTTGAAAGCTGACAGAAAGGGTGGGGTTGGGGAGGGGGCACATGGTGGGACAATGGGATAAATCCTATAAAAATGTAACAGCCCTCCGAATGGGATTTTTGCTTAGGGATGAGGTATTATATAACTGTGATGCATAAGTGATACATAACATGCAGGTAATTTATCTGCCTTACAATCAACAGTCACATGGGCAGTCAGACAGACAGTCATGCCATTTCTTTTCATTCGCTTTCATTTTCTGACGAGACTTGACCTTATTTAAGGGCCACATTCTGAGTGGACATCCTTAAGCCCCTGAATTGCCACCTATTTGACATGGTAAAAATAAACCTCTAATATAAGAAGTTGCCCAGATTGTAAAAAAAAAATGGCTATATGAGAGTATATATAGTGAGACATTTCTATATTGGATTGAGGAACATGTTGATAGTGAATGTCAAACAGGAAATTAGCTAAATAATTTTGGCAGGGGGATTAGAATGCAGTTGTTTCTCTGAGGAGTGCATGCAGCAGGTGTTTTGGAAGAGGAGGAAGTGTCTGCGAACTCCCTGCCCTGTGAAAGACCAGTCGAGATCAAAGCTACTGTATTACAGAGTGAATCAAAGGCTGAATCAGTCTATAGACAGCGTCTGAAAATGGCGATGTGAAATTAAAGAGCACCCAGAATATTGTATTAAATGGTGTATACACTGGACTCAATGGCCTCTTCAGAAAATAAAACATTTGTTCAAATTCTTCAGAATTTGTCTCAAAAAACAACAGGTGATATTTTTTAAATTATTATTTAGTTTCTGACAGTTGAGAGAGAAATTACTTTTATCTGACAGGTGAGAGAGACAGCATCAATTTCTTGAAAAGGCATGCATCCCCTCCTCCTTTTTCAAGGAAGATATTGGAAGAAAACGTAACTTTAAGAGCATTTAACTTTAAAGGGTCATGATGGGATATGGTGGAAAGTAGCTAAAAAAATAAGAGTACATACACTTGATGACAGAGAGGAGGGTGTCCTTGAAAAACTCCTAAATCTGATTCTGCCTGTTGGTTCTTTTTGAATGACAAGTGTGTCTTATTTCCTCATTCCAAAAGATAATACAATCTTCAACAAATGTTGTCATTTCATTTCATAAAAAAAAGGCTTTGTAAACGTCAGTGTGCGAGAACAGCTTTGCTTGATTAAAGCTCTATATTCCAACCAGTTTTGGGTTGTAGTTTCACTACATGTAATTCCACTAGTAATTTAACTACATTTTGCAGTATGGTAGTTTAACTAAATTCACAGTGGGATTAACAAGAAGTTGTGCTTTTAAATGATGTATGACACTTGTATTTTCACGATATTTGTATTTTGAATTTCGGGCTCTGTAATTTCACCGGATGTTGTCGTAGGGGTCCAGCTAGCGGTTCATGCGCCAAAAGAGAATGCAGTTTTAAGGAAAATAATAGTTAAGAAAATACTTACTAAATAAACTAAAGTGAAAAAAATTCAAGAGTAATAATAAAACAACAATAACGAGGCTATTTAAAGGGGGTACCGGCACCGAATCAATGTGCATAAATCCGGGAGAATTCTATTAGTATGGTATGTTACCTTTGTATGATATTTATTAATTTGTGGATGTCCATCATCCATTTCGTATGATATGTTACGAATTACAATTCATATAATATGTTACGACTCCTCTAACTGGGGTACCTGCTCCTGCTGAAGCCATGGTAGGTGTGAAATTCTGTTACAGGTGTGTACTGGAGGCGAAGTCAGGTGCAGGAGAGCAGAGTGTAGTTAACATGCACACTTTTTTTCTGGTCCAAACGAAAGCACATAAGTACATAAACGTTCCCAAAACACGGAACACAAACAAAATTCTGGCGAATGACAATACTCACATAACAGAAAACAATTTCACACAAAGACATGAAGGGGAACAGAGGACTAAATACATGCGGTGTGATTAGGGAATGAAAACCAGGTGTGTATGGAACAAGACAAAACAAATGGAGCGGCGATGAAAAAAGAAAGCCAGTGACGTCGATTGGCGAACGTCGCCCGAGCAAGGAGAGGAGCCGACTTCGACAGAAGTCGTGACAGTTACATATTGCAATTCATACAATTCATACAATGTTACGAATTGTAATTCGTGCAATACGTTACGGATTTTGAAAATGTACAGTATATTGGGCTCCCGGGTGGCGCAGCGGTCTAAGGCATTGCCTAGCAGTGCTAGAGGCATCACTACAGACACCCTGGTTTGACTCCAGACTGTGTCAGGAGTCCCATAGAACGGTGCACAATTGGCCCAGCGTCGTCTGGATTTGGCTGGGGTAGGCAATCATCGTAAATAGGAGTTTGTTTTTAACTGACTTGACTAGTTAAATAAAGGTAAGCAAATGGCAAATAGCTAGGTGGCTAACGTTAGATAGGGTTAGAGTTATGAGTTAGGTTAAATGGTAAAGGTTAGGGTTAGAGTTAAAGGTTTAGGGGAAGGGTTTGCTAAAATGCTAAGTACCTAAAAGTAGCTGCAAAGTTGCTAAAATCAAATTTGCTTTGTTAAAATCCCCAGCTACAATAAATGTATCCTCAGGATATAGGGTTTCCAGTTTGCATAGTCCAGTGAAGTTCTTTGAGCGCCGTCGTGGTATCAGCTTGAGGGGGGATATACATGGCTGTAACAATAACCGACGAGAATTCTCGGCATTTGATTAAGAGGAATTCTAGGTCAGGTGAACAAAAGGACTTAATTTTCTGTATGTTGTTTCAATTACACCATGAGTCGTTAATCATGAAACATACAAACCCCGCCCTTCTTTTTCCCAGGGAGTTGTTTATTTCTGTCGGCGCGACTCAAAGAATCCTGGAGGCTGTATCGACTCCGACAGCATGTCCTGAGGGAGTCATGTTTCGGAAGTTTACATAGCCAAATACATTTAAACTCAGTTTTTCACAATTCCTGACATTTAATCCTTGTAAAAATCCCCTGTCTATGGTCAGTTAGGATCACCACTTTATTTTAAGAATGTGAAATGTCAGTACAATAGTAGAGAGTGATTTATTTCAGCTTTCATTGCTTTCATCACATTCCCAGTGGGAAGTTTACATACACTCAATTAGTATTTGGTAGCATTGCCATTTAATTGTTTAACTTGGATCAAACGTTTTGGGTAGCCTTCCACAAGCTTCCCACAATAAGTTTGGTGAATTTTGGCCCATTCCTCCTGACAGAGCTGGTGTATCTGAGTCAGGTTTGAAGGCCTCCTTGCTCACACACACTTTTTGAGTTCTGCCCACATATTTTCTATAGGATTGAGGTCAGAGCTTTGTGATGGCCACTCCAATACCTTGACTTGTCCTTTTTGCCACAACTTTGGAAGTATGTTTGGGGGTCATTGTCAATTTGGAAGACCCATTTGCGACCAAGCTTTAACTTCCTGACTGATGTCTTGAGATGTTGCTTTAATATATCCAAATAATTTTCCCTCCCATGATGACATCTATTTTGTGAAGTGCACCAGTCCCTCCTGCAACAAAGTACCACCACAACGTGATGCTGCCACCCCCGTGATTCACGGTTGGGATGGTGTTCTTCGGCTTGCAAGCATATCCCTTTTTCCTCCAAACATAACGATTGTCATTATGGCCGAACAGTTCTATTTTTGTTTCATCAGACCAGATTAAATTTCTCCAAAAAGTATGATTTTTGTCCCCATATGCAGTTGCAAACCGTAGTCTGGCTGTTTTATGCCGGTTTTGGAGCAGTAGCTTCTTCCTTGCTGTGCAGGGAAGGACTCGATGTCGATATAGGACTCGTTTTACTGTGGCTATAGATACTTTTGTACCGGTTTCCTCCAGCATCTTCACAAGGTCCTTTGCTGTTGTTCTAGGATTCATTTGCACCGCTTGCACCAAAGTACGTTCCTCTCTAGGAGACAGAACACGTCTCCCTCCTGAGAGGTATGACGGCTGTGTGGTCCCATGGTGTTTATACTTGCGTACTATTGTTTGTACAGATGAACGTGGTACCTTCAGGCATTTGGAAATTGCTCCCAAGCATGAACCAGACTTGTGGAGGTCTACAATTTTTTTTCTGAGGTCTTGGCTGATTTCTTATGATTTTCCCATGATGTCAAGCAAAGAGGCACTGAGTTTGAAGGTAGGCCTTGAAATATATCCACAGGTACACCTCCAACTAACTCAAATGATGCCAATTAGCCTATCAGAAGCTTCTAAAGCCATGACATAATTGTCTGGAATTTTCCAAGCTGGTTAAAGGCACAGTCAACTTAGTGTATGTAAACTTCTGACCCCCTGGAATTGTGATACAGTGAATTCTAAGTTAAATATTCTGTCTGTAAACAATTGTTGGAAAAATTACTTTGTGTCATGCACAAAGTAGATGTCCTAACTGACTTGCCAAAACTATAGTTTGTTAACAATAAATTTGTGGAGGGGTTGAAAATCAAGTTATAATGACTCCAACCTAAGTGTTTGTAAACTTCTGACTTCAACTGTATATTTAACACACACACACACACACACACACACACACACACACACTGCATTCGGAAAGCATTCAGACCCCTTCCCCTTTTCCACATTTTGTTATATTACAGCCTTATTATAAATGTATAAAATAAAAAATCATCAATCTACACACAATACCCCATAATAACAAAGCAAAAACAGGTTCGCTTTGTCATTATTTACATACGTTTTCAGACCCTTTGCTACCTGAAATTGAGCTCAGGTGCATCCTGTTTCCATTGATCATCCTTGAGATGTTTCGACAACTTGCTTGGAGTCCACCTGTAGAAAATTAAATTGATTGGACATGATTTGGAAAGGCACACACCTGTCTACATAAGGTCCCACAGTTGACAATGCATGTCAGAGCAAAAACCAAGCCATGAGGTCAAAGGAATTGTCCGTAGATCTCCGAGACAGGATTGTGTCAAAAAGGTCCCCAAGAACACAGTGCCCCCCATCATTCTTAAATGAAATAAGTTTGGAAACACCAAGACTCTTCCTACAGCTGTCTGCCCGGCCAAACTGAGCAATCGGGGTAGAAGGGCCCTCTTCAGGGAGGTGACCAAGAACTCGATGGTCACTCAGAGAGGTCCAGAGGTCCTCTGTGGAGATGGGAGAACCTTACTGGACAACCATCTCTGCAGCACTCCACCAATCAGGCCTTTATGGTAGAGTGGCCAGACGGAAGCCACTCAGTAAAAGGCACATGACAGCCCGCTTGGAGTTTGCCAAAAGGCACCTAAAGGACAGTCAGACCATGAGAAACAAGATTCTCTGGTCTAATGAAACCAAGATTGAACTTGTTTGCCTGAAATCCAAGCATCAGAACAGCTTATATATAGAAATTATCCACACACTGAGACACACTGTTCTTTATCTGGCTTTGGTACACTGGCAATGGTGTTTGGCATGATGGGCTGTGGAAGTGCAGACTCTTTGTGCTTGTGGTGGCATGGTCTGTCTGCGGTGTACGCACAGCTGGATAAGACTCTGCCGGAAGTGATGTAGGGCTCGTTGACCTTACCCTCTTAACTACCAACTGTTTGGACCTTTTGCAGTACCTTTGCTGGTATTGCCGTCACCTGGAAAGACATGTTTACAGTGCTACTATTTTACCCTTTTTGTGGAAGAGACGTAGGGCAACAAACATACTACATACTGTTTAGACACAATATTGGGAACTGCTTTTGAGAGGAAAGATAAGTCAAAGTGAATGGGCTGGGGGGCTGCAGAAGGTGTGAAAAGTCCAAGGAGGGCAGTTCAAATACATTTTTATTGGTCACATACATATGGTTAGCAGATGTTAATGCGAGTGTAGTGAAATGCTTGTACTTCTAGTTCCAACAGTGCAGTAAAATTTAACAAGTAATTTAAAAATTTCACAACAACCACGGTGGGGCAAAAACGTATTTAGTCAGCCACCAATTGTGCAAGTTCTCCCACTTAAAAAGATGAGAGAGGCCTGTAATTTTCATCATAGCTACACTTCAACTATGACAGACAAAATGAGAAAACAAAATCCAGAAAATCACATTGAAGGATTTTTATTGAATCTACAGTGCCTTGCGAAAGTATTCGGCCCCCTTGAACTTTGCGACCTTTTGCCACATTTCAGGCTTCAAACATAAAGATATAAAACTGTATTTTTTTGTGAAGAATCAACAACAAGTGGGACACAATCATGAAGTGGAACGACATTTATTGGATATTTCAAACTTTTTTAACAAATCAAAAACTGAAAAATTGGCCGTGCAAAATTATTCATCCCCCTTAAGTTAATACTTTGTAGCGCCACCTTTTGCTGCGATTACAGCTGTAAGTCGCTTGGGGTATGTCTATCAGTTTTGCACATCGAGAGACTGAAATGTTTTCCCATTCCTCCTTGCAAAACAGCTCGAGCTCAGTGAGGTTGGATGGAGAGCATTTGTGAACAGCAGTTTTCAATTCTTTCCACAGATTCTCGATTGGATTCAGGTCTGGACTTTGACTTGGCCATTCTAACACCTGGATATGTTTATTTTTGAACCATTCCATTGTAGATTTTGCTTTATGTTTTGGATCATTGTCTTGTTGGAAGAAGCCTGAAATGTGGCAAAAGGTCGCAAAGTTCAAGGGGGCCGAATACTTTCGCAAGGCACTGTATTTGCAAATTATGGTGGAAAATAAGTATTTGGTCAATACTATCTATTATCTCAATACTTTGTTATATACCCTTTTTTGGCAATGACAGAAGTCAAACCTTTTCTGTAAGTCTTCACAAGGTTTTCACACACTGTTGCTGGTATTTTGGCCCATTCCTCCATGCAGATCTCCTCTAGAGCAGTGATGTTTTGGGGTGCTTGAAATGCTTCTTACGGAGCCACTCCTTCGTTGCCCGGGCGGTGTGTTTGGGATCATTGTCATGCTGAAAGACCCAGCCACGTTTAATCTTCAATGCCCTTGCTGATGGAAGGAGGTTTTCACTCAAAATTTCACGATACATGACCCCATTCATTCTTTCCTTTACATGGATCAGTCGTCCTGGTCCCTTTGCAGAAAAACACCCCCAAAGCATGATGTTTCCACCCCCATGCTTCACAGTAGGTATGGTGTTCTTTGGATGCAACTCAGCATTCTTTGACCTCCAAACAAGACGAGTTGAGTTTTTACCCAAAAGTTATATTTCGGTTTCATCTGGCCATATGACGTTCTCCCAATCTTCTTCTGGATCATCCAAATGCTTCAGACGGGCCTGGACATGTACTGGCTTAAGCAGGGGGACACGTCTGGCACTTCAGGATTTGAGTCCCTGGCGGCGTAGTGTGTTACTGATGGTAGGCTTTGTTACTTTGGTCCCAGCTCTCTGCAGGTCATTCACTAGGTCCCCCCGTGTGGTTCTGGGATTTTTGCTCACCGTTCTTGTGATTTTGACCCCATGGGGTGAGATCTTGCGTGGAGCCCCAGATCGAGGGAGATTATCAGTGGTCTTGTATGTCTTCCATTTCTTAATAATTGCTCCCACAGTTGATTTCTTCAAACCAAGCTGTTTACCTATTGCAGATTCAGTCTCCACAGCCTGGTACAGGTCTACAATTTTGTTTCTGATGTCCTTTGACAGCTCTTTGGTCTTGGCCATAGTGGAGTTTGGAGTGTGACTGTTTGAGGTTGTGGACAGCTGTCTTTTATACTGATAACAAGTTCAAACAGGTGCCATTAATACAGGTAACGAGTGGAGGACAGAGGAGCCTCTGAAAGAAGAAGTTATAGGTCTGTGAGAGCCAGAAATCGTGCTTGTTTGTAGGTGACCAAATACTTATTTTCCACCATAATTAGCAAATAAATTCATTAAAAATTCTACAATGTAATTTTCTGGATTTTTTTTCTCATTTTTTCTGTCATAGTTGATGTGTACCTATGATGAAAATTACAGGCCTCTCTCATCTTTTTAAGTGGGAGAGTTTGCACAATTGGTGGCTGACTAAATACTTTTTTGCCCCACTGGACCTTATACACATACAAGTGTAAAGGGATGTATAACAATATGTGCATATAAATATATGGATGAGCGATGGCCGTGCGAAAATATGCAAGATGCAGTAGATGGTATAGAGTACAGTATATACATAGGAGATGAGTAATGTAGGGTATGTAATCATTATATAAAGTGGCATTGTTTAAAGTGACTTGTGATACAAGTATTACATCCAATTAATAAATTGACTAGAGATTTGAGTCAGTATGTTGGCAGCAGCCACTCTGTTTGTGATGGCTGTTTAACAGTCTGATGGCCTTGAGATAGAAGCTGTTTTCAGTCTCTCGGTCGCAGCTTTGATGCACCTGTACTGACATAGCCTTCTGGATGATAGCGGGGTGAACAGGCAGTGACATCGGGTGATGTAGGTGTCCTGGAGGGCAGGTAGTTTGCCCCCAGGTGAAGCGTTGTGCAGACCGCACTACCCTCTGGAGAGCCATACGGTTGTGTAGTCATGGGGTTGAAGAGGCGTGGTTGCACCTTCTTCACCACTCTGTCTGGGTGGGTGGACCATTTCAATTTGTCCGTGATGTGTACACTGAGGAACTTAACTTTCCACGTTCTCCACTACTGTCCCGTTGATGTGGATAGGGGGGTGCTCCCTCTGCTGTTTCCTGAAGTGCACAATCATCTCCTTCGTTTTGTTGACGTTGAGTGTGAGGTTATTTTCCTGACACCACACTCCGAGGGCCCTCACCTCCTCCCTGTATTCCATCTTGTCGTTGTTGGTAATCAAGCCTACCACTGTAGTGTCGCCTGCAAACTTGATGATTGAGTTGGAGGTGTGCATGGCCACACAGTCATGGGTGAACAGTTCTTACACAGTATCTATTGTTGTTTATGGGAAAAGGGAGAAATGGCACCTTTCAATCTTTATCATACACAACAATACATTTACTATCTCTAAGCACAACTGTGCACAACCAAACCCCCCTTCCTCATCTCAAAGACTTATCTGTAAACCTCCTCCATTCCATTGACTTTAACAGATCATTCTTGTCAATAGTAGCTCATGACATGAGCTTTTAGTCTTTGTATTGTGTGTTGAGAATCTGCAGAGTGAAGAATGAGGTGGTTGTGCCATTACTGTTGTAGTCTTGATTTTATACCTTTCAGTGTCCCTTGCTCGTTTTTGTCCCACACTCTTGTTGTGCCCCATAACAGCAAGGTGTGCCCCCTCCCTCATGCTCGTGTACCCAAAATGCCACCGCTTTTGGGTATTTTTCAGCAGGGCACTGTGGAATGACTCCAGATAACCTGAGTTTTACAAAGAGAAACAGTAAAAAGGGAAAAGGGGTAGACTAAATTGATGGTCTGGAAGGTACTCCTCAGGCTACATCTAACCACATGTAACCCCATAACACAAACACAAACCCATTCAAACACCACACAATTCATGTTTATGCCATGCTTACTCTAAATTGAGCTGTCTCAGCCATCAGCTTGTGAACATTTTAGCCAACTTACCTTCACCTTGTGCAGAGCTAATGATTGGAAACACATGCCACAAAACACACAATTGAACCACCCTACTAATTGTATTGATCTCTATTAGACTGGCTAGCTTAGCACATGGACATTTCAATGTTGTCAGCTTGCTATTAGCTAGCTAGCATCACCAAATTGGCAGCAAGATTGTTAGCCAGCTGAGAACGAACTAATCAACCATAGACGATTTATATACGTTCATCATTGCTACCAACAGAGAGTGAGTTAGCTAAATTGACAATTCCATTTTTAGTAAGTGTTTTCCAGACAAGGGTGGAATAGATGGCTACCAGATAGAGCCACTCTTCTTTGCTAAAGTTAACATACTTACGTTAGCGAACTTTAGTCAAAAATACAACAAAGATATTTACTCTGCAGATGATTACTAGTTGTCTAGCAGTGACTAACACGGCATAGGCTAAATTGATTGAGCGTGTGTATCCAAAAGTTAGCTGGCTAGCGATATGATTTATATAGTCCAGCTACGGTAAAATGCTAGCTAATGTTACGCGACCTCTAATCGAGAATATTCTGTGTTGTTGTGAAGGCAAAACGCATCACTTCCCAGATGTCGTCTATGTATTCCCCTTCAGTTCAGTCTGAAAATCCCTCTGATAGTCTTTGGTCATTGTAAGCATCATTCTTGATAGCCTCAAGCCACTGGCTGCATCGGGGTAAATCTCTGGTAGGTAGAACGGTTAAAGATAACACATTTTTGCACTTGTTTGTAATTAGCATAGCCAGACACAGAACACCACACAGGCATGATGACAAAACATGTTGGCCTAGAGAAGATCTGAGATTACTACGTGTTGGTGGTTTAAAGTAACCAATACACAGGAAGTAGAACCTTCAAAATTGTTGTAATTTGTATGTTTATGAATAAATTGTAATGTTGTATATATAGTAATGGTTATATGCTGTGGAAGAACCAGTGTGAAAATCCCCTTTAACTTCTTTGAGGTATTTTCTGAACAGGTTCTCACTTGGTTTATCCAGTTGTCAGTTCAACCACACCGTTTACGCATTAATTTGTGGCACCCTAATAAAAATATAACAGTTGCAAACTCTGCAGCAGAAAATATATTCTTGCAGCTAGGTGCAGTGCTTTTATCTTGTGGTTTGCATGTCTTTATCCAGAGGGAATACGAAAGCTATAGCTAGTTCAAATTATAAACTTTTCTAACCTTTTAAAAGTTGACGGTGCAAAAATCTTGCCAATACATTCGTTATTGTAACGGTTACCTGTATGTGAAGGAGAGTCGGACCAAAATGCAGCGTGTAGATTTCGATCCATGTTTTAATAAACAAACGTAAAACACGAATCAATACAAACACTGCAAAATAAATAAACGTAAGTAACGAAAACCTAAACAGCCTCTCTGGTGAAAACACATAGACAGGAACAATCACCCACCAACACACAGTGAAAACCAGGCTACCTAAATATGGTTCCCAATCAGAGACAATGACGAACACCTGCCTCTGATTGAGAACCATATCAGGCCGAACATAGAACTGGACAAACTAGACATGTAACATAGAATGCACTCAGATCACACCCTGACCAACCAAAACATAGAAACATACAAAGTAAACTATGGTCAGGGTGTGACAGTTATTCTACTAACTATGACTAAGTGAGACACATGTTTTCCATAATGTACGTTTCATACACTATATATAAAAAAGTATGTGGTCACCCCTTCAAATTAGTGGATTTGGCTATTTTAGCTACACCCGTTGCTGACAGGTGTATAAAATCGACCACACAGCCATGAAATCTCCATGCACAAACATTGGCAGTAGAATGGTCTGACTGAAGAGCTCGGTGACTTTCAACGTGGCATTCTGTCATAGAATGCCACCTTTCCAACAAGTCAGTTCATAAAATGTCTGCCCTGCTAGAGCTGCCACGGTCAACTGTAAGTGCTGTTATTGTGAAGAGCCGCGAAGAGGTAGGTCACAGAACGTGACCCCTGAGGGCTGAAGCGCGTAGAGTGTAAAAATCGTCTGTCATCGGTTGCAACACTCACTATCGCTACATATTCGTTGCCAAACCCACTAGCTCCAGGTCATCTATAAGTCTTTGCTAGGTAAAGCTCCGCCTTATCTCAGCTCAATGGTCTATATGCTTTTGTTTTTCTGCTCTTTTGCAGACCAGTATTTCTACTTGCACATCCTCATCTGCACATATATCAATCGAGTGTAAATTGCTAAATTGTAATTACTTTGCCACTATTGGCATTTTTATTGTCTTACCTCCTTACTTCATTTGCACACACTGTATACAGATTTTTCTAGTGTGTTATTGACTGTACCTTTGTTTATCCCATGTGTAACTGTGTGGTTTTTGTCGCACTGCTTTGCTTTATCTTGGCCAGGTCGCAGTTGTAAATGAGAACTTGTTCTCAACTAGCCTACCTGGTTAAATAAAGGTGAAATTAATAAAAATAAAAAAATACAAATTTAAATACCAAGTTCCAAACTGCCTTTGGAAGCAACGTCAGTACAATAACTGTTCGTCGGGAGCTTCATGAAATGGGTTTCCATGGCCGAGCAGCCACACACAAGCCTAAGATCACCATGCGCAATGCCAATCGTCAGCTGGAGTGGTGTAAAGCTCGCAGCCATTGGATTCTGGAGCAGTGGAAACACGTGCTTTGAAGTGATAAATCACGCTTCACCATCTGGTGAATCTGGGTGTGGCGGATGCCAGAAGAATGCTACCTGCCCCAATGCATAGTGCCAACTTTAAAGTTTGGTGGAGGAGGAATAATGGTCTGTGGTTGGTTTTCATGGTTCGGGCTAAGCCTCTTAGTTCCACTGAAGGGAAATCTTAATGCTACAGTATGCAATGACATTCTAGACTATTCTGTGCTTCCAACTTTGTGGCTACAGTTTGGGGAAGGCTGTTTCAGCATGACATTGCCCCCATGCACAAAGCAAGGTACAGAAATTTGTTGAGATCGTATACATTGACTTACCAATCAATTTATACTGAACAAAAATATTAACGCAACATGTGAAGCGTTGGTCCCATGTTTCATGAGCTGAAATAAAAGATCCTAGAAATGTTCCAAATGCACAAAAAGCTTAATTCTCTCTGTTTACATCCCTGTTAGTGAGCGTTTTTCCTTTGCCAAGATAATTAATTCAACTGAGAGGTGTGGCATATCAAGAAGCTGATTAAACAGCTTGATCATTACACAGGTGCACCTTGTGCGGTGGGCAGTAAAATACCACTCTAATATGTGCACAAGACACACAACACAATGTCACAGATGTCTCAAGTTTTGAGGGAGGTTGCAATTTGAATGCTGACTGCAGGAATGTCCATCAGATCTGTTGCCAAATAATTGAATGTTAATTTATCTAAACTAAGTTGCCTCTAAAGTCGTTTTAGAGAATTATTTGGCAGTACATCTAACCGGTCTTACAACCGCAGACCACATGAAACCACGCGAGCCCAGGGCCTCCACATCCGGCTTCTTCACCTGCTGGATAGTCTGAGACCAGCCATCCGGACAGATGATGAAACTGTGGGTTTGCACATCCAAAGAATCTAATTTGTGTCTCAGGGAAGCTCATCACAATCTTAGAAAAAAAGGTGCTATCTGTAACCTAAAAGGGTTCTTCTGCTGGAACCCTTTTAGGTTCCATATAGAACCCTTTCAGTTCCAGGTAGAACCCTTTTGGGTTCCACATAGAACCCTTTTCACAGAAGGTTCTACCTGGACCCAAAAAGGGTTCTCCTATGGGGACAGTCAAAGAACCCTTTTGGAACCTTTTTTTCTAAGAGTGCAAGGTCTTGACCTGACTGAAGTTCGGAGTTGTAACCGACTTCAGTGTGCAAATGCTCACCTTCGATGGCCACTGGCATGCTGGAGAAGTGTGCTCTTCACGGATGAATCCCGGTTTCAACTATACCTGGCAAATGGCAGACAGTGTGTATAGCGTTGTGTGGGTGAGCGGTTTGCTGATAGTGACGTTGTGAATAGAGTGCCTCATGGTGGCGGTGTTTAAAAAAATAAATAATAGAACCTTTATTTAACTAGGCAAGTCAGTTTAGAACAAATTATTATTTACAAATGATGGCCTACTCCGGCCAAACCCGGACGACGCTGGGCCAATTGTGTGCCGCCCTATGGGACTCCCAATCATGGCCGGATGTGATACAGCCTGGATTGTGCTTATGGTATGGGCAGGCATAAGCTATGGACAACGAACACAATTTCATTTTATCGATGGACATTTGAATGCACATAGAAACTGTGACAAAATCCTGAGGCCCATTGTTGTGCCATTCATCCGTCGCCATCACCTCATGTTTCAGCATGATAACGTGCGGCTCCATGTCGCAAGGATCTGTACACAATTCCTGGAAGTTAAAAATGTCCCAGTTCTTCCATGGCCTGCATACTCACCAGACATTTCACACATTGAGCATGTTTGGGATGTTCTGGATCGACAGGGTGTCCCAGTTCCTGCATACAGTATATTCAGTAACTTTGCACAGACATTGAAGAGGAGTGGGACAATATTCCACAGGCCACAATCAACAGCCTGATCAACTCTATGCAAAGGAGATGTGTCACACTGCATGAGGTAAATGGTGGTCACAGCAGATACTGACTGGTTTTTTGATCCATTCCCCTACATTTATTTTGAACGTACTGTATCTGTGACCAACAGATGCATATCTGTATTTCCAGTCATGTGAAATCCATAGATCAGTGCCTAATTCATGTATTTCAAGTGACTGATTTCCTTATATGAACTGTAACTCAGTAAAATCTTTCAAATTGTTGCATATTGTGTTTACATTTTTGTTTAGTGTATATCAAGTGCCGTGGAGGGCACAATCTTACAATGTTGCATTTCAGAAAGGAGAGTTTTACCATCTATGGCAAAAGCCGGGGCCTCTGATGGAGACTGTAGAAATGTCATCAACGCATGCTTCAGTATTCCCCCTTCTCTCTAGGAGAATTTGTGTACCCAGGTTCCATAGGCATATCAAAAGGATCCCAGCATGGTTAGTAATGGAGATGACCAATGTAGAGAAAGACAAGTGCCTTAGCAGAATGCAATCTAAAGCTTGTGTGGTCCAGAGACGAGAACTCTACCATCTACGGCAAAAGCCTGGGCTCCTGAAAGGGACAATAGAATTCTCCCCAACGCGTGTTACAATAGCAAAATAAATATAAATAAATAAATATACACAGTATGTAAAAACCAGCTCCTACCTTGACAGAGACTGAACATCTCGAAAACAAAAGCAGATACTGTAGCTTGCTATGGCCCACCACCTATTGTTTAGCATATCAAAATCCTGATATGGACCTCAGACAAGAGCATATGCATTATATTTGCTGAGAAAATATACAGTGCATTTGGTAAGTATAAGTAAAAGACCCCTTGACTTTTTCCTGATTTTGTTACAGCACAACCTTATTCTAAAATGGATTAAATAAAATGTTTTTGCCTCATCTAAACACAATAAACACAATACCTCATCATGTCAAAGCATAAACTTTTTTTTTTTTTTACAAATGTATTACAAATAAAAAATTGAAATATGACATTTACATAAGTATTCAGACCCTTTACTCAGTACTTTGTTGAAGCACCTTAGGCAGTGATTACAGCCTCAAGTCTTCTTGGGTATGAATCAACAAGCTGTATTTGGAGAGTTTCTCCCATTCTTCTCTATAGATCCTCTCAAGCTCTGTCAGGTTGGATGGGGAGCGTCGCTGCATAGCTATTTTCAGGTCTCTCCAGAGACGTTAGATCGATTTCAAGTCCGGGCTCTAGCTGGGCCACTCAAGGACATTTAGAGACTGGTCCCGAAGCCATTCATGCATTGTCTTGGCTGTGTGCTTAGGGTCGTTGTCCTGTTGGAAGGTGAGCCTTCATCCCAGTCAGAGGTCCTGGGCGCTCTGGAACAGGTTTCATCAAGGATCTCTCTGTACTTTGCTCCGTTCATCTTTCCTTCGATCCTGACTAGTTTACCAGTTCCTGCCACTGAAAAACATCCCCACAGCATGAGGCTGTCACCCCCATGCTTCACTGTAGGGATGGTGCCAGGTTTCCTCCAGACGTTATGCTTGGCATTCAGGCCAAAGCGTTCAATCTTGGTTTCTCATGGTCAGCGTCATTTAGGTGCCTTTTGGCAAACTCCAAGCAGGCTGTCAAGTGCCTTTTACCAAGGAGTGAATTTATTTATTTATTTTATTTGATTTCACCTTTATTTAACCAGGTAGGCAAGTTGAGAACAAGTTCTCATTTACAATTGCGACCTGGCCAAGATAAAGCAAAGCAGTTCGACACATACAACGACACAGAGTTACACATGGAGTAAAACAAACATACAGTCAATAATACAGTATAAACAAGTCTATATACGATGTGAGCAAATGAGGTGAGATAAGGGAGGTAAAGGCAAAAAGGCCATGGTGGCAAAGTAAATACAATATAGCAAGTAAAACACTGGAATGGTAGATTTGCAATGGGAGAATGTGCAAAGTAGAAATAAAAAATAATGGGGTGCAAAGGAGCAAAATAAATTAATTAATTAAATACAGTAGGGAAAGAGGTAGTTGTTTGGGCTAAATTATAGGTGGGCTATGTACAGGTGCAGTAATCTGTGAGCTGCTCTGACAGCTGGTGCTTAAAGCTAGTGAGGGAGATAAGTGTTTCCATTCCGTCTGGCCACTCTACCATAAAGTGCTGCAGAGATGGTTGTCCTTCTGGAAGGTACTCCCATTTCTACAGAGGAACTCTGAAGCTTTCTCAGGGTGACCATCAGGTTCTTGGTCACCTCCTGACCAAGGCCCTTCTCCCCGATAGCTTTGTTTTGCCGGGCGGCCAGCTCTAGGAAGAGTTGGGGACCTTCAATGCTGCAGACATTTTTTGGTACCCTTCCCCAGACCTGTGTCTCGACACAATCATGTCTCTACGCTCTACGGACAATTCCTTCAACCTCATGGGTTGGTTTTTGCTCTGACATTCATTGAGAACTGTGGGACCTTATATAGACAGCTGTGTGCCTTTCCAAATCATGTCCAATCAATTTCATTTCTACAGGTGGACTCCAATCTAGTTGTAGAAACATCTCAAGGATGATCAAAGGAAACAGGATGAACCTGAGCTCAACTTTGAGTCTCATAGCAAAGAGTCTGAATACTTATGTAAATAAGGTATTTATGTTTTTATCTCTAATAAATTTGCCCAGATTTCTAAAAACCTCTTTTCCCTTTGTCATTATGGGGTACTGTGTGTATGTAGATTGATGAGGGGAAAAAGGCTGTAATGTAACGAATAATTTCCAAATGCACTGTACTACTGGCAGTATTTGTCAACATATAGAGAAAATGGGATGTCCATATAGTCCTATCTCATAATAGCCAATTAGTCCATATCTGGTCATACCATGTCTGTTATCTGGAGGGAATCCAAAAATGATTTGTGCATGAAAGAAAAATATGGATTTCATATTTGTCAAATTATTGAGCATGTACTGAAAACTCAGAAATGCAGCAGAAATCGTCCTTATTTTCAGCATATCAAAAAACATATAAAGATTTGGATATGGACCTTAGCCAAGAGATGCATATCTGGACTCAATATAGCTTCCTATCTTGAAGGTGCTGAGAAAACACAGATATGCTACATATACAGTTAGTATTTGTCAACATGAAGAGAGAAAATAGGATGTCACATATCTCAGGATATTGAATGAGTCCATTTCCGGCCGTAGAAAATGCTTGTGTGATATTAGTAATCCCAATATCATATACAGTGCCTTCAGAAAGTATTCACACCCTTTTACTTTTTCCACATTGTGTTGTGTTACAGACAGAATTTAAAATGGATTACATTGAGATTTTGTGTTACTGATCTACACACATATGATGTCAAAGTGTAATTTAGTTTGTAGAAATTAAAAAGCTGAAAAGTATTCAACCACCCTGTTATGGCAAGCCTAAATAGGTTCAGGAGTAAAAATATGTTTCACAAATCACATAATAAGTTGCATCGACTCAGTCTGTGTGCAATAATAGTGTTTAGCATAATTCTTGAATGACTACCCTGTCTCTGTACCCCATATATACAGTTATATGTAAGGTCTCTGAATTGAGTAGTGCATTTCAAGCAAAGATTCAACCACAAAGACCAGGAAGGTTTTACAATGCATCGCAAAGATGGGTACCGATTGGTAACCCTATAAATAAAAAAGCAGACACTGAATATCCCTTTGGGCATGCTGAAGTTATTAATTACGCTTTGGATGGTGTATCAATACACCCAGTCAATACAAAGATACAGGTGCCCTTCCTAACTCAGTTGCTGGAGAGGAAGGAAACTGCTCAGGGATTTCACTTTTAAAACCGTTGCAGTTTAACGGTTGTGATATGAGAAAACTGAGGATGGATCAACAACATTGTAGTTACTCCACAATACTAACCTAAATGACAAAATGAAAAGTAGGAACCCTGTACAGAATACAAATATTCTAAAACATGCATCCTGTTTGCAACAAGGCATGTAAGAAATACTGTCAAAAATTTGGCAAAGAAATACAATTTTGGTCCTGAATACAAAGCATTATTTTGGCGACAACACATCACGGAGTACCTCTCGTCATATTTTCAAGCATGGCGGTGGCTGCATCATGTTATGGTTATGCTTGTCATCAGCAAGGACAAGGGAGTTTTTTTGATGATAAAATGAAACAGAATAGAGCTAAGCACAGGTAAAATGCTAGAGGAAAACCTGCTTCAGTCTTCTTTCTAACAGACACTGGGAGACGAATTCACCTTTTAGCAGGATAATAACCTAAAACACATGGCCAAATCTACATTGGAGTTGCTTGCCAAGACGACATTGAATGTCCCTGAGTGGACTAGTTACAGTTTTGACTTACATTGGCTTGAAAATCTATGGCAAAACTTGAAAATGGCTTTCTAGCAACGATCAACAACCAACATGACAGATCTTGAAGAATTATAAACAGAATAATGGGCAAATTATTGTACAATTGTGTGAAAATCTCTTAGAAATGTACACAAAAAGACTCTAATCGCTGCCAAATGTGTTTAATCAAAATATATTAGTGTTTTATTTTCATTAATATGTTAGAATTTTTCTCCCACTTTGACATTACAGAGTATTTTGTGTAGATTGTTGACCAAATATGATAATTAAATCCCTTTTAATCCAACTTTGTAACACAACAAAATGTGGAAAAAGTCAAGGGGTGTGAATACATTCTGAAGGCACTGTATGCTATATCTAAAAGACACAGCTGGATTCAGAATTTGTCAGGATTTGGTGCATATCCAGAAAACTCAAAACATGTATTAGAAATTGTTTAGAATATCTTTAGAATATCAAAAACATGTAAAGATGTCCCCTGATATGGACCCTTTTGCTCAGTGTAAGTGTTGGGTTACACTTTTAGCCTGCTAGCTAAGTCCATTTGAACAAAACCTTCCATACACATTACCCATTGTAGAAGTGCTCAGAAAGTGACTTTTTGTTCTTGAATGCCAAAACAATCAAGAGATAAAAGAGCTCAAAGTTAACCCATTTTGCATACCATGAGACATCCATGTCATCATCGCAGAAAAATATAAACTGTTGAGTTTGATATAATTTAAAAGCTTACAAACAGGGTTGTCTAACCATTTTATAATTTCTGAAAATATATATATTTTTAATAAAGAGTATCTATTTTCTTTTATCTTCATGCGTGACCTCAGATTTGTTTTCCATATTCACATATGTTGTAGCTTAGATTCTGTTTAACATCATCTAAGGTTGTGTGTTGTGCCCGCCATCGGTTGAACAATGAAACACAACATGCTCTTGAATACAGGATGGGTGTCATGGTTTACTTAGGAATAAAATAGACATTTCACCTTTCAAATGGTACTACAAAGATGGTGGGAGGTCAACAGGTCAGAGAATGTTGTTTAAATGACAATGCAACACAAAATCTAGACAACACATTTTTTTTTAATATACATTCTGATTGAAATGGATGCTTCACCAACCTGGACTCAGATTTATGTTTACCATGTTACGTCTATCCCTATGTCCCTCCATCTAGTATGATATCTTACGTTTTGTATGGTATGTATGAATTTGTGAACAATATACTACGAATTTGCAATAGATGTGTTATATGTTTTTTTATTGTATTTTTTAAAAATCCTAGGGGGTAGATCAGCTTTAATACCAGGCCTGGTTTTCCAGATTTTTCATAGTGTTCTATTGTTTTCAGTACCTGTTGTCACGCCCTGACCATAGAGAGCTGTTTATTCTCTATTTTGGTTGGGTCAGGGTGTGATTTAGGGTGGGTTATCTAGGGGAATTGTATTTCTATGGTGCCTGATATGGTTCCCAATCAGAGGCAGCTTTTTATCATTGTCTCTGATTGGGGATCATATTTAGGTAGCCATTTTCCCATTGTGCTTTGTGGGATCTTGTAGCCTGTGAGCATTATTATTAGCGTCACGTTTCGTTTGTTCGTTTTGTTGTTTTGTTCTTTGAAGTTTTCATTTCCAAAATAAAGGATGGAAACATACCACGCTGCATCTTGGTCTACTCCTTATGACGAACGTGACACCTGTCTTATATTATCCCCAATGTATCATCCATGTAAAAATGAATAATATCCGACAATACCTTGTTAATTCTATGCGCTGTTCATTTTGCTAGGATTTTGGCATCACAACACTGTAGTGTAAAGGGTCTCCAGTTTATGGATCTTTATATTTACCACCTGGGTGCTGTTCCAGTAGCAGTGAAATCAGACCTTATTGCTGAGTATCTGATAGTCTACCGTTTTTATAGGAGTGGTTAAAACATGTTAATAACGGTTCTGAGAACATAAAGAAATATTTGATATACCTGAACTGGTATGCCTTCCAGCCCTGGAGTTTTCCCGGATTTGAAAGCTTTAATTGCATCTAAAAGCTCCTCCTCTGTAATTAGGCCTTGACATTAGTGTTTCTGTATAGCTGTTAATTTGACACTATTATTAGAAAAAAATCCTTACAATTAACTTCAGGTAGTGGAGATGGAAGAGACTGAAATGAAAATATATGTTTAAAGTACTTTGCTTCCTATTTCAAAATATTATTTGGTAAATCATGGCTCACTCCATAATTTGTAACAAGTTTCTGTACATTCTACCCTTCTACCATACGAAATGTAACATATCATACTAATTTGAGTGTCACAGATTTACAATTACTATGTTACGTCTTGTCTTTGAGGCCAGGCTGACCCTGCAAACCCATTGGACCATTGACACATAATACTTTGGTCTGCAACATGTCCCTTTGTGACAGCACCAAAATAACACAGAACACACAGAGGAGTTCAACACCTGTACATGGCTGTATCCCTCTTCACTGCGACTGTTGAAGTTGAGATTAGAACTTACCTTAAGGTTTAATTGTAACTCCAGTTTGACAGCATTTTCCTTGTTGCGTTAAATCCAATTCAGTCTATGAAATAGTTTGCTTTTCTATGTTTCCAAGCTCTTTTCCACCTCCAAGACAGACAGATTCAAAGCCTTTTTTCATTTAATTTCATGCCAACATTGTAGCTGACAGTCCCAAAATACACCCGCAAAACATGCTCCTGAGATTCACTCCTTGCTCCAGTTCACAAGCACAGAGATGTGGGAATAGTAGAGAAGGCAGTGGATTCTGTAGTATACATACTCTCTCTTGCTCATTCTCTCTTCACAGCTATCGCTCTCTCTCCCTCTCTCTTAGCTCTCTCCCTCTCTTGCTTGCTCTCTCTCCCCCCTTTCTCAGCTCTCTCAGCTTTCTTGCTTGCTCTCACTCCCCTCTCTTTCTCTCTCTTTCTCTCTCTTCCTCCCCTCTTTCTCTCTGCTCTCTCTCCATCTCTCTCAGTGCTGGTGCTAGTGATTAGAATCTGGCAGAGGGAGAGAGAGAGGCAGACAGCTTGGACAAAGACATCTGTGATTGTGTTTATATGGGAGTCTCTCCTTCGAAGCAATAACCAACCCCCACCCCTTGTAGAATGGGTTAGCTGTTGGCATGTACCACTTGCTCACGGAGCAGGGTGGGTAGCCTAGCGAGAGAGAGAGAGAGAAAAAGAGAGAGATTTAAGAGGGTTTTTGTTCCATAAATAATTTCAGAACCACTTGCCTTTATAACTTGTGTTAAAACAGATACATAATACATAATGATAATACTTACAATATATCATACAGCAACATAGAAAGTGACACATGCATGCCATGTATAACATTGAGTAATCCTTTGAAATATCACACCTTTAGAATCATTCATGTACATTTAGAAGAAATACAACATCTAACTAAGTCAAACCTAACCTTTATGAATACTGTACAGTGGCCATGCATCAAGAGAATCACATGAATTGGGAAAGGTCTCAAGGTATTCAAATATTTTGCAATACTTTCCTTGGTTGGGACCTTAGAGGACCACCGGCAATGTGTCGCAAATGGATCTTTACAAATGATGACAGGCTGTCTGTCAGCCTTCCTGTTGAAGCCAGTCTGAAGTTCTCTGAACATGCCCTACATTTTTGGTATTTTTCATTTATTTAACCTTTATTTATACAGGGAGCGAACAATAAAACCCAGGTCTCTTTTTCAAGTGAGCCTGGTAAACAACAGACAAAATGCATATAGATAAAGAAAACACATACAAGAACATACAACAGTCCAAATAAAACACTATACTTGACTTCTTTTAGCAAATGACAGTTCCACAAAGGTGGCATGCTCTATGACTTGAATATTGCATGTTTCTTTTGACGGAGAGCTTCAGTGTTAGAGAATCCCTCTATATGTGGATTGGCTATGGTTGAACAGCTTGCCTTACCAGGAGCACGACAAGTAGGTCAAAGCTCCCAGGGATCTTGTAAGTGTTTTGGGGGCAAACAGACCCACACATCTCCTAGATGTGGCTCTCTAGAGAGGTGATGGGAGTATTTAGGCCAAGGCCATACAAATACACAGTGATCTCACTCCTTTCAATAGAAATCATGGAACCAAAGGAAAGATAAGAGACACACGTTAAGCATTTGGCAGCAGCCAATCCCTTGATTAATTTAAGGATGGTGAAATATTTTATTTTACCCATATCAGTACTGAGTTATTCTCATACAGTAGCTAAAGATTCTGAGGGAAGAATGGCTTTTTAATGCTATAACTTTGATTATGATCAGCTAATGGCTAAGAAGCAGAAGTTATGGTGGAAATGATTGTGTATCCGTTTCAGTTGTGTATCCATTGTGTATTTGTAATGTGAAAGCATGTTCAAGGCAAGGCGTCTTTATCTTTACTTTCCTTAGTTCAACGGTGTCACTTTTGGGATACCCATCATGCACCTTGTCATTCCCCAGTTACCAAGGGAGCGGTGAAAACAGTGGTAGGGAAAAGGAATAGAAGACAGAGATCAAGGCAGGGTACATTGTGATGAGAGGGATAAGAAGCTCAGCCGACCTGGAAGCTTTGATATTTTGTCTTTGGGTGTCTCAGGGGGTGGACTCATTCACTCACTCACTCACTCAGTCCCGCACGCACCTACGCACGCACACACACACACACACGCACACACACACTGATTTATGTCATGTAAAGGCAGGAAAGTGGTGCATCATCTACTCTGCCAGCATTGTGGCACTTTTGTTATGATAAAATACTGCAGTGGCAAGACAATACAAAGACTCTTGTGAGTCTGCATATCCCATTTGAGCTGTTATCAAATTTAGCTGTTTGTTGGATCAGCAATTCTGCCCTTAACTTTTGAGGAGGACGTGGGTGAACTGACTTGAGAGAGAATTAGATGAAACAGCTTATTATTGTTTTGTCCCTTTCCAAACTCATTTTGAGATTGGGGTATTTACACTCCAGCAGTTTGTAATTGTCTTCACACCATCTTTTGTGGGTCCAGAGTTGACCTGACTTTCAGCTCTTAGTCATCTCTACCTTCAAGGTTCTGGCCCACAGATTACTTGTATCGTGTTATGAATTATTGACAAACCAAATGGCCTTCTTTCATTATTTAATGACTATGAATAGCAGGGGAAAACAGCATGGTCGATGTTTGCTTGTCAGCAGGGCTCGATGTGACTCCTAAATAACAACATTAGTTTCAACGAAGTATGGAAGTATGGAGTCCATAAAGGATTCATAACATACTATACAACTACACATACTGTAACTACACATGGCTGGCCGACTACGTTAACAGTAAGTTTTGAGAGACTAAGCTATGCGAGTCTGTGGTGTCCGAAAGGTAAAGACCTCTAATTAAAAGGACATGGCTACCTTCCCGATGCCGCATCGCTAGAGGGAGCATGGTGGAAAAGACGACCATGTAGTAACGATGTAAGGAATCTGCTGACGTTTATTCTCCCTGGTAATGCACTTTCTGCTGTGGAGTGAAAGGACAATATTTGTACTTGAGAGAGGACAATGGGGACAGAAAATGCAGAGGAGTGCTGTGCTACTCCAATGTAATTAAATGTATGTTTTAAAGAGCCAAGAGGATGTTGTTTTTTAGGGTGCATTACAGTAATTCAACATACACTAATGAATTGCTATAGTTTACTTAGTGAGGATCTGAAGACAAGACACCATGATCTTCTCTCACGACAAACAAGCATAATCCTCTTCATGATTCAGAGACCTTATGGCTTTTACTGTAAATCATTTCCCCACCCGCTCACACTTAGTTGACCTTGTGTTGTGTTCACCTTCTGACACTATAACTTTAAATTACACACCCCCACAGAAGGCTTACTAATGCTTTAAAATGGGAAGGATTAATGTTATAGGCTCGAGTATTAAGGCATTCCAGGTCAACGTTAAGGCTTTGTCTCTAATTCAAATAATTGTGTAAGTATTGCTAACATTTTTCAACATTGCTCTTCTGTGGGTTTTCTTTCAAAGGTTACAGCATCAATGATCCGTGCTAGCAGGTTTACACTGATAAGAAGAAAAAAAAATCTGAATCATACTGCAGTTCCCCATTGCAGAAAAGACCACAGTCTATACTGTGTGAATGACTGATTTCTTTACCTCAATGTTGTTAAAAGTTTTGCTCCTTGGACGGTTAACAAGCATTTGAAAGCAGTGAAGTAAGCATACCCATGCAAAACTTTACCAATAGGTGAAATTAATATAATTCTGGTGGATGATGTCAAATATTGTTGCACATCTACAAATACTAAAATTATCAAGGAAAAAATACCAAAATGTTAAAGGGGCAATCTGGAGTTCAAACAATAACAAAGCGGTTACCCTGCTAATGTTTTGGCAAACAGCTGAAGAATGGGGCTGGGTAAATGTTTCCAAAAATGAATAGAGAGAGCTACGGATACAAGGACTGACCATCCATGATATACTGTACAAATTATAGTCTTAACCATGTTTTGAGGCTATATAGTATTTGTTTACAATTACATTGTTTACAAACAAATGTGTAAAACAAAATGTAGGTTCTGGTGGCGTATGAAGATTGAACTAAGCTCATGGGGCTTAAGTTACAGTGCATTCAGGAAGTATTCGGACCCATTGACCTTTTCCACATTCTGTTATGTTACAGCCTTATTCTAAAATTGATTGAATAAAAACATTTCCTCATGAATCTACGCACAATACCCTATAATGACTAAGTGAAAACAGGTTTTTAGAAAGCTTTGCAAATGTATTAAATAAAAAAAACAGAAATACCTTATTTCCAGAAGTATTCAGACCCTTTGCTATGACACATGAAATGGTGCTCAGGTGCATCCTGTTTCCATTGATAATCCTTGAGATGTTTCTACAACTTGATTAGAGTCCACTTGTGGTTAATTCAATTGATTGGATAGGATTTGGAAAGGCACACACCTGTCTATATAAGGTTGACAGTTGACAGTGCATGTCAGAGCAAAAACCAAGCCATGAGGTCAAAGGAATTGTCCGTAGAGCTTCGAGACCGGATTGTGTCGAGGCAATGATCTGGGGAAGGGTACTAAAAGGTCCCCAACAACACAGTGGCCTCCATCATTCTTAAATGAAAGCAGATTGGAACAATCAAGACTCTTCCTAGAGCTGGCCGTCCAGGTAAACTGAACAATCGAAGAAGGGCCTTGGTCAGGGAGGTGAACAATAACCCAATGGTCACTCTGACAGCGCTCCAGAGTTCCTCTCTGGAGATGGGAGAACCTTCCAGAAGGATAACCATCTCTGCAGCACTCCACCAATAAGCCTTTATGGTAGACTGGCCAAGACGGAAGCCACTCCTCAGTAAAAGGCACATGACAGCCCGCCTAGAGTTTGCCAAAAGGCATCCAAAGACTCTGTGTCACCGGACCAAGGTGCAGCGTGATATGGTTTCCTCATGTTTATTAACCGAAAAAGCACAACAAAAAAAAAAGAATTGTTTTATTTATTTATTTGAACGAAACGTGAAGACAATGGAGTGCTCACAAAGCCCTGACCTACTACACCATAGAGAAACAATGGCTCTCTATGGCCAGGGCGTGACAGTATCTCTATTGCCAGGGCGTGGCAGTACCTAGGCTCTGACCATGTAACAGGACTGAACACCGTGCTTGGACTGGGCATCGGCGCAGAGGAAGGCTCCTGCCATGGAGCGGGACTGGACGACATGTCTAGAAGCTCCGAACCTCTGAAAACTCTGGACTGTGAACCATCGCCGGAAGCTCTGGACTGTGAATACGCACTACACATAAACAAGATCCCACAAACACAGGTGGGAAGAATAACTACTTAAATATGATCCCCAATTAGAGACAACGATTACCAGCTGCCTCTAATTGGGAATCATACAAAACACCAACATAGAACAGAAATTAGAACACAACATAGACATAGAAATACTAGATCACCCCCTAGTCATACCCTGACCTACTACACCATAGATAAACAATGGCTCTCTCAGGGCATGACACTCAGACCATGAGAAACAACATTTTCTGGACTGATGAAACCAAGATTGAACTCTTTGGCCTGAATTCCAAGCGTGACGTCTTGAGGAAACCTGGCACCATCCCTACGGTGAAGCATGGTGGTGGCAGCATCATGATGTGGGGATGTTTTTCAGCGGCAGGGACTGGGAGACTAGTCAGGATTGAGGGAAAAATGAACGGAGCAAAGTACAGAGAGATCCTTGATGAAAACCTGCTCCAGACCACACAGCCAACAGCAGGAGTGGCATCGCGACAAGTCTATGAATGTCCTTGAGTGGCCCAGCCAGAGCCCGGACTTGAACCCGACCGAACATCTCTGGAGAGACCTGAAAATAGCTGTTCAACGACACTCCCCATCCAACATGACAGAGCTTGAGAGGATCTATAGAGAAGAATGGGAGAAACTCCCCAAATACAGGTGTGCCAAGCTTGAAGCATCATACCCAAGAAGACTTGAGGCTGTAATCGCTGCCAAAGGTGCTTCAACAAAGTACTGAGTAAAGGGTCTGAATACTTATGTAAATGTTATATTTAAGTATCTTATTTTTAATACATTTGCAAAAACGTCTACCTTTCAAACAAGTTAGGGTTTCCATGGCCGAGCAGCCGAACACAAGCCTAGATCACCATGTGCAATGCCAAGCATCGGCTAGAAAACCAAATTTGGGAACCCCTACAAGACTGTTGGAAAAGCTTCCAGGTGAAGCTGGTTGAGAGAATGCCAAGAGTATGCAAACCGGTCATCAAGGCAAAGGGTGGCTACTTTGAAGAATCTGAAATATATTTTGATTTGTTTAACTTTTGTTGGTTACTACATGATTCCATATGTGTTATTTCATAGTGTTGATGTCTCCACTATTATTCTACAATGTAAAAATAAAGAAAATGTATTTCACCTTTATTTAACCAGGTAGGCCAGTTGAGAACAATGAGTAGGTGAATGAATAGGTGTGTCCAAACTTTTGACTGGTACTGTATTTCTGGATAGCTGACATTTTATTTGATATAAGGAGTAGACATGCTCCAAATATGCATATCCTTAATTTAATATATGGAGCTAGGATATTCTCAGTAATGGGACAGGTTCTACATGCATGCAATCTGAACCTATGAAATCTCCCTGCTACCGTATGAGTCCAGAGAGATATCTGGATATCTGAGATACACTACATGACCAAAAGTATGTGGACACCTGCTTGTCGTATATCTCCTAAAAAAATCATGGATATTAATATGGAGTTGGTCCCTGCTTTGCTGCTATAACAGCCTCCACTCTTCTGGGAAGGATTTCCACTTGATATTGGAACATTGCTCAGGAACCACAAGAGCATTAGTGAGGTCGGGTCTGGCTTGCAGTCGGCGTTCCAGTTCATCCCAAAGGTGTTCAATGGAGTTGAGGTCAGGGCTCTGTGCAGGCCAGTCAAGTTATTCCACACCGATCTTGACAAACCGGCCATGGTAACCCATTTCATGATGCTCCCGACAAACAGTACTTGTGCTGACGTTGCTTCCAGGCGGCAGTTTGGAACTCGGTAGTGAGTGTTGTAACTGAGGACAGATGATTTTTATGCGCTTCGCGCTTCAGCATTCAGTAATCCTGTTCTGTGAGCTTATCACTACATGGCTGAGCCGTTATTGCTCCTAGACGTTTCCACTTTACAATAACAGCACTTACAGTTGACCGTGGCAGCTTTATTAGGGTAGAAATTTGACGAACTGCCTTGCTGGAAGTATGGAATCTTATGACGGTGCCACGTTGAAAATTCTGTAAGGCCATTCTACTTCCAAAGTTTGTCTATGGAGATTGCATGGCTGTGTGCTCGATTTTATACAACTGTCAGCAACGGGTGTGGTTGAAATAGCCAAATCAACTCATTTGAAGGGGTGTTCACATACTTTATTATTATTTATTATGCGGCTAAACCCACTTACATATTTGTAGAATATTCTAACTCCAGAAAGTGTATGTGTTAAGATGCTGACATATCTAAGCTTTTATACTTAGGCATGAACGAATCCACATATTTTCATAAATATATTATATCTGTAGAAGTGAAGGCTGCTGAGGGGAGGACGGCTTATAATAATGGCTGGAAAGTAACAAATGGAATGTCATCAAACACATGGAAACCATGTATTTGATGTATTTGATACCATTCCACTTATTCTGCTCCAGCCATTACCACGAGCCCATCCTCCCCAATTAATGTGCCACTAACCTCCTGTGATCTGTAGTCATTACCTGATAATTTATGTATCCGCATAAACAAATGCAGTAAATCCAAGTAAAAATTCCCTGTTTTAGGTCAGTTAAGATCACCACTTTATTTTAAGAATGTGAAATGTGAGAATAATAGTAGAGTGAATGATTTATTTCAGCTTGTATTTCTTTCATCACATTCCCAGTGGGTCAGAAGATTACATACACTCAATTAGTATTTGGTGCCTTTAAATTATTTAATTTGGGTCAAACATTTCGGGTAGCCTTCCACAAGCTTCCCACAATAAATTGGGTGAATTTTGGCCCATTCCTCCTGACAGAGCTGGTGTAACTGAGTCAGGTTTGTAGGCCAACTTGCTCGCACATACTTTTTCAGTTCTGCCCACAAATTTTCTGTAGGATTGGGGTCAGGGCTTTGTGATGGCCACTCCAATACCTTGACTTTGTTGTCCTTCAGCCATTTTGCCACAACTTTGGAAGTGTGCTTGGGGTCATTGTCCATTTGGAAGACCCATTTGCGACCAAGCTTTTGCTTCAATATATCCACATAATTTTCCTCCTTATGATGCCATCTTTTTTGTGAAGTGCACCAGTCCCTCCTGCAGCAAAGCACCCCCACAACATGATGCTGCCACCCCATGCTTCACGGTTAGGATGGTGTTCTTCGGCTTGCAAGCCTCCCCCTTTTTGCTCCAAACATAACGATGGTCATTATGGCCAAACAGTTCTATTTTTGTTTATTTTTATTTTTATTTTGTTTATTTTTGTTTAAATAAATCATTCACTATACTATTATTCGGACATTTCACATTCTTAAAATAAAGTGGTGATCCTAACTTTCCTAAAACAGGGAATTTTTACTAGGATTGAATGTCAGGCATTGTGAAAAACTGAGTTTACATGTATTTGGCTAAGGTGTATGTAAACTTCCAACATTAACTGTATATTGAGAGGGAGAACATGAACGGAAAATACAGCACAAAAGGAGGAGAAATATGACCAGGCTGAAACATAGGTTTTTAATGTCGTTTTTGACAAACCCATTTCGGTAAGGTAAGATCTGCAGGGTAGGGTCTAATCTAGCACTGTGAGCTTGAATTCTGGACAGGTAAAACCGTTTTTGCAATGCCTCAGGGCTCAATTTCCGGAACTCCTGCAGATCAAAAGTATGAATGGTTTTTAGGCAAAAATTATTTGTGAAGCATGTCCAAATGAAACGCCTTAGAAATGTATTAAGAGAACCGAGGAACAACTCTTATTAAGGATATTAACAATAGTTTTGTTATCACAGAACACAGACAGTGGCTTCTTGGACCACTGGCTGCACCAAAGTAAACAAGCTGAAACAATGGGGTACAATTCATAAACGGCTGTAGATTTCAACTCCGAGGACAAGAATTGTATTTCAAAAGGCTATTGGTCGAAAAACCATTGATTTTGATGATAACCCCCAAAACCAGCAGAGGCCGCAGCATCAGTAAAGCACTCAAGAGAAACCAAAGTCATTTTTTATGAACTGAATCGCATTGTCGTCAGTAGCATAGAAGACAGAAAACAGGTCAAGCGAAATAAGGTTATTGATCAGTGGAAGCTCCTCAGAGGAGGAATAATAATAAAAATAGTAAAACATTAAAAAAGTTATCCTTTTTAGATAAAACTATTCTAAATATATTCACGTTACCAAATTATTGATTAAAACACACTGTTTTGCAATTAAGGTCTACGCAAGCCATGGTGTAGCTGGAGGACAGGTAGTTTCCATCCTCCTCTGGGTACATTGACTTCAATACAAAACCTAGGAGGCTCATGGTCTCACCCCCTTCCATAGACTTAAACAGTAATTATGACAACTTCCGGAGGACGTTACATCACTGACATCAATTGATCAGAGAATGTATCGAGTACTAAAAGTATAAGCTAAAGCTAGCTAGCACTGCAGTGCATAAAATGTGGTGAGTAGTTGACTCAAAGAGAGAGAAAGAGAAACAGTTGTGAACAAATTAATTTACTTAAAATGAAGGAGAAGCAGGAGAGAGAGAGCTAGCTATATTTAATTGTCTTTTTTTTCACTTTCAGCTAGCTAGTTTATCCTACTCAAACACCTGGCTCAAACAGAGAGGGATGCTATGTTGTCTAGCTGGCGATGGCTATCCAACACTGGAACTCTTAAGGTCAAGGTAAGCTTTTGGTGTAACTGCTGAAATGCTTGCTGACTGTACACTGTACTGCATGATTGTAGCAGGTTTACTAACACATTGGTTCTAGTAGCTATGTTGGCTAGCTATGACGTTAGCTAATATGGTGAGAATAATGTAGGCCGTGTGTAACGGTTAGAGGTTAGGATATAAAGGTTTGGCTTGGAATGTTTCTTTCGCCTGGTCACAGACAGCTGATGTGTTGTGCACTGAAGTGCACAAGTGAAGGGAAAAGGTGAGTGAAGGAGAGCGCGTAGATGCAAAAAGGAATTCTATAATGAGCAAAATGATCATGCTGTTGGTATGTGGCTGCTATGAAAGTATTTGTTTCCGTGTGACCTGGGGTGTATTCATTCATTCCGCAGATTCGGTTGAAAAACTTTTATTAAACAGAATGAAATGGGAATAAACATACCTGAATTTGTTCCAATAGAAACTCTTGTTTGCAACTGTTGACCTAATGACTAAAACCAAGATCAGCTAGATGCAGTCAATATTGTGTAAGGCGGATTTGATTGTGTCAATGTCTGTCACCTACGTTGTAAACTTTCCTTCATAGGCGAGGTTGTAGCAACCTCATTATAGGTATAGGGAAACTTTGAGTATCATGTACTAACCTAAACCTATTGAGCTGTTGCCAACTGTTGCCAACACTCACAACACATGCATTAGCAGGCTAACACAATCATCCACGTCATTTGTCATCATGACAAATAACACAATGTCACGTTGGTATGAATGATTTGGGAGACAGGCGCAGGAATGTGCAAGTTTTTTTTTATTACACCCAAATTACAGTGTGCCGTGTAAAGGCACGGAGAAGAAGACCAAACAAATACAATACAAAACACAGGGTAGAAAACCAAAACAAAAGAGCGAGGAGTACCACTAATAATTAACACAAGCACACAATGATTAACACAAAGGACGAGACCCGTAATCATCTGCGCAATCCACAATGGCACGAAAGCCAAAACACACAGCACAGATACTCACACACACCAACGGACATTAAAACAATAATCGACAGGACGATGGTGAACCAAGGACACACATACACAATTATTCATCACTGGGAATAGGAGCCAGGTGTGCGTAATGAAAGTTCCAGAGGGATCCGTGACACACAACTGCAGGGGCTTGGAATATCGGGGATATTGTTTTTGTTTGCGTGTTGTGGTCCTCTGAATAATATAATGAATGGCTCATTATCCTCTATTCGGTAAGTCTTTATATGACAGACACTCCATAAGGAGAACACAAAATCTCTATTTACAAGCAGCTCACTAAGCATTACAATTAATTCAATGATCAGCTTTGCAAATAGACATTGAGGTTTATGTCAGGTAAACAATTTGAAATGTATACCGTGCCTATAGAAAGTTTACACCTTGGACTTTTTTCACATTTTGTTGCATTACAAAGTGGGATTGATATAGATTTTAATTTTTTAATTGTAGTTGATCTACACAAAATACATAATGTCAAAGTGAAAAGAACAGTCTACAAATGTTTACAAATTATTAAAATGTAAATAACTAAAATATAGTTGTTGCATAAGTATTCATGCCATTTGTTTAGGCACGCCTAAATTAGTTCAGAAACAAATATGGATTATCAAATTACATAAGTTATGGACTCATTTGTGGAAAAAACTTGGTGTTGACATGATTTTTGAATGACTACCCCTTCCTCTGTCCACCATACATACAACATCTATAAGGTCCCTCAGTCAAGTATTGAATTTCAAGCACAGATTCAACTACAAAGACCAGGGAGCTTTTCAAATCAAATCAAATCAAATTGTATTTGTCACATGGTACGAATACAACCTTACACTGAAATGGTTACTTACAAGCCCTTAACCAACAATGCCATTTTAAGAAATACCCCCCAAAAAGGTGTGAGATAAGAATAACAAATAATTAAAGAGCAGCAGTAAATAACAATCGCGGGGCTATATACAGGGGGTACCGGTACAGAGTCAATGTGCGGGGGCACCGGTGTCAAGGTAATTGAGGTAATATGTATATGTAGGTAGAGTTATTAAAGTGACTATGCATAGATAATAACAGAGTAGCAGCAGCGTAGGGGGGGGGGGGGGGGGGCAATGCAAATAGTCTGTGTAGCCATTTGATTAGATGTTCAGGAGGCTTATGGCTTGGGGGTAGAAGCTGTTTAGAAGCCTCTTGGACCTAGACTTGGCGCTCCTCTGACACCGCCTGGTATAGAGGTCCTGGATGTCAGGAAGTTTGGCCCCGGTGATGTACTGGGCCATACGCACTACCCTCTGTAGTGCCTTACTGTCGGAGGCCGAACAGTTGCCATACCAGTCAGTGATGCAACCCGTCAGGATGCTCTCGATGGTGCAGCTGTAAAACCTTTTTAGGATCTGAGGACCCATGCCAAATATTTTCAGTCTCCTGAGGGGGAATAGGTGCTGTCTTCACGACTGTATTGGTGTGCTTGGACCATGTTAGTTTGTTGGTAATGTGGACACCAAGGAACTTGAAGCTCTCAACCTGCTCCACTACAGCCCCGTCGATGAGAATGGGGGCGTGCCTGGTCCTCCTTTTCCTGTAGTTCACAGTCATCTCCTTTGTCTTGATCACATTGAGGGAGAGGTTGTTGTCCTTGCACCACACGGTCAGGTCTCTGACCTCCTCCCTATAGGCTGTCTTATCGTTGTCGGTGATCAGGCCTACCACTGTTGTGTCATTGCCAAACTTAATGATGGTATTGGAGTCGTGCCTGGCCGTACAGTCATGAGTGAACAGGAGGGGACTGAGCACGCACCCCTGAGGGGCCCCTGTGTTTAGGATCAGCGTGGCGGATATGTTGTTACCTAACCTTACCACCAGGGGGTGGTAACCATCTTCAAATTGGTAGATGGTTAACAATAACAAATTAGACATTGAATATATCTTTAAGAATGGTCAAGTTAATTATTATGCTATGGATTATTTATTAAACCACCCAGGCATGTAGTCATCCTTCTGAAGTGAGCTACAGGGCCAAGGTGGTTTTAAAGAACTGCAGAGAAATGGACCAACAACATTGTAGTGACTCCAAAATAACAGAGTGAAAAGAAGAATACAAATATACAGAATACAAATATATATATAAAAAATACATGTTTGCAATAAGGCACTAAAGCAACAATGCAAAAAAACATGGCAAGGAACACACTTTTTGGCCTAAATGCAAAGCTTTATGTTTGGGGCAAATCCAACACAACACATCATTGAGTGACTAGTTCCTTATTTTCAAGCATGGTGGTGGCTGCATCATGGTATGGTATTCTTGACATCGGCAAAGAAACGGTATGCAGCTAAGCACAGGCAAAATCCTATAGGAAAACCTGCTTCAGTCTGCTTTACACCAGACACTGGGAGTCGAATTCACCTTTCAGCACGACAATAACCTACAACACAAAGCCAAATATACACTGGAGTGGCTTACCAAGAAGACAGTGAATGTTCCTGAGCGTCCAAGTTACCGTGTTGACTTAAATCTGCTTGAAAATCGCTGTCTAGCCATGATCCCCAACTCCTTGACAGAGCTTCAAGAATTTCGAAATGAATAATGGGCAAATACTACACAATACAGGTCTGCAAAGCTCTTATGAGACTTTCCCAAGAAGACTCACAGCTGTAATCACCGCTAAAGTTGTTTCTAACACGTATTGACTCAGGGAAGTGAATACTTTTCTAATCAAGGTATGTTAGAGTTTGATTTTTCATTCATCTTAAAAAAAGATCAAGGTCTTCCAATTAATTTGAGTGTCTGTATAATAATATAAACCTTGCAATGCACAGCATTGAATATTTTGTAATTGGTTGGCAAAATAATACATTTAATGTGTACTTACACTGTAATTACACTGTAATTACACTGTACTGACATGGTATTGTAGAAATGTCAGGGAAGCGAACCTGGTTGCTGGTGTGAAAGACAAACACCCTGTGCATCACGCCAATAGAGTTAACCACTTGGTGGGAATTGTAACGTGGCTCATATTAGTGGGGATTACTACACTGTACCCTCCAAACGAGAAGGTATGTCCCGTGCTTCGACATCAGCCCCCTCACACATCCTGGCTGTGCGTTTCAATGACCTCTCGGACGCCATCCCATTTCTGACACCATCGTAGCGAATAGCGTACCTGCCCTGGGTCGCTGGCATGAAAGGCAAACACCCTACACATCGCACCAAATAAACCACTTGGTAGGAATTGTGGCTCATATGAGGTTTGCAACAGTATTATCAATGTGATTCCAATGTAAGGTGTATTAATAAAAAACAAGACAAATGCAGTTTTTCCATGTGTTTACAAGCATCATTCTGTCTTTCATTTGGATGACATTTGTACATTTTACATTTTACATTTCCAACTTAATATTGTCTAAAAAGCATCCCTCAGATGAGCGATCACATTTAATTTAAAAGTCAAGCAGTCGTAGGCTATGACATTCCCTCTGTATTCATTCACCTGGGGTCACTACAAAACAAATCACTCTGCTTTTGTGACTCTTTTAGTCTGAAATGCCATCCTTGTATAGGACTGGGATGTAACAAGCACGTCTCACATCTTTGGCCAAGCTCCGATATAAGCATCTGGGTTCCGGAGAGGGTATTAGATTATCTCCAGCTCTCTGATATGAGATCCATTTCTCCCTGTCTGCCTAAGCCACGTCGTCTGAGGCAACATGACAAATAACACTTTCATTTTAAGGGTAAGGGGGCAAAATGGGAGAGCGATGGGCTCTCAAATGTCACTTGCATCACAAAATGTTTTAGCGGGTGTCTAAAAATGACATTGAAACATAATGTCACCTCTGCTGTACTGTCAAAATAACGAATCGCAGGTCACAACAGTGTTGTAAATCACATTTGCTCTGGCCTACGTCTGAGATTCAAGCTCTACGCAAAGGGAAGTCTTTCGGACCTAAAGATGACGTATGAGTCTGAGAGTTGTTTCTAAATGTGTGAGAATTTTGAATTGACAGCACCAAAGAATTGTGTTGATAGAAGTTACATGCGGTATCATACCCTTGCTGTGCTGACTTTGACATTCTAAGACTGGTCTGAGATAGCTGAAAATGCCCTGTCAATATAACCATTCAAGTTCAACTGTACTGATTGTGCTCAGTGCAGTCAAATTCATTTGAGTGTGTCTGTGTTATAAGCCCTTTTCACCATTCAAGCCAGCATTAGCCACAGTTAAAGACCTGAAGCGGTCTTGTTTATTCAGGCTGTGATACATTCATTTTGCCCTTTGTTTAAGCTTAAAAGTCCAACGCAGCTGTTTCTATCAAATAATATCAAATCATTTCTAGCTTCTCATTGTGATTGTTTTACATTAAAACCGTCCAAAAAAACCCCACAAAAATAGCTTCTTAGCAAGGAGCAATTTCTCAAGCAAGAATTTTGCTAGGACTCTGGGAGTGGTGGGGGGAAGACTGAAAATTAGCTATTATTGTCAGAGAGGTTTAGAAACCACTTTCTTATTGGTCAATTAACTAATTTACCATTTAGTGATGTGACCAGGCAGGCCAAAACCCAATTTTCACAGGGTTATTCCAACATCAGTGTGGAAATATATATAAAACACATGGAAATCACGTTTTTGACGGCATTGGGCCTTTAAACCCATAAGGCTGATGTCCGTGCCCCCGCAGGAATATAATTAGCATAATTAAACAATCAGTTTAAACTAGAGATAGAGAATCTATTTTTATTTTTTTTGCATTTGGTGTGACTCCAACCAAAGCATACAGTATGTAACACTTCCGCATCTGCAGTGAAAGGTGACAGACCTAAAGCGATGTTTGTCAGACCATGAGACATCCTGAAAATCGGTCTTCTCACAAAATCGTCTGTAACGTCTGAACGGTTTGGCCTACAAAATGGAAAGATGGGGACTCTCACGAACACGATGGTGGACTACGTTTTGCTCTATAACCCCCACAAGCGTCTTGTGACTTATCTGAAGTTGGTAAAGCTGGTGCAGCGTCCGAACAGTTTGGGCTACATACTAACCACTCTGTGTAAAGGTGAGACTCATTTGGAATCATGTAGTAACCAAAAAAGTGTTAAACAAATCTAAATACATTTTATATTTGAGATTCTTCAAAGTAGCCACCCTTTGCCTTGATGACACTCTTCATATTATCTCAACTAGCTTCATGAGGTACTCACCTGGAATGCATTTCAATTAATACAGTTGAAGTCAGAAGTTTACATACACCTTAGTCAAATACATTTAAACTCAGTTTTTCACAATTCCTGACATTTAATCCTAGTAAAAATTCCTTAAATTATGTCAGTTAGGATCACCACTTTATTTTAAGAATGTGAAATGTCAGAATAATAGTAGAGAGAATTATTTATTTCAGTTTTTATTTATTTCATCACATTCCCAGTGGGTCAGAAGTTTACATATTCTCAATTAGTATTTGGTAGCTTTGCCTTTACATTTTTTAACTTGGGTCAAACGTTTCAGGTAGCCTTCCACAAGCTTCCCACAATAAGTTGGGTGAATTTTGGCCCATTCCTCCTGACAGAGCTGGTGTAACTGAGTCAGGTTTGTAGGCTCCTTGCTCGCACATGCTTTTTCAGTTCTGCCAACAAAATTTCTGTAGGATTGAGGTCAAGGGTTTGTGATGGCCACTCCAATACCTTGACTTTGTTGTCCTTAAGCCATTTTGCCACAACTTTGGAAGTATGCTTGGGGCCATTGTCCATTTGGAAGACCCAAGCTTTAACTTCCTGACTGATGTCTTGAGATATTGCTTAAATATATCCACATAAATGTCCTCCTCATGATGCCATCTAGTTTGTGAAGTGCACCAGTCCCTCTTGCAGCAAAGCACCCCCACAAAATTATGCTGCCACCCCCGTGCTTCACGGTTGGGATGATGTTCCTCGGCTTCAGGCCAGAGGACATTTCTCCAAAAAGTACAATCTTTGTCCCCATGTGCAGTTGAAAACCGTAGTCCGTAGTCTCATTTTACTGTGGCTATAGATACTTTTGTACCCGTTTCCTCCAGAATATTCACAAGGTCCTTTGCTGTTGTTCTGGGATTGATTTGCACTTTTCACAACAAAGTACATTAATCTCTAGAAGACAGAACACGTCTCCTTCCTGAGCAGTATGACGGCTGCATGGTCCCATGGTGTTTATACTTGCGTACTATTGTTTGTACAGATGGACGTGGAACCCTCAGGTGTTTGGAAATTGCTCCCAAGGATGAACCAAACTTGTGGAGGGCTACAATATTTCTTCTGAGATCTTGGCTGGAAAGGAAGTTACCTCTGCTGCAGGGGATATGTTCATTCGAGTTACCAGCCTCAGAAATTGATGCCCAAATAAATGCTTCACAGAGTTCAAGTAACAGACACATCTCAACATCAACTGTTAAGAGGAGACTGCGTTAATCAGGCCTTCATGGTAAAACATTTTTTTTATTTAACTAGGCAAGTCAGTTAAACAAAAATATTCTTATTTACAATGACAGCCTACCCCAGCCAAACCCAGACGACACTGGGCCAATTGTGCATCGCCCTATGGGACTCCCAATCACAGCCAGATGTGTACTGTAGTGCACCTCTTGCACTGAGATGCATTGCCTCCGACTGTTGCGCCACTCGGGAGCCAAGTGCTGAATTGCTGCAAAGAAACCACTACTGAAGGACATCAATGATAATAAGAGACATGCTTGGGCTAAGAAACACGAGCAATAGACATTAGACCGGTGGAAATCTGTCCTTTGGTCGGATAAGTCCAAATTTTAGATTTTTGGTAGGTGAATGGATGATCTTCGCATGTGTGGTTCCCACCATGAAGCATGGAGAAGGAGGTGTGATGGTGTTTTTTGCTGGTAATACTGTCTTTGATTAATTTAGAATTCAAGACACACTTACCCATCATGGCTACGACAACATTCTGCAGCGATATGCCATCCCTTCTGGTTTGCGCTTAGTGGGACTATCATTTGTTTTTCAGCAGGACAATAACCCAACACACCCCCAGGCTATGTAAGGGCTATTTGACCAAGAATGGGAGGGATGAATTGCTGCATCAGATGACCTGGCCTCCACAATCACCCGACCTCAACCCAACTGAGATGGTTTGGGATGAATTGGACCGCAGAGTGATGGGAAAGCAGCCAACAAGTGCTCATCATATGTGGGAACTCATTCGAGACTGTTGGAAAAGCATTCCAGGTGAAGCTGGTTGAGATAATCCCAAGAGTGTGCAAAGCTGTCGTCAAGGCAAAGGGTGGTTACTTTGAAGAATCTGACATTTGTTTAACACTTTTTTGGTTACTGTGCCTCTAAACAATCATGTCTTGGAGCTCTAATGACAATTCCTTCGACCTGATGGCTTGGTTTTTGCTTTGACATAAACTGTAAATGACCTTAAATAGACAGGTGTGTGCCTTTCCAAATCATGTCGAATCAATTGAATTTACCACAGGTGGAATCCAATCAAGTTATAGAAACATCTCAATCTGAAGATAGTGCTGGCTAAAGCTAAAACTGGCGAGTTCAGAGAGTATAGGGATATTGCTATCCACGTCGGCACCAACGATGTTAGTGTGAAACAGTCAGAGCAGTCAAGCGCAACATAGCTTCAGTGTGTAAATCAGCTAGAAAGATGTGTCTGCATCAAGTAATTGTCTCTGGCCCTCTCCCAGTTAGGGGGAGTGATGAGTTCTACAGCAGTCTCACAACTCAATCGCTGGTTGAAAACTGTTTTCTGCCCCTCCCAAAAGATAGAATATGTAGATAATTGGCCCTCTTTCTGTGACTCACCCACAAACAGGACCAAGCCTGGCCTGTTGAGGAGTGACGTATTCCATCCTAGCTGTAGGGGTGCTCTCATCTTATCTACGAACATAGACAGGGCTCAAACTCCCCTAGCTCCACAATGAAATAGGGTGCAGGCTATGCAGCAGGCTGTTAGCCGGCCTGCCAGCTTAGTGGAGTCTGCCATGAGCACAGTCAGTGTAGTCAGCTCAGCTATCCCCATTGAGACCGTGTCTGTGCCTCGACCTAGGTTGGGCAAAACTAAACAAGGCGGTGTTCGCCTTAGCAATCTCACTAGAATAAAGACCTCATCCATTCCTGCCATTATTGAAAGAGATTGTGATACCTCAAATCTCAAAATAGGGCTACTTAATGTTAGATCCCTCACCTCCAAGGCAGTTATAGTCAATGAACTAATCACTGATCATAATATTGATGTGATTGGCCTGACTGAAACATGGCTTAAGCCTGATGAATTTACTGTGTTAAATGAGGCCTCATCTCCTGGTTACACTAGTGACCATATCCCCTGCGCATCCAGCAAAGGCTAACATGTTGCTAACATTTACAATAGCAAATTTCAATTTACAAAAACCCTCCGACTTTTTCGTCTTTTGAGCTTCTAGTCGTGAAATCTATGCAGCCTACTCAATCACTTTTTATAGCTACTTCTTACAGGCCTCCTGGGCCATATACAGCGTTCCTCATTGAGTTCCCTGAATTCCTATTTGTAGTCATAGCAGATAATATTCACATTTTTGGTGACTTTAATATTTAAATGGAAAAGTCCACAGACCCACTCCAAAAGGCGTTCGGAGCCATCATCGACTCAGTGGGTTTTATCCAACATGTCTCCGGACCTACTCACTGCCACAGTCATACTCTGGACCTAGTTTTGTTCCATGGAATAAATGTTATGGATCTTAATGTTTTTCCTCATAATCCTGGACTATCGGACCACCATTTTATTACGTTTGCAATCGCAATAAATAATCTGCCCAGACCCCAACCAAGGAGCATCAAAAGTCGTGCTATAAATTCTCAAACAACCCAAAGATTCCTTGATGCCCTTCCAGACTCCCTCTGCCTACCCAAGGACATCAGAGGACAAAAAAAGTTAACCACCTAACTGAGGAACTCAATTTAACCTTGTGCAATACTAGGAGTCATCATGCCAGGTAGTCCTGAGGCATGGTCCTAGGGCTCAGGTCCTCCGAGAGAGAGAAAGAGATAATTAGAGAGAGCATATTTCAATTTACACAGGACACCGGATAAGACAGGAGAAATACTCCATATATAACAGACTGAACCTAGCCCCCCGACACATAAACTACTGCAGCAATAATACTGGAGGCTGAGACAGGAGGGTCAGAATGCTGCTTATCTGTAGACACACCTCCGCCACACCTTAATTTCATAGATCTCCACCCCGAACGAATAGGGCGTGTATAGCATGCTATTCTCATGCTTAAGTTCGAGGTCAGAATACGCATAGAGATAAAAAAAAAAGTGCATACAAAGGGAATAATGTACCATTTATGCATGCTTAACTGGGGTAGGAATTGGGGCCTTAGTACTTAACTGTCTACGTTTCAATGGTACATAAGCAAATAGAGAAAACATAAAGCTGCGTGTGGAGAACACGTAAGTTCACTGTAAGAGTTGTCGTCGGTGGAAGAAGGATTGGACCAAAACGCAGTGTGGTCAGTGTTCATCATTTTAATTGAAAAAAGCACTGAACACTGAATCAATACAAAAATAACAAAATGAACGAACGAAACGAAACAGTCCTGTCTGGTGACATACACACGTAACACAAAGACAGAAAATAAACACCCACAAAACACAGGTTGAAAAAGGCTACCTAAGTATGATTCTCAATCAGAGACAACTAACGACACCTGCCTCTGATTGAGAACCATACTAGGCCGAACACAGAAACCAAACATAGAAAAACAAACATAGACTGCCCACCCCAACTCACGCCCTGACCATATAAACAAAGACAAAACAAAGGAACTAAGGTCAGAACGTGACATTCACGTCCCCTGCGAACCACAGCACCTGGCTTCCAACCTGATACAGGCATTGGGCAGTCTAGAACCTTTTCTTCTAACCTCACTTCAATTCTGGTGCATCCTAGGGCTAATTCATTCACATCACAGGTGGTCCTCCAGCTATGCAGCAATATACACACTGTACATTCATGTAAATTCTGCCCTTGGTGTTGCTGCTGGTGGACTTGATGCCCTACCATAAAACAATAATGAATGTGTACTAATGTCTTATCTGACTGCCTGCAGGCTTTGGAAATAGGAGCTCTTATCTACCAAAATGTTAATTTGGATGTTCCTGAACCCACTTCTTCATTATCATTGAGTCATATTCAGTCAAATGTTTTGGCATCCAATTGAACTTGAATGACTATTCAACTATCGGAGACACTGTATGTAGCCTCTATATAACATTAACGGATTTCTTTGAAGAAAAATTGTTTTTTGAAAGGAGCGTTGAGTTCTTACAATAGTGAATAGGCAACTCAATTTATGTCTGTGTCCCAACTGGCACCATATTCCTTATTTAGTGCCCTACTTTTGAATTGCAGCCTGTCTTAGCCAAATGTAAATAGAGATCATGGCAGTTTTGCACTACTGCATATTTCATTTGTATTGAATGAACCGTGAGGTCACTGAGAATGGATCTGCCATAAATATAACATCCATGAATACTGACTGTCTCAATGGACCACTAAAATGGGTGACATTTTATAGCCCTCTCATGTCACTGAGATGTTTTTTTTTCTACCACACACACACTGCATTCCCATCAGTCTTTAGAGCACAAGGGTATTCTCTGCTAATGGCTCTCTGACCTGTGATGGAAGCTGGATGAAACATACCACATTGCATGGCTCAGTTTTGTCAGGTGGCTGGTTGTTTGTAGCTTGGAATCCAAATTGAATATGGTTCTAAATATCGCTCCGGAGAGATTTTCTGTTCGGTTGCCAGGATGGGTTGTTTGTTGAGAGAACATTACCATTGCCTTTCTCTTAAATACCATTTGACTAAGTAAACACAGAAAAAACAGTCTCCTGTGGTATTTATTACACTGATATTGGGGTCAAATGCCCTGGTCGTTTTCTGCTGAATTGGCATTTATGGGTATTGACTGAGGCAGATCTAGATCAGACCTTGACATTACAGAGGCTGCATCCCAAATAGCACCCTTATCCCTATGTAGCTCACTACTTTTGACCAGGGCCCATAAGACTTTGGTCAAAAGCAGTGCATGTATATGGAGTAGGGTGCCATTTAAGATGCTGACAGGGATAAACAGGAACATAAAAGGCATCATGTTGTATCCTTGGCATCAGGGGAATGTGAGATAAGCATTAAATACAGGTCCATCACAGACAACATTTAGGGAAATGTCACCTCCTTACCACTGATGATAATTCCTTTGAAGGATGAATCGTTGTTGATATTTACAGTGGTACATCAAACAGGACTAATAGGTTTGTCAGGTTTTCAAAATGGATGATGACTTTTGAATGCAAACTTGAAACCAATGTTTGATATCTTACCCCTTATTTGATATGCTGACAGTACTAGTGTGAAAAGCACACACACGTACAACAAACCTTATGGGGACACACAATTCAGTCCTATTCAAAATCATATTTTCCCTAACCCCTAACCATAAACCTAATCTGTACGCTAACCCATACCGTAAACCTTAAACCTAACCCTAACCTTAACCCAAAAACCTAACCTTAACCCTAGCTCCTAACCCTAAACCTAATTGTAAACATAACACTAATTCTAACCTTAACCCTAAACCCCCTAAAAATAGCATTTGACTTTGCGAGGACTAACAAAATGTCCCCAGTTGGTCAAATGTTTGTTTGTCCACACACACACACACACACACACACACACACACACACGGGTGGAAAGTATGATTTTCTTTTACACATGGTTTCAGACGGGTCAACAACATGAGGCATTTCCTTGGCAAGAGCGAGGCTTTATTCTCACCTGATAACTTGATGCAGACAGAGACACAAATAGCCCCCATTACATGTTTCTGTGTTCAGTAAGCCAAGTTTAAGCCGATCCGTGGTCCTGCTGCACAGTACAGTGATGAGCCTTGTGTTGATATGTCTGGCAATGATGCACTGGCATCATTAAAACTGCATGAATTGGATTATCTTCATTAGACAGCAGTGATTTGGCTTTAATGCTAATGTTGCCATTGAGGTTACAGATGCTTCATTTATAAGGGTGACCTTTTTGTCACTGTAGCTTAGTTTATGAAATGGGTCAAATTAATCAGTTTATTAATTTAAGTTGGCCACTTTTAATTAAACGGCCACTACTACTGCTCGTGCCACAAATTATAACTTGGAAAAGTTAAAATGTGTAGTCACTGGCCAGTGACCATCTTTGCACTCTTATCTTGCCTACTGTACCACTGGCACAGGTCCCCTTTTCAAAAGCAATCTTGGTAACACTTCCTATTAGTGCTCTCTTCATAATGCATTTATAAGTACATTTATAACGCCTTATGAGCTATGTGTAATGCATTATTTTGCATGACATACTGTACGTGCTAATAGCTGTTAATAAATATGTATAACTACATTAATAAAACATGAGCAGGCCACATAATACCTAATGAAGCAAAGTATATGCAATGCTCATTAGGAAATGTGTTTCCAGAATGGTGTATTGACTGTACAAGAGTTTAGCTCTTACCTTTTGGGCAGCAAATTTGGTTACCCCAATGGGTTATAGTGTACTCTCTTACATGTCCATTATGTAAATAAGTAATATGGAGCGATTTCAGTGCCAACAGAAATTCCATAATTTTGAATTTGTATTACATTATTATTCTAATTCAATATGTATATATTCAGTTTCAATATGGTAGATAGCATTCAATGTCTGTGTATCAAGTTTATCATTTCATGTTCTTCAAAGTTGCATATATTCAACTTTTCAGACGCATTCAGATTCAGTTTTCAAATTCAGTTCTCTAAATTCATATTCAAAACCGGAGACAACATCCTGGTACTTTTCCAGCCAGGAAAGGTAGAGAACAGAGAATCAAATACAGCCAAAACAGTTCAAGTGCTACAGCCAAATTCATATGAAGAAAATTTGACATGCCATATTGGCTTCAGAAAACAAAAGAAGCTGTTTACACAGTGAGCATTTAATTAGATCTGTTTTCCTCTGCTTCTGCTGGCTGGAAAAGTACCAGGATGTTGTCTCTGGTTTTAAATCTGAATTTGGAGAACTTCATTTGAAAACTGAATCTGAATGCATCTGAGAAGTTGAATATATGAAACTTTGATAACTGCACATTTTTCTCTCAATCCCATTGTAAATTGTGTAGAACTGCAAGAATTTCACTTTAAAAATCCACATTTTCATGTGAAACGGCTCAAGTAAACTCCAGCAGACTGAAAAATCGGCAAAGCGTTTATTCATAGAGAGATCTAATAATCAGTCACATGACACCTCCCTCTCCCACTCAGACTGCCATGGTAATGTAGGCCTAACACTGGCTGGCTGGCTAGATGGGTAATCATAGACTATAATGATACAAATACCCAGTGATTGAAGTCTAACAGCAATTGCTGTACTCCTTATTCAACATGTATGCCAATTTACATAGAGAGGACATGCTGAATCTCCTGTGTATTTGCTCTGGCTGGTAGGCATATTTAATACAGCATATCGCCGAATACATGGCCACCCTCTGTTAATGGAAATCAGTGAAACATTGATATGAGCATCCATCTCTATGTCAGGACTGAGGTTTGGAGACATTTACATGTCCATAAAAACACTGAGGATTTTAATGGCTTTACAACACCAAAGGCCACCAAGGTCCCCCCCCTACATTTTTTTGAAGAACTGCCAACAAACTTAATTGCTATGCCTATACAATGCAATTAAATCGTAAAGCTCTACCGTCGATTTTCTAATTGTTTTTCCGGAATTAAATATTAGTTTTTTCTACATTGTAATGTCTCTTTGCGTTTGCGCCTGTAATCTGCATCCCAACTCTGTCGTTCTCTCTACTACTGTGAGGATAGACGGTGGTAGACAAGAAGCAAGTACATGGGGTGAATATTTAATAAATGACAGACATGAAACAAAACATGGACAGCGTCTGGACAAGGGAAACATAACATTAATGCAGACACAGGGAAGAAATTGATATATATATATATATATATATATATATACAGTGCCTTGCGAAAGTATTCGGCCCCCTTGAACTTTGCGACCTTTTGCCACATTTCAGGCTTCAAACATAAAGATATAAAACTGTATTTTTTTGTGAAGAATCAACAACAAGTGGGACACAATCATGAAGTGGATCGACATTTATTGGATATTTCAAACTTAAAAAAAAAAAAACTGAAAAATTGGGCGTGCAAAATTATTCAGCCCCTTTACTTTCAGTGCAGCAAACTCTCTCCAGAAGTTCAGTGAGGATCTCTGAATGATCCAATGTTGACCTAAATGACTAATGATGATAAATACAATCCATCTGTGTGTAATCAAGTCTCCGTATAAATGCACCTGCACTGTGATAGTCTCAGAGGTCCGTCAAAAGTGCAGAGAGCATCATGAAGAACAAGGAACACACCAGGCAGGTCCGAGATACTGTTGTGAAGAAGTTTAAAGCCGGATTTGGATACAAAAATATTTCCCAAGCTTTAAACATCCCAAGGAGCACTGTGCAAGCGATAATATTGAAATGGAAGGAGTATCAGACCACTGCAAATCTACCAAGACCTGGCCGTCCCTCTAAACTTTCAGCTCATACAAGGAGAAGACTGATCAGAGATGCAGCCAAGAGGCCCATGATCACTCTGGATGAACTGCAGAGATCTACAGCTGGGGTGGGAGACTCTGTCCATAGGACAACAATCAGTCGTATATTGCACAAATCTGGCCTTTATGGAAGAGTGGCAAGAAGAAAGCCATTTCTTAAAGATATCCATAAAAAAGTGTTGTTTAAAGTTTTCCACAAGCCACCTGGGAGACACACCAAACATGTGGAAGAAGGTGCTCTGGTCAGATGAAACCAAAATTGAACTTTTTGGCAACAATGCAAAACGTTATGTTTGGCGTAAAAGCAACACCGCTCATCACCCTGAACACACCATCCTCACTGTCAAACATGGTGGTGGCAGCATCATGGTTTGGGCCTGCTTTTCTTCAGCAGGGACAGGGAAGATGGTTAAAATTGATGGGAAGATGGATGGAGCCAAATACAGGACCATTCTGGAAGAAAACCTGATGGAGTCTGCAAAAGACCTGAGACTGAGACGGAGATTTGTCTTCCAACAAGACAATGATCCAAAACATAAAGCAAAATCTACAATGGAATGGTTCAAAAATAAACATATCCAGGTGTTAGAATGGCCAAGTCAAAGATGTGTTAGAATGGCCAAGTCAAAGTCCAGACCTGAATCCAATCGAGAATCTGTGGAAAGAACTGAAAACTGCAGTTCACAAATGCTCTCCATCCAACCTCACTGAGCTCGAGCTGTTTTGCAAGGAGGAATGGGAAAAAATTTCAGTCTCTCGATGTGCAAAACTGATAGAGACATACCCCAAGCGACTTACAGCTGTAATCGCAGCAAAAGGTGGCGCTACAAAGTATTAACTTAAGGGGGCTGAATAATTTTGCACGCCCAATTTTTCAGTTTTTGATTTGTTAAAAAAGTTTGAAATATCCAATAAATGTCGTTCCACTTCATGATTGTGTCCCACTTGTTGTTGATTCTTCACAAAAAAATACAGTTTTATATCTTTGTTTGAAGCCTGAAATGTGGCAAAAGGTCGCAAAGTTCAAGGGGGCCGAATACTTTCGCAAGGCACTGTATATATATAGGGGAGACAATCAATAAGGTAATAGAGTCCAGGTGAGTCCCATGAAGCGCTGATGCGGGAGCATGCTTTACAGAACCGCATCCCTAGGGGCGACACTCTGCGTCCCACCTGGGCGAGCCTGATGGGTCGGCCGAGGGAGCCAGCTGAAGCGTGGAAGCCCGACAAGCCGGCTGAAGTTTGGGAGCCCGACGAGCCGGCTGAGGCATGATGTGGGATGGGAGACTGATGAGCCGGATGAGGCGTGGGAGCCCGACAAGCTGGCTGAGGCACACCCGGTTCCTTCATCACTGGCACCCGGACCCGACGTCACCAACCCCAACAACAACAAAAAAATCTCCCTGATGCTTCAAATATTGGTGTCTGGATTATGTGGAGGACAGACGCTGGGAGACGAGAAGCAACAGGTGCGCGTAGTGATGGGCCGCCGTCGAGGCCAGAGAGGTGGAGCTGTAGCAGGTGTGACAACAAGTCCATAATGACAACCTGAAAGGGTTCATGGGAGCTTCTTCTGAGAGATGCTATCAACATCCATAGAGACAAAAGTATTAATTGTAAAGTCAACCCAACCTGTTATTTAATGATGAGAAATGATGAACTATTGGTACCGGAGAGAATATACTGCACAGTAAGTCATTCTCACATCTTGTGTCTGTAATTTGGATAATGCCCCCTCCCATACAAACACTGCATTTCCTCACAACTGAAACAACCTATTTGAAGGTGATGCATCAACATGTAGTGGGTTGCTTAAGGATGAGAACTACAACACAGCACACCGCATCCATCATACAAGCAGTTGATTAAAAGAGAAAGGAGTCCAAGGGTGAAAACGGCTGGCATTTCCATGACAGCATGACACAGTGGCTCACACAGGTGAAATTGGATCTGGAGGAAATCTGTCTCGAACTCGCTTCCCCAGGGGCACTTGTTCATTCAAAAGAGAGGGAGCGAGAGAAGGAGAGAGTCGTAATGGCCTGCCAAGTCCAAGCAGCGGCAGTTGAGTTGGACACATTAATTGGAATGTAGGGCTAATTTTGCCCGTGCCCTTCCTCTCCTGCAGCACAAGCTTTATTGCCATGGGTGTGTGTGTGGGGTGAAATAGCAGGGTCATTATTTCTGGGTCTGCTATCTCGACAGGCGTGATGGTCCGTGACTCATCCCTACCATGGTTGTCATTCCACTTCCCATGCCGGATCTATTATTTGACGTGTCAGCACAGCGGTGTGTGGTTCTGATAGATTAGGCTGGGCCAAGTCAGTTACATCAGCGGTAGATAGGTATGTTCAATTGCCCTTATAATGTGTGTCTTTATAAAGGCTACTTGTCTCAGCCAGAGTTGTTACACTCAATGTATTGTCTGGAATAGTAACACTAGGCTTTGATGGCTGGTTTAGGGATTTCAGTTCTGTAACCTTGAGGGCGAAAGTTCACATTTTACTGTAGCTACACGGCCTCAAGACTTATGGAGGATACTGAATATTAACTACCTCAAGGGTTTTCAAACTGGGACCTGTGTTTTTTTTTTTTTGGTCCTCTATTTTTTTTATAAAAGTAATTTTTATGATTATTGATTAGCTACAACAGAATATCATTGTGGATAACATTTGTGTCTCTGCATTACATTTTAAAAAAAATATTTGTCACGCGCGCTGAATACAACAGGTGTAGGTAGACCTTACCGTGAAATGCTTACTTTTCAAGCCCTTAATCAACAATGCAGTTAAGAAAATAGAGTTAAGAAAATATTTACTAAATAAACTAAAGTTTTAAAAAAATGTATAAAGTAACACAATAACAATAATGAGGCTATTTACAGGGGGTACCGGTACCGAGTCAATGTGCGGGGGTACAGGTTAGTCGAGGTAATTTGTACATGTAGGTAGGGGTGATAATAAACAGCTAATAGCAGCATTGCAAAAACAAAGGGGGGAGGGTGTCAGTGCAAATAGTCTGGGTGGTAATGTAATTAATTGTTCAGCAGTCTTATGGCTTGGGGGTAGAAGCTGTTAAGGAGCCTTTTGGACCTAGACTTGGCGCTCAGGTACCACTTGCCGTACAGTAGCAGAGAGGTCAGTCTATGACTTGTGACTGGAGTCCTCTGACAACAACCAAGTATCTTGGTGTTCATTTAGACTTTAACCACAGTGAGGAAGGCCTCAAAACGGCTGCAATTTTTGACTGTTCAGTCTGTTTTCTGTTAACAACCAGTCTCAGGATTGCTTAAGTAAAATCCACACAAATATTAATGTTCAATGAAAGACCCATGAGAATCTGTGAATGGAAAACATACTATTTCTGAGCAGAGATTTCCTTCTTACTTTGTATTGTCTAACTACCCTTGACAGCAGCATTGGTGCTTGAACAATTCATTGGCAACATCTGGTATTACCATTGCTTGGTCCCATACAGTATGCTGTAGCCAACTCCACCATCATTATCAAGTCAAACATACAACTTTATCATGCCAATGAACAAAAAACACCAACAGGACCACAGGTTATTAATAATGTCTTGCCCGTGTTAAAATGCGTGGTTAATTCAGTCATCACCTCAGTCAGTTGATGGGGGCTATGGTGGAACAGCAGTCAGGGGGAAGGAAAGTTATGGTAGCAGGGCTCTCCCCCTATGTTTTCTAACCTAGCACCTTACTGAGGTAATTATCTACCTGCCACCCTCTGCACCACCACTCCCATGTGCAGACAACGGGTTGCCTGGCAACGCAACAAAAATTTTGTGGATGGAAAATAAAACACCTCTCAGGAGAAACTTGGAATTGTTTTCCCTCTCTCACCAATGTTGAGGTACTTACAAAACCAACATAAAAGACTCACTACCCCAAAGGACAAAAATTGGTTGCACTGACATCATTTATGCTGTATTTTATGATGCCATGGACAGGTTGTATACTGGTTGTAAGACTAGTCAGGATCGAAGGAAAGATGAACGGAGCAAAGTACAGAGGGATCCTTGATGAAAACCTACTCCAGAGCACTCAGGACCTCAGACTGTGGCAAAGGTTCACCTTTCAACAGGACAGCGACCCTCAAAATCAAATGTTATTGGTCACATACACGTGTTTAGCACATTTTATTGCGGGTGTAGCAAAATACTTGTGTTTCTAGCTCCAACAGTGTACTGACCTAGCGTTTTGTATGATAGCGGGGTGAACAGGCTCAGGTTGTTGTTGTCCTTGATTACCTTTTTGGCCTTCCTGTGACATCGGGTGCTGTAGGTCTTGGAAGGCAGGTAGTTTGCCCCCGGTGATGCGTTGGTAGACTGCACTACCCTCTGGAGTGCTCTGAGGTTGCGGGCAGTGCAGTTTCCATACCAGGCGGTGATACAGACTACTCTCAGGATACTCTCAATTGTGCATCTGTAAAAGTTTGATGGTTTTAGGTGCCAAGACAAATTTTGTTAATCTCCTGAGATTGAAGAGGTGCTGTTGCACCTTCTTCACCACACTGCCTGTGTGGGTGGACCATTTCAGTTTGTCAGTGATGTGTATGCCGAGGGACTTGAAGCTTTCCACCTTATCCACTGCGGTCCCGTCAATGTGGATAGGGGGGTGCTCTCTCTGCTGTTTCCTAAAGTCCACGATCAGCTCCTTTGTTTTGTTGACGTTGAGTGAGAGGTTATTTTCCTGGCACCACACACCCAGGGCTCTCACCTCCCCTTAGCACACAGCCAAGACAACGCAGGAATGACTTCAGGACAAGTCTCTGAATGTCCTTGAGTGGCCCAGCCAGAGCCCGGACTTGAACCCGATCGAAGATCTCTGGAGAAACTGAAAATAGCTGTGCAGCAATGCTCCCCATCCAACCTGACAGAGCTTGAGAGGTTTTGCAGAGAAGAATGGGAGAAACTCCCCAAATACAGGTGTGCCAAGCTTGTTGCATCATTCCCAAGACTCAAGGCTGTAATCGCTGCCAAAGGTGCTTCAGCAAAGTACTGAGTAAAGGGTCAAAGGACAAAACTTGGTTGCAGTGATGTCATTTATTCTGTATTTTATGATGCCATGGACAGGTTGTATACTGGCTGTAAGAATGTATTGTTCAAATCTTTAGCAAAGAAAAATACATTTTATTAATCTGGTTGCAGATAACCAAAACATGACTCCTTTCCCATGACGTCTTGATTATGTCATGAAAAATAAGTTGTCAGACATGACATCTTCTCAACCAGAAAAATATAAGTTTACGACCAGAAAATGACATCGTTAAAATGTGTATTCATGATTTTACTGTACTTTTACTGTATGGGTCAAATTATACCCAGGTCATCAACCGTGTATAGCCTTTTTAAACATGGGTAAGTTTCACGGATGCTGTCTATGACCTAAATAGTGATCATCCATTGGTTTCCAGTTGTGGGATTCATATTCTCTTGAGTGACCTTTGTAGTTATAGTCACTTGGAATTATTCTCACAAACATTTGTGATATATGCTCGTGATAGAGCTTTCTAAAGGCCCAAGGATGCTGGGATATTTTGCCATTATCTTTACCTTTATCAATCCAAGCCCATGTCATGTCTCTTGAGAAGTGAACTATGGGAGAAATTGAACAGTATACATTTCCAACATATGACCAGACATTATTCTGACTCTTGTCAGAGTGCTTGACTAACCACATGTGACACAATCATGTTAAATCCGTGGAAATGGATTCGAGCTGTTAGTGACATTCAAGACAGGTGTCATAAAGATGTCCGATCTTAATTTGAACCAGTTTGTTACAGCAGGAAAATAATCTTGCAGTAACAGGAAATGTGAATTATTATGTGGATTATAATTCATGGACATTTTTGTAGGGGTTGATACCTTTTCGTAAGAGAAAATCAAGTCTAAAATTTCAATATGAGAATTACAAACTTCAGAAGCCTTTTTAACCTCTAATACACTACTTATTTACATTTACGGTGGTCAAATTTAGACACAACACCATATTGTCAGTTACAGAACTATGGATGGATGCTCCAACACTACATGGATAATGCAACTTAGCCTATATCTTGTCAAGCACATCTACACATACAATACAGTACGTAATGTAGACAACAATGATGTATGGCTCAGAATGAACATGAATCAATGTATTATTTAACTTAGACTTCACATTTATTCACCCCTCAGCACTTAAAAAACGTCATAGAAATTCAGTACTGAGAGAGACTTGGTCATTTCTTCAAACAATCATCTTTATTTAATATGATTCATTATTGAAATATTGAGGCTGGTCAACCCCCCACCCTTGTGTTGGACCGAGTAAACTAACCTTTACACAAATGCAGAGTACTATATATGACTGACATTAACAATACTCAGTCATAGTTGGTTCAACCCCCCTCATGCAGATTGGGGCATCATAAGCCACTCTGGGTTCATGCTGTCATTAAGTGCACGTGGGTTGTTGTCTTAACCCCACCCTGGTTTAGTTTCCCAGATGCAAGGATGATTTTGAGACAATGAGGGATTGTTCTACTCCTAAACTATCTCTAGTAAAACACATTCTTGTGTTTTACTGTAATTCAGTCTTTAACCCATTTGTCAGCTCAAGCCATCTCCAGTGACTATACGCCCAAATTAACTGCAGGGGACTAGATTGGAGCCCATGAAAACAGACACTAACAGGACAGAAATGTCTTATTATTAGTCAAATATTAATTGTTAACCTTAATATCAAATAAACCAGGTAAATATGTAATTTGTCTATCACAATACTTGACCTATGCTTTTCGCTGATAATAATGGAATGGACGATACATGTACAGTGCCTTCAGAAAGTATTTCCACCCATTGAAGTTTCCAAATGTTGTCTTACAGCCAGAATTTAAAATGGATTACATCTAGATTTGTTTTGTCACTGGCCTACACACAATACCCTATAATGTCAAAGTGGAATTAAGTTTTTCAAAATGTTTTCAAATTGATTTAAAAATCCGGCTTGTCACCAAAAACACTAAAACTTTTATAGATGCACAATCGAGAGCATCCTGTTGAGCTGTATCACCACCTGGTACGGCAACTGCTCTGCCCATAACCGTAAGGCTCTCCAGAGGGTAGTTAGGTCTGCACAACGCATCACCGGGGGCAAACTACACCACCCGATGTCACAGGAAGGCCAAAAAGATAATCAAGGACAACAACCACCTGAGCCACTGCCTTTTCACCCCGCTAGCATCCAGAAGGCGAGGCCATCACAGGTGCAACACAGGGACCGAGAGACTGAAAAACAGCCATCACTAACATTGAGTGGCTGCTGCCAACATACTGACGCAACTCTAGCCATTTTAATAATCGAAAAATGTATGTAATAAATGTATCACTAGCCACTTTAAACAATGCCACTTCATATAATGTTTACACACCCTACATTACTCATCTCATATTTATATACTGTACTCTATACCATCTACTGCATCTTGCCATCTTGATGTAATGTGTCACTAGCCACTTTAAACAATACCACTTATATGTTTTCATATCCTACATTACTCATCTCATATGTATATACTGTACTCTATACCATCTACTGCATCTTGCCTATGCCGTTCTATACCATCACTCATTCATATCTTTTTTTATGTACATATTTTTATTAATTCCTTTACACTTGTGTGTATAAGGTAATTGTTGTGAAATTGTTAGGTTAGATTACTCGTTGGATATTACTGCATTGTCGGAACTAGAGGCACAAGCATTTCGCTACACTTGCATTAACATCTGCTAACCATGTGTATGTGAGAATTTGATTTGAGATGAATTCACCTTTTAGCAGGAAAATAACCTGAAACACATGGCCAAATCTACCCTGAAGTCGCTAAGCAAGAAGAGAGTGAATGTTCCTGGTGGCCAAGTTAGTTTTGACTTAAATTTGCTTGAATCTATAGCAAGACCTGAAAATGGTTGACTAGCAATGATCAACAACCAATTTGACAGAGCTTGAAGAATTTAAAAAATAATAAAGGGCAAATGTTGCACAAATGTTGTGTGGAAAGCTCTTAGAGACTTACCCAGAAAAACTCAGCTGTAATCGCTGCCAAATGTGACCCGATTCAGGAAACTAGGCATATGTCGCAAGTCAACTTCACAGGAGAGCCATTTCAACGTAAAAAATATTTGATCAAAAAGGCAGAAATGCCATCCAGAACATGTGAATTTTCATGTGCCTTAATAACAAACTTGTATGCCATCTGTAAATACGAATACAATTGTTAAATGACAAGCCTTGTTGGTTAAGCCACAGAAAAAGTCAGCAACATTCCCACTAGCCATGATTGGCTGAGATAATGAGTGGGCTGGACATGCCGAGAGAGGAGTTTGGATTGGTCTGTCATAGAAGGCTTCAGTCAATTTGAGCTGGTCAGTCTGTTGGTAATCCTGTCGAATGCGGCTTTTAAGAAAATGTATCATATAGTGGAGCTGCATAGCTAAGTATTACTCTCCACTCTCTGGAGGATCAAGTTTTGAAATCAGTGGAATTCGATTATGATAGCTAAAGAGTTGGAGAAAACACCGGTCTCCAGATTACATCTTCAAACTAAGGGCAACTGTGGCATGGCATCCATGACAGGGAGACGCATCCATCATGCATGATGTATACAGGTAAGATAGCTAGCTACATTTTCAGATATTACACGTTTCTAATGTTGACAGAACGTGGTTTCATTTCAAGCTGAAGTGTACTGTTAGCTAGCTGACGTTATTCCAATCCCAGAGCGTTGCTTTGCTAGTTTGAGTCTAATGTTAGCTAACTAACATTGAACCTGGTTGGTTAGCTCCCAGCATATTCATGCAGTGTATTAAGGACATGATTTGGCCATATGTTCATTGTTGTTTAACTAGCTAACGTTAGCTAGCTGGCTCGTTAGCTAATGTTATGTGACGTGTGATTTTACACATTGTTTACCTAGCTAGGTTCATTGTTTAACTAGCTAGCTAGCTACATGTCTTAAGCTTAAGTGTACTGTTAGCTAGCTAGCTAATGTTAGCTGGCTGGCTCCCTAGCTGACGTTGTAATTCATATTCCAGAGCTGTTTGCTTCGCTAGTTAGAGCCTAATGTTACCTAGCCAACATTGAACCTGGATGGTTTGATCCCAGCACATTCATGCAGTGAAGTAACGACATGATTTGGCACTATGTTCGTTGTTGTTTAACTAGCTAACGTTAGCTGGCTTGCGCGTTAGCTTACGTTACGTGACATGTGATTTTGTACGTTGTTTACCTAGGTCTTAAGCTAAAGTTTACATCACGCTTTGAAAATGTCTGGTGTCAGCAAATGTCTGCAAACAAGTGTAATGAAATTGTTGCCAGCAGAGCTGGTTAGGCTGTTTTCATGTTATCCATAGGTAAACAAATCATCAGCGAACGTGTCAAGTGTGCGCTCTGAACGCTCCGAGGGCGAAACAAGATGGGTGGGGCTAAAGTTTAAGATGGTGTGAACGATGCTGAGTTGGTGTAGACAAAGAGGAGCTCTTCACATTGAATCCAAGATGGCGTAGCAGTCGGACGTCTGTTTTGTTTGTCTTGTCCAGTGTATAATGTTTTTCTTAGTATATATTTTTTATATTTTTAAACTCAATTTCCATCTACGGACTGAACATACTCTCCTGCAACCCTTCCTCACCCGGAACTCGGAAACCCATCAAAAGATAGCCAGCTAACTAGCTACTAGCTTGTAGTCAGTTAGCCACCGCTAGCGGTCATCACTGTTAACTTGGACATCAGCCTCAGCCCGGTCAATTCCTGCCAGTCTGTACAGCGCTATATCAACCCAGAGCATATCGGACTGCTTTTTCTTTACCACATCTCCGGATTCCTACTGGAAGCTCTGTACCTTTACACCATATCATCACAGCTAGCTAGCTGCTATCCAAGTGGAAGCAAGCACCAGTTAGCCTGGAGCTAGCCTGGAGCTAGGCCCATCTCCCAGCTAGCCGAAGAGCTCCATCAGACAATTCCTAGGCTTCAATACCTCTTCTACCATTTGGCCTGGAACCTTTGCTGCCGACACGGAGCCCCGCCGATCCATCACGACTGGTCTACCGACATAACCGCCCAAGGGGGTTTCAACAAGCTCTTCCGTTGCGACGTCCCCCTGAGGCCCATCTGCTAGCCTGCTAGCCCCGGCCTGCTAGCTGCCTGAATCGTCGTGTCTCCAGCTCGCCTAGCTACTCACTGAACCGTATGATCACTCGGCTACACATGCCTCTCCCTAATGTCAATATGCCTCGTATATTGCTGTTTTGTGTGGTGATTTGTTCCACCCCCCACACGTGCGGTAACCTCACCTGGCTTAAATAGCGCCTCTAGAGATAAAACCTCTCTTCGTCACTCAATGCCTAGGTTTACCTCCACTGTACTCACATCCTACCATACCATTGTCTGTACAATATGCCTTGAATCTATTCTTCCGCGCCTAGAAATCTGCTCCTTTTACTCTGTTCTGAATGCACTAGACGACCAGTTCTTATAGCCTTTAGCCGTACCCTTATCCTACTCCTCTGGTGATGTAGAGATTAACCCAGGCCCTGCAGCCCAAAACATCACTCCCATTCCCTAGGTGTTCTCATTTGTTTACTTCTGTAACCGTAAAAGCCTTGGTTTCATGCATGTTAACATCAGAAGCGTCCCTAAGTTTGTTTAATTCACTGCTTTAGCACACTCCGACAACCTGGATGTCCTAGCCGTGTCTGAATCCTGGCTTAGGAAGGCCACCAAAAATGTCCATCCCTAACTACAACATTTTCTGACAAGATAGAACTGCCAAAGGGGGCAAAGTTGCAATCTACTGCAGAGATAGACCTGGATAGAACTCTGCAGGCTGTGCCCAAACAAATCAAGCTTCTACTTGGGTGAAGGAAATATACCTCTAAAAGCCAAATTAACAAACAGACCACCGACCATTTCGAATCCCACCGTACCTTCTTCACTATGCAATCTGGTTTCCGAGCTGGTCATGGGTGCACCTCAGCCATGCTCAAGGTCCTAAATGATATCATAACCGCCATCGATAAAATACAGGCCTTTACTGTGCAGCCGTCTTCATCGACCTGGCCAAGGCTTTCGACTGTCAATCACCGCATTCTTATTGGCAGACTCAACAGCCTTGGTTTCTCAAATTACTAGCTTGCTTGATTCACCAACTTCTTCTCAGATAGTTCTGTGTGTCAAATCGGAGGGCCTGTTGTACGGACCTCTGGCAGTCTATGGGGGTGCCAGAGGGTTCAATTCTTGGGCCGACTCTTCTGTATATATCAATGTTGCTCTTGCTGCTGGTGATTCTCTGATTCACCTCTACGCAGATGACACCATTCTGTATACATCTGGCCCTTCTTTGGACACTGTGCTAACAAACCTCCAAACGAGGTTCAATGCCATAGACTCTTTCCGTCGCCGCCAACTGCTTTTAAATGCTAGTAAAACTAAGTGCATGCACTTCAACTGATTGCTGCCCGTGCCCTCCCGCCTGACTAGTATCACTACTCTGGAGGGTTCTGACCTAGAATATGTGGACAACTACATAGCACGCACTCCAGCAGATATATTTCACTGGTCATCCTCAAAGCCAACACTTCCTTTGGCCACCTTTTCTTCCAGTTATCTGCTGCCAATGACTGGAACGAATTGCAAAAAAAATCACTGAAGCTGGAGTTTTATATCTCCCTCTATAACTTTAAGCATCAGCTGTCAGAGCAGTTTACCGATCACTGTACACAGCCTATCTGTAAATAGCACACCCAACTACCTCATCCCCATACTATTATTTACCCTCTTGCAACCCAGTATCTCTACATGCACATCATCATCTGCACATCTATCACTTGTGTTAATGCTAAATTGGAATTATTTCGCCTCTATGGCCTATTTATTGCCTACCTCCCTAATCTTCTACATTTGCACACATTGTACATAGATTTTTCTATATGGTATTATTGACTGTATGTTTGTTTATGTGTAACTTATTTTTGTCGCACTGCTTTGCTTTAACTTGGCCAGGTCGCAGTTGTAAATGAGAACTTGTTCTCAACCTACCCCGTTAAAAATATATATTTTATGTTCACTAGATACCAAAACATTCAACATTTTGCTACATAAGACCTCATTCAGGTGGTGAGTCACATGTGATTCTAACATGTACTGACTTAGGGGTGTGCATACTTACAGCGCATTTGGAAAGAATTCAGACCCCTTGACACTTTCCACATTTAATTGCGTTACAGACTTATTCTACAATAGATTAAATAAATAAAAATCTCAATCGACACACAATACCCCATAATGACAAAGCGAAAACAGGTTTTTAGAAATGTTGCTAATTTATTCAAAACAAACAGAAATACCTTATTTACATAAGTATTAAGACCCTCTGATGAAACCAAGAATTAACTCTTTGACCTGAATGCCAAGCGTCACATCAGGAGGAAACCTGGCACCATCCCTACGGTGAGGAATGGTGTTGGCAGCATCATGCTGTCGGTATGTTTTTCAGCAGCAGGGACTAGGAGACTAGTCAGGATTGAGGGAAAGATCAATGGACCAGAGTACAGAGAGATCCTTGATGATAACTTGCTCCAGAGACTTGTAAATAGCTGTGCAGCAACGCTCCCCATCCAACCTGACAGAGCTTGAGAGGTTTTGCAGAGAAGAATGGGATAAACTCCCCACATACAGGTGTGCCAAGCTTGTAGCGTCATACCCAAGAAGACTCGAGGCTGTAATCGCTGGCGAAGTTGTTTCAACAAAGTACTGAGTAAACGGTCTGAATACTTATGTAAATGTAATATTTCACGTTTTTTTTAATACATTTGCAAAACATTTGCTTTGTCATTATGGGAGATTGTGTGTGGATTGATGAGGGAATAAAACAATTTAATACATTTTAGAATAAGGCTGTAACGTAACTCAATGTGGAAAAAGTCAAAGGGGTCTGAATACTTTCCAAATACACTGTATGTAAATTAGATATTTACGTATTTAATTTTCAATAAATTTGCAAATACTTCTAAAAACATTTTCGCTTTTTCATTATGGGGTATTGTGTGTAGATGGATGAGAAGAAAAAATATATATATTTTGAATTCAGGCTGTAACACAACAAAATGTGGAAGGGGTATGAATACTTTCTGAAGGCACTGTATATCCCAATTCACTCAGCTATGTAGAAATATGCTATGCTATACAGCTGTGCTGTGAAATGTGTGTGCAGGGGTATAATGCAGATCACCGCTTCTCTCCCTGCTAGCACTGTTGTCGTCACATTTTAATTAGCCGCTTCTTAGAGAGCCAAGTGCTTTTACGGTTGCATGGTGGGAGCTAGAGAAGAAAGGGGAACAAAGTGTTACAAATCCCTTTGGCCCTGCAGTCTAGGGGGAGATGGAAACCAGACTCGTAACATATCTCATGCAAATCATAATAGTGAAAAGGAACAGTGAGAACTAATAACAGACAACTTAAATCTACCGTTAAATACGGAGTTAACCAGTCATTGGAAAGTGGCTGGTGCATTCCGCATCCCAAAAGCCATGACAGAGTATTGTAGGAAGTTGTCTGGGGTTACGAAGGCAGAAAACTTAGACGCCCGTGAGGTTAACGGAACCTGCCAGTAACCTTTCAAGAGGTACAACTTAGTTACAGAAGTAGCAGTACCAACAGTGTCGATACAGTCGTCCAGTCTGGGTAACGGGAACGAATCTGGCATTGTGACAGAATTTACCTTTTGATAATCCATACTTTCAAGAAAGCAACTAACGGGCCTCCCGGGTGGCGCAGTGGTTATGTACCCAGTAGGTCCATCAGGTCTTCTGGTACTGGCCTTTTAACTATCCCAAAGCCCAGGACCAAGAGGCATGAAGAGGTAGCCTTTAGTTATTATGCCCCCAGCCTCTGGAATAGCCTGCCAGAGAACCTGTCGGGGGCCGAAACTGTGTACGTATTTAAACAAGATCATAAAACACACCTTTTTAGCTTTGGTTTTCCTCAGGGTGCTTTTTAGTTGTTGTTAGTTTTTAATTATCATGTTTGTTGTGTAGTAAATACTTAAGTTTTTATTTACATTGTTTTTATTTGTTTTTTTCTGAAGCACATTGTGTTGCATTCCATGTCTGAAATGTGCAGTGTAAATAAAGCTTGATTTGAAAACACAATGCAAATGAGAAACATGTAGGTGTCACGTCCTGACCTTAGTTCCATTTTTTATGTCTCTATTTTAGTTTGGTCAGGGCGTGAGTTGGGGTGGGCATTCTATGTTTTGGTTCCGTGTGTTATATTTCTAGGTGTTTGGCCTGGTATGGTTCCCAATCAGAGGCAGCTGTCAATCGTTGTCTCTGATTGAGAACCATACTTAGGCAGCCTGTTTTCCCACTATGGGTTGTGGGTAGTTGTTTTCCGTTTCAGTGTTTGCACCATACGGGACTGTTTCGGTTTTCATTTATTCTCTTGTTCTTTTGTATTTAATGTTCAGTTAATTAAAGGAAATATGAACACGTACCACGCTGCGCTTTGGTCTACTTCTTCCTCAGACGAACATCGTTACAGTAGGCTTATTACAGCAACATTTTAGCAGTAGCCTAGGCTGACTACTCAACTACAAGACATGTTGCGTGCACCATACAGCAATGCTGTATTCAACCGCACCAGTGATCCATGCAATGCAAAAAAACAAAGCATGTTTTAAGTTTAAATGTTACAACAACCTAGCTATGTTTTTGTTTTTTAGTGTTATTACATACTTTTTGATTAGGGTTACAGACTCTAATTTATACACAGCACCCTAGGTAAATAAGTGGACATTATAAAGGGACGTATTTTTTAAAAATAAAACAAACGCCAGTTTGCGTCGCCGTAGCATGCACAATGTTTTTGTAAAAACAAAGATAATAGGCTTTGTTTGGCCCACAAATTCATTGTTTTTTTTTCAATATGGCCCTTGAGCTGATTGAGTTTCACACTCCTGGTCTAAACACAAAACTTTAGCATGCTCTTTGGTATCACATGCACTTGTCAGTGTCATTACACCTGCAGAACTGGCAGTGTACATGCCTGACCTTTTAATCACACAACACAACAAATCACATTAACTAGCATGACAATGCGTCTCATCGAAGGCCAAAAAACACTAAGACAAAACCACGCCCCCAACAAGACATGCCTCCACTTCTTCTAATAGGCTACCGCCACAAAATATTTTGTCAAAATGCATTTTTATTGTACCTGACACATACCAAAAGCACTAACATGCATTTAAATGACTACAAACATGATACATTATCAGTCATGTAGTGACTTAATGTCTTTCATGTGCATATGTCAAATAAACAAACAAATTTGACGAGAGCATTGCAACCAACGTTCAACATCCCCTTGATTTAAGTAGAAATGATGCACCAATATTGCATTTTTAAATCATGTTATATGAAATGAAGAGCCCTTTAATATAAACCACATGGAGAATTCAATAAATCCGATTTTCACTATGGATAAAGACATGCTAAAGTGCCAAAATTCTGCATTTTGACATGTCTTTATTTTGCACCCCTCTGTGACTTCTAGGAATATTTCAACCCACAAACCCCAAAAGATAATAATTGTAAAGCCACAGTTCTTTTGTTGCTTTTAACACAGTTATTTCTGAAGATTATTATTTCATTTACATCTGTCCCTCATTTTACTGTCAACTCTGTTACTTGAACTGAACTCTGGTTTTAATATGGTGAAACTATTCCTTTTTAAATATTTATTTCAAAAGAAACATTGAACATCCAATAGTCAAATCATAGTGTAAAAACAGGTGAATTGGATATATATATATTATATATATATATATATATATATATATATATATAATTATATTATATTATATTATATTATATATTATTATATTATAATATATATAGGGCCGTTCAGGTGGATTTTTCCCAGATGTGGTAAAGTCCGGCATCCCACTTGGCTGCGAAGGCACCATAACACTGCTAACTATACACTGAAGAGCCGTTTAATACTAATACTAATTGGAAGACCTAGACTTTGACATGTTGTGGACATGTTGTGGAGTGTTGCACGGTGTATAATTTTTGTTTACATTTTTAAAAACTAAAATAATAAAAATAGCCTAGTGACCGATCTCAGATTTTTTTCATTATTTAATCAAGCTGAAGAGAGTCTTATTTTATTTTTGAAATGGGAAAACTTGTTTTTTAAGTTGAATGTGTGCTGTTTATGTCAGAATGTTAAAATTAGGTGACATTGTGTTTTATTCGTGATCACAATTTACATTATGTCACTGCCAAAGTTTTGGCTTGGTGGCGCCAATTTCTTTTCTTCCATTGATCAATATATAAAGAGTAATTTATTATGAGATCGGTGTCCCTAAACCGGGACAGTTGTTGCTCAATATGCAATAATGTGACTAGAATGACGTTGTAAACAAAAGCCAACTTCCCAGGATATAGACATATGTCTTATATGGGAAACAGCTTAAATTCTTAGTAAATCAGTAGCTATTACAGCAAAAAAAAATACCATGCTATTGTTTGAGGATAGTGCACAACAACAAAATACTTTTATCACGGTAAATGGTTTGATAAATTCACCTCTGAAGGTAAATCATGTACTTACATTCAGTAATCCTTCTCTGATTTGAAATAATTTTGGGGAACTTGCATGGATCCGACACAAACAAAATAAACCCACTCCCTCCTAATGTGGCTTATGAATTGTTTTTTCAAATGTTTTAATTTTTGGTCCCAGTGGATGGTGCTGTGATGCCATATTGGTACAGTAGTTCCTCCTTTTAAAAGTTGTCATACTGCGGCACACCCTGCATGCTACTGCAGCATTCTGTGGCACGTCATTTAATTTTCAGCCATTTCTTCTGTTACTGAAGTTATTGCTAGTTTGACCACCAGAGGGCATCGTTCAAAAGCATTTGATAGTATTCCGGATTGGCATTACCAGAGAATTTAAAACCTTTTTTGTAATAACATAGTATATGGGATTGATTTTAAGAAATTTGGCTTAATTAATTTGATTAATATTATGGTGTTTCCATTCAGAGAAAAACAAAAAAGGAAACCCTAAGGGTTTCCGTTAGGATGGAATGGAAAATATGGCGCTGTACACCGTGATTGTCAGGAGTAGGCTACAGGATTGGAGGATTCTAAATAGTTTGCCTTCATTAGTCAGCTTTGTTCCAATATTTCTGTAAATCAGTGATATTTATTCCCATAGTTATTTGTTATGGATCACACCACTGAGTCAGTACATGTTAGAATCACCATTGGCAGTGATTACAGCTGTGAGTCTTTCTGGGTAAGTCTCTAAGAGCTTTGCACACTTGGATTGTACAATATTTGCACATTATTCTTTAAAAAATTATTAGGCCACTCAGGAACATTCAATGTCGTCTTGGTAAGCAACTCCATGGTATATTTGGCCTTGTATTTTAGGTTATTGTCCTGCTCAAAGGTGAATTTGTCTCCCAGTGTCTGTTGGAAAGCAGACTGAACCAGGCTTTCCACTAGGATTTTGCCTGTGCTTAGTTCTATTCCATTTATTTTTGTCCTAAAAAACTCGCTAGTCCTTGCTGATGACATGCATACCCAAAACATGATGCAGCCATCACCATGCTTGAAAATATGTGGTACTTAGTGATGTGTTATGTAGGATTTGCCCCAAACATAATGCTTTTTAGTCAGGCTTCCTTCTTTTCACTCTGTCATTTAGGTTAGTATTGTGGAGTAAGTACAATGTTGTTGATCCATCCTCAGTTTTCTCCTATCACAGCCATTAAACTATGTAACTGTTTTAATGTCATTGGCCTCATGGTGAAATCCCTAAGCAGTTTCCTTCCTCTCTGACAACTGAATTAGGAAGGGCGCCAATATCTTTGTAGTGACTGGGTGTATTAATACATCATCCAAAGTGCAATTAATAACTTCAATGTGCTCAAAGGGATATTCAATGTCTGCTTTTTTATTTTTTACCCATCTACCAATAGGTAGGCATTGCGTTCAGATATCCCGGTCCCGCCCTGTATGCAAATTATTTTACAGATAATTTTTTCAAAAAAATATTAATCTATTTATGTTATGCCACATATAAGTCGATGGTGCCACTTATCAATGATTTTATTGGGCAGGATAATGATAATTTAAATGTTTTCACTGTCTAGATCCGTCTATACTAATGCGTGCCTGACTACCTCCGGGGGTGGTCAGGAAGATCTGATCACAATCTGTCTTTTAATCGTCTACACCTTTCTAAAAATGTGGGCACAATAAGAATGAGGACAAGATAAGGACAAAGGACACATGTTAGCACCAGGTATTAATGGGGCTAAAGTCATCCTTGACCTGATTATTATTTCACTTAACTAGGACAGGTACTATATAGGTGTATTCTTACTTATTCTGCCAAGTAGCCTGAAAGCAACCCATCTTTTTGAATTCCAAAAGCTGTGCCACTGTCAACTGTCCAGAAGCTGTGTACTGTTTTGAGTTTAGTGTTATTTATCATGCGAAGTGTTACTAATACAATGTAAACCGATGCTTGCATTATTCAGTGGCACATTGTGTTCAAAATCTGTGTCTCATTTAATATTAATATTCAGAGTTGTCTAAAAGTGGGCAAATTAAGTTACCCTTTATAGTAAATTGCACTGTATTAGCTAATGGATTTCAAGTTGCTCATTTGTATTTATTATGGATCCAAAATTCAAAAGACACTCGCACATCTGAGCAATCTTATTTGCAGGTGCATGGCAACAATTGAACAAGATGAAGGAAGAAGGAAACCGCACACTGCTCTTGGTAGTATCACTGATCTTTAATAAGCTTACGTATCGGCCTCACAGCTTCATCAGAGATATTGTGAATTTTTTTACATTTGCACCCTTATGTAGACCTGGCCCAACCCACATCCGTTCCTCACATCGAAGGGGGTTGGAGGCAAAGGAAAAACAAATAAGTGCTACCAAACATAACAATATGCATTTCATAAATATTACAAAAATGTATAAATAAGACATATGAAACACGTCTGTAAAACCACAATGAGGACATAGCAAGATTTCATTAGTCATTGGGTACATTGTACAAAAAAACAGGCCTGGGTTTGATCCCTATGTCACAACCGGACGTGACCGGGAGACCCATGAGGCGGCACACAATTGTCCCTCAATTGTCCCAGTGTCGTCCGGGTTAGTGGACGGTTTGGCCGGCCGGGATTTACTTGTCCCATCGCGCTCTAGTGTGGCGGGCCGGGGGCCTGCAAGCTGACTTCGGTGGCCAGCTGGACGGTGTTTCCTCCGACATAATGGTGCGGCTGGCTTCCGGGTTAAGCGAGCAGTGTGTCAATAAGCAGTGCAGCTTCGCATGGTCGTGTTTCGGAGGACACATGGCTCGTGAGCTTCGCCTCTCCCAAGTCCATAGGGGAGTTGCAGCGATGGGACAATACTGTAACTACCAATTGAGGAGAAAAAGGGGTAAAATGCAGTATATATATATTTTTTTATTTGGCCTTTTGTTAGTAGCTTGGTGTTATTATGTGACCTGGGGTCTCTTTGCCAGGGCAGACACTGTCTAAAGCGTCCCTCCCTGTGTGCTCATTGGCTGGTCTGGGTGAAGAGGACATCACGTTGCTGTATAATGGCTCTGCTCTAGTCTGCCAGAAGAGAAAGAAGCTATGAACAACTGGTCATGGAGATGTCACTAGAAACATGCTTCGCAACAGCTGTACCTAGATGACCATCATGTTTGGATTTATTGGTGAAGAGGAGGAAGTGGTGATATCGTCATAGACAGCAGTAGGAGTTCATCTTACAATATATCCAGCAAACCAAACAAAAGTGCACACTCTTAGGCTGAATCTTAAATGGCACCCTATTCCTTAGTGCAGGGCTTCCCAGATTTCAAGCTCTCTCTACAAAATCAAAGAAAAAGAATACAGTTTGTAACCATACTGTACCTGTAATGAAAGAAAGCTGTGAATATATACAACACAAAATATTACATTTAGAAGTAGACCATTGCACAAAAATGATTAAACCAGTTTCCAGCTATATTGTGTTGACAAAAACACTAATCACATTCACATACTGGTTTGACTTGGTTTTCAATTTCAATTAAAACTATGGGGGGCTGCAACAAATCAATTGAGCGAATCAATAAAAAAGTACTACTGTACCATAATGTTGTTCTTCATGCTCATTTTCAATATGTTTTTGTTTTGGCATTTTCTTCTTGGTAAGGCACACAAATATCAGAAGTAGAACAGTAAAAACTACGGACAGCCCAACGTACCATTCTGTCGTCCCTGTAGAAGTAAAAAATATAATACCCTGAATTTGTATTGTAGAACCTTGACATTCAATAAAAAGTAACTTGACATGAAATAGCAAGAAACATAAGATGTAGTAGGAGAAATTATGATGATTGTCATTATAGTCAACATTTGAAACTCTTTAAATGAGGCCATGTGCAGATCAAAGATGGAGTTGGTGATCAACAGTACTAAAGCACTTCCTGTCCAACTCATCTTTAGTTCCCCGCACACCTCCTACCATCCTTCACTGGAACCTTCTGACCTCCATTTCCTATAACCTTTAAGAAAGCAACTTACATTTTCAAAAACTACAACAGGTTTCTAGCCAGGGGGAGGACTTTTTCAGGTTCTTTGGTCACAGTGAAACTGATTTTATTTTAAGTGGCCCCCGATTACCTTTTCTTTTTACCTTTTTGACTACAGAATGGAGAAAATTGCCATTTTCACAGAGAAACCGGTATGATGCTGGATATAATGAAAATGAATGAAGGTTAAAAAGTGGTGAAGTTCCCCTTTAACATGTATCTCACACATTTTCAGTTGCAGTTACCCCTGAGCCATTCTATATGTATCCTGTTCATCAGGCAAACAGTACGAATGTAAAAACAAATATATGTCATTAAAAACACCTCTTAGTTATTTTTTTCTTCAGTTAGCAGAAGCATGATGCTGGTGTTGGTCTGTCTAAACTGGTTCTTTGCAATACACCAGTACGGGGCCCCTGGTTCTCTCCTAGAAATGATAATAATAGAAGATTTCAACAACCAAAAAATGGGAATAATGAAACTGTCCTGGTACCTGTTGTCAAACTTACTAGGCTCTATTTTAACAAACCTAACTCAAATGGTAAATCTTAGCACTAGCGATAGCATTATGGGTTCTAGAGTGTATCTGAAATATTTGCAGTAGCTGGCAGTGGCACAAAAGGGCTGGGTTTTGATGAATAAACAAGTTGTGGGTGTGTCAAAGCCTTGGCCCCTCACTTGTCAATCAGAATGTGTTCCATGGCTAAATACAGTGCCTTCAGAAAGTAGACACACCCACATTTTGTTGTGTTACAGCCTGAATTTAAAATGTATTAAATGTAGATTTTGAGTCACTGGCCTACACACAATACCCCATAATGTCAAAGTGGAATTAGGTTTTTAGAAATGTTAGCACATTCATGAAAAACCAAAAGCTGAAATGTCTTGTCAATAGCTATTTAACACCTTTGTTAGGGCAAGCATGAATTAGTTCAGGAGTTGCTTAACAAGTCACCTAATAAGTTGTATGGACTCACTCTGTGTGCAATAATAGTGTTTAACATGATTTCTGTACCCCACACATGCAATTATTTGTAAGGTTCCTCAGTCGAGCAGAGAATTTCAAACACAGATTCAGCAACAAAGACCAGGAAGGTTTTCCAATGCCTGGCAAAGGCCACCGATTGGTAGATGGGTAAAAAAAAATTACTAACATTGAATATTCCTTTGAGCATGGTGACATTATTAATTACACTTTGGATGGTGTATCAATACACCCAGTCACCCAAAAGATACACACATCCTTCCTAAGTTAGTTGCCAGAGAGGAAGGAAACCTGTTTTAAAGTCAATGGTGACTTTAAAATAGTTAAAGAATTTAATGGCTGTGATAGGAGAGAACTGAGGATGGATCAACAACATTGTACTTACTCCACAAAACTAACCTAAATGACAGATTGAAAAGAAGTAAGCCTGTTCAGAATAAAAATATTCCAAAATATGCATCCGGTTTGCAATAAGGCACTAAAGTAATACTGCAAAAACTGTAGCAAAGCAATTCAGTTTTTGTCCAGAATACAAAGTGTTAGGTTTGGGGAAAATCCAATAAAGCACATTACCACTCTCCATACTTTCAAACATAGTGGTGGCTGCATCTTGTTATGGGTATGCTTGTAATCGTTAAGGACGGGGAGCTAAAACTGAAAACATGTGTCAAAGAAATTAACTTTATGTCCTGAATCCAAAGTGTTATGTTTGGGGCAAATCCAAAACAACACATTGCTGAGTACCACTCTTCATATTTTCAAGCATGGTGGTGGCTGCATCATGTTATGGGTATGCTTGTCATCAGCAAGGACTACAGAGTTTTTTGGATAAAAATAAACGGAATTGAGCTAAGCACAGGCAAAATCCTAGCAGAAAACCTGGTTCAGTCTGCTTTCCAAGAGATACTGGGAGACAAATTCCTAAACCACAATAACCTAAACCACAATGCCAAATATACACTGGAGTTGCTTACCAAGATGACTTTGAATGTTCCTGAGTGGTTTAGTTACAGTTTTGACTCAAATCAGCTTGAAAATCTGTGTTAAGATGTGAAAATGACTGTCTAGCAATGATCAACAACCAAGTTGACAGAGCTTGAAGAATAAAAAAAAAAGCAAAGCTCTAAGACACTTACCCAGGAAGATATTTCTGTATTTCATTTTCTATACATTTGTTTTCAAAACATGCTTTCACTTTGTCATTATGGGGTATTGTATGTAGATGTTTGAGATTTAATTTTTTTTTAAAATCCATTTTGAATTCAGGCTGTAACACAACAAAATAAGGAATAAGTCAAGGCACTATGTGGTTGCTTCAAGTTTTGTATTTACAGTTTTCATGTATTGCATTGTCATCAACTCCAATTCGCTAGGTGTATGACAGACTTGTGGGTATCATCCGTAGTATATTTTCCGCATTCACATGCTAGTCGGAACTAGGAATCTCTGAAATTTCAGACTTGCTAATTGGTTGTATATAGTTATACACGTGCAGCGTTCAACCAGTTAACAAATTTTACATTTCTGAGTTTCCTTGTTTCCGACTAGCACATGAATGTGGCATAAAAATCGTGGTTAGACAGTGGTTTGGTCAGACACCAAGTCTTACTCTCAAGTAGACAGAGACATTGCTCATTATGACCTGACATCATGGCATACAGATGTAGTAATGTACTAACAGGGGTTTTTCAATACAGCACCAGTGTCTTGCCAGTGATTATGTTCATGTAAGCTCTAGTGTTATTATTTGAGATCTGTGTTTCCATAGCTAGGGCTGACATTGGGGACGTGAAGAGCAGAATCAACAACCTCTGCATCAGAAAGAGAGTTGATTTGTGAGAAGGTGTTAACCCATGTTCACAGTTAGCCAAATGCCAGCTGCATAGTACCAGTTGCCTGACCTTGGCCCCAAGTCAGAGCAGGTTCACTGAGGCCATGGTCAGGTGAGACACTGGAACCGGGCCAAGGAGGTGAAAACACCAAAGTCTGAGCATTTTGGGTAAAACACTGGGGTAAGTCCTTTGTGGAAATTCAACATATTAATATAATATTAGTATAATAATAACAGTATATTATTCTTATATAAAATATATCAATAGTAATGTACTATTGTCTGCCTACTTGATCATACTGTCCGTTGGACTGTACCTGAGCTGCAGGGATGTGGAGAGTCTCGCTGATATTGTGGCTGCTACTGCCTTCCCGCTGCCACCACATCTGTGGCCTGGGACTTCCATCTGCAGTACAGTTGAGAGTCAGGGAGGATCCAACAGCCATGCACAGGGAGTCCTGTGTCACAGCCCCATAGTGGTTCCTCACAGGCACAGTGCTGGGCCCATCTACAATGGAAAGACAGACTACAATATTACTGTACATTCAGTGTGATGCTACTTTTAGCATGATATCAGTACTACACATAAATCTCAATTTAGATTGTTGCTACTGGAGACTCCGATTGTGGGAGTGAGTCACATATTCTGTGGTATAGACTCAGATCCATTTGTGTATCTTGCCCTTTTCTCATTTGGCCAGAGTGGATGAGACACCATACAGGTGCACTCAATGGACTTGTTCACTGCCACAGGGATGGACCTGAGTTGGCAGTGCAGAGAGAAGGTGCCATCTGTACTGTTTATGCTGATGGTGTCATTGCCTGGTGGGTCATGGTGAGGGAACTAGAAGAAAAATAAACGCACACCTATTAAGACGAGGTGCTGGCTAGCGGAGTAGAAACTTGAAAATTAAAGAGAGCCGCACACTCTAGGAGCTCAGATGCAAACATTTAATACCAACGTTTCGACAGCCAAGCTGTCTTCATCAGGGTATAATCACAAACACTGCGGGATGACTCGTTTATATAGTGTCAAAAGACACAGGTGTCTGTAATCATGGCCAGGAGTGGCCTAATATCATTGGTTAATAATCAAATATTAAAATGTCATACACTGTAATGTGCAATATGCTCTGATATGTGCAAGCTGTTATGCAGTCACAATTATATCTTGCTGACCTAAGTAAAACATTCCATTAGGTTCTGTCACATTTTAGTAAGATATTCCCTCAACATTACCATCCTTAACAAGCTTTATTGATATTTTCAGACATTACAGTGTCAACAATTTGCTTATTTCTAGAGAAAAACTCTATTAAATGTAATTATCTACCAGTGCATGTCAACCGGAAGGTTCAAAATAGCATACTATAAAAAAAATATTGTTGAAACTTACCTTTACTTAGTCTAGAGAGACAGAGGCAGAAGATAACAAAAATATCCATTTCACCCATGGTGTCTGTTAACTAATATCATCTGTTGAATGTGTTCCTTTTTCTACCCTTATTTCTCTTTTTGTTTTGGTGGGGTCATGTGGGCTAACTTGTCAACAGATGAACGAAGTTCACAGAGACAACAGTGTTTCAGTGTCGATCAAAACAGTGACATAAAAAGGAAATATACACTGAACAAAACATTTCAAAAATGTTACTGAGTTACAGTTCATATAAGGAAATCAGTCAATTGAAATAAATTAATTAGGCTCTAATCTATGGATTTCACATTACTGGGAATACAGATATGCATCTGTTGGTTACAGATACCTTAAAAGGTAGACTGGTTTTCTGATCCATGCCTCTATCTGGCAAGACCACCATTTGCCTCATGCAGTGTGACACATCTCCTTCGCATAGATGTTGATTGTGGCCTGTGGAATGTTGCCCCACTCCTCTTTAATGGCTGTGCGAAGTTGCTTGATATTGGTGGGAACTGGAACACCCTGTCGTACACGTCAATCCAGAGCATCCCAAACATGCTCAATGGGGGACATTTCTGGTGAGTATGCAGGCCTTGGAAGAAACGGGACACTTTCAGCTTACAGGAATTGTGTACAGATCCTTGTGACATGGGGCTGTGCATTGTGATGCTGAAACATGAGGTGATGGTGGTGGATGAATGGCACGACAATAGGTATCTGGACCTCGTCATAGTATCTCTGTTTATTCAAATTTACATTGATAAAATGCAATTGTGTTCGCAGTCCGTAGCTTATATCTGCCCATACCATAACCCCCCCCCCCCCCCCCCGAAATGTATGTGGATGTTAAATGATTCAGTAAGCATTCATTAGGCATCATTAGTGAATGAGACTAACAGACAATATAGTTACAGTTCTCATGGACAATGTTTTCCTCACCCCACATTTGTAATGTTAATAAGATATAGGACACCAAACATGCCTAATAAATCAGCTCCATGAAAAAGCTCTCTTTTCTTCACCACACTGTTTCATTCGGATAAAAAGATACCTCACTTGACTCATGACCTATTCTGACCTCAATTGATTCCACCCACACAGACAACCAGACTTTCAAGTCAGGAGGACCAAAAGGGTATATTACAAAGCAGGATCAATGAGTTAGCCAACTAACTTAAATATTCTGAAATAAATATTTTAAAAAAAAGTTAAGCTTGAAATAGGTATGGTCTAATTGACTCATCAACCAAAATCACATACTTAAGTTAAGCTTTCTTAAACAATTCGAAATAACTATTGATTTTCTGGTTCATTATCAAAGTTAGCTGGCTAACTCATTAATCTTCCTCTCTGATCAACTGCATTAGCAATAGTCACTGGAGAGATCATTCACCTGTAGTATCTCTCTTGCACTAAGTCCACATGTCACATCCTTCTCTGTTTCACAACATTATTTATTCATGTTGTGATATCTACTATACTTGCCATGCATGTTGATTTTGGATTGGATGGGGTATAAAGTCAGTTATGGTGACATCTTGCAGAACATCTAATTCTGCTAGATGTTCTTGTCTATGTCTTGGCAGGACTGGTGGAGCACTTGTATTAGCTGTGTTGTTGGGTAGCTCCTCTGAACAACAGTGGCCTGACGAGAGAGCACATTTTCTATGCCAGGAGAAATCATGCCTCACTAGCTCATTGTTATGGATGCATCCAAATAAATGTCACTAGAAAGCAGCTTAAACAAATGCAATTGCAGCTACTGTTGTTATTGTGGCTGCACTGTTTGACCCGACTAAGTTAGCCGTAGTTGGCTAGCTAGTAAGCAAGGGATAGGAACGTTGCCAACCAGTATGGCAATGGAACATTTAGAATGAACGACTGGGTAGATACAGAACAAAAAGACTGAACGACTGGGTCGTGTCTCTAGCAACCGAACCGATAGAACGAATGACCAGCCGGTTTGGGTACAACTCTTTATTTGTGTTGAGACTATATCATGTGGAAGGATGAAATAGAATGAATAAAATTCATCACAATAAAAAAATGTAGGAAATGTGTCAACCATTATTTGAATATGTTGGTAACCTGTTGTATGAAAGTGATTATAAACTGGGTGGTTGGAGTTCTGAATGGTGATTGGCTGAAAGCCGTGGTACACTGCTCAAAAAAATAAAGGGAACACTAAAATAACACATCCTAGATCTGAATGAATGAAATATTATAAATAATATATATTTTCTTTACATAGTTGAATGTGCTGACAACAAAATCACACAAAAATGATCAATGGAAATCAAATTTATCAACGCATGGAGGTCTGGATTTGGAGTGACACTCAAAATTAAAGTGGAAAACCACACTACAGGCTGATCCAAATTTGATGTAATGTCCTTAAAACAAGTCAAAATGAGGCTCAGTAGTGTGTGTGGCCACGTGCCTGTATGACCTCCCTACAACGCCTGGGCATGCTCCTGATGAGGTGGCGGATGGTCTCCTGAGGGATCTCCTCCCCGACATGGACTAAAGCATCCGCCAACTCCTGGACAGTCTGTGGTGCAACGTGGTGTTGGTGGATGGAACGAGACATGATGTCCCAGATGTGCTCAATTGGATTCAGGTCTGGGGAACGGGCAGGCCAGTCCATAGCATCAATGCCTTCCTCTTGCAGGAACTGCTGACACACTCCAGCCACATGAGGTCTAGCATTGTCTTGCATTAGGAGGAACCCAGGGCCAACCGCACCAGCATATGGTCTCACAAGGGGTCTGAGGATCTCATCTCGGTACCTAATGGCAGTCAGGCTACCTCTGGCGAGCACTTGGAAGGCTGTGCGGCCCCCCAAAGAAATGCCACCCCACACCATGACTGACCCACCACCAAACCGGTCATGCTGGAGGATGTTGCAGGCAGCAGAACGTTTTCCACGGCGTCTCCAGACTCTGTCATGTCTGTCACATGTGCTCAGTGTGAACCTGCTTTCATCTGTGAAGAGCACAGGGCGCCAGTGGCGAATTTGCCAATCTTGGTGTTCTCTGGCAAATGCCAAACGTCCTGCACGGTGTTGGGCTGTAAGCGCAACCCCCACCTGTGGACGTCAGGCCCTCATACCACCCTCATGGAGTCTGTTTCTGACCTTTTGAGCAGACACTTGCACATTTGTGGCCTGCTGGAGGTCATTTTGCAGGGCTCTGGCAGTGCTCCTCCTGCTCCTCCTTGCACAAAGGCGGAGGTAGTGGTCCTGCTGCTGGGTTGTTGCCCTCCTACGGCCTCCTCCACGTCTCCTGATGTACTGGCCTGTCTCCTGGTAGCGCCTCCATGCTCTGGACACTACGCTGACAGACACAGCAAACCTTCTTGCCACAGCTCGCATTGATGTGCCATCCTGGATGAGCTGCACTACCTGAGCCACTTGTGTGGGTTGTAGACTCCGTCTCATGCTACCACTAGAGTGAAAGCACCGCCAGCATTCAAAAGTGACCAAAACATCAGCCACGAAGCACAGGAACTGAGAAGTGGTCTGTGGTCACCACCTGAAGAACCACTCCTTTATTGGGGGTGTCTTGATAATTACCTATAATTTCCACCTGTTGTCTATTCCATTTGCACAACAGCATGTGAAATGTATTGTCAATCAGTGTTGCTTCCTAAGTGGACAGTTTGATTTCACAGAAGTGTGATTGACTTGGAGTTACATTGTGTTGTTTAAGTGTTCCCTTTATTTTTTTGAGCAGTGTATATCAGACCGTATACCATGGGTAACATTTACACATTTTTGCCTTGTCAGCTTGGGGATTCGATCCAGCAACCTTTCGGTTACTGGCCCAATGCTTTATAAACTGTGTTGTTCGAGCCCTGAATGCTGATTGGCTGACAGCCATGATATATCAGACCATCACAAAACATTTATTTTTACTGCTCTAATTACGTTGATATCTAGTTTAAGGCACGGGGAGGTGTGGTATATGGCCAATTTAGCACAGCTAAGGGCTGTTCTTAAGCACAGCGCAATGTGGAGTGCCTGGATACACAAACCCCCGAGGTGCCTCATTGCTATTATAAACTGTTTACCAATGTATTTGGAGCATGCGCGTGGTATACCACGGCTGTCAGTCAATCAGCACCCAGGGCTCGAACCACATAATTTATAATGCTTAATAATGCCCTCGAAGCAGGTGTTTGAAGGATATATTGGCACAGTTGCCGGCACGAGGCGATCCTCTAAACACTGGCTTGTCTGACATTATCACTAAAATAATGCAGAGTATATTTGTATGGTGGAATTGAGTGTCTATAGTTCATTCTTACATGTTCTATGTTTGAGCTGCTTTTGAAAGCAAAAGTCAAATTGAAAACATTATTGGCATTGTTGAATTTATTTTCATAATGCAAGCTAGGACTGATAGTTTGATTACCACGGCAACTAATAGCTATCTAGTAAACTTGCTACCTAATCGGTGGATGTTGAACAAATGTCTACAGGCAAATTAACACATTTCTAGTGGCAAATGTGTTAAGTTATAGCCATGGTGTAAAAGGTATAATCAACATGGGTCTCTATGAGTTCTCTGGAAAATAATGCAACTCTGTGGAAGGTCAGTTACACTCCGATAGCGTGTCATGAAACGTCCCTTTCACGTCGTTCATTATTTTCCATAGAACGCATAGCCCTCGTTGACTATTCCTCACATAAGTGTTGTGCTTTGTAGATTTGATGGGGTTTTTAATGTGTGTATAATGCCTGTATACATACCCATATGCTACACTACAGGGTGAGGGTGCTGTTGTGGGTTTAGAAATATGTGGATCAAGTAGGACACCTAGTGGCCTTTTAAATCAACTTCACACTTTCCCTTACAAAAACAGATTACAGTTTCGAAGTGGAAGTGGAGTGGAAGTGCAGTAACTGTTGTCAACTGTAGTATTTTGGATGCTGTTAAAAGGGCTAAGACTTACTTATACCGTATTAATTTAACGACTTATTGTTTTTCAGTCAATAGATGTAATTATGTATTGACTGGAAAGCAGAGAACAGAGAATTACACAAGCTGTATAGAAACGAGTCCTGTTTTTACTATGTTTACTGTCAACCGGAACTTACTTTGAAATTGGAGGGGGACCCTTACCAAAAAATGTTGCAGTTTTGAAACTGCAGTAAAAGTGTAGCAAGTGCAGTTAACGGTGGTATTTTGGAAGCTGTGATTGCAGAATAACTGCAGTGTACTGCACTGTTATTTTGGATGCAGTATTTTCAGATATACTGCATTCTAACTGCAGTTATACTGCACCCTTTTTTCGAAAGAGGATATTTTTCCTCAACCCTAACCGACCACAGTCCCTTATGATTACAGTACTTAACACATCACACATCTTTCAGTTATCCACAGCAAAACCCCTTATGCTGCAAAGGGGACTCACTTTCATACTCACGTGTCCCCATAGCCTGATCACCATTCTGTTTTACTGACGCTTGAAGTGAAAGAGAATGGTGAAGGCTGCGATCAGGCTGGTTCCAACTTGTTCATGTCCCCATGGGTCAAGGCAATGTTTTGATAGTGCTGGTGTTATTAGGGGCTGTGTTAATGGCATGAGAAGGAGATGAAGGATTGTGGCCTGTCATGAAAAACCATCGCCAAACCAGCAGCTCTCTCGTGGAAGCTTTATGTTCCACATAGGAACAAAGACGAGTAAGTTAGTAGGTTAATGGCTCAAAGCGACTTACAGTAGTGAGTGCATATATTTTCATTTGAACCGGTCACCCGTGGGAATCGAACTCACAACCCTGGCATTGCAAGTACCATGCTCTACCAACTGAGACACACAGAACCACACTGAGGACACATGGGAATGCTTAATTTGGTCATCGGTACACATAGTGCTGATCTGCATTGCAAAAGAGACCTAATTTTGTTTCATCGGTCCACAGAACATTTCCCAAGGATTAAAAGCTTGGAAAGTTCAATCAGGACCTTTTCCATGTAATTTTTAACAGTGGGGTCTTCCTATGTTTACCAATGACCAAATGAAGCATTCAAAGAAAAGAACACCCAATCAAATGAAGCATTCAAAGAAAAGAACACCCAATCAAATGAAGCATTCAAAGAAAAGAACACCCAATCAAATGAAGAGGAGGCCATTTAATATGGCGGGGTTGCTTCGCTGCCTCTGGTACTGGGGGCCTTGAATGTGTGCAAGACATCATGAAATCAGAAGAATATCAAGTTGTTTTGGAGTGCAATGTTCAACCCAGTGTTCAAAAACTGAGTCTACGTTGAAGGTTGTGAGTCATCCAGCAGGACAACAACTGCAAACAATCAAAAAGTACACAGGAATGGTTAAAGAAGAAAAACTGGAATGTTCTGGAGTGGCCAGCAATGAGTCCAGATCAGAAAATCTATGGCGAGATCTGAAAACAGCAATTGGTAGAAGGCACCCCTCAACATTAACAATTGGAGCAGTTTGCAGCAGAAGAGAAAGCAAAATTGCCCGTAGAAAAGTGGGGCAAGCTCACTGATGGCTACAACAACAAGCGTTTGTCTGCAGACAGTTATCTTGGCTGTGCAACCAAGTACTAGCTCCGGGGTACCAAAAACTTTGTCAATGCCATTTGTTTATATTTTCTAAATTAAAGGGGGGCTGAACTGGCTGATTTCGCCTCGGTTATCCTCATTAAGAAATGTGACTGAGAAGACTATATTTGTGTGTTGGCGGTGGGGTTTGATGTAGGTGTTCCTTGGGTGTGTCGTTATCTCATGTCACTCAGAGTTTGATTAAGCTGAATAGGGGTGCACCGGGCTATGGCCTGTTAGGTGGCTGGGCAAAAGCGGTGAGGGAGAAGCGCCCTTCTCAAATCGAACAGTAATCTGCGCCGCAGGGTTGTATTGTCCACAAGGCAGCAGGGTGCATCATTAAGAAACACACAACATGTATTTTCCATAAAGTATACACTGGGTGTAAAAAACATTAGGAACACGTTCCCCTTTTGCGCTCAGAACAGCCTCAATTCATCAGGGCATGGGCTCTACAAGGTGTCGAAAGCTTTCCACGGGTATGCTGGATTGCAGTTCTTGACACACTCAAACCAGTGCACCTGGCACCTACTACCATGCCCTGTTCGAAGGCACTTAAATATTTTGTCTTGTCCATTCACCCTCTGAATGGCACACATGCACAATAAATATCTTGATTGTCTCAAGGCCTAAAAATCCTTCTTTAACCTGCCTCCTCCCATTCGTCAACACTGATTGAAGTGGATTGAACAAATTACATCAATAAGGGATCATAGCTTTCACCTGAATTTAGCTGGGTAGTCCATGTCATGGAAAGAGCCGGTGTTCCTAATGTTTTGTACACTCAGTGTACGTTTGAATTTTCAAACTCATTTTACTTGAAAAGGCACATAAAGCACATACATTTTTATTAGGAGAGCAAACCCTATTGTGAAAACTGGGGATTCTAATTAATTACTCCACGTGGTTGAAATAATTCACTATGGTCAAGTTCCCCTGCACAAAGGTTATCTCCATCAACCAATCGTTGCGTGCCATGCCATTGACTACCGTTGGTCACCAGATTGCTATAACATATTAGCTAACCACATTATATGTAAAATACCTGGGCAGAGGAAGGGGTCCCTTTGTTTTTAGCCAAATTTGCCATCAGCATTGAACAGGACACCCGGCTCACACCCGGGAGGGAACCAGGTTTCAAAAGGAATGCAATCACTTTTAACCCAGTGCAAACTCTGCCCTCCCGGGTAACCGGGCCAGCTTAATCCCCTCACTCAAACATGTCCTAGGCCAGGGGTGTCAAACTCATTCCATGGATGTCCTAGGTGCTGCATGTTTCCCATCTCCAGTTCTTGAGTACCCCCAACAGTACACCTTTCTATTGTAGCCCCGGACAAGCACACCTGATTCAACTTGTCAACTGATCATCAAGCCCTCGATGAGTTGACTCAGGTATGTTTGTCCTGGCTACAACAAAAATGTGTACTGTTGGGTGTAATTGAGGACCAGAGAATCACTGCTCTAAATAACTCAATTGGGTAGTTAAGCTGTCTGTAAAGTAATGGACGGGCTCTAGGTTGAACCTGCTGCTATGATTGGATAGAGTGCTCTTCATTCATCGACTCCTTATTGTATGACAATTTCTCTGGTCAGTTCTCCTCGCATGTTTTGCTCCAATCATTTAGATTGTCGTTGTCAGCTGGTTATGATAAATAGTTTCGCGAGGACAAATTATAATAACTAACAAGTGGACCAAAAGTACGTAAAAAATATGAAACGCAGATACGTGTTCTGACTGAGTGACAGAAAACTCACATGCCTGCTTCAAGTTTTGAGAACACCCCCCCACACACACACACCTCGGCTGCTTCTGACCTGCAGCTTTCGCGGACTATAAATGTGCAAAGCATTTTAGGCATTTTAAAACGATACTCGATTATGAGTATCATCCAATCCAATATATCAACTGTCAATTAACGAATATGACTATGGCCAGATCAATTACTGTGATTATGTTTCCCTTGAAACAAAGTGCCTGATTTGAGGCTACTTGAGGGCATAGAATGTTAGCAGCGGGAGCCACGAGGTTGGTCAGGTGTGCCGGGGTAGCCGCTGGTAGGCCCGTGTGGCCACATGGTACACTGTTTTGGCAGCTTGGTTTGCCATAGGAATGCCAGTTGGCCGAAGTTCCCTTCCCCCACCATTGCATTAACTTCCCGGGTTTCGGCACCATGAAAATAGCTCTAAACTGGGTGTAGGATAGGTGGGAAGTCACGCAATAAGTGCATCTGTAAGAATACAATGAAAGAGGAGGGTGTCCTTTGACCATTTAATAATTAAGGTTAGCTCTTTGGTCTTCAAGGCTTAAATGATGTGTCACGCGGGACTAGGTGGGTGCAGGAATCAGACGCAGAGAGAGTTCCACTGAGGTTAAGTGCTTTACTCAGGCACAACAAAATAATAAGCTTAACAAATACAGGGCGCGTGACACACAACGAGACAACCCAAAAACCACAGGGTGCCAAGTTTAAAGAAAATAAAATCCACCACTACCTAAAATGCACACACGTAACATAAAGACAATCCCGCACAAAACAAGGGGGGGTCTACCTACTAAATATAGGGAAGCTAATTAAACCAAACAACAGAAACATAGGTGAAACTAATAAGACAAAACAAACAGACAAACGAAAAAGGGATCGGTGGCGGCTAGTAGGACGCTGACGACGACCGCCGAGCACCACCCCAAAGAGGCAGGGGAGCCAACTTCTGCGGAAGTTGTGACAGTACCCCCCCCCTGACGCGCGGCCCCCGCAGCGAGCCGCCACCGGCCTCGAGGACGACCCGGAGGGCGAGGTGCCGGGCGATCCGGGTGGAGGCGGTGGAAGTCTCTCAGGAGAGAAGGATCTAAAATGTCCGCCACCGGAACCCAGCATCTCTCCTCCGGACCGTACCCTTCCCAGTCCACGAGGTATTGTAGGCCCCTCACCCGGCGTCTTGAGTCCAGAATGCCAGAATGCCACGTACTGTGTACGCCGGGGACCCTCGATGTCCAGAGGGGGCGGCGGGACCTCAGGCACCTCACCTTCTTGCAGGGGACCAGCCTGGAGAGACACATGAAACGAGGGGTTAATACGGTAATACCTAGGATGTTGTAACCTGTAACACACCTCGTTTATTCTCCTCAGGACTTTGAACGGCCCCACACACTTCCGACAGGGCAGGCGGAGGGGCAGGTTTCGGGTCGAGAGCCAGACCCTGTCCCCAGGTGCGAACACGGGGGCCTCACTGCGGTGCTGGTCAGCGCTCCTCTTCTGCCGTTCTCCCGCTAACCTTAGCGATTCCTGGACAGCTTTCCAGGTGTCCTTAGAGCGCTGTACCCATTCCTCTACCGCAGGAGCCTCGGTCTGGCTCTGATGCCATGGGGCCAGGACCGGCTGGTAACCCAACACACACTCAAAAGGGGACATGTTCGTTGAGGAGTGGCGGAGGGAGTTCTGAGAGAGCTCAGCCCAAGGAACATACCTCGCCCACTCACCAGGCCGGTCCCGGCAATATGACCGCAGAAACCTGCCCATATCCTGGTTTACGCTCCACCTGCCCATTACTCTCGGGGTGAAAACCCGAGGTCAAGCTGACCGAGACCCACAGTCTCTCCATAAACGCCCTCCAAACTCTGGATGTGATTTGGGGGCCCCGATCAGAAACGATGTCCTCAGGCACCCCATAGTGCTGGAAGACATGGGTAAACAAGGCCTCCGCAGTCTGCAGGGCCGTAGGGAGACCGGGCAACGGGATGAGACGGCAGGACTTAGAAAACCGATCCACAACGACCAGGATCGTAGTACTTCCCTGGGACGGGGGAAGGTCGGTAAGAAAGTCCACCGATAACTGTGTCCACGGCCGTTGTGGAACGGGGAGGGGCTGTAACTTCCCTCTAGGAAAGTGTCGAGGAGCCTTGCTCTGAGCGCACACCGAGCAGGAGGAGACATAAAATCTCACGTCCTTAACCAACGTGGGTCACCAGTATCTCCCTCTAAGACTCCGCACTGTCCTCTCGATGCCAGGATGACCCGAGGAGGGGAGAGTATGAGTCCAACGAATTAGCTTATCCCGGACCCCCCTCGGCACGTACTGAGCCCCCGCTGGACAGTTAGGGGGGGCCGGCTCTAACCATGAGGCCCTCTCTATCTCCGTGTCCACCTCCCATACTACCGGTGCCACGAGACATGAAGGTGGAATGATGGGAGTTGGTTCAATGGACCGCTCCTTCGTATCATAGAGGCGGGACAGCGCGTCGGCTTTGGTGTTTTGGGAGCCTGGCCGGTACGAGATGGTGAACCGAAACCGGGTGAAAAACATGTCCCATCTAGCTTGACAGGATTCAGTTTCCTCGCTGCCCGGAAATACTCGAGATTACGATGGTCAGTCCAGATGAGAAAATGGTGTTTCGCCCCCTCAAGCCAATGTCTCCACACCTTCAGAGCCTTGACAACAGCTAACAACTCTAGGTCCCCCACGTCATAGTTTCACTCCGCCGGACCGAGCTTCCTCGAAAAGAAGGCACAAGGGCGGAGCTTGGGTGGCACGCCCGAGCACTGGGACAGCACGGTCCCGACCCCCGCCTCGGACGCGTCCGCCTCCACTATGAACGCTAAAGAGGGGTCCGGATGCGCCAACACAGGCGCATTGGTGAACAGCTCCTTCAAACGACTGAAAGCTCTGCCCGCGTCTGCTGACCAACGCAAGCGCACCGGTCCTCCCTTCAGCAGTGAGGTAATGGGAGCAGCTACCTGACCAAAACCCCGGATAAACCTCCAGTAGTAATCGGCAAACCCTAAAAACCGCTGCACCTCTTTCACCGTGGTCGGAGTCGGCCAATTACGCACGGCTGTAACGCGGTCACCCTCCATCACCACCCCGGAGGTGGAAATATGATAACCCAGGAAGGAAAAGGCCTGTTTGAAGAACACAGATTTCTCCGCCTTGCAATACAGGTCATGCTCCAGCAGTCGCCCAAGTACCTTACGCACCAGAGACACATGCGTGTGGAATGGCAGAATAGATCAAGATGTCATCGATGTACACTACCACTCCCTGCCCGAGCAGGTCTCAGAGAATCTCATCTACGAAGGATTGGAAGACGGCTGGAGCATTTTTCAACCCATATGGCATGACGTGGTACTCATAATGACCAGATGTAGTACTAAATGCGTTTTTCCACTCATCTCCTCCCCGGATACGCACCAGATTATACGCACTCCTCAGGTCCAGTTTTGTGAAGAAGCGAGCCCCGTGAAATGATTCCACCGCCTTAGCGATGAGAGGTAACTAAACCCCACTGTGATGGAATTTAGACCTCGATAATCAATGCACGGACCTCCCTCCTTTTTCTTCACAAAAAAAGAAGCTGGGCAGCCAGCAGGTTGTCGAGACGGATGGCCATGTCAATGAGCTCATCCAGCGTGAGGGTGGTGTCCCGACACGCTAGCTCCCTGCGGACGACCCTCTGGCGGGTGGTCAAACACAGCTCGGAATCGGCGGGTGAACTCGGGGTAATGATCCCTCGCCGAGTCTGGACCATTCCACACTGCGTTTGCCCACTCGAGAGCTCGCCCAGTCAAACAGGAGATGAGGGCGCTCTCCTCTCCGGAGGGAGTAGGACGCACAGTCGCCAGGTAAAGTTCTAGTTGTAGAAGGAAACCCTGACACCACGCCGCCATTCCATCATACTCCCGTGGGAGCGCCAGCCGAAAAGCCCCGGAGCCAAATGTGGTAGCAGGAACAGGAGGTGCTGGAGGAGGGGGTGCTGGAGATGAGGTGGGAAGGCTTCTCCTCTCCCATCGATCCATCCTCTCCATCATTTGATCCATGGCTGAACCAATCCTGTGGAGAACACTGGTATGATGGAGGACCCTTTCCTCCATCGATGGGAGAGGAGATGCGGCTAATCCTGCTGATTCCATTTGTGGTGCGGGATTCTGTCATGCGGGACTAGGTGGGTGCAGGAATCAGACGCAGAGAGAGTTCCACTGAGGTTAAGTGCTTTACTCAGGCACAACAAAATAATAAGCTTAACAAATACAGGGCGCGTGACACACAACGAGACAACCCAAAAACCACAGGGTGCCAAGTTTAAAGAAAATAAAATCCACCCTACCTAAAATGCACACATGTAACATAAAGACAATCCCGCACAAAACAAGGGCGGGTCTACCTACTAAATATAGGGAAGCTAATTAAACCAAACAACAGAAATACAGGTGAAACTAATAAGACAAAACAAACAGACAAACGAAAAAGGGATCGGTGGCGGCTAGTAGGACGCTGACGACGACCGCCGAGCACCGCCCGAACAGGCAGGGGAGCCAACTTCGGCGGAAGTCGTGACATTATGGTTTCCAGGTGAAGATGGTTTTACTGAAGAAAAATAGAAACACAATGCTTATAACAAATATTTGGCACATGGGCAATAAACAAAGTATACTTGAACATCAAACAAAGGTTCTACATGCTACACAATTTGCAATCCACACTATACATACAGTGGGGCAAAAAAGTATTTAGTCAGCCACCAATTGTGCAAGTTCTCCCACTTAAAAAGATGAGAGGCCTGTAATTTGCATCATAGGTACACTTCAACTATGACAGACAAAATGAGAAAAAGAAATCCAGAAAATCACATTGTAGGATTTTTTATGAATTTATTTGCAAATAATGGTGGAAAATAAGTATTTGGTCACCTACAAACAAGCAAGATGTCTGGCTCTCACAGACCTGTAACTTCTTCTTTAAGAGGCTCCTCTGTCCTCCACTCATTACCTGTATTAATGGCACCTGTTTGAACTTGTTATCAGTATAAAAGACACCTGTCCACAACCTCACAGTCACACTCCAAACTCCACTATGGCCAAGACCAAAGAGCTGTCAAAGGACACCAGAAACAAAATTGTAGACCTGCACCAGGCTGGGAAGACTAAATCTGCAATAGGTAAGCAGCTTGGTTTGAAGAAATGAACTGTGGCAGCAATTATTAAGAAATGGAAGACATACAAGACCACTAATAATCTCCCTCGATCTGGGGCTCCACGCAAGATCTCACCCCGTGGGGTCAAAATGATCACAAGAACGGTGAGCAAAAATCCCAGAACCACACGTGGGGACCTAGTGAATGACCTGCAGAGAGCTGGGACCAAAGTAACAAAGCCTACCATCAGCAAGGGCATTGAAGATGAAACGTGGCTGGGTCTTTCAGCATGACAATGATCCCAAACACACCGCCCGGGCAACGAAGGAGTGGCTTCGTAAGAAGCATTTCAAGGTCCTGGAGTGGCCTAGCCAGTCTCCAGATCTCAACCCCATAGAACATCTTTGGAGGGAGTTGAAAGTCCGTGTTGCCCAGCAAAACATCACTGCTCTAGAGGAGATCTGCATGGAGGAATGGGCCAAAATACCAGCAACAGTGTATGAAAACCTTGTGAAGACTTACAGAAAATGTTTGACCTCTGTCATTGCCGACAAAGGGTATATAACAAAGTATTGAGATAAACTTTTGTTATTGACTAAATACTTATTTTCCACCATAATTTGCAAATAAATTAATGAAAAATCATACAACGTGATTTTCTGGAGAAAAAAAAATCTCATTTTGTCTGTCATAGTTGAAGTGTACCTATAATGAAAATTACAGGCCTCTCTCATATTTTTAAGTGGGAGAACTTGCACAATTGGTGGCTGAATAAATACTTTTTTGCCCCACTGTATGGCGTTCATGTGCTGTCAGAGTTATTGGAAGTTCTGAGTTCCTACTGGTAAGTTTCACTTGAACGATTCTCCAAGTTGTAATTACAAGTGGGAAACTTGGAGACAATGTTGTTACCCGAGTTGTTGAGTTGTGACGTCTCACCATTGACCTTTCACCTTTTCATCCAAATGATGACAACAAATCAGTTTTTGATCATTGTAAACGTATCAATGTGAAGAATCTAGCTAGTTTGACCATATTGTTAATGTTAGGCAAGCTAGCTAACTTTTATTAGCAACATTAGCGAGTTTAACTTATTGAAGAATTGTTCCGACTTCAAAGCACTTGAACACATTCATGTCAGACTTACAACTTCCTTATTGGGAAGTTTTCCACTTCTGACGAGCATGCGAATAGTACTGAGGTACAGTGCCTTGCGAAAGTATTCGGCCCCCTTGAACTTTGCGACCTTTTGCCACATTTCAGGCTTCAAACATAAATATATAAAACTGTATTTTTTTGTGAAGAATCAACAACAAGTGGGACACAATCATGAAGTGGAACGACATTTATTGGATATGTCAAACTTTTTTAACAAATCAAAAACTGAAAAATTGGGCGTGCAAAATTATTCAGCCCCCTTAAGTTAATACTTTGTAGTGCCACCTTTTGCTGCGATTACAGCTGTAAGTCGCTTGGGGTATGTCTCTATCAGTTTTGCACATCGAGAGACTGAAATATTTGCCCATTCCTCCTTGCAAAACAGCTCGAGCTCAGTGAGGTTGGATGGAGAGCATTTGTGAACAGCAGTTTTCAGTTCTTTCCACAGATTCTCGATTGGATTCAGGTCTGGACTTTGACTTGGCCATTCTAACACCTGGATATGTTTATTTTTGAACCATTCCATTGTAGATTTTGCTTTATGTTTTGGATCATTGTCTTGTTGGAAGACAAATCTCCGTCCCAGTCTCAGGTCTTTTGCAGACTCCATCAGGTTTTCTTCCAGAATGGTCCTGTATTTGGCTCCTTCCATCTTCCCATCAATTTTAACCATCGTCCCTGTCCCTGCTGAAGAAAATCAGGCCCAAACCATGATGCTGCCACCACCATGTTTGACAGTGGGGATGGTGTGTTCAGGGTGTTGCTTTTACGCCAAACATAACATTTTGCATTGTTGCCAAAAAGTTCAATTTTGGTTTCATCTGACCAGAGCACCTTCTTCCACATGTTTGGTGTGTCTCCCAGGTGGCTTGTGACAAACTTTAAACGACACTTTTTATGGATATCTTTAAGAAATGGCTTTCTTCTTGCCACTCTTCCATAAAGGCCAGATTTGTGCAATATACGACTGATTGTTGTCCTATGGACAGAGTCTCCCACCTCAGCTGTAGATCTCCGCAGTTCATCCAGAGTGATCATGGGCCTCTTGGCTGCATCTCTGATCAGTCTTCTCCTTGTATGAGCTGAAAGTTTAGAGGGACGGCCAGGTCTTGGTAGATTTGCAGTGGTCTGATACTCCTTCCATTTCAATATTATCGCTTGCACAGTGCTCCTTGGGATGTTTAAAGCTTGGGAAATCTTTTTGTATCCAAATCCGGCTTTAAACTTCTTCACAACAGTATCTCGGACCTGCCTGGTGTGTTCCTTGTTCTTCATGATGCTCTCTGCGCTTTTAACGGACCTCTGAGACTATCACAGTGCAGGTGCATTTATACGGAGACTTGATTACACACAGGTGGATTGTATTTATCATCATTAGTCATTTAGGTCAACATTGGATCATTCAGAGATCCTCACTGAACTTCTGGAGAGAGTTTGCTGCACTGAAAGTAAAGGGGCTGAATAATTTTGCACGCCCAATTTTTCCGTTTTTGATTTGTTAAAAAAGTTTGAAATATCCAATAAATGTCGTTCCACTTCATGATTGTGTCCCACTTGTTGTTGATTCTTCACAAAAAAATACAGTTTTATATCTTTATGTTTGAAGCCTGAAATGTGGCAAAAGGTCGCAAAGTTCAAGGGGGCCGAATACTTTCGCAAGGCACTGTACCTGTTGATGCTCTGACCCAAGAGGAATGGGAGGTGGTGGAGGAGGTGTGCAGAGTCCTGAAACCCTTTGACAGGTCACTGTGAAGATCAGTCGAGAGAGGTACAGTAAGCAGTTATTACTACATCATTATTTAATCCACTATTATATACGTACAGTGGGGCAAAAAAGTACTGTATTTAGTCAGCCACCAATTGTGCAAGTTCTCACACTTAAAAAGATGAGAGAGGCCTGTACTTTTCATCATAGGTACACTTCAACTATGATTTATTGCAAATAAATTCATTAAAAATCCTACAATGTGATTTTCTGGATAGTTTTCCTCATTTTGTCTGTCATAGTTGAAGTGTACATATGATGAAAATTACAGGCCTCTCTCATCTTTTTAAGTGGAAGAACTTGCACAATTGGTGGCTGACTAAATACTATTTTGCTCCACTGTATATGAGCAGTGGATGAGAATGTAGTATCAGTAGACAAAACATGAACCTGAACTAATAAATTACTGTTCTCTCTTTTTAGCTATGTAACAGCCTAAAAAATTATAATCCTGTGTAAGGGTTTGCAGCAAATCACAGCCAGCCGCCACAGAGAAGCAAATGTAACCTCAGGACATGTGACAGAGTTGATGGACACCCTATGTTCACAGAAAGTTCCACGGAATGGAATATAATCACGTGCTATCAGAAACTGTTGCACTTGACCCCAGGTTTAAGAAGTTAGCATTCAGTGATGCCAGAGCAATTGATGAGGCTCTTCAAAGAATAACCTCAGCAGCAGGGAGGGACAGCCCCAGCAGTCAGCTGGCTCGGGCACCAGGGCGACAGGAAGAAGAGGGATCAGATGGAGAGAAGCACCAGCAGTAGTGCCACAAACGTCTGCTGTTTGACGAGAGAGCAACTGGGGATGCAGCACGAAGGAATCCCTCAGCAGATGCCATAATGGAGGTCCGATCCTATTTGGAGGAGCCCCTCCTCCAAAGATCTGCAGATCCTCTGAGCTGATGGAAGAACAAGGCCTCTGTCTACCCAGGGAGACTCTGCATAGTGGCCACATCCATTCCCTCTGAGAGGGCCTTCTCGAAAACGGGACAAATAATTACTGAGAGAAGAAACCGCATCAGCTCCTCGAAAGTGAGGCAGCTTGCATTTCTGAATGCAAATCTCTCATAAAAGCCAAATATGGTCAGCATTGCTGTGTGCTGCTGGTTGTAACATGGCAATAAAGAAGAGAGAGAAAAGAGGGACCAGTTTAATGTTTTAAGTGGGATGCTGCAGTTTTTCACATTGTTATTTATTTGATATGGGGCAATATTCTATAACTATGTTGTTCAGATTCTATTCGTTTTGAATGGTTAGATTCATATGCACTTTGTTTATATGCATTAAAAAGTTAGACTTTAAATACAAATGTTTAATAGCATTCTTTTTCATAATAAACCAATGCATTGTTAAATACATTGTGGTTAATGTAGAGTATGATTTCATTTAATAATTTCATTAGAATTGTTTTAACACAAATCATAGTAAAACTAATCGCAAAAAAAAAAAATACAAAACATATATTTTTTAAAGAGTTGTTTGGGAGCCAAAAGGCCCGGCTCTTTTTGGTGAGCTGAGCCGAACGAGCCGGCTCACTGAAAAGAGCCAGAATAGTCTTACTAGTCTCTTTCTCTCGTTGTTGGACAACATGCCTCAGACGCTTCAGACGCTTTTGGTTCGTAGTAGTGATCTGTTACAATTGAAGAATACCTATTTTTGTAGTACAGTGATCGGGCAGTTATATGGTAATGATTTGACTGTTTTATGCGATAATAGTGCAGTGATTGGTCAAATGTTCAAGCCCTCGCATAATATGCGGGAAATTGTTGATTTTGTAAAAAATCTCATGTGTGATCGCAAAATCCTAGGGGGACTGCTTAGTGGTAGTAGTAAGAATACATGGATGAAGTCATCGGATTTCCTTTCTCGGACTATATTCAAATGCCAGTAAGCATTCTGCAAACCGTGGCAAAGGGAAAATTACAATGACACAACTTATTACAGTAGCTAACTAAATACTGTAGCTAGCCGGCAAGGTAGCTAGCAAAGCTAAAGGTAACAGGTTAGCATAACCATCTATATCATTTTAACCAAACAAATTGTTTTCGAAATATTAGCTAGCTAGTATTGATGAGTCCATGCAAACACTTTCCTCACGCTTAAACATATGTCTTCAAATTTGTGGAAATGTGCCTGGTAGCCTAGTGGTTAGAGCATTGGGCCAGTAACTGAAACGTTTCTGGATTGAATCCCCGAGCTGACAAGGTACAAATCTGTCGTTCTGCCCCTGAGCAAGGCAGTTAACCCACTGTTCCCCGGGCGTTGTGGGTCTCGAATAAGGCAGCCCCCGCACCTCTCGGATTCAGAATGGTTCGGTAAAATGCGGAAGACACATTTCAAGTGAAGGGATTCCGTTGTACAAGTGACTAGGTATCTCGCTCCCAAAACACAGGTTTTCTGGACACTTGTAGGTGGAATGGTAATGAGCTCCCCCACTGTATATGCTTTTGATAAGCCTATTTTGTGGCTACTATATCGTTTAAAAGCCAAATCTGTGCTCAGATGACTCAACTTGCGTAACTGTCAAGTGTAGACAGGGTCTATGAATCTCAGTGCAAGTGTGGTTCAGTGGAAGCTGGTGGGAGGAGCTATAGGAGTATGGACTCATTGTAGAGGCTAGAATGGAATCAATGGAACAGAGTCAAATGTGGTTTTCATATGTTTGATCTGTTCGACACCGTTACATTAATTCCATTCCAGCCATTACAATGAGCCTGTCCTCCTATATCTCAACCTACCAGCCTCCACTGGTGTTGTTAGTGTCTGCCCTGAGATTAGACGTTTGGGGGTTCAATCCCCAGTTGTGAATACCAAAGACGCTAAAAATGGGATCCAGTGCCTCTCTGTTTGGCACAGCATTATACACTGCTCAAAAACATAAAGGGAACACTTAAACAACACGATGTAACTCCAAGTCAGTCACACTTCTGTGAAATCAAACTGTCCACTTAGGAAGCAACACTGATTGACAATAATTTTCACATGCTGTTGTGCAAATGGAATAGACAAGAGGTGTAAATTATAGGCAATTAGCAAGACACCCCCAATAAAGGAGTGGTTCTGCAGGTGGTGACCACAGACCACTTCTCAGTTCCTATGCTTCCTGGCTGATGTTTTGGTCACTTTTGAATGCTGGCAGTGCTTTCACTCTAGTGGTAGCATGAGACGGAGTCTACAACCCACACAAGTGGCTCAGGTAGTGCAGCTCATCCAGGATGGAACATCAATGTGAGCTGTGCCAAGAAGGTTTGCTGTGTCTGTCAGCGTAGTGTCCAGAGCATGGAGGCGCTACCAGGAGACCGGCCAGTACATCAGGAGACGTGGAGGAGGCCGTAGGAGGGAAACAACCCAGCAGCAGGACCGCTACCTCCACCTTTGTGCAAGGAGGAGCAGGTGGAGCACTGCCAGAGCCCTGCAAAATGACCTCCAGCAGGCCACAAATGTGCATGTGTCTGCTCAAACGGTCAGAAACAGACTCCATGAGCGTGGTATGAGGGCCCGACGTCCATAGGTGGGGGTTGTGCTTACAGCCCAACACCGTGCAGGACGTTTGGCATTTGCCAGAGAACACCAAGATTGGCAAATTCGCCACTGGCGCCCTGTGCTCGTCACAGATGAAAGCAGGTTCACACTGAGCACGTGACAGACGTGACAGAGTCTGGAGACGCGGTGGAGAATGTTCTGCTGCCTGCAACATCCTCCAGCATGACCGGTTTGGCGGTGGGTCAGTCATGGTGTGGGGTGGCATTTCTTTGGGGGGCCGCACAGCCCTCCATGTGCTCGCCAGAGGTAGTCTGACTGCCATTAGGTACCGAGATGAGATCCTCAGACCCCTTGTGAGACCATATGCTGGTGCGGTTGGCCCTGGGTTCCTCCTAATGCAAGACAATGCTAGACCTCATGTGGCTGGAGTGTGTCAGCAGTTCCTGCAAGAGGAAGGCATTGATGCTATGGACTGGCCCGCCCGTTCCCCAGACCTGAATCCAATTGAGCACATCTGGGACATCATGACTCACTCTATCCGCCACGTTGCACCACAGACTGTCCAGGAGTTGGCGGATGCTTTAGTCCAGGTCTGGGAGGAGATCCCTCAGGAGACCATCCACGACCTCATCAGGAACATGCCCAGGCAATGTAGGGAGGTCATACAGGCACGTGAAGGCCACACACACTACTGAGCCTCATTTTGACTTGTTTTAAGGACAGTACATCAAAGTTGGATCAGCCAGTAGTGAGGTTTTCCACTTTAATTTTGAGTGTGACTCCAAATCCAGACCTCCATGGGTTGATAAATTTTATTTCCATTGATCATTTTTGTGTGATTTTGTTGTCAGCACATTCAACTATGTAAAGAAAAAAGTATTTAATAAGAATATTTCATTCATTCAGATCTAGGATGTGTTATTTTAGTGTTCCCTTTATTTTTTTGAGCAGTGTATATTGAACACAAATATAAATGTAACATGTAAAGTGTTGGTCCCATGTTTCATGAGCTGAAATAAAAGATCCCAGAAATGTTCCATATGCACAAAAAGCTTATTTATCTCAAATGTTTTGCACACATTTGTTTACATCTGTCAGTGAGCATTTCTCCTTTGCCAAGATAATCCACCCACCTGACAGGTGTGGCATACCAAGAAGCTGATGAAACAGCATGGTCATTACACAGGTGCACCTTGTGGTGGGGACAATAAAAACCCACTATAAATGTGCAGTTTTGTCACACAACACAATGCCACAGACATCTCAAGTTTTGAGAGAGTGTGCAATTGGCATACTGACTGCAGCAATGTCCACCAGAGCTGTTGCCAGATATTTGAATGTTAATTTATTTACCATAACCTGCCTCCAACATCGTTTTAGAGAATTTGGCAGTACATCCAACCAGCCAAGGACCTCCACATCCAGCTTCTTCAACTGCTGGATCATCTGAGACCAGCTACCCGAACAGCTGATGAAACTGTGGGTTTAAACAACCGAAGAATTTCTGCACAAACTGTCAGATACAGTCCCGGGGAAGCTCATCTGCGTGCTCATTGTCCTCACCAGAGTCTTGACCTGACTGCAGTTCGGCGTTGTTAACCGTCTTCAGTAGGCAAATGCTCACCATCGATGGCCACTGGCACGCTGAAAAAGTGTGCTCTTCACGGATTAATCTTGGTTTCAACTGTACTGGGCAGATGGCAGACAATGTGTACGACATTGTGTGGGCGAGCGGTTTTCTGACGACCCATTGTGAACTGAGTGCCCCATGGTGGGCTTATGGTATGGGCAGGCATAAGCTACGGATAACGAACACAATTGTATTTTATCGATGGCAATTTTAATGCACAGAGATACCGTGATGAGATCCTGAGGTCCATTGTAGTGCCATCCATCCAATGTTTCAGCAGGATCTGTACACAATTCCTGGAAGCTGAAAATGTCCCAATTCTTCCATGGCCTGCATACTCACCAGACATGCCACTCATTGAGCATGTTTGGGATGCTCTGGATCAACATGTACGACAGCATGTTCCAGTTCCCGCCAATATCCAGCAACTTTGCACAGCCATTGAAGAGGAGTGGGACAACATTCCACATGCCACAATCAACAGCCTGATCAACTCTATGCAAAAGAGATGTCACGATGCATGAGGCAAATCATGGTCACACCAGATATAGACTGGTTTCCTGATCCACAACCCTACCTTTTCTTAAGGTATCTGTGACCAACATGCATATCTGTATTCCCAGTCATGTGAAATCCATAGATTAGGGCCTAATTTATTTATTTCAATTGATTGATTTCCTTATATGAACTGTAAATCAGTAAAATCTTTGAAATTGTTGCATGTTGCATTTATATATTTGTTGATTGTAGATTGGGGGTAAGGCTATGGCCAAACAGAGATTTTGTGTCCAAAAATTATGGATTGAGCCAGTGGGTTTTCAATTTGACAGATTATGGAGAATGGAGATGATTGTCCGTCAAAAAATGTGCAATATGTTGGCCTTTGAGTGTATGCAATCTTTTAACAGACAATTCTGAATGCGTATCCATTTTCATGCATCTCTGTGCAATGAACTAGCGTCCTGTCCAGGGGGTACACTTGTACATAAAGATACCTCATACTCAGTGGCGATTTTAGCATGTAAATCTTGGTGAAGCAAAGAGCAAACTCCCCCCCCCAGTAAACCCACTACACTACACAACACAAAACAATACATTAACTGCACTATAATGGTGACAAACAGTGCCCATAAACTGTTAGGGCCTACATAAAGCTGTCCCAACAGCAGTCCCAACACCTTACCACTGCTACACCTGGCTATCAGTGGAGCCTTGTCTGGCAGCCAAAAAATTTATTCAGGCTCATTTACTGCCTTTGAAAAAAACATAGCTGATATGGCTGACTTGCTTTTAAACAAATGTGGTTTGTACTGACAATTGAGATGGACAAACTATGGCATAAGGGGATGTTGAGCGGATAAGAGGCAATCCGTAATTTCGATTAAGACATTAATGAGCGACCGTGGACGGACGTAGTCAATATATTATTTGTTCAGCACTTTTGAAATGTACAGCGACAGAATTTAGAACTGTCACAGATCCCTCCGGAATGCACAACTGTCCCCTATTCCCACTGATAGTTATTTGTATATACAGTGCCTTGCGAAAGTATTCGGCCCCCTTGAACTTTGCGACCTTTTGCCACATTTCAGGCTTCAAACATAAAGATATAAAACTGTATTTTTTTGTGAAGAATCAACAACAAGTGGGACACAATCATGAAGTGGAACGACATTTATTGGATATTTCAAACTTTTTTAACAAATCAAAAACTGAAAAATTGGGCGTGCAAAATTATTCAGCCCCTTTACTTTCAGTGCAGCAAACTCTCTCCATAAGTTCAGTGAGGATCTCTGAACGATCCAATGTTGACCTAAATGACTAATGATGATAAATACAATCCACCTGTGTGTAATCAAGTCTCCGTATAAATGCACCTGCACTGTGATAGTCTCAGAGGTCCGTTAAAAGCGCAGAGAGCATCATGAAAAACAAGGAACACACCAGGCAGGTCCGAGATACTGTTGTGAAGAAGTTTAAAGCCGGATTTGGATACAAAAAGATTTCCCAAGCTTTAAACATCCCAAGGAGCACTGTGCAAGCGATAATATTGAAATGGAAGGAGTATCAGACCACTGCAAATCTACCAAGACCTGGCCGTCCCTCTAAACTTTCAGCTCATACAAGGAGAAGACTGATCAGAGATGCAGCCAAGAGGCCCATGATCACTCTGGATGAACTGCAGAGATCTACAGCTGAGGTGGGAGACTGTCCATAGGACAACAATCAGTCGTATATTGCACAAATCTGGCCTTTATGGAAGAGTGGCAAGAAGAAAGCCATTTCTTAAAGATATCCATAAAAAGTGTTGTTTAAAGTTTGCCACAAGCCACCTGGGAGACACACCAAACATGTGGAAGAAGGTGCTCTGGTCAGATGAAACCAAAATTGAACTTTTTGGCAGCAATGCAAAACGTTATGTTTGGCGTAAAAGCAACACAGCTGAACACACCATCCCCACTGTCAAACATGGTGGTGGCAGCATCATGGTTTGGGCCTGCTTTTCTTCAGCAGGGACAGGGAAGATGGTTAAAATTGATGGGAAGATGGATGGAGCCAAATACAGGACCATTCTGGAAGAAACCCTGATGCAGTCTGCAAAAGACCTGAGACTGGGACGGAGATTTGTCTTCCAACAAGACAATGATCCAAAACATAAAGCAAAATCTACAATGGAATGGTTCAAAAATAAACATATCCAGGTGTTAGAATGGCCAAGTCAAAGTCCAGACCTGAATCCAATCGAGAATCTGTGGAAAGAACTGAAAACTGCTATTCACAAATGCTTACCATCCAACCTCACTGAGCTCGAGCTGTTTTGCAAGGAGGAATGGGAAAAAATGTCAGTCTCTCGATGTGCAAAACTGATAGAGACATACCCCAAGCGACTTACAGCTGTAATCGCAGCAAAAGGTGGCGCTACAAAGTATTAACTTAAGGGGGCTGAATAATTTTGCACGCCCAATTTTTCAGTTTTTGATTTGTTAAAAAAGTTTGAAATATCCAATAAATGTCGTTCCACTTCATGATTGTGTCCCACTTGTTGTTGATTTTTCACAAAAAAATACAGTTTTATATATTTCTGTTTGAAGCCTGAAATGTGGCAAAAGGTCACAAAGTTCAAGGGGGCCGAATACTTTTGCAAGGCACTGTATGTGCCCTTTGGTTTCCATTGGGGGTTGATTATTGTTACAATGTCCGTTGGTGAGTGCGAGTACCTGTGCTGTGTGTTTTGGCTTTCATGCCATTGTGAATTGCGCAGATGATTATGGGTCTCGTCCCATGTGTTAATTATTGTGCTCGTGTGTATATATTCGAGACAGCCTGAAGGAAGGAGGTCGGAGACCTGGCCAGGTGGTGCCAGAATAACAACCTATCCCTCAATGTAATCAAGACTAAGGAGATGATTGTGGACTACAGGAAAAGGAGGACTGAGCATGCCCCCATTCTCATCGACGGGGCTGTAGTGGAGCAGGTTTAGAGTTTCAAGTTCCTTGGTGTCCACATCACCAACAAACTAGAATGGCCCAAACACACCAAAACAGTCGTGAAGAGGGCATGACAAAGCCTATTCCCCCTCAGGAAACTAAAAAGATTTGGCATGGGTCCTCAGATCCTCAAAAGGTTCTACAGCTGCAACATTGAGAGTATGGTTGCATCACTGCCTGGTACGGCAATTGCTCGGCCTCCAACCGCAAGGCACTACGGAGGGTAGTGCGTACGGCCCAGTACATCACTGGGGCTAAGCTGCCTGCCGCTCAGGACCTTTATACCAGGCGGTGTCAGAGGAAGGCCCTGAAAATAGTCAAAGACCCCAGCCACCCCAGTCATAGACTGTTCTCTCTACTACCACATGGCAAGCGGTACCGGAGTGCCAAGTCTAGGACCAAAAGGCTTCTCAACAGTGTTTACCCCCAAGCCATAAGACTCCTGAACAGGTAATCAAATGGCTACCCGGATTATTTTTGTGTGCCTCCCTCAACCCCTCTTTTACGCTGCTGCTACTCTCTGTTTATCATATTTGCATAGTCACTTTACCTATACATTCATGTACATACTACCTCAATTGACCCGACCAACCAGTGCCCCCCCCCCCCCCCCCCCCCCCCGCATATTGGCTAACCGGGCTATCTGCATTGTGTCCCGCCACCCACCACCTGCCAACCCCTCTTTTACGCTACTGCTACTCTCTTGTTTATCATATATGCAGTCACTTTAACCATATCTACAGGTACATACTACCTCAATCAGCCCGACTAACCGGTGCCTGTATATAGCTTCACTACTGTCATAGCCTCGCTACTGTATATAGCCTCGCTACTGTTATTTTTCACTGTCTTTTTACTGTTTTTTAAATTTCTTTACTTACCTATTGTTCACCTAATACCGTTTTTGCAGTTGGTTAGAGCCTGTAAGTAAGTATTTCACTGTAAGGTGAACACCTGTTGTATTCGGCGCACGTGACAAATAAACTTTGATTTGATTTGATGACTGCTAGCTTGCTAACTAAGATTTTAAAAGTATGATGTTGACATGTCCAATCAAAGCTACTGTAGATATAATGTGATTTGACATCATTTTATGTGTGGCCAATGACCTTGAGCCTTCTTGGAAGGGCACTTCTAATGTAACCCTATGGCAACACGCAAGGGGCTTAAATATTCAAGCTCTACCCATAGATTTTTCGGTGACATAGTGTCCCCATGAATGACAGAACATTGAGCCAATCACGGCGCTACTAGAGAACATTATCAACCCCTACGCTCCTGTATTTTCCGCTGGCTGTCCCACCTGCACAGAAAGCACTGAGCTTGGCTGAAACAGCTGCATTTTGGTGCTGCCTTACTCAAGAAAGTAATAAAGAGACCAAGTTTGTATAAGGCTTTATTAACTCAATTAATTATTATTATTTGTTTTACATTGTTTGCAAACTGATATGTGACACATGTCAATGCCAAAATAACATCCAAAACAGGCCCCCCCAAAAAATTACCACTGCTCATACTACAGAAACAGGAGATCCTGTTTTCTGTCTGGACAAGGCTTAGATAGGCAATACCAAATTTATCAAACGTTTAAAGGCCCAGTGCAGTCAACAACTTGATTTTTCTGTGTGTTATGCATATTTCCACACTATTATGTTGGAATAGTACGTTCAAATTAAGAACATAATTATAATGCCCTTTTAGTGTTTGAAAAGACCGCCTGAAATTCAGCTTGTTTAGGTGGGATGGAGTGTTGGTGGTAAATCACCAGGCAGTAAATTAGTTAACTGTATGCGGACAGTTAGCAGCACACGTATGTGGGTTTCACTGGCATCGCTCGTTGTGTAGCTATTTTAGAAAGGGTGAGTGTAATAGACTTAAGCAAGTGCCGTAAACTCAACCCACAGCTAGCTAGAAATGTTGCCAATGGAGCTAGTAAATATTATCATTTTCTATAGATCAATAAGGTTGGTTTGTTTCAAAGACGGTCACGTGTGTTTGCAAAAAGAGGATCGATGGTTTGAGCCCGGTATGGGGACAGTGGAGGAAGATATAGCCTACTGTTAGATGCACACAGACGTCGGTTTCTCCGCCCCATTTCTCTAAAAAGCTCAGGGATGGGAGTTGAATTTTTTTGAACCATTCTCAAATTCATAGACAAACCTATAGATGCAAGGACTGATCATCCATGATATCAAATAGTTTAAACCATGTTTTGGGGCTATACAGTGTTTGTTTACATGCACGTTGTTTACAAGCATTGGAGTAAAACAAGCGTATATCTGGGGTTATGACGGGGTACGATAGTTGAACTATGCTTATGAGACAAGTTATATTATTCAAGAATCAATTATTAGGCCTATATATCATTAATTTGTAAGTCCAAAAATGTATGTAGCAACTAACGATTCTAGCTTTAAACATGACTTCATTTGAAGCGCTTATTCCGTGAAACATTATAGCTGCCGGTAGTGTCAATTTGTAGGCTATGTGCCAGTATAGGCCTATACTGTGTACATTTAATTTACAATGAGATTCCATGTGCGAGTATGGCTTCTGAATAATTGGTGTGCATATTCTTCGTTCTACCCTACCTGGTTGTACAGTGTAACTGTACATGTCCTGAACAGTATGAAGACATTATATCTTGCTGTCTCAGAACAATACACAACTGTAATGTTCTCTCTGTTTGGTTGATTCGGGCTGTCGTTCAAGCCATCCTCCAATCACGATCAGCCTTACATGATAAGGCTATTTTCACTCTGTATGTACAGTACTCTCTGTATGTTGTAAAAACGGTTCTGGTCAGAGAAGAACACTAAGCGAGGGTGAATGAGGTTGACAACGGCTCAGTTGGAGCACCACGCTTTAGTTACCTTTACATTCTGGGTGGCCTGTTGCAGGTGAGTGCTGGAATACTTTGACTGTTACACTTTATTTTCCAAACACTCCGATCCCTCACTGTAACGCAACACCCAGGAAGCTATATTAAGTAGTCACACACGACTGAGACACAGGCAGTGACTTTCTGCTTAGAAACAGTGTTTTTTTCTCTCGCTAGTCACATCTTTTCAGTGACGTTTTCAAGCACGTTGCATAGAGAAAGTTTGTTTAAAATATGTGTGTTGTAAGGCCAGAATCTGAATGGGTGATGACACGGCTAGGCCAGTCAGTGCTTGGCTATAGACATCATACTGCACAAGGCTTTACAAGACCATAGCCCTAGAACAGTTCGAACGGGGGAGGGTAGATTAGAGAAGATGCAAAATTTGTTCGAGGAAAACGAAAGTACGCCACTGCGACCTAATGTAACTGATCATTTATCTGATTTCGATATAATTCGTGAATTTTCATATTTAGTTTGGTGATTTCCGATTGTTGTGTTGCTCTGTAGCGTTCATCCGGTGAAGAGAGTTCATATTTGTGTTATTGTACAGCCAGTGCCGAACTGTTATGTGTCAATAAGTTTTAAGGTGGACGCAGCTGGGGATGAGAGGGCCCTGGCATTCGAGCTGGGTATCAGAGGTATGTTTGAATATGTAGTCTAGGCTATATGCCGTCATGACAGAGAACTTGTTGGTATTTTAGCCCTTATCAAAATCACAGTGTCGTTTTCACCTAAACCACTCAGTCATCCAGTGTGAGGTTTGTATCAGTGTATCGCCGCTCTCGAAGTGGTCAGCGTGGTGCTTTTTTGTTTTTCGTGAATTATTTAATGTCTTCAATGGGCTTTCATTTATAAACGTGTTGTTATAATCGTAAATTCCATCCCTCAAAGCCGTTTGGTGTACATTTTAAGTCATTGTTCGGTAAAAAACGACCATGCAAAAGACTGAGACAACATGTACGACATGGTAAAGCGAGAGTATTTGCATTCCTCTGAGAAACGGGAGCACTACCCCTATGAAATGCACGGCTACATTGTTACTAAACGGATGATGGCAGCGTTCGATTGCGTGAAAACAATCAAATTAGTGAAGTTTGGTTACAATTCCATGGATGTTTGTCACTTGTAGTCGCTCGTGGCCTTTTGGAACCATTGCATGTTTTGCATACGACACGTTCAGCAGGCGGGCTGGAGCAATTTGAGTGAGAGCTAGCAAGCTAACAAGCTACTTTTATTCCTAGTAACTGGTAGGAAATGGTGACTATGATGCCAATTAAACGTATTGCCGCAAATATCTGGACGGAAAATCCCTAGTTTAAGTAATGAAAGGTGCCGATTTGTCCATGTGGAATACCTTTGTCAATGAATGCATACGAGTTTGACAGGAGTGAGATTTATACTTCATTTTCCCCAAAGCAAGATGGACTCTCATTCGCTTGTCTATCCTTTCAGACCCTAGATCGACATTTTGCATAGATGCTAATGTGAGCTTCATACTAAGGACTTTGGGTTAGGTAAACAAAATATTAGTTTATACTAATTTATGAACAATGTTGCTCATGTAATGTTTACGGTGGGTTCACTTTATTGATTCATTGACAGCCTAATCGGGTTTACAGTCAGCACCGGTCTTACCAGAAAATAACCGCTACAATAGTAAGGTATAGCCAATCTTTTCGACTGAACTGTATTTACCTGATATTGCGTATTTTATTATGTACTGAGCGTTAACTGCTCTATTGTCTACGTTCCTGGGTTTCTGAAAAGAGCCCATGTACGATGGACTGCACAGATTTGGAATCGACACCGTGTTTCAACAACAACAAATAATGTCCCACAATAGTTCGAAGCCTAATCACATATTGAGGACTAGACTACACACCCGTTTTAAGTTATTGTCACAGTGATGATTAATAAACATGTTTACTATGGCTATTGAAGAATAAAACTAGAATCCTAGCCTCTGTGGTTCTTTGGTGCGTTAACCAAGCATTGCAAATGTATCGCTTGACTGAGAGCAGTGTCTTGTATTTTATAGGTCATCATCATCGCATGACAAAGCCTGACTGACAGATTCATCTTCATCTTTCAGATACAGCTTTTCCATAGTCTGTGCCTAAGTAAGTATGCCTGCAATCCATCCCATATCCTCCAGGTCAAGGTTTCTTCTCTTTTGTTTACCTATTTGTCAATTGCCCATGGTATCCACTCATTGATATGCCATAATGCCTCATGTTATTATACCCTCATATTAACAATATAGCCTGTGTCTCATCATATTAATATTACATAATTGATTGTTATACCTGATTTGAGTGTAAGCACAATAATCATTTCTATGGTTATGTCAATAATTGCGCAGTGTCATTGAGATATAGCCTTCTAATTAAGATGATTTATGTTTCCAAATTACACAATTACTTTATTTAAGAGTAATTCCTACAATCCTGTGGTTGCATAACCTGCACACTAACGAGCTGATTCAACAATGGTGAAACAGTGTGACTCGGTCTCAGGTGTGTATGCACACTATGCATGCCTCCCCCATAGCACAACCCTCATAGGGCTCTGAGCTTGTCTCGACCAACCTGACCAGGAAAAACGCAGGGCCCTTGTTAGGTCACATGGTAAGGAAAAACTCAGTGCCCAATTCTAGTACATGATTTGTAGTTGACGCTTTAATAGTATGCAAAGATTCAGATGTTCACTGCGTAAAAGAGACTGCAAACCAGTTTGAACAAAGTTAAAGGTTATGCAATGCCTTCAAAAAGTATCCACACCCCTTTACCTTTTTCACATTTTGTTGGTACAAAGTGGGACCTTTTTTGTGGGTCAACGATCTACACAAAATACTCAAATGCTTTGCACACCGCAATTGTACAATATTTGCCCATTATTATATAAAACAAAAAAATGTCATGTTGATTATGGTTAGACAGTCGATTTTAAGTCAAAGCTGTAACTAGGCCACTCAGGCACATTTAATGTTGTCTTGGTAAGCAACTACAGTGTGTATTTGGGCTTGTGTTTTAGGTTATTGTCCTGCTCAAAGGTGAATTTGTCTCCCAGTGTCTATTGGAAAGCAGACTGAACAAGGTTTTCCGTTAGGATTTTGCCTGTGCTTAGCTCGGTTTTCTTTTTATTCTAAAAAAAATAAAAAATAGACCTAGTCCTTGCTGATGACAATCGTACTCATAACATGATGCAGCCACCACCATGCTTCAAAATATGAAGTGGTACTCAGTGATGTGTTGTTGGATTTGCCCCAAACTGTTTTTTATTTATTACCTTGATTTAACTAGGTAAGTCAGTTAAGAACAAATCTTTATTTACAATGACGGCCTACCCCAGCCAAACCATAACCCGGACAATGCTAGGCCAATTGTGCGCCGCCCTATCACACCCGCCCAATCACGGCTGGGTGTGATACAGCCTGGAATTGAACCAGGGTCTGTAGTGACGCCTCTAGCATTGAGATGCAGTGCCTTAGACTGCTGTGCCACTCAAGGCAAAAAAGTTGATTTCTTTGCAACAGTGTTTGCAGTATTACTTTAGTGCCTTATTGCAAATAGGAAGGACGCCTGTATCTTTGTAGTGACTGGGGGAATTTATACACCATCCAAAGTGTAATTAATAACTACACCAGGGTTATTCAATGTCAAATTATTATTATTTTTTACCCATCTACCAGTAGGTGCCCTTCTTTGTGAGCCAATGGAAAACCCCCCTGGTCTTTGGTTGAATCTGTGCGTGAAATTCACTGCTCGACTGAGGGACCTTACAAATGATAGTATGTATGGGGTAGCCATTTGAAAAAAAATGGTAAACACTATTATTGCACACTTTTACTTCTGAACTTACACTGAACAAAAATATAGTCACAACATGTAAAGTGTTGGTCCCATGTTTCATGAACTGAAAAAAAAAGATCCCCAAAATGTCCCATATTCCCCAAAAGCTTATTTCTTTTGAATTTTGTGCACAAATTTGTTTACATCCCTGTTAGTAAGCATTTCTCCTTTGTCAAGATAATCCATCCACCAGACAGGCATAGCATATTAAGAAGCTGATTAAACAGCATGATCATTAAACAACAGTCACCGTTGTGAACAGAGTGCCCCATGGTGGGGTTATGGTACTGGCAGACAAACAACGAACACAATGGCATTTTATTGATGGCAATTTTAATGCATAGAAATACTGTGACGAGATCCTGAGGCCCATTGCCGTGCCATTCATCCGCCACCATCACCTCATGTTTCAGCATGATAATGCACGGCCCCATTTCACAAGGATCTGTACATAATTCCTAGTACATAATTCCTAGAAGCTGAAAGTGCCCCAGTTCTTCCATGGCCTGCATACTCACCAGACATGTCACCCATTGAGCATGTTTGGTATGCTCTGGATCGACGTGTACGACAGTGTGTTCCAGTTCCCGCAACTCCGCACAGCCATTGAAGAGGAGTGGTACAACATTCCACAGGCCACAATCAACGGCCTGATCAACTCTATGTAAAGGAGATGTCGCGCTGCATGAGACAAATCGTGGTCACACCAGATACTGACTGGTTTTCTGATCCACGCCCCTACTTTTATAAGGTATCTGTTGACCAACAGATGCATATCTGTATTCCCAGTCATGTGAAATCCATAGATTAGGGTCTAATGAATTTATTTCAATTAACTGATTCTTATATGAACTGTAAGTAAAATCTTTGAAATTGTTGCATTTAATGTTTTTGTTAAGTATATTTGGGCTTGCCATAACAAAGGGGTTGAATAATTATTGGCTCAATACTTTTCTGCTTTTCATTTAATTAATTTGTCCCAAAAAATAAAAACATAATTACACTTTAACACAAAACACAACAAAAAGGCTGTAACATAATGAAAACATTTCATGTGGAGAAAGTTAAGGAGTGTGAATACTTTTTGAAGGGACTGTACATGTAACATTTCCACATGCAAATAGCACAAGATGTCAATTATAGTAGTAATGAGGGATAACATTGCACATGAAGATTTGTGATATACTAGCACTCTAATCATTGTTGTTAAAAGACAAATGTCTTTTTGTTTATTTTATCACTTTGTTACTCCACAGATATGAGAAATTTATCAAGATGTTATATGGTGGATTAATGGGGCAATCTGCAGTTGCTACATTCGTTTTTGGACTTTTAATTAATGATATGTACCAATTGATTCTTGAAGAAAATAACAAATGCCTCATGGGAGTTAAACTGTCTTCCCCCATCAGAACCCAAAATATAAGCATGTTTTACGCCAATGTTTGTAAACAAAGTAAATGTGAACAAACCCTGTAAAGCCTCAAAATGGACTGACCATCCATGTTGATATGGATCGTTGGTCAATGCATCTATCTCTATCCATGCATTTGAGTGGTTACATTTCTCCCACCCAGTCCCTCAGCTTTTTACTGAAAGACTGGTGGGAAAGACTGGTGGGAAGCCTGCTCTCTTATTGTTTCAACTGTGGATTGCTCCTATTAAGGAACTTAGAGGCAAGTATCTATCAAAGTCCTGAGGTGTATACTCCGATGCTAGCTAGATCTATTCAGGATTTTTTTTTTTTAAATTTTTTAAAAGCTAGCCAGCTTCAGATTCACATTCCAATGGGCTTCATCCATTTTTAGGAAGGTGGATATTGATATTGTACCTGCCGCTAACGCAAGCCAGGTTTGTAACCGCACGTGCATAGCCCAGCGAGTCGAACACCAAACTCTTAATTGAGACAATTCTGAAGCCGCAATCCAAGAACAAGTCAGTGCCACATTTAAATCTCTAAATCAATATGAAAGAAGAGTTATCCTGCAAATGAGCTATTAGAAGTGCTGTCCTTTTATTTATGCTCATCATTCTTGACGTCTTTGGTCTCCTTATCAAAAGCAACCATTTTTCCCACTGCTATTGATAAAATGATTTAAGTCATACGAAAGCTTTTTTACTGCACATGAAGTTTGAAATACATCCTGTAATTGCTAAATGTATAGTGTGATAGGTATTTGAATAAGGGCAATTCCACCACTTTTCAACCTCATTTTCATCATTTCCAGTACAATACCAGTGTCTACATATGTGAAAACAGTGCATTTCAAAAAAAATATTAAGCTTAAAAGTTCTACCCGATGACATCATCAAAAGCATGAGTTGGCGCACACCCAGATATAATTATTTAGTGTAGAGGTGCTGACTAACAGCAAATAAAAAGTAAGGTATAAAGAGAGTCTCTATCTAATATATGTATGTGTGTGTATTTAACCAGTCAAAAGTTGACACACCTAGTAAAACCAGGGTTTTTCTAAATGTTTTACTATTTTCTACATTGTAGAATAACTTAAATAGCGAATGGAGGACGCTTTTCCCCGTGATTTATTTCCATGCCAGCCAGTTAGACTATACTCCTCTTTTCAAGAGAAGCAATGTGCTTAATATTAGGAAGGTTGAGAAATAAATATAGTAGGCCTAGCCTATAGAAAGCTGATGGGATCCTCTTTTTAATAGAGGCCCATCACTGTTTTCTAACGCAATTGCATAGTCTATGGCAGTGGTTCTGAATCCTGGTCCTGGGGACCCAAAAGGGGTGCACATTTTTGTTTTTGCCCTAGCACTACCTTATTCAAGACAAAGTTTGAGTTGATCATTTTAATCAGCATTTTAAATCAGCTGTGAAGTGCTAGGGCAAAAGCAAAAATGTGTACCCCTTTGGGTAGCCAGGACCAGAATTGAGAATCACTGGCCTATAGAAATGTTGCCCAACATGAGCTCATGGGCTCTTATGAAGTGTTTGGTTAGATTTTTGATTACGTTTGCATTGATATCAGGGTGATTTGAGAGACAATAGAGTGCTGAGTACCAGGTAATTAGCAAGTTTGGTAGGCTACTAATGACGTCAGCCACATCAGAGCTTGGAGAAGCCTAAATACCGTGACTAAACGGTCACATCGAATTAGACTGCCATACTCGTGACCGTTGTTGTGGTGGTAATACGGTCACCGTAAGTATTTGGACAGTGACACGTGTTATGTTTTTGGCTCTGTACTCCAGCACTTTGGATTTGAAACAAATACATTTGTTTCCCTGAAATGGGGGTGGGGGCGAGAACTACAGTATGTACAAAAAGTGCTGTAATTTCTAAACAGTTCACCTGATGTGGATGAAAATACCCTCAAATTTAAAGCTGAGTCTGCAGTGGTGTAAAGTGCTTAAAAAAATACTTTAAAGTACTACTTAAGTCAGTTTTGGAGACATCTGTACTTTACTATTTGTATTTTTGACAACTTTTACTTCACTACATTCCTAAAGAATATGTATATACTTTTTACTCCATACATTTTCCCTGACACCCAAAAGTACTTGTTACATTTTGAAAGCTTAGCAGGACAGGAAATTGATCAAATTCACACACTTATCAAGAGATCATCCATAATGCCTCTGCACTGATGACTCACTAAACACATGCTTTGTTTGTAAATGAGTGTTGGAGCGTGCCCCTGGTTATCCATAAATTAAAATATGAAAATTATGCCATCTGGTTTGCTTAATATAAAGAATTTGAAATGATTTATACTTTTGATACTTAAGTATATTTCAAACCAAATACTTTTAGACTTTTACTCAAATAGAATTTTACAGGGTGACTTTTACTTGAGTCATTGTCTATTAAGTTATCTTTTACTTTTACTCAAGTATGACAATTGGGTACTTTTTCCACAACTGAGAGTCTGCACCTTAAACCTCAGTCGTTGTAGTGTTTCAAATCCAAAGTGCTGGAATACAAAGCCAAACATGTCACTGTCCAAATACTTTTGGACCTTTAACAAAATATATATTTTTCTATGAATAAAATATTTGAGGGCAGTGAAAAAATATTAGAAATGCATTGGACCCAGCTATCAATTACATGTATTTTTCCTAAGTATTGAATACAGTAGTTCATTTACAGAAATTGAAGGATAGATACTGCATACCCTTTACAGTAGAGTAAATACACACAGATGTGAGTTAATCTGATCAAATGCTGTGGTATTACAACCTGCCCTAAAACACAGACTTGTCGTCTTTTGTCAGATTTGAGGTTTTCTTGCTATACCCAAGTATAGAAGTGTAGAATCTAATGGTTGTCAAATCAAATTTTATTGGTCACATACACATGGTTAGCAGATGTTAATGCGAGTAGCGAAATGCTTGTGCTTCTAGTTCCGACCATGCGGTAATACCTAACAATTTCACAACAACCCATATGTAAAATGTATGCCCACATGACTAAGTTGCTTTGGATAAAAGCATTTGCTAGATGGCATTGCACCACACACGCAAGAAGTCAAAACTATTCTGCAAGCGTATATCTACACATAGAATTGTGCACTCCATTGACCACACCCTGGCCACAGTGATGATGCCATCAGCCAATTAGAGACATGGGCAGTCTGGTGTTCAGTCTCAAAGTGCTTTTGAAATGGCAGCCACAATTTACTGCTAATTCTGTATCTTAGTACAAAACCGAGTGACCTTACCAAGCGATTTTGGCCTTTTGGTATAATATATTGGTTTTGGAAGGACAGTCACAGGGACCAGCGTTTGAGCCCTCGTCAGGGTGTCTAATTAAAGGGATCACTTTTTCATGACCTTTAACCTTTAGTCTCTGTTACTACTATGGCCAACACCAGCAGTTGCTCAAGAGACTAAAGAATTCAGTCAATTAATCAATCCAATGTATTTGTATAGTGCTACTTACAAAGTCATTGATCAGTGCGCTCAACAAAACCCAACACCAAATGCTCAGACATGAATTTCCCCTAGGTAAAGATCTGGCATCTGCTACCCCTCCCCCAATCCTAACCTTAAAGCGACAATCCATATTGGTGAAACTGCGTGTCCATTTGTGATATTACAACAACAAAGAAGTTACTGTAAACAACAAATACTGTTGCACGGGCGATAGAGCACAGTATGTATTGCACCTTTTATTTTTTTAGCATGTTGCGTGATGCTCAGCTCAGCAACAAAACCAATAACTGTGGTGGAGTGGCCAGTGACGCTGTTTCGCAGATGCTTTAAGCATTATTGGGGAAAACTGACCCAAGATCAGTGTCTAAATGGAACTTGATCCTATGCCACAATAAGTTGTGAGTGAACTCTGACTATCTTTCTCCCCCCTCCAGGCTTGGCAGCGCCATGAAAGGTGGAGGAAGGGGTAAGGAGCCTCCTGTGGAGGTGGAGGTGAGCGGCAAGCGGCCCAAGCGCAAGTGTCTACAATGGCACCCGCTACTCTCCAAGAAGGCCCTGGACTTCTCGGAGGAGGAAGAGGAGGAGGACGAAGAAGAACTGGAGAAGGTTAGCGTCTTCTTTTGCAGATCTGGGGTGCATTCAGTAGGCACGTTTTGAAATGATAAAAACATTTGTTATTGGTCAAGTACAGATAGTTTCAGACTAATATTATTATTATTATTATTATTATTATTATTATTATTAATACCTTTATTTAACTAGGCAAGTCAGTTAAGAACACATTCTTATTTTCAAAGACTGCCTAGGAACGGTGGCCTTGTTCAGGGGCAGAACGACAGATTTTCACCTTGTCAGCTCGGGGTATCCAATCTTGCAACCTTACAGTTAACTCGTCCAACGCAATAACGACCAGCCTCTCTCTCTCGTTGCACTCCACAAGGAGACTGCCTGTTACGCTAATGCAGTAAGGTAAGTTGCTAGCTAGCATTAAACGTATCTTATAAAAACCAATCAATCATAATCACTAGTTAACTACACATGGTTGATGATATTACTAGATATTATCTAGCGTGTCCTGCGTTGCATATAATCTGACTGAGCATACACGTATCTGACTGAGCGGTGGTAGGGAGAAGCAGGCGCATAAACATTCATTCAAACAGCACTTTCGTGCGCTTTGCCAGCAGCTCTTCGTTGTGCGTCAAGCATTGCGCTGTTTATGACTTCAAGCCCATCAACTCCCGAGATGAGCCTGGTGTAACCAAAGTGAAATGGCTAGCTAGTTAGCGCGCGCTAATAGCGTTTCAAACGTCACTCGCTCTGAGCCTTCTAGTAGTTGTTCCCCTTGCTCTGCATGGGTAACGCTGCTTCGATGGTGGCTGTTGTCGTTGTGTTGCTGGTTCGAGCCCAGGGAGGAGCGAGGAGAGGGACGGAAGCTACACTGTGACACTGGCAATTCTAAAGTGCCTATAAGAACATCCAATAGTCAAAGGTTAATGAAATACAAATGGTATAGAGGGAAATAGTCCTATAATTCCTATAATAACTACAACCTAAAACTTCTTACCTGGGAATATTGAAGACTCATGTTAAAAGGAACCACCAGCTTTCATATGTTCTCATGTTCTGAGCAAGGAACTGAAACGTTAGCTTTCTTACATAGCACATATTGCACTTTTACTTTCTTCTCCAACACTTTGTTTTTGCATTATTCAAACCAAATTGAACATGTTTCATTATTTACTTGAGGCTAAATTGATTTTATTGATTTATTATATTAATTAATATATTTTGGTCCTCCAATAATCGGTATCGGCGTTGAAAAATCATAATCGGTCGACCTCTATTTCAGACCTACTGAACATGACCCTGGACTTCCAGTCTTTAGTCTCTTGGCGTAGTCCCACTTGACTATTTCTCCATGATACATGTAGTTCACTGTAAATGATGCAGTGACCTTTGACTCCGGTATAGAACCACCAGCCTCAGTACTTAACCCCCTCTATGAAATATCTCTCCATGGCTGGATATGGGGTCAGACAGACAGTGCTGGTCTGAAAGGATGTGTGAGGCTGCTGCAGCCATTGGATTTGAAGTCACTCATTGTTTCTGATCATGTTAAAACAATTTGTTTCTGGGTTAGGGGTCAATTCTTAATTGGGAATTGCTGATTAATTCCCATTCAATTTGATATACACTGAGTATACAAAACATTAAGGACATTAAGGTCCATGACAGACTGACCAGGTGAATCCAGGTAAAAGCTATGATCCATTTTTGATCCATTTTCAATCTGTGTAGATTAAGGGGAGGGGACAGGTTAAAGGAGTTTTAAGACTTGAGACATGGATTGTGTATGTGTGCCATTCAGAGGGTGAATGGGCTAGACAAAATATTTAAGTGTTTTTCAACGAGGTATGGTAGTAGGTGCCAGGCGCATCGGTTTGAGTCTGTCAAGAACTGCAACGCTGCTGGGTTTTTCACGCTCAACAGTTTCTTGTGTGTATTAAGAATGGTCCACCACCCAAAGGACATCCAGCCAACTTGACACAACTGTGGAAAGCATTGGAGTCATCGTGGGCCAGCATCCCTGTGGAACGCTTGACACTTTGTAAAGTTCATGTCCCGACGAATTTAGCCTGTTCTGAGGGCAAAAGAGGGTGCAACGCAATATTAGGAAGGTGTTCCTAACGTTTTGTACACTGTGTATAGTAAATGGGTTGTTCCACCAATTTAGGGGCCTTTTGAGTAGTGTAACTTGGTGAAAAAAGTTTTATTTCACCTGATTTCTACATTCTGTCATAAAGAGCACATGTTGAACTTAATAAAAAAACATGTTTTCCCATCTCAAGAGGTTAAATAAAAAGATTTGTATATTAAATGACAAATAAAGTAACAGGGCTGACGATTTCATCTTAAATCATCCATGAAGCCCCTTGTGACTGGGGGAATGGAAGCTTGTTCTTTGCAACAGGGAGGGACAAGAATGTAATTGTTAGTACATTTCTTCTAGCATGTCTATCTATGGATAACAGGGTTGATGTGGTTGACCCGCTCAGCTTTCCACCACACAACACCAGACAAATCACCAAAAAGAGTAGAACTAGCTCAACTGCTTTTACACTATGATTTGACTATAAGATGTTCAATGTTTCTTTTGAAAAATATATTTTAAAAGCAATAGTTTCAACCATATTAAAACAAGATTTAAGTTCAAATAACAGTGACCCCAGTAACCCCCCCCCCCCCCTATTCAGACAGTCCTAGCAAAATTCTTGCTTGAGAAATTGGTCTTTGCTACGAAGCTATTTTCGTTTTAATAAATAATAATAATCAGTAAGGTACTTAATTGTGATCCAGAAATGATATTGAGATAAAAATGGCTGCATTGGAGCTTTATTTATTTATTTATTTATAAAAATTATTTAACCTTTATTTAACTAGGCAAGTCAGTTAAGAACAAATTCTTATTTACAATGACGGCCTACACCGGCCAAACCCGGACGACGCTGGGCCAATCATGTGCCGCCCTATGGGACTCCCAATCACGGCCGGTTGTGATATCTTTAAAAGGTCTGTTTAAAATACAAGATTGAGGTAGGGTTCTTTTAAGTGTTTTTTTTTGTCCCCCCTCCAACTTATGCTTTGGCCACAAAGGAGTATAGGACATGTCAACAACAATTATTTGTGTATGATTTAACAGAATATTACCTTTTTTAATTTTTTCAACAGTTACTTAATTTCTGAATCACCATTTTTGATAACTAGGTTTGTATGTAGTCTAGAAGTATTCACTTTCATTTTCTGTCATATTTAAAAAAGGTCAATCCATTTGAATTCAATCGCTTTTTGACAGCACCCCATTTTGATTTAAATGAAACCATTGCCCAAATCTTTGCCCATTGTAGAAGTGCTCAGAAAGTAACTTTTTGGAGCTGAATGGCAAAACATTCAAGAGATAAGGGTGCTCAAAGTTGACCTATTTTGCATACTCAACCATGATATGAGACATCCATGTCTTCACCACTGGAAAAAATAAACAGTTAATTTAAACGCTTACAAACAGTATTGTCATACTATTTTATAATTTCTTGAAAAACAGTTTAACAAATTGTATTTTTTTTTATATACCTAAATACAATAAAATAATGATGCATATTTGCATATGTTGTAGCTTAGACCCTTATTTTAGATCTGAGGTTGTGTTGTGCCCACCTTAGTTTAAGATGCTCCTGAATACAGTGTGGATGTTATGTTTTGGCTAATACATTTACTAAAATGGGAATAAAATTGACATTTCAACTCGCAAATTAGTACAGCAAAGATCAATGGAGGTCCACACCAGAGAATGTTGACTTGCATGGGAATATATGTTTTAAATTATACTCTCAATCCTAGAAATATAGATTATCCAATAGACATGACCATTTTAAGTTGACATTTGACAGTGGGTGGACCGGTTGTCATCTTTGTGGTAGTAATTAGAAGTCAAAATGTCAATTCAATTTAAATTTCAATGGTGTACTAAATTACAGTGGTCTGAAGGGTAGGTCCATTCTATGAAATCTATTTCTATGATTTGAAATGACACCCACCCTGTATTCAAGAGCAGATGATGTAAAGTAGGGTCTAAACTACAACATACACGAATATGAAACAAATCTGAGTTTACATGGTTTTTTAAATCATTTACATTTAACTTTTCAAATGATGAAGACATGGTTGTCTCATGGTATGGTGGGGAATGCAAAATGGGTCAACTTTGAGAATTGTTATCTCCTGAATATTTTGTCATTTAGGTCCAAAAAGTCACTTTCTGACCTCTTCCATGGGCAAACGGGTATGGAAAGTTTGGTTAAAATCAAAAGGGATGCTGTCAAAAAGTGATTGAATTCCAATGGATATACCCAAAAAGGACATTTTGAATTATTCCCAAAGAAATATCAACTGAAACAATCGAGCCTTACCATTGTTATGATGATGATGATCGTGGTGGGAGTAGAGATAATAAAGATTGAAATATCTATCACTGATGCATCTGTCCACAGCCATTGCTGGTCAGGGAGAGCCGGGGGCCGGAGGTGGCATGCGGGGGGCCCATGGAGGTGGAGGAGGACTCTTCAGAGCAGCGGGCCCGCCGACCCATGAACGCCTTCCTGCTTTTCTGCAAGCGCCACCGTTCACTGGTGAGGCAGGAGCACCCTCGGCTGGACAACCGTGGTGCCACCAAGATCCTGGCTGACTGGTGGGCTGTGCTGGAGCCCAAAGAGAAACAGAAGTACACGGACATGGCCAAGGAGGTGAGCACCACCAAAACCCTGTTCTGGAACTATCAAATGTTTCTTATTCTCTTCGGGGGCGAATCCTAACTACATTTAAGTGTCATTTTTACATCAATGTATGACTAAGTTAAAATTTGACTTAAGTTAGGATTCGCCCCTTTCTGTTTCTCTAAACAGACCATTCCATTTGATTTTGTCATTTGAGGAGAGTACTTTTTAAATTCAGATAATCTTTCCTCATGGACTGGCAGAGTTCAGAGAGAATGAACACCGATTTGTGTGGTGTGACAAGCAAATGAGCAGATCAAGCGCTCCAACACAGGATCACAAGCAAACTAATTTGAAAGACTATACTGAGACAACACCTCTTCAGTATGTTCTGCATTTTGCTAGAGTAGGTATTAATTGCTGTGTCTTTCTTTTGCTGATAACCATTCTGGCTTTGTGTCGTCTTCCAGTACAAGGATGCCTTCATGAAGGCTAACCCAGGCTACAAGTGGTGCCCCACCACTAACAAGCCAGTCAAGAGCCCCTGCCACACTGTCAGCAACGCACGCAAAAAAGTGTGGTCTTTCCCTTCCAACTCCCCTAAGGGCTGTGCCACTGCCAAGAAAGTGCCCAAGACTGACAGCACACCACAGCTTAATTTCGCCATGGCAGGTGCGTCAAGTGATACATTTCTGGGTAAAACAGCTTATAAAATATGAATGTCATGTCTCAGCATAGCAGCCACTGAATTAATGTCAAATTAGTAAAGATTAATCCCACCTTGCCTTCATTTTGTGCCTTCCCAGATCCCACAAAGATGGGTGGCCTAAGCATGCTACTGTTGGCTGGGGAGCATGCCCTTACTGCCAGAGAGGTATGTCACATACTGCACTGAACAAAAATATAAATGCAACATGTAAAGTGTTGGTCCCATGTTTCATGTGCTGATATAAAAGATCCCTGAAATTTTCCACGTGAACAAAAAGCTTATTTCTCTAGAATGTGAGCCTTTCTCCTTTGCCAAGATAATTCATCCACCTGACAGGTGTGGCATATCAAGAAATTGATTAAACAGCATGATCATTACACCGGTGTAGTGGGGACTATAAAAGGCCACTCTAAAATGTGCAGTTTTGTCACACAATACAATGCCACAGATGTCTTGTCTCAAGTTTTGATGAAGTGTGCAATTGGCATGTTGACTGCAGGAATGTCCACCAGAGCTATTGCCAGCAAATTGAATGTTAATTTCTCTACCATACCATAACCCCACCGCACCATGGGGGGCAGGCATAAGCTATGGACAACAAATACAATTGCATTTTATCGATGGTTATTTGAATGCACAAAAATACAGTGACGAGATCCTGAGGCCCATTTCTTTTTAAGGTATCTGTGACCAACAGATGCATATCTGTATTCCCAGTCATGTGAAATCCATAGATTAAGGCCTAATTTATTTATTTATTTAATTGACTGATTTCCCCAAATGAACAGTATTTCTGTAAAATCAATGAAGTTGTTGCATGTTGCATTCATATTTTTTTTCAGTATAGGTCCTGGGCTGTAGTGCAGCAATTCACCACCAGGGGACGTCAGAGTTCTATGGGTTTATAAAATAACATAAAGGCCCGGTCTAGTGGTTTTTCAACTCCTCAAACTGAGTTTATCCATGTTGTGCAACAACTTTAATCTAGAAATCATTGTTTTAGTGGAAATATATCTGAAGGACTTAAGTCATTCTCTCATTTGTTGGAAAAGCACTGTAAGATGCAAATTCAAAGATCACATTATTCAAATGTTTGTGGTGAATGTGTGAATTTAAGTGTGAATTGAACCTCCACAGATTTCATCCAGTTCTTCAAAGTCTGGAGCCACAGATGTCACTAAGCACCCTGAGAACTCCTCCCTATTCCAACTTGCTGAGGTAAGACCACATAGAATGGGATGGTTCTCTTGAACGTCTTGTAACACTATTTAGTAGGCCTGTCACGGCAACCGCAGTCTGACACAAGTTTGTTGATTTTATGCCAATATGCATACATGTATAAAAAATAGCCTACATTACATTTATTATCTATTTGCATAGAAATGGTTCAGTTTGCTCTTAAAGTAACCCTACCATACCCAACACACCAAATATGCCACAATCATAACGTTCCCTAAAATGATGGCACTACTATGCCTTTTCTGTGACCTATCCTGCACTGACTTTACATCAAGCTGCAATAGGGAAAAGGAAGTGAGGCTCATTCCTATTGAAATGGGTCAGCCAACCCTCCATTTTGTGTCCCTTTCCAGCTCTCCTCCAGCACGCTTCAGCCCAGTTTAACGGACACAGCTGGCAAGGGGAAGCCCTTGAGTCGGGGGGACCAAGCAGAAGTGGGTATTCTCAGGAAAAGGCTATTTGTGACCACATCTTTTAGCTCAATGTTATTAATCTGTAACGTTCATAGGCGAGGTGCCAACTGCTCAGCATGCTTACATACTGCATGAGTATGTCATTTTATCATTCTACATGCTATTTTAATGTGCTATTAAGTAGTTGGTTTTTAAACCGAGTGGGGTACATTCCTGCTTACTGAAATCCACATCAACAAAATTAAAATCTGCCAATACTTCTACTATTGGCTCTTCCTAATGTGTGGGCATGCCTTAAGGGAGGGCACAAATGAAAGCATTCAGTATATACCTACCATAATATTTAGTATACACAAGTCACAAATATGAACATACCGGTACATAATCCCAGGATCTTTATCCATTTTCCCTTCCCATTTTCCCCCAGACGTGGTCTGGCACCTCACAACAGGGAAAATCTGACGCACCCAAGATCAACGTCAAGGCCCCTCTTTTTCAACTGGCAGAGGTACAGTCATTACACTGTCTCAAGTCTGCCACTCTGCACAACTACATGTGCTTTATAGTATTGTCTTTACTATGCAAAGTGATGTTTTGTCTAATTATCCTCTTGTTATCAATTAAAGCAGATCTCCTCTGATTCAAGCCAGTCGACTGCACCGGAGGGAAAGCAGTGTAGCCAGTCGGCTCTCTTCCAGCTCGCTGAGGTACTGCAGGCCCTCCATCACAAAACCTTTAAGGGTCCATTTAAGCCCATTTGATATTACTAAAATCTTCGAAAGCCCTATAGTGGAAATGACTAATAGTTATCTCCAGCACTTTCACAATGATGTGACTACTGAAATGTTAATTTATGTGCACTGTTGTGTTTGGTATAGATGTGTTTGGCCTCCGAGGCAGGGAAGATGGAGACACAGGACGATACCTGTGCCCCACACATCAAAACTGAGACGGTGGTCAAGGAGGACACTGGGGGCAACATCACCGATTTTCCTCTTTCCTCTCCCCCATCTTCCTCCACTTCTTCCTCCTCCACGCCCACCAATGCCAGTCCCCCGCTGCTCAGCGGCCAAGCGGCCAGCGTCAAAAAGAAGAAGAAGAAGAAGAAGAAGCAAGAAGCTACTGCCAGAGAGCCACCCAAAGCGGTGGACAAAGACAAGATCCCTCGTCCGGGCTCGCCCAAAAAGACCCTCAAAAAGCGACCATCGTCTGAGTCTGAGTTGGAGAGCCTCCTCTACACTATCGAGGCAGTGGCTAAAGGTGCCTGGGGCGACGCCGAGGAGGATATACCCAAGAAGAAGGCTAGCACCGCCGTCATTACCATTCCAAGAGAGCCCAGCTCACCCAAAAAGAAGTCCAAAGCCAAGAGGCCCCTGAAGGCTAAGGAAGAGGATGAGATGGAGGAGGACAAAGAGGATGGAAGTCGCACAGAGCTGCCATCGACAGTGGAGACGGCAGCGAATCTAGCAAGCCCCAAGACAGAGGCTGAGGAGGCCAGCATCGGCAGCAGCCCCGCAGGCACGGAGAAGCCCACTGCCCCTCCCAGCCCCCCGCACAAAGTCGAGGAGAAGCAGAGGGAAGCGGAGGCCAACGCTGAAGGGTGTGGCTCCAGGAAGTCTGAGAGAAGCTGCAAGGGGGCGCTGTACAAGACCCTGGTGTCGGAAGGGATGCTGACCTCACTGAGGGCCAACGTGGACAGAGGTATGTATTAGTAACCCCCCTGCCCAATCTCCACAATGACTATCAATATGCTGTTGTTTTACACCCATTCCGAGCAAGTTTCTGTGTTTTAATTTTAATTTTACAGGTGGCTCCTCTAAACTCTGTGTTTGTATGTCTGTGTGTGTTAATCAGGCAAAAGAGGCTCTTTTCGAAGTGGATCTGATGAAGGGGGCTGGACTGACGAGACCTGGGCTTTCTCACAGATGGGACCCACTAATCCCAAGAAGCTAAAGAAGTCAAAATCCAAAGACGAGACGGCGCCAGGGTGAGTTCCCTGTCCAAGAACATTTTACCCCAAAAAGTGCTAGGTTTTATCACTGAAAACTGAATGAAATATGACTAGTGGGAGCAGAATATAGCGAACGAACAATAAGCCCGTTTGACAAGGGGCACGTGCATCATGCAAGGATTCAAGTTTGCACTAATGGCAGTGGAGATTGGCTAAGTGCGTTCGTGGCTTGATGCTCTTTGCATTTACGCCACAAGTCTGTTTTGTTTATAGACTATTAGTGAATTGTTGGATGTGGAAAATACATTATTCTTTCAGTGTCTATTTAACTCGCTCTGCTTTCTTTGCGGTGTAATGGGGTCCTCTGTGTGCAAGTTTACATCCGACTTTGAGGAATCCCTGAAGAGAGCAAATAGGCCAGGTTAGGTTATGGGCACTCCTACGTGTTTGAAATATTAATGTGGGCACCTCCATAAGCGTTAACAATAATGTTGGTTCGTCCCATTCATATTTTTAGGGGTTTTCAAGGGTCAATGTTTAATGGGTCAATGTCCTGCTTGAATGACATGGATAATAAGCCACTTCGTAAAACGGTTTATAACGCTCAGCAATCGAGGAACATAGCAACAGTGGGCCTTAGTTATCCGATCAAGGCACACTTAAAACACACGCAAGAGGGAACTTGAAAAGGTAATATTGTGTTGGCATTTCTATCAAAATATTAAAAACAACAGTGACAAACAAATGACAACGTGTTTCCGCAAGATGAAAGCCTTCATGAAGAAAGTGGAGTTGAGCATGTTCCCAACCCCGTATCTAATCAACAACATACCTTTGCAGTTTGGGGAAACTGGAGGAGGAGTTTGAGAAGAAGTTCAACAGCCTGCCGCAGTACAGCCCTCTGACGTTCGACAAGAAAAGCACCATCGTCACCAAGAAGAAAAAAACAGACGTTAGCACCGCACCGGAGGAACAACCTTCAAAACCTGCCAAGGGTAAGCAGAGAATGTTACTGGAATGTTCACAAAAACATTTCAATATGTTTTGACAGAAGCCATCCCTCCGCATCCCATACCGCTCCTGTCGCTCCTCGCTTTCAGGAACTTGACCACATTGTTACCATTTAACATGGCATGCAATGCTTTTGTTTCTATTTTTGTTTATCTTTTTTTTGTTATATCAGGTCCATCTTCATCTCAGAAAAAGACTTTATTCCACAAGATTGTTAGCAAGTACAAGCAGAAAAAGGAGAAACCCAATACTGTGGACAAAGGTGAATTAGAGCATCATGTAATGCGTGTGGATTGTAATCCAGTTGTGAATGTTCTTGGCATGGTATTTACACATAGTTGGAGATAATGGACACATTACTCAATTTAAGTACCAAGTGTTTTTATTTCACATTGAATTTAGACACGTGTAAAATATTCTCTCTTTAGTTGTTGAACAAGTTTTAAACTGCAAAGTGAGGAGTAAATAAATAGTGAGCCATCTAGCAGAAAAGGGTCTTGGCCAAATCCATTTTTTGCAGTCAATTCAGGATTTACACATGAATTATCTTGGAGTTAGGTGCCCAGATCTCAAGTTAGAATTTTGGTTCAATAATTCTAAAATGAGTGGGTCTTTTCAAATGTTATCCCCTCTCAGACATAGCGATGCATAGTGACTCCCCCATGTCAGACTCTGCTGCCAAGGCCAAGCAGACCCCCGCCCCATGTGCCACCGCCACGCTTTCCCCAGAGGCCATGGGAACTAGCGCTAGCATACCGGTGGGCAGCCAGAAGAGGAAGGCTAGGAAGAGCAAAATAACCCACCTGGTGCGCTCGGCCGACGGCAGGGTGTCCCCAGCAGAGGGTAAGTCTTTCCTAACAGGCAATAGTTTATTCTGTATACTGTATGTGAGCTGGAAAACGCCAAATGAGGGATTAGCTGTGCATGCCATTTTGAGAGGCCATTTTGAATGACAAAGCATCATGGCATCTGCTTTGGTCCGTTTTATCACAGAGGACAAAGTCAGGGACCTGACCCCGGAGCAGGACGACAAGCCATTACAACGAGAGACTTTATGCAACGAAACAGGGTGCTACAGTGCACCCAAGCAGGAGGAAGCAGATAGAAGCAGTGCACCCGAAGTCCTGCCCGCCTTCTTTAGCCTGTCTGCCCTTGCCGAGGTGGCAGCCATGGAGAACATTCACAGGTAGGCAGCCAGAAATATAGGAAGAGGGACTCACCTTTGCTTCAAGGAAGCTGTTCCTTTTCAACTTTTGTTGAAACACTTACATTTTTCTCTGTACGCTTTGAACGTGAATGCGCTATGTTTTATTTTCTATGAATTTGTGTCCTTAGATAACCAGGGAGTTTCACATCTAATCTATGACCTTAAATTATCAATCAAGTACAAGGGAGGAGCCAAAACACTACTTCACTAAGCAGACAAAAAAACATCCGAACACAAATGCCAAGAACAAGAGGTGCATACCTTGATTGGTTGACCTTTACCAACTTCTCTTCCTCCTGTACCAGAGGCCAGCGTGTGATTGGCGACAGCCAGAAGGAAATGGCCCAGACCCCTGTCCTCATCTCCTGCGCTGATCAATGAAGTGGATCAGCCACCCTCCTGCCTCCAGCAAAACGAAATGGACGCTTGCGTGTTGTGTGCGTTTTAACTTTTAACCTCCGACTCCTCATCCTGTTCTGGAAGGAAGGAGATGGAACGTGACTTGTGGATGGATCCCTCTGTGGTGAATTAGCTAGAGCTCTGGTCTGAGGGGAAAAGCGGGGTAAGAACCCCCCCCCCCCCCCCTCCCTTCCACTCACCTTCTAAGTATTCTCCTGAACCCTTCCCTTGGCAGTAGGATGTCGCCTCCCTCCTCTTCCTGTACGGTCCTACCTACTTAGAGTACCCTGAGGAAGGCAGGTTGTGTTCACATTAATGTGTAATCTTTGTCCGATATTACGCCATTTTAAGGTCAAGTTTTGCGAACAAAAATTGCATTTCAAAAAAAAGAAAGGAAACCTACACACGGTCAGCTTGACCACTTGTAAGAGAACATCTTCCCCCTTTCACACACTGTTGCAAAGTCCCCTCCACCTAGCATACCTCAATGTAGGGATGAGTCGAATCTTGTGGCTTCCTGCACACCTTCCTGCTTGAACAAATTGACACAGCTTGGTAGATAGTCCTTTGTGATTTATTTCATGTGGCACCCTCATTTTGATTTGCCTATTTAGTGTGGTCTAGAGATAAAGCAGACCTCTTAACCTTCCACACCATGGTCAAGTATTCCATATTACTCCATCCCTTGCCTTCCCACCAGCCTAGCAACTGCTACTACGGTGATCTTTTTAACCTTCATTGTCAGTTTGAACTCAACACATTGAGGCTCTTGCATTTGAACTTAAGTTAACGTTTAAGCTTAGATGGGAGGCCTTTGGTTAGCATGTTGTAAGTCTGAACCTGCCTGTTTTACCAGGCAGTTGGTCCCCTACAGTGGGGCTCAATTTGATAAGAAGCAAAGTTACTGACAGTATGGACGGTTCTCCATGGCCTTAACTCTCTCATTACGACGTTGGCCGTACCTCAACCACTGCCATCCCATCCACCGCGCAACCATTCACATGAATCTTACATCCGTTTGAATATACTTGAATGATGAAAATGCATTTTGTGTCAATACTTGATCTTATCGCAGTCTGCGTAGCATCTACAAGGCTAATCCAAATGTGTGCTACTAGTTTCCTAAGATAGTTTTTTAACAAAGAACACTGCACTAACGTAGGAGGCGCTTTTAAGATGTAACTTTTTCTCAGTAGGGCAATGTGTTTTCCCTGGTCTCGTTTTGTTTTTCCTACTAGCCTTTGAGATTTTCTTATGCCAAGTAACGGTCCACTCTTAGGCAATGAGAATAATTAAGGTTTTGCTTTTGAACGTATGTTTTTCAGTAACAAGACAATTGCTTTTAATGCTTTGTTTGTTTCTTTTTTTATTTAGTTAAAAATTTCGTTTTTTTTGTATGTTCTAACCGAGGTAGAACAGGCTAGCATCCATTCCATATCCAAATAGCTGATCCTTGTGTCCATTCTTCTGTTTACAGTGTGTGAGCTGTAGTAGGGTTGGGGGACTCTTGACGTCTGCACTGGGTGTAAGCTAATCAGATGGAAAAAGCTGTCTCAGGCTTACACAAGTAGTGCAAGCCAGTTCCAAGGTTGAAGAGTCCCCAATGATATGTCCTCCATGAAATTATCATTATGCTATATTATTATGACTCTTTTGTTTCTAAGTTGACCAATGCTCTTTTTCTTAGGTCTTACATTCAGCCATGCTTCTTCTCTCGCTGTTGCTTTTTCTTTAAGTTTATTGCTCTTTTTATATTAGATTCTTCTCCTTCACGTAAGTGTATTATGATGCTGTTGAACTAGATTTTTTTATTTTTTTTATTTTATCTTGTGTTCCCAACCTCGGTTTTCTTTTCCTGAGGCCTAGTTTACTGGATTAAGACTGTTGTCAAAAAAGCTCATACACAAAATAATGCATCAATGCTTACTGTACCTGTTAAGCAAATGAGCACTGAGATGAGATGCACTGCTTCTAGAAGGGTAGTTTCCACCTGTAGTTTCCAGAGTTTGTGTTCTTAAAGCAACTGCATTGCCATTTCTGGGCTACGTCTGAATGATGTGTGCCGTCAGGGCACAACATGAACTATTTAAAAAGGCTATTAGCTCAACCCTATTATTGTCCAATGGTGGTACTTAGTTTTAGCCATGGGATTATAATGCCACAAAGTAGAATATATTGAAACTATATTAAATATATCCTTACAAGTCAGGATTGGACTGACTTGTAGGGATACGAGCAATGCTGTATTAGTTTATTTATCCCTAAAAGCGGGCAAATGGACTGTAAACAAGCAGACCTAAATCAGGACTTTCAAACTCCCAAGCTTGAAGGAAAGCTTTAAAACAAACATTTAAGACTTAAATATACTGTATATATTTTCCAGGTTTAAGAGAAAATAAATTGAAGGGTGACTAAAGTCGTCCAAGCAGTAAACTACGCAGTTCTTCCACTGATAGACAGCAGTGTTGTTCTTTCACACAAATGAAGCAATTGTCTTCCCCAAAAAGAGCGACAATGTACATGCTTGTAACTAGTGGTTTTGAGACATTTGCCAAAGAAAAGGGAAAGTTGTCTTTTAAATGAAAATTCTGTTGAAAACTAAGCTTAGCATAGCAGTTGCACTGCATTTTCTTGGTGTATAGATCTTCAGGTAACAAATGTATTATATCAGCACAACTAATCCTATATATCTGATGGGTTTCCTAAGACTAAAACCCCAAGTGGGAATGGTGTACATTGTACTGGCACCTTTTTCAATGCCTCTTTTAATAGACAATATTTGCACCTTATGATCCAAACCAAAATGATATCATGATGATCTTTAAAAATGTAATATCATTAAGTGAAATTAAAAGATTACACAGGTATTTATGTCCATCTTATGACATTATGCATTGAAGTATTTTGATCTAATTTGAGCATTTTAGAATCAAGTCGGTAACCAACCCCACACATCTTCAAAAACAGCCATAATATATCACCCTCAACCTTTTCTATTTAGAAAATGCCTCTATAAAATTCCTATATTATTAGTTATTGAAATGACTATAGACTATATCCTTTTGTGCTAGTACTGTCTCTTGAATGTAATCGATTTTGTACATGTATTTTTCTAATTCAATTTAGGTCTTGACTCTACTGTGTATGTATGCGATGGTGGACTGTTTCCACAGGTGAATAGTTTGTTACAACCTATGGTCCTCATGACGATTCAGCTGCTGTGCTGGGAACTCTGTGGAGGTGTGTGGAGTTGTAAGTCATTGTGACTTACCTGCCAACGTCTGTTAAAGTTATATATGAGAGAGATTTTCTTTTTGTTTGTAAGGGACCGTGTCACCCCGGACGGAATTATTTGTTTCTTCTCTGCAGTTCAATGAGGCTCTCACTTCAGGAAAGGGTGAAACCAGGGACACTCATGCAATTACAAAGAACAATTGCCAAACCCTCTGTATTCAAGCTTATTTATTACAATTTCTTTTTTATAGCTGTTCATTTAGTTACAAAAATAGAAAAACTGAATATGCACCCAGATTTAAAAAAAAAAAAAAAACTTTCTCCCTTTACAGGAATGTAGATCACGGCTTCCCTTTTGTTCTTCTGAAGAGATGACGCCAGATCTTAAGTATGTTTCCTCTGATAGCTTGTATAATGTGTGCTCAATCTTATTTATGTTAATAGTACTGTATCATGACATGTATGGACTTGATTGTTACAGCCCAGTTGTTCAATGCAGCCTTGCCTTACTGGAGCCCCTGCTTAGTGAGGGATCCCTTAGCCATCGCCCTCAGCCCCTTTCACTGAGTCATGTCATAACACTGTCTGCCGACGCAACTATTATTCCTTGAACACCTATTAAAGTAACCTATATTAAACCTTTTCATCTCACCACAGTCTCTTCTTCGACATCAAAGTGTGATTTCTGGAATCTGTTTAACATTTGCGTTACTCTGGTAATTGTTTAACATAAGCATTCTGTTGCGGCACGGCGCTCCAACTGTTTGATCTGGCTACATTGGGGAACTCTAGCATAATGGACACTTTAATGCAGTTTCGAATAAATGTATGTGACAATTCTCTTCGTCTTCTACTCATTCTGGGATGTGAATAACCACTTGATTAACCTTTATCCCAAACCCCCGATACATTTTTGGATTCCTCTGATCACTGTGACGCCACCTAAAGGTGCTGCTGCATGGTCATTCTGACGTCTGCATTGGCCGTGCAACATTTACGATGATATGGGCTCTGCAGAAGTCAGGGTATTCATACTTCTAGCGCTTCGATGAGCAGCATAGCGCCAATGATTTGTATAACTAAACCAAGATAGACCACAGCCTGTTGTTTCAAATGGGCGCAAATGAGTCCTAGTGGGTAGAACAAGCAAGGAGGTGGGCAGAGCCAAACATGAGCTAGTGAGATCCCCCTATAGGCATGTTCTAGCTTCATTTGCATATTTTTTAGGGAACGCCTACTCTGAAGTGCGCGTGTGCAATAAGTCAGTTCGCCTTTGCAATCCTAAACAATACCTTTTTTTTTTTACTTTGGCAAAGGGTAAAGTCTAAACTTAGTCCACTCTGTTCGTAACATATTCTCGTTTTGGGAACAGAACTCTATTGAGATCAAATGTTAGATCGATGAGAAAATGATCAGTATGTTGGCCAAAATCCATCTCGTTCCATCTTCTCCCACTGCTGGCCACTTGGCTTCCTCTCGCTATTTGGTAGTACGTCCTGGGAAATATGTGTCTCATTGTTCTATCTGTGGCAGAGCTGTTGTGAAGGAAGTGAGTTTGTGTTTTAACAGGACTTCGCGCCCTCACCTACCGTCAACTAATCATGTCAATGCAGAGCTATACAGAGCCCTCCGCATTGTAACAACATTTGGGAGGCGCATGGTGATGCAGAACGGAGCTCAATTTGGCCTATGAGTGCCTCCGGAGGCTTCGCTATTGTGTCACACCATCCAAACGGTGCCTCCGACAACATTTTTCGGATCAAGCATAAATTGGCTCTTAGGCTGGCCCGATGGTGGAGTATCCAAAGTCCTCCAGGGGCTCAGTTTGTTTTCTGTTTGGAAGGAAGTCTGTGTAGACGTATGGCAATGGGTTCACCTCTTGTTCAAGCTGCTCCTAGAGGTGACACACAATGCACTGAGCTAAGACATTAACAATGTCCCACACTGCTTCATTGAGCGACAAAGTAATGAAAATGGAAATTAACTGGTAAAAAAAAATACAATCTCAGCATACACATGATTGTATGTCACGGTGGTGTCTCTCTTCTCCTTCCTAAAAACAATCCGTTTTTAATTGAACGTTAGGTCCTGCATTTTACATTTTAGACTCTTTCTTTAAATGATGCTCTGTTGGTACAATTCCTGTTTCTGACAGGGTGTTTGCTCCTTGTTGCAAAGTCCTGTTTAAAATCGACAGGAAAATTAAATAATAGAAAGGATGGACTTCTGTCCATAGAAGTACAAAAACAAGGGATACCAGTTTACAGGTTTAATGCATTGTACAACTTGTCATAAGCATGCATGAACCCGACTAATAAACAGGCATTTGGAGAACGTGGATGCATAGAGACATCACATTATAAGCCTATTTGTCAGAGAGAGTGGCTCATATTACACAACACATTATAAAGCATCTGGATTTATCGGTTAGTGATGTCAAGATATCTACGGAATGAGTAACAACTGAATCTGCAGCACAGCAGGCAGGCAATGTTGGGTAGAAAGACAGGGACAGACAAAAATTGATAATATGATGTACTTACAAATGACTGACAGTGATATATTAAATGGGACCATAGTGTTATTTGTATAAATCGCAACATGTAAAGTGTTGGTCCCATGTTTCATGAGCTGAAATAAAAGATCCCAGAAATGTTCCATATGCACACAAAGCAATTTTTTCTCATTTTGTGCACACATTTTTTTGCATCCCTGTTAGTGAGCATTTATCCTTTGCCAAGATAATACATCCACCTGACGGGTGTGGCATATCAAGAAGCTGATTAAACAGCATGATCATTACACAGGTGAACCTTGTGCTGGGGGAAATAAAAGGACACTCTAAAATGTGCAGTCTTGTTGCACAACACCAGTGGGAATTTTAGCATGTACAGTTGAAGTCAGAAGTTTACATACACCTTAGCCATACATTTAAACTCAGTTTCACAATTCCTGACATTTAATCATCGTAAAAATTCCCTGTTTTATGTCAGTTAGGACCACCACTTTATTTTAGGAATGTGAAATGTCAGAATAATATTAGAGTGATTTTATTTCAGCTTGTATTTCTTTCATCACATTCCCAGTGGGTCAGAAGTTTACATGCACTCAATTAGTATTTGGTAGCATTGCCTTTAAATTGTTTAACTTGGGTCAAACGTTTCGGGTAGCCTTCCACAAGCTTCCCACAATAAGTTGGGTGAATTTTGGCCCATTCCTCCTGATAGAGCTGGTGTAACTGAGTCAGGTTTGTAGGCCTCATTGCTCGCACATGCTTTTTCAGTTCTGCCCACAAATTTTCTATAGGATTGAGGTCAGGGCTTTGTGTTGGCCACTCCAATAACTACACTTTGTTGTCCTTAAGCCATTTTGCCACAACTTTGGAAGTATGCCTGGGGTCATTGTTCATTTCAAAGACCCATTTGCGACTTCCTGACTGATGTCTTGAGATGTTGCTTCAATATATCCATATAATTCTCCTCCCTCATGATGCCATCTATTTTGTTAAGTGCACCAGTCCCTCCTGCAGCAAAGCACCCACACAACATGATGCTGCCAGCCCCGTGCTTCACAGTTGGGATGGTGTTCTTTGGCTTGCAAGCCTCCCTCTTTTTCCTCCAAACATAACGATGGTCATTATGGCCAAACAGTTCTATTTTTGTTTCATCAGACCAGAGAATATTTCTCCAAAAAGTACGATCTTTGTCCCCATGTGCAGTTGCAAACCATAGTCTGGCTTTTTTTAATGGCAGTTTTGGAGCAGTTCTTCCTTGCTGAGCGGCCTTTCAGGTTATGTCGATATTGAACTTGTTTTACTGTGGATATAGATACTTTTGTATCGTTTTCCTCCAGCATCTTCAAAGGTCTTTTGCTGTTCTGGGATTGATTGGCACTTTTCGCACCAAATTACGTTCATCTCTAGGAGACAAGACGCGTCTCTTTCCTGAGAAGAATGATGGCTGCTTGGTCCCATGGTGATTATACTTGTGTACTATTGTTTGTACAGATGAACGCCTTCAGGCGTTTGGAAATTGCTCCCAAGGATGAACCAGACTTGTCTACAATTTTCTTCTGAGGTCTTGGCTGATTTCTTTAGATTTTCCCATGATGTCAAGCAAAGAGGCACTGAGTTTGAAGGTAGGCATTGAAATACTTCCACAGTTACACTTCCAATTGACTCAAATGATGTCAATTAGTGTAACAGTATATCAACCTGGGCTCGAACCAGGGACCCTCTGCACACATCAACAACAGCCACCCACGAAGCATTGTTACCCATTGCTCCACAAAAGCCGCAGCCCTTGCAGGGCAAGGGAAACAACTACTTCAAGCCCTCAGAGCGAGTGACGTCACCGATTGAAACGCTATTAGCGCGCACCACCGCTAACTAGCTAGCCATTTCACATCGGTTACATTAGCCTAACAGAAGCTTCTAAAGCCATGACATAATTTTCTGGAATTTTCCAAGCTGTTCAAAAACACAGTCTTAGTGTATGTAAACGTCTGACCCACTGCAATTGTGATACAGTGAATTATAAGTGAAATAATCTGTCTGTAAACAATTGTTGGAAACATTTTTGTGTCACGCACAAAGTAGATGTCCTAACCGACTTGCCAAAACGATAGTTTGTTAACAAGAAATTTGTGGAGTGGTTGAAAAACGAGTTTTAATGACTCCAACCTAAGTGTATGTAAACTTCAGATTTCAGCTGTAAATCTTGGTGGGGCAACCCCCCCAAAAATGTTTTATATGCATGCCAGCAAAGCTACTACAGAACACAAACAATACATTAATTGCTTTATAATGGTGACAAACAGTTCCCACAAACTATTAGAGCCTACATAAAGCTGTCCTAACAGCACCTTAACACTGCTACACCTGGCTATCAACGGAGCCTTGTCTGGCAGCGAAACAGTTCATTCAGCGTCATTTACTGCCTTTAAAAAACACATAGCTGATATGGCTGACATGCTCAAACAAAGGGGGTTTCTACTGACAATTGAGATATTCAAACTATGGCATAAGGGGATGACGAGCGGATAAGAGGCAATCTGTAATTTCGATTAAGATGTTAATGAGCGAGCTAGGACGGACGTAGTCAAAATAACTATTTGTTTAGCACTTTTTGAAATAAATGTACAGCGACAGAATTGAGAACATGGGCCGTTCTTACAGTATTCTCCCTGTACACCAAGTCAGAGCCGTAGGATAAATAAAGGGGGCGTATTATGCAGATATTGGTAGCTTTTACAATATTCAATGATTGTTTTCGAGAAATGCAGTCTATAGGCTATATGTGCACCCCCAAGTCCGAACAGTAGGCAAAATTAAGAGGTGGAAAAGGGACCAAATTATTAGGATGAGGCTTACTACACAACATACACTTAGCATTACTTTCTTAGCTACAGTATACATATCTCCCTGGCATATTACATAATTTATGCAGCAGCATGCAATATATTTTTGGACTCATCTTGTTGTGCTGTGCTCACTTGAACAGGAAGGTGGCGCAGGGCAGTCCTTCGTGGGAAAATTTGATCAAACTTTGTCTTCAGAGTCTGGCATTCTCTGATATATGGTGCTTTCAAGACAACTGGGAACGCGGAAAACAAGGTCGAATCATTATGACATCAGATATTTTCAGGTTGGAGCTCTAGAAAGAAGCCAGAGTTCCCGAATTCCAATTCTGAGTTCCCAGTTGTCTTGAACTCACTGAAGAGTTGAGACTTCCCAGTTCTGAGTTTCCAGTTATTTTGAGCACGGCAGAAGTTATGCTGGATTGACAGCATGGCCAATGTAGAATGTTTATCCTTTTAAACTTAGAAAAGATACCCTTAAACCCAGACTTGGAACCACGAATACACTCCACTGAATAGCAGGCTAGTGATTGCTTTGCAATGCTTTCAGTTAGCCACTAATTCCTTCCAAACCACTTATTTAATTTGCAATTTCCAACTCTTTGTGTAATGTTCTTGTCCAATCGCCTATGAGCACAGATAAGTATTATATATCTATAATTTCTCTTCATTATTTCTCTTCATATGACATGGATTAAAAAGCATTTGCCAGTAAATTTTTCGACTTGATTCATAATGATGACTGCTAGCTTGCTAGCTAAGATTTTGAAAGTATGATGTTGACATGTCCTATCAAAGCTACTGTAGATATAACGTGATTTGATGTTATTTTATCTGTGGCCAATGACCTTAAGCCATCTTGGATGGACTCCTCTAATGTAACTCTATGGCAACACCTAAGGGGCTTGAATTTTTGAGTTCTGTCCCCATGAGTGAAAGAACAATGAGCCAATCGCTGCGCAACTAGAGAACATTACCCAATCACGACACAACTAGAGAACATTATCCAATCACGGCGCAACTGGAGAACATTACCAACCCCTATGCTCCGTATTTTCCGCTGGCTGCCCCACCATCATAGAAAGCACTGAGCTAGGCTAAAACACCTGCATTTTGGGGCTGCCTTACTCAAGAAAGCAAAAAAGAGACTAAGTTTGTATGTGGCTTTATTAACTCAATTATTTTATATTTTTTACATTGTTTGCAAACTGATATGTGACACGTCTTAATGTCAAAATAACATGCAAAAAGATCACACCCCCCCCAACCCCCCGCCCCACCTGCCCTGAATGACAGGTCGCCACTGCACAGCACAATGCCACAGATGTCTCAAGTTTTGAGGGAGGGTGCAATTGGGTGGCTGACTGCAGGAATGTCCACCAGAGCTGTTGCCAGAGAATTGAAGGTTCATTTTTCTACCATAAGCCGCCTACAACGTCGTTTAAGAGAATTTGGGAGAGAATCCAACCGGCCTCACAACTGCAGACCTCATTTAACCACCCCAGCCCAGGACCTCCAAATCTGGCTTCTTCGCCTCCGGGATTGTCTAAGACCAGCCACCTGGGCATCTGATGAAACTGAGGAGTATTTCTGTCTAATAAAGCCCTTTTGTGGGGAAAAACTAATTCTGATAGGCTGAGCCTGGCTCCCAAGTGGGTGAGCCTGGCTCCCAAGTGGGTGGGCCTACAGTATGCCCTCCAAGGTTCACCCATGGCTGCGCCACTGCCCAGTCGTAAAATCCATAGATTAGGGGCTATTGAATTTATTTCAATTGACTGATTTCTTTATATGAACTGTAACTCGTTGAAATTATTACATGTTGCATTTATATTTTTGTTCAGTATGAGGTAAAAAAAACATGTTTGCAATATAAGGATTTTCAAACAGATATTTTGAACGTGCTATTTGTAGGCACGTTCCTTGGGGTTATTTGAACTTTTATTAGTTATCAACTAAAGGGGTGGTGTAGTTGCTTCCACCGAGCATGGTCCGAGATCTGTTAGTGCTCATGCCTACTCCATTGTCATTGTCCAGTAAAAACTCTGTGTACTACAATGAATGAATGGATATGGCTGGGGTACTTGTAGTACACCATCCATGAAATCTTAAATTAATGGCCAATGTACACCCATCTAGTACCGGGTCGGACCCGCCTTTGCCTCCAGAACAGCCTGAATTCTCTGGGGCACGTACACGTTACTCAATTGGTGTTAAGGGACCTAACATGTGCCAGGAAAACATTCCCCACACAATTACACCACCGCCACCAGCTTGTACCGTTGACACCAGGCAGGGGATGGGCAATGGACTCATGCTGTTTATGCCAAATCCTGACTCCGGAACAATGATTCGTCGGACCAGGTGATATTTTTTCTACCAATTAATAGTCCAGTGTTGGTGATCACGTGCCTACTGGAGACACTTATTTTAGTTTTTAGCTGACAGGAGTGGAACCTTGTGTGGTTATCTGCTGCAATAGCTTATCCGTGACAAAGACCAACGAGTTGTGTGTTCCGAGATGCCGTTCTGCACACCACTTTTGTACTACGCCCTTATTTGTCTTTTTGTGGCCGATTTTGTTGCACAATTCTTGCCATTCTCCTTCGACCTCTCATCAACGAGCTGTTTTCACCCAGAGGACTGCCGCTGACTAGATGTTTTTTGTTTGTCGCACCATTCTTGGTTAACCCTTGACACTGTCGAGTGTGAAAAGCCCCGGAGGCCGGCTGTTTCTGAGATACTGAAACCAGGATGCCTGGCAACGACTCTCATACCACGCTCAAAGTCACTTAAGTCACTCGTTTTGAACAGTAACTAAATGCCTCGATGCCTGTCTGGCTGCTTTCTATAGCAAGCCATGGCCACTGTCTGTAGGAGCAAACAATTTTCCTGAAAGGGGTGGTGTACCTAATAAACTGGCCAGTGTGTGCACTTTGCCATGCTGTATGAAGCAATACAGTGATATGTACAGAACCAGTCAAAACTATGGACACACCTACTCATTCAAGGGTTTTTCTTTATTCTTACTATTTTCTATATTGTAGAATAATAGTGAAGACAAACTATGAAATTACACATATGGAAACATGTTGTGACTGAAAAAGTAACCAACATATATTTTATATTTGAGATTCTTCAAATTAACCACCCTTTGCCTTGATGACAGCTTTGCACAGTCTTGGCGTTCTCTCAACCAGCTTCACCTGGAGTGCTATTCCAACAGTCTTGAAGGAGTTCCCACATATGCTGAGCACTTGTTGGCTGCTTTTCCTTAACTCTGTGGTCCAACTCATCCCAAACCATCTCAATTGGGTTGATGTCAGGTAACTGTGGCGGCCAGGTCATCTCACGCAGTACTCCATTACTCTCCTTCTTGGTCAAAAAGCCCTTACACAGGGATAACAGTGTGTTTGGTCATTGTCCTGTTGAAAAATAAATTATAGTCCCACTATAATTTAAGTGCAAACCAGATGGGATGGCGTATTGCTGCAGAATGTTGTGGTAGCCATGCTGGTTAAGTGTTCCTTGAATTCTAAAGAAGAACATTACCCCACACCATCACACCTCCTCCTCCATTCTTCATGGTGGGAACCACCCATACAGAGATCATCCATTCACCTACTCTGCGTCTCACAAAGACAAGGTGGTTGGAAACAAAAATCTCACATTTGGACTCATCAGACCAAAGGACAGATTTCCCCTGGTCTAATGTCCATTGTTTGTGTTTCTTGGCCAAAGCAAGTCTCTTCTTCTTATTGGTGTCCTTTAGTAGTGGTTTCTTTGCAGCAATTCGACCCTGAAGGCCTGATTCACACAGTCTCCTCTGAACAGTTGATGTTGAAAGGTGTCTGTTATTTATTTGGCCTGCAATTTCTGAGGCTGGTAACTCTGATGAACTTATCCTCTGCAGCAGAGGTAACTCTGGGTCTTCCTTTCCTGTGGCGGCCCTCATGAGAGCCAGTGCAACTGCACTTGAACAAACTTTCATAGTTCTTGACATTTTCTAGATTGAAAGACCTTCATGTCTTTAAAGTAATGATTGGCTGCTGTTTCTCTTTGCTTATTTGAGCTGTTCTTGCCATAATATGGACTTGGTCTTTTACCAAATAGCCCTATCTTCTGTATACCACCCCTACCTTGTCACAACACAACTGATTGGCTCAAACGGATTAAAATGACCTTTTAACAAGGCACACCTGTTCATTGAAATGCATGCCAAGTGACTACCTCATAAAGCTAGTTGAGAGAATGCCAAAGATTGTGCAAAGGTGTCATCAAGGCAAAGGGTAGCTACTTTGAAGAATTTCAAATGTAAAATATATTTAGATTTTTTTTGTACATTTTGGTTACTACATTATTCACATTGTAGGATTTTTAATGAATTTATTTGCAAATTATGGTGGAAAATAAGTTTTTGGTCACCTACAAACAAGCAAGATTTCTGGCTCTCACAGACCTGTAACTCCTTCTTTAAGAGGCTCCTCTGTCCTCCACTCGTTACCTGTATTAATAGCACCTGTTTGAACTTGTTATCAGTATAAAAGACACCTGTCCACAACCTCAAACAGTCACACTCCAAACTCCACTATGGCCAAGACCAAAGAGCTGTCAAAGGACACCAGAAACAAAATTGTAGACCTGCACCAGGCTGGGAAGACTGAATCTGCAATAGGTAAGCAGCTTGGTTTGAAGAAATCCACTGTGGGAGCAATTATTAGGAAATGGAAGACATACAAGACCACTGATAATCTCCCTCGATCTGGGGCTCCACGCAAGATCTCACCCCGTGGGGTCAAAATGATCACAAGAACGGTGAGCAAAAATCCCAGAACCACACGGGGGGACCTAGTGAATGACCTGCAGAGAGCTGGGACCAAAGTAACAAAGCCTACCATCAGTAACACACTACGCCGCCTGTGACTCAAATCCTGCAGTGCCAGACGTGTCCCCCTGCTTAAGCCAGTACATGTCCAGGTCCATCTGAAGTTTGCTAGAGAGCATTTGGATGATCCAGAAGAAGTTTGGGAGAATGTCAATATAGTCAGAAGAAACCAAAATATAACTTTTTGGTAAAAACTCAACTCGTCGTGTTTGGAGGACAAAGAATGCTGAGTTGCATCCAAAGAACACCATACCTACTGTGATGCATGGGGGTGGAAACATCATGCTTTGGGGCTGTTTTTCTGCAAAGGGACCAGGATGACTGATCCGTGTAAAGCAAAGAATGAATGGGGCCATGTATCGTGAGATTTTGAGTGAAAACCTCCTTCCATCAGCAAGGGCATTGAAGATTAAACGTGGCTGGGTCTTTCAGCATGACAATGATCCCAAACACACCGCCCGGGCAACGAAGGAGTGGCTTCGTAAGAAGCATTTCAAGGTCCTGGAGTGGCCTAGCCAGTCTACAGATCTCAACCCCATAGAACATCTTTGGAGGGAGTTGAAAGTCCGTGTTGCGGAGGAAATCTGCATGGAGGAATGGGCCAAAATACCAGCAATAGTGTGTGAAAACCTTGTGAAGACTTACAGAAAACATTCAACAAATCATTCAAAATACTACAATGTGATTTTCTGGATTTTTTTTCTCATTTTGTCTGTCATAGTTGAAATGTACCTATGATGACAATTACAGGCGTCTCTCATCTTTTTAAGAGGGAGAACTTGCGCAATTAGTGGCTGACTAAATACTTTTTTGCCCCACTGTATACCCCGCTGTTGAGTGAAACAAACTACCACAGAAACTCAAAGCCATACCAACCATAACCACTTCTTAAAATAATGTCAAAAGCTGGTTAATGTGTGAACAGTACAACCTTTTTGTCTATCTCTGTAATGTATCTGTATCTATGTAATTATATATATATATATATCAGTGCATTCTTAGAAAAAAGGGTTACAAAAGGGTTCTGTGGCTGTCCCCATAAGATAACCCTTTTTGGTTCCATATAGAACCCTTTTTGGTTCCATATAGAACTCTTTTTGGTTCCATAGAACCCTCTGTGGAAAGGGGAACCAAAATGGGTTATTTGAAGGGTCCTCCTATGGGGACAGCCAAATAACTTATTTTTTTTATAAGAGTGTGCCTTCAGAAAGTATTCATACCCCTTGACTTATTCCACATTTTGTTGTGTTACAGTTTGAATTCAAAATAGATTAAATATGTTTTTTTCTCAACCATCTATACACAATACCTCACAATGAGAGTGAAAACATGTTTTTAGACATTTGAGCAGCTTCAACAGTAAACTTCCTTGACCACGCCAAAGACATCAATGTCGATTAAGGCAGCCTGATTCAGAGGGGTTGGGTTAAATGCAGAAGACACATTTCAGTTGAATGCATTCAGTTGTACAACTGACTAGGTGTCCCCCTTTCACTTTCCTTTAGAAATAAAAATCTAATATTACAGGCAGAGGCATATCAACATAAATTGATCATGTCCTTTCAAATATGTGAGGGTAGCCAACTATTTGACATGTAGTCAGCTAGCTAGCTAAGCAGACATGTAATTTATCTGCTTCATCAGAGATTAGGCTTCTGGAAAAACATTCACAAGTTCTCATTCTAGTAAAGTTGTTATCACCACTATAGATGGCAAGCAAATCAAACAATATTTGGACATAGCCATCTAGTTTATTCCCTTGAAGTTAGTTTGTTAATTGGCCATATTGACGTATTATTAGCTAGCTAGCTAGCCAATTTGAGAGAGGGAGCAATAAAGAGAAGAGAGTAAAAACCAAGCCATGAGGTCGAAGGGATTGTCCATAGAGCTCCGAGACAGGATTGTGTCCAGGCACAGATCTGGAAAAGGGTACCAAAACATTTCTGCAGCATTGAAGTTCCCCAAGAACACCATGGCCTCCATCATTCTTAAAAGGAAGAAGTTTGGAACCACCAAGACTCTTCCTAGAGCTGGCCACCTGGCCAAACTGAGCAATAGGGGGAGAAGGATCTTTGTCAGGGAGGTGACCAAGATCTCGATGGTCACTCTGACAGAGCTCCAGAGTTGCTCTGCGGAGATGGGAGAACCTTCCAAAAGGACAATCATCGCTGCAGCACTCCACCAATCAGGCCTTTATGGTAGAGTGGCCAGACAGAAGCCCCTTCTCAGTAAAAGGCACATGACAGCCGGCTTGGAGTTTGCCAAAAGGCACCTAAAGGACTCTCAGACCATGAGAAACAAGATTCTCTGGTTTAATGAAACCAAGATTGAACTCTTTGGCCTGAATGCCAAGCGTCACGCCAGGAGGAAACCTGGCACCATCCCTATGGTGAAGCATGGGTGACAGCATCATGTTGTGGTTTTTCAGAGGCAGGGACTGGGAGACGAGTCAGAATTGAGGGAAAGATTAACGGAGCAAAGTACAGAGAGATCTTTGATGGAAACATGCTCCAGAGAACTCAGGACCTCAGACTGGGGCGAAGGTTCACCTTCCAACAGGACAACAGTCCTAAGCACACAGACAAGACAATGCAGGAGTGGCTTCGGGACAATCTCTGAATGCCCTTGAGCGGCCCAACCAGAGCCCAGACTTGAACGCGATCAAACATCTCTGGAGAGACCTGAAAACAGCTGTGCAGCAATGTTCCCCTTCCAACCTGTCAGAGCTTGAGAGAATCTGCAGAGAAAAATGGGAGAAACTCCTTGAAATAGCCTTGATTTGTAAAGAAAGATCAGGGTCAAGAGTAACGCCGAGGTCCTTCACAGTTTTATTTGAGATGAGAGTGCAACCATCAATATTAATTGTCATATCTAACAGAAGATCTCTATGCTTCTTGTGACCTAGAACTAGCATCTCTGTTTTTCCTGAGTTTAAAAGTTTAAAAAAATTCTACATCCACTTCCTTGTCTGAAACACAGGGTAGGCAATTTTCCATCGAAATGTACAGCTGTGTATCGTCTGCATAGCAGTGAAAGTTAACATTATGCTTCCGAATGACATTACCAAGAGGTCAAATATATAGTGAAAACAATAGTGGTCCGAAAACAGAACCTTGAGGAACATAGAAACGTACAATTGATTTGTCAGAGGACAAACCATCCAGAGACAAACTGATATCTTTCCGACAGATAAGATCTAAATCAGGCCAGAACTTGTCCATGTAGACCAATTAGGGTTTCAATCTCTCCAAAATAATGTGGTGATCGATAGTGTCAAAAGCAGCACTAAGGTCTAGGCGCACGAGGACAGATGTAGAGCCATGGTCTGACACCATTAAAAGGTCATTTGCCAACTTCACGAGTGCAGTCTCAGTGCTATGATGGGGTCTAAAACCAAACTGAAGCGTTTCATATACATTGTTTGTATTTTGGAAGGCGGTGACAAGTCTTATTTGAGTACAGTCGTCTCAAATAAAACTGTGAAGGACCTCGGCGTTACTCTGGACCCTGATCTCTCTTTTGAAGAACATATCAAGACTATTTCAAGGACAGCTTTTTTTCTATCTACGTAACATTGCAAAAATCCGAAACTTTCTGTCCAAAAATGTTGCAGAAAAATTAATCCATGCTTTTGTCAGTTCTAGGTTAGACTACTGCAATGCTCTACTTTCCGGCTACCCGGATAAAGCACTAAATAAACTTCAGTTAGTGCTAAATACGGCTGCTAGAATCCTGACTAGAACCACATTTTTATCATATTACTCCAGTGCTAGCCTCCCTACACTGGCTTCCTGTCAAAGCAAGGGCTGATTTCAAGGTTTTACTGCTAACCTACAAAGCATTACATGGGCTTGCTCCTACCTATCTCTCTGATTTGGTCCTGCTGTACATACCTACACGTACGCACGTACGCTACGGTCACAAGATGCAGGCCTCCTAATTGTCCCATGAATTTCTAAGCAAACAGCTGGAGGCAGGGCTTTCTCCTATAGAGCTCCATTTTTATGGAACGGTCTGCCTACCCATGTCAGAGACGCAAACTCGGTCTCAACCTTTAAGTCTTTACTGAAGACTCATCTCTTCAGTGAGTCATATGATTGAGTGTAGTCTGGCCCAGGAGTGTGAAGGTGAACAGAAAGGCTCTGGAGCAACGAACCGCCCTTGCTGTCTCTGCCTGGCCGGTTCCCCTCTTTCCACTGGGATTCTCTGCCTCTAACCCTATTTCAGGGGCTGAGTCACTGGTCACTGGGGCTCTCTCATACCGTCCCTGGGAGGGGTGCGTCACCTGAGTAGGTTGAGTCACTGATGTGATCATCCTGTCTGGGTTGGCGCCTCCCCTTGGGTTGTGCTGTGGCGGAGATCTTTGTGGGCTATACTCAGCCTTGTCTCAGGATGGTAAGTTGGTGGTTGAAGATATCCCTCTAGTGGTGTGGGGGCTGTGCTTTGGCAAAGTGGGTGGGGTTATATCCTTCCTGTTTGGCCCTGTCCGGGGTGTCCTCGGATGGGGCCACAGTGTCTCCTGACCCCTTCTGTCTCAGCCTCCAGTATTTATGCTGCAGTAGTTTATGGGGGCTAGGGTCAGTTTGTTATATCTGGAGTACTTCTCCTGTCCTATTCGGTGTCCTGTGTGAATTTAAGTGTGCTCTCTCTAATTCTCTCTTTCTTTCTCTCTGTCGGAGGACCTGAGCCCTAGGACCATGCCTCAGGACTACCTGATATGATGACTCCTTGCTGTCCCCAGTCCACCTGGCCGTGCTGCTGCTCCAGTTTCAACTGTTCTGCCTTATTATTGGACCATGCTGGTCATTTATGAACATTTGAACATCTTGGCCATGTTCTGTTATAATCTCCACCCGGCACAGCCAGAAGAGGACTGGCCACCCCACATAGCCTGGTTCCTCTCTAGGTTTCTTCCTAGGTTTTGGCCTTTCTAGGGAGTTTTTCCTAGACACCGTGCTTCTACACCTGCATTGCTTGCTGTTTGGGGTTTTAGGCTGGGTTTCTGTACAGCACTTTGAGATATCAGCTGATGTACGAAGGGCTATATAAATACATTTGATTTTGATTTGAACAGCCTTTTCTACATTTTTTTGAGAGGAATTGGAGATTCGATATTGGCCAATATTTTTGTATTTTCCAAGAGAGGCTTTATTCCTGCGACTTTTAGTGAGTTTGGTACACATCTGGTGGATAGGGAGCCGTTTATTATGTTCAACATAGGAGGGCCAAGCACAGGAAGCAGCTCTTTCAGTAGTTTAGTTGGAATATGGTCCAGTATGCAGCTTGAAGGTTTAGAGGCCATGATTATTTTCATGAATGTGTCAAGAGATATAGGATGATCGGAAAATTGAGCAGCAGTGAGGGCTCTTCGGTATTGCACAGTACTGTCTTTTCAAGCTAGTCGGAAGACTTCCAGTTTGGTATGGCACCATTTCCATTCCAATTATCTGGAAGCTTGCTTCAGGGCTTGGGTATTATCTGTGTACCAGGGAGCTAGTTTCTTATGACAAATTTTTTCTTTTTTTTAGCAGTGCAACTGCATCTAGGGTATTACGCAAGGTTACATTTAGTTCCTCAGGTGGTTAACCAAATTTTGTACTCTGACGTCCTTGGGTAGGTGGAGGGAGTCTGGAAGAGCATTTAGGAATCTTGGGTTAGTACGAGAATTTATAGCACGACTTTTGATGATTCTTGGTTGGGGTCTAAGCAGATTATTTGTTTGCGATTGCAAACATAATAAAGTCACAACTGGCCTCATGGTGAAAATTCTTTGTGGTTTCCTGCCACCTGTGTCTTTGTAGTGACTGGGTGTATTTACAGTATATACACCATCAAAAGTGTAATTAATAACTTCACCATGCTCAAAGGGATATTCAAGGTCTGCTTTTTTTTAACCAATAGGTGCCCTTCTTTTCAAGGTATTAGAAAACCTCCCTGGACTTTGTTGTTGAAACTGTTTTAAATATACTGCTTGACTGAGGGACCTTACAGATAATTGTATGTGTGTGGTACAGAGATAGGTAGTCATTTAAAAATAGTGTTCAACACTATTATTGTACACAGAGTGAATCCATGCAATTTATGGGACTTGAGTCCATTTTTACTCCTGAACATATTTAGGCTTGTCTATGCATTTTTTATTAATTTGTAAAAATTGTGAAAAAAATAATTACACTGACAGTATCGGGTATAGGTGAAGACTTACAGAAAACGTTTGACCTCTGTCATTGCCAACAAAGGGTATATAACAAAGTATTGAGATTAAGTATTTGGTCAATAACAAAAGTTTTTTTCCACCATAATTTTCAAATAAATTCATTAAAAATCCTACAATGTGATTTTCTGGATTTTTGTCTGTCATAGTTGAAGTGTACCTATGATGAACATTACAGGCCTCTCATCTTTTTAAATGGGAGAACTTGCACAATTGGTGGCTGACTAAATACTTTTTTGCCCCACTGTATGTGTGATTATAATACATGGGTTAAACTATTATGAGCTGGAACATTGGACTTATTGCTTATATTTTAAACTGGTTCTACAATCCTAAAGTAGCTAATTATAAACAAGTATACTCGTATGAAATACTGAGTATGGAAAATGAGTTAGGCCATGCTTATAAGGACACACATTTCAGTTGACCTTCACCTCTACATTTTAGAGTGAACAGTCCTTTACACTTTATTATTTGGAAATGTTGAGATTTTCCACCAATGGACATACTTTTAACTTCAGGACTACTTGCTGGAATGTTTCTTTCTAAGAGGAATGTAGAGTAGTGAGTGAAACTACTATAAACATATACTATTCACAGATAATGAAAACATAATAAACACAGGTTCTACCATGTAAACATATTCATTAATTTAATAATAGGAAGTACTTAATGAAACTTAACACACCAAAGACTACTTGAAATATAAAAAAATGCAATTTCTTCCACATAACAGTAAGTCTATCCTAGAAAAGCACTTTGTATAAAGTTAAGTGTATAAATATTTACAAACATTTATATACATCTATGCATCCTTCTGTCCTCCTTTCCACAAAGTACAGTAATCACAGATGGTGGACAATGAAGGCAACATGTCCTTGACTCAACAGGAGTCAGTTGTCTGTCCTCAGTCAAAGGCCAGTGTCTCTGGCTCTCCAGTGGTGGAGCGAGGAGCAGACAGAGTGTCTGACTTCTGACCCTCCGCTAAGGCTTTGAAATGCTGAAACAAGGAGATGTTTTTTAGTAAGGGAGGACTAAACATTATCATTGAAAAATAGGTAAATAAGTTACATTACTATGGACATTTCACCAAATTGCGCTATTTATAGTTTGTTTATGGTGTTGTTCTGCAAAATTGGCTTTATAACCATTTTGTCAGAATAAAACTATTGAAAGAACATGACAATCACAGCAAGGATGATGACAATGTCATCCCAATGGTCCCTGCCTAACTGAAAGTTAGGCGAGTAAATACTGTGGTACCTGTGAGTTTTTGAACTCAGAGTAAAGTGTGAACAGCACATGGAGTGAGTGAATCCGGCTCTTGTAGATGGGGATGTCGAGGATGCCTTTGAGAGTGGAAAAAACAAGGGTTGTATTCAGTAAGGCACAACAAAAAAACTGAAATTGGCATTTCATAGGAGTCCAGATTGTCCCACCCCATTTTATCCAAATGTGTTACACAAGCAGACAGACGTTGTTGAATGCATTGTGTGCAGAGAATTTGAAAAACTCACCACATATGACCTCAATGTACTCGGTCAGATCACAATTGATATCGGCCGTTGGTAGACTAACCTAGAAAAAGGCGAGAAAGGGTTGAGGTAGAGGAGAAAACAGAAAAAAGTTTTGACAATGGTTGGGCTTTTGCATTCTGTGCAAAGGGAAGGGAACACAGCAACTCATGAAGGACAGCAGACGTTGATAAGAAAGCTTTATTTTTAGACTGCTGCCCTATATACACATAGCCATTGAACGCTGGTGACAATAATAAAATGTTAACACTGATTTACCCACTTCATATTCATACTGTATTCTAGTCAACGCTCATCCTATATAGCTACTGCTGTACACACCTTTATTTTCATATACTGTCTATACACACCATCATATACACTGTACAAAACATTAGGAACACCTGCACTTTCCATGACATAGACTGACCAGGTGAATCCAGGTGGAAGCTATGATCCCTTATTGATGTCACTTGTTAAATCCACTTCAATCAGTGTAGATGAAGAGGAGGAGACAGGTTAAAGAAGGATATTTAAGTCGAGAGACACTTGAGGCATGGATTGTGTATGTGTGTTCAGAGGTTGAATGGATAAGAAAAAAGATTTAAGTGACTTTGAACGTGGTATGGTAGTAGGTGCCAGGGACACCGGTTTGAGTGTGTCAAGAACTGCAACGCTGCTGGGTTTTTCCATGCTTAACAGTTGCCCATGTTTTTAAGAATGGTCCACCTCCCAAAGGACATCCAGACAACTCTGGGAAGCATTGGAGTCAACATGGATCAGCATCCATGTGGAGCGCTTTAGACACCTTGCTGAGTCCATGGCTGTTCTGAGGTCAAAGGGGGGTGTAACTCAATATTAGGAAGGTTCCTAATGTTTTGTGCACTCAGTGTACATATATACTGAACAAAAATATAAACGCAACATGTAGTGTTGGTTTCATGAGACTAAATAAAATATCCCAGAAATGTTCCATACCTACAAAAAGCTTATTTCTCTCAAATGTTGTGCACCAATTTCTTTACATCTGTTAGTGAGCATTTCTCCTTTGCCAAGATAACCTATCCACCTGACAGGTGTGGCATATCAAGAAGCTAATTAAACAGCGTGATCATTACACAGGTGCACCTTGTGCTGGGGACAATAAATGGCCACTCTAAAATGTGCATTTTTGTCACACAACACAATGCCACAGATGTTTCGAGGGAGAGTGCAATTAGCATGCTGACTGCAGGAATGTCCACCAGAGCTGTTGCCAAATGATTAAATGTTAATTTCTCTACCATAATTCGCCAACAATTTGGCAGTACGTCCAACCGGCCTCACAACCACAGACCATGCCAGTCCAGGACCTGCACATCTGGCTTCTTTACCTGTGGGATCGTCTAAGACCAGCCACCCGAACAGCTGATGAAGCTGAGGAGTATTTCTGTCTGTAATAAAGCCCTTTTGTAGGGAAAAACTCATTCTGATTGGGTGAGCCTGGCACCCAAGTGGGTGGGACTATGCCACCCATGGCTGCCCCCCTGCCCAGTCACGTGAAATCCATATATTAGGGCTTACTGAATTTATTTCAATTGATTGATTTCCTTATATGAGCTGTAACTCAGTAAATTAGTTGAAATTGTTGCATGTTGGGTTTATATTTTTGTTCAATATACATACACACACATATATACATACATACAAACATATCTATATAGCAAGTCAGTTAAGAACAAATTCTTATTTACAATGACAGCCCACTGTTCCCTGGTAGGCCAACTGCCTTGTTCAGGGGCAGAACGATAGATTTTTACCTTGCCAGCTTGGGGATTCGATCCAGCAACCTTTCGGTTATTGGTCCAACGCTCTAACCACTAGACTACCTGCCACCCCTATATTCCGGACTCTGATGTTGCTTGTTCTGATTTCGTAATTTCCTTATTTTTATTTCTTGGATTTGTGTGTATTGTTTTGTATTGTTCGGTAATACTGCACTGTTGGCGCTAGAAGCATAAGCATTCCACTGCACCTGCGATAACATCTGCAAAATATGTGTACGCGACCAATAAAATAAAATCTGAGTATCCCAATGTGGGGTATGAAAATGAACCGTGTCCAATTAAGGCTGCAATTAGACAAGTCAACGCCAAACAGGAAATGACAGACAGGAAGTAGCTAGCTAGCAGGTCAAATTGCTTGCTGTTTAAAATATCCATTGTTCCATAGATAGATGAACAGATTCAGTTCAGGTTTGGTGACTAACCTTTCCCAGCAGCTCTTCAAATTCAGGTGGCCACTCCTGCATTAGAGTATCAATGTCTGGCATGGACCTGGAAAAATAGAATACACCCACTGTTTCATGCATATCAGTGGATACATTCCAAAGTCCATACTAGCACACCACATGCATACATTCCTTCCTTCTTAGTAGTATGCACATTTGGCACAGAGTTTGGCACAGAGCCAGTGTCTATTCACCTCACAGAAATCACAGAACTGACTTAGAATCAGATAATGGTCAGAGTCGGTGACAGTATCAGTACCAGTTCTAGCCAGTCCCAGATCTATTTGTGCTGCATAGCCAATTCTTATGGTCGTTGGCTATACAGCACAAACAGATCTGGGACCAGGCTAGGGCAGCACCAGTACTGTGAGGTAAAGTAAACATTTGCCTGGTGTAGTGGACGGTGGCTGGGGGTTTGGAGCGATGGAGCTCACTGATGCTCTCGATCCAATTCTCAATGGCTTTGGGGTTCTTCTCCGGGTTCTCCACACTTTTCACTTTCACCTCCTGTGCAGCGCAAGGAGAGAAGGGATCAATGAATTTGCAGTGTGTGTCTGTCTGTCTGAAAGCAGTACCCATAGTTATGTGCACAGTCTGATGTAAATTGTGCCTGACTGTGGGGGATTTATAAACCGCACTGTGATATACTTGTTGTACTTACAGCAATGTTGTGCTGCTTGCTGTTCTCAGAGAGCCACAGTGACAGAACAGTGGGGTCTGACTGCTTGGTGCAGGGCTCATCCAGGACCAAAAGCCCCAGGTTGTCTGCTTTGCCATCAGGACGTGGGACCTGAGGTTACAATGGAACAAAGTCAATGACAGTAGCCCAGCTCGGAGAACTTATTATTACATTCCACCTTCCTCCCCGCATCTTTTGATGTAACCACTGATCATTACATGACTGGATTAGAAAACAAAGTTTACACAAAATTGGACATTTCAACAATGTGATTCCATCAAGCAGGGAAGAAAAGAATTGGAACCATAAAATAAATGTGAAGCTAAGAGAAAATGTGTTTGCTTGGTAATGCTCACTTTAAGGAAGGCATCAATGTCTCCCACTGCTGGGATGAAGTCGGGTATAAAGGGTTTAAGCTTGTGGTCTAGTTCAATGGTCTGAGGAGTATACCTGCAGATTCACAAACAATGTTACTAAATATATATATATATATATATATATATATATATATATATATATATATATATATATATATATATATATATATATATATATATATATATATATATATACACACACACACACACACACACACATATACACACACACACACTGCTCAAAAAAATAAAGGGAACACTAAAATAACACATCCTAGATCTGAATGAATGAAATATTCTTATTAAATACTTTTTTCTTTACATAGTTGAATGTGCTGACAACAAAATCACACAAAAATTATCAATGGAAATAAAATTTATCAACCCATGGAGGTCTGGATTTGGAGTCACACTCAAAATTAAAGTGGAAAACCTCACTACTGGCTGATCCAACTTTGATGTACTGTCCTTAAAACAAGTCAAAATGAGGCTCAGTAGTGTGTGTGTGTGTGTGTGTGGCCTCCACGTGCCTGTATGACCTCCATACAACGCCTGGGCATGCTCCTGATGAGGTGGCGGATGGTCTCCTGAGGGATCTCCTCCCAGACCTGGACTAAAGCATCTGCCAACTCCTGGACAGTCTGTGGTGGGAGATGGTGGATGGAGCGAGACATGATGTCCCAGATGTGCTCAATTGGATTCAGGTCTGGGGAACGGGCGGGCCAGTCCACAGCAATGCCTTCCTCTTGCAGGAACTGCTGACACACTCCAGCCACATGAGGTCTAGCATTGTCTTGCATTAGGAGGAACCCAGGGCCAACCGCAACAGCATATGGTCTCACAAGGGGTCTGAGGATCTAATCTCGGTACCTAATGGCAGTCAGGCTACCTCTGGCAAGCACATGGAGGGCTGTGCGGGCCCCCAAAGAAATGCCACCCCACACCATGACTGTCCCACCGCCAAACCGGTCATGCTGGAGGATGTTGCAGGCAGCAGAACGTTCTCCATGGCGTCTTCAGACTCTGTCACGTCTGTCACATGTGCTCAGTGTGAACCTGCTTTCATCTGTGAAGAGCACAGGGTGCCAGTGGCGAATTTGCCAATCTTGGTGTTCTCTGGCAAATGCCAAACGTCCTGCACGGTGTTGGGCTGTAAGCACAACCCCCACCTGTGGACGTCGGGCCCTCATACCACCCTCATGGAGTCTGTTTCTGACCGTTTGAGCAGACACATGCACATTTGTGGCCTGCTGGAGGTCATTTTGCAGGGCTCTGGCAGTGCTCCTCCTGCTCCTCCTTGCACAAAGGCAGAGGTAGCGGTCCTGCTGCTGGGTTGTTGCCCTCCTACGGCCTCCTCCACGTCTCCTGATGTACTGGCCTGTCTCCTGGTAGCGCCGCCATGCTCTGGACACTACGCTGACAGACACAGCAAACCTTCTTGCCACAGCTCGCATTGATGTGCCATCCTGGATGAGCTGCACTACCTGAGCCACTTGTGTGGGTTGTAGACTCCGTCTCATGCTACCACTAGAGTGAAAGCACCGCCAGCATTCAAAAGTGACCAAAACATCAGCCAGGAAGCATAGGAACTGAAGTGGTCTGTGGTCACCACCTGCAGAACCACTCCTTTATTGGGGGTGTCTTGCTAATTGCCTATAATTTCCACCTGTTGTCTATTCCATTTGCACAACACAATGTGAAATTCATTGTCAATCAGTGTTGCTTCCTAAGTGGACAGTTTGATTTCACAGAAGTGTGATTGACTTGGAGTTACATTGTGTTGTTTAAGTGTTCCCTTTATTTTTTTGAGCAGTGTATAATAATTCAGCGGAATTGTGGCTTGGAGCAAGGGCTGGTTTTCAGCCTGTGTAGAAATGTCAATAAGTGGCATATTCAGCTTGGTCAGCTTTAAATAAACATACACAGCTCTGTAGCGGAGCTGCAGGCGCCACTCACCGGGTAATGTACTGAAACAGCTCTTTGATCTCTGCAGTGACAGGAAGGTGGTCGTAGTCTGCCGGGTCATATGCCCTGCAAAGAAAAGCATCAAATTTGGGATGTTTGTCTGTTTACAATTAAAATTAACTACAGTGCTGTGAAAAAGTACTTGTCCCTTTTCTGATTTTCTCTATTTTTTGCATATTTTTAAACTGAATGTTATCAGATCAACCAAAACCTAATATTAGATCAAGGGAACCTGAGTGAACAAATAACACAAAATGTTGATACTTATTTCAATTATTTAATTAACAACATTATTCAAAACCCAATGCCCCTGTGTGTAACTGTCACCTTTAGCTGCAATGAGCGCAACCAAATGCTTCCTGTAGTTGTTGATTGGTCTCTCACATCACTGTAGGAATTTTGCTTTAACTCAGCGGCAATAGTTGGTTTTCAAGAATTAACTGTCTGTTTCAGGTCCTACCACAGCATCTCAATCAGATTTAGGTCTGGACTTTGACTTAGGCAGTCGTAAACAATTTTTGTTGTTGTTGCTTTTCAGTCATTCTCATGTAGACTTGCTTGTGTGTTTTAGATTATTATCTTTCTGCATGACCCAGTTGTGCTTTAGCTCACAGACAGATGGCCTTTCATTCTCCTGTAGAATTCTCTGATACAGAGCAGAATTATGGTTCCTTCAATGATGGCAAGTTATCCAGGTCCTGAGGCAGCAAAACATACCCAAACCGTCACACTACCACCATCATGCTGAACAGTTGGTATGAGGTTCTTCCTGTGGAATGCAGTGTTTGGTGCCTTAGGACCTGGAGCACTTGCCATCATTGAAGGAACTATGGATACTGCCCTCTATTAGTACGTTTACATGCACACTAATAATTCGATATCAAATTGATTATGGCATTAAGCCGAATACGGCATTAGTCATGTAAACACCTTACTCTGCTTATCTTAAATCAGTGTACGGTCATAATCGAAGTAAGCATACGCCGATTAAAACAACAGGTTTTCTGAGCAATCGTTCAAATGATCAGGACATGTTAATGCCTTAAATTAGAATTACAGTGGTGTATTAGATCTGTGCATGTGCTAGCACTAGCAGCTCAAGCTTCCTTTTTTGCCGAAGTCAAAATTTGTTTTGGAAAAACTAAAAGTATGCATCTTAAAAATTGTTTTCCCATACAAACTTACAAATGTCCGAACTCAGAATCAAATAGGCATCACAACAATAACATGGTCGCTGTGGTGGAACGTTTATTTTGATTGACGATTTTCTGCAAGGTAGACTGATTTCAGATGTGTCCATGTAAACAGGCTTATTAGGGAAATCATTCTTCTTGCAAAGCATGTAAACGTTTTAAACAAACTATTATATGAAAATCGTATTATTGGGTGCATGTAACCGTCAGGCCATCCGTCCGTGAGCTGAAGTTGAAGCGCAGATGGTTCATGCAGCAAGACAATGATCCAAAACACAAACAAGTCTAGTGCGGACCCATCACACCTTTTTGCCCACATCAGAAGGTTTGAAACAAAGAATGGCTGCAACAAATGTAAAGTTTTCGAATGGCCTAGTCAAAACCAGACCTAAACCCAATTTAGGTGGCGGGACCTGAAACAAGCTGTTCATGCTCCAAAACCCACAAATGTCACTAAGTTAAAGCAGTTATGCATAGAAAAGTGGGATAGAATTCCTTCAAAGCGATGTGACACTGAAAAACAACTACAGGAAGCATTTGGTTGCTGTCATTGCAGATAAAAGGTGGCACAACCAGTTATTGAGTGTTAGGGGGCAATTCTTTTTTCAGATAGGGGCATTAGGTGTTGCATAACTTTGTTTATTAAATTAGTGAAATAAGTATGACAAATGATTTGATATTTATTCACTCTGTTTCCCTTGATCTAATTTTAGGTTTAGGTTGAAGAACTGATAACATTCAGTGTCAAAAATATACAAAAATAGAAAAAATCATTAAGGGGGCAGATACTTTTTCACAGCACAGTAAGTGTATATGGATGAAACAATCTTTCTGTGATAAATGTTGAACACAGGACTGAGGGAGTTTTTCAGGATAAAAAAATAATTCACAGAATGGAACAAAGCAATGGCAAAATCCTAGAGGAAAACCTGGTTCAGTCTGATTTTCAACAGACACTGAGATGAATTCACCTTTCAGCAGGACAATAACCTAAAACACAAGGCCAAATCTACAATGGAGTTTCTTACCAAGAAGACAGTGAATGTTCCTGAGTGGCCGAGTTACAGTTTTGACTTAAATCTAAGACCTGAAAATGGTTGTCTAACAATGATCGACAACCAATATGACAGAGCTTGAAGAACTTTGAAAATAATAAATGGGCAAATATTGCACAAACCAGGTGTCAAAAGCTCTTAAGAGACCTACCCAGAAAGACTCACAGCTGTAATCGCTGCCAAAGTTGCTTCTATAAAGTATTGACTCAGGGGTGTAAATACTTATACCAGTTATTGAGTGTTAGGGGGCAATTCTAGGGGGCAATGAGATCTGTATTCAATTTTCAATACATTTGCAACAATTTCTAAAAACATGTTCTCACTTTGTCATTATGCGGCATTGTGTGTAGATGGGTGAGAAAAACAAATCTATTTAATCCATTTTTAATTCAGGCTGTAACACAACAAAATGTGGAATAAGTCAAGGAGTATGAATACTTTCTGAAGGCACTGTAGCTGCATAAAGCATTTTGTGAAATTATCCTTCATTCAGATTTGTTCCTATTAGAAAATTTGACTTTTCCCTGCACCTGGCCTCAATAGAACTGCCTCTTATTCAAATTCTAAAACTGACCTGCACGTATAGCTCGGATCATCTTCTGTTGTCTTCTCCCTATCGAGATACTTAACCATCTCTGGCCCTGGCTGTCTGCTCACAAAATGTACATGGTTATTATTATGAGCATATAGGACCTTCATGTAACAACTCAAAGACCTCTCTCCTCACCTCCTTCTTAACCCGCATAGGAGGAGAAGATCCAAAGTCCCTCCAATCAGACCTTCTCCTCCAATGTGTTTTAAGATACTCAACTATCTCTGACTCTGGCTGCCTGCTCACAAAATGAACACAGTTATGATGAGCATATAAGACCTTCATTTGACAACTCAAAGATGTTCATGCCAAGTTTGAGGCCCTAAACCCTGGCATCAAAACATTTTGTGGGTCCGTCTACTTTGGATCCAATGAGCTGAGGATTTAAAACACTATTTGTGTCCAACTTACTAAGAGGTGATATGATGGTATAATGGTGTGTGTGAAAAAAATATATATATCGTTGATCAACATTTTAAGCTAAACATTCTGATCTGTCGCATGAGCATCATTGCTTTTAGAGCGTTTTCTGCATGCAGCCTAAAGGCCCAGGCTATTATATGAAATAGGCTATTTCATTCTCGCACAGAACAACAAACTTTTCTACTATGGGGTGAGGTAGATTGACATACATACTTTTCTACTATGGGGGATAGTAGATTGACATAGGCTAGTGATTTTACTGTTCGTTACTCGCCTTGATGGCCGAGGAAAAGTAAATGTGGACAGTTATTCTAACATAAACTTGAGTTTCAAGTTTGGGGAAGCTATTCTTACCATAAAAATGCACCTTTATAATAAACCATTCCATGCATCCTCGCATTTGCAGACTTTCTACTATAACTCAATCTCTGTTCGCAAAAAAGACTGTTCAATGCGGCACATAGTGGTGTAGAGTTGGCCTAGGCTATTTCACAGGAAAATGTGAGCCTTTCATAAACACATTTCATGCAATTCTACTACATTTTCTATGACTGGAGACATTAGCAGAATCTTTTTTTAATACGACAAAAATTCAGTGGTGGAAAAAGTACGCAATTGTCACACTTCAGTAAAAGTAAATATACATTAACAGAAAATGACTGAAGTGAAAGTCACCCAGTAAAATACTACTAGAGTAAAAGTCTAAAAGTATTTAGTTTTAAATATACTTAAGTATATTTTGAAATTACATTTACTTTTGATACTTAAGTATCAAAAGTAAAAGTATAAATAATTTCAAATGACTTCTATTTGGGAATCCAAAGCAGGACAATTTCCTTTGAATTAAAAAAAAAAATATATATATATATATATATAATATATATAATATATTATATAATAATATAATATATATATATATTATTATATATATTATATATATATATATTATATATATATATAAATATATATATATATATATATATATATATATAATATATAATATATAAATATATATATATTTTTTTTTAAATGTTGATTTACTGATAATCAAGGGCACACTCCAACATTTAAGACATCATTTACAAATTAAGGACATATTTAGTGAGTTCGCCAGATCAGAGGTAGTAGGGATGGCCAGGGATGTTCTCTTGATAAGTCTGTGAATTTAACTATTTTCATGTCCTGTTAAGCATTCAAAATGTAATGACTACTTTTGGGTGTCAGGGAAAATGTGTGGAGTAAAAAGTACATTATTTTCCTTAGGAATGTAGTGGAGTAAAAGTAAAAGTTACCCCAAAAAACTACTTAAGCAGTACTTTACTTTTACCCAAGTATTTTACACCACTGCAAAAATGACAAGGTAACCTACTCTGGGCCTACGTAAAGGGGAGAAACAAATACAATGACATCCATCTAACCTGGAGGAAGAATAATTATTGTCCAAAAACACACGAAAGTGGCACTGACCCAATGATAAAGACAGTGAATATCCACACTCACTGTGGATATGGCCGGTGTTCTCCGCTGGTGCCAATAAGATAGCCTTTCGCTCAATTATGTTGAGAATTGTCATAATTAAAAGACAGATTGAAGTCTTTTCATTGTCTTCCATTTAGGACTACAGCAATAGCCATTTTGCTTTCCAAACTGCTTATCTGCGATTTATTTATTTATTATTTATTTATTTTTAACTATTGCGATATGCCTGGCTGGGTCTCTGCTTTTCACTGATAGTTGAAACTAAACAATAATTTATTTGATATTTGCCACTCGCTCTGCACAAATTGCAGGCCCTTCCGACTGTAGGCTATGCGATTTAAAACAAACCACAGCTTTTTGGTGTAGTAACCCATTTTGAATGATTTTACTTATTTCAATATAGACATAATATAGAATAATTTTGCACGCCCAATTTTTCAGTTTTTGATTTGTTAAAAAAGTTTGAAATATCCAATAAATGTCGTTCCACTTCATGATTGTGTCCCACTTGTGGTTGATTCTTCACAAAAAAATACAGTTTTATATCTTTATGTTTGAAGCCTGAAATGTGGCAAAAGGTCGCAAAGTTCAAGGGGGCCGAATACTTTCGCAAGGCACTGTATATATATATATATGTATATAGTCTTCATTCATTACTACTTATATTTGTCTGTATTGGGTATATGTTGTGTAATTTGTTAGATATTACTGCACTGTTGGAGCTAGAAGCACAAGCATTTCTCTACACCCGCAATTACATCTGCTAATCACATGTATGTGACCAATACAATTTCATTGATCAGCTTCTTGATATGCCACACCTGTCATGTCAGGTGGATGGATTATCGTGGCAAAGGAGACATTTTCACTAACAGGGATGTAAACAAATCTGTAAACACAATTTGAGAGAAGTACGCTTTTTGTGCATATGGAAGATTTCAGGGATATTTTATTTCAGCTCATGAAACCAACACTTCACATGTTGCGTTTATATTTTTGCTCAGTATATATATTATTCGTCCGGTTCTATTTGTGATCATTTACCTTGCCTCGCTGGCTTGCTAGCTTATTAGGTAATCAATCCTCGATAACCATCTGATTACTTGTTTGCTGACTTGCATGAGCTGCATCTAAAGTCGAATGTGATCATACTCACTTCCATGTAAACAAACCAGATTCTGATTCGGAACTGCGCGCATAACTTTTCATGACGGGATCGGTATATGTGTCTATAACCTACTCAGTGTGTGCACTGAGATTTGACTGCACTCACCCTTCCGGGGCGGATCCCGGCTCACCCTCCTCTTCATCAGACTCCGTCTCATCTGAATCATCATCTTCCTCCTCCTCCTCTTCCTCATTCTCACTCAAGCCAGGCTGGCCGTTCCTTTGCTCCTTCTTTTTTGGCTGTCGTTGGTAGAACACAAAAGATCGTCATAAAATATCTATCTGAATATGTTGGAATAGATACCTCTAGCTAGCTAATATACTTGGTCTGTCACCACCAGTCCCAAGTTCATGATATATTTAAGCAGCAAGGATCGAGCGGGTGTAGTATATGGCCAATATATCACAGCTAAGGGCTGTTCTTATGTGCAACGCAGAGTACCTGGATACAATCCTTAGCCTTGGTATATTGGCCATATACCATCAACCCCAGAGGTGCCTTATTGCTATAATAAACTGGTTACCAACATAATTAGAACAGTAAAAAAAATGTTTTTGTCATACCTGTGTTATACGGTCTGATATACCACAGATTTCAGCCAATCAGCTTTCAGGGCTCGAACCACCCAGTTTATAACAATTCTTATACCATGGCATTGTTGAATACTCGTTTCTGATTGTCTTGAAGGGCATTCTAGCAAATGCATCATTGTCTCTCACTCACAGTATATAATCAGCATGGTAGAATTCAATGACTATAGTTCAGTCTTACATGTTCTACAGTACCGGTCAAAAGTTGACACACCAACTCTTTCCAGGGTTTTTCTTTATTTTTACTATTTTCTACATTGTAGAATAATAGTGAAGTAATCAAAACTATGAAATAACACTTGGAATTATTATGTAGTATCCAAAATAGTGTTAAACAAATCAAAACACATTTTATATTTGAGAATCTTCAAAGTAACCACCCTTTACCTTGATGACAGCTTGCACACTCTTGGCATTCTCTCAATCAACTTCATGAGGTAGCCACCTGGAATGCATTTCAAGTAACATGTATGCCTGTAAAAGGTCATTTGTGGAATTTCTTGCTTCTTAATGCGTTTGAGCCAATCAGGTGTGTTGTGAATCGTACTACACCGGCTCAGACGCTCGTTGGATGTGCCAGGGATTGCAAAATATTACAGACTCCAAACGAAAGCACAACCGAGAGCTGCACAGTGACACGAGCCTACCAGACGAGCTAAACTTCTTCTATGTTCACTTAGAGGCAAATAACACTGAAACAGGCATGAGAGCACCAGCTGTTCCGGAAGACTGTGTGATCACTCTCTCCGCAGCCAATGTGAGTAAGGCCTTTAAACAGGTCAACATTCACAAGGCTGCAGGACCAGATGGATTACCAGGATGTCTACTCTGAGCATGCGCTGACAAACTTACAAGTGTCTTCACTGACATGTTCAACCTCTCCTAATCCGTCTGGCCCCCGAGTCTGTAGACCACCATAGTCCCTGTGCCCAAGAACACTAAGATAACCTGCCTAAATGACTACAGACCCGTAACACTCAAATCTGTAGCCATGAAATGCTTTGAAAGGCTGGTCATGGCTCACATCAACATCATTATCCCAGAAACCCTAGGCACACTCCAATTTGCATACCGCACCAACAAATCCACAGATGATGCAATCTCTACTGAACTCCACACTGCCCTATCCCACTTGGACAAAAGGAACAGCTACGTGAGAATGCTATTCATTGACTACAGCTCAGCATTCAACACCATAGTGCCCTCAAAGCTCATCACTAAGCTAAGGACCCTGGGACTAAACACCTCCCTCTGCAACTGGATCCTAGACTTCCTGACGGGCCGCCCCACCAGGTGGTAAGGGGAGGTAACAACACATCGGCCATGCTGATCCTAAACACAGGGTCCCCTCAGGGGTGCGTGCTCAGTCCCCTCCTGTACTCCCAGTTCACTCATAACTGCACGGCCAGACACAACTCCAACACCATTATTATTTTTGCTGATGACAACAGTGGTAAGCCTGATCACCGACAACGATGAGACAGCCTATAGCGAGGAGGTTAGAGACCTGACCATGTGGTGCAAGGACAACAACCTCTCCCTCAATGTGTTCAAGACAAAGGAGATGATGTGAACAACAGGAAAAGGCAGACCGAGCACGCCCCATTCTCACCGACGGGGTTGTAGTGGAGCAGGTTAAGAGCTTCAAGTTCCTTGGCATCCACATCACCAACAAGCTATCAAGGTCCAAGAACATCAAGAGAGTCATAATGAGGGCATGACAAAACCTATTCCCCTTCAGGAGACTGAAAAGACTTGGCATGGGTCCTCAGATCCTCAAAAGGTTTTACAGCTGCACCATCAAGAGCATCCTGACTAGTTGCATCACTTCCTGGTATGGCAACTGCTTGGCCTCCGACCGCAAGGCACTACATAGGGTAGCGCGTACGGCCCAGTACATCACCGAGGTCAAGCTTCCTGCCATCCAGGACCTCTATACCAGGCAGTGTCAGAAGAAGGCCCTAAAAATTGTCAAAGACTCCAGCCACCCTAGTCATAGAGGTTTCTAAACAGCTTCTACCATAAGACTCATAAACAGCTAATCAAATGGCTACCCACACTATTTGCACCACCCGCTGCTACTCATATATTATCTATGCATAGCCACTTCAATAACCCTACCTGCATGGACATAATTACCTCAACACCAGTGCCCCTGCACCCTTACTCTGAACCGGTACCCCCTGTATATAGTCCCACTATTGTTATTTACAGCTGCTACTCAATTATTTGTTTTTATCTCTTACTTTTTAAAATGTATTTTGTTAAAACTGCATTGTTGGGCTTGTAAGTAAGCATTTCACTGTAAGGTCTACACCTGTTGTATTAAGCACATGTGCCTTGGTGGAAGAGTGGGCTAACATTTCACAGCAAGAACTGGCAAATCTGGTGCAGTCCATGAGGAGGAGATGCACTGCAGTACTTAATGCAGCTGGTGGCCACACCTGATGCTGACGGTTACTTTTGACCCCCCCCCCCCCCCCCCCCCCCCCCCCCCCCTTTGTTCAGGGACATATTATTCAATGTCTGTTAGTCACATGTCTGTGGAACATGTTCAGTTTACATCTCAGTTGTTGAATCTTTTTATGTTCATTCGTGTTAAGTTTGATGAAAATAAACGCAGTTGACAGTGAGAGGACGTTTATTTTTTTGCTGAGTTTACAATGTAGAAAATGAACGAATGAGTAGGTGTGTCCAAAATTTTGACTGGTACTGTATGTTTAAGCTGCCTTTGAAAGCAAAAGTCAAATTGAAAACATTGTTGAATTTGATTTTCATAATAGCAAGCTCACCGGGGGCACACCACCTGCCCTCCAGGATACCTACAGCACCCGATGTCACAGGAAGGCCAAAAAGATCATCAAGGACATCAACAAAGTATCCTTCACTCATACTGCCAAACATACCCTCATAAAACTGACCATCCTACCGATCCTCGACTTCGGCGATGTCATCTACAAAATACCCTCCAACACTCAACTCAACAAATTGGATGCAGTCTATCACAGTGCCATCCGTTTTGTCACCAAAGCCCCATATACTGCCCACCAGTGGGACCTGTACGCTCTCATTGGCTGGCCCTCGCTTCATACTCGTCGCTAAACCCACTGGCTCCAGGTCATCTACAAGTCTCTGCTAGGTAAAGCACCGCCTGTATATACTGTATTATATTCTACTGTATTTTAGTCAATGCCACTCCAACATTGCTTGTCCTAATATTTATATATTTCTTAATTACATTATTTTACTTTTAGATGTGTGTGTTGTTGTGGATTGTTAGATACTACTACACTGTTGGAACTAGGAAGACACGCATTTCGCTACACCCGCAATAACATATGCTAAATACGTGTATGTGACCAATAATATTTTATTTGATGGTTTGCTTAGCTAAACTAACACGTCTGTTTGTTTGGTTACCAGGGCAACTACTGTAGCTATCTAGTAAACTTGCTAGCTAATTCAGTGACTGTTGAACACATTTCGTGCAGCAAATGTGTTCAATTATAGCCATAGCATAAATGGGATAATCAACTCGGGGCTCTATGCGTTCTCCAGAATATAATGTTACTGCGTGGGAGGTCAGTTCCACTCTGCTTGCGCGTCATGGAACACACCTTCCACGTCATCCATTATTTTCCATAGAACGCGTAGCCCCTTGTTGATTGTCCCTTACATAATCACCTTTACATCGTCGTCAAATTCATCACTGCTGTTGTTCGCCATTTCATACAGCGGTCTGTTCTTTTTCCTTGAGACTTGTAAAGGGGAGAAAGTTGAGATGTTGTTAGCGATGAGGGGGTACAGTCGCAGCAGGGGTTGAACCAGCAGCAACCCTGTGCTTATGGTGAGAGTGCACTACCACCTGACTGTGCCATAATAAAAGGTCCAGATATATTGGTTGATGCCATAATGAACTCATATCGGGGTTAGGGTTGCTGTAGGGTCTAATAAATAGCATCACGCAATTTGCTTCTGAATTGCATGAATTACACTTTTAGTACCTGGTCTTCGTGGAGTCGGCGTGTACACACTAGCGATTTCCTCGTAGTCGTTCACCTCCAGGCTCTCGTCATAGGGCTGGTTAGTTAAGAGCTTAGTCTGAAGATGCGACAAATCACTTAATGACTTGACAACATGCAAACTATCCGAATGTAACATTACTGTTAAGGAATGTAGTAGGCTACATGCAAAATAGCTGGGCACGTTGGGTAGTTGGATAGCTAGCTAGCCAGTTAGCTAATGTAAATTGTGGCTTGAGTTGTTGGCAGTACTTGTTGACAAGGCCACAGGAATTACATTTAAATAAACCCTGTTAGCTAGCCAACTTTAGCTAGCTAGCGTTGCCATAAAAGTTGGATACATGAGCAAAACTAGCATAAAAGGAGAAATGCATGAAATACCAATTCTGTACAGAATGTAGTGTGAACAATTATTTCTGGAATTTGTGAAAGATAATCAGAGTTTTTGGTTACCTTCTGTTTCTCTGCTCTATCCATGAAAACCAGTATACCGTCACCAAGGGATACCAAGTCTCGCGATGCCACCCTTTGTTGGCTCTCTTGGAGAGAGGTTAGAAATGGGAAATGGTACCACAAATTGTATACAAATCTTAGCAGTACCACAGGAGGTTGGTGGCTCGTGGTAATGGCTGGAGCAGTATGAGTGGAATGGTATCAAACACATAGATCCATGTGTTTGATGCTATTCCATACTCTCCATTCTAGCTATTATGAGCCGTCCTCCCCTCAGCAGCCTCCACTGAGATGTACCATACATTGGTTAATAAAACAAACGGTCACACAATGATTACACAGACCATTGACTTGAATATCTGTGCACATTTATTTAGATAAGCAAACATTTTTTAAACAAGATCATTTATGTGACACATTTCAAGTATGCTAATGCATAGAACTAGAATTCTAAGCATATGACATGTAGCTAGTTCATTCATTATTCAGGTAATGTGCAGGTCAAATCTATATACAACATTACTGGATTGATACAAAGACATTGCAGAATCACTGGTTGATACCACACTATCTAGGCAAAATGTTTCACCAGCCACAACATGCACATTTCTGGCAGTCACCTTGAAGAGAAGTGTATTAAAGACATTAATGATGTTTGGGGTTGGCCAAATTCAGACTTTAAAAAGTGAAGTGTGAGATGGACTACATTTATATAAGTAAGGGATAATTAACGAGGGGCTATGTGTTCTATGGAAGATAATGAACGACATGTAAGGTGTGTTCCACTATGCCCTAGCTGACCATCCATGGCGTTGCAATATTTTACAGAGAATGCATAGAGCCCAGAGTTGATTATCAATTTTAAACCATGGCTATAATTTAACATAGTTTCCACTAGAAATGTGTTAGTAGAAATGTGTTCAACATCCACTGAAGTACCTAGTAAGTTTACTAGATAGCCACAGTAGTTTCTATGGTAACCAAACAGACACATGTTAGTTTAGCTAACCAAACCATCAGTCCTAGCTTGCTATTATGAACATCAAATTCAACAATGTTTTCAATTCGACTTTTGGTTTCAAAAACAGCTCAAACAAAACATGTAAGCATGAACTACAGCGATTTAATTTTACATGCTGATATACCGTGCTTCATAGGGAAATAATGCACGCTTGAGAATGCCCTTCAAGCCAATCAGAAACGAGTATTCAACAAGGCCATGGTATAAAATCCAAATATGAGATGGCATGACATCCCATATGGAAAAAATACATGCACACAGCATTTCAAGAAGGCACAACAAGGAATAATATGCATCTGTACACTCCCAGTATCAATAAGCCACATTTCAAGAGATAGTCTTCTTTTAAAAAATACAAATTCTAACAGAGTGCTCAAAGACATTACACAATGCACATAAATCAAGTGCATAAAAACAAAATCCACCCAACCACCCTTCATTCTGAACCTCTGTGCTTGGACCAGGGTTGTTTATTAGGTGCCAAATTGAAGAAAACAGCAACTACCTGTACAATAAGTAATGCTCATATTCATTGCACGTTGCAAAAACGTTTTCCGTTAATTTCACCTAATAAACACAACCCAGATGCACAGACGTGTTAAGTAACATGCATCAGAAACAGAAACTATCAACACATCTCTTACTGGTGTTGCGACAGGAGCATGACTGATTCATCTTGACTAAATATTGTGGCATCGTACTACAGAACAAAGCACGATGGGTCAGGGACCCCATTGCAGCTGGGTATAGTAGTTTATTCTTAGCTTGAGCAGCAGACAGCAAAACACAGAACCTAAGGGCTTTTCACACAATGGAGTTGAACCAAGCCGAGCCACACAAACCAACTGTGCTAAAAAGGACAATCTGAAAATAAAATATCAGAGCCAGCCCAGCTTGGTTTGGGTCAGCATGATAGTGTGAAAAGGGTAATAGTGTACAGTTGCAAGCTGTTGTATCCATTGTGACTTGTGGCCCTCAAGTGTTCCTCTTGGTGTGGATGAGTAGGTCCCTCTGCAGGTCTGCCTCCAGGCTTCCCACCCCCACCTTGCTCCCCGGCGGGTCAGTGACCAGGGTCAGCTTGTTGAACACCCCACGGCCAAAGTAGTCCGCCACCACGGAGAAACCATCATTGGAGCACCGCAGCTGAAATGCATAGAAATAAGTGAGCCAGGATAAAGAAATGATAGTGTACACATCAGTTCTGAAAAAAATATATGATATTGTGTTAAATTTACTTTCCTCTTATAGTAGTGAACTTTATATTGATCTTTGGACTTGATAGATTAAGTGTTGCACTATTACTACATCTTATTGAATGACTATTGACTACTACAGTATATAAAACTTTGTTGTAGTTTCAAGTCATGTGCCAATAAAACATACTTGAACACAAGAGGGAGCGAGAGAGAACAAAAGACAAGCAAAGAGGGTATTTTCACTTTAGTCACCCCCTCAGCAGTTACCACAAAATATCAAATCAAATGTTATTAGTCACATGCGCCGAATAAAACAGGTGTAGACCTTACATTGAAATGCATACTTACGAGTCCCTAACCAACAATGCAGTTTAAACAAATACAGATAAGAAAAATAAATAAAAGTAACAAGTAATTAAAGAGCAGAAGTAAAATTACAATAGCGAGACTATATACAGGGGGGTACGGTGCGGGGGCACCAGTTAGTTGAGGTAGTATGTACATGTAGGTAGAGTTATTACAGTGACTATGCATAGATGATAACAGAGAGTAGTAGCGGTGTAAAAGAGGGGGGGGATGCAAATAGTCTGGGTAGCCATTTGATTAGATGTTCAGGAGTCTTATGGCTTGGGGGTAGAAGCTGTTTAGAAGCCTCTTGGACCTAGACTTGGCGCTCCTGTACCGTTTGCCGTGCGGTAGAAGAGAGAACAGTCTATGACTAGGGTGGCTGGAGTCTGACAATTTTTATGGCCTTTCTCTGATACCGCCTGGTATAGAGGTCCTAGATGGCAGGAAGCTTGGCCCCAGTGATGTACTGGGCTGTTAGAAACTACCCTCTGTAGTGCTTTGCGGTCAGAGGCCGAGCAGTTGCCATATCAGGCAGTGATGCACCAGTCAGGATGCTCTCGATGGTGTAGCTGTAGAACCTTTTGAGGATCTGAGGACCCATGCCAAATCTTTTCAGTCTCCTGAGAGGGAATAGGTTTTGTCGTGCCCTCTTCACGACTGTCTTGGTGTGCTTGAACCATGTTAGTTTGTTGGTGATGTGGACACCAATGAACTTGAAGCTCTCAACCTACTCCACTGCAACCTCGTCGATGAGAATGGGTGTGCTCGGTCCGCCTTTTCCTGTTGTCCACAATCATCTCCTTTGTCTTGATCACGTTGAGGGAGAGGTTGTTGTCCTGGCACCACCCGACCAGGCCTCCTACCAATAGGCTGTCTCGTCGTTGTCGGTGATCAGTCGGTGATCAGTCCTACCACTGTTGTGTCATCAGCAAACTTAATGATGGTGTTGGAGTTGTGCCTGGCCGTGCAGTCATGAGTGAATAGGGAGTACAGGAGGGGACTGCACCCCTGAGGGGCCCCTGTTTTGAGGATCAGCATGGTGGATGTGTTGTTACCAACCCTTACTACCTGGGGGCAGCCCGTCAGGAAGTCTAGGATCCAGTTGCAGAGGGAGGCGTTTGGTCCCAGGGTCCTTAACTTATTGATGAGTGTCGCAAGCAATTCATGGCTACAGACGTGAGTGCTACGGGTCGGTAGTCGTTTAGGCAGGTTACCTTAGTGTTCTTGGGCACAGGCACTATGTTGGTCTGCTTAAAACATGTACTGGTACTACAGACTCAGACAAGGAGAGGTTGAACATGTCCGTGAAGACACTTGCCAGTTGGTCAGTGCATGCTCGCAGTATACGTCCTGGTAATCCATCTGGTCCTGCAGCCTTGTGAATGTTGACCTGTTTAAAGGCCTTACTCACATCGGCTGCGGAGAGAGTGATCACACAGTCTTCCGGAACAGCTGGTGCTCTCATGCCTGTTTCAGTGTTATTTGCCTCTAAGTGAGCATAGAAGAAGTTTAGCTCATCTGCTAGGCTCGTGTCACTGGGCAGCTCAACAAACACACAAAGATGAAAGTGGAGTGACTAGGGCTGTCAGTGTGTGTCACCTGTCTGGTGAAGTGGTCGTGCAGGTCTCGTTTCTGGTCCTGGGCCCGCAGCATGTCCATGACCTTCCGGTTTTCCGGTGTGCATGTGGGACATTCGGCCTCACTCTCGGCGTAGCTCTCAAAGCAGTGCTGGTGGAAGGAGTGACTGCACAGGAAGTGAACAGAGGGCAGCTCGAGGGGGCTGTTGCACATGCTGCACTTGGTCTTCTGGAAAATCTTTGCGCTGTGAGAGAGAAAAAATAAAAATTAGTACAGTTTCATGTAATGGTCTTCATGAGTTCAAATCAAGCATTCAAAATACAGCAGGGCTTGACATTAACTTTTCTTTAGCCATTTGTTCTTTGGACAAGTAGGACACATGTTTTACTTGTCCGAAAGCTCAAGTCACTTGTTCCCCCCCAAAAAAGGTCTGTAAGACCATGGGCCAAAAAGGTGACAAAATTGTGTTGTTTAATGCAAGGAACCACTTCACAAAATAAAAATAATTATTAAAATTACTGGTATTGACAATAGAAAGCTGCTGGTATCTGATCCCATGTATTATATCACCTGCCAGTGTGGTCTTGAGCAAGGCACTTAACCCTCCATGAAGTAAAATACTGCACTGATAGGCTACTATATATAACCCTCCATCTGAAGCGCTACTAGGTGTGCAGGACTTTGATCCAACCCTGCTCAAACATACCCGAGTCAGCTTATCAAGGTCCTGTTGAGCAGCTGATTTTTTTGTACAATCTGGTGTGTTAGAGCAGGGCTGGAGCAAAATCCTGCACATCCGGCCAACAATCCATCCGGCCAACAATACACCTTGCAACATTACAATTATAACCAAATACTGTTTGTCTTTATAAAGTAATTCCCTCATTTACTGAACCAGGGATCAAATGGCTAAGGTGGGCGACTTCAAAGCCAAGTAGCTAACTAAGAAAAAAATATGAATGAATAGTGTTAGTCCCATGTTTCATGAACTGAAGTAAAAGATCAGACATTTTCCATATGCACAAAAAGCTTATTTCTCTCAAATAGTGCACAAATTTGTTTACATCCCTGTTAGTGAGCATTTCTCCTTTGCCAAGATAATCCACCCACCTGACAGGTGTGGTATATCAAGAAGCTGATTAAACAGTATGATCAATACTCAGGTGCGGCTTGTGCTGGGGACAATAAAATACCACTCTAAAATGAGTAGTTGTCACACAACACAATGCCACAGATGTCTTAAGTTGAGGGAGCGTGCAATTGGCATGTTGACTGCAGAAAAGTCCACCAGAGCTGTTGCCAGATAATTGAATGTTCATTTCTTTACCATAAGCTGCCTCCACATTGTTTTATCAAATATGTCAGTACGTCCAACCGGACTCACAACCACAGTCCACAGGTAACAACTTCAGCCCAGGACCTCCACATCCAGCTGCTTCACCTGCGTGATGAGACCAGCCACCCGGAGAGCTGATGAAACTGAGAAGCATTTCTGGCTGTAATAAATCCTTTTTGGTCAGGAAAAATAATTCTGATTGGCTGGAACTGGGAGGGCATGTGCCTGGCTCCCCACCCACTGGGGATCTAGGCACATGCCCTCACAGGTCCACCAATAGCTGCACCCCTTCCCAGTCATGTGAAATCCATAGATTAGAGCCTAATTAATATATTTCAATTGACTTATTTTCATATATATATATATATATATAAAAAACTGTAACTTTGTAAAAACATTGAAATTGTTGTATTTATATTTTTGTTCAGTATATTTACACGGCTAGAATATTACGTTTTCAGGGGAGACCTTGACAGCATAGGAGTTACTTGTCAGTTCTTTTAGGTACTTTTTACCCCTTTTTCTCCCAATTTCGGGATATGAAATTGGTAGTTAGAGTTTTGTCCTATCACTGCAACTCCCCTACGTAAATCGGGAGAGACAAAGGTCGAGAGCAATGCTTCGTCCGAAACACAACCCTGCCAAGCCGCACTGCTAGCTTAACCCGGAAGCCAGCTACACCAATGTGTCGGAGGAAACACTGTCCAACTGGCGACCGAAGTCAGCTTGCAGGCGCCTGGCCCGCAACAAGGAGTTGCTACAGCACGACGGGACAAGGAAATCCCAGCCGGCCAAACCCTCCCTTAACCCAGACGACGCTGGGCAAATTGTGCACCACCTCATTGGTCTCCCGGTCACGGCCGGCTGTGATACAGCCTGGGATTGAACCTGGGGCTGTAGTGACGCCTCAAGCTGCCTTACACTTTGAACACACAGACAGTGTCACTGCGCAAAATAGTATGCATCGTCATCTGGATATGTATGCAACAAAAGTTCAACATTCAATTTGAGATTTACAATGCAATCTGATACACATCAAATCAGTTTTCTTGATCTTCTGATCTTGTGTGAAAATAATAAATAAATAAATAAATAAATAAATAAATAAATAAATAATGTTCCATACACTGATCTTTCCAGGAAGCCTACTGATCGTAATAGTTTGTCACGGGCTGACAGTTGTCACCCACTTCCCTTGAAAAATAGTTTGCCTTACAGCCAATTCTGTCGAATCAAAAGAATTTGCAAAAAACAAAAACAAAGCTGAGACGCAAAGACAATTCAAGGAGAGGGGGTACAAAAATTATCAGATTAATACTGCCACTGAGAAAACTCAAAACATGACCTTTTTCAAGGTCAGTCTCGTAATAAAGTATTCTTGGGTTCTAACTACCCGCTATTCAAAGTGCTCTGAACAAATTAAGGGAATTGTTCAAACACTGGCACATTCTTAAATCTGATGATAGAAAACACATTACCGAGACTGACCTTCCCTTGGTCGTATTCTCACGGGGCAGAAATCTCAGAGACCAATTGGTACACTGATTTACCACCCCAAGATATCCCTGCACAACGTGTATTTGTGCCCCTACTGGATGGAAACTACAAGTGTAGTCCTTCAAACATCCCCAAACAGGGAAACAGATCCCAATCAAAGGTGTTATTACGTTCTCCACAAGGCAGTTATTTATCTTATAACTTGCTCGTGGTAAAAATGATGTGGGTAAAACAAAGCGCAAATTAAAAGTACGTATCTCAGAGCATTGTAGCACCATTAGGTGCAAAAACTCGACTTACCCAATTACGACCCACTTTTTTGAAGCAAACCACTCGATATCGTCTCTGCGTTATATTGGCATCGAACATGTCACCCTCCCTAGGAGAGGGGGTGACCTCGATAACTTATTGTTAAAACGTTCATTTGTTAATTTAAAGACCCTTGCTCCCTTCGGTCTCAACGTTGACTTTGATCTGAAGCCATTCTTGTGATTATTGTGACTTTGCCATTGTTTGTAGGCTTATGTAGTCTAAATTGATTCTATGATCGTATGCTATTCATTTGTATGTTCTTTGCATGTCATTTTAATATTTGAGAATTAACCAATGATATTAGGCCATACTTGGCCATGATTAGACACCTCTGTGTGTGTATTTTGACACTATATAAACGAGTCACCCTGCAGTGTTTGATTATACCCTGATGAAGACAGCTTGCCTGTCGAAAAGTTGGAAATACATTTTTTTGCATCTGAGCTGTTAGTGTGCGGCTCTCCTTTATTTTCAACTTCTACCATTTCTGTTAAGCTGTCTATGCATACAGTTTGACGCATACGTTCGATAAACCCAATGTATGCACCACACCGAACGCACTGCAACTGCCTCTGCAATACTGCAAGAGATTTGAGATTTGGCAAGCGCAGCGTTTCATTGGAAATGAATGTAATTCTGGTGTACAAACATGCAATGACGCTGTCGGTGTGTTCTTAGCGTTAGACCGCTGTGCCACTTGGAAAGCCAATTAGGCTATTCTAAGAATATATTTTTTTTACATTGGCACAAGTAAATGGCCCATATTGAATAGAGAAGAATGCCATCTTTCCAACAATGTCAGAACACATTTTCAACACACAGTTGAGGGCTTGAGAGAGTTTTACAAATCGGAGTATGCAACATTGGTTTCATCGACTGTGCACCCGTAGCAACTGCGTGTCGGCCATTTGCAGTTTTACAATCGGAGTATGGAGCATTGGTTTCATCAACTGTGCACCCCTATCAACTGCATATCGGTCATTTTCAGTTATACACGAGTACCGGTGGAAAGTTTTAGGACACCGGACATGACAATTACATTAATATATGTAAATAGCTAAATAGTTAACTAGCGAAACAGCCAATTCAAAGCGTATTGTGTAGTTTGGCTGGTTATCTAGTTAGTCTGTTGTATACCAATATTTTACCTGCTGCTGCAATCTCTCTTTCTCTGGCAACGGCCCACACTCGCACACACACAGGTGATACAAACACCATGACTTTTCCAGGGTTTTCTGTGTGACATAAAATGTGCTATAACTGGGCAAATAACTCACTAACTAGCAATGATCAACTCACGTTGGTCTAAAAAAAAAAAAATTGCGCTCGTGCAGGTCAATGCAGGCCTACAATAATTCTACTCCGATGCACTCTGCAGAGATTGGGAGGACAGTGCGTAACACATCGCATTCAGAGGACACTTTGATTCAATTGTGATTGGAGGAACCTAATTGTTTGTCATTGTGATTTGAGTGTCTTTTTGTCCATTCAGACAACTTAAATCTATAATCTGCTTGTCCAAAAAATGTTTTACATGCGCCGGGCAAGCGTTTATGTTGAGCCTTGTACAGTAACAATTTGCATCGAAGTGCAGCCACCAAACAAATTGAGATTGTGTTTCTTAGACACTTCTCACCCCTTATACATGTCAGATGAACTGGATGGATGGAACATGGAGGAAACTCCACTCGTGAACAAGACCCAGCTCTAGGGGATAGGTGTTGTTTTAGGACTGGACTTTGGTTAGGATGGTCCTGTCCCTCACCTGCTTCTGAGTTCCTGGATCTCGGCGCGGAGGTGGGCCGTCTCCTCGCGGTACTGGCGGATCTTACGCTCATCGTCCTCAATCTGCTGGCTCTCCCTCTGCAGCTTGTTGATCAGGTAGTCCTTGATGACCGACAGCGTGGCTGTGGAGTTGTGTGCCAGCGTCTGCACCACTGTGGACCAACACGTGCATAGACATGCGTGCACACACACAAACTTAGCAACAGTGCCCAATAAAATGATCCCACTCTGCTATAATAATGCAGCAAGTACTTTTCCTATGAGCATATACAGTACCTTCAGAAAGTATTTACACCCCCAAAGACTTGATCTACATTTTGTTGTGTTACAGCCTGAATTCAAAATGGATTAAATATATTTTTGTTCCTCATCCATCTACACACAAATTACAAAGTGTAAACACATTTTAGACATTTTTGCTAATTTATTGAAAATTAAATACAGAAATATCTAATTTACATCAGTATTTTCACCCAAATCAATACATGTTAGAATCACCTTTGGCAACGATTACAGCCGTGAGTCTTTCTGGGTAAGTCTAAGAGCTTTGCACATCTGGATTGGGAACATTTGCCCATTACTCTTTTCAAAATTCTTCCAGGTCTATCAAATTGCTTGTTGATCATTGCTAGACAACCCTTTAAGTCTTGCCATAGATTTAAGCAGATTTACGTCAAAACTAACTCTGCCACTCAGGAACATTCACCGTCTTTTTGGTAAGAAACAGGGTATAGAGTTGAGGTAGTCATTCAAAAATTTGGAAAAACACTTATTGCACACAGTCCATGCAACGTATGTGACTTAACAAAGGGGTTGAATACTTATCGACTTAAGACACTTCAGCTTTTCATTTGTAATGAATTTGTTCCCCCCCCAAAAATGAACAATTCCATTTTTACATTAATTCAGGAATTGCATGTATGCCAGTGACAAAATCTAAATTTAACCCATTTTAAATTTAGGCTGTAACAACAAAATGTGGGAAAGGTCGAGGGGTGTGAATACTTTCTGAAGGCACTTCCGGGTTAAGGTTCACTTAACCTGGAAAGTTCATCATGGATGTGCGCATGTGACGTCAAAATAGAACTGAACACTCTAGCCAGTGAGACATTCAATGACAGGAAGTGGAGGAAAAATACCCCAAAGAAAGTTTGAGTTTCTTTTAAGTTGGTGAGCTCTGATATAATTCAGGCAGTGATTAGTAGGCAAATCTCTACAGAAAGCCACAGAGTCTTCATCTATAGAGAAGGAGAGATACAGAGAAAAACTGCAAATATAGCCACTGGCTCACGCTCACCCAATAGGGGAGGCATCAGGTTGTTCTGGTCGATGTGCTCCAGGACTTGGCTGATGTAGGCCTTGCAGTCCTCCTCTTTGCGGGCAAAGTATCCCAGCGCCTGCTCCCACAAGCATACTTCCTGGTCGCCGTAGCGCTTGCAGGCCTCCACCACTTTGCCATACTCCTCATTCTGCATGTGGTAGTGCATGATCTGCTGGTACCTAGAGAAAGAGGGACATCAGCAACTAAATCAATCAAATTACATCATTGACAATATCAGTACACCAATAAAGTCCAAGAAGTTCAGTGGTGTAAAGTACTTGTGTAAAAATACTTTAAAGTACCACTTAAGTTTTTTTGGGGGGTATTTGACAACTTTTACTTTACAACATTCCTATAGAAAATAACTTACTTTTTACTCCATACATTTTCCCTGACACCCAAAATAACTTATTGCATTTTGAATGCTTAGTCTACAGGAAAATTGTCCAGTTCACGCACTTATCAAGAGATCATCCCTACTGCCTCTGATCTGGCAGACTGATTAAACACACATGCTTGGTTTGTAAATTATGTTGGCGTGTACTGATAGCTATACGTACATGCATATAAAAAAAAACAAGAAAATGGTGCCGTCTTGTTTGCTTAATATAAAGGAATTTGAAATTATTTATACTTGCACTTTTAATACTTAAGAATATTTTAGCAATTACATTTACTTTTGATACTTAAGCATATTTAAAACCAAATACCTTTACTCTAGCAGTATTTCACTTGGTGACTTTCACTTCAGTCATTTTCTATTGAACGAGTGTAGACTTCAGGGAGAAGCAGAAATATTGGAATTGGGATCATGCGTTTCAGACTGGAGAGGTTTAGAGACAGGAATACTCACAGTTTGCCCTTCTCATAGAGGTACAGGACCCCTTCTTTGAAGTTGTGCATCTGGCACAGGACGAGGGCCTTGTCAAATACGGTGTTGTCGCTCCTCAGCAAGGACAGTGCTGCCCCCTGCAGGACCTTCTTCCTCTGCCAGACAAAATAGAAAGAGGACAGTCAGAAAGACCAGACAAAACCAAACATTTGATACTCCAGACAAAAAGGTAAGGAAAGGTGTTTGTTCAGAAAATGTAATAACAAATCATTTAGGCTGCAGGTATGTCATCTAATATGAAACATTTGGTGAATGTATATCTACGTGAGTTTAGGTTGTTTGATTCTACACGTGGCAGTTTTCCATACAAATTATTGTCTGTGTTCCCATCACCTCAGAGTCTTGTTCATGTGCCCAGTCCTGCAGCCGTAGTTCTAGCAGTGTGTCATACACCCCCTGAGAGGAGAAGGGCTCCACCTCAATCATGTGCTCCAGGAAGGCCCTTAGCTCCCGTGGGTTATTAGCAAACACAGAGATGAACTCCTCTGAATTTGCCTGGGAGATAAAGTTAAGTACAATGAGTGCTGGTACTATTACCACCATTATTATCCATGATACATGCATTTTATCATCATTACCATTAGAAGTAGTACCATCCTTATCAATATAAGCTGTATTACTTACACGTAATTGATAAAGCCACTTTAATTAGAGAAAGGATCTCAAGTCCAAAGTGCTAATGCTGCTAGACTAGTAACGCTAGGACTAATGTGCTCAGCTGCCCGGGAGGTGAGGCCGCCTGTTAAGGTTAACCGCTAACGGCTAACCTTCTTGGCCACCGCCGGGCCTCTGTCCAGGCTCTCTCTTTCCATGGCATCCCGGCTGGGCTGGTAGTCGGTACACAGGCCCTTGAGAAGCAGTGTGGTGCCGTCGGGGACGTGGTGCATCAGGGTCTTGCCGTAGCGTTTCATGTTGCTCTCTGCCTGGTCGAAAGGAAGTCGTCCAATGTAACGCAAAGCCTCCTGGTAGTTCTGTATGGAACATAGAGGGAAACAAAGGGGTTTGAATTTCAGTAAAGGCTCGTTCGAATCAGGTAGACTTTACCCAAGGCTATTAGAGGTTCTTTGTCCAATTATAATCATCAATTGTAAAATGTGTTTATTCCCTCAATGTGATAAATATTTAAACTATCCTTAAATGTAGATTTTGACTCAGTAATCTAAACAGTCAAATGACATTGCTGCGCATTTCAACATTGTCCAACAGCCTGAAACGGACTCAAAGCTCTTCTATCTTATTTTATCAGGGACAAAATTAAGAGATCTGGCAGTTAGGCCATGTAAGCAGGGGGGACCCGGTGTCCATTTATCTAGCTCAGACGGCTCATCTTAACCCTACTACATCCACTATTACTTCCTAGTCTCTTTCACCTTCAGGTCCTCGAGCTGGATCTTCAGGTACCACTTGTGGTGCTGGTGCCTCTCGGCCAGGAAGACTGCGTGACTGTGGTAGCCTGCCTGGCGCAGCACCTTGATTGCAATCTCCACGTCGAAGTGGACCTCGCTCTCGCTGCTCTGAAGGGGGTTGAATGGGAAAGGAGATGTCAGAGCGTTGAGACCTTCTGTGCATGATGTCATACATACAGTATCTGTCCATTCCTTGTCCATATCCATACACAGCAATAGGTTTTCTATCATCATTTTCTAATCCAAAATAGTATTCTGGAACCCTGGAATCCTTCTCAGGTCAATGATTATGATCCTGGAAAGCTACTCGGTGTGTATGCTTTTGTTCCAGGCCATCACTAAAACATCTGCTTTGACTACTCCCAGACTTAAGTCTGGACTAGAGATCGACATATTAATTGGCATGGCAATCCACGAGGAGATTGCGTGGCAGGCTGACCACCTGTTACGCGAATGCAGCATCAAAAGGACCTTGTGGCTGCAAGAAGGCAAGGTAAGTTGCTAACTAGCATTAAACTTTTCTTTTTTTTTTTAAACAATCTTCACATAAATCACTAGTTAACAACAAATGGTTGATGATATTACTAGGTTAAGTAGCTTGTCCTGCGTAGCATATAATCAATGCGGTGCCTGTTAATTTCTCATCGAATCACAGCCTACTTCAATTTCGCCAAACGGGTGATGATTTAACAAAAGCGCATTCAGGAATAAAAGCACAATCGTTGCACAAATGTACCTAACCATAAACATCAATGCCTTTCTTAAAATCAATACACAGAACTATATATTTTTTTAAAACCTGTATATTTAGTTAAGATATTAATGTTAGCAGGCAATATTAACTAGGGAAATTGTGTCACTTCTCTTGCGTTCAGTGCAAGCAGAGACAGGATATATGCAGCAGTTTGGGCCGCTAAAAACTGAAGACCATTTCTTCCTAACAAAGACTAATTAATTTGCCAGAATTTTACATAATTATGACATAAACATTGAAGGTAGTGCAATGTAACAGCAATATTAAACTTGGGGTTGCCATCCATTAGATAAAATACGTAACGTTTCTGTACTTCACTGAAAGAATAAACGTTTTGTTTTCGAAAATTATAGTTTCCGGAATTGACCATATTAATGACCAAAGGCTAGCATTTCAGTGTAATAAAGCTGTCTGACTGAGCTGTGGTAGGCAGCAGGCTCGTAAGCATTCATTCAAACAGCACTTTCCTGTGTTTGCCAGCAGCTCTTAGCAATGCTTGATGCAATGCGCTGTTCATGATTTCAAGCCTATCGACTCCCGAGATTAGACTGGCAAAACTAAAGTGCCTATAAGAACATCCATTCGTCAAATGGTAGTCCGACCAATCGAATTGCACACTTCAAGACTGCTTCGATCACGTGGACTGGGATATGTTCCGCATTGCGGCGAACAACCTTGACGAATACGCTGAGTCGGTGAGCGGGTTTATTAGCAAGTGCATCGGCGATGTCGTACAGACAGCGTCAATTAAAACATTCCCAAACCAGAAACTGTGGATTGATGGCAGCATTTGCGCAAAACTGAAAGCGCAAATCACTGCTTTTAAATCAGGGCAAGGTGACCGGAAACATGATTGAATACAAACAGTGCAGCTATTCCCTCCGCAAGGCAATCAAACAAGCTAAGCGTCAGTATAGAGACAAAGTAGAGTCACAATTCAACAGCTCAGACACGAGAGGTATGTGGCAGGGTCTACAGTCTTGCTCCCAGACGTCTACAGTCTTGGACCAGGACGTCTTTCTCCCAGACAGACTAAACAACTTCTTTGCTCGCTTTGAGGACAATACCGTGCCACTAAAACGGCCCGTATATTTCAGCTTATATTTCTTTCATCACATTCCCAATTAGTATTTGGTAGCATTGCCTTTAAATTGTTTAACTTGGGTCAAACGTTTCAGGTAGCCTTCCACAAGCTTCCCACAATAAGTTGGGTGAATTTTGGCCCACTCCTCCTGACAGAGCTGGTGTGACTGAGTCAGGTTGGTAGGCCTTGCTTTCACATGCTTTTTCAGTTCTACCCACAAAATTTCTTTAGGATTGAGATCAAATCAAAGTTTATTTGTCATGTGCGCCGAATACAACAGTGAAACTCTTACTTACAGGCTCTAAACAACAGTGCAAAAAAGGTATGAGGAACAATAGGTAAGAACTAAAAAACAACAGTAAAAAGACAGTGAAAAATAACAGTAGCGAGGCTATATACAGTAGTGAGGCTATAACAGTAGCGAGGCTACATACAGGCACCGGTTAGTCGGGCTGATTGAGGTAGTATGTACATGTAGATATGGTTAAAGTGACTATGCATACATGATAAACAGAGAGTAGCGGTAGCGTAAAAGAGGGGTTGGAGGGTGGTGGGACACAATGCAGAGAACCCGGTTAGCCAAATGTGCAGGGTCACTGGTTGGTGGGGCCAATTGAGGTAGTATGTACATTAATGTATAGTTAAAGTGACTGTGCATATATGATAAACAGAGAGTGTGTCATTGGGCAGCTCGTGACTGTGCTTCCCTTTTGTAGTCTGTAATAGTTTGCAAGCCCTGCCACATAAAACGAGCGTCGGAGCCGGTGTAGTATGATTCAATCTTACCCTGTATTGATGCTTTGCCTGTTTGATGTTTTTTCCTCACAGGGCATAGCAGGATTTCTTGTAAGCTTCCGGGTTAGAGTACCGCACCTTCAAATTGGCAACTCTACCCTTTAGCTCAGTGCGAATGTTGCCTGTAATCCATGGCTTCTGGTTGGGGTATGTACGTACGGTCTCTGTGGGGACGACGTCCTCGATGCACTTATTGATAAAGCCAGTGACTGATGTGGTGCACTCCTTAATTCCATTGGAAGAATCCCGGAACATGTTCCAGTCTGTGATAGCAAAACAGTCCTGTAGTTAAGCATCTGCTTCATCTGAACACTTTTTTATAGATCGAGTCACTGGTGCTTCCTGCTTTAATTTTTGTATGAAAGCAGGAATCAGGAGGATAGAATTGTGGTTGGATTTTCCAAACGGAGGGCGAGGGACAGCTTTGTACACGTCCCTGTGTGTAGAGTACAGGTGATCTATAATGTTTTCTCCCCTCTGGTTACACATTTAACACGTTGGTGGAAATTAGATAATGCAGGGAAACTTAGAACTGATTTAAAGTCTCTGGCCACTAGAGCCGCCACCACTAGGTGAGTGGTTTCCTGTTTGCTTATTTCCTTATACAGCTGACTGAGTGCGGTTTAAGTGCCAGCATCGTCTGGGGTGGTAAATAAACAGCGATGATAACTCCCTAGGAAAGTAGTGTGGTCTGCTATTTATCACAAGATACTCTACCTCAGGCGAGCAAAATCTAAAGACTTCCTTAGATTTCGTGCACCAGCTGTTATTTACAAATATGCACAGACCGCCCCCCTCGTCCTCCAGACCCCCCCCCCCCCCCCCTCGTCCTGCTGTTCTATGTTGCCGGTGCAGCATATATCCCGCTAGCTGAATATCCATTTAATCCTTCAGCCACAATTCTGTGAAACATAAGATATTACAGTTGATGTCCCGTTTTTAGGATATTCGTTATTGTCCAATGATTGCACGTTGGCGAGTAATATTGACATTAACTGCAGCTTTCCCACTCGCCTTCTGCAGATCCTTGCTAGGCATCCCGCTCTGTGTCCTCTGTACCTGCGTCTCTTCCTCTTGCAAATAACTGGGATGTTGGCCTTGTCGGGTGAGAATGTCCTGTGCATCCTGCTTGTTGAAGAAAAAAATCTTTGTCTAATCTGAGGTAAGTGATCACTGTCCTGATATCCAGAAGGTATTTTTTTGCCCTAAGATAAGGTTGCAGAAATATTATGTACAAAATAAGTTAAAAATAACACGAACACATAATAGCACAATTAGTTGGGCGCCTGTAAAACTGCTGCCATTTCTCCCGGGGCCATTTTAGATCAAGGCTTATGATGGCCACTCCAATACCTTGACTTTGTTGTCCTTGAGCCATCTTGCCACAGCTTTGGAAGTATGCTTGGGGTCATTGTTCATTTGGAAGACCCATTTGCGACCAAGCTTTTAACTTCCTGACTGATCTCAAGATGTTGCTTCAATATAGCCTTATAATTTTCCTACCTCATTTTGTGAAGCGCACCAGTCCCTCCTGCAGCAAAGCACCCCAACAACATGATGCTGCCACCCCCGTGCTTCATGGTTGGGATGATGTTCTTCGGCTTGCAAGCATTACCCTTTTTCCTCCAAACATAACAATGGTCCTTATGGCCAAACAGTTCTATTTTTGTTTCATCAGACATTTCTCCAAAAAGTACAATCTTTTTCCCCATGTGCAGTTCCAAACCATAGTCTGGCTGGTTTTGAAGCAGTGTCTTCTTCCTTGCTGAGCGGCCTTTCAGGTTATGTCAATATAGGACTCGTTTACTGTGGATATAGAAACTTTTGTATCGGTTTCCTCCAGCATCGTCACAAGGTCCTTTACTGTTGTTCTGGGATTGATTTTCACTTTTCGCACCAAAGTACATTCATCTCTAGGAGACAGAACGCGTCTCCTTCTTGAGCTGTATGACGGCTGCGTGGTCCCATGGTGTTTATACTTGCGTACTATTGTTTGTACAGATGGACATGGTACCTTCAGGCATTTGGAAATTGCTCCCAAGCATGAACCAGACTTGTGGAGGTCTACAATTTTTTTTCTGAGGTCTTGGCTTATTTATTTAGATTTTCCCATGTTGTCAAGCAAAGAGGCACTGAGTTTGAAGGTAGGCCTTGAAATACATCAGTGTATGTAGTGTATGTAAACTTCTGACCCACTGGAATTGTGATACAGTGAATTATAAGTGAAATGATCTGTCAGTAAACAATTGTTAGTAATTTTTCCAACAGACTTGCCAAAACTATAATTGGTTAACAAGAAATTTGTGGAGTGGTTGAAAAAGTAGTTTTAATGACTCCAACATAAGTGTATGTAAACTTCCGACTTCAACTGTATGTATGTATGTATGTATGTATGTATGTATGTATGTATGTATATAAAAATATATATAAAAATTGTCCAATTATTCAGTATCTGCTTTTTTGGGGTCCTCCAATAATCGGTATCGCTAGTGAAAAATCAGTCGGTCGACCTCTAAGTCGGAACCATGATTATCTGAACCCCCGGAATGAAAGCCTGCACACACAGTTAACTCCCCTGCACACACCGTTAACTAACCCTTGGCTTACAGTTTAAATGCTAACCTTGATGAACTCTTCAAGCTTAGAGCTGTCCTTGAGCTTGGTGTAGCAGTTGAGCAGCAGGGTGGTGTGGTCGGCATTGGCCAGCGACTGCCGGTGCAGGGCCTGGAGGTAGGCCGTCAAATTGTGGATCCTCTGAGCATCCAGAAACTTCCGGATTACGTAAGAAGGCTCCAGCTTCCTGATTGTGCTGAGGGAGGAAGTGGAAAAAGGTTGCGTTTTCAATTTACATTTTATGGAACACAACGGCAGAGGCTTTTGGTGCTGCCTTCTGTCTGCATTCAGTGTTTACTTCAGGCAGCCAGTCTACTCCCATTGTTGGAGCACAAAACCCATTTTCTCTTTTAATTAAACACCGGTAGATTTTCCATTTCATTGTTTTTCTCTGATACCAACATGTTTGATTTAAAGCAATTGAGTTGGGAGAGCCCACCTTGCCTATACAACAGTAGTGGGAACACTGACCTCTCACAAATCCCCACCAAGAATCCAACTGACAATCTAAATGCTTAAGGATTAGCAAAAAAGCAACTTGTTGATCATGTTAACAGGACTTGATTGAATAAGACGAGGGTGGGTAGCTTTCAGTACATCCAAGTTCGTAAACATAGCTGCAAAGAAACCACTACTAAGGGATACCAATAAGAAGAGACTTGCTGGGCCAAGAAACACAAGCAATGGACATTAGACCAGTGGAAATCTGTTCTTTGGCCTGATGAGTCCAAATTTGAGATTTTTGGTTCTAAACACCTGGTCTTTGTGAGACGCAGAGTAGGTGAATGGATGATCTCTGCATGTGTGGTCCCTACCGTGAAGCATTAAGGAGATGGTGTGGGGGTGCTTTGCTGATGACACTGTCAGTGATTTACTTAGAATTCAAGGCAAACTTAACCAGCATGGCTACCACAGCAATACGCCAGCCCACCTGGTTTGCACTTAGTGGGACTATCATATGTTTTTCAACAGGACAATGACCCAAAACACATCTCCAGGCTGTGTAAGGGCTATTTGACAGAGAAGTAGAGTGATGGAGTGCTGCATCAGATGACCTTTGCCTCCACAATCACCGACCTCAACCCAATTGAGATGGTTTGGGATGAGTTGGACCGCAGAGTGAAGGAAAAGCAGCCAACAAGTGCTCAGCATATGTGGGAACTCCTTCAAGACTGTTGGAAAAGCATTCCTCATGAAGCTGGTTGAAAGAATGCCAAGAGTGTGCAAAGCTGTCATCAAGGCAAAGGGTGCCTACTTTGAAGAATCTCAAATATATTTGGATTTGTTTAACACTTCTTTGGTTACTACATAATTTCATATGTGTTATTTCATAGTTCGTAGAATAATAGTGAAGACATCAAATGTAGAAAATAGTAAAAATAAAGAAAAACCCTTGAATGTGTCCAAAATTTGTACTGGTACTGTATGTAGTATTATTATTATCTATGTATTATGAAGTTGAAGTTAGATACATCAACCCCTGGATGAGATCATACCGGATGTACTGTTGGATGGCTCCATCGTGGTCCCCCTTCACGTAGAGGTGGTCACCGTACTGCCTGAAAATCTCAGACAGCCCGTCACTGTCCAAGTGCTGGCTCTTAGCCAGGTTGATGGCCATCACAAACAGATTCTTCTTGAAGAGCATCTAAAGACAGATTGAAGCGTTAAGTGCCTTGCTCAAGGGAACAATGGTAGTAAACAATACTTGGGATCTGAAACCTGTAGTTTCTAGTTTACAGTTCAATCTGGTGCTGAGTTGAACATAATACATTGGAGGGGAAAAGAAGGCATGATGTCAGTCAGCGTATTTTGGGCTAACCTCTAGCTTGGTCTGAGTGTCTTTCTCCTGCAGCACAAACATTTTTCCATCCCGAGTCAGGATGTAGAAGGAGCCCCATTCAGCCAGAACGTCGATGATGTCATCAAAGGAAGCGCTGTAGGCAATGAACTTGTTGTCCAGGTCGTAGATTGTCAAGATTTGTTTCTCCGAAGGAGATGTCTCTCTACTCCCAAATTCAGACCTGAGTAGAGAACTTGTATTCAATACATTGTCATAGGAGATAATATATCACCTAAAAATATGCATGTTTGGTTGAATCTTTAAGGGGTGTTCTTCACAACAACAAAAAAGTACAGTTTTTTTCTTTCTACTTACAGTCAACATAAATTGATTTAGTATAAAATGACTTGCGTTTCATTTCAATAAAAAAAGGAAATGACACCTGGCTAACCTTTGACCTTTATAAGGACTCATACCCTGGCCTTGAACCTTAGGGGACCCGTTCAATAGAAATGGCTGCTGTGCCACCCTCAGAGAGTTGTTCTTACTTGTTGGGAGACTTGGTGTCCCTGGTGAGCAGCAGGAGGTAGCCCCGGTGCCAGTGGGCCAGTAGCTTGTGCCCATCGAAAGCGAAACAGGGTCCCCGTTCATCAGGCTGGTAAAGGTACACACACTCATCCCCCGCGACAATAAACTGGGAGTCCTGGGAGGGGTCTGTGAGTGCAGAGCAACGCAGCGCACAGCCGTGTGTGTCCAGTTCCAGTTTAGGGTACTCCTTCACCGACAAAGTGTAGCACTTGTCATGGGGTGGAAACAACACCAAATGAAACAGAAGTTAGTTAGTGCTCATGCTCCAAGGGAAAAGTAGTATGGCGACAGGCATGGGGTCAATGCCATTTCAAATCTATCAATTCAAATCCTCCTTGAAAATATGACACTGTCAAATATTGAATTGTACATGAATAACCTGAATTGATCTTAAACTTGTTTCTATGGATTTCACTTATCAGTGACATTTGAAAAGCTCAAATGACTTACATGGACTTTTTCCAGAGTGGCAACAAATAAGTGAGTGACTTTGCTCTGCTGACGGAAAGCGAGGCCCGTGATTGGACAGGTGCCCTCATGCAGTGTCAGGGTTTTACTGTGCCTGTCCCGGGTTATGTCACCCTTTGTCAACACCACACTGCCATCTGTGAAGCCTGCAATGACATGGGTATTATCAATTTATAACAGGGAGCAAACACAAATGTCAAAACCAAATCTCAACTATAGGTGACATGGGTAGTACTGAAGAACTGCCACTTACCAATTGCCATAAAGTTTAGGTTCTCGTGCACACTGAGGCAGGACACCTCTGTTGGTTTGTTCCCAGGAATTGCTGGGAATATTCTGGTACACAGAGGATTCCCGCTGTCACGCTTGTCCGGATTCCATACCTTCACCTGGCAAACAGTAACACAGCTGGGTTTCTAGTAACAGTTCACAAACAACTACCAAGGAAACTAAAATACTGTTTTTTGATAGTCAGTATTAAATATATCCTACTAAATGTCTTACCAGGGGGTTAATTCCTTGCTCATCCTGCCCAACCGTGACCAAAATGCTGTGTTGTTTGAGCTGGTACAGGTGGGTCACTCTCAGCTTGTAAGCCTGAAAGGAGGACAACTGTAGGGAGCGTGTCAAAAACCAGATCTGACCGTCCATATGTAATTTATTCTGGTTCAAGGAAGCATAATAATTTTAGATCAAGAGAGACAAATGGTAATTTGCATGGTTAGGGATAGAGGAGACAATTACAAAGGCAGGGCCATGTTCGAATACTCTTAACATGTATATAAATTAGCCATAGGAATAAGAAGTGTAATGAATACAAGCAATGTAAATATGTACTCTCCTTCGTCGTATGACTAGCATGTATAGCAATAATAATTTCCTTACTTGCAGCTATCCAAAGAGCATAATTTGGGCATATAAACTCAATTTCATTAACGTTATTAGTTAACTTGCTTAAAATGGCAAGACTGCTTGAGAGGGATGTCTGGTTAGCAAGTTCGTTAGCTAGAATTGACCAACTAAATTAACCATGCTATGTTAACATCATGGAAACCACCGAAAGGATATCTCCAAGAACGATGTGGCCCCGGCCCGAGTCACATGCAGATATGCCAACCGGGAGGACAAAGTTCTTCCCATTATCTCCAGCGTCCTTCACGGTCTCTTTATCAAAAAACACAAATCGTCTCCACTGTAAGAACGCAGCCATTTTCTTTGCACTGTCTGTATCCTCAGGGAAGAAATCATGTGATACACATCACAAGTCATGTGAGAGAAGGGGAGGAGGAAGAAGATAATTGTAAATTATATATATTTTTTAAATAAAATGTCAATCAACACACGAAATTAATATGTTTATCAATGTAGGTGGCAAGCAATAAGGGTGAGGGTCACAAAATAAAGTGGTTAACTGTTGATCATGTTCATTTTGAAATATCACCCATTCAATAGTGTTTTCCCCGCATTTATTTATTTTATGTATTTGACAGGGTCAATGCACATCAATTAACATTTCTAGAAATGTGCCAGATTTAGCCCGTTTGCTAATTTTCATCTGTAGTCCCTGGGTTACATATTAAAAATACATGTAGCGTCACAAACATTACTTACATAAAGTAAAGCTAAGAACTCGCTCAAATCAAGAAAAACAGGTAACCAGTAAGTAACAGATCAATCAATCAGTAATAATAAAAAATAACATTGACTTCCACATTGTTTTGACTACAACAACTAGTACTCGACGACTCAATAGGTCCCCTTAATACAATGTCATATAATTTACGCCCATTAATTGAACGTGGACCAATCACATATTGACAAAAATGTTGTTCTCGACAGACATCACCGAAATGACCTATCACTCTGTAGTACTTGGAATGTGGACGACGGGCTCTTGCCGTTATCATAACTGGGAAATCGGAAATCTCTGACTTCCGACATCAGTGCGTTCAAAACAACTGCGAACTCGGGGAAAAACGAGCTCCGGCTAGTGAAAATCGGTTAGAACCGTCATCATGTGCTGCAGGGTAGCCTAGTGGTTAGAGTGTTCAAGTTCAAATCCCTGAGCTGACAAGGTACAAATCTGTCGTTCTGCCCTTGAACAGGCAGTTTAACCCACTGTTCCTAGGCCGTCATTGAAAATAAGAATTTGTTCTTAACTGACTTGCCTAGTTAAATAAATAAATCAAACTCGGAATCACAAATCCGGAACTCGGGTATTTCTTTCCGACCTGAAGATCACTGACGTCATGATTCCACCTTGTTTATTTCCGAGTCCCCAAATAGTCTTGAAAGCACCAACAGGGTCAGCGCTGTCCTCGCGGAACACGACTCTAGTGGTTTCCACTAGATAGCGCAACCACAAAGTCAAAATCGAATATATCGTAAAAATAACTGAAAGCAAAAATGAGCTTTTTGGTGTAAATTTAAGGTCATGCATAAGGCTAACCATTTGGTTAAGGTCAGGTTTAAAGAACATACATTGTAGAAATAGGCGGGGTTTATGACTTTGTGTCTGTGGTAACTACTGACGACCGACTCGAGTGGATCCAATGAGATCACGCCGCGTTCTGGGCCCAATGGCGAGAACAAGCAGGTGATAGCAAGGGAAAAATCAAGAAATCTTTATTAGAGTGCCTACGAAGAGGTTTTTAGTTAATAGATCAAGCCAACAGTAAGAAGTATCACCTAAAATAATACAGTTTAGCTTGCTGCAAGTAAAGGCGTGCGCTTTCATTTTGTTTATATTGTTGTTTAAACCAGTCTGCTTCAAAGAACTGAACTGCTGGAGTGGAGAAGGTAAGGTTCTGCTCTGTCAGCAATGTGCCTAGCTAGTTAAGTAATTGTTTTTCCATTATATTCTAATTCCCAGCAAATACTGTTGCTCATGTGGTCCATTGACACAGTCCCAGCTACCGGTTATTTGCTAACATAGTCTCTCATTTCAAATGAAATGGTTGAGGGATTTTAAAGGTGAATTTTAACTAGCTGTGTTTCTAAAAAGCATTATTTGTATTGTAGGAAGCTACCTAAAGTATTTTTTTTATTGTAGGAAGCTACCTAACCGTTTACAGAACCCAAGACTTCTCTTTGTTTTTGAATGAATGGTCAAGGCATCACCTGCGCTGGGCGTCCATGGCATTCATACTGTACGCCAGTGCTCCATGATGGGGCTAGAGGTTTCCACGATCATGTATTTGAATATGAATAACTACATGCTATATAGCCATTAGCTTGCTGATTGCCTATTGTTTTCTACTTGATATAGACATTAGCTAGCCTAAATCCTTTATTTCGCGAAACGTGCCCTAGTCCGTAGATAGAAAAATAATTGCCTCACGGTTTCATCATGCTTCCTGACTTTTCATCAGCACTTGAATTAAGTCACAGAACTAAACTGAGTCACAGAACATCCACTTATCTGAACAGTGGTAGAAAAAGTACCCAACATCATACTTGAGTCATTTTCTGTTAAGTTATCTTTACTTATACTCCAGTGAAAGTCACCCAGTGGTATACTACTTGAGTGAAAGTCAAAGTATTTTGTTTAAAATATACTTTACTTGGAAACTTAATGTAATTGCTGCAATGTACTTAAGTATCAAGTTAAAGTAGAACAAATCGTTTCAAATTACTTATATTAAGCAAAGCAGATGGCCACTTAATATTTATTTACGGATAGCCAGAGGCAGGCTCCCACTCAGACATAATTTACTTACGAAGCATGTGTTTTTTGTGTCTGCCAGATCAGAGGCAGTAGGGATGACCAGGGACGTTCTCTTGACAAGTGTGTGAATTACACTATTTCTGTCCTGCTAAGCATTCAAAATGTATCTAGTAGTTTTGGGTGTCAGGGAAAATGTATGGAGTAAAAATTACACTGTTCTTCAGGAATGTAGTGAAGTAAAAGTTGTCAAATATTAATAGTGAAGTACAGATATTCAAAAAAAACTACCTAAGTAGTACTTTAAGCATTTTTACTGAAGTTCTTTACACCACTGCCTGAATGCACCTGGACAGTGAAGGTGGCATATTTTGGAAATTTGGAAGGAGGAGAGATGACTAGAAATGATGCGTTTGACCGTTTTATGTGTGGATTAATTAGAGGACCTTGTGCATTTCAGGTAAAATAACTCAATGTTTATATTCCGGGACAAATTAGGAATTGCAATCTGGGAGACGGATTTACATAGGAACAATAGAGCCTGGGACCTAATTTAAAAAAATCTGCTTTGGTTTTTCTTAATTTTTTTGCCTGCCATATCAATTCTGCTATAGTCTGAGACATTATTTTAAGTTTTAGAAACTGGGCCTGAGTAACAGGCAGTTGACTTTGAGCACGTCAGTCAGGCGGAAATTCACGAAATTAGTCCCTATCCCTAACAAGTTAATGCTTTTTGACCAGTTCCCAAATTAACGTAATTGGTTCAGAGTTTGTTTTGATATTTTAACCTGCGTGTCGTGATCGCGTTTGGTGTGGGGGGGACAAAATACATTTATGCACGATGACGCAAGCGTGCAGCCGGTTTGGTTTCGTGCTGAAGAATGGCAGCGCATTATCTAAGTATTCTTGTGGACTTCCTACATCTGCACTGGTATGACAAGTTTTGTATAGGTGAAAGCAATGTGGTGTATGACCACCAGGCTTTGGCTTTCACCGCTCCTCCTGTTCAACAGTGCAGGTGACGGAATGGACACACAAGAACAGGAGTCATCTTTGAGATGTTCCTTTTACCTTACTTGCTGCTCTAGAGCAGTGGTTCCCAAACTGTGCGGCACCAGGTTTTTTTTGGAGCTCAACACGGCTTTCAAGTTGTAATAGTAGAATTCACAAGGTGCTATTTCGAAGTTGGGTAGTGCATCAGTGTTCCTCTTCTCATGCCAGTCATTGCATACCGTAGAGCTATTTATAACTTGTTAGAAATCTCCAGCTCAACTAGCCCATGTCAGTTAATGTTTTTTAGCAATGTTTTTTTGCCTATAGATTTAGTTGGAATGTTTGAGTCACTCAAATATCACATAAATAAACATTAGGCATGACAATGTGTAGAACTGCAGGGAATAAGCTTTAAACTTGCTAAATTTTCTCTCTGCCAACAAGAGGGGTGTGAACAATGTGTCACGTACAGGACTTGTGCCCATAGAAAGATATAAAGACATGGTGTGGGGGGGGTTGTGATGATCCCCAATTCTGGAAGGGGGGCCTGAGTGGAAACACTAGAGCAGAGTTTCCCCAAAATCAGTCTTAGGGCCCCCCTGGGTGCACTGATTCAAATAAAGCTTGATGAGTTGGTTATTTTAATCAGCTGTGTAGTGCTTGGGCAAAAAAAAATGTACTACTGGGGGATGTGCTCACTCTATTTCCTTTCTGAAACATTACTTTTTACTATTTGCTGATATGCATTGTATAGAGAAATTGATGTTCTTGTGCATTTGTTTTTTTTTTAAGTGTAACGGATGTGAAACGGCTAGCTTAGTTAGCGTGGGCGCTAAATAGCGTTTCAATCAGTGACGTCACTTGCTCTGAGACCTTGAAGTAGTAGTTCCCCTTGCTCTGCAAGGGCCGCGGCTTTTGTGGAGCGATGGGTAACGATGCTTCGAGGGTGACTGTTGATGTGTGCAGAAGGTCCCTAGTTCGCGCCCGGGTATGTGCGAGGGGACGGTTTAAATTTGTACTGTTACATAAGCACCTGCCAAATTGATATTTGATCCCCAAAAAAGACTTCTAAAACAAATGACAACATTTGTAGCTAATGGATTTGTACAGGATGACAAAACCGAGTCGAGGATAATGAATCTTTGAGGTCTCAAAATATTGAACCAATTATTTCTTCAGCACACTTACCATGTCACTAAGAAGGCTGCTGTTAGCATTTGAATATCTGTTTTTGTTCTGCTTTGTGTGTGTACAGGTCACCATGAGGAGGAAGCTGACTTTATGGGCTCCCTTCTGCCTCGTCTTGGCTCTGCTGCCTTCAAAAACAGGTACTAACACTATACATGGTAATTCCATCCAAGACACCTGCCCGCATCAAGCACCGGCAGATTCGCTTAACACCAAATTCAAATTTCAACATAAATCTGAATGCCTCCATTTTGAGTGCGAGAAGAAAATGGACACGTGCAGAGGATATAGTTAATCTGTCACATTACAATATGATGCATTGTCTGTATTTGTAACTATTTACACATTAATTTACTGATGCACGGATGAACATTGATTAAGTTCAACTGATGCAAAAGACTGATTAATCACTCACATTGCCACCATACCACTGTAGCCAGTGAGAAATCATTGAAGCTAATCACCTTTAGTATTGTCTCACTTAGTCTGTAATAGAGGTTGACCGATTATGATTTTGAACGCCGATACCGATTATTGGAGGACAAAAAAAGCTGATACCGATTGATTGGATGATTTTTTTAACATGTATTTGCAATGACAATTACAACAATACTGAATGAACACTTATTTTAACTTAATATAATACATCATTAAAATCAATTTAGCCTCAAATAAATAATGAAACATGTTCAATTTGGTTTAAATAATGCAAAAACAGTGTTGGAGAAGAAAGTGGAATATGTGCCATGTAAGAAAGCTAACGTTTCAGTTCCTTGCTCAGAATATGAGAACATATGAAAGCTGGTGGTTCCTTTTTAACATGAGTCTTCAATATTCCAAGGTAAGAAGTTTTAGGTTGTAGTTATTATAGGACTATTTCTCTTTCTACCATTTGTATTTCATTAACCTTTGACTATTGGATGTTCTTATAGGCACTTTAGTATTGCCAGTGTAACAGTATAGCTTCCATCCCTCTCCTCGCTCCTACCTGGGCTCGAACCAGGAACACATCGACAACAGCCACCCTCGAAGCAGCGTTACGCATGCAGAGCAAGGGGGACAACTACTCCAAGTCTCAGAGCGAGTGACGTTTGAAATGCTATTAGTGCGCACCCAGCTAACTAGTTAGCCATTTCACATCACATCGTTACACCAGCCTAATCTCGGGAGTTGATAGGCTTGAATTCATAAACAGCAGAGCTGCTGGCAAAACACACAAGTGCTGTTTGAATTAATGCTTATGAGCCTGCTGGTGCCCACCATCGCTCAGTCAGACTGCTCTATCAAAACATACACTTAATTGTAACATGACACACAGAAATACGAGCCTTAGGTCATTAATATGGTAGAATCAGGAAACTATAATCTCAAACAAAACATGTATTATTTCAGTGAAATACGGAACCATTCCGTATTTTATCTAACGGGTGGCATCCATCAGTCTAAATATTCCTGTTACATTGCACAACCTTATATGTTACGTCATAATTATGTACAATTCTGGCAAATTAGTTCGCAATGAGCCAGCGGCCCAAACTGTTGCATATTCCTGACTCTGCGTGCAATGAACGCAAGAGAAGTGACAATTTCACCTGGTTAATATTGCCTGCCAACCTGGATTTCTTTTAGCTAAATATGCAGGTTTAAAAATATATACTTCTGTGTATTGATTTTAAGGCATTTGATGTTTATGGTTAGGTACACGTTGGAGCAACGACAGTCCTTTTTCGCGAATGCGCACTGCATCGATTATATGCAACGCAGGACACGCTAGATAAACTAGTAATATCATCAACCATGTGTAGTTATAACTAGTGATCATGATTAAGTTTAATGATAGCTAGCAACTTACCTTGGCTTCTTACTGCATTTGCGTAACAGGCGGGCTCCTCATGAGGCAGGTGGTTAGAGCGTTGGACTAGGTAACCGTAAGGTTGCAAGATTGAATCCCTGAGCTGACAAGGTAAAAAGCATGTGTCGTTCTGCAGTTAACCCACCGTTCCTAGGCCGTCATTGAAAATAAGAATGTGTTCTTTAACTGACTTTCCTAGTTAAATAAAGGTGTAAAAAATTGAGAACTTGAAATCGGCCCTAATTAATCGGCCATTCCGAATAATCGGTCGACCTCTAGTCTGTAATCATCACTTTGTTATTACAAAAGTACAGGTAATGGAATAATCATACCTATTATTTTGTCCATACAGCCTCTGTTGCAGTCATGTCAGTTGACCTGGGCAGTGAGTGGATGAAAGTAGCGATAGTGAAACCTGGCGTGCCAATGGAGATTGCTCTAAACAAGTGAGTATTGCTATTTTCATTGTCTCTAGCCATGTCATCGCAATGGGTTTAGGACTTTGTGCTTTTAGACAGAAATCCCTATTCCATTTCATGTTTGATAAGTATTCATAGTTATTAATATCGTACTCATCGCTGATGTGTGAGTACGCTAGCTGTTCTTTAGTGTTTACAATGCATGTTAACATGGCAATACCTAAATGGGCCCGTGTTGAATAGTGAATGAAAATTGGCTGAACTAAGGGTCAGTTCACGATAAAGTAAAAAAAAAAAAAAAGCATTCTCAAAGCTTTAACTTGTTTCAAATAGTCTGTCTTATCCTTCTTTGTGTTACACAGGGAGTCCAGGAGGAAAACGCCAATAGCTGTGTGTTTAAAAGAAAACGAGAGACTTTTTGGAGACAGTGCATTGGGAGTGGTAAGGCACTTTGTCATTGATAACCTACCAGGTCACATGTTTTAAAATGTCTATCATGCAGTTAGTGCTCTGTACTCCCCCATGTGAATCAATGAAGTTCATGAATTAATATCTACACTGACAATGATTTGTTTTTCTTTCTCCCGCAGTCTGTGAAGAACCCCAAATTTGTCTATAGGCATCTTCAGAGCCTCCTTGGCAAGAAGCATGACAACCCACAGGTGGCGGTCTATCAGAAACGCTTCCCCGAGCACCATCTGGTGACAGATGAGAGTCGGGGCACAGTTCTCTTTAGCAACTCGGAGTAAGTCGTTTTTGATTTAATCTCATTGGTTCCCTTTTCCTTTGTTTAGCAGGAGGTGATTGAGCCAAGTGATTTGTTGACGAGTACTAATAATATGGACTTCTATGGACGGTATGGGGGAAAATGCTGACCCATTAACTTATTGTTTGTCAGTGTACAACGTTCCTTTGGGTACTGCCCAAATAGCACATTTTAAACCGCCTGTGACAATGTCATTGATCCAGTATGTCCTATGCTGTAGTTGTGGATAAGAGTGATTGGTTCTGGGGCCTCGTTTCTCTAAGGCATTGTGGCACAGCGGTCTAAGGCACTGCATTGCAGTGCTGGAGGCATCACTACAGATCCAAGTTCGATCCCAGACTGTCGCAGCCGGCCGCAACCGGGAGACCCATGAGGCGGCGCACAATTGGCCCAGCGTCCAGGTTAGGGGTGGGTTTGGCTGCCTGGGATGTCCTTGTCCCATCACGCTCTAGCGAGGCCTTGTGGCGGCTGGGTAAATACATGCTGACTTCAGTCACCAGCTGTACGGCGCTTCCTCCGACACATTGGTGCGGCTGGCTTCCGGGTTAAGCGAGCAGTGTCAAGAAGCAGTGCGGCTTGGTTGGGTCGTGTTTAGGAGGATGCATGGCTCTCAACCTTCGCCTCTCCCGAGTCTGTATGGGAGTTGTGGTGATGGGACAAGACAAACTACCAATTGGATATCATGAAATTGGGGTGGAGAAAGGGGTTACAAAAAAATAATATATATTTTATAAAAATATGAAAAGTGCTTGGCTGTAATGTCTACTCTGTTTTCCTGCAGAGAAATGCAGTACTCTCCAGAGGAGCTCCTGGGCATGGTTTTGAACTATTCACGTGGACTTGCTCAGGACTTTGCAGGTTTGTCTGTTCACTAGTAGTACGGGGAAAAGGTTCTCTCAACATTGTTGCCCAATTATTTTGAAGCCCCCCTTGAATGTATTTTACTCTCGCCCACAGAGCAGCCCATCAAAGATGCAGTGATCACCGTCCCAGTCTTTTTCAATCAGGCAGAGCGCAGAGCAGTCCTGCAGGCCGCACAGATGGCAAGTGTTAAAGTCCTTCAGCTCATCAACGACAACACGGCGGTGGCACTCAACTACGGCGTCTTCAGGAGAAAAGACATCAACAGCACAGCACAGGTGCGCTAACTAGACTGCTTTTACAAGCGTCTTTTAACTAGGTTAAGTCTTTTTGAGTTGCGCTTCATAAGTTGTTTCGTGGGTCAGAAAAGTTGCTTGGTGTAACCCTAGACTTACATTCCCGTTGTCTCTCGCTACAGAACATAATGTTCTATGACATGGGTTCAGGCAGCACAACGGCAACCATCGTCACATACCAGACAGTCAAAACTGAAGAGTCGGGTTCCCAGCCACAACTCCAGATACGAGGAGTGGGGTAAGACAAAAGGACCTGTATACCCACTTTTACACACACACACTGCAACACAGGATGTTGGGGAAAGCACACGCCTTGCACTCTGCTCTCATCATTAAGAAATAAGTACTAGTTTTGTTTTCATTCCATATACAGTGAGCTCCAAATGTATTAGGACAGTGATTTAAAAAAACACGTTTTGGCTCTACTCAAGCACTTTGGAATGATAGAATGAGTATGAGGTTAAGGTGTGGACTGTCCACTTGAATTTCAGGCTTTTCATCCATATCGGGTGAACTGTTTCGAATTCACAACACTTTTTGTACGTAGTCCCCCCTTTTTAGGGGACCAAAGGAATTGGGACTAATTCCGCTGTGTAGTTAAGTATTTGGTCTCATATTCATGGTACGCTATGACCACATCAAGTTTGACTTGACAAATTTGTTGGATGCATTTACTGATTGTTTAGGTTGTTTCAGATTATTTTGTGACCAATAGAAATTAATTGTAAATAATGTATTGTCATTTTATTGTAACTAAGAATGTTTCGAAACACTTCGACGTTCATGTGGATGCTACCATGATTACGGATAATCCTGAATGCGTTGAGTATTATTACAAAAATATTATATCCCCCCCCCAAACATGCTAACCTCCCCTGTTATTGTAATGGTGAGGTTAGCATTTCTTGGGTGTTTGATATTTGTGCTCCTAACCCTAACTTTATAATATACCATATAAGTGAATTTGTCCCTATACCTTTGCTCCCCTAATAATAGGGGGGGGGGAGATTATGTACAAAAAGGTGTTCTCTAAACGGTTCATCTGATATGGCTGAATATACCCTCATATTAAAGCTTAGTCTGCACTTCAACCGCATAGTCATTGAATCTTTTCAAAACAATGTGTCACTGTCCCAATTCTTTCGGAGCTCACTAAGTATTTGTATTTTCAATGTCTTATTGTGGCTCGATGACAAGCACATTTCTCAAATGTTCCTATCCTAACAATGTTCTGTCTTTGACCAGGTTTGACCGCTCTCTGGGGGGCTTTGAGATGGAGCTGCGGCTGCAGGACCACCTGGCCAAGCTATTCAACGAGCAGAAGAAGACCAAGAAGGACGTGAGGGAGAACCACCGGGCCATGGCCAAGCTCCTCAAGGAGGCCCAGAGACTCAAGACTGTGCTGAGCGCTAATGCCGAATTCATGGCACAGGTGACGGGACCTTCGCTAACCCCAGTCTTACACCATTCTCCTTACCTTTGCTGCAGTTGAGAGTAGTTACCAGTTACTCCCATGTCACCCGTAGTGTTCTACTGTAGATGTGTAACCTTGTCAAATAATTACACAGGTGAAGCCATCGCATTGCTTCTTTATCCCTCCATTCCCTGTCACTTCCAGTCTTGCACTGTTCTGCACATTTAGAGAAATAAGGTCTTTTTTTGGTAACGTTTCTTATGTATTGATGTTCTGTCAGATGTGTTAGATCTGAAAGTAAGCACCCATTCATTTGGGGAAATGTTTTTAGCTGCACTTTTACAGTTATCCATAGTGTTCTACTGCAAATGTGTATTACAGTACATGTAAACCCAATATACTCGCACTCTCTTTGTTGTTCAGGTGGAAGGGCTGCTGGATGACATGGATTTCAAGGCCAAGGTGACCCGTGTGGAGTTTGAGACCCTGTGTGCTGACCTTTTTGAGAGAGTGCCTGGCCCTGTACAGGATGCCCTCAGCTCTGCAGAGATGTCCCTGGTGAGTCACTGTAGCTTGTGTGCATTCATTAGGCACCAAATGGACTTAACCAGGAAGGGACTCCCTGGATTTGTCCATTAACTAGATTTTTGGTTTTCCATTGAAAACCTTAAAACATTTCCCATTGAGTGCCTTATTAATGAACATGACACTTGTTTGTCTTGATATTTTAGTAAAGCAGTGGCCAACTTTATTTTACATTTTGGGGAGACTTGGGACTTTTTATGCACAAACGACAGACAAAAGCATCAAAAGTCACAGGAAAACCAGCATTATCAAAAAGAAAACTAAAGGATATTTGTTCTGAAGTGTCTTCGATCTGAGATGACAGATCTGGAGACAGAAGTCTCTATATACTTCCATTCATTTTTTTTCAACTGGTACCGGGGGACCTTCAGGCGAGTCTTGTGATGCCTGTGGGCGTCCTAGAGCAAAACAACCAACGTGTTTGTGAGTCTCACCTTTGCAAAGAGAGCTCATATTAGTGTGTAGCCCAAACTGTTTTGACTCTACAGACAGAACTTGGCAGCTCGGCTGTACCGGCATCAGATGAGTCCCAAGATGCTTGTGGGGGTCGAAGAGAAAAACATAGCCTTAACTTTCCATAGAGGGGTCATAATATACCGGACAAAAATATAAACGCAACTATTTAGAGTTAGTTCATATAAGGAAATCAGTCAATTGAAATAAATGTATTGGGCCCTATTCTGTGGATTTCTCATGACTATTTCTCATGACTAGGAATACAGATATGCATCTGTTGGTCAGACCCCCCCTGATCCCCATGGATCAGAAAAAAGTCCGTACCTGGTTTGACCATTTGCCTCATGCAGTGCGACACATCTCCTTCGTGTAGAGTTGATCAGGCTCTTGATTGTGGCCTGTAGATGCTGGATATTGGCGGGAACTGGAGTATGCTGTCGTACACGTCGATCCAGAGCATCCCAAACATGCAGACCATGGAAGGACCATATGCAGTCCACTGAACTGGGACATTTTCAGCTTTCGGAATTGTGTACAGATTGTTGCGACACGGGGCTGTGTATTATCATGCTGAAAATGAGGCGACGGCGGTGAATGAAAGGCACGACAATGGGCCTCAGGATCTCGTCACGGTATCTCTGCATTCAAATTGCTGTAGATTTAAAATGCAATTGTGTTTGTCCGGAGCTTATGCCTGCCGATACCAAAACCCCACCGCCACCATGGGGCAAACCGCTCACCCACACAATGCTGTAAACATGGTCTGTGGTTGTGAGGCTGGTTGAACATACTGACAAATTCTCTAATTACAGACAGAAATACTTAGTTTCATCAGCTGTCCGTGTGGCTGGTCTCAAACGATCCTGCAGGTGAAGCCGGATGTGGAGGTCCTGAGCTGACGTGGTTATACATGGTCGGCAGTTGTGAGGCTGGTTGGACGTACTGCCAATTTCTCTAAAATGACGGAGGCGGCTTACGGTCGAGAAATTAACATTCAATTCTCTGGCGACTGCTCCGGTGGACATTCCTGCAGTCAGCATGCAAATTGCACGTGGCATTGTGTTTTGTGACAAATAGGGATAAACACATTTTTGCACCACATTTGAGAGAAATAAGCTTTGTGTGGCACAATTTTGGGATCTTTTTTATTTCAGCTCATGAAATATGCGACCAATGCGTTACATATTTTTCAGTAGTTTAGGCCAACCCGTTTGGACGCCACAGACTATTTTGTAAGACTGATTTGCAGGATGTCTCATGGTCTGACACACTGCAGATGTGGAAGTCCGACAGGCAGATGTGGTGGATTGAGACACTTCCAATGCAAAACAAAAACATATCTTGCTTAAACTGAACAGATTTTTATGGGATTGTTGTGTTCTGCTAATTAGATTTCCACGAGGGTGTGGACATTGACCTTACGGGGTTAAACATGACATGTTTCAGCATGTCAAGCGTTCAGAGATTTCTACAGAGATTGAACCAACACATGTTTGTTTATTTGCAAGTACTGTAAGTACATCTTCCAACATTGTTTTCCAACAGGATGAGATCGAGCAGGTGATCCTTGTGGGTGGCTCCACCCGAGTGCCTAAGGTGCAAGAAGTGCTGCTCAAAGCCGTTGGGAAGTATGTCAACAGTTTCACTTGACACTGTCAATACTTGGGGCTCTACACTACATGAGGGACATATTGTCCAGGGTTTTGGCTGTAAGATGTAATATTCAAAACAAACCTTCCTAGACAATGAAACACAATAGAATAGAGTAAGTGCTTCACCTGAAAGTGTCATAGGTAGTATCTACTAGAGTGATGGTATGTAACTCACATGTTGGAAATGATCCATCTGGGATGAAAAGGCTTAAAGGAATAGTTAGACTCAAAATCAAACTTTGCCAGGTTTTTGGACCTGAAAAATGGAAATTAGACTAAAGTGTACACCATTTGTTGTGAAGATCAGCTAGATATGCCTTAATTGCAAATTAATATGAAAATAGGCCAATGTTCCCTTAAATATGGGCACTGAGCAAATTGCAGGTCTGAGCGTGAACTTGAAAGTTGTGAAAATTCTGTGCAACTTCCGGCTGTGCCTATTTTAAGTTGCCAAGTAGACTACGATGGCTTTTTGATCATAATGTATTAGGCCTACAGTGCCTTGCAAAAGTATTCAGTATTCCCCCTTGGCGTATTTCCTATTTTTGTTGCATTACAACCTGTAATTGATTGTAATTGTAATTTTATATGGATTTCATGGAATGGACATACACAAAGTAGTCAAATTGTGAAGTGGGGGAAAATTAACTTGTTTACAAAAATTCTACAAAATGAAAAGAGTTGTGCGTATGTATTCACCCCCTTTGCTATGAATCCCCCTAAATAAGATCTGGTGAAACCAATTACCTTCAGAAGTCACATGAGTTAGATTGCCCACAGGTGGACTTTATTTAAGTGTCACATGATCTGAGTATGTGTATATATGCATGCATGCACCTGTTCTGAAAAGAGTCTGGGGCACCACCAAGCATGTGGTGGTGCCCCAGACCACCAAGCATGCACCATGAAGATCAAGGAGCTCTCCAAACAGGTCAGGGATTAAGTAGTGAAGTACAGATCAGGGTTGGGTTATAAAAAAATATCAAACTTTGAATGCCCCACATTAAATGAAAAGAAAATGGCACCACAACAAACCTGCCAAGAGAGGGCCTACCACCAAACTCAGACCAGGCAAGGAGGGAATTACTCAGAGGCAACAAAGAGACCATGAAGGAGCTGCAAAGCTCCACAGCAGAGATTGGAGTATCTGTCCGTAGGTCCACTTTAAGCCGTACATTCCACAGAGCTGGGATATATTGGAGAGTGGCCAGCAAAAGCCATTGCTTAAAGAAAAAAATTAGCAAACACATTTGGTTTTTGCCAAAAGGCATATAGGAGACTCCCCAAACATATGGAAGAAGCTACTCTGGTCAGATGAGACTAAAATTTAGCTTTTTTTGTTCAAGGAAATTAACACCATCACCCTGAGAACACCATCTTTTTCATTGGCAGGGACTGGGAAACTGTTCAGAATTGAAGGAATGATGGATGTCGCTAAATACAGGGAAATTGTTGAGGGGAAACCTGTTTCCGTCTCCCAGAGATTTGAGACTGGGACAGAGGTTCACCTTCCAGCAGGACAATGACCCTAAGCATACTGCTTAAGCAAAACTTGAGTGTTAAGGGGAAACGCATTTAAATGTCTTGGAATGGCCTAGTCAAAGCCCAGACCTCAATCCAATTGAATATATGTGGTATGACTTAACCATTGCTGTACACCAGCGGAACCTATCCAACTTGTAGGTGCTGTAGCAGTTTTGCCTTGAAGAATGGGCAAAAATCCCCGTGGCTAGATGTGCCAAGCTTATAGACATACCCCAAGAGACTTGCAGTGGTAATTGCTGCAAAAGGTGGCTCTACAAAGTGTTTACTTTTTTTTTCTTGTTCGTTTCAGAAAATAAAATATTTAGCATCTTCAAAGTGGCAGGCATGTTGTGTAAATCAAACGATACAAACTCCCCCAAAATCTATTTTAATGCCAGGTTATAAGGCAACAAAATAGGAAAAATGCCAAGGGGGGGGCGGGGTGAACTCTTTCGCAAGCCACTGTACCTGCCATAAAACAATGGTGAAAATGCATCCCATAACATTTTAACATGGAAATAGCTGTTCTATCATTCAGCCTACAGTAGCAGCCAATGTGTGGTGGTCAATGTAGGCCTACATTCCATGAGACTTTTGAAAGAAACATGCAGGGATTGACATTGACCTGTTATCTAGTCCTTCAAACAAGGTTACTGAATGTGGTGGTTGCAAGAAACCACTTTACGTTATTGTTCCCGAACCATTTATTATAATGAATCAGACAAATGATGCTAACATCTGCCTATTGGCTACTTGGCTTAGTCAAGCCAACCTCAAAATACAACAGACCCTTTTTTAAGACCAAAAATAGTTCTATACCGGACTTTCTTTTCAACGATGTCTAGAAATGTACATGTTTTGTGCTCTTGTATGAAGCAATGACACCCCTATTGCTGACTAGAAATTAGCTTTTAACTGGGCTAATATTTCACTAACTAGCGAAGGATATTAATCAAATGTGCACACGTGGCTACATGCAGCTCTTGCTTTGATCTCAAAACAAGCACATCTAAGCCTGTAAACAGTCCACTTCAAAAAATGTCACAGATCTGTATATGGCAATGGTCTATTTGCATATAGGCCTACTGCAGCTCTGATTGGTTATGCTGCACCGGTCTGTGTAGAGTACGGGTCCAATAGCATCCTACTCCAACGCGGTCTGCCTACAGAAAAATCTCTTATACATTTTGTTACATTATGTTGCATTGAAAGTGGCTATTGCTTTGATCCCAATTGCCACAGTAAAGGGAAATGATAGTTAACACCAACTGGTTAAACTTTAGAAAGTTGAGTGAAGTTGTCTCGTGCACTTCTCCGTTCTGCGGTAGTCCCGGGGAGCTGCACGGCCGTCTCGGGCTACACCGCAGCTTCGAGTGAACATTGGTTGAGGCATGTAGTTTCATATACAGACCATTTGACTACTTTTGAGGTCTGAAAAAGTATCTGGCCAACCTTGTTTTTGAAGTGATATTTCACTTTGACCTGACTGTGTAGAGAGGAGCTAGGGAAGAACCTCAACGCAGATGAGGCTGCAGCCATGGGGGCTGTGTACCAGGCCGCTGCCCTCAGCAAGGCCTTCAAAGTCCAACCTTTCCTGGTTAGAGAGGCAACCGTTTTCCCCATTCAGGTAACACAGCCCATTCTTTAACATTGAAACCCATCCCTTAAATAAATAATAATAATTGAATTGCGTCAATCCAAAATGAAAGTAAAAGCTAAGCACCACACAACTGCATGTCATATGGTGCTCATCTTTTACATTTATTTTGGATTGTAGCATACAGCTGTGTTTGTTTCTCTCACTCTCCAGGTGGAGTTCACAAGTGAGATGGAGGAGGATGGTTCCAGGATCCTGAAGCACAACAAGCATATTCTGTTCCAGAGGATGGCCCCCTACCCCCAGAGCAAGGTCTTCACCTTCAACCACACTGACGACTTTGCCTTCAACATCAACTACGGCGATCTCAGTTTCCTTGGCCAGGAAGACCTCAGGTGAACACCACCCAAAATAAAGTTGGATTTAATTGGTCGGAATTTAGGTCCGGTTTCCTGGACACAGATTAAGCCTAGGCATGGACTAAAGCATGCTGAATGGATGTTATTACGATCTCTTTTAGTTGGAATTTGGACTAATCTTCCACGAGTCCTCAAACATTAAAATACAACTTATAATAAGATCACATTTTCACATACAACACACTGTAACAGACTTAACACTGACATATTGACCAGATAAAGTCTGAAATTGTAGTTTGATTCCTTCATCTACCATAGTCCTGCACAACCTTCCAATTTAAATGGTTCTAAAGTATTATTTGAATTTATATTGGAAGGTTTCTGGTTTGCTCAGAAGTTATTCCATTTCTTCATGGCTCTAAATCATAATGTTCTTGTCTTCTGTCTAGATAAAACATAGATGGTGGACAATCTATTCCTAGTATTTACTGAAAGTCTGTCTCTTACCAAGTGTATACTGTTGTGAATAGTTTGGCTGTTTTTTAAATGGTGTACATTGTGAAATAAAATAAGCATGTTTTTTTAATTCTTGATTGATGACCAACAACTCACTGAGCATGACTACAACAGAAGAACCATATCTCTACCTTTAAACAATCCTTGTTGCTTTGTTCTGTGCGATCTGCAGCCTCCTAATGTCACTTACTGATGCATGTCCCCAGACCACAGAACAGTAGGTCACCTGACTACCAATTAATGCTTGGGTTGTTTGCCGTAGAACATTTCCCGGTAAATATTTGGCTATACTTCTGATCATGCATGCAATTTGAATATATTTTTTTACATGAGTTTGAGACAACCATGATAAGCAGTTGTCTTGCTGCACCCGTAGTAGTTTGGTTTCTGACACTTCCTCAATTTGTGGTTCCCCCCCAATACTTAATTGTATCCCATGCTTTGTTGGCCTTTTGCTGGTAGAACAGACCAACATAACCTTGGTTTTCCTGGTGTTCAAAACAAGTTTGTCCTGGGAAACCCACTCCATTATTTCCTGGATCTACTTGTAGAGCCTGCTGTACTGTTGAACCAGTTGTCTTGCTGTATAAATTGTAGGATCATCTGCAAATATAGTAGCTTGAGTTTCAGATAAGACAAAAGCAAGGTTATATATGTGTGTAAAGTGGCCCAATGGAGAATACATTGTTTGTTTTTAGCCTAGGATTTGATTGTCTGTGTCCAGGAAATCGGCCCATAGATTTACCCCACTCTGTGAGCCAACACGGCTAAACGGCATGGTCTGAAAAGGTTTTATGTAGACCGCCTGGAAAATTAAGGATATGCTATAGCAGCGTTTGTTCGGCCATTTATATTAGGGCTATAGACACTAGGGGGACAAATAAAGCTGTTTTGAATTTAATTGGAATGTAAGTGACTTACAGCTAACTTACCTGTTGCATTCACATTCAATTATCATCAGATGCATTAACTTGGAGGGGTCTGAATTTTAATTGTAAATAAAAAAGTGTAATTTCTTTCTTCCACCAGTGTCTTTGGCTCTCTCAACCTGACCACAGTGCAGCTGTCTGGGGTGGGCAGCAGCTTCCAGAAGCACACAGATGCTGAGTACAAGGGCATCAATGCCAGCTTCAACATGAACGAGAGTGGCGTGCTCCTCCTTGACCGGGTCAGTACCATATAATTACTTATCGAATGTGAATTATATGAACTCTATGGTCAGTGCAATCCTCTAATGCTTATGGAGCTCCTCTCTGGAAGTACAACTAAACCTCAAATACAAAACACATCAGGCTTTTTACACTTTCAAGATGGTTGCAAAATACATCCAAATAATATTTTATATTTACTTTAAGGTTTGATGCAATTTACTTTTTTTAAATGTAAATCTACATTCTCATCGTGTTTGCATCTGAGGATTGTAAAATGCCTTAATCTACCCACATAAACCCAATTAAAATTGGCTTGGTTTGAAGTTATTTTGAGTTGATTTAGACACTATTGAACTCTGTTTTGGGGTAATCGACATTGACCTAAGTTGCTTTCTTCAGGTGGTGTCTGTGTTTGAGACCGTTGTGGAGGAGGAGTCTACTCTGACAAGTAGGTTTTATGCTAACATCGTAATCATTTAACATCTGATCACCCCTCATAATCATAGTAGAGGTGGGCGACAGACAAAATTGCCTGAATTGATGCAAGAACTACGTTTATAACATTAATGTGCATCACTTTTTAAATTATCTTTTCAAATATTGTTACTAGTTTGGTTGTATGAAAAAGGAAACCGCACACTGATCTTGATAGTATCACTGATTTTTAAAAGCTTACGTATCGGCCTCACTTCTGACGAAGGCCGTGCGACCGATATGTAAGCTTATTAAAGATCAGTGATACTATCAAGAGCAGTGTGCGGTTTCCTTTTTCATTCATCAACTGTTGCCATGAACCTGCAAAAAGTTTGCTCAGATGTGTGAGTGCCTTTTGAATTTTGAGTTACTAGTTTGGTTGTAGCCATCAATTGTCAAATTAACAATCACCCATATTAGCATACTTATTTAATTTCAAGCTTCACATTTCTCTAGTATAGGCCATGAACTAATGAACTATATCAGCAAAATTCCTGCGATAAGGATCTGTACGGTAATGTCGATAATTTTCAGGTTATTGTCCCAGCTCTAAATCAGTCTCTTCCATGTCTTAATTCTGTCTCTTTTGACCTGTCAGAACTGGGAAATACAATTTCCAACCTGTTTGGAGGGGGATCCTCGGAACCCAACACAAATGTGACTGAACCAGTTCAGGTAACCCTCTACTAAAGTTACCATTCTAATGTAACAAGCACCAGAGTTCCTCCTGAACACTAGTTCATGGCTGTCTAACTCTCTCTGCCGCTCCCCTATTGTCTCTGAATCCAGGATGAGAAGGTTCATCCGGAGTCTGTGAAGGAGCAAGAGGAGGCTGCGCCCCAGGAAGAGAAGCAGGAGCCTGGGGAGGAACAGCAGCAGGAGGAGGTGGCCCCAACCCACGAGAAGACTGAGGGAGTAGACAGTAAGGCTGACCTTCAGGTAAGAGCTTGGCTCAATTGGATTCCACATAAATGCCTGGGATGTCGCTGGGCCTAGCTCAGTTCTCCTAGTTCCACATTGTGGAATGTTTAGATGGAAATATGTAGAACAAAAATGCCTCTGGCATGTTTAAGGAATCCGGACAGATCTATTCGTGACATTTCTATCTGCAACATTCCACAATGTTTGCCTTCTAAACCCTGGTTTGTTTAGCTCAGCCCTGGGGTGTATTCAGTCCTTTTGTGTTTAGTGAACTTTCCAAAATGTTAACAATGTTGAATGGAATGTTTGGTAAGAGAATGTTGTCAAGAGTGGGGGGGTGTATACTAACCTCACATGAATGAGTTTTAACTCATTCTCTGTTTGAATTCAACATTAAATAACTCATTAATGTAATGTAAATGAGGCTCTCTTGAATAAACCAAGATTTCATGAACTATTAAATATTTTATTTTTCTGAGCAGGATGAAAAGGAGGGAGCCAAATCTGGAGAAGAGGAGAAAACGACAGAGGAGGCGGCTAAGACTGAGGCCGAGAAGAAAGCCAAGCATCAGAAGAAAAACGAGATCTATGAGGATGTCACAGTGGAGCTCCAAGTGAAAGACATCCTTAACCTTCATTTAGAAGCCGTCACCTCCTCAAACAAGAAGTGTGTTGCTCTTTCCTTATGACATTTTAGTTGGGCTCAAATGTGCAGGGTGGGGAAGTTGAAAATACATTTTTCAAGCTGTAATAATGCTGATATTGATGTAGCGTTGTGACTTGTCAAACACCTAGTGACTTCAGAGGCTTTGAATCTGTTGGCGTAATGGCTAAGTTGTTTGACCGACTCATAGACCGAGGTTTGAGTCCCGGCTACCTCCAAATTCGCTGCAATAATGTTTGTTTTCTTCCTGTCAGGCTCCAAGACCTGACTGATCGAGACCTGAAGAAACAGGAGAGGGAGAAGACACTGAACAGCCTTGAGGCATTCCTTTTTGATACCCAGGTTAGAACATTACCTTTACAGTACAACATCAGTATATTCTGTCTGGCGCTCTCGTGTGTGTGTGTGTGTAAAGCCTTCTCTCCCCCCCTCCATTAGGACAAAATGTACCAGGAGGAGTACCAGGCAGTGGTGTTGGAGGAAGAGAAGGAAACCATCCTGGCCAAGCTGAGTCAAGTGTCGACCTGGATGGACGAGGATGGCTACTCTGCGTCCACCAAGGAGTTGCGGGAGAAGCTGCGATATCTCAGAAAGCTGTGCAGGGACATGTTCTTCCGCGTGGAAGAGCGCAGGAAGTGGCCTGGCCACCTGGCCACCCTGGAGAGCATGCTCAACCGCTCCAGCTTCTTCCTCAGGTGGGTCAAAGCAGCTCTGTTAGAGCTCTAGGATCGGCTTCCCCTTCACCATTCATAACCTGGAATGGAATATGGAAAAACTGACCCAAGATCTGTTTATTTAACCTTATTTTACCAGGTCATTTTTATATATTTAACTAGGCAAGTCAGTTAAGAACATTCTTATTTTACATTGACGACCTACCCTGGCCAAACCCTCCCCTTACCCGGACGATGCTGGGCAAATTGTGCGCTGCTCAATCACGGCCGGTTGTGATACAGCCCCGGATCGAACCAGGGTCTGTAGTGACGCGCCTTGCCTGAAAACAATATTTTACAGCGATGACCTGGGGAGGAGATGAATTAACAAATTGGAAGCTGGGGGTGATTAGGTGGCCATAATGGTGTAAGGGCCAGATTGGGGAATTTGGGATCTTATTCCTTTGACCAGAGGAAAGAGGGACCCCTACTGGCCCTGTAACACTACTTTCGGCAGCATCTGGTTTCCCATCCAGCGACCGGCCAGGACCGACCCTGCTTAGCTTCAGAGTTTAACATTTTAGAGGTGAATCATCAGATGTACAATGCATCCATTTGACATGGGTCTTCTGTGGTTTTTCCTTAAGGAGCTCCAAACTTGTATCAGAGGATGACCGAATCTTCACTGACGTGGAGCTGAAGACGTTGGAAAAAGTCATCAATGAGACCTCTGTATGTAATGATGTTTAATAATGTCCTATTTGTTTTACTCAGTACATTTGTCAATTCTATTATTTTGATTGACCATTATTACTCAAATTTGAGATGTGGTTCAAAACAATCTATATGGAAGTGATTCACTGAGTGCCATCGTTTGTAATCTTTGATTATTTTTCATTTTATTTTAACTGCCAATACCTCCCCCTCTTCCACAGACGTGGAAGAACAACACAGTAGCTGAACAGGAGAAGAGTTCTCCCACGGAACAGCCTGTGCTACTGTCCAAAGACATAGAGTCCAAGTGGGCTTTGCTGGACCGCGAGGTCAACTACTTGCTGAACAAGGCCGCCAAGCCCAAGGCCGCCAAGCCCAAGACCGCCAAGGCCGCCAAGCCCAATAACAACAGCACCACAGAGAGGAGCAGCAGCAAGGCCAACAGCAGCAAAATGGAAGAGAAAGTCATACTTCCCAAGGAGGAGACCAAAGACGAAGGTGGGAAAGTGGGGAAAACCAACACATTTCTGTTATGGAACATGTGCTTTATATATAGAGGTCATGTTCAGTAGGGCACACCGTAGCAAAACATTTTGAAACTCATTTGAGTGTATGGACTGTAGGTAGTCCCTCCCTGTTTAAGTACATTTCCTTCTGTTAGCTATGTAATGAAGGGGGTTCCTCAGCTGTAATTCATGTCATTTGTCATTTGCAAAGGAAGTGCTTTTGCAGACTTGTTCATATGACGTGTGATATCTTATCAATGATCCCTTAGACAAATGTAATCATAGTCCACTTTTCATTGGCGGCATTTGTTTTCATTCAAGAGGGCACTGTGAAGGTGCAGCAAGAGGAACCGCCCATCAAAGAGCCCACTGGACAGAACACAGACTTACTCAGCCAATCACAGCCTACAGATAAAACTGCAAGTACAGGTGCGTCTGTCATAGAATGTATGTAATATGGTCATGTTCAGTTTGGCATACCGTAGCAAAAGGTTATGGAGCATTTATTGGACAAATCCAGGTAGTCCCTCCCTGTTTGACCCTTCTTCTGTTTGGTACGTAATTAAGGGGGTTCCTCAGCAATGAGTTTCATCTGTAATGAATATAATTTGCAAAGGAAGTGTTTTTGCAGACTTGTTCACATGACATGGGAACTTGTCATTGAACCCTTTTTAAACAATTCTAATCACCGATCAGTTCTCTTTTCATTGGCAACATTTGTTTTCATTCAAGAGGGCACTGAGGAGGTGCAGCAAGAGGAACCACCCATCAAAGAGCCCACTGGACAGAACACAGACTCACTCAGCCAATCACAGCCTTCAGATAAAACTACAAGGACAGGTACGTCTGTTCATAGGAACAGTGTCTGCCATAGAAACTACCTTTTTGCGTGTGTGAATTGGCACCCAGTTGCCTTTACAATTTCTCGCTACATAAGTGGGCGTCTGATGGAAAAGAATTGGGCATACCATTCAAGCTCGAGCAACTGTCTGCAACTATGAAAAGGAAGGGCATTTTAGTTTTCTTGTCCTTCAGTCTTTATTTTGGTTTTATACCTGGTCATATTTGTAATACTGTGCTGCTACATATTTGAGTATAATATTGTATTCCTCCTTCCAATTTTCAGAACCAACAGAGAGAAACCAGTCAGAAAACCACAAAGGGGATGAGTTATAACAGCTGGAATGAGATTTCATTGTATTTGTTGACTGTTTAATGGTTTCCTACATATTTGGGGGGGTTTTGTTTTTCCAGCCTTTTATTTTGAAAACCGTAAAGTCATTGGATCAGCTCAGACTTCTTGAAATGTCATATTCCCACTACCTACCTCTCGTTCTCACTTTCTGTTCACCTTCATCCCCCTCTGCGGCCGAACATCTTTCCCCTCTTACTGACATGATGAGCAAGGAGCGCTGACGAAGCCTGGAATAATAACCAGCGAATGAACTGACACAAGACTTCAAGTTTGTATTCTACCATCCTGCCCTACAGGTTTAGGCATACTTTCCCACATGCAAACAACTACTTGGACAACTGTATATTTGCCCTGCATTGAACAAAAGTGTTTTAGTTTTGGTAGGACTAATGATAACAGGACTCAATGTTTCCTCCACTGGAACTCTGTTGCATTGCATCGTTTGTCGCTTTCTGGGATCAGGAAGGGTAGTTGTGATTTGACCTCTCAAGCAGGCTTGTTTTCACGTAGCAAGTCTTGCTTTTATTTTATTTTTTGTGGGTTTGCACTGGTTGTTGAGAAATATATCAAATGGGCTGGAGCTAATGTATGCTCCTCTTGGGAAATGGAATGGGTTTTAGTTGTATTTGAATATTGAATGCCTTTAATACCTTGTATTGTGGCGCATAAACAATCTGTGATTGTGTGTATACAATATCCTACAAAGGGGGAATTGATTTGTCATCCAAATATTACTGCTGACCAGACGTTAAATGTGTTCATAGGTGTAAAATCTATTTCATGCTTTTCAGAACCTTCTCGCCATGGTCTTCTGACAATTCATCAATGAATTAGCTTGAGGGAAACATTTTTTCACTGAAGTACATCTTGATTTCTAGTTTCTCTAAATTGTACTCCAATACATAAAGTTAAACTTCAATTACCAAGGTTTTTTGGGCTAGCCATTGGTTGTGTTCAGTAGGTGAAAAAAATGGCATTGATTATCGTTTTGTTACGCTGTGCACTACTGAACACAACCCTGGTCTTTGTATGGCTGCAAGTATGAATTTGAGGGCTGCTCAACTGTTGCACTGACGGAAGAATAAGTAGATATTATCCATGTCTAAAGCTGCTTGAATCTCTACCAGAGGAGTGTGGTTCCTGTTCTTTGCATCACCTCAGATGGTTTGAGGGGGAATAAACTAACGGGATTGGGGGATGCCAATGCTTTTGTTTCTAAACTGTTAATAGTATTAAAAAAAATATGGTGATCAACAGTGGAATGTTTTATTTTTCTCAATCCGTGTCTAAAAATAAGATGTGTATTTGAAGACCCACGTCATCTAACATACAAATGTATCGTAACTCTGGGCTAGGGTTGATTCTGTAACTCAAATCTAAGTAATGGTTTCATTGCGTTTCAATTCCAGATTGGTCTGTGTAACTGACCAACTTGAAGAGCAGCAGGACAGATTATGAAGAAAAATTTGACCATTTTCTATTTTACTTGTATAAAAGATGGCAAGTGTTTGAGTATGGTTTTATACACCGGTATCTGTAAAGACTGGGACACTTAAGGAAAAGACAACTATAACATTTAAATATGATTTGATGGACCGCATCAAAAAGGAGCCCTTGAAACCCTAATACACATATGTAGTCATTTTGAATTGTGACATTTGGTTATATTGCATAGCATCCATTGACACTTGTCCCTAAACAAAGAGAACCCTTAATTCCATTAACAAGACCAGACTTTCATTGCTTAAAAAGGAAATAAACTATTGAAACATGCAGTGCTATATGTGCAGGTTACACAGATATATTCACATGGAAAAGTGTTTATTTCAGCCTGAAATTTGCCAGTCATCTTTTGGACTTAACCTTCCTACCTCAAGGGCTAGTAGCCTATATGTGTTAAGACCAGCCAGCCATGCCCATGTCCCAAAACTGAAAGTGAAATCCTTGCCCATGTGCTATTTCCTTGAATAAGCTGTGTGGATGAAAGCAATATAGTCAACTGGTACGCTAATTTATTGCCAGATTGTACTGACCCACCTAGTCCTTTAGGTCAGTGAGCATAAAAACTAGGACTTAAGGAAAGAAACCACGTATCCAACAACTGTCACTTGTGTAGTGTCGTCTTCGACATGGTCCTTGGCTCAACGATCCAGTATGACATAAAGGCTACCATAGAGATACAGAGTGCACCAATGACACCTGCTGCTATGGCAACCTGCACAGATTCATGTTTTCAGCGACTGCAGGTTCAGAGAAAAGACATCACTAAGATTTGTTTTTCGACACAACTTCAGTAATATTATATCCGTTGAAATTAAAATATGAAGTACTCAATATTGGGAAAAGGTTGCAGTGTCTATTTACAGCATGTATTGCCTTCAGAAAGTATTCATACCCCTTGACTTAATCCACACATTTGCGTTACAGCCTGAATTAAAAATTGATTACTTTTCTCAACCATCTACACTCTACCCCATAACGACGAAGTGAAAATGTTTTTTTAGACATTTTTGCAATAATATTGAAAATGAAATGTGGAACTATTTCATTTACATAAATATTCACACCTGTTTGCACCTGCCACTCCTGAGAAAATGGCACATGACAGCAGGTGAAAGACTGAGCATAATGCATAAGATTCTGTTGTCTGGTTAGACAAATTTAACTCCTTGGCCAGAATGCAAAGTGCTATGTCTGGAGAAAAAAAACAGGCACAGCTCATCACCTGTCTAACACCATCCCTACCATGAGGCATGGGTGTGGCAGCATGCTTTGGGGATGCTTTTCAGCAGCAGGGACTGGGAGACTGGTAAGATTAGAGGGAACAATGAATGGATGCAAGCACAGGCAGATCCTTAATGAGAACCTGCTTCAGAGTGCAAACAACCTTAGACTGGAGCAAAGGTTTGCGTTCCAACTGGACAATGACCCTAAGCATACAGCCAAAGCAACGCTGGAATAGCTTCAGAACAAAAATATGAAAGTCCTTGACTTGAATCCCATTGAAAATCTGTGGAAAGACTTGAAGATTGCTGTCCACCACCGCTCCCTATCTAAATTAACAGAGCTTGAGAAAATCTGCAAGGAAGAATGGGAGAAAATCCCCAAATCCAGATGTGCAAAGCTGATACAGACAACCAAGTTGACTAAAAGCTGTAATCACCGCCAAAGGTGTTTATACAAAGTATTGACTAGGGTGTGAATACGTATAAATAAGAAATGTCTGTATTTAACTTTCAATACATTTGAAAAAGCTTTCAAACATGTTTTTACTTTGTCGTTATGAGGTATTGCGTGTAGATGGGTGAGGGGGGAAAGATCTATTTAATTCATTTTGAATTCCGGCTGTAACACAACAAAATGTAGAGTGTCAAGGAGTGTGAATACTTTCTGAAGGCACTCAATTTAATGTATAATATTGTATGTGCATTTCATGTAGATATCATATCAACGATTATGATTTTTAAAAAGATGATTACCTTCAGATACGATTCTGACAGGATCACCTGCGCAAAAAAATAAGGAAATTCTGTGTTCATAACATCAAAACCCCCTTAACCAAAAAGGCATTACTGGTATATGAACGTGCAGTAAGTAAAAGTGATCCATAAATTGTTACTGTGTCGTCAATATTTTGCTGATGGGCCATTGAATGCTGACGCGAATGATGATCATGAATGATCAGTGGTTTTTGCTTACCATAGTCCACTTGGGTGCGGATGGGTCCGAAGCTGACTGTGGCTGTGTTGGTCACAGCCGTGTATTGGACCTCCCGCCTCCTTCTTGAGCAGATGATGTCCGTGCAGTTCTGGGAAGAATAGGGGTGGTTGGAACAGCTTCCTTACACAAGGTCATAGGCTATAACTAGCATCATCTACAGTGCCTTTGGAAAGTATTCAGACCCTTTTACCTTTTCCACATTTTCCACAAGTTAAAGCCCTTTCTAAAATGTTTTTTTTTTTTATGTTCCTCATCAATCTACACACAATACCCGATAATGACAAAGCAAAAACAGGTTTTTAGAAATGTTTGCAAATTTATAAAAAAAAAAAAAAAACCATTTACATAAGTATTCAGACCCTTTGCTATAACACTTGAAATTGAGCTCAGGTGCATCCTGTGTCCAATGATCATCCTTGAGATGGTTCTTCAACTTGGTGTCCACCTGTAAATTAAATTTATTGGACATGATTTGGAAAGGCAGACACCTGTCTATGTAAGATCCCACAGTTGATGTCAGAGTAAAAATCAAGCCATGAGGTCGAAGGAATTGTCCATATAGCTCGAAGACAGGAATTTGTCGAGGAACAGATCTGGGGAAGGGTACCAAAACATTTCTGCAAAATTGAAGGTCCAGAAGAACATAATGGCCTCCATCATTCTTAAATGGAAGAACTTTGGAACCACCAAGACTCTTCCTAGAGCTGGCCGCCCGGCCAAACTGAGCAATCAAAACAGTTTTTGCTTTGTCATTGTGACGTATTGTGGGTAGATAGATGAGGAGAAAAAAAACAATTTAATCCATTCCAAAATAAGTCTGTGGAAAAGGTCAAGGAAGCAGCAACTGACATGGAGCAGGGAGGTGCAGACAGTCCTCTCGCAGATTCTGGTAGAGCAGTGCAGGTGGTAGGTGGACAGCGTCCTGTTCTTGTGCTTGACAAAGTGGAAGACCTCGAACGAGAAACGAGCTTCCTGCTGTTGCCCGTTCACACCCAACACTGTCTGGCCATTCCGGTTACACCTGAGAGAAGCAATGTGGTAAGTTATGTCAAGTAAGAAACGATGTGATCAATAACTTGATAATGAATCAATAACTATAATGTAGCTGCAGCTGAGTTTCTAGTCTATTCCTCATCCTCAACGCAACAGGCAACAGTTTCAAATTACAGTTCATATAAGGAAATCTGTCAATTGAAATAAATTCATTAGGACTGAATCTATGGATGTGACATAACTGGGAATACAGATCAATCAAATCAAATTGTATTGATAACATGCAGAATATGTACATAAAAAATATGGATGAGCGATTGCCGTGCGGCATAGGCAAGATGCAGTAGATGGTATAAAATACAGTATATAAATATGAGATGAGTAATGTATGCTATGTAGACATTATAAAAGTGGCGTTATTTAAAGTGACTAGTGATACCTTTATTAAATCCATTTATTAAATATATTAAAGTGGCCAGAGATTTGAGTCTGTATGTTGGCAGCAGCCACTCTATGTTAGTGAAGACTGTTTAACAGTCTGATGGCCTTGAGAGAGAAGCTTTTTTCAGTCTCTCGGCCCCTGCTTTGATGCACCTGTACTGACCTCACCTTCTGGATGATAGCGGGGTGAACAGGCAGTGGCTCGGGTGGTTGTTGTCCTCTTTTTGGCCTTCCTGTGACATCGGGTGGTGTAGGTGTCCTGGAGGGCAGCTCGTTTGCCCCCTGTGATGCATTGTGCAGACCGCACCACCCTCTGGAGAGCCTTGCGGTTGTGGGTGTAGCAATTGCTGTACCAGGCTGTGATACAGCCAGACCGGATGCTCTCGATTGTGCATCTGTAAAAGTTTGTGAGTGTTGTAGGTGACAGGCCAAATTTCTTCAGCCTCAGAATCAGAACAAGACGGGGAGGACTGTCATTTGAATAGAGTTTAATGAAATGATGAACATTCATACCAGAAATACTTGAGGAAATCTGAATGTAAAGGGAGGGAATAATAAGTCAAATGTTGCATGCACCTGTTATTCCCTCCAGATCTATTTGGAAACTTCTATAGTTGTGCTAAGGGGAGCAGTCGAAATGTACACAATTGTTACCTGGAGGAAAATGGAGGAGGGCAATGTTTTTTCAATTTCAGTCAGGGGTAGGGTATAGTTTTTAGTTGTTTTTTTGTCCAGTGTAGGGTCATGTCCTTTGTAATTGATTAAATGTCATATCGCTTAGGGTTCAATAATTAGTTGCTTATCATGATATCTCAGTGTGCTTGATGCTACCCCTCATCCCTGATTCTCTGATGGGCTCGCAATATCATGTACATCTAGTGTGGTCTCTCATGTACATCTAGTGTGGTCTCAGTCAAATGACCCATAGCCTATTCTATAGGCTATAGGCCTAGGCTATACGAAGAGCATGCTCGGAGAAGCACAGGTCAAAGTTACACTATATTTCTAAGAAAATGTACTTCCTGAGTTTTTGTGCTGCTGGGATGGTTTATGTAAAACTAAGCTACACTGCATTACACACTGTAATGGATAGGTGTTCCTAATCAGGAGCCCCTGCCTGCCCTGCTCTTGCTGACATAAACCCTTTTGTGCTGCCTAACTAATGACTGTGATGTGTACGTGGCACTTCAGGAGACAAGTCAAAGGCTTCTTCCGGATTTTTTTAATTTGTTTGTCCATAAAATGCAGTGTATGTGCGTGCGGACTAGGACTACTGATGTACTGTTCAGTATGAAAGGGAGAGCGCGATGATGAGAAGTAGGCCCAGAGGTAAGCTTCCTACTGCTATAATTGATTTGAATAAAAAACAACATGTTTCGTTGCCCAAGGTTAAGCTATTTCTCAGAGCTAACCTCACAATAGCCATATTACAGTAATTTACATAACTTGCATTAATATGAAGCGGCAGCCGTTGAGATGGACAGCGCATGTGTGCTGAAAGTAGAGTAATTCGAGAAGACCTAATTCATTTAAACAGTCCTCATTTAAATTTGACATTAGGCTACTAACAACAAGAGGGCTTTGTGTTGGTGCCTATTTCTTTCTATTAAAACAATAAGAGGTACACTCTGTCTGACAGATGAAACTATCGTCTACTATCCATAGATTTTGTCAGCCAGTCCCTTCAGTCAGCATGCACTCCTTAAATATCGCAGTGTCAGTGAAAAGCTTGATGTGTTAAGTTAAAACCAGGGCTCAAATTGAGGGGGTATGTGAGGTATTGTTGTTTTTGTCAAAAGAAATTGCTAAAAGCTTCGGCCTACCCCTGTATAAAAAAAACTATGGAACTGATTATATAAAGCGATCTACACTGAGTGTACAAAACAGTAGGAACACCTGCTCATTCCATGAATAGACTGACTAGGTGAATCCAGGTGAAAGCTAGCTATGATCCCTTATTGATGAAACATGTTAATTCTTACAGGTCTAAGCTGTGATAAAGTCTAAGCTGTGTTAAACGTATACAAAGATTAATTGATCAAATAATGAATTTGGCCTTTACTATCATAGATGAGAGAAATTGAATAACACATTCATAAAAGGACAAAAAGACAGTCTTAAAATAAATCATAACACACAAGGTTTTGAAGTCGTTGTCTAGGAGATAAGAAAGCTGAGGAAATATATATATACAGTGCCTTGCGAAAGTATTCGGCCCCCTTGAACTTTGCGACCTTTTGCCACATTTCAGGCTTCAAACATAAAGATATAAAACTGTATTTTTTTGTGAAGAATCAACAACAAGTGGGACACAATCATTAAGTGGAACGACATTTATTGGATATTTCAAACTTTTTTAACAAATCAAAAACTGAAAAATTATTCAGCCCCTTTACTTTCAGTGCAGCAAACTATCTCCAGAAGTTCAGTGAGGATCTCTGAATGATCCAATGTTGACCTAAATGACTAATGATGATAAATACAATCCACCTGTGTGTAATCAAGTCTCCGTATAAATGCACCTGCACTGTGATAGTCTCAGAGGTCCGTTAAAAGCGCAGAGAGCATCATGAAGAACAAGGAACACACCAGGCAGGTCCGAGATACTGTTGTGAAGAAGTTTAAAGCCGGATTTGGATACAAAAAGATTTCCCAAGCTTTAAACATCCCAAGGAGCACTGTGCAAGCGATAATATTGAAATGGAAGGAGTATCAGACCACTGCAAATCTACCAAGACCTGGCCGTCCCTCTAAACTTTCAGCTCATACAAGGAGAAGACTGATCAGAGATGCAGCCAAGAGGCCCATGATCACTCTGGATGAACTGCAGAGATCTACAGCTGAGGTGGGAGACTCTGTCCATAGGACAACAATCAGTCATATATTGCACAAATCTGGCCTTTATGGAAGAGTGGCAAGAAGAAAGCCATTTCTTAAAGATATCCATAAAAAGTGTTGTTTAAAGTTTGCCACAAGCCACCTGGGAGACACACTAAACATGTGGAAGAAGGTGCTCTGGTCAGATGAAACCAAAATTGAACTTTTTGGCAACAATGCAAAACGTTATGTTTGGCGTAAAAGCAACACAGCTGAACACACCATCCCCACTGTCAAACATGGTGGTGGCAGCATCATGGTTTGGGCCTGCTTTTCTTCAGCAGGGACAGGGAAGATGGTTAAAATTGATGGGAAGATGGATGGAGCCAAATACAGGACCATTCTGGAAGAAAACCTGATGGAGTCTGCAAAAGACCTGAGACTGGGACGGAGATTTGTCTTCCAACAAGACAATGATCCAAAACATAAAGAAAAATCTACAATGGAATGGTTAAAAAATAAACATATCCAGGTGTTAGAATGGCCAAGTCAAAGTCCAGACCTGAATCCAATCGAGAATCTGTGGAAAGAACTGAAAACTGCTGTTCACAAATGCTCTCCATCCAACCTCACTGAGCTCGAGCTGTTTTGCAAGGAGGAATGGGAAAAATGTCAGTCTCTCGATGTGCAAAACTGATAGAGACATACCCCAAGCGACTTGCAGCTGTAATCGCAGCAAAAGGTGGCGCTACAAAGTATTAACTTAAGGGGGATGAATAATTTTGCACGCCCAATTTTTCAGTTTTTGATTTGTTAAAAAAGTTTGAAATATCCAATAAATGTCGTTCCACTTCATGATTGTGTCCCACTTGTTGTTGATTCTTCACAAAAAAATACAGTTTTATATCTTTATGTTTGAAGCCTGAAATGTGGCAAAAGGTCGCAAAGTTCAAGGGGGCCGAATACTTTCGCAAGGCACTGTATATATATATATATATATATATATATATATATATATACACAGTACCAGTCAAAAGTTTTGACACACCTACTCATTCCAGTGTTTGTCTTTATTTGTACTATTTTCTACCTTGTAGAATAATATTGAAGACAAAAAAATTACTGTAAAACGTGTGAGATGAAAATGAACAAACTACAGGGTGTGCAATGTGTAGGCCCACTGAGTGGACATTCTGAACCTCATTTGAAGTCACTAGGTCACATGACCAATGAGCTAATGAAATGTTAAATGTAGACAAATTCATGTAAAAACGTGTGAGATGAATATGGACAAACTATAGGGTGTGCAATATAGAAGGGTAGTCAGTGGACATTCTGAACCTTGTTAAAAGTCAGTAGGTCACATGATCAAGGAGCTATTGAAATTTTACATTTTGAAAAATACATGTAAAATCTTGTGAGATGAAAATTGACAAACTAAAGGGTGTGAAATGTGTAGGCCAACTCAGTGGACATTCTGAAACTTGTTTGAAGTCAGTAGGTCACATGACCAATGAGCTATTGTACTCAGGCTTGTACTTTGTTTTCGCTCCCTAACTAATTCAACTAGGAATACAAAATGCTTCTCACATGTCCACGTTTATTAGCTTTGGAAAAAATGTCCAAATCGTGAAAATTAGACCTGTACAATGTTGTGCGCAAGAGAGAGAAGGAGAGACAGGAGAGAAGTTTTGCTCCTTTCGAAAGTGAAACATTACTTGGGGCAGGCGAATTAGCATAACGTCATCGAAATCTGCGTCTCGAATAAATGCAAGCAGTAGTAGCCAGTCATGCATTAGGATAGTTATTCGTCTATTTAGTTGATAATTGAATAGGACTAAGTAAGTAAATCATGTGCATTGTCATCAGTCGGGGTCGTTTTTTCAATGTGTGTGAATGAGTTGCGCATAACCATGCACCCTGAGTGATAGCATATTAATGCGCACTTGAGGTAAAAGCACTTGAGCTATAGCCTCCTATCACGAGTAAATCTCATTACGAGTATCAAGTGTAATAAAACGGTTACGAGTATGACGAGATTGGCACAACCCTTTGATCGTGTATTTTCAGATAGAGATACACCGCGAAGCAACTGCTCTCTCGATTGCATATTCTTCTGTCTATTCTACTGAGGCTGGACAAATTGGCACGCAATGGATTATGGTTACTTTAGTTGATTACCGCGTTTTCTGCGCTAAGCTATGTATAGTATTGGAAACTACAACTCCCCAATACATCGCACAGTTCGGGCTTGACCAAATGTATCGCTAGAGCAACTGTGCAATATGCCCATTGAACTCACAGAAAAAAAACGAAATAGCAAGGGGAACCACTACTTCAAGGGCTCAGCGCGAGTGACGTCACCGATTGAAACTCTATTAGCGCGCACCGACGCGCTAGCCATTTCACATCGGTTACAGAAACACAGAGCAAAGTATTTCTAAGATAGCTGCTGGGATGGTGTAAATACAACTAGGCTGCATTACACACTGCAATGGGATATTCCAAACCTGAGCACCGGGCCTGCTCTGCTCTTGCTGATCAAAAAACAATGGCTGTGCTGTGTAGGCCTGTGGTGGCAGTTCAGGGGGAAAGTCAAAGGTTTCTTCCAAAAATAATAGGCGATAGGCGGACTAGCCTATAGCCTATGTTCTGTTCAGGTTAAGAAAGAGAGTGCGAAGATGGACCAGAGGTTAACTTTGGCCTACTTTTAATGAAACAAATTTAATGAAAGAAAGCATAGGCCTACCCTTGTTAGCTTAAGATTTTGAAGAAAATAAAACTGATCGACTGATTATATACAGTAATATATAACAGCGTTTTGGTCAGCGATGCTTTATGCTAGAAAAAAATATGTTAAATACCCGGGAAAAATGACGATGCATATGAGGATATCATTGTTTTGTTTCTTTGAGATTCAGAGGCTGATCTACACCCTTCTACAGCCGAGGAGACAAGAAATAGACTTTGCTTGGGAAGTAATCTAATTCTGTCACTATCAATTGATTACGCTATTAACTTTCTGTACAATAGATGTTTAAACCCAGACAGCTTTTAGAGAAGCACTTAGTTCGTTAGTTAGTTTAAGCAACGGAAGAAAAGTAGCCAGCAGTTAATGGTTCAATTTTTCTGCGTCGGTAGGCCTACACTGTCTGGGGTAGAAAGGTAGGCCTACACTGTCTGGGGTTGAAAGGTAGGCCTAACTTTTGAAAGTACCATCCTCAGATTCCTAATGACATCTCAGAATTAATTATTTGCAAACAGGAACAGTTTAGTTGCAAACAACACACACAGATTTGGCATTGGAGAAATATGATAACATAAACAAACAGGCCTACAGTGCCTTCAGAAAGTATCCATAAGCCTTAAATTATTCCATATTTATTTGTGTTACAGCCTGAATTCAAAATAGATTAAATATATTTTTTTCTCACCCATCTACACACAATACCCCATAATTATAAAGTGAAAACATGTTTTTAGAAAATTTTGCAAATGTATAAAAAAATGAAACAGAAATATATAATTGACCTGAGTATTCACACACCTGACTCAAAACTTTGTAGAAGCGCCTTTGGCAGCAATTACAGATGAGAGTATTTTTGGGTAAGTCTCTAAGAGCTTTGCACAGCTGGATTGTACAATATTTTTTATAATTCAAACTCTGTCAAGTTGGTTTTTGATCATTACTAGACAACCATTTTCAAGTCTTGCCATAGATTTTCAAGCTGATTTAAGTCAAGGCTGTAACTAGGCCACTCAGCAACATTCAATGTCGTCTTGGTTTTATATTTTTTTATTTAACTTTTATTTAACTAGGCAAGTCAGTTAAGAACAAATTCTTATTTACAATGACGGCCTGCCCCAGCCAAACCTGAACGACGCTGGGCCAATTGTGCACCGCCCTATGGGTAAGCAACTATTGGTAAGCAACTCCTTTATATATTTTAACTTTTGTTTTAGGTTATTGTCCTGCTAAAAGGTAAATTTGTCTCCCAGTGTCTGTTGGAAAGCAGACTGAACCAGGTATTCCTCTATGATTTTGCCTATGCTTAGCTCTATTCCGTTTATTTTTATCCTAAAAAACTCCCTTGCCGATGCCAAGTATACCCATAACATGATCCAGCCACCACAATGCTTTGAAATATGAAGAGTGGCACTCAGTGATGTGTTGTGTTGGATTTGCCCCAAACATAATGTTTTGTATTCAGGACAAAAAGTGAATTTCTTTACCAAAATATTTTCAGTCTTGCTTTTGTGTCTTATTGCAAACAGGATGCATGTTTTGGAATATTTTTTATTCTGTACAGGCTTTCTTCTTTTCACTCTGTCATTTAGGTTAGTATTGTGGAGTAACTACAATGTTGTTGATCCATCCTCAGTTTTCTTCTATCACTGCCAGTAAACTCTGCAATTGTTACCAATCCATGAGCTGCTTCCTTCCTCTCCGGCAACTGAAGGAGTTAGGAAGGATGATAAAGTTATTGATATGATAAAGTTATTAATTACACTTTGGATGGTCTAACAATACACCCATGTCACTGTAGTGACATGCTCAAAGGAATATTCAATGTCTGTTTTTTCTCATTTTTACCCATCTACCAATAGGTGCCCTTCTTTGCGAGGCATTGGAAACCTCCCTGGTCTTTTTGGTTGAATCCGTTTTTGAAATTCATTACTTGGCTGAGGGACTTTACAGATAATTGTATGTGTGGGGTACAGAGATGAGGTAGTCGTTCAAAAATCAAGTGAAACACTATTATTGAACACAGAGTCAATCCATGCAACTTATTATGTGACTTGTTAAGCAAAGGTTTGTTAAGGATTGCCATAACAAAGGGGTTGAATACTTGTTGACTCAAGACATTTAAACTTACATGTTTAATAAATGAGTAAAAATGTCTAACAACATTATTCCACTTTGACATCATGATGGGTTATGGTGTGTAGGCTAGTGACAAAAAAATCCAAATTTAATCCATTTTAAATTCAGGCTGTAACACAAAAAAATGGAAAAAAGTCAAGGGGTGTGAATACTTTCTGAAGGCACTGCATATCTCTGTTCATTCTTAGCCTGTAATTCTGGTAATTTGTGTGGTATTAAAAAAGATTCTGCTAATATGTAAGATGACGTAGAATTGCATTGCATTTTTTCTCGGACCTGCAAATACGTTGATAGATTCATGCAGTGCTTATACTATAAAGGAGATCTTTCTACCCCTACTCTTGTCCACAGTGATCTGCGAACCCACAACCTTCTGGCCCGCAGCCCTGTGCGCTATCAAAATTCCTGTATTGCCGTGTAATGCTTACAGGACGAAGAACAGTTTCTAAAACTGCATATCTAAGGCTCTGGTCTGTCCAAGAAGTGAGGGTAAATAGTAGACATGTTCTCTGCTATCCACTTTGTTTGAATTACTATTTTGGGTATAGGGGATGGTCACTTTTTCAAGCATTCAGGGAGGGTTTAGGTCAAATATATTTTGCTGAAGGGAGGGCCATCCATTTTCATTACAGATTGGTTCGATTTTCTTCATGTATAACCCCTTTTATAAATAATTTTCCCCTCCCTAATCTGTCAAAACAGTCCACAAAATGCGAGTTTATAGTATTCCATGTCCACAATTTTATGAATTTCCATTTGGTTTCATTATCACCACCTGCGGGCAGACACCCTTAATATGCAGCTAATACACAATTAAGTATTGTCCTTCCATTGTATGCTGTAGTAACAGGATCTGAGTTAAATCACAGACTTGTACTGTCTTAGATGTGACTTTGTCCTAATTTCATGGATATTTGAGTTCATAAAATGATATCATACATTGATTATCTTATTGTATTCAACATGAGTGCCTTCTTTGGATTGCATATAATATGGTTCTTAATATTATTAAGTGGCTTTCTTTCCTCAACTCTTTTCCCTCATTATTATCCCAGCTAGATTAAAGGGCAGAAGAGGTTTTTTCAACATGTTGCTTTTAGTGTTCTACTTCCTCCAGATTAGCGGTTATGTACTGAATGAAAGGAGGTGAGGAGAGGAAGATATTTGGGACTATTGGACTGCATCACAATTCTACACACTTCTCCCAAAGTGGTCACTTGCACACTCCATCTCAAGGATTTAAAAGCATTGGATTGGGAAGAGCATTGGCTGGAAAGGGTTTCCACCACTTTTAAATCCATCAGGCAGAAGCACCTGATGAAGAGAGACCACATATAAAAGGAGACAGTGTTGCAACACTACAAACATTTTCATCATATGTACTTTGAACATATCACGTGTAAGGTGAATTCATAAAAAGCAGGACACTTTTTGCATTTCTGTCTTCTGTAATGTCTTTTGACATCTATCTAACATACACTATATATAGAAAAGTATGTGGACACCCCTTCAAATTAGTGGATTCGGCTATTTCAGCCACTCCAGTTGCAGACAGATAAAGTAAAATCAAGCACACAGCCATGCAAAAAAAAAAAGAAACACATGTTTTTTTCTTTGTATTATCTTTTACCAGATCTAATGTGTTTTATTCTCCTACATTAATTTCACAAACTTCAAAGTGTTTCCTTTCAAACGGTATCAAGAATATGCAGATACTTGCTTCAGGTCCTGAGCTACAGGCAGTTAGATTTGGGTGTCATTTTAGGCCCAACATTTTTTTAAAGGGGCGGATCAATAAGAGTTTGTACGTAAGCATTTTACGGTAAGGTCTACTACACCTGTTGTTTTCAGCACGTGTCAAATACAGTTTGATTTGATTTTAAATGTATGCTGGGCTGGGCATGCCCTGAGCTCGTGAAGTGAGCGGTACTGGAGCTAAATTGGAGAGGGCGAGAAAGCCTATGCTCCAGCCCAGTGGCGGATTTAGGTATAGGCGACATGGGTGCCATTTTGCCGGGGGCTGCATGGGGCGCCGCACAAAAAAAATGGGAATGGTGACATTTGCGCGATCGTTTTTATATCGCTCATTTGCACGTCACGTCAATGATGTCATGTCACCGTGTGTAACTGTGGGTCAATTAACCTTGTTGAAGTGGGCGCCCTGATTCTAGATTGTGAGCTTGGCAGGCAACCCACTCAGAAGTACGAGATGGGGAGGGGGGCGGGGGTAGGTTGGGGGAGCAGGGAAATCTATCAAATAGCGCACTTCTAACTTTGTACAGTACTAATGCAATTAGTCAAATCAATCACACTACGAAATGCTACCAAATAAACCACAATTCATTCATAATACTGTGAATATATAGTTTCACAGGCACATTTTTTTTCTGGTTTGTGCGAAATGGTTAAGAATAATATAAAACCACTCTGCACACCACCAAGGTGAATTGGTTTAGTCTTGACTCTTGGTTGACGGTGTTGGGGGATGAGTAATGTATTGATGCTCGAGTGCCAAATCAACACATTTGTTTCTATCTGTCTTTGTTACAACTTTTTGATATTTATGAGTCTTATTTTTGTACAGTCATGGCCAAAAGTTTTGAGAATGAAAGGGGGGGGGGGGGGTTCACACAGGGAGCCATACAAGCTTGCTCCAGCCTTTGGGAATCTCGCTCCTCGCCTCGCTCCGCTCACTTACTGTGACTAGAACACGACACGTTATACGTCTGTCTTCTATATATAATATCGCAATGCAGAGCTATGTGGAGAGCGGCGCTCTTGCTATTGGACACTTGAATGGTGTAGTTCATCACCATTGGTTAAAGCGTTTCCATCCTATCCGTCCAATCATAGGGACACTCGAGGTATATTAGTACAATAATCCTCAACTGCATTACGTAAAGGCAGATAGAAAATTCGCTGTATAGCTCTGTTGGTATTTGGATTGATAGGTGACAATAGAATAATTAACATGTCTGGTAGAGGCAAAACTGGAGGAAAGGCCAGAGCGAAGGCAAAGTCCCGTTCATCCCGCGCCGGCCTTCAGTTCCCCGTAGGACGTGTCCACAGGTTACTGCGCAAAGGCAACTATGCCGAGCGTGTCGGTGCCGGAGCTCCTGTCTATTTGGCTGCTGTGCTGGAATACCTAACGGCTGAGATCCTCGAGTTGGCTGGCAACGCTGCAAGGGATAATAAGAAGACCAGGATCATCCCTCGCCACCTTCAGCTGGCTGTCCGCAACGACGAGGAACTCAACAAGCTTTTAGGTGGTGTCACCATCGCGCAAGGAGGAGTATTGCCTAATATTCAGGCGGTCCTCCTACCCAAGAAGACTGAAAAACCAGCAAAGAGCAAGTAACCAGCTAGCTACAGATCACAAAAAAAACCTGAGCTCCGTTAAGAGACACCCACTTCTGTATAAAGAGCCTCATTTTCAAATTAATGACAGCGCAACCCGATACTGGATGCTTGCAGAAGGACAATGCTTCATGTTATTGGTTTCCACGATGCGCAGGCACCGTCATTGGACTATTCATATACATGTATGGACATTTTCTTAGATCATAAACCACATTTGACACGGTCTCTTGGATATGTGCTATAAATGGTGGTTCATTTGAGGGTGGGGTGAATAACGCAGAGATTATTGTTTTTATTTAGTAGTGCTGTATCAACACATTTTGTGCTAAACAAAGTGATGTCATGTCTATTTGACAGAAATGGTTGATTTCAATAAATGTTCTGTACTGATACTGGGAACGCGCACAAACGTCATCACCAGTCTGTTGTTTTCACAATCCGGGAACTTTCCATCAGGGAGCTCATGAACAAAGGACACACCGCATTGAAATGAATATAGAATTGGTTCTTTGAAGATCTGTGGGCAATTATGCAGTGCAGTGTTTTATTATAGATAAGGTATTTATGCAAGGTACACGAACAAAAGCAGACAATCATTTGTATACAGCAGCCAGTGTATATTCTTTATTTATTCCCATTGAACAGGTCTATTCCACTGAATCAGAATCACATTAACAACCAGATGCAAAAATACTATTTCAATTGCATGATTATATTAGTGCATTTCTCCCCCCCCCCCAAATACTTTACTAATCAAATTATAAACATATGGATTGCTTTATTTTAAATAAGATCTCACTTTTCAACCATATTGTGCTCAAATATCAAAACTGCAAGACATCTGTCCTTGTGAACTTCAGTGAGGGCAAATGTCTCAAATTAATTTCCAAAGAATGCATTGTTTTTGTAAGATCAACCCTTCTGCTGCAGAAGTCCTTACTTCTGATAGCCCTCTGTCTTCATGTCATTCAGACCAAGGTCTTCGTTCTGCTCAAAGGTCCTGGTGTACTTCTCAGTTGTCATCTCTGGGTCTGGGTCAGGCGCATAGATGTTCTGCAGACAAACATGAGACAAATACATTGACAGTACATTAATGAACAAGGGCAGGAAATGAAAATGTGATTCATGAAAAATGACAAATGTATCCAGTGGGAGGAGACTTCATGTTTGAACCTTAAAGGGATAGTCCTGGATTTGGGCAATGAGGCCCTTTATATTCTTCCCCCGAGGCAGATGTGGATACCATATCTGTCCAGTATGAAGACCGTTTCTAACTAGCATTAGCGCAACGACTGGAAGTCTATGGGCACAGCATACTAGCTGTTCCTGTAGACATTCAGTAATTACGCTAACACAAGTTAGCATTGGATTGCGAAACATCTTACTTCCTTCATCCTGGATGCATTGCCAAAATTCCAAATTATCCCTTTAAAGACCTGAGAAAGAGAGGTGCCCTAGTACCTGGAGATAGCTGTTCCCTGCAGGGTCATCGAGAACAATGTGAACATCCATGTCTCCCGCCATGATCTACAGTATTTTTCAAAAGAAGAGGCATTTTAAAGTCCCACTTTTGGATACAGTTTCAGCATGGGTGCCGCCAGACTGTTCTGCATTTAACAACTACTTTATTGTCTAGCCAAACATACTTAGATACAGCATATGTACCCTAATAAGCAGTTCACTCAAGTTGGATCAATCAAATGTGAAATTCTTGCATGAGATTTTCTGAAGTCTAAATAAAATATCTGCAGGGCAGGTAGCCTAGCGATTAAGAGCGTTGGTCTAGTAACCGAAAGGTCACTGGTTCGAATCCCCGGGCTGACTAAATCTGTTGATATGCCCTTGAGCAAGGTACTTAACCCTAATTGCAGTGTAAGTCGCACTGCATAAGTGTGTCTGCTAAATTACTCAAATGTACAAAAATGTCATACTAACAGTTATTTGATGATTGAGGGCCAGAATACACTTACTGTATAAAAGTGAATAAATGCCTCCTATTTACAAACTATAAAAACTAGTTTCCCAATACATGAAATGTCCAAAAAGCCCTATTTACATGGTAGTTACAATGCATTTACACAGTGTAGATACACATTGTTAGTATTTACAACTGTTATGCCAATTGGTAACATTCCGTTTAAAAAAATTGCAATAAGCTCAAAATTGAAAAAATGGATGGAATGGATCTTAAACAATTACAGAGTGAGACAATACGCCAATGAGTTCACCTGAGTAAGTTACGAAAATCAAATGCAAATAAAAGAAAAACATTTAATTCCACACATCACTAACAGTTGTAAGTACACTCAAGCTAAAGTGGAACCAAAACTAGATCCAGACAAAACAGTAGTGATAGACTTATTCAATAATTTTATGCCTCTAACCATGTCAATCTTCTGGCCAAAAAGCTTAAGTTTCTCTGTTCGATCTGAAGTGGAGCTGTCTCCACAAGTGAAGGGATTTTTAGAAACAATCTGGAGGAAAACAAAGTGGAAGAGAAACATGAATTAAAAATAACAAAGTCCACAGTGAAAGAACACAGACCAGGGGTGCACAACTCAAATCCTTGAAGCAGGCCTGCTGGTTTTGATTTCTACATAGAAGTTAACTAATAAATTCATGTAAATGATTGGCTTCACAGGTCTAAATCAGTCACTAATTAAAAAGGTGAAAGTGAAATCAGCAGACACAGCATCCCTCACAGACTGGAGTTGTGTACCACTGCCTTAGAATTACAGCACATCAGCCTTGGCAAAAGTATCCACCAAGCCAAAAGTGCACCTAGTGCAGATCCAGTGGACTAGAGCTAACACAAGCGGCGTTAAAACATATACAACTCTCCAGTGGAGACTGGAGTTCAATCTCTGTGATCACCGTTCATAATGCATCTTCCCTTCATCCAGTTCCCCCTCTAATTCTCAACCGATTGAATAAAGCATTAAAAGGGTTTACCAGATCTTTGATGTCTTTGAGGAGTCCCTCCAAGGTGGTGAATTTGCCACCGACAGCCGCCATCCCCAACTCAAATTCCAGCTCAGGTATGAGGATGCTACACGTCTCCGACTGCACAAACAACCACAACATGACAAAACTGGCATGGTTGAGTCAAATCCAACATAATTCAGGAATAGGATTGCTCTCCTGTGAAAAAGTTCCATGTTCCTCTTTGTATGCTTTATTCGAGGACCACAATGGAAACAAGTCCTTTGACTTGATTATGTTTATATCCTCCACAGTTTTGGGTGTATGTCAAGGTTCCCCAACTGGCGAGCCGAATTTGGGCCAAGGGGGTCCCAAAAAAACAAAAAACGTTTTTATTGTTTAAATAAGACTGGAAAAACACCAGCAAATCAGCTCCAAGTTACTTAAATTTTGGAAATCTATTCCAAAGTATTTCCCTGCATAATAGAGCGATACTGTATATGTGATCGTATACAAATGTAAGCAAGGTTTGAAATGATTGTTTTTTGTCAAATATATCTGTTTGGGTTTCTTACGGTCAATTTTTTGCCAACAAATTATTTAGAATTACGTTCTGTCCCCCTGACCATCCACTCAAGAAAAAAAAAAGTGGCCCGCGGCTGAATCTAGTTGATAATCCCTGGTGTATGTATTGGTTGGCATGACAATGGCAGCAACGGAGTTAGAAAAAGCACAAACAGACCTGGGACCAACTTAATGCAATGACATAATAAAAGGAAACTAGTGAATGCCAGATAAACAGGCAGTACAATGGAGGGGGCTACCTTGAGAAGATCTCTGGACATGTCAGACACGTCAGTGAGGTGAAGGGTTATCTTCGTGCCCAGCTCTTCTGTGGCTCCACCAGATTTCACCTTAACCACAGAATAGATAGTCATGCAGTCATATTAGCAAATTTGCAATCTATGAATATGCCTTGAAAATAAAATGTGCCTGACATGAATTAATGATTAAATAAAAGGAAAAAAAAAGAGGAAATTTACTTCGTTGGTTCGATGTCCACAGTCATCACAGTTTGTTGCCATGATAATGACTTCTTTGAAATGGGGGATTTCTGAGTTATTGTAAAGGAGGATACCTTCACCTTACAAATTGAAACGTTATACACTACCTTTATCATAGGACACTACTGGGGACCAGTGGTGTAGTGGTAAAAATAGATGGTAAACACTGATCGCCATTTGCATTGATTAAAGTAACGGTCCCTATACTTTCAATGTATTTTTCTACAAAAGGAGAAGAACACTTGCGCAAAATGAAAAAGGTGCATAAATGGCTTTTGAGTGAACTAGTTGTTGCGATACCCACATTTTGACTTCGATACCGCTACCAGGTTAAGCATCATGATACTCAATACCGAAATGATACCACATCAAAAAAGAAAGGGTATTAGCTAGTCACAAAATAAACTTTGAACCAAAATATTGATAAACAGTAGAAAGCCAAAATATATTCTATATTTAATTTCCTTAAAAAATAATATTAAAGAACAGAAGAATATCTTGCATTTTCCTTATGCAAAACCATATTAGATTCTGAGCATACAAAATATTTGTACAATGCATCTAAACTATTGTAAAATGTATTTGATGCATAGGGTTAATTTGCTTGTCTATGGCCATAATATTGGGTCAAATTACATTTATTAGACCTATGATTAATTACAACTAAATAATTGGATGTATTAAATAATATTTTATTTCCAAATCGACATAAAACATTAAGCTTCTATAGTGCAAGTCTCTACAATGGACTTTACACAGCATACCACGATTCCCAGAATGCATTTAAACTCTGAAGGTAGAATGCTCCGCCCGGGCCTGCTGGCTGGTTACTGCTAGCAAGCTCAGACAAACGTGAAGTGGGTTTAGTCTAAATGTATTCCTGTCATAGGTGCATTTCACATTACCTTTGGGTTGTAATCATATTATAAAGCTCACATTGTCATGCTGAATATATGTTGATGTCATTGTCACTTAAAAATCATTTGAATTGCTAGTAGAATAATGTTACAATGTGTAAAATAGTTTTGATATGTCGTTTGGGACCTAAACCTCCCTTTCACTGCACTGCTTTGTAACACCTTTTGCTTAGTTGTTTCAGTGTGCTGGCCCATCTGCTTTATAAGCAAAGAATTCCCCTAGTTCGCTTCTGGAGCCAATTTTTGTAAGCGAGCTGTGGACACCGAGGTATGATTTTATTTAGTTAGAAGCGATGCTGTCGGCATTGTCACTCGCCTTTTGTTTTCTTCTCAAAAGTGGCTTGCGCTGTGGCAGCTGCATCCGCAAGCACAATTGTGCTATTATGCTGGGTTTTTTCTTCTTCACGTTATTTGTAACTTATTTTGTACATAATGTTTCTGCCACCGTATCTTATGGCAAAAAATTGCTTCTGGATATCAGGATAGGGATCACTCAACCTCGGATTAGACTAAGATTTTTTCTTCAACAAGCAGGACGCACAGGATTTACTTCAGACACCCAACAAGGCCAAAATCCACATCATTGGCAAGAGAAAGACGCAGGTCGAGGACACAGGGCGGGGTGCCTCGTAAGGATCCGCTGACGGTAAGGGCAGATTTCCAACAATATTACTTGCCAACGTACAATCATTGGACAATAAATTAGACATGGTACGATCACGAATATCCTACCAACGGGACATCAAAAACTAATATCTTATGTTTCACCGAACAGGAGCTCAATGACAACATAGAAAACATTCAGCTGGCGGGATATACGCTGCATCAGCTAGATAGAACAGCACACTCCGGTAAGACAAGGGGGGGGGGGGGGGGGGTCTGTGTATACTTGCAAACAGCTGGTGCACAAAATCTAAGGAAGTCTCTAGATTTTGCTCACCTGAAGTAGACTCTCATATGATAAGCTGTAAACCACACTTTCCTGAGAAAGTTCTATTTTTTCATGGCTGTTTATTTACCACCACAGACAGATGCTGGCACTAAGACCGCACTCAGTCAGCTGTATAAGGAAATAAGCAAACAGGAAACCACTCACCCTGAGGCGGTGCGCCTAGTGGCCAGGGATTTAATGCAGAAAAACTTAAATCAGTTTTACTGAATTTCTATCAGCATGTTAAATACGCAACAAAAGGGGGAAAAAAAAAATTCTAGATCACATTTACTCCACACAGACGTGTACAAAGCTCTCCCTCCATTTGGCAAATCTGCCCATAATTCTAATTCAAAAATTAAAAGCAGGAAGCACCAGTGACTCGGTCTATAAAAAAAAAGTGGTCAGATGAAGCAGATGCTAAACTACAGGACTGTTTTGCTAACACATACTGGAATAAGTTCATGGATTCTTCCGATGGCATTGAGGAGTACACCACATCAGTCACTGGCTTTATCAATAAGTGCATCCCACAGTGACCGTTCGTACATACACCAAACAGAAGCAATGGATTACAGGCAACATTCTCACTGAGCTAAAGGGTAGAGCTGCCGCTTTTAAGGTGCGGTACTCTAACCCAGAAGCTTATAAGAAATCCTGCTATCACCGCCAACAAACCATCAAATAGGCAAAGCGCCAATACAGGACTAAGATTGAATCGTACTACACCGGCTCTGATGCTCGTCGGATGTGGCAGGGCCTACAAACTATTACTGACTACAATTAGGAAGCACAGCCGCGAGCTGCCCAGTGACAAGCCTACCAGACGAGCTAAAATCACTTCTATGCTCGCGTCGAGGTAAGCAACACTGAGGCATGCATGAGAGCATCAGCTGGTCCGAACGACTGTTGGATCAAGCTGTCCGTAGTCTACGTGAGTAAGACCTTTAAACATTCACAAGGCCGCTGGGCCAGACGGATTACCAGGACGTGCGCTCCGGGCATGTGCTGACCAACTGGCAACTGTTTTCACTGACATTTTCAACATGCCCCTGATAGAGTCTGTAATACCAACATATTTCAAGTAGACCACCATAGTCCCTGTACCCAAGAACACAAAGGTAACTTGCCTAAATAACTACAGACCCATAGCGCTCACGTCCGTAGCCATGAAGTACTTTGAAAAAGGCTGGAAATGGCTCACATTAACACCATTATCACAGAAACCCAAGACCCACTCCAATTTGCATTCCGCCCAAACAAATGATGCAATCTCTATTGCACTCCACACTGCCCTTTCCCACCTGGACAAAAGGAACCCCTACGTGAGAACACTATTCATTCTATGGGGGTGCCACAGGGTTCAATTCTCAGGCCGACTCTTCTCTGTATACATCAATGATGTCGCTCTTGCGGCTGGTGATTCTCTGATCCACCTCTACGCAGACGACACCATTCTGTATACTTCTGACCCCTCTTTGGACACTGTTAACTAACCTCCAGACTGGTTTTAATGCCATACAACTCTCCTTCAGTGGCCTCCAACTGCTCTTAAATGCAAGTAAAACTAAATGCATGCTATTCAATCGATCACTGCCCGCCCATCCAGCATCACTACTCTGGACGGCTCCGACTTAAAATACGCGGACAACTACAAATACCTAGTTGTCTAGTTAGACTGTAAACTGACCATCCTACCGATCCTCGACTTCGGCGATGTCAGCTACAAAATAGCCTCCAACACTCTACTCAACAAATTGGATGCAGTCTATCACAGTGCCATCCGTTTTGTCACCAAAGCCCCATACACTACCCACCATTGCGACCTGTACGCTCTCGTTGGTCGTCGCCAAACCCAATGGCTACAGGTTATCTACAAGTCTCTGCTAGGTAAAGCCCCACCTTATCTCAGCTAACTGGTCACCACAGCAGCACCCACTCGTAGCACGTGCTCCAGCAGTTATATCTCACTGGTCACCCCCAAAGCCAATTCCTCCTTTGGTCGCCGTTCCTTCCAGTTCTCTGCTGCCAAAATACTGGAACGAACTGCAAAAATCACTGAAGCTGGAGACTCATATCTCCCTCACTAGCTTTAAGCACCAGCTGGCAGAGCAGCTCACAGATCACTGCACCTGTACATAGCCCATCTGTAAACATACCATCTATCTACCTCATCCCCATGCTGTATTTATTTATTTATCTTGCTCCTTTGCACCCCAGTATCTCTACTTGCACATTCATCTTCTGCACATCTACCATTCCAGTGTTTACTTGCTATATTGTAATTACTTCGCCACCATCGCCTATTTACTGCCTTAACTCCCTTATCTTACCTCATTTGCACACACTGTATATAGACTTTTGTTTCCTTTTTTCCCTACTGTATTATTGACTGTATGTTTTGTTTATTCCATGTGTAACTCTGTTGTTGTATGTGTCGAATTGCTATGCTTTATCTTGGCCAGGTCGCAGTTGCAAATTAAAACTTGTTCCCAACATGCCGACCTGGTTAAATAAAGGTAAAATAAAATGATTGTGGACTACAGGTAAAGGAGGACCGAGCAAGCCCCCATTCTCATCAACGGGGCTGTAGTGGAGCAGGTTGAGAGGTGCAAGTTCCTTGGTGTCCACATCAACAAACTATCATTGTCCAAACACACCAAGACAATCATGAAGGCATGACAAAACCTATTCCCCCTCAGGAGACAAAAGATTTGGCATGGGTCCTTAGATCCTCAAAAGGTTCAACAGCTGCACCATCGAGAGCATCCTGACTGGTTGCATCACTGCATGGTATGGCAACTGCTCGGCCTCCTACCTCCTACATCACTGGGGCTAAGCTACCTGCCATCCAGGACCTCTATACCAGGCAGTGTCAGCGGAAGGCCCTGAAAAGTGTCAAAGACCCCAGCCAGACTGTTCTCTCTGCTACCGCATGGCAAGCAGTACCGGAGCACCCAGTCTAGGACCAAAAGGCTTTTCAACAGCTTTTCCCACAAGCACTAAGACTCCTGAACAGGTGGTCAAAACAGCTACCCGGACTATTTGCATTGTGTCCCGCCACCCCCTCTTTTAAGCTGCTGCTACTCTCCGTTTATCATCTATACATAGTCACCTTAACTATACCTACATGTACATATTACCTCAATTAGCCTGACTAACCGGTGCCCCGCACATTGACGCTGTGCCGGTACCACCTGTATATAGCCTCGCTACTGTTATTTTCACTGTCATTTTACGTATTTTTTTTCTCCTCTTTACTTATCTTTTACCTAATACCTATTCTTTCCTTATAAATTGCACTGTTGGTTAGGGCTTGTAAGTAAGCATTTCACTGTAAGGTCTACACCGGTTGTATTCGGCACACGTGACAAATAAAGTTTTGTTTGATTTGACTACTGCCCCCTTGAGAAGATTCACACAAATTACTAGACAGACTCGATCCTCTCAATCCGTATAAGACGTGAGGCACATTTGACAGAAGTACCGAAAGAAACAATTCTCATACCAAACTGTTTTTCATGTTCTAGTAGTCAAAGGTACAGAAGTTTCAGTGTAGCGTGCAACACTAGCGTTAACCCTCCACTACACCACTGCTCGGGACAACCAAAGAGACTGGAAAGGATACGGACAAGCTTCATGTTTGTCGAGGCTGGGGCATTGCACTCTGGACAGTTCGTATTAAATGTCAACACCTGAGGGAGAAATTAGATATATTACTCAAGGGTAAATTGAGGAAAAACTCGACCTAAATTGAGGCATAAAGTCTGGAAATCACCTCATTTCTCATACTGTCAATGTCATTAATGGGCTTTTCCTCTTCCTCCTCGTCTTCAGCCTGAATTAAAAAAAAATAAAAAATATAAGTTGCATTATTCTTATGCTAGATGAAAGTTTATTGGTGAACATGGGCCAAATTACAAAATGGCATCTGCAGAGTCTTGTTTTCTTCTACCCTGTGAGGATTCCACACGCATTGGCACAAGACATGAGGACAGCAACCGAGGCACTGCCTTTCTAACACAGATATGTCCCCTTACAGGAGTAGTGATGTGTCAAGTCAAACTACTCGCCTTTATTCCTAACTGGGCGTCCTGTTGCGGAGTTCTTGTGTAGTTGCAGACTGAGAGAGCCTCATCCTTCTGCGGAGCAAAGGGGTTCTCCACAAAACTGTTCCCAGATGGATCATCAATGACCTACAATAACACACATACTCATGCATCTTAAACAGAGGATCATTCTATAAGAAATCCAGAGTAAAGAAAGAACATTGTACTTTTATTAAACCTGTGCCTTGATTGTATTGCTAGAAATGTTTTATTGCATGTAACTTCAATCTTGTACACAGATGAAGAGGCTTGAGCGATACGATTGGACATACCAGTGTGAATCCACTTTCACCTTCTTTCAACTTCTTCAATTTATCAATGAACTCACTGATTTTCACAGCAACTTCTGGTGCAGTTTCCTTCAAGCATAAACATGATTTAGTCAACACGCAGTAAAGTACACTACTGTTCAAAAGTTTGGGGTCACTTAGAAATGTCCTCGTCTTTGAAAAGCAATTTTTGTCCATTAAAATATCAAATTATTAGACATTGTTAATGTTGTAAAATACTATTGTAGCTGGAAACAGTTGATTTTTTAAAATGGAATATCTACATAGGTGTACAGAGGCCCATTATCAGCAACCATCACTCCTGTGTTCCAATGGCATGTTGTTTTAGCTAATCCAAGATTATCATTTTTAAAGGCTAATTGATCATTGGAAAACCCTTTTGCAATTATGCTAGCATAGATGAAAACTGTTGTTCTGATTAAAGAAACAAAAACGGGCCTTTAGACTAGTTGAGTATGTGGAGCATCAGCATTTTTTGGGTTCGATTACAGGCTCAAAATGGCCAGAAACATAGAACTTTCTTCTGAAACTCGTCAGTCTATTCTCTTGTTCTGAGAAATGAAGGCTATTCCATGTGAGAAATTGCCAAGAAACTGAAGATCTCGTACAACGCTGTGTACTACTCCCTTCACAGAACAGCGCAAACTGGCTCTAACCAGAATAGAAAGAGTGGGAGGCCCCGGTGTAAGAGGACAAGTACATTAGTGTCTAGTTTGAGAAACAGACGGATAAAGTCCTCAACTGGCAGCTTCCTTAAATAGTACCCACAAAACACCAGTCTAAACGTCAACAGTGAAGGCGAAAATAGCCTTCACTCCGGGATCCTTGCCTTCTAGGCATAGTTGCAAAGAAAGCCCTATCTTAGACTGGTCAATAAAAAGAAAAAAGATTGGAAAAAGAACAGACACGCAACAGAGGAACTCTGCCTAGAAGGCCAGCATCCCAGAGTCACCTCTTCACTGTTGACATTGAGAATTATGTTTTGCGGGTACTATTTAATGAAGCTGCCAGTTGAGGACTTGAGGCGCCCGTTTCTCAAACTAGACCCTAATGTACTTGTCCTCTTGCTCAGTTGTGCACCGGGGCCTCCCACTCTGTCTTTTCTGGTTTAAGCCAGTTTGCACTATTAGCTAATCCAAGTTTATCATTTTAAAAGGCTAACACAACGTGCCATTGGAACACAGGAGTGATGGTTGCTGATAATGGGCCTCTGTACGCCTATGTAGATATTCCATTAAAAATATGCTGTTTCCAGCTACAATAGTCATTTTCAAGATTAACAATGTCTACACTGTATTTCTGATCAATTTGATGTTATTTTAATGGACAGACATGTGCTTTTCTTTCAAAAACAAGGATATTTCTAAGTGACCCCAAACTTATGAACGGTAGTGTACGTATGGCATTTAGTAAAATCAAAGTAAACCAAGCTTATACATTTCTTAGTGGCTGGTCTTGCTCCAACCCTGCAACTGCACGGTCTAAGAGGCCTTCGATGGTAGAGAGTGCTAGGGAGCAAGAGGAAAAGTTAATGGCAACTGTACAACTGTTCTGGGACTGCAGCACAGAAGAAATAGCAAGAAAACTTTATAGTTAACACTATCAATGTTTCCCTTTACTGTGGGAACTGTGATCGAGTCAATGCAATATCAGCCACTTTCAATGCAACATACAGAGAAAATAAGATAACTATGCAAGAGATGTTCTTGTATGCAGAGCGCATTGGAGTAGGATTCTATTGCATTGACAGGTGTGACTAAGGCCCATACACTACACAGACCCGTGTGCTTTAACTTCTTATGGCTGGGGGGCCGTATTGAGTAGCTTGGATGAGTAAGGTGCCCAGAGTAAACTGCCTGCTACTCAGGCCCAGAAGCTAAGATAAGCATATTATTAGTAGATTTGGATTTTTCAAAAACTGAAGTTTCTAAAACTGTTTGAATGATGTCTGAGTATAAACAGAACTCATATGACAGGCAAAAACCTGAGAAAAAAATCCAACCAGGAAGTGGGAAATCTGAGGTTTGTAGTTTATATCCAAGAGTGTAAATTTGGTCCGAATGCACTTCCTAAGGCTTCCACTAGCTGTCAACAGAACCTTGTTTCAGGCTTCTACTGTGAAGGGGGAGAGAATAAGAGCTGTTTGACTAAGGAGTCTGCCAGAAGGCCATGAGCTCAATCGGGCGCACGCCCGTGAGAGGCGTGTTCCATTGCATTTCTAAAGACAAAGGAATTCTCCGGTTGAAACATTATTGAAGATTTATGTTATAAACATCCTAAAGATTGATTTTATACATCATTTGACATGTTTCTACGAACTGTAACGGAACTTTTGACTTTGTCTGGCCTGCGCGTTGTGAATTTGGATTTGTGAACTAAACGCGAACAAAAAGGAGTTATTTGGACATAAATGATGGACTTTATCAAACAAAACAAACATTTGTTGAACTGGGATTCCATTCTGATGAAGATCAAAGGTAAGTGAATATTTATAATGCCATTTCTGACTTCTCTTGAATCCACAACATGGCGGGTACCTGTATGGCTTGTTTGTGTCTGAGCGCCGTACTCAGATTATTGCATGGTGTGCTTTTTCCGTAAAGTTCTTTTGAAATCTGACACAACGGTTGCATTAAGGAGAAGTGGATGTGTAATTCCATGTATAACACTTGTATCTTTTATCAATGTTTATTATGAGTATTTCTGTAAATTGATGTGGCTCTCTGCAAAATCACCGGATGTTTTGGAAGCACTAATGTAAACAGATTTTTGGATATAAATATGAACTTCATCGAACCAAACATACAGTACATCACAAAAGTGAGTACACCCCTCACATTTTTGTAAAGATTTGAGTATATATATTTTCATGTGACAACACTGAAGAAATTACACTTTGCTACAATGTAAAGTAGTGAGTGTACAGCTTGTATAACAGTGTACATTTGCTGTCCCCTCAAAATAACACACTGCCATTAATGTCTAAACCACTGGCAACAAAAGTGAGTACACCCCTAAGTGAAAATGTCCAAATTGGGCCTAATTGGCCATTTTCCCTCCCCGGTGTCATGTGACTCGTTAGTGTTACAAGGTCTCAGGTGTGAATGTGGAGCAGGTGTGTTAAATTTGGTGTCATCGCTCTCACACTCCCTCATACTGACTGGTCACTGGAAGTTCAACATGGCACCTCATGGCAAAGAACTGAGGATCTGAAAAAAAAAATAATTGTTGCTCTACATAAAGATGGCCTGGGCTGTAAGAAGATTGCCAAGACCCTGAAACTGAGCTGCAGCACAGTGGCCAAGACCATACAGAGGTTTAATTGGACAGGTTCCACTCAGAACAGGCCTCGCCATGGTCGACCAAAGAAGTTGAGTGCACGTGCTCAGCGTCATATCCAGAGGTTGTCTTTGGGAAATAGACATAGGAGTGCTGCCAGCATTGCTGCAGAGGTTGAAGGGGTGAGGGGGGGTCAGCCTGTCAGTGCTCAGACCATACGCCGTACACTGCATCAAATTGGTCTGCATGGCTGTCGTCCCAGAAGGAAGCCTCTTCTATAGAGTATGCACAAGAATGCTTGTCTTCAGCAAACTGTTTGCAGGCTGACTAAGGACATGGATTACTGGAACCATGTCCTGTGGTCTGATGAGACCAAGAAACATATTTGGTTCAGATGGTGTCAAGCGTGTGTGGCGGCAACCAGGTGAGGAGTACAAAGACAAGTGTGTCTTGCCTACAGTCAAGCATGGTGGTGGGAGTGTCATGGTCTGGGGCTGCATCAGTGCTGCCAGCACTGGGGAGCTACAGTTCATTGAGGGAACCATGAATGCCAACATGTACTGTGACATACTGAAGCAGAGCATGATCCCCTCCCTTCGGAGACTGGGCCGCAGGGCAGTATTCCAACATGATAACGACCCTAAACACACCTCCAAGATGACCACTGCCTTGCTAAATAAGCTGAGGGTAAAGGTGGACTGACCAAGCATGTCTCCAGACCTAAACCCTACTGAGCATCTGTGGGGCATCCTCAAATGGAAGGTGAAGGAGTGCAAGGTCTTTAACATCAACAGCTCCGTGATGTCGTCATGGAGGAGTGGAAGAGGACTCCAGTGGCAACCTGTGAAGCTCTGGTGAACTCCATGCCCAAGAGGGTTAAGGGAGTGCTGGAAAATGGTGGCCACACAAAATATTGACACTTTGGGCCCAATTTGGACATTTTCACTTAGGGGTGTACTCACTTGTTGCCAGCGGTTTAGACATTATTGGCTGTGTTGAGTTATTTTGGAGGGGACAGCAAATTTACACTGTTATACAAGCTGTACACACTACTTTACATTGTAGCAAAGTGTCATTTCTTCAGTGTTGTCACTTTTGTGATGTACATGTATTGCGTAACATGAAGTCCTATAAGTGTCATCTGATGAAGATCAAAGGTTAGTGATTAATTCTCTCTGCTTTTTGTGACTCCTCTCTTTGGCTGGAAAAATTGCTGTTTTTCTGTGACTAGGTACTGACCTAACAATCGTTTGGTGTGCTTTCTTCGTAAAGCCTTTTAGAAATCGGACACTGTGGTGGGATTAACAACAAGTATATATTTAAAATGGTGTAAAATACTTGTATGTTTGAGGAACTTTAATTATGAGATTTGTTTGAATTTGGTGCCCTGCACTTTCACTGGCTGTTGTCATATCGATCCTGTTAGTGGGATTTCAGCCATACAAAGTTAACCAATCAGAGCTGCAGTATCCCTATACGCAAATAAACCATTGCCATACATGGATCTGTGCCATTCACTTTGATCTGGACTGTCTTTACAGCATAAGTGGTCACGAGTAGATGCGCTTGTTTTAAGATCAAAGCGAGAGCTGCATGTAGTCACGTGTGCACACAGTTCATATTCTTTGCGAATAAGTGAGCTATTAGCCCAGTTATAGCTAATTGCTTGTCAGCAATGGTGGAGTGGTTGCTTCCTACAAGAGCACAAAACATGTGCATTTCTATCCTTTGAAAAGCAAGTCTGGTAAAAAGCTTTTTCTGTCTTAAAGGGGCAGTGTTACAATTTGAGACAGGCTTGAATAAACCAAGTAACCAATAGGCAGGTGGTAGCATCATTTGTCTGATTCTTAATAATAAATGGTATGGGAATAATAATGTAAAAAGGTTTCTTGCATCAACCACCACAACATTTTCAGTCACCTTGTCTGAATGACCAGTGGAAAAACAGGTTAATGTCAATCCCTACATGTTTTTTGGAATTCTTATGAATGTAGGCCTACATTGAACACCACACATTGAAATAGATCCGCTATCATTCAGCCAATGTTCAAATTTGATGGGATGCATTTTGTCCTTTAAATTTTTTTAATGGTAGGCCACTGATCAATTGGCGACTGTTATAACTAACTTAAACGGGTACAGCCTCAGTGTTCACAGTAGAATTTTGACAACATTGATGTGTGCGCAACTGACCTGAAATTTGCTCAGTGCCGAAAAAATGGAGGCAACATTGAATGCCGGAAGCAAAAGTGATTGCTGTCCTCATGAAATTGCTTACATAAAAATGACCATATATACTGATTGTTTTAAGCAAAACTACCAAAACTATTGCTTATAGTGAACCGGAACAATCAAAATAAAATACAATACAATGTAAGCCCCGATCAGCATGTAGGCTACAGTATAGCCAGATGAGTAGTCTCTCCAGGGGTAGCATAGGCTACTTTTATTCCGGTAAAACACAATTTAACAGTACATTTGATTTAAAAAATGACATAGCAAATGGCATTGGTTGTCGGCAAATTACATTGGCTGTCACTCAACTAATTAAGCACAAGCCATTTAACATATATTTGAATGGTGAAGGTGATGCACAGATGTGCCAGATCAGAAAAAAATCTACCCTTCGTTGGTCAGCACACAAAGCTGCGCAGTTTGACTAGGCTACTGATATTGCCTGGGGTTGTTATGCATGCAAAATGACTTGGAGATCAATGACTGTCAACATGATTACATGCTTAGTTCCACACTGAAGGAGAGGATGCAGTTGTCACAAAATTAGGTATTTTCAGAAGGTAGAAAGTAATTGGAGCCAATTGTTTTAGTGAATCAGATTTTGAACCGACTTTGACCGATGCATGCTACAATTGGATCGTTATGGATGCCCAGACTGACGCACTCAAATCTTAAACATTTGAACAGCTGACCAATACATATTGGTGAATTGTTACATTCCTACTGTATAAACAAAAAGGATAAATGATTCCAGTAATATGGCTAAGAGGAATCTCAACAGTAAAATACAGTTATTGGATGAACAGACGAGGAAATTCTCTAGATCTGAGACCAAGCTAGCAATTCTAAGGCCGACAACAGGTGACCCTAATTTCTGGAATCAGTGGCAACCTGACAGTGCCTGAAAAGTGAAAATTGTTATCCAAATCAACAAAAAGTTGAGGGAGTACTTACAGCCCTTTTGTGTGTATGGGGGTATTTCAAAATCCAGTTCAGGGATTCTGGTGGTTGCACTGTCTGCTTTGACAACTTCTCGATTCATATCCTACAAAACACGATAACAAAACAGACTAAATATACAATAAAAGATCATCAAATACAGTTAGCCAACTAAGAAAACAGTATGAATCTATATAAAATCAGTGTGCTGCATCTAGCCCGGTCCTAAGTGAACCCTCTTGGGTTCTCATGGGAAACATTGACGACGGCACAAACAATATGTACAACAGTCCTGACAATCTGTCTAAACGTTAACAATTCTCACTTGTGATAGTTTTAGATATGAAAGTAACATTCCAAAGGCTTCCTATCATCAAGAAATAATTGTCGAAAAACAAAGGTAAAATTAATCTAAACATCATTTTCTTTTTTTTTTCTTTTTTTTTACACGAAATCCACACAGCCATACCGTTGAACGGTTTTCCCATTACAGCAACAGTGATTATGTTAATGCTGGCTCTAGTGTTATTTTTGGAGGAATTGTGTGTGTCACAGAGTGACAATACTTGTGATGAACAGAATCAACCACCTCTGCATTATCACCATAGTTGCTTTGCGAGGTGTTAACAGTGGAAGGGGTTAACTTCTTTGGGACTGGGGGGCAGTATTGAGTAGCTTGGATAAAAAGATGCCCAGAGTAAACTGCCTGCTAATCAGGCCTAAAAGCTAGAATATGCATATAATTAGTAGATTTGGATAGAAAACACTGAAGATTCTAAAACTGTTTGAATGATGTCTGAGTATAACAGAACTCATATGGCAGGCAAAAACCTGAGAAAAAAATCCAACCAGGAAGTGGGAAATCTGAGGTTCGTAGTTTTAAGTCATTGCCAATCGAATATACAGTGTCTATGGGGTCATATTGCACTTCCTAAGGCTTCCACTAGATGTCAAGTCTTTAGAACCTTGTTTGAAGGGCGAGAGAATGAGAGCTGTTTCAACCAGGTGTCTGGCATGAGCTGATCACGCGTGCTCCCGTGAGAGGTAGCTGCATTCCATTGCATTTCTAAAGACAAAGGAATTCTCCAGTTGGAACATTATTGACGATTTGTTAAACATAAAGATCGATTCTACACATCGTTTGACATGTTTCTACGGACTAACGGAAATGTTTGACTTTTCGTCTGGACCTACTGATCGCGACTCATGCATTTGGATTTGTGAACTAAATGCGAACAACAAGGAGGTATGACAAATTATGGACTTTATCAAACAAAAACTATTGTGGAACTGGGATTCATGGGAGTGCATTCTGATGAAGATCAAAGGTAAGTGAATATTTATATTGCTATTTCTGACTTCTGTTGACTCCACAACATGGCGGGTATCTGTACGGCTTGTTTTTGTGTCTCAGCATTGTACTCATTATTGAATGGTGTGCTTTTTCCATAAAGTTTTTGAAATCTGACACAGCAGTTGCATTATGGAGAAGTGGATCTAAAATTCCATGCATAACACTTGAATCTTTTATCAATGTTTTATGAGTATTTCTGTAAATTGATGTGGCTCTCTGCAAAATCACCAGATGTTTTGGAACTACTGAACATAACACGCCAATGTAAACAGATTTTTGGATACAAATATGAACTTTATCAAACAAAACATACATGTAGTGTGTAACATGAAGTCCTATGAGTGTCATCTGATGAAGATCAAAGGTTAGTGATTCATTCTCTCTTTCTGCTTTTTGACTCCTCTGGCTGGAAAAATGGCTGTTTTTCCATGACTAGGTGCAGACCTAACATAATCGTTTGGTGTGCTTTCGTAGTAAAGCCTTATTGAAATCGGACACTGTGGCTGGATTTACAACAAGTTTATCTTAAATGGTCTAAAATACTTGTGTTTGAGGAATTATAATTATGGGATTTCTGGTGTTTTGAATTGGGCGCCCTGCAATTTCACTGGCTGTTTGTGAGGTGGGACGCTACCGTCCCACATATCCCAGAGAAGTTAACCAAGGTTAAGAGTTAGCCATTGTTATGTAAATACAAGCTGAAAAGTACCAGTGGCCTCACCTTGGCCCCAAGTCAGAGCAGGTCCAGAGGACATCGCCCGGTAAGAGAGGTGAAATCAAAAAAGCCTCAGACTTTCGTGTTAAAACACTTGAGTAGGCCTAAATCCTCAACTTTTCTAGCATCTCTAAACACCTGTGTGTAAAGGAAGAAGGACGCCAGAAAAAATACTAAATCAGCTGCAACTGTGTGTAACAGTGTATATTTTGTATTTGTAAAATGATTTTGATGTGATATTAAAATTGTTCATAGACGTGCTTCTAGAACTGCTTCAAAATTGCAAATCTATTTGAGGTTAGATTGAGTATCAGGCTGTTTCGGCTGCCAGAGCCAGTTTACCTCTGAACATAATGGTTTATTTCTCATGTTTTTCTTTTTATTATTTAACTCTACAACATTGGGAAAGAGCTTGTAAGTATTTCACTGTATGGGCTACTTACACCTGTTGTATTTGGTGCATTTGACAAACATTTGATCTTGGACAGTAAAGGAATAGGCTAGCCCACACTCCTTAACAGCTCATCTTGAGCTTGCCTAGTCGCAGATCTGTTTCTCCTCTTGCCAATGCCAACTCCATTAATGTTTGGCATGACAATGAGTGACATGACAGCTAGCACAGACAGGCAATCAGGCTAGCTAGTATTCCCAATTGTTGCTAGCCACGCACATATACATAGAAAAAAAACATCCCTTGTTGGTCACAAATGTCAAATAAAATTATATTTGAATTTACTCTGCGGATTGGGTTGGTCCTAGAGGGTCGAAATTCTTGCCAATATATCAACAGGAAAGTATTAAACCGACTTCAAAAAAGGGTCTCTGTGTGGCAAATAAGATTTCTTTGCTCGTGACCAAAAGCATATGCACAAGACGCAAGTACATGCACACATACTAACAGGTCTTGCAGGTGTTTATGGTTTTGCACAAGTGCCAAGTGATTGAAATTTCAACAGCAGTACCAGTGCTCTAAAATGTTGGGTAATAATACTTTCCTATAGATATTGTCTCAAATTATTTCTACCAACCTCAGACAACCAGTAGAGTAAATTAGTGTAATTCTAAACATTCTGGCTTGTAAGGAAACTTAACAAGTTTTGTTTTAGACTGTATACCAAGAATTGGGATTTTTGGTATATTATCTAAATAAATCCCAGCACATTTTGTAGACTCATTCAGCAGCAACAAGTGAAAATAAGGAATCCAGTACAGAATAAAAATATTCCAAAACATGCATCCTGTTTGCAACACAGAACTAAAGTAATATTGCCAAAAATGTGTCAAAGCAATTCACTTTTTGTCCTGAATAAAAAAAAAGTGTTATATTCGGGCAAAATCAAAACACATTACTGAGTACCACTCTCCATATTTTCAAGCATAGTGGTGGCTGCATCATGTTAAGGGTACGCTTGTAATCGTTAATGACTGGGGAGTTTTTCCAGGATAAAAATAAACCGCATGGAGCTAAGCATAGTCATATTCCTAGAGGAAAACCTTGTTCAGTTTGCTTTCCACCAGACTCTAGATGAATTCACCTTTCAGAAGGACAATAACCTAAAACAAGGCCAAATCTACACTGGAGTTGTTTACCAAAACAACATTGATTGTTCTTGAGTGGCCCAGTTTTGACTTAAATCTGCTTGAAAATCTATGGCAAGACTTAAATGGTTGTCTAACAATGATCAACAAGCAATTTGATAGAGCTTCAATTTTGAAATGAAGAAACGGGCAAATGTTGCACAACTCAAGTGTGGAAAGCTCTTAAGAGACCCAGAAAGACAGCTGTATTCGCTGCCAAAGGTGATATTGACTCAGGGCTGTGAATAGTTACGCAAATTAGATATTTCTAATTTATTTCCAAAAAGGTGTCATTATGGGGTATTGTGTGTAGATGGCTGAGAAATGATTGAATCAATTTTGAATTTAGGTTGTAACAACAAAATGTGGAATAAGCCAAGGGGTATGAATACTTTGAAGGCATTGTATATTTCACTAGTTTAACCATTTTTTTAAAAAAAAAATTGAAAATGTTTAATGCTAAATTTTACTGGCTCTAGAAAGAGTTTCCATACATAACTAGTTGATTGTAACGGGCTAATGTAATGCTCCATTAGCTGTTACAAGATAGTCAAATTCTGTTCTACGCCAAACAGTACCGATCATGTAACGGCTAACATGGAGCATCACAATAGCCCATTACAATCTGCTAGCTACTTCCCATATATAGTGAGTGACCGTGTAGCAGTTCGTTAATTTCCCCTCCCTAGTTAGATAGGCTACCTGTTTTGACTTGACATTGAGTGTGTAGGTGATGCCTTGATCCTGTATGCGACCAGCTGATTGGATTTCAGTGTTTGACCAACTGCAGTTGGGGCAGGTGAAAGAACTGACGATAATTTCTTTGAAGAAAGGAATCTTCGTAAGAAGAATACGTGTCATTCCCTACAAAGAGTGAGAGAAAACATGTTGGATGACAGTCAATCATACAGAATTAGACAATTCAATACGTTCACTTAACTGGTCTGTGTGTTAGCTAGCTCGTTAACGTTACCTAGCTAGCTACTTACATTTTGGTAACAATTCATGCACAGACTCTCGATTTCGGTGGGTTGACTGTCTTCATCATCAGCATCGATCTCCTTGAAAACACTACCGCCACGGACATTTTCCTCTGCGATGACGGACATTATTTCACTTCACGAGAGTTGTCGATAACAAATGAACTGTTATTTTGTATATGCCGTCCGCTGTTTCTGGAACTTTCTATTACAACCGAAGGTGCGGTTCAAAACGCACGTTTCAACTCTGCGTTTCTCCTTGTCCCAGAAATAAACGTGAAATACATCTACTTCTTTGGTGGAAAATGTCACATGTTATGCGCGCATGCGTCAATGAATGTTTCGTCATTTTGCAGGGAGTGGCCTTGTTAGTTATTTAAAGCGTCTAAACGGGATCCTTAGAACGTCCCATTTTTTAAAATGTTATTTATTTATTTAACCTTTCTTTAACTAAGCAAGTCAGTTGACATCAAATTCGTATTTACAATTGACACCCTACCCAGTCAAATGTGCGCTGCCCTATGGGACTCCCAATCACGAGTTTGGGGAGTTTCTCCCATTCTTCTCTGCAGATCTGCTCAGGCTCTGTCAGGTTGGATGGAGAGCGTCGCAGATGTGATACAGCCTGGATTCGAACCATAGTAGTGACGCCTCTTGCACTGAGATGCAGTGCCTTAGCACTGAAATGCAGTGCCTTAGCACGCTGCACCACTCGGGAGCCCATACATATTGTTTGTGTCAATTTAAAAATAATATGAATGGGCAAAAATGTAGCGCAATGGTCATCAAGCCAAAAACGCCATAAAAGGCCCCAGACAGAAGTAAATTAACAAATATAATTTTATATATATCTTGAATGACCACTTTTTCACGAATGTAATGGTATAATCGTCAAGCACATTCAAAAGATTAGGGGACATGACCCGGAAGTAAAGTGGAAGATGTCATCACGAAAGATGGGGAATCAATTAAGATGTCCCACTCAGGCTGTTAACCCTTTTTTTTTTATATACGTCTGTCCGCTTAACGGGGTGGCTCTCCCATTGGCACCAATGTGATAGCAGCTGGGTCTGGTCTGCTTAGTTAATTGATTCGATATGAACCAGTAAGAATAATCGAGTAGGATGTCTCACTTCCTTCTGACGTCTCTTTCACATATAATATCCCATAGAAATAGTTAAGAGGACACATTGTATCTGTCCCATGATGGTGTCTGTGAGAACATGGACAGCGTCATTGAGGCCATCTCAATTTTGAACAGAACCCTGGATGGAATTATGTGATCCTTAACCCATAGAGTTCCACCCAGTTGACTACTTAAAAATTGTGAAAGTCCTCAATTGTGCTGCCCATGCGAAAGCAAACTTTTTGGCACTAGAGTCCTCTAGCTCTATCAAGAACTAGGGAAAATACGTTTTGCATAACCTGATACCCCAGGTAGGCAGAGTATGCACATTTTAGGCCTTTTGAAGGCCCTCGGATCAAATCTCCCACTTAGTCTTAGTCTCAACTGTGGCGAGTTAGAATAAACAAGGTTCCATTGAAAAATATGGTTGTGCATCAGCAGTATTCCTCATGTCAGTCACTGATAGTCAATTAGCCCATGTCAGCAAATATTTTAGATAGCTAAATTAGCTGATCACTATCTAAACGTGTTATCAAAATCAAACTACTGGCCCCATTGATTTTGTTAGGCAGTCTCACTCAGATATATTCAAAACATTTCTCTCCAACCTATGGCAAAATGTGTAGAATGCAGGTAATTAGTAATACAATTGCAAAATCCTCTGCCCCTTGCAAAATGTGTAAAACTGAAGCAAATTTGCTTTAAAACTGAAACATTTTCTCTACACCCCATGACAAAAATGTGGAGAATTGCATGACATTAACTCTAAAAATGTCTCTCCAGTAGCAAGAGGGAGTCCACTACAATGTTTTGCTTGCAATATGGGGGAGAGTGAGGTATGGAAGTTTGGTCTGTACCAAACCTCCATGCCAAAACTCTACTTATTTCTGGCAGACCTCAGACAAGAATATAACCAAATGGTCTACTCACTGCATCTTTATTTAATGGAAACTGTTCATATGGTAAACTAAACAAAGCAGTTTGTTGTGAGATTTGGGCCTCAAAACATTGTCAGTGGGTCATCAGAGTGTTAGCTACGATATATGCGACTTCGATGAGTCACCGGATTCCATTATCAGGCACTAGTAGGAATGTGCCTTGCACAAATTTGACTTATGCACACCATCTTATTTAGATAATTCCCCTCACAAAAAATAAAATAACTGTCCTTCTCAATCTGTGTATAAGGGAAGCCTACTTAATTTCCCTTCATTGAATTGAGGAATTGGGTGTGAAAACAAATTTAAAAAAAAGTCAAGGCCAATGACAAATAATTTATTCTCCAGGACTCAAAATGTAGACAAACTTTTGTTCCTTAAAATCTCACTGTCTTGGACAGTGTACATCTTCAAGTATCTAAAACATACATAGCAGCTATTATCAATTCAAATTACTGACCAGCCTTGGCTTTACTACAGATTGGGCCACTGGGGTTATGTGCTTTGTGTTTACAGGATAATGACATTGGGTTTAATCGACTTCCTCAATGGTGGGGCCTGAGGATCCACCACCTCCAGGAGCAGCACCGGCACCACCAGCACCTGGGAAGCCTCCAGGCATTCCTCCGGGCATACCGCCTGTCATACCACCGGCACTCTGGTACAGCTTGGTGATGATGGGGTTGCACACCTTCTCCAGCTCCTGTTGCTGGTGCTCATACTCTTCCTTCTCCGCAGTCTGAAACAAATACACAGATTAAGATGAATTGATTTCCCTTCTTGTCACGTTATGGTAATAACTTGGTTTTAAAATAATGATGGGCACATCAATATACTGTACCTGGTTCTTATCCAGCCAGGCAATGATCTCATTGCACTTGTCCAGAATCTTAGTCTTGTCCTCGTCGCTGATCTTGCCCTGCAGTTTCTCATCCTCCACGGTAGATTTCATGTTGAAAGAGTAAGACTCTAGTGAGTTCTTAGACGAGACCTTGTCACGCTGCACATCATCCTCACACTTGTACTTCTCAGCCTCCTGGACCATGCGCTCAATGTCCTCCTTGCTCAGGCGACCTGGGTAGACATTTTTTGAAGGGTTAAGTTAAGGATCATACACTATCCAAGTGTGCATATTGTAATCAAATTTCACTTTGGTCACATATGCTGTTGTTTACCTTTGTCATTGGTGATGGTGATCTTATTCTCCTTGCCAGTGCTCTTATCAACGGCAGAGACATTGAGGATGCCATTAGCGTCAATGTCGAAGGTGACCTCAATCTGAGGAACACCGCGAGGTGCAGGGGGGATTCCAGTCAGCTCAAACTTGCCCAACAGGTTGTTGTCCTTGGTCATGGCCCTCTCACCCTCATACACCTGGAGGATACAGTCAATATTAGCAAAACATACATGTCTTCAAATGAGAAGTACATTTCACTAAAAGCCGCTCAAGACATCCAAGGAATGTATTGGGCAATCTTTGGTCTTTCAACCGCTGGTGGAAACAACAAATAGCAGGAGTAAACGGCATCACAGATAGTGGCCAAAGGAATGAGGAAACATTGCCCTGAAATGGGCATTTCTTGCAGGCCCCCCCCTCACCTGAATGAGCACACCAGGCTGGTTGTCTGAGTAGGTGGTGAAGGTCTGGGTCTGCTTGGTTGGGATGGTGGTGTTACGTTTGATCAGGACGGTCATGACACCTCCAGCGGTCTCAATACCCAGGGAGAGGGGTGTGACGTCCAGCAAAAGCAGGTCCTGGACATTCTCAGACTTGTCACCTGAAAGTATGGCTGCCTGGACAGCTGAAAATGAGAATGGGAGGTTAGACACATGGAAAAACATTACTGTAGACGCAATGTGCCATTGTCGCTCAGACATCCAAGGAAGGTATTGGGCCATCTTTGGTCTTTCAACCTCTGGTGGAAACTACGAATGGCAGGATTAAACTTCATCACGGCGAAACTATTGATTTAAGGCTCATTATAGAAGCCCATTGGCCACAGAGCAAACAAGATTATCAGTGATTCACCTGCGCCATAGGCCACAGCTTCGTCGGGGTTGATGCTTTTGTTGAGCTCTTTGCCGTTGAAGAAATCTTGGAGCAGTTTCTGGATCTTGGGGATACGAGTGGAGCCTCCGACCAGGACGATGTCGTGTACCTGGGCTTTGTCCATCTTTGCGTCGCGGAGGGATTTCTCCACTGGGTCAAGGGTGCCACGGAAAAGGTCTGCATTGAGCTCCTCAAAGCGAGCCCTGGTGATGGAGGTGTAGAAGTCGATTCCCTCGTACAAAGAGTCGATCTCGATGCTGGCCTGGGTGCTGGAGGACAGGGTGCGCTTTGCCCTCTCACATGCGGTGCGGAGACGGCGAACAGCCCTCTTGTTGTCGCTGATGTCTTTCTTGTACTTGCGTTTGAACTCCGCGATGAAGTGGTTGACCATGCGGTTGTCAAAGTCTTCTCCACCCAGATGAGTGTCTCCAGCAGTGGACTTGACCTCAAAGATGCCATCCTCGATGGTCAAGATGGACACGTCAAAGGTGCCGCCACCCAGATCAAAGATAAGGACATTCCTTTCAGCACCGACCTGAAACAGAAGAGAACACTCAGTATTTGCACTTATAAAAACAAACTAGAAACCAAATGACAAATGGCTATGTATTCCAGGGCTGGGGTCAATTAAAACTGAAATTTAACACAAAAAAAGGCATCTATTTTCATTGATTTCTCAAAACACTGAGTAGAATCAATTTATTTCAAAAGTTATTCGAGTTTAAACAATCGTTTTATTTTTTTAATCACTTCCTGAATTAACCGCCATCAAAATCGACCCTAGCTGATGTATTCACTCCGACATCCAGGAAGGTGTTGGGCTATTTTTGGTTTTACAACCACTGGTGGAAACTATGAATGGCAGGCATAAACTTAACCATAGGGACAAACTAGATTTAATGTGCTATCAACTAATTGAAATGAACAAATTATCTTTAAAGGATCATTACAATTTCAATAAAACATAACTAGACCTTAACCTCTAAAAGATATGGGTCTCACCTTCTTGTCCAAGCCATAAGCAATAGCGGCAGCAGTTGGCTCATTGATGATTCGCAAAACGTTCAGACCAGAGATTGTTCCAGCATCTTTGGTTGCTTGGCGCTGAGAGTCATTGAAGTAAGCTGGAACTGTTACAACCGCGTTTGATACAGTCTACAAAGAAAGATGGGGGGGGGGGGGGGGGGGGGGGGGGGGGAGAAAGGGTGGGAATGAATAGACTTATTGTCAATAATACCCTGAACCCACTGGGCACACCACAATTTCAAAGTGGAACATTTTTGGATGAGATCAATTTGATTTCAACCTTTTCACCCACTCAAAAAGGACAGCCAGAAGTTTGAATTCCCAATGTGTTATCAACCATCTAACCATGTGTAAGGTCTTAAAGCGTAACCAAATTGCAACAAAAAGTGTCTAATTTTTGGTTAAGTTGTCATCTAAATGTGTCATCACTGCACATTCAACCATTTAAAAGTTCAAATGGGAATAAAATGTGCTATTATATGAAGCACAACCAAATGACCTGGATTGCGAGTCATCAATGCTGATCTAGATTCTGCGCAGATTATTATAGCGATTGTGAAGATTCACCAACCTGCAACCTTTCCACACTTTCTATGATTACACAAGACATTTATAGTTAGTAGCCTCAAAATGTGGCCATGGATGGGTTACTCATTTAAGGTTGAATAAATACTGTTATATTAGTTCGTAAAATAGCCGTAACTTCTGTTAATAGGCCCTTTACTGGATTCAAAAGTGATATTGAATTGAGTTTGGTTGTCAAAGCAAAAAATATCAACATTTGAAGGAGATGTATCTTTTGTGCCACTGACAGTCTGGCTTAATTCCAGTTTGTCAACAAATGTATAATTGAGATGTTGGATTCACGTCTCAATCAAAAATAAGGAATAGGACTAAATCAAACTACTGTATTTAAAGTGCATTTAAAGGTAGATTTAGTCATATTCTTTATCTTTTTGGTTGAGATGGAGACGAGAATCCAACAAGTTACCATGACTAAATTAGAAATGAACCAACGCTTGAAACCCTAGGACGATACGCATTAGTGAAAATATCTATACACACACACAGTTGAAGTCGGATGTTTACATACACCTAGGTTGGAGTCATTAAAACTTGTTTAACCACTCCACAAATCTCTTGTTAACAAACTATAGTTTTGGCAAGTCTGTTAGGACATCTACCTTGTTGGAAAAATTACTTTTCATGCACAATTGTTTAGACAGATCATTTCACTGTATCACCAATTCCAGTGGGTCAGAAGTTTACATACACTAAGTTGACTGTGCCTTTACAGCTTGGAAAATTCCAGAAAATGTCATGGCTTTAGAAGCTTCTGATAGGCTAATTGACATCATTTGAGTCAATTGGAGGTGTACCTGTGGAAGTATTTCAAGGCCTACCTACAAACTCAGTGCCTCTTTGCTTGACAGCATGGGGGAAAAATAATCTAAAGAAATCAGCCAAGACATCAGAATATTTTTTTGTAGACCTCCACAAGTCTGGTTCATCCTTGGGAGCAATTTACAAACACCTGAAGGTACCACTTTCATCTGTACAAACAATAGAAAGCAAGTATAAACACCATGGGACCACGCAGCTGTCATACCACTCCTAAAGATGAAAATACTTTAGTGCGAATCAATCCCAGAACAACAGCAAAGGACCTTGAAGATCCTATAGAACATGTGGGCAGAACTGGAAGGAAAAAAAAGTGCGAGCAAGGAGGCCTACAAACCTGACTCAGTTACACCAGCTCGGTCAGGAGGAATGTGCCAAAATGCACCCAGTGGGTCAAGACAAAAAAAAAAAAAAAGATATCTTCCTCATTGTCAACTGCATTTATTTTCAGAAAACGTAATGTGTAAATATTTGCATGAACATAACAAGATTCAACAATTGAGACAAACTGAACAAATTACGCAGAAATGTTTTTGTTTCCCCTGAACAAGGGGGGGGGGGGGGGGGGCTGCATTAAGTACTGCAGTGCATCTCATGGACTGCACCAGATTTGCCATTTATTGCTGTGAGATGTCACGCCCCCACAAAGGCACCTGCAGGTTCCCGGACACTTCTGAGAATGGCCTTAACCATAACCCTCCGAGCCAACAAGTCCCAGACGTTCAGAGCCGGGCTCGTCACTGGCCATGGCAGGACACTGACATTCCGGGTCTTGCAGGAAATCAGGCAGAGCGCTCAATATGCCTGGTGGCATTGTCATGCTGGAGGGTCTGGTCAGGATGAGCCTGCAGGAAGGGTACCACATGAGGAAGGAGGATGTCTTCCCTGTAATGCACAGCATTGGGATTGCCTGCAATGACAACAAGTTCAGCCCGGGTGATGCTGTGACACAACGCCCCAGACCATGACGGACCCTCCACCTCAATCAATCCCGCTCCAGAGTACAGGCCTCAGTGTAATGCTCATTCTTTCAATGATAAACGCAAATCCGACCATCACCCCTGGTGAGACAAAACCGCGACTCGTCAGTGAAGAGCACTTTTTGCCAGTCCTGTCTGGTCCAGCAACGGTGGATTTGTGCCCATAGGTGACGTTGTTGCCAGTGATGTCTGGTGAGGACCTGCCTTACAACAGGCCTACAAACCCGCAGTCCAGCCTCTCTCAGCCTATTGCGGACAGTCTGAGCACTGATGAGGGATTGTGCGTTCCAGGTGTAACTCAGGCAGTTGCCATCCTGTACCTGTCCCGCATGTGTGATGTTCGGATGTACCGGTCCTGTGCAGATGTTACGTGGTCTGCCACTGCGAGGATGATCAGCTGTCCGTCCTGTAGCGCCGTCGTCTCACAGAACGGACATTGCCATTTATTGCCCTGGCCACATAGGCAGTCCTCATGCCTCCTTGCGGCATGCCTAAAGGACTTTCACGCAGATGAGCAGGGACCCTGGGCATCTCCCCCCCAGCGTCAGTAGAAAGGCCTCTTTAGTGTCCTAAGTTTTCATAACTGTAACCTTAATTGCCTACTGTCTGTAAGCTGTTAGTGTCTTAATGACCATCCCACAGGTGCATGTTCATTAATCATTTATGGTTCATTGACCAAGCATGGGAAACAGTGTTTAAACCCTTTACAATGAAGTTATTGGTTTTTAATAATTATCTTTGAAAGACAGAGTCCTGAAAAATTGACATTTATTTTTTTGCTGATAGACACAGTTACATATCAGCATATTATTTAAGAGATAGTATTGTGCTAATGATACGCTAGGTTCGGCTAGACAAACTCCAGTAGTTCCCTTCATAACTTGTTCTCAATCAAGGTTAACTGGGAGCATGATTTCAGCACTTATTTCCATCAAAACTCATGGCGCGCTCGTCCCTCTGCAGAAGACATATGGTGAGCAATATGTTCAGAACGTCGAATCGCAATAAAAATCAGTATCGAATCGCAATGCATATAGAACTGAGAGTCAATACATATTGTATCAGCACTTACGCATCGTGATAATATTGTAATGCGAGATCCCTGGCAATTGCCAGCCCTAATATGTATTGTCTATTTTTTTTGTTGAACCCTGGGTTGAATTTAAATCAGTAGCTGTTGATGACTTTGCAAATGCTATATAGGCCTAAATAGTATACATATCATTAATGAAAGTATGGTTACGTTACATTTGCTTTGTTAAATCTAACGTTTAGAATGACTTGGACAGCAACAGTACATCCATTTAGTTAAGGGAAATTCCAAATCTCACGATAGCACATTGGTAGTAATTGTCTGTGACAATTATCAAAGTGTTGCTTGGTTAAAACCCTAGATGGGAGACCAAATGGATAGCTGTAGATAGATTAACTCGCCAGTAGGAGGTGCTGACCAGACTTTTTTTCTGATTGTGAATAAAATGTAGAAAATCTGAGATTGTTTCAAATCAAATTTTATTGATCACATACATGTTATTGTAGCGAAATGCTTGAGTTAAAAAAATTTAAAAAATCCTGGCTGTATGTAATAACAATTCTGGTCTAATGTAAGAAATAAACAAATTATACTGCAAAGTTGCCTAGGGGCTAGAAGCATGGCTGCCCTCTCTACCGGCGCCATTTTCTCAAAGGTACAAATGCAACATATTTTATACAAGGTTTGTCTATTTGAAAATTGGTTACCATAATCCTGTGGTTGAAATTTCACCATCAAAACAGTTGATGACTTAATACATTGGATTTGAAGTTTCCACATCACAATACATTGACAAATTACATTGAAACAATGTTGATTCAACCAGTTTGTGCCCAGTGGGCAATGCATTTCAAACTCACCTTCCCGAGGTAGGCCTCTGCAATCTCCTTCATCTTGACCAACACCATGGAGGAGATTTCCTCAGGGTAGAAGCTCTTGGTCTCGCCTTTGTATTCAACCTCCACTTTGGGGCGTCCGCTGTCACTGATGACGTTGAATGGCCAGTGCTTCATGTCGGATTGAACCACGGTATCCTCAAACCTTCTGCCAATCAAACGCTTAGCATCTGGAATACACAAATGAAAGTCTTATTGATTGCATTAGACATACTCCAATCATACCAACTGACCTTTGGTTTCTCACTCAGACATCCAAGGAAGATACTAGAACCATGTTTGGTTATAAAACCTCTAGTGGAAACAACAAATGTCAGGAATCAACTGAATCTAAGTGAACCAAGTTATATCGTCAAATTTAACCATCATTAAAACACACACCTTCAATGACATCTAGCAGAACAAACTTACCAAAAACTGTGTTGCAGGGGTTCATGGCAACCTGATTCTTGGCAGCATCACCGATGAGCCTCTCAGAGTCAGTGAAGGCAACGTAGCTTGGAGTGGTCCTGTTGCCCTGGTCATTGGCAATGATTTCAACCTTGCCATGCTGGAACACACCCACGCAGGAGTAGGTGGTCCCGAGATCGATGCCGACCGCTGTTCCCTTAGACATGGTTACTGTGATGAGATAAATAAATATGTAATGCTGAGAAGTCATATCAATAGGTGGCAGTCATGATCACTCAAGGTAAAGTATGAGACTTGGACTGTGGATTATGAGTCACACCAAAGATCATAGAGCAACTTCCTATATGGGGAAATACGATGACTCATTCAATTCCTAAAAATGGTGACTAATCCTGTTCGAGGAAAAGTAAGGCACTCAGTGTCATTCCTGCGCTGGCATTGGATGGGCCAGACAGACATCTTAGGCAGGGCAAAAGGACCTGCCAGGCTGAATCCCAATTCACCCACTTCGCCTCCCCACCTGCGCGTTCACCGCCGCCATTTGCACAAGCGTCCCAAAGTTGAGGGAGTGGAAATTATTGAGGGTGTAGGGGCTAATTAGACACTCAGTTGGCCAATTCGATCAGAGGCAGCAAGGCTGCGTGCCTCAGTGCTATCCCGACAGGCACTGCAATATATTTTGAGTTTCATAAAAAAGAACGGAGAGGCATGCCTAATTATGTCACGTGCATTTGTTCATGTCTGATCTCGAGACATGACACATGTAACTGATGAATGATGCTCCCGAGTGGCGCAGTGGTCTAAGACACTGCATCTCAGTGCAAGTAGTATCACTGCAGTACCTGGTTTGAATCCAGGCTGCATCACATCCAGCCGTGATTGGGAGTCCCATAGGGCGGTGCACAATTGGCCCAGCGTCGTTCGGGTTTGGCCGGGTAGGTCGTCATTGTGAATAAGGATTTGTAATTAACTGGCTTATCTAGTTAAATAAAATATGAAATACTTCCCAAATGAAATGTTACTGAGGTTTATAGCTTGTAAAATGACAGGGGGGATTTGTTCATTTGAATTTCATGCTGGTTTTATTGAAAAGTGGAACATTAACTGTATCATTCAAGTCAGGAGTGTATCCCAAATTTGATGGGTTTCTTGATCCAATCGCCACTCGTTGAAAGTCACCCTCCGTTTCATCAGCCACACCTTCCGAGCGAGGGGGTGGTTTGTGATTCCCAACGGACCATTGTAAAGGCTAGGCAACCGTTAGCCTATTCATAGATACTAACTACCGTTAGCGCCTATTGATGAAGGCATCTTCTACCTGGAGGACTTTTGTTAAAGAGTCCTGACGCGTGCTCTAAACATGAACATGAGTCAATTGCGGAAAATATATTTCATATCAGCAATAATTTTAATAAAACAAATGACTACAATATTGTAATTACTACAACTTCATAGGCTGTGTTCCCACACAGCCATATCTCCATGTTACAGCGATTGTTTACGGAAGACAGACGACACACAGGTATTTAACCATCTAGCATGCTCAAACACCTGTGTATATGGGTAACTGGGAGGAAGTGTAGCGGAAGTGTAGTTCGTCTGCTGGAGGATATATTATTTTTTGCTTATATGAAAGAAGGACCATCAGTTTTAAAAAAACTTTCGCAAGCGATGATTGACTTTCCTAAAACGTTAAAACACAGCATCAGCATTGTACTTCACAAGTGGCCAGCAGCTGGCGCCGAAAACTCTATGGAGAGAAAGGTTTGCGAGAGCTCCGCTACTGCAGTTCCATGGAGGAATTCACCATGTAGCATAAGGTTCATATAATTGTGATGGCAGTTGGAAGAGTAATATCCAATGGCATACAAGCCCGTAGGTAAAGACTGTGTGTAATGGCGCACGTATAGGTCTCCATTTAATAGAACAACTTCACAATACCAGTGAACACACCACCATTCAGCCTAATATTATTATCTGTTATGTCTTGCCTTGGCATCATTCCCCTTTCACCCAGGTTGGCATAGTTCGTCAACGCGATTAATCTAGGATGATCCCTGACCATCTGGGAAGGGGGAGGCACGTGCTTTACACCCTCCCCAACCCGGCTCCTGAAGGACAACGCTGAGTGCTGCAGTACAGCTGGCTCCGCAGCCAAGCGCATTAAAATTGCGGCCATTTCACTGGTAGGCTATAACATTTTCTACAGACTAATCTGGCATCAAAGGCTGTCGTCTCGTAGAATTGTTGAATAGACCTACAGTGAACATAACAATATTAACATAAATGATCTTAATCGACAAATAAGTATATTACATCTAATAAGGACACACTGATACCGAAGCGAATATATAAACAATTGTAGGAAAAATACATCACGTTACATATGCCTATAACTGGCAATGACGTAGGCTATACAGATTAAAATATGTTTCCTTTTATTACCTGGATGTGATGTAGGCAATTCTGTATGAAAACTGTTCAGTCTCCGCTACCCGATGAATGAGAAAAGAAGATGCCGGCGAAAGCGTTCATGTATCTTCCGGATAACTTGTGAACCAATCAGCTTCCAAGAACTCCTCTCTCACCTGCCTGTAAAATTCTGCACTTCTAGTACGTTCTAGCAGTCAAAATGATCTACAATCAGAATTTAACCACTATTGTTCAATGCGGAATGCGTTATATGGCCACATGTAAGGAATCAACCAGCACTAGGATCAGTTGTAATTTTTTTATACCCCTCAACGCATTGATTGGTTGAAATCTAGCTCGTGTGTTGCATAAATCACTTGAAAAAATACGAAGGTCGGTTGAGGATGATAGAATCCCGGAAATAGCAAGAGAATGTTCCAGAGCTGTCCTAATCAATTTACTGGCACGGTGTCAAAATAGTCTGACCCACTGAACTGTAGGCCTATATTTAAATAGCAAATTTGAGTCCCTGAAATTGAGTTTGAACTGTGCATTTATTGAACAAAATCAAAATAACATCAATACTAAAATGTTTGAGGAAGGAAATATAACAATATGCAGGTTACCACTGACCCAGGTTTATTCCACAAAAGCAATGTATTAAAAAAAAGAACAAATATAATGGAAATGGCAGATATAGGATACATTTTTGAAAGATCAACAACATATTTCTTTGTTTTACATGGGTGGATTTTTCGTTTGTCAAATTTTGGAAACGTTTTTATAATAAATTATGTTTCCCAGTAAGCAAAATGACGCATTTTAGGCATATTTTCCAGACATGGACATCCTATGCATTTTAGGTGCTGAATCATAGGTGAAAAGGTGCCTTTTTCCACATGTCAAAAATATGTACTTTGCGGACGTTGAAATATAAGTGCATTTTAGAGTTAGTCTGGACCGAATCAAAAATCTACGTCCTTGGACGTTGAAACCAAGGCCAGTCCAGACTGCACCAAAAAAAGACAGCTGGTCTGGACAGCACCAAAAAAAGATGTCAAAAAGACGTCGCCATCGGTAAACGCTTAATGGGATGTCACGGCCCCAGTTTCTGTAAGAAATCCATAACCTAATATGTAAACATAGGGCGATAGTGAGCAATTGACAGTGAGCTGTGAGCAAAATAACTAGGCGGGAAGTTGACAAAGGCTTATTAATAGGCAAAAATAAATTATGTTTCAGTCCTCAAAGAATTAATTGCATTGAATCAAATTAATTAGATCCAATAATTTACCGCCTGTAGGAAGGAGTGCAGAAATGTTTATTCTAAATGCCTACTGCTTTCAATATCAACATTTTCCTAAAAAAAAAATGTCTTTGCAGGACAAGGATTGTCCCGACTTTCAAGAATGCCTGAATTGCTTTGCCTTGCTTTTCTGGTTGGCTGAATGTAAGTTTCACAATCCAATTATTTTAGGAGTGCAAATTTCATCATGGCATGGACTTTGGTGATACGTTGGCACGTGAATTATTAGAATATGGCAAATATTAGTAAATTCTTGCATTCTACCAATGCTGGTTTTCGTGGGTTACCTGATACATGAAAGATAGGTGGAAAGGCATACCGGCTTTTTTGCCTAAATGGGTAATGGAAACACTTTTAAAATTGTATTTAACCTTTATTTAACTAGGCAAGTCAGTTAAGAAAAAAATATTATTTTACAATGACGGTCAACCCAGACCAAACCCTCCCCTAACCAGAACGACGCTGGGCCAATTGTGCGCCGTCCTATGGGACTCCCGATCATGGCCGGTTGTGATACAGCCGGGATCGAACCAAGGTCTCTTTAGTGACGCCTCTAGCACAGAAATGCAGTGCCTTAGACAGCTGTGCAACTGGGGAAGCCCAGGTGAATAAACACTTAATTTTTTATTTAACACTTTTTTTTCAGGTGTAGTGCCACAATCCCCACATTCTCCGGGTAATGCTCGTTAACAGTTCCATTAGATGTATCAATGCGCATCCACTGTCCCACAGCCCAGCCTGTCAATTTATGAACTTAATCCCCCCTGGAAAAAAATGTCTAGACAATATTTCCCCATGCTAATAGACTGGTTGGTTGTTTAGCAACAAAACTGAAGTGTACACAACTATGGGGTAGATGGGGTTGGGTTAGACTGTGGACAACATTTGAACTATAATTAGTCTCCAAATGTTTATTGAAAACATAAATACATTTGCAAAAAGAGCACATGTTGTCTCTCAAATACATCGTTACAGTTGTTAGTGAGCTGGCTAGCGAATTTGAGCCATAATAGCATAGACATGACATCAGTCAAAACACCTCAAAACAAGACATGGTATTAATAAGAAGCTACAACTGTCGAAACGAGCCACCTACGATTCAGACCCTTTGCTATACTACTTGATTGGAGTCACCTGTGATAAATTCAATTGATTGGACATTATTTGGAAAGGCACACACCTGTCCCACAGTTGACAGTGCATGTCAGAGCAAAAACCAAGCCATTAGGTCAAAGGAATTGTCCATAGAGCCCTGAGACAGGATAATGTCGAGGCACAGATCTGGGGAAATTTCTACAGTATTGAAGGTCCCCAAAAACACAGTGGCCTCCTTCATTCTTAAATGGAAGAAATTTGGAACCACCAAGACTCTTCCTAGAGCAGGCCGCCTGGCCAAACTGAGCAATCGAGGGAGAAGGGCCTTGGTCAAGGAGGTGACCAAGAACCCGATGGTCATTCTGACAGAGCTCCAGAGTTCTGTGAGTGCCCTTGGGGACAGGCCAAATTTCTTCACCATCCTGAGGTTAAAGAGTCACTGTCATGCCTTCTTCACTATGGTGTCCTTGTGATTAGACCATTTCAGCTTCTCTGAGATGTGTACCCCAAGGAATTTTAAGTTATTGACCATCTCCATGGCTCTCACATGCTGGTTTTCTATCTTGAAATGTTGTGCGTCCATTGAACATAACATCTACATTTGGAATCAGATGTGTCCGTGTGTGTGTGGTGATGACAAAGTGTATAGTATTGGGCTTCAACATCAAGTCCAGACAGCACAACACTATAGTGGGCAGATCTTAGTGAATCAGCATAAGTTACTAGTGGGTGAGGCATATCCAGCCAATCGCTCAGACGAGCTCCAGGTAGCCGTTTTTGCGGTCCGGATTAGTGTTCCACTTCTCGAAAGCGGCAGCTCTAGCCTTTAGCTCAGTACAGATGTTGCCTGTAATCCATGGGATCCATGGGATATGTACGTAAGGTCACTGTGGGGAAGACATCATCGATGCACTTATTAATGAAGTCAGTGACTGATGTGGTAAACTCCTTGATGCCATCGGATGAATAATGGAACATATTCCAGTCTGTGCTAGCGAAACAGTCCTGTAGCTTAGCAACTGCTTCAACATATCACTTTTGTGTTGAGCGCGTCAATGGTACTTTCTGTTTGAGATTTTGCTTGTAAGCAAAACACCAGTCTCAACGTCAACAGTGAAGAGGCGACTCCCGGATTCTGGCCTTCTAGGCAGAGTTGCAAAGAAAAAGCCTTATCTCATACTGGCCAATAAAAAGAAAAGATTAAGATCGGCAAAAAAACATAGACACTAGACAGAGGAACTCTGCCTAGAAGGCCAGCATCCCGGAATCGCCTCTTCACTGTTGACGTTGAAACTGGTGTTTTGTGGTTATTATTTGGACTTGTGAGGCGTCTGTTTATCAAACTGAACTTGTCAAATGTACTTGTCCTCTTGCTCAGTTGTGCACTGGGGCCTCCCACTCGTCTTTCTATTCTGGTTAGAGCCAGTTTGCGCTGTTCTATGAAGGGAGTAGTACACAGCGTAGTACGAGATCTTCAGTTTCTTGACAATTTCTCGCATGGAAAGCCTCCATTTCTCAGAACAAGAATAGACTGACGAGTTTCATTTTGAGCCTGTAATCGAACCCACAGATGCTAACGCTCCAGATACTCAACTAGTCTAAAGAAGGCCAGTTTTATTGCTTCTTTAATAGGCACAACAGTTTTCAGCTGTACTAACATAATTGCAAAAGGGTTTTCCAATGATTAATTAGCCTTTTAAAATTATAAACTTGGATTAGTGTAAGGGGTGTGTACTGTCGGCAGAGAAGTCAGGCACAGGAGAGCAAAAACTGTTACAACGGCGCAGTTTAATAATAAAAACTTCCGCGGAAGTTGTGACAGTACCCCCCTTGATGCGGCTCCAGCAGCGCACCGACACCGGCCTCAGGGACGACCAGGAGGGCGAAGCGCGGGGCGATCCGGACGAAGACGGTGGAACTCCTGCAGCATTGAGGGGTCCAACACGTCCTCGACCGGAACCCAGCACCTTTCCTCTGGACTGTACCCCTCACACTCCACAAGATACTGAAGGCCCCTCGTCCTTCTTTCAAAAACAAGGATATTTCCAAGTGACCCCAATCTTTTGAACGGTAGTGTATATATAGTAAAATTGGTCAGGAGCCTGTAAAACAGCGTCTATACATTGCAGCGCCATTCTCAAAATGCAGCTACTTTGCTGTTATTCTGGCTGCACTGTTTGATGTGACTGTGTTAGACATAGTTGGCTAGCTAGCAAGCAAGGGATAAGAACATTGCCAGCCAGCATGGCAACGGAATATTTAGAACAAACTTCTAGGTTGTGTCCTTCGATATAGAACAAAAAGACTTCACGACTGGGTCGCATCTCTGGCAACCTTACCAATAGAATGAACGATCAGCTGGCTTGGGTAGCAACCCTAGATTTGTGTTGGGACATTATTTTGTGGAAGGGTGAAATAACATTTTAATTAAAATATGTCAATCATTATTTGAATACGTTGGTAACCCGTTGTACAAAAGTAACACTACCCCCCCCCCCCCCCCCCCCCCCCCCCCCCCCCCCCCATTTGAATTGATGAAATAGGTTGGTCAAAGGTTGACATGCAGAGCCACCAGTTTCCATTAACGTGTCCAGGGATTTATTTTGTACGTGTATAGAAAGTTTGCATAGAAAATGCAGTGCGTCTCCATTGAAATGATAATGCCCTCGAATCCAGTGTTTGGAGGATATATTGGCACGGTTTTCTGGCCCTTGACTAACTAACAGCTGTGCCAATATATCCTCCGAACACTGGCTTCTTGGGCCTAATCACTAAAATGAAAACACACCGCAGTAGGATATTGTCGCATCTATTTTCAATGCAAACTTTCAAAACGTCTACACAATATATCACTGGAGAAGTTAATAGAAACATAGCTAGTGTCACATGGTAATGGTGGCTCTGCATGTCAACCTTTGACCAAGCAATTTCATCAATTCAAATGGGGGGGGGGGGGGGGGGGGGGGTGTGTTACTTTTATACAGTATAACGGGTTACCAACATATTCAAATAGGGGGGTGTTACCATATGATTGTGATATAACCAATTAGATCCCAGCAACTACATTTCTGATTAGTCAGGAGACAATACAAAAACAAATGAAAATAATTTTATAAATGTTTTATTTTATTTTAAGCCAGCCTGACTGAGTGGTCAATGTTCAATCAGATAAAATAAAATGTGTAGTTTTATTGGTCACATACACATATTTAGCAGATGTTATTGCTGGTGTAAAGAAATGCTTGTGGAGCCATAAGTAGAGCTGTCTGTCGGTGCCATCTTGATCAATCTAGCAGGCACCCTGCCCAGCCGGGTACTGCCGTGGCTTCGCCTCTAAGTTTGTGTCATAAACATTTCAATTTTCTGCTAGTTTCACGCTAGGGCGGGGCTATTGTGAAACACTTCAGTTAGCAATTTCAGCTTGTAAAAACTGTCCCTCTGGCATCTTCCACCAGGTTCAGCAATTTACCTGTCTAATACACAGTTCAGACGCCGAATTTATGGCGAGTTGAACTGAATAGAAATTGATAGCGGGCTGGCATGGTTAAGATTTAAGAGCTTTGCTTGACATACCGATCGATTTCATACAACCGCTCAACACTGCAGCAGACTTCATCATAGGGTCGAATTCAGGCGTGACAGCGACCTCTCACAGAAGTCCTCCACCTACATAACCGAGGCCATGATTGTGCTTCTGTTATGGGTGTGGTAGAGAAGCAACCTTTATTTGCATGCAATTAACATACTGTATATTAACGTACAGTGCCTTCAAAAAGTATTCACACCCCTTGACTATTCCACATTTCGTTGTGTTACAGCCTGAATTTAAAATGGATTACATTTAGATTTTTGGATCACTGGCCTACACACAATAACCCATAATGTCAAAGTTGAATGATGTTTTTCGACATTTTTGTAAATCAATTTAAAATGAAAAGCTGAAATGTCTTGAGTCAATAGCTATTCAACTCTTGCATTTTGTTATGGCAAGGCTAAATAAGCTCAGGAGTAAACATTTGCTTAACAAGACACATGATACGTTGCATGGATTCACTCTGTGTGCAATAATAGTATTTAACATGATTTTTGAATGACTACCTCATCTCTGTACCCCACATATACAATTATCTGTAAGGTCCCTCAGTCCAGCAGTACATTTCAAACACAGATTCAACCACAAAGACCAGGCATATTTTCCAATGCCTCGCAAAGAAGGTCAAATATTCCTATATGGGTAAGGATAAAAAAAGCAGACAATGAATATCCCTTTGAGCATGGTGAAGTTATTCATTAGACAAACAAAGAGGTGTAATGGGTTCGCAATAAAAATATGTCGCATAAAGCTCACCTCAATTTTTTTTTTTTTTTATACTGCATCAGGGATAGCGTACACAGACTTTTAGGCTTTACAGCCTTCTTCAGTGTGTAGGTACAATTTTCTTTAATTCAAAAACAGCATTTGTAAACCTGTCATGGTTCCACCTGTCACCAAAGGGCGGCAGAGACTGTCCTAGAGACATTAATGACAGTCAGGTGTGTCCTATTTACTAATTATGATTTCCCTGTAAAAATAAGTGTTTTCTGTTGTTCTTTGCTGAATATTAATCATTACCTTTAAGCATATTAATTCCCTTATCGATCCACCCTTAATGACTAAATAATACACACTGATACATCCACCGTCATATGGAATCAAAAATGTTACACAAAATCAAACAAAACCAATACATGTATTTACATCAGATTCTTATCATCGACTGCTCTAGGCCTATATCCAATTATAACTCTTCTTTTTAGGATTTTTATTATAATCTTCATTAAAGGAACAGTCTGTCTAAACATTGAAGATAGTCTCATCTAACATTGGCTCCTTGTGGTTAAAAGAAACGGAGCCATTCCCTAGGCCTGGACGCCTGTATTTGTCATCCCACTGGTCGGAGCTCGGAATCGGTCCATATCTCACCATCTGTTGCATCATGATCTCTCTAGAGATCTGGTGATTAAACCTCTCACACATGGGACCAAACAGCATCAACACAACACCAACACACTCATACAGGTGAAAGCAGCCCACAATACAGTACTTATGATATTTTTCCATTTCCCAAACATGCTAATCGAACCACCCTGTCAGGGAAGTATCCACCCCAGAGTTCTCTGCTAACTCATGAGCTAATGTGGTCAAACTTGCCAGGGCCTTGGTCACTGATCCGTCTGGAGCTGTGTTATTAAAAAATAAACGTACAGCAATGAACCCCAATCATTCTACATACCCCGCTCTTTTCTGCCAATAACATATCGAGAGTCAGTCTATTTTACCAGGTCATGAGGGAGGTGGCGGATAATTGTTCAGAGAAGTTAAGAATTTTCTCCTGTACTTCCAAACCTAAGTCAGTCACATTAACGATTAACTTTCAGCCATTAAAATCTCGGTGCCATTCTTGTATCTATAACACTGGTACTCATCAGGAGTTAAAGTGAACCGAGGTGGGTTGGCCGAGTACTTCAATCTGGCCAACCCAATCCCTGTAAAGTTATTTGCTTTCCTAGGGAATTGTTTAATGTTTACCTTCTTGATCTTCTTTGACTCCTTATTCTGTAAGTCACTCATCAGTGTATTATATAGTTTATCTTTTACTTCTTATCAATGACAACAGCGTCATATAATTAGTACCGGAAGGTGGTGGATCTGGATGTATCAGAAAGGTTACCAAGACTATGATGCAGCTCAGAGTTCCTAGTCTTCCCAAAAACCGCCAACCCTATCCTGCCCTTAGTCGATCTGCTAGGTACCACCCCTTACTCACGCCTCTAGGAGCACACACAGTGATGAAAGGTCGGGATAAGGAATCTTCGTTAAGTAGGTGACCCCTGGACCCTGTTGGTACTCGGTTCTTCTCCTAACTCTGTGTGTGAGCAGCAGTGCTTGTATGTGTACATACCCTTTTGCAGTGGGTAACGTGGACCCAAGTGACTCTCTCAGCTATTCTAATGGCAAAGCTGGTGGTTTAACAGAACCTGGTATGGGCCTTCCCAACGGGGCTGCTTCCAGTCTTTTCTCCTCAGGGACTGGATCCACACCCAGTCTCCTGGTTGGATTGAGTGAATCACCTTCTCGTGTAATTCACCTGTTGGACAGAAAATCTTGGACATACGGGTTTGGTTAACAAACAGTCTTCTCATGTGTTCTGCTAGTATATCTTCAACTTCTATGTCTACCTGTCCTGTTCTGGTCCCTAACTCTGGCATTCTATTTGTTCTACCTGATTAGCTAAAATGTCATCCATTATTTAAAGAAATAGATCCTAGTAAACCAACTCTAGGGATAATGTCTTGACCTAATATTTTAGCTACTACCATAATCGTGTCCGCCAAGTAAGTTTGGAACGCTTCTACCCATTTGCTATACTTATCTATTATTGTTAAACACCCCTTCTTCCCTTCACTTCGGGAATAGTTCAATGAAGTCCATTTCCAAATGTTGGAATGGATATTCTACAATTGTAATTTTTTAAAGTAGTTATCTTCTAGGCCACTAAGTCTTTCCTAACCTGCAGTGTTTCCTAACCTGCTCTACCACATGGTGTTTCCTAACCTGCTCTACCACCTGGTGTTTCCTAACCTGCTCTACAATCCTTTCTCCCTGTTGGCACATGGCTCTGCCCACGTGTCAATATTGCTGCATATCTAAACAATGACTTAGGTAAGATTAGTAAATTATCCTTATGTCTGACATTATCTTGTAGGATCGCCCCTTTCATTTTCCACATGTCCAATTCTCCCTGGGGCGTTCGTTCTTGGCTATCCTGTAACAAATCTCTGTCAAGTGTCTTATCTACTTTTAAGATTTATCTGTGCTGCTTTGTATGGTTTTAAATGCATATGTGTTGTCTGTGTAAATGGTAACCTTTCTCTCCTTTCTTATTTCGCAGGCTCTAGTCAATGCTACTATTTCGGCCCGTTGTGCAGAATAATTTCTAGGTAATGGTTCAGTGTCTAACACCTTCATTCCTGAAACCAACTAAGTTTTCTCTTTTAGTTAGGGTAACAACTACTTTCAACAAAATCATCATATCTCTTCCTTGCGAATTTACTAAACATACACTTAAAATAAAAACTGAAATACCTGCCTCCCCTGCTAACTTGTCATATTTTTAAAACAAATGGAGCAGAAAGTCTTTCTACAAATTAATATCCTAAAGCTAAGTGAACCAAATTCTCTTCCCCTTTATTCTTATTCTGTCTTTTCTGTCTGTCACGGTATTATTTATGTCCCCCATTTCTTGGGAGAGCCTTACACTCTGCCATCTAATCCTGTTTATAATTGAACTATGCTGGTCTCCACTCAGTAATTGTTATCTACCCATTCTGTGTCCCTTCTATCTTCTCTCCTCATGCTACTCCCCAACAATCAAGGTCTTAGCAGTGCCGGGGAGGGCTTCTCCATCTGCCCTTCCTTCTATCTGTCTGTCGCTCTTTCTTATAACAGTCAGTATCAAATATGGGTTCTGTTTCCAAATATTGACTAAATGTCTCACTGTCTCCCTGTCTGCAATCATGGATTTTTAGAAAAATCAACATGTCTATGGTAGTAATCTCTAAGATTATTACCTAGTTGATAAAGTTTATCTCGATACTCTCAATGATCCAGAATCACCACAGATGTCATATTTCCCTGTCCTCTTGGGTTAGAATATGTCCTAAATACTTAACATACGTCTACCATTACTAAAACTTATTCTTACTAACTTTAAATCCTTATTCAACAACAAAATATAATAATACTATTATATCAATTTCACAGCCTTGTTGTGTTAAATGTATTACACTGCATACAACAACAGCTGACTACCTAAGGGAAAATAAAACTTTTCTAGATTACTAAACATTACTTAAGCCAAAATAGTGGGAGTTTCAAAATAAGCTTATGACAGTTTTTTATAAACCCACCTTCGCCCCATTTTAAACCCATAATTCTCCATGAGAGTATTGTATAAAAAATACTACTACTGGTCAAAAGATAAAACAAAGTTTCAAATAACATAATCAGATCCAAATCACTACTCTGAAACCCTCCACGAAGAAGAATTATTGTACCCTTATGCCCATAGGAAGAGAGACTTAAGGAAGTCTACCCTTAGTCAAAGGCTATTCCCCTTCTTTCTTCTCATTGGTTCAAATTACAAATATGTCAAAGAACTATAAACTCTATCATAATTATCAATTACACAAATTACTTTAAAATTAGTATTACAAATTACCTTAAATTCATTATCCAAATGGCCCTCCCATGAGGCTGATCAGACCACAAAGGAAAGCCATTGTAGAGGTCAAAAGTCATACCACCCCTTCAAAGAAATGTTTCTTACTATATTAGACAAATTAAAGAAAAACTGTCAAACATTTCCTACATGTTGTATCCCAGGTTCCCAGAACATTCCTTTATCAAAATAATTCACTTGTTTAATTAAAACTCAGAAAATAAAACTTCTAAAATTCCATATGTGTGTGTACCCCTTTAAGATATCGTGGTTCTAGGAAAAATGGAAAACTCCTCAAACCCAAAGGAATTAGAACATACCAATCCAAACATAGTATTTTTTTTAAATATATAAACTAATAGTAATACACTATTATTTGCGTGTGGGTATTTGCAACCCCTAGGTTAAAAACAACAAACATTTCCAGGTTTCTTCAATTTGGTAGAAATATGCCTCTATCTTACAGCCCCAGAAAACATTCCAAAGAGAGACAATGAAGCACTCCTTTTCCCAGAAAAAAAAACACAACCACTTGGTCAGCATTTCATTATACTACACCAATTCAGAAACCCAAACATTGACTACAAACAAAACCTAATAATAATAATAATTGCATTGTACTCCCTCCAATCATTAGTTTTAAATTTCCTCAATGGTAATTGGTACTTAATTGAACATTCACTACCCTTGGATACAATACTGTACTTCAAATCTATGAAATTCCCCTAATTTACATATTACTTGACTATTTTGGCCCAAGCTTGCTTTACAACATTAAAACCCATTGTCTGTCTTCAAACAGGCTCTCAAAGTGCTTGATAGGGATCCCCTGCCATTAGACACACACAACTGTGATTAATGTGCACTGTCCCTGTAAAATAAAATTAACTCATAATCAGAAACTATCACAAAACTTTTACGATTAAACTATTCAGACCTGAATCCCTTACAGCCAAATATAGCCCAGCGAGCACAACTAACTCACCTATTCTTACCAGTAGGCAAAAATATAACCCCTACTCAAACAACGTTCTGCCTTACCTCTATCGTAAGAGTAAAACCAACATTTTCAACTTTCTCTTCTCTTTCGGCTTCACACTTATGAAATGTCCAAGACTTAAAAGTAACATGTAAATCGCCCAATTTATAACATACTTCAGTCAACCCTTTAGAATAAAAACATTTCGGTGGACACAACTCTATCGCCATTACCTATCTGCATTAGATTTAGGTAACTGTCTCTTCTGTGATTCAGTTATTTAAATACAACTCCTATTCTCAATACACCCTTTCTCTACACTTGCCTTATTACCTTCTTTTTTCCGGCCTTCAGACAGCCAAGTATCTAACCCTCGACCCGCTGTTCCCCTTGTCTATCTACACATGTCCTATGTATCTACTTTATCATTAATTCAAATTGTTCTACATCTAGACGTCTCTCAAAGTTGTACTTCTTTCTCCATTTTGGGCATTAGATGTACCTCTCATCCCCGGTTAATTCTTGTACCTCCTTTGAGGATTTACCACCCATGTTATTCAATTACCTTTCCTTCTTATTCTGCTTCTTCTCACAATCTATGTGTATGTGCTTTTTACCTTCTATGTGTGTGTGCTTTCTACCGTTATCATCCTTAACCTATGTTGATAAATACCTCCCGTTAATCTTTCCTAGAATTTTAGAATCATTATTTGTATGAATCCTGATATATTATTTTTATCTCACACGTATACAACCATAAGTTCTACTTATTCTTTGTTGTTCCTTGTGACTTTTCACTGATTAATATATCTTTCTCACATGCAAATAATTATCTTCTTATTCTATGTGTGTGCTTTTAAAACTCTGATCTCTTCTCACAATCTATGTGTCTCACAATTGATCTGTATGTATGTCCCTCCTATGTGTGTGCTTTTTCCTTTCTTGAAACTTTATCTATAGAGCTGTCTTTCGATCGACATTAGGTCTCAGACGTATACAACTTATAAGCTATATCCCAGGGTTTGTAAAGTCCTAGTTAACAGCCTATTTTTTTGTTGTTCCTTGTGATTTTGACACGTTAATATCTCGTACCTCACCCCGCTATATTAGGCTTCCCTTCTTCAATGGATAATCAGACCTAGATGGGCGCCTCCTAAAGATCTGACCATCCCCTCCTAAGTGTATTTAGACAGGCGACCTATATTAATATAATTATGCCTCCTCTCTCATAATTCTATTATTATATTTTGCCTTTCAACCAATTTTACGTTTAAGGTCTCAACATTTAGCTAGTTTATATTGGTAGTGGCCACAGATATCTTGGAATCATTCCGGACCCCCCTCCTATTTGAATTTATACCCCGATTCCTATCTTCCATTTGCACAGAATACTTGGTTCCCTTTAAAACAATTTTCTCCACACAAAATTCTGAAGACAGGTCACCAGATATAAACTCCTCCGGATATTTTAGCGTCTAACACCCAGAATACATTAAAATGCTTTACTCATCTCTGGTTAAATTCCTGCATTCCCTTAAAATCCTTTACCTCATTTAATGCAATCAAACAGATATTATCCAATATATATCCGTGAATAAAAAGCACTGACCGTATTTTTTGCAGCTGAGGTTTCAATGTTGGTTGGATTTCGTCACCGCTTTCTGTCGCGTACCAGTTTGCCACCGGCCTGAAATGGAACCTCAATTTCCAGAGGTCAGGTCTTTAACTTACAGATCTCAGATCCATCCGTGCAGCCAACTGACAATTACTCCTGAGGTGCTGACTTGCTGCACCCTCGACAACTACTGTGATTATTATTATTTGACCATGCTGGTCATTTGTCAACATTTGAACATCTTGGCCATGTTCTGTTATCATCTCCACACGGCACAGCAAGAAGAGGACTGGCCACCCCTCATAGCCTAGTTTTACCTAGCCACCGTGCTTCTACTCCTGCATTGCTTGCTGTTTGGGGTTTTAGGCTGGGTTTCTGTACAGCACTTTGATATATCAGCTGATGTACGAAAGGCTATATAAATACATTTGATTTGATTTGATTTTCGGCGCTCCCATGGGACGACAGAAAACAGGTATTGAAATCCGGCTTCGAAGGACCAAGCTGTCACGAGAATTTTCAATCACAATGATAATAACTAACAATCAAACTTTGCCCAATCCCCGAGATTTGTAAAACCCTGGGTTTAATAATAATTCGGCAAAGACTCAGTTTATGCAAAAGGTTAGTACAGTTTATTCACAAGAGCGCTCTAAAGTCAAGAATGCAAACAGTCTTTATAACACACACACAAACAAGTTCAAATCTTAAGCCATGCCTTGCTCAGACAGTCAGTGTTTTTCCACTACACAGATACATTGTTTCTTTAATCTGCAACATGTTTCATAATCTTCTGCAAACCTAACAGTTTCTTCACTCCACAGGTGGGGACAGAATGTCCTGTAAGGAACACAGTAGTACAACTTGCTCTTCTTATCATTTGTTTCACACTTGCAGCCTGCTTACATACGAACAAGGAGAAAAAGGTCCTTGTTCTAATTCTGACTAAAACTACACCCATCATCAGATTATAGTTTTATGATTCTAATACATTTTATACAATTATATGGTTTCAGGGTGGAATATTTTAATCATTACCTTTAAGCATATAATTCCCTTATCAGACGGCCACCCGGGAGGAGGCAAGGAGTTTCTCACCCAGTGCTGTCTGGTGTTCGAGCTACAGTCCTCCTCATTCCACACCGATCGGGCCATGCTAGCCTACATAATTTTTCTACTCTCGGGCAAGGCCCTGGTGTGGGCAACGGCGGTGTGGGAACAGCAGCCACCATCCTGCAGCTCCATATAAGCCTTCACTACCGAGCTGCAACGAGACTTTGACCACCCTGTCGGTGGAAGGGAAGTGGCCAGCCGACTGTTCAACATCCGCCAATGGGCCAGACTCCTGTGGCGGGCCGGGCGCAGTGCGCGCAGTGCGCGCTAACCAAGGTTGCCAGGTGCACGGTGTTTCCTCCGACACATTGGTGCGGCTGGCTTCCGGGTTGGATGCGCGCTGAAGCAGTGCGGCTGGTTGGGTTGTGTATCGGAGGACGCATGACTTTCAACCTTCGTCTCTCCCGAGCCCGTACGGGAGTTGTAGCGATGAGACAAGATAGTAGCTACTACAAGCTAATACCACGAAATTGGGGAGAAAAAGGGGTAAAATGTAAAAAAAAATATATATATATATATATATATATTTTTTTAAATCATCAAAGGTAAGTGAATATTTAGAATGCTATTTCTGACTAATGTTGACTACACAATATGACACATATCTTTTGGCTGCTTTGTTGTCTGAACGCTGTACTCAGATTATTGCATGGTTTGCTTTTTCCGTAAAGTTTTTTTGAAATCTGACACAGCGGTTGCATTAAGGAGAAGTATATCTCTAATTCCATGTATAACACTTGTATTTATCAACATTTATGATTAGTATTTCTGTGAATTGATGTGGCTCTCTGCACAATCATCGCATGTTTTAGAACTACTGAACATAACGGGCCAATGTAAAATTTGATTTTTTTAATATAAATATGCATTTTATCGAACAAAACATACATGTATTGTGTAACATGAAGTCCTTTGATGAAGATCATCAAAGGTTAGTGATTCATTTTATCTCTATTTGTGCTTTTTGTGACTCTTCTCTTTGGCTGGAAAAATGGCTGTGTTTTTCTGTGAGTTGGTGGTGACCTAACATAATCGTTTGTGGTGCTTTCGCTGTAAAGCATTTTTTGAAATCACACACTGTGGCTGGATTAACGAGAATATTATCTTTAAAATTGTGTAAAATACTTGTATGCTTGAGGAATTTTAATTATGAGATTTTTGTTGTTTTGAATTTGGCGCCCTGCACTCTCACTGGCTGTTGGCGAGGTGGGACGCTACCGTCCCACATATCCCAGAAAGGTTAATCAGGTCAACACCTGCAAGGCTGCGGACCCGAAGGTATTCCATGAGTATGCGCAGAACAGCTGGCAGGCATATTCACTGTAATTTTCAACGTCTCCTTGTCCCAGTCGGTAATCCCCACGTTTTAAGATAACCAACATCAATTCTGTTCCCAAGAACTCTAAGCATTCATGCCACAATGACTAACGCCCTGTAGCACTTACATCTGTAATCATGAAGTGCTTTGAGAGGCTGGTTATAGCACACAACTCCATCATCGCAGATACCCCTAGACCTACTCTAATTTTCATACTGCCCCAACATATCCATAAACAACGCAATCTCAATTGCACTCTGTTATATAAATATTCATACACATAGCTCATATAAACAAAGACATTCCGTAGTAAGAACACATACACCCAGCCATAAGACTGACCCCCTCTTCCTTATATAAACACACATCTCATCTCCCTCTAACTGGCCGGTCCCAAGAGCAAAGAACTTTTGCTGTGCACCAATGGGGCCCGCTCTGGCTAGAGCAAGGCCCGCCTCCAACCCTCTGACCAGTCAAGAAGACCGAAACGACAAGACTCCACCTACTTTATTCTATGTATAAAAATGTATGTAACCATTGTATAGGCCTCTTTTTCACCTGGCTCCTTGCCGAGTTATGTGAACTAGGTCCGTGCACGTAAAACTGCGGGACAAGATATCTCTGACTCATTAAAACTGTCTTTTGTTACAACTGAAATCCACTCTGTCCAGCGTCCGTGATTTGGTCTCAACTCTCCAGTATTTGAACACTAACAAAATTGGTAGCAGAGGATGGTTGTTCTTGAATTCGATCTATTATAAGTTAGTGTGAGAGGACGAGACTGATCACAGCTAAAAAATCAGACGGAAGAGTGACTTCCCCAGCCATTCATCTTGCCTCAGGAAATCTGATCGGAGCGCTCTATATAAAGGTGAGCAGAGCCCGTTATATCGAAATCTGCATATTGTATTATAGCCTAAACCAAATTTTGATCAGAAAGTACTGGGCGTGAGTATGAATCGGTGCCCAAATTTTTACATAAGAACCTAAGACATTGATCGGGGAGATCTTGTTTTGCTCGTTTTTATTTTTTATTTGTATTTTTATTTTTTATCAATTGGCCTATTATTAGAAGTGTAGTATGCATGTAAAAGTTCCTATTAAATAAGTGCTTACTGTTTAATTGGTTGTGTTTAGAAGTGTAGTATGCACGTAAAAGTTCCTATTGAATAAGTTCTAAACTGTTTAATTGGTTGTGTTTAGAGATTTAGTTAATTAATAGATCGACTGAATCTGCATGTAAAAGATCCTATTGAATGAGTTGTAAACTGTTTAATTGGTTATGTTAGAGGTGTAGTCGAATAGATATAGGATATGCAAGTTTGGCCTTCCACAAGACAGAGATCGGGAATGACGTGGCTATTGCACATCAAACAATAAACATAATATGAACCAGAGTTGACATTCCATGATTTGGAGATGGGGGAAATTAAATTGACAGAAACGTTTGTCGCGGAGTAGGTTGGGATACGTAACTGGGCTATTAGGCACACAAAGCCACCTTAGTATCGAATGGCCGTGCAATTTTGATTGACATCAGCCGGGCTGGAATACTGATTTTCGTTTTTTTCATTCCTGTTGATATTGCCTAAAGTATAAAATTATTCTGACAATTGCTATAGAATCGCTCGAATTTACTGATATAAGTTCATAAAGGAATTTACTGAATTGTTTACAGAAAGTATTTAAATAATTCACTGAACAACTCTTAGTTGTCTAGAAATTCTATCTATATTTCCTAAAGAGCTAGAATTACTCTGAAAATTGTTATAGAACCGCATATATTCACTGATATATTGTTCCAAAAGGAAATCGCAGAATCATTTATAGAAAATACCTAAACGAATCGCTGAACAAATTCAAATAAAATACGGGAGAAACAGACACGTGGCGGGCGTCACATACTGATAACCCCCTTTGTCTCGACCAGGGACAGGCTAAGCATACAACGATAGAAATAAACACCACATAGTAAGGATTGAATATACCTAAATAACGCATTATACACATTATCAGACGAACTAGATAAAATGTCTGCGGCTACCACGCCCAAACTAAAATTCAATGATTATTTAGATCAGAGTATGATTGATAGAGCGGGAGGTAAAAAACAGTATGGGAAAGTGGAGAAAGTGTGGAAAGGATTACGGATAAGATGGACACAAGCAGGTTATTTTAGCGGAGGACCACCTACAGGGGGGAAACTCCAAGATATGCAGACAGAATTAGAGGACGCAGTAGAGCATGCAAAAGCGAGTGAGGCGGAGAGAAACAACATACACAGGTTCAAAAAAGTAGGTACAAGAGAGAGAGAGAGAGCAGAGGGGGAGCTCAAGATAGGTACATGGGCCATACAGGAGAGTAGGAGGGTGCTGCCCAAAAACACACCAGACATGATGGGCGTGGCTATTGTGGCGTCGGGGGATGTTAAAGCTCCGCCTGAGAACTTGCCCACGGCTCCCCCTGTGGCCGTTTCTCCCTCACTATATCCACAATTGACAATGGAGGCAGTTCAGCCCCAGCCATACTCAAAGGGACAAAATCACCGGAGCCCGTCACACAAACCATTCCTGCCCAGGGCACCTCCCACAATACAGGCTCCAGTTCTGAGAATAGACCAAGGGGAGTTAAAAGGAGAAATTACCCTGGGGATAACGGCTGGCCATATGGTATGTGAACAGTTCGAAACTGGGATTCCAGGAGCAGGAGACCTCCCCCAGGAACGGAGGCCGCAATGCTCCTCTGTGAACTCTCTCACCTCTGAAACCAGAGGACACTTACAAACAAGATTAGATTCAAACCACTTCTATCAGACGGATAGGGAGGACTGTCATCAGAACATGGATATCGAAAACGAAGAAGAAATTGACATGGTGCTCACCCCAGCTCCGATGGGAGCTCCAAACGTGACTAAGATGCAGGAGCTGCTGAAATCATCAATAGCTCGAGCTAAGGAACTCAGGGAGCTAATAGCTAACCAAGATAACAACAGAGAGGGAGCCTACCGTGTGGAAGGCATAATGAGAGGAACAGTAACCAAAGTTACCGAATCAATGGGGTCCGAAACACTCCGTCGGTCCTCCAGAATTGCTGATAGAAGAGAGCGAGAGCAGGAGATGGCAGGACAGTACCCCCTGCGACCGACACCAGGTGATGCACACACTGTGGAGTACCAGCCCTGGAAAATGACTGATTTAACAACACTGATGGGACAGATGCCTAGCCTACATGGAGGAGCTTCAGCGTGGCTACTTCAACTGCAGACACTTACGTCAGGCCTGCAACTCTGCCTAGGAGACATGAAAGCACTTCTAGCAAGAGACACCGACCACGGAACCATGGAGGCCCTCATGACAGCAGCTGACCTTGGATGGCGGGCCCCAACACTGCCCATAGACCACTTCCGTACCAGATTATGGGAAGTTCTACGGAGAGCATACCCTACAGAAAGAAACCATGCCACCTTATCCTCCTTTACAATCAACCCAGGTGAGCAACCTGCAGCATACCTGGACAGGGCTAAGACCACATGGAGATCGGTCCACGAAGAACCATTCGATCACACTGATACCACACTCAGCATGTGGAAGGAAATGGTGGTCAACGGGTGTCCCGGAGATGTTAAAACAAAACTCAGAGGAACGGTAGGGTTGTTTGCACTTCCTCTGACCCAATTCAACACTCATGTGCACCACCATGTGACCCAGCACAACAAGGAAAGAGGGGGTGCTGAGAGCCAGGTGCAGTCCCTCCAGGTACAACTCCTGAAACTCCAATTGAAGGAAGCACAACAAGGAGAAAAACCTAAGAAACAGATGGTGGCGGAAGAAACGAAGGAGACGGGCACCAAAACAGACATCTCTCAAATAGTGGCCCAGACTATCTCCCAGATGATTCAACAGCAGGCCGGTCCTCAACCAGCCAACCCGGGGCCTTGGTATCCCCCGCAACCACAATTTGCATACCAGCCGCAATGGATACCAGGCCATCCAAAAAGAGGGGTTTGTTTCAACTGTAGAACTCCAGGGCACTACTCACGAGAGTGTCCATACCCACTCACACCACAACAACGCCAGTGGAACTCTACGAGAGGTCCATATGGGAAGGAAAGGGGTGGAAATAGACCTCAACAGTACGAACATCAGCAACCAGGACCCACACCCATGCATCAGCAACCCGCATACAACCAACCGCAGTTCCAGGGAATGACTGGGAGCACCATCCCCTGGTCATAAAAATGCCCACCACCCACGGCAGAAGAAGGAAACAGCAACTCCCAGACGGTTCACATGTCACCCTTCAATCAGCCATCAACCCTCAACCAGCATCGGCCAAATTAGCTGAAATCATCGGATTGACGCAGGTCCTCATCAGAGGAAAAGGAAAGACTGAATATCTATACAGACTCAGCCCATGCCCATGAAGCAGGCCACACTGATGGACCCAGAACTTTTATGAGAAACACATGGCCCCACACACGAAGGCAAACTAAAGACCCTCCAAAAAGGCCTCGCACATCTGGTGGCACCCTCACATAAAAAATATGACTGACTTATTTTATGACGATGATTTATTTTGTGACGAATGCAATGGTTGTGACAGACACAACCCAAAGAAACCATATCAAACACCAATGGGCTCATACGTAATACCTAATGCATGTTTTCAGGATATTAGTATAGACTACACCGACATGGGCCCCGAAAATGTATCTAAAGGCAAACTCTATCTCCTAGTCATAGTAGATAGGTTCTCCAAATGGGTAGAGGCAATACTAACAAAAGGGGAGGATGCTAGGTCAGTCTTTGAGTGGCTACAAACCAAACCAAACTAATACCCAGGTATGGCATCCCAAGACAAATCAAATTTGACAAATGGCTTACATTTAACAAACACCTGAGACAGGTGGAAGAAAGATTTGGCATAACCCACAGTTTTGGATCTGTGTACAGGCCCCAATCCCAAAATCTGGTGGAACGTCAAACCAAAAGCAAAAGCTAAGATAGCTAAAGTATGTGCCTCATGGGATAATGACTGGTAGAGTCATGCATGGTCCACCAAGGGAGGGAGGTCATATGCCCGCCCTTGATGTACAACAAATTGTAATGTCTAATTATGTGAAAAAACTGACGGTTCTCTCTGCAGCACTCTCTACCCAGGTTCACAAGGTCCAGGAGGGGGAGCTGCCGGGGGACACGCCACTACTGAAGGTAAAGGTTGGTGACGGGGTGAGGGTTACAGTCCACAAGAGAAAGTGGCTGGAACCCAGGTGGACTGGACCGTACGAAGTGAAGGAGGTTACTTCACACTCAGTCCAGGTCAAAGGTAAATCAGGCACACCTTGGCACCGCCTTACACATTGCACCCCAGCCCCAATTCCTTCTAGAACACTGACTGAAGTCAGAGCTGATTTGAGCGGCCTAAATTCGATTCCAAATAAAGACACTCCTTCCTCAGGTGATGCGGCATCAAACTCCGCCTCCCCTGAGAAGGGAACCTCGCCCAGTTAGAGGGAAATTTCTCCCTCTCTGGGTGAGGCTGGGGATATCTGGTCCCTTATTTGTGATATTCATACTGATATTTGGAGTAACCCTAGGACTTTCACATGGTTAATTGAACAACTACTTCACCCTGCCACATCACATACACCAACCCCTACACATGTCCCTAACTCCTTTCCTGATATCACTCCCTCCAATCACTCCCGTCCCAAACGTAGCACTACACCTACAGACCCACCATGCAAACCAGACAAGGTTAGGAGCACCACCTTATGTATACCCACGATTGCAACCGCCACCTTTCTGCTATAGTTTTCACGTCTAATAGACGTGAAGAGGGGGATTTGTTATATAAATATTCATACACATAGCTCATATAAACAAAGACATTCCGTAGTAAGAACACATACACCCAGCCATAAGACTGACCCCCTCTTCCTTATATAAACACACATCTCATCTCCCTCTAACTGGCCGGTCCCAAGAGCAAAGAACTTTTGCTGTGCACCAATGGGGCCCGCTCTGGCTAGAGCAAGGCCCGCCTCCAACCCTCCGACCAGTCAAGAAGACCGAAACGACAAGACTCCACCTACTTTATTCTATGTATAAAAATGTATGTAACCATTGTATAGGCCTCTTTTTCACCTGGCTCCTTGCCGAGTTATGTGAACTAGGTCCGTGCACGTAAAACTGCGGGACAAGATATCTCTGACTCATTAAAACTGTCTTTTGTTACAACTGAAATCCACTCTGTCCAGCGTCCGTGATTTGGTCTCAACTCTCCAGTATTTGAACACTAACAACTCCATACTGCCCTCACCCACCAAGATAAAGAGGAATACCTACATGAGAATGTTGTTTATTGACAACAGCTCAGCTTTCAACACCATTGTCCCCTCCAAGCTCATCACCAAGCTTAGGACTCCAGGACTGAACACCTCCCTCTCTTAACTGGATCCTGGACTTCCTGACGGACTGACCCCAGGTGGTGAGTTATGCCTGGCCATGCAGTCGTGAGTGAACAGGGAGTACAGGAGAGGACTGAGCACGCACTCCTGAGGGGCCCCCGTGTTGAGGATCAGCGTGGCGGATGTGTTGTTACCCACCCTTACCCCCTGGGGGCGGCCCGTCAGGAAGTCCAGGGCATAGCGGGATTTCTTATAAGCTTCCGGGTTAGAGTCCCGCTCCTTGAAAGAGGCAGCTCTACACTTTAGCTCAGTGCAGAAGAATTTGTTCTTAACTGCTTGCCTAGTTAAATAAAGGTTAAATAAAAGTAAATACAAAATAAAATAATAAACAGTTCCACCAGGCTACAACATTGGTGCATGGTGATGTCTTTCAAGAGCGATGTCATATTGAAAAGGAAATAGACATTCCTAAAATATATCAATTCATGATCCAATCAACATTGTATTATTTTTCTTCCCATGATATCAACAACCTATAGATATATGACCCGGGATGCCCTCGAAACTAAATGTATTCAATGTTGCGTGGAAACCCCATGAATTGTGCTGTGATGTCACGGAAGGCCCCTTACTGTAGCCAGTGTAGTGTAAGTAGCATATAAAGACACGAGAGGAAGTGGCTGTGAGAGTCCACATCTGAATCTGACAGAGTCAAGATGGCACTAATGCGGCAGCTTTGCTTCCTAGTCTTGTTTGTAAGGGGTGAGTAGGCTACTTCTCTGAAAGTAATTGTTTCTGAGACAATGAAGTATAATAATTAAATAATAAGTACCCAGGCAGGGTAGATGTATACAATACAGCTTGACAGAGTTGATTATGCCTGATCTGTTTTGATCACAACTTTGAAATGACATTCAATGTTTTTGTTGTAAGATATCACAAATCAATGTTTGCTGTATTCATATTTGTATATACGTTTTACGTTTTATACGTTTCCTTACTAATTCTTTACATCTGTGTGTGAGATCAATTAGAATGGAACTGCTTTTTTCTTGACGGATGCTGTGATGCATTTACAGTGGGGTCCGAAATGATTGACACCCTTGCTATACTGAGCTATATCGTATGCTCAATGGGTTACAAGTCCGGAGACTGAGATGGCCACTGTAAAATGTTGATTTTGTGGCCAATTAACCATATCTTTGTGTTTTTTGATGAGTGCTTGGGGGTTATTGTCTTGCTGGAAGATCCACTTTCGGCCAAGTTTCCTCTTCCTAGCAAAGGCAACCAGGTTTTTGGCTAAAATGTCCTGGTACTGTTCATAAGAATAGCCCTTTGCCGTGGTATATTGAATATATACCACACCCCCTGAGGTCTTATGGCTAAAATAACCATCTTGTAAACAGACTGAAAGTTGTGACAACACAAAAATAATAGACATGATCAAATGCTCTGAGGATTGTATCACAGTGAAAATGTGTACTTATTGCTTTGTTGCGGTCTTGTTTAAATGTTTGGCGGCTGACATTGACATTATTGTCTTTGAATGACTAGACAAATGCTATCAATTTGAAAACCATCACCAAAACCATCACCGTCACCAAATTGTGACTTTTTAATCATATAGGATGGTTTTCAAATTGATAGCAATTGTCTAGTCATTCAGTTTATTCGGAATTGTCAAAAAGGAAGACTCGGCATACTGCAATACATGCTCTAAGAGTGTTTATTATCACAACGTTTCAACCATTAGGTGGTCATCAGCTCTCATTGGGATTCAAATACCTAATTAAATAATTAACCTTGAATTCAATCATTGCAGACAAGTCTAAAAATCATTATGGTTAATTATAAAATACACTAATTCCATGGACCCCCGTAGACCACCCACATGGAATTTATTTTGTTCAGTCGGTGCTATATACAGCATGACCCTATCATAAGGTGATATTCTGCTAGCCCACACAATGTATGAAAACAGTTAACCTTTAAAGCATTACAAGCCCACCAACAACATCAGTGTAAATTTTCCCCCACAGTTAACGTTTCCAAATAAAGTAGGCCTATCACTAGTCATCATACCAGTAGCATAGGAAAAAGGAACACATGACGCTCACACAGACAGTGTGAAGAAAACCACAAACCCCTTGCTTTCTCTTTTACACCCCTCATGTTTTCGGTGACTGTCCACACTATATTTGATTTCCTGTCAGTCGCAGTAGAGAAGGTTGGCTGCATAATCTGTAGGTGTATGTGCAGCGGAAATGCACCCCCCTCAAGTTGTTGTTTGTCACACCTCCCATAACCTCAAGCCTGACAATGGTAGCTCGACCTCCTTCAGTTTCCCCTGTAGCCCCCAGTGGTAGAGTCTGAGACCAGGGGAAGACCGAGAAGTAGGACAGTGCTGTGAGTGAGAGCTATGAGAAATGAAGGGTCTGACTCAGGTCTTAACCAGTTCATTTACACTGCCCACTTATTCATCTGTCTACGACCCCTAAATCTCCTCTTTATGATTGCTTTTCAATACAGTCCATCCATGATCATATTATGTTCATGGCATACTGTGCATGTGTAAGAAAGAGGAAAGGGCTGTTGAAAGGTAAGGTGAACTTGAAATCATGTGTGGTGGTTAATTTTAGTATTATCAAATGAGGAGAGACAAACTTATCACACAAGTCAGAGTTATACTTAAACTAAATCTTTATTCACGTATTTATAAGGAAAGCATGTCACACCACAACCACAAGTGAATGATGTGAGTGCTCTACAATAACGATGGCTGGTCGACGAATCACTCTTAGATGATTCATTGAGAGCCCCGACACAAAGACTACAACACCTTTTTATAGCAAAGATACACCCCCTTAGTCTACATGACAAACAAAAGAAGTGTGGAATGGGTCACAAGGTTGGGATTCCTATGAAAGATACTAATAATTCACAGCAGACAGCATCTGCTGTTAAGACTGTTCTCATTGTGTAGAAACCAGGGCCTGGCTCCCAAAACAAGGTTCCTCTCATAATTATCCATACTGGAGTCATCTCTACCCTGGTACCTCCCAGCACACAAACACGAACTCATGCTATGGAATTGTTTGCTTTGTTAGGTTTATCACCTAACGCATTGTACATCTTCTGTCAGCATTAAGCCCCCAGAGGACCAATCTCAGTTCACATAGACACAATAGAGTTCTAAGAACCCCCTATTCTGTTGCATAAAACAACCATTTGATGGAATAACAGTATTTATAACATAATCTTGTAATTTTGCTCTCACACATGTTGGAACCTTCCATCACGTCAATCAAAGTATGTCCTATACTAAATCCTTGGTATTTGCCATTGCAGGATCCATCGCAGTGCAACATTTGACCGTGATGGAGGGTGAGACACTAACCATGAAGTGTCGCATTAGAAATGCCAAAGGGAGCCATGTGGAATGGAAGAATCCTGATGGGCATGTTATGTTTTTTAATAACCAGAAGGGTGAGGATCTTATAATACCACCTATAGATATTTATTATAATGTATTTTATATACTAAAACAAAGCAGTATCTTAATTTGAAAGTAGACTGGATGCCCAGTAAATGAGACATACAGGATTTGTATTTTATTAATGTCGACAGCTGATTAAAATCAAAATCAAATTGTATTTGTCACGTGTCGAATACAACGGGTGTAGACTTTACCATGAAATGCTGTCTAGAATGATAATAGTTGTACATGATACAAGTAAATATGTTTGTTCCTACTCATATTGTAACATCTTTGTTCAGATCTTAAGTAGTTGAGTTATATTGTGACATGCCTCCTCTCTCCCCCATCTTCACTAACAGCCCTGAAGGACAAGCGCTACAAGATAATAAACTTGTCTGACTCCGTTTTTTCAGTCAGTGTGTCTGATGTCACCTTCAAAGATGGAGGCCTCTACACATGTTTACATTACATTCACAAAGTGCCTGTAGTGAAGTGGGTTAATGTGACAGTTTTGGGTAAGTGTAACATATTGTAATAGCACTGTTTTATAGGGGTTAAGAAAGCACACAGCCTTCCCCTTAATTTAGTAGAATATTCATATTGGCACAGGAGGTAGAGTGCTTGGCTTGTTCCCACTTCCAACAAATTAAGTTGAAACCAAAAATCATAACATCACTCTTTTTGTCATTGTCAAGGTAAGCCAAAATTGGAGATAACAGAACACAATGGAAAGACTGCCATAAAATGTTCTGCAGTGGGAAATGGCCATCCTCCCAAAATCTCATGGCTGTTGGAGAGTGGGTTAGAAATGTATGGTAAGTGTCCTTCATTCTAGATTTATTTCATAGATTTTATGACGCCAAAATGACAAAGGATTATGTTACGGCTGATTCTGGGGCCTTAGGCCTAGTTAATAAAGGGTCTGTAGGTCTGTAACTTGATTTGATGTGTGCATTAATGTGAAAAGGTGTTGAATGCATGTGCTCCAGGAGACGGCAAACTTAAAGTTCAGGGCCAGCTCTGTCTTGACTCCTTGGTCGGCCAGCCCAAGTGATTTATGTAAACAAAAACGGTGCATGACCAACAAATAATTGTATACACAAAAAACAAAACAAAACATGGCATGCCGAATACATAAAGAGTCAAACCAAAGGTTCACATGGGCACTAAACTCCAGCAGCCTCATGGCTCTGCCAGCTGCCACACCTTCTTCTTTGGTGGAGTTTAACGACAGTTGGCATCCAATATGTTGCATTACCGACTAGAGGTCGACCGATTATGATTTTTCAACACTGATACCGATTATTGGAGGACCAAAAAAAGCTGATAACGATTAATCAGACGATTTATATATATATATATATATATATATATATATATATATATATATATTTGAAATAATGACAATTACAACAATACTGAATTAACACTTTTATTTTAACTTAATATAATACATAAATAAAATCAATTTAGTCTCAAATAAATAATCAAACATGTTCAATTTGGTTTAAATAATGCAAAAACACTGTGTTGGTTTAGAAAGTAAAAGTACAATATGTGCCATGTAAAAAAGCTAACGTCTAAGTTCCTTGCTCAGCTGGTGGTCTTCAATATTCCCAGTTAAGAAGTTTTAGGTTGTAGTTATTATAGGAATTATATACCTTTGGGTATATACTATTGGATGATTGCCAACCTAATCTCGGGAGTTGATAGGCTTGAAGTCATAATCTGAGCTGTGCTTCAAGCATTGCAAAGAGCTGCTGGCAGACGCAGGAAAGTGCTGTTTGAATGAATGCTTACGAGCCTGCTGCTGCCTACCACCGCTCAGTCAGACTGCTCTATCAAATATAAAATCTTAGACTTAATTATAATATAATAAACACACAGAAATACGAGCCATAGGTCATTAATATAGTCAAATCCGGAAATTATAATTTCGAAAACGTTTATTATTTCAGTGAAATACGGAGTCGTTCCGTATTTTATCGAACGGGTGGCAACCCTAAGTCTAAATATTGCTGTTACATTGCACAACCTTCAATGTTGGAGCGGCAGGTAGCCTGGTGGTTAGAGTGTTGGACTAGTAACTGAAAGGTTGCAAGATTGAATCCCCAAGCTGACAATGTAAAAATCTGTCATTCTGCCCCTGAACAAGGCAGTTAACCCACTGTTCCTAGGCCGTCATTGAAAATAACATTTTGTTCTTAATTGACTTGCCTAGTTAAATAAAGGTTAAAAAAATGTTTTCTCTTAATTATGTAAAATTCTGCCTAATTAATTACGGTCTTTGTTAGGAAGAAATGGTCTTCGCACAGTTCGCAACGAGCCAGGCGGCCCAAACCGCTGCATATTCGCTGACACTGCTTGCACTGAACCCAAGAGAAGTGACACAATTTCCCTAGTTAATATTGCCTGATAACATGAATTTCTTTTAACTAAATATGCAGGTTTAAAAAATATATAGCTGTGTGTTGATTTTAAGAAAGGCATTGATGTTTATGGTTAGGTATATTGCAATTGTGCATTTTTCGTGAATGCGCTTTTGTTAAATCATCACCCGTTTGGCGAAGTAGGCTGTGATTCGATGATAAATTAACAGGCACCATATTGATTATATGCAACACAGGACAAGCTAGTTAAACTAGTAATATCATCAACAATGTGTAGTTAACTAGTGATTATGTTAAGATTGATTGTTTTTTATCAGATAAGATGAATTCTAGCTAGCAATTTACCTTGGCTCCTTGCTGCACTCGAGTAACAGCTGGTCAACCTGCCACGCTGTCTGAAGTCAAATCACGCAGCCCCAAGTACTTCTCTGCATCTGCCACCACAACATCTATTTTCTGTGACTTACGTTCCATCTCTGCTGTACAGTTGATAACCATTGCTATGAACGCTAAGAAGCCAACCTTACTGAAACATAGATCACTCATTGGCCTATCCCTTGTCTTTATCATCACCATGTCTTACAACACCTTCTACCCCTTCCATTTTTCCTCCAGAACTCAAAACTGGCATCTGGCTCACTCTGTTTGATCTTGACACAAATCTTCCTCAACATACCCTCTCCCTTGTTATTGCTAGCTTCAACAAATAGAAACCCATCCTCTGCCTCCCTAAGTATTTTCAACCTCCTCTCTTTCCCTCCAAATCCTCCTCCCTTAACCAATTACAGACTTCTTCTGAAAATATTAAACTTTTCCAATCCGAAACCTCTTTTTAGCTTACTTGAGAGACCTGCTAAACCCTGCACTCCCTCCACTTTAAACTCGAACTATCGCCAGTTCATAAAAAATCTATGCAGCTATCAGATTGTTTAGAATCGATTACTGTGCACACCTGTGCACAACCAACACTTAAGACTTCCTATCAGAGCACACCCCCTGACCCAGTTGCTACTGCCACCTGGGGATGGAGTGTGGAAGGGGTAGTGTAGTGTCTAATTGTGCTCCTAAGAACTAAACTACCTAATCTATTCCATAACAATTAGGAAAAGTGAAGAGTCAAACTGAATTGTGTAGTCCCATACTAGTATTGTGTTGATCCTAGCTATATGAGTCACGTTTCCCTACATTGGTGTCAGAAGTGCAATGACGGCTGTGAGGCTATCGTAACACACGGCCGGACGTATGAAGGGTCAGCGGTAGGTTGAAACACAAAGATGTGCCTTTCCGTTCAGAGGGGGCAGAGTAGCAATCCTTGCTATATGAGCCACATTACAATTTCCCACCAAGTGGATTAACCATGTTGGCACGATGTGTAGGGTGTTTGCCTCTCATTCCACTAACCTGGGTTCGCTTCCCTGCCCTGTCATTCACTACCGTATTTGACAAATAATAACAGCGATTGTCGTGGCTTGCGGGAATTATAAATATAAAACAAGTGAAAAATAGAATAGGAAAAGAGTAGGAGACTGAGAATTTTGTGATGAGATATAGAACATTTAAAAAAGGAAATGGTTTAGACTTCCCCTGTGAAACCAAATCCCACACACATTCCCCTTTATCTCTTCCAAAATAAAGAGAAGTGAAATGTCTGTATTGTCCCTGTAAAGTGCAGGCCAGCTATTATAAGGATGATGGTTGTTGATGTTCTTTTACATATTCAATCTTTACACTTTCAGTCAAAAGTTAATTGAACCTCTCTGCTGTTATTTAGCTCAGCCTCAATATCTGTTGGACAAAAACACATATTCCTCCCTGGATATCTTGCATGTTCAGTCCTACAAGAGGAGAGTTACATTGAAATGCATTGTTCGCCATCCAGCCTTACACAATTCATCCCTGATGAATTTTGTGAAAATTGGACAGAATCGTAAGTACTACATTTTTTTTGGTCCCACTTTTGACCTTTTATTTGATTAGTTGTCGAGATGGCATCCACACGATGGGAGGTTGAATTTATAAGGGTACGATCAATGACAATATATAAAGCTCAGATTACCTCCTTGAGAGTAAGGTGGAAATATCCAACAAAGAATAAAAAGCAAGTCTACCTTATTTTTAAATGTAGTTCTGCTTGCAATGGTCTATTTGAGGAACATTGAAAGGAAAGTGTTTACTTTTGTGGTTTCAGTGAACAGTCACACTGTTGGTACTTTCCTCACTTTAAAATATGCCATGAGAACGCCACACTAGGGTATCTTGACAACACAAACATCATGTGATTTACTCTCTCTGTAGGGAGGAATACACTGGCATCCCAAAGTCACATTTCTACAAAAATATTCAGATAGATCGTATTATTCACTTCAAGTTATTTGAACTGCACTATAACTATATATATACAAGCACTTCATAATAGCGACCAAAAGTCATAGCAAGATACAATTGTCATTTGTGAACATGGTTTGAATTGTACAACAACTGAAATTCCCTTTTATCTTATAGCCACTGAGGAATCACACTCCACTACGAGAGCCTCTCATTGGCTCAGTACAGGTCTAACAGAGGTAACAACAACAACAGTCTCCCGTTGGCATAGTACACAGGTGTCAACAGAAACACCAACAGCTACAGCCTTAAATTGGCCCAATACAGAAGGATCACCAGCATCAACCCCTGACTTACAACTCAGCACTCACAGTAAGTAAAAAATATTCATATTCATTATTAAAAACAAACTATACGACTTACTGATCGTTTTGACATGACAAGACAGACAATGCATATACGGAAGAACAGAACAGCCATGGTGCCTTGAGGTTGAATCTACACATGTTTTGTGAACACTGGTTAGGTGCAAAACCACAGCAGTCTGTTTCCTGAAACGGGAGTCAATAGCAATATTAACAATATACAGTCCATTTGGAAAGTATTCAGACTTCTTCCATATTTTGTTACATCCTTATTCTAAAATTGATTAAATGGCTTTTTTCCCTTATCAATGTACACACAATACCCCATAATTACAAAGCAAAAACAGGTTATAAGAAATTGTTGCTAATTTATACAAAATTAACTGATATTATATTTACATACAGTATCAGTCAAAAGTTTGGACATACCTTCTTATTCCAGGGTTTTTCTTTATTTTTACTATTTTCTACATTGTAGAATAATAGTGAAGACATCAAAACTATGAAATAACACATATGGAATCATGTAGTAACAAAAAAATTATTTAACAAATCAAAATATATTTTATATCTTAGATTCTTCAAAGTAGCCACCCTTTGCCTTGATGACAGCTTTGCACACTCTTAGCATTCTATCAACCAGCTTCATGAGGGGCAGCATTGGCAAGGAAAACCCAGTTACCTCTGCTGCAGAGGATAAGTTCATTAGAGTTACCAGCCTCAGATTGCAGCCCAAATAAATGCTTCAAAGTTCAAGTAACAGACACATCTGAACATCAACTGTTCAGAGGAGACTTCATGAATCAGGCTTTCATTGTCAAATTGCTGCAAAGAAACCACTACTAAAGGACACCAATATAAAGAAGAGACTTGCTTGAGCCAAGAAACAAGAGCAATGGACATTAGATGGAGGAAATCTGTCCTTTGGCCTGATGAAGGTTCTCCCATCTCCACAGAGGAACTCTAGAGCTCTGTCAGAGTGACCATCGGGTTCTTGGTGGTTCCAAACTTTTTCCATTTAAGAATGGTGGAGGCCACTGTGTTCTTGGGGACCTTCAATTCTGCCAAAATTGTTTGGTACACCTCCCCAGATCTGTGCCTCGACAAAATCCTGTCTCAGAGCTCTACGGACAATTCCTTCGACCTCATGGCTTGGTTTTTGCTCTGACGTGCGCTGTCAACTGTGGGACCTTCAACTGTGGGACCTTATATAGGCGGGTGTGTGCCTTTCCAAATAATGTCCAATCAATTGAATTTACCACAGGTGGACTCCAATCAAGTTGAAGAAACATCGCAAGGATGATCAATGGAAAAAGGATACACCTGAGCTCAATTTCAAGTCTCATAACAAAGGGTCTTATGTATATTACCTTTTACTTATGTAAATAAGGTTATTCTGTTTTGACAGGTTTTATACATTTGCAATAATGTATAAAAACCTCTTTTCACTTTGTCATTATGGGGTATTGTGTTCAGATAGATGAGGGGAAAATATTTAAATCAATTTTAGAACAAAACTTTAATGTAACAAAATGTGGAAAAGGTCAAGGGGTCTGAATACTTTTCGAATGCACTGTAGGTCCTCAATAGTGAATCTCAGTAAAAGTTTCAGGCAGAACTTCGGCTTGTGCTTTTATTTGTAGTTAATTTAAGGTTGTTGTTATACATATTGACTTGAATTAGAACATTTTCATCTGTGGTACAATCAGTGAGTGAAAATGAAATACACTGTAATGGGGCGGCATGTAAAATGTACAATAAATGAATTTCCTCATTCAGGTCAGCCAGTGTTCGAAGCTACAGGGTACACACTTGCTAATGACAGCAGCGGCAGCAGCAACACTGCTGCTAAGAACAGGACAAATCGTAGCTAGCATTGTATGGGAATTAATTTAAGTATCCTCGCCAGCTAGGCTTAATAGTTACTCAGTAGGCTGCTTCTCCACCTAGTGGTGACTCTCTATCACTACAGATGGGCATCATACCAGCATCCAATAGTATTTTATTAGTTCCAATTGAATCACACATTTTATCCACAAATACCCTCCATATCCTCCCGAATAATGTGACTGTGCTGTCTAGATCAGCTGCCATTCATTCCCCTGCAATTCCCTGTAGATTGGTTGTCAGTGTCCCAGACACCAGAGAACACACCTCATAATGGCACAGGACACAACTCCAGCAATGCTAAAGGTAAGACAGTCTTACTATTTTTCTAAGTGCATACAGATCCGGTTAAGTGAGTCATGTTCAGGTGCTGTATAAGCCAGACATGGATGTAAGGCTACAGTAGAAGAGGCTAAAGTTGCACTGATGGTCTCATTCACAGGAAGCTTCTTCAATGATACGGAGACGCAGAAAGGAACTGGAGGAAGTGCGCTGTTGCTCATCTTCCTTGTGACAGGCCTCATCCTTGGTCTGCTCGTGGTTGTTTCGCTCTTCGTGATCAAGCTGAGGAGGGCTCACATACTCTGGAAGAAAGGTAACTAGAGACCAGGACACCTCACTGTTTAGGATCTCCTCATGACTTATCATGTTTGGTCATCTTTACCTATCATCTTTGGTTTATGGCAGGTGTGCATAACTCTAGTCCTCAATTGGAATTTTGCTCCTGTTGGTTGTCCTTTCTCCCTGGCACTTGGATCAGTTGATATTAACCAAACACATAGACCTGCTGCCCTCAAGGACTTGAGTTGTGCGCCCCTGATTTATGGTTTATATGTATGCCTGCCACTAAATCTTAAACTTTTAATTATTCTTAATCTTAAACTAAGTAATTATTCTGAAATTATCATAGTTTTGATCATTACAGAAAATGACGACTCGGATCAATCTGTGGAAAGCAACAGATCAAAATCAAGCAATGAAGAGAAACAATCTCGAGGAAGAAGGGGCAACGGTAATAATTTGCATCCTACAATGTGTGATTTCTTGGACATGCCATATAAAATAAAGACTGCAGCCAATGAAACAACACAATGACAAAAAAAGACCAATTATAAGGCCTATGTCTAATATGTGCTCAAATGGTAGGACATGTTATATGTTCCACCTGGTAAAAATGCCTGTTTTTCTAGGACTCTTTAACATCAGATTCACAAAGTATGTCGTTGAGGAACCCATGGCAACAGAGACGATGACGACAACAACAAACATCAAAACAGAAGAGGATCCTGAAATTCAAGTCATCCCACAGAAAAATGGAGCAACCCAAAGCCCTCAGATCAAGGAGAGGGAACTGTAACATTTTACAGTGTTATCGTATAGAGAATTCACATTGAATTCTAAGTCATCATAAGCACAAAGATGTTACACCATATTTTGGGAAGGAATGTTGTTTTAAAACATGTACTTTGATATGGTGGATTATTATGTATGATTTCATTGTTTTATCAAAGTTTATTTTTATACTGAAAAACAATGAAGAATATACAACATAAGGATATGGATTTTTCTCTGGAAATATTGTATAAGAGTGTGTAAATACAATACAATCTTATCACAAACTGTCTTTGTTTTTGTGATTTCTCTATTGGGCCACATTGCTTTGAATAACAAATACCATGAACTGTCTCCTGCCAGTTGAATGCTCGGCTAGAACAAAACATGCACCCTCCTGGGGGTCTCCTAAAAATGAGTTCAAGAGAAATACTGTTGTAAGCTACCGAGGGAAACCGTTTTGTACTTCACAAATAAATTGACTGGAAAATGGTGCGCTACACTGTGGTGGTATGTGTAACAAATAGTAAACTTGTTGGAACAATAGTCACAGAATGACAACACAAACTGTTTCAACTGATCCATTTCATGCAAAATCAAAGATTGTTGTATTTATTGTATCGACCCCACAATAGTATATGCATTGGTTGAAGCTCAATGTTAAATTCAAATCTCCCTACTATCATAACTAAGTCAATTTGACACCAATGACGATGAAAATGTGCAAATCAACTTGATCAGAGGTACACAACACTCCCCGTTCTCTTGTCATGAGCTATCCAGCCGTTACCGAGAACCAAATACCAGATTTTTAACAGGGTCGTTAGCATTAGGAAGAAAATACAATTTCTTGCCCCGACCTAGCTCAATATCTAGGCGTTGGATAAAAACAAGACTACAGCGTCCATAAAGTGACCATTAGAATTGCTATCTTTTGAGCTGAATTAGTTTGTAGGGGCAACAGTTTTGATTACATTTATAATTTATAGCTCTCACGTGCTCATTCTGTCCATTGAGAACCAATTATGTGCTACCTATTTGTAGCATTTTTGACAATGTTGACATATTTTCAGCTGAATCTTAAGAGTTCTAAAACAAGAGCCACAGCACTAGTAGCTAGCGAACACCAGTCAGATGAGGCAAGTTGCAAGCAAAGGAAGCTAGCTATATTTTGCTATGGAAAGTTTAGTAACACTTCATTTTAAGGGGTCATTATGTAACAGTATAAACTTTAAACCTTCCCCTCGCCCACACCCGGGCGCGAACCAGGGACCCTCTGCACACATCAACAACACCCAGAAAAGCCGCGGCCCTTGCAGAGCAAGGGGAACTACTACTTCAAGGTCTCAGAGCAAGTGACGTCACCGATTGAAACGCTATTTAGCGCGCACCGCTAACTAAGCTAACCGTTTCACATCCGTTACACTTAGTTACAGTAATTATAAAATTAATTATAAAACATGTCATATAGCAAATATGTATTGCAACCAATAGACACAATCATATATCCAGGGCTAAACAATTAATAAGATTGTCTACAACAAATGATTGCCACGAAAGAAAAAAGGTGTTGTAGGTCAAAAACAGCTGCAAATGAGAAAAAGTAAGATTTAGTCCAATATTGGGCTAGCTAGCCTAGTGTTGGCTAGACAGCTAACTGTAGCTGGCTAGCTAGCAAATGCTAGCTGGCATTATTGTTGGGCTACCATCTAGGCTAACGAGCTAGCTAGTTACTGTCTACAGAATATCCTTTCTATGCAATCTGTTTAGCTACCAAGTTTGGCAAATATGCTATGGTTGCTACTCGCTAGCTAACGTTAGCTGGGCTCGATGGTCTTCCCTGAACCTTGTTCTCAGGGTATGTTACCCAAGGGTATTACGTAAGACGCACCCAGCATGTTAACGTGAGCTAGCTAGCTACGTGTGTCAATACACTGAATAACGTAGTTCCTTTTCAATGTAGCTAAACACTTGCCAATTTAGTGTTAGCAAGTACCATTAATGCTAGCTGGATAACACAACAACGAGCTACAGATTCCCACAAGGTCTCAGGATGGGAAATGCTTACAAGAAAGAAACATATGAACAAAGTCAGAGTTGTCAATTTCCCTTGTTAAAAGGGGAAGGAATAGACAATCCCATTTTACTAAATTAGCTATCTAGGCTAGTCCTACTATCGCTTGGTAATGGGTAATAAGTAATTATATAGAAATTGCTCATAGGTAACTATAAAGTTATACACTTCACTTTAAATAGCTAAATCCTGTGTAACAACTAGTGACAACTTTATGCAGATATTACAGATATATACTCTGGTGTATTAGTGCGTTTATTTTCTCACTTGGATGGTACTTTCAGAAGCTGACAATATCTCCCACATTCTTCCACAAAGCACAGCTAAGTAAAGTTCATAGTCAACACCAAACTTTGGGAAACTGCTACGCTGTCTAATGTATAATACTTGCAATGGGCATTGTTTATCTAACGTTAACTCCATAAACTACTCAACCTGGCCTGCTTAGCAACGTTGCATCCCATTGATTCCCATTGATTCCTGTATAATAATAATACATATGATTTGTCACATTTGCCAAATACAACTGGTGAAGACTTTACTGTGAAATGCTAAAATAGTAACACGAGGAATCAAATGAAATACACAAGAATTGAGCTATATACAGGGAGTACCTTTACCAGATCAATGTGCAGAGAGAGGTATGAGGTATTTGAGGTGGATATGTACATGAAGAAGGAGTAAAGTGGCTCGGCATCAGCATAGATAATAATAATAATAATAAAATAAAGAACAGAGTAGCAGCAGCAAATTATGAGTGTGAAAGTGTATGTGTGTGTGTAATGTGTATATACAGTGTGTGTTTTGTCGATAAGCTCGTGTGAGTTGTGTGTGTGTGTGCGTATGTAGTGTTTTTGTGTGGGAGTGTCAATGTAGTGTGTCTGAGTGAGTGTGCATTGGGTCAGTGCAAGATATTTTTTATGTACATATTTTTATTCATTCCTTCACACTTGTGTATAAGGTAGTTGTGAAATTGTTAGGTTATATTACTGGTTAGATATTACTGCATGGTCGGAACTATAAGCACAAGCATTTCACTACACTCGCATTAACATCTGCTAACCATGTGTATGTGACAAATAAAATTTGATTTAGATTTGATTTAGATAGAATCAGTGCAAATAGTTTGGGTACCATAAATTGACTATTTAGCAATTTTATGGCTTGGGGGTATTAGCTGTCTCGGAGCCTGTTGGTCCAAGAGCCTATGCTCTGGTACAGTTCGCCAGATGGCAGCAGAGTGAACAATATTTTGGGGCCTTCCTCTGACACCATCTGATATAGAGGTATTGGATGGCAGAGAGCTCGGCACCAGTGATGTACTGGGCTGTCCGCACCACCCTCTCTAACGCTTTGCGGTCAAGGGCAGTGCATTTGCCATACCAAGCGGTGATGCAGCCAGTCAAGATGGTCTCGATGGTGCAGCTGTATAACGTTTTGAGGATCCAAGGGCCCATGCCAAATCTTTTCAGTCTCCTGCAGGGGAAAAGGTGTTGTCATGCCCTCTTCACAACTGTCTTAGTGTGTTTGGACCATGATAGTTTGTTGGTGATGTGGACACCAAGGAACATGAAACTCTCGACCAGCTCCACTTCAGCCCCGTCGATGTTAATGGGGGCCTGTTCGGCCCTCCTTTTCCTATAGTCCATGATCAGCTCCTTTGTCTTCCTCACATTGAGGGAGAGTTTGTTTCCTCTACTTAATATACTGTAGTTAGCTACTTATTTCATTGTATTGTGTACACTATGCTGTATTCTCCCCCCTTTGTTTTGTACACTATGCTGTGTTCAAATGACAACTTTAATTTTGATTTCATTTTATCTAGTCTACCATAACCCGGTTCACTCAGTTGTTACATTGAAAATATGGAGTCATTTTGAAAGTTCTTTAGAGACGTGCATCTCAACAACATCGGATGTAATGTTTAGCAATGCAATTAAGAAACGGAATGCCTCATTTCAGGAAGAGCTCATGATGTCTGGCTGCAGTTTTGCAGCTGTAAGCTGGATCCTGTCACCCTAATCCGCTGCAGAATCTGGCCTGCCAACCCCCATCTGCCACAAACAGCAATTTCAGTGGGCCTCCTGCGCCAGTTTGCACCCCTGCAACTGGAGTGTGGGGTGTCTTTGAGGGGGATTACCTTGACTTTCCATAAATCCAATGCATGCTGGAAGGTAGTTATTGTATTTTAAATTGGAAATAAAATCATACATTTTTTACTATGATGAGTAGTTTTATTTTTTTCTATGTACAGACAGTTGAGCTCTACCAGAAGCTCACAAATTAGTCATTTGAGCAGTTCAAACACTGGCAGTTTGAATGAGAGACTGTCAGAAAGTTGGCGCCACTGACCTCGGACGGAACAAAGTGTCCTCTCTGTCCACAGGTATGTCAATGATAACAATTAAGGAACAACTATAACGTCTCAGTAAGCTAGGATTCTTATTTGCATTGAGTGTTGTTCATAATTGATGAGGGGAAATATATCCAACCTCAGTTGTCTTTCTCATATATCTTCTATCGTTGCTTTGCCAAACAGTAGTAATGTAATGCAGCAATACCATTGCTGCATTACAATGATCCTTTTCTGCTAATTCAATCAGATTAATTGGAAGCAGGGCTACTATTCAGTAGAATCAGACTCAGTCTCAACCTTCTAGTCTAGACTCAAGACTTTTCTCTTCTGTCAGTCCTATGATTGAGTTTAGTCTGGCCCATGGGTGGGAAGGTGAATGGGAAGGTACGAGCCTCCACAACCCACCCCACCCCACCCATAAACCTTGACTTCCTCAAACATGAAAGCCATCTGACCCTAGAGTCTTGAAATGTTCGCACCCTCTATAGCCATTATGGTCTTTACCTGACCCTGCTGGTGATCTATGAACATTTGAAAGTGTTTTTGTGTGCTCTATCCTGTTCTGATTATCGATCAGTCTGACAAGCATGCACACCATGAACTGCTTGGATTGTGCTTCTGTATTGCTTTTTCTTTTGGGGTTTTAGGCAGGGTATCTGTAAAACACTTTGTGATGCTGTTTTACAACTGCTGATGTAAAAAGGGCTTTATACATTTCATTGATTTGATGATGAAATCCTTGCTGTGGTTTCACTGACAATTTGATATTTTAGTAAAATTCCAAACATTGTCCATAAGATATTTTTCAATAACTTGTGAGCATTGTATATGTATAATTCAGCACGAATGCCAGTGTGGTTTATTTTGTTCTGAAATAGATTTAATTAGGCCCTTGATTATGTTGAGGGCAGCACACAGTCAGACGTGGAAGTTTGGACCTGTCAGATAACGGAGACCCTCACAGACAAAAGGACGTTGTTCCTTACCTGGCAGGAGAGATACGTGGATACTCTCGCAGAGCAACATTGAGTCGCATAAGTAGTTGCTACATCTCTGACCTAAAGTTTTATCCCATCTCTAAACACCCCTTTCTGTCTGGCTTAGCCCTACCAGTCATGACTGCCACGTTCCCGTGTTCTGTGTCCTAGTCTCACCTTTTCTTGGATCTGCATAGCTACTTCCTGTTACTGTACACTCTTATCACCACCTCCTGCTGTCACCTGCCCCTTTCCACTACATATCCCAGAAACATGAGTACCGCCCTCCTCTGCTTCATCTGTTCTACATGAAGTCTTCTGACCTTTGTGCCAACACTTCACTCTGCATAATCCACTTTACACTCAAATCTACACTCAAATGGATGTTGCCTTCCTAACTGGTTAGTTTTGTGTTGAGATGCTTTCATACTGTTATATTTTTGCTTATATATTCATGTATTTTCTAGGTATGACATGATGTCCCCGTCAATCACCAATGATAGGAATGCTCAGTTGACTACTCAGCTTGAAAAGTAAATAGCTTTTTTTAGGATGTTGTCTCCATCATAATTTCAGCAAAAAAAGAAACGTCCTCTCACTGTCAACTGTGTTTATTTTCAGCAAAAATTAACATGTGTAAATATTTGTACGAACATAACGAGATTCAACAACAGACATAAACTGAACAAGTTCCACAGACATGTGACAAACAGAAATGGAATAGTGTGTCCCTGGGGGGGGGGGGGGGGGATCACGCACAGACCGAGCAGTATGGCCGGTGGCATTGTCATGCTGGAGGGTCTGGTCAGGATGAGCCTGCAGGAAGGGTACCACATGAGGAAGGAGGATGTCTTCCCTGTAATGCACAGTGCTGAGATTGCCTTGCAATGACAACAAGCTCAGTCCGATGATGCCCAGACCATGATGGACCCTCCACCTCCAAATCGATCCCGCTCCAGAGTACAGGCCTCGGTGTAACGCTCATTCCTTCAACGATAAACGCGAATCCGACCATCACCGAGACTCGTCAGTGAAGAGATCTTTTTGCCAGCCCTGTCTGGTCCAGCGACAGTGGGTTTGTGCCCATAGGCAACGTTGTTGCCGGTGATGTCTGGTGAAGACCTGCCTTACAACAGGTTTACAAGCCCTCAGTCCAGCCTCTCGCAGCTTATTGCGGACAGTCTGAGCACTGATGGAGGGATTGTGCATTCCTGGTGTAACTCGGGCAGTTGTTGTTGCCATCCTGTACCTGTCCCGCAGGTGTGATGTTCGGATGTACCGATCATGTGCAGGTGTTGTTACACGTGGTCTGCCACTGCGAGGACAATCAGCTGTCCATCCTGTCTGCCTGTAGTGCTGTCTTAGGAGTCTCACAGTACGGACATTGCAATTGATTGCCCTGGCCACATCTGCAGTTCTCATGCCTCCTTGCAGCATGCCTAAGGCACGTTCACGCAGATGAGCAGGGATCTTTCTTTTGTTGTTTTTCAGAGTCAGTAGAAAGGCCTCTTTAGTGTCCTAAGTTTTCATAACTGTGACCCGTTGCCTACCGTCTGTAAGCTGTTAGTGTCTTAACGACCGTTCCACAGGTGCATGTTCATGAATTGTTTATGGTTCATTGAACAAGCATGGGAAACAGTGTTTAAACCCATTACAATGAGGATCTGTTTAGTTATTTGGATTTTTAAGACAGGGTCCTGAAAAAGGGACGTTTCTTTTTCTGCTGAGTTTATTTGTACCACTATATTGGTGCTAGTCAATATAGGTTTTAAACATTTTAACATAAATATTCACATTTCAGCCTGGAGAAAAGGTTGAAGGGCATGGAGAAGAGAAACCGGATTGTATGCTGGTCTCTTCAACACTGTGCAGCAATTTTGGAAAGTCTGCAGACTAAGAAGACTCGCTGTCTGCTGGCCACAATCCATAGACTTGTCCTGGAGCGCTCTTTCTATTGTGGCCTGGTCAGAAAGTATGCAGGTACTGCAGCCAAGTCAGTGTTATACCCCATTTTGATGATCTGTTGATTTATGTGCTAATAGTTGTGAAAATGAACCACATACTTGTAAAATATTGCACCAGTGATTGAAAAATAAATGTAATAAAACACCCTGGGAGACCAGGAGCATGCTTTTGTATATTACTCAATCCCATTGACATCCTACTACAGTATAACTTGTCTCTCTGTTTGCCAAAATGAATACGTTTACAGTGTATGGTAACATTTCAACTACTAATCTACTAACTCTAACCCCAACCCTTATTCTAAACATAACTCTAACCGTAGCAAGGAGTTGCTTATCAACACATCATTTCTTGATAGTATGACTGTCTGCAGAGCATCTACAGACGGAAAATCCAGACTATCCAAATAAATGTGAACTAGTGTATCGATGAAAATCATTTAATGAATCGAATATACACTTAATTAACCCATTCCAGCAGTGCATTGTAAACTACACCATAACTTTCAATTGTGGCTCGTTCCTTATAGCTGTGGCTTGTGCCATATAGCCGAATGGCCTGTTCCGTTTCAAGCATGGTTTCAAGCCATTCGGTTAATAGCTTTTATTACCTTATCATAATAATACAAGTCATATCAACATTTAAATGTTTATTTACAACCTCTGGGGTATAACATGTTGGGCATAGTGGTATAGGATAGTCTGACATTAAATATAACCCCTAACCCTAACTTGAGTTCACTGTCGGCAGCCATTTTGTGTGAAATACTCAGTCTGAAGGCATTCGGCTATGGGTTTCAAAGCCCTAACACAATAATGCAAGTCATACCAACCTTTAAAGGTTTGTTTACAGCCTCTGGGGTATAACGTGTTGGGCAAAGTAGTATAGGATAGTCTGACCCATATAATGTGAATCATTGTCATGTTATTTGATATACTGTATATGCTTCAGTGAAAATGAACACCATGGTTGCAATAAAACTTTAAAAGGGTAGTATATAAATGTGTAGCATGTGTTGGTTTTGGGTCCAGGCCGGTAAGTTAACCAACCTTATATACAGTTGAAGTTGGAAGTTTACAAACACCTTAGCCAAATACATTTAAACTTAGTTTTTCACAATTCCTGACATTTAATCCTAGTAAAAATTCCCTGTTTTAGGTCAGTTAGGATCACCACTTTATTTTAAGAATGTGAAATGTCAGAATAATGGTAGAGAGAATGATTTATTTCAGCTTTTGTTTCTTTCATCACATTCCCAGTTGGTCAGAAGTTTACATACACTCAATTAGTATTTGATGGCATTGCCTTTAAATAGTTTAACTTGGGTCAAATGTTTCGGGCAGCCTTCCACAAGGTTCCCACAATAAGTTGGGTGAATTTTGGCCCATTCCTCCTGACAGAGCTGGTGTAACTGAGTCAGGTTGGTAGGCCTCCTTGCTCACACACGCCTTTTCAGTTCTGCCCACAAATTTTCTATGGGATTGAGGTCAGGGCTTTGTGATGGCCAATAAAATACCTTGACTTTGTTGCCCTTAAGCCATTTTAAGCCCCCACAACATGATGCTGCCACCCACGTTCTTCACTGTTGGGATGGTGTTCTTCGGCTTGCAAGCCTCCCCTTTTTCCTCCAAACATAATGATGGTCATTATGGCCAAACAGTTCTATTTTTGTTTCATCAGACCAGAGGACATTTCTCCAAAAAGTACGATCTTTGTTCCCATGTGCAGTTGCAAACTGTAGTCTGGCTTTTTTTATGGCGGTTTTGGAGCAGTGGCTTCTTCCTTGCTGAGCGGCCTTCAAGTTATGTCGATATATACTTTTGTACCGGTTTCCTCCAGCATCTTCACAAGGTTCTTTGCTGTTGTTCTGGGGTTGATTTGCATTTTTCGCACCAAAATACGTTCATCTCAAGGAGACAAAACGTGTCTCCTTCCAGAGCGGTATGATCCCATGGTGTTTATACTTCCGTACTATTGTTTGTACAGATGGACATGGTACCTTCAGGCATTTGGAAATTGCTCCCAAGGATGAACCAGACTTGTGGAGGTCTACAATTTTTTTCTGAGGTCTTGGCTGATTTCTTTAGATTTTCCCATGATGTCAAGCAAAGAGGCACTGAGTTTGAAGGTAGGCCTTGAAATACATCCACAGGTACACCTCCTATTGATTCAAATGATGTCAATTAGCCTATCAGAAGCTTCTAAAGCCATGACATAATTTTCTGGAATTTTCCAAGCTGTTTAAAGGCACAGTCAACTTAATGTATGTAAACCTCTGACAAACTGGAATTGTGATACAGTGAATTCTAAGTGAAATAATCTGTAAACAATTGTTGGAAAAATGACTTGTGTCATGCACAAAGTAGATGTCATAACCGACTTGCCAAAACTATAGTTTGTTATCAATTAATTTGTGGATTGGTTGAAAAACTTGTTTTAATGACTCCAACCTAAGTGTATGTAAACTTCCGACTTCAACTGTAAATTAGACAAGAGGATTTTCTTCTGAATAACTGGAAAGGGCATAGCCTTTCCATTCAGCTTCAGGCAACTTTGATGTAAAGCTTGTAGTGACAACTTCTCTCCGTCAGGGGTGCGTAACTGGTGGCAAGGAAGTCAGACGCAGGAGAGCAGAACTAGGTAATAACCAGAGCAGTTTAATTGCAAAACCAACTGCATAAAGAAATAACCAACATCGATACAAAACCTGACGTGCACCAGTAAACATGTGCACAAGCACTTACAACAAACAAGTCCACACAAGGCATGGGGGGGACAGAGGGTTAAATACACAACAATTAATGAGGGAAATGAAAACAAGGTGTGTAGGAAAACAAGGTGTGTAGGAAAACAAGATGAAACAAATGGAAAATGAAAAGTGGATCGACGATGGCTGGAAGACCGGTGATGCCGAACGTAGAACGCCTCCTGAACAAGGAGAGGAACCGACTTTGGTGGAAGTCGTGACAGTGCAGTTCAGTGTTGCTTATCCAGTTTTCACTAGATATATCAATGTAATTACACCCAACACAACGTGGAATAACATTTTTTATTATAAAACAATTCATTGTGGCTAAGTAATAATGGAGTTCATTGCAACTGCAAGGATGTCTGGGAGAAAATAAATACAGAGGCACAATTACAAAGTGATAAATTGTAAGGTATGTTCTTTATAATCGAAGACAAAATACAGGTTGACTTGTTGGCTACATTCACAGTACATTTTGAAAAAATACCATCAAACAGATGTGTTTTTAGTATAGTGTCTGCACTGAAACACCTCATTCATTACGTAGTGTGGTAAACGAGTTTCCACATATGTACCCAAAATCGAATTCTGAACTGACTCTTTCTATGCCAGCAAAGATTCTGGTCATTGACTACAATTACTCTTTTATATTTACTCTTTTATCATGCAGTATACATCCAAAACATACATACTGTAACTACATAACATCTAATTACACTGAGTTTACAAAACATTAAGAACAACTTCCTAATATTGAGTTGCTCCCCCCCCTCCCTTTACCCTCAGAACATCCTCAATTCGCCGGCATGGACTCTACAAGGTGTCGAAAGCGTTCCACAGGGATGCTGGCCTATTGTAACTCCAATGCTTCCCACAGTTATGTCAAGTTGGCTGGATGTCCTTTGGGTGTTTTACTATTTTTGATACACTCGGGAAGCATTTGAGCGCGTTGCAATTCCTGACACAAACCAGTGAGCCGGGCACCTAAAACCATACTCCATTTAAAGGCACTTAAAAAATGTGTCTTGTCCATTCACCCTCTGAATGGCACACATACACAATCCATGTCTCAACTGTCTCAAGGTGTAAAAATCATTTTTTAACCTGTCTCCTCCCCCCTTCATCTACACTGATTGAAGTGGATTAAACAAGTGACATCAATAAGGGATCATAGCTTTCCCCTGGTCAGTCTATGTTGTGGAAAGAGCAGGTGTCCTTAATGTTTTGAATACTCTGCGTACATGTATATATTATTACCAACCTCCAGGGAATTAGACAGGTCCTGGTGCAGTCCAACCTTCAGCTCCAGCCTCAGCCCAACCTCCAGTAAAGGCCCAGGCCCAGCACCAACTACAGGCACTGTTCCAGCACCAGGCCCATCTCTATCTCCACTCCCATCTCAAGGCCCAGCTCCACTCCCATCTCCAGCTCTAGGCCCAGCACCACCCCTAGCTGCAAAAAGATATTCTAAAATAAAACATTTACTCTATCTTTTCTTAATCAGCAGACACATTAACCCAGAAAAAAAACAATAACAAGTGGTGGATGGCCATATATAGTAAAGCCCACCGTTGCCCTTTAGTGAGAGCAATGACCACAGTGGGTATCTGTTCAAAGGGAATGTCCTGATTGTCTAAAGTAATGGGCCAAGTCACTGCCTGTACTGTACATGTCAATGTTGTTCATATCAATGACCAAGACATTACAATTCTGCATTGAAACATTGTAGAGAGCATTCATTGCATCTTACTTATTGTGAACTTGATGCCACGGCCTGCCTCCAAAATGGAAGATAGTTGGTCCATGCCATAGTGGGAGGGCTTTTTCAACTCTATCCCAGCTGGCATGCCCTCTACTTCAATGACCACCTGCTTGGCAGCCACAGTCATACATGGAACTCTGCCCTGTCCATCTGCTTCATCTAAACAGAAACCAAAAGAAGGCTTTAGTGAAAGAAGATCAAGTACACACATTATTCCAAGCTTCTACCAGTGATCCAGAAATCTGCTTACTTGAATATCAACAATGTAAAGCAACAAGGCACAGCTACCACATGTGTTTTTATAAATCAAACGTCAGCCCTTTTTAGTGGTTTAGTGGAATTTTAGTGGTTACATTTTTTAAGCTTGCTTTAAAGCGGAGCAGGTCCGTTATTTATGAAATTAGATGTAAAAAAAGACAATACCTAAAAATGCTTATAGAAAAAAAGTTGGCGAAAAAACTGAAATCCTTCTGTAAGAAAAATGCCCGTTCCCTCTCTCTAACTATCAAATACAAACACATTACTTTTAAGTAAAAGTAAATGTTTCAAAATGTCATGATTTACTATTGTGACCTTATTGTATACATTCCCACAATTGATTTCAGCCATCAGAAACCTTTTACTTTTAATGCCTTCAGGTTCCCCTTCAACTCCTGACCGTAGCTTGTCTGCCTCCTCACTGTAATGGGCTTTTGTGGCAGGTGGTAATGCCTGCCATTTGCCCTGTGTACCTGCCATAACTCCTGACATACAACAGAAAACATGACAATGTCAGTGACATTGTTTTATCAATCTATTCTATCAAGGCATTACTACGACAAAACATTTACTTGCTGAAACAAAGTATAAATATGTGTCAGATGGAGTCAGTTGACTTTAGAATTTGTTGTTAGACCCATAAAGTTCTGAAGAGAAACACCTGAGATCATTCATCTAAAAAAGTATAATAATTAACCTACATCAAAGACACACCAATTGAGAAATGCGTGCAGTCCACAATACTTGAATGCTCTCCTTGCTCTTGTAATTGCAAACAGGTCATTCAAGCCAAAAAGGCACAAACCTTTAGCTTTAAGGTGGTCCCTCATAAACAGGTTGTAAGCTGACACATTATGTTTGTAGAGCTTAGTTTTGTGTTGAGAGACAGCTTTACTCTGGGCCAGCTTTACTCTTTCATTCCCTAACCAGTTCTAGAGGAAACAATAGGAAGACAACACAATAGTAAATCATATTGCATCACATTTTCAAATCAGAGTAATTGTACACAATAGTTTTTTAAAAGAGTAAACACAAAACTATTGCTCCAGAAACTCAGCTTTTTATCTTGCAGATGATTGAAAAAGGAGCCTGTCACGCCCTGGCCATAGAGAGGCTTTTATTCTTTATTTTGGTTAGGCCAGGGTATGACTAGGGTGGGCATTCTATGTTCATTTTCTATGTTTTATATTTCTTTGTTGTTTGGCCATGTGGTTCTCAATCAGAGGCAGCTGTCTTTCGTTGTCTCTGATTGAGAACCATACTTAGGTAGCCTTTTCCCACTGGGTTTTTGTGGGTAGTTGCTTTCTGTTTTTGTGTCTGCACCAGACAGAACTGTTTTGGTTGTTCTCATTGTTGGTTTTCATTTTAGTGTTCAGTTTCGAATAAATAATATGAACACGTACGACGCTGTACCTTGGTCCTCACCTTCTTCCTATGAATGCGTTACAGAGCCCTTATATAACATGAATTATCTGCGTTGTGTCACAACCAGAGGGTAAGTGAGGGGTGTTTTGAATCTAGGTTTTACCAGGAAATATGAAACTAGAGGCAAAACACATATGTGCTGGAAAAAGTTTAAAAAACAGTAAAATTAATACAACAGCAAAGGATAAGATCCAGGATTTAACCCTTCATTGTTCCATAGCGGAATTTGTTTGGGAATAATGGCAAACGTGTACGATAACACATCACAGAACATTCAACTCTTCACTTAAATACAACATAAAATATCACAGGACATACTTCACAAGACAAGGTCAGACAAACAAATACATAGAGGTACTGTAGGTGGTGAGTTACGGTTTAGTCTTCCTGGATTTCGGAACCTGATGCTGGTTGATATGAATGACTTGTGTGCCCTGTTTGTTCTACAGTGTGGGGTTTTGAACTTTCGACCTGACAGAAGCTGTTGGTACTGGTCGTATAGTGGGTGTGTCTAAGTAAAATTGTCTGGATTTATGGATGGTTCTTGATTTGTAGAGTGATGGGATGCTTTGAGACTTGACACTGTCAAACCATACCACCCAAGGAAGCAGAAGGTTAAGATGCTTTCAATTAATGTCGTAAATAAAAGGTGAATCATCAGTAAGGGCATAGGAAGTTTCCTAAGTAATCCTAAACCAAATGTTTTGCCCAGAATCCAGGGAGAAATTACAAAAAGACAAAACCCTTTCTTATGTTCACAGAATACAGAACATTAATGACCCTCACCTCCACCATACTCTCCGACAGGCCAGTTCTGGTGGCTGCCTCTGCCAGCAGGTCAAAAAAGGCCTTCAATACCCCTATTTGATCAGGAAAATGTACGATCTTCTTTGACCTAAGAATAGAATGACACTTGTTAAGACATATCCTAATCCAGTGCTATATATGGATCAGTATACTTATCACAGATTTCATATGAGAGGTGGGCCATAATCAGCTAAGAAATCACTAAGGCATAATACAAGATTACACACAAGGTAAGCCCCATGGCAGATAATACTGACTTCATATTATTCACATCCAGCCATAGGTACTGTACGATGCAATAAGGCATGTTTCAGTATAAGCTTTGTGCCCTTAGCCATTAACACACTAAAAACCTACTCCACTGACTATTGCTAGGACTTACTAGTGAGGTTGTTTCCATGATATGTTGGCTGATGTGGTACACTATTGTTATGTTACCGTGTTGCTATTGGCATGGTGATTTTGCTTCTGTTTGTAAATAACTTTGTAACCACGGGCCGTAAAATCAGAACAAGCTTCACCAAGAACATTTACACGTGCCAGGAATTTGACCTGGTGACATGGTGCTGATATACAGTAGATGGGTTATTTGAATAATATAATAATATTACAAGGGCTCATGTATTCAAGGATGTTGTGCTGGAGTATGGTGATGTTCAGCTTGTCAGTTGCACCAAAGAGCTAGAGAAGGAGCTTGAGCCAGTACAATGCAGATGGCTATATTTTGCCACCCTGCTCCCCAGCTCTACTCTCACGTTTTTGGCCATGGATGGACACTTTAACGGAATGTAGATTGGTAGCCACAATTTCTATCTCTACTTTGCACATTCTTCCACTACAAATCTACCATTCCAGTGTTTTACTTGCTAAATTGTATTTACTTTGCCACCATGGCCTTTTTTTGCCTTTACCTCCCTTATCTCACCTCATTTGCTCACGTTGTATATAGACTTATTTTTCTACTGTATTGACTGTATGTTTGTTTTACTCCATGTGTAACTCTGTGTTTTGCATGTGTCAGCTTTGCTTTATCTTGGCCAGGTCGCAATTGTAAATGAGAACATGTTCTCAACTTGCCTACCTGGTTAAATAAAAGTGAAATATATATATTTTTTAAAATCACATATTTAGCAGATGTTATTGCAAGTGTAGCGAAATGCTTGTGTTCCTAGCTCCAAACAGTGCAGTAGTATCTAACAATTCACAACAATACACACAAATCTAAAAGTAAAAGAATGGAATTAAGAAATATATAAATATTTGGATGAGCAATGTCAGAGTGACATTGACTAGAATACAGTATATGCATATGAAATGAGTAAAACGGTATGTAAACATTATTAAAGTAACCAGTGTTCCATTATGAAAGTGACCAGTGATTCCATGTCTATGTGCATAGGGCAGCAGCCTCTAAGGTGCATGTTTGAGTAACCGGGTGGTAGCCGACTAGTGAAAGTGACTAAGTTCAGGGCAGGGTGCTGGCTAGTGACAGCTATTTAAAAATCTGATGGCCTTGAGATAGAAGCTGTTTTCCAGTCTCTCGGCCCCTGCTTTGATGCACCTGTACTGAGCTCGCCTTCTGGATGATAGCGGATGAACAGGCCGTGGCTCGGGTGGTTGGTGTCCTTAATTATCTTTTTGGTCTTCCTGTGACTTTGGGTGCTGTAGGTGTCCTGGAGGGCAGGTAGTTTGCCCCCTGTGATGCATTTGGCAGACCGCACCACCCTCTGGAGAGCCCTGCAGTTGCGGGGGGTGCAGTTGCCGTGCCAGGCGGTGATACAGTCCGACAGGATGCTCTCAAGAGGTGCATCTGTAAAAGATTGTGAGGGTCTTAAGGACCAAGACAAAAAAAAGGCTCCTGAGGTTGAAGAGGAGCTGTTGCGCCTCACCACACTGTCTATGAGGGCGGACCATCAGATTGTCAGTGATGTGTAGGGCGAGGAACATGAAGCTTTTCACCTTCTCCACTGCGCTCCCGTCGATGTGGATGGGAGCGTGTTCCCTCTGCTGTCTCCAGAAGTCCACGATCAACTCTTTTGTTTTGTTGATGTTGGGGGAGAGGTTTTTTTCCCCTGGCACAGCAGGATAATGTCTGGGTTTTTTTGTTCATGTATTTTTTGCTGTTCTATATTATTTTGTCTCTTGCCATTTAAGAGTCAATGCAATTCACACTGTGCCTTAAAATGTTGTACTTATTGACTAATACATTCAAACTAAAACCTTGTGAGAATTTTTGCCTATCAAGCTGTACCAAAAGCAATTACCACCAACTCTGATTGTGTGGCAATAAAGAGTTTTGCTTGGAAGCGGATTGGAAGCGGCAGTACAGGTTCGTATTCAATAGGCACCAAACAGAACTAAGATGGACTGAATCTGCCTACCTGAACTTGTCCTATAAGAAACGCTTTTTTTGTTTTCCATTGAAAAAGGGAATTCTGCTACGGTCCGCACCAATAAATATGACCTAGTACTTACATAGGTCACAACAGATCTACCTAACTCTCTTCCTGGAGATCTACCATCCTGTGGGTATTCAGTCCAACCCTAACCTAACATACCTGATTCAGCTAGTTGAGGGTCATGTTCCAGGCCCTGACCAAATTTTTATTTTATTTTATTTATTTCACCTTTATTTAACCAGGTAGGCTAGTTGAGAACATGTTCTCATTTGCAACTGCGACCTGGCCAAGATAAAGCGTAGCAATTCGACACATACAACAACACAGAGTTACACATGGAATAAACAAAACATACAGTCAATAATACAGTAGAACAAAAGAAAACAAAAAGTCTATATACAGTGAGTGCAAATGAGGTAAGTTACGGAAATAAATAGACCATGGTGGCAAAGTAATTACAATATAGCGATTAAACACTGGAATGGTAGATCGGCAGAAGATGAATGTGCAGGTAGAGATACTGGGGTGCAAAGGAGCAAAATAAATAAATACCAGTATGGGGATGAGGTAGGTAGATAGATAAGCTGTTTACAGATAGGCTAAGTACAGGTGCAGTGATCTGTAAACTGCTCTGACAGCTGGTGCTTAAAGCTAGTGAGGGAGATGTGAGTCTCCAGCTTCAGAGAGTTTTGCAATTCGTTCCAGTCATGGGCAGCAGAGAACTGGAAGGAAAGACGACCAAAGGAGGAATTTGCTTTGGGGGTGACCAGTGAGATATACCTGCTGGAGCGAGTGCTACGGGTGGGTGCTGCTATGGTGACCATAGCTGAGTAGGCGGGGGTTTACCTAGCAGAGACTTGTAGATAATCTGTAGCCAGTGGGTTTGGCGACGAGTATGAAGCGAGGGCCAACCAACGAGAGCGTACAGGTCGCAATGGTGGGTAGTGTATGGGGCTTTGGTGACAAAACGGATGGCACTGTGATAGACTGCATCCAGTTTGTTGAGTAGAGTGTTGGAGGCTATTTTATAGATGACATCACCGAAGTCGAGGATCGGTAGGATGGTCAGTTTTACAAGGGTATGTTTGGCAGCATGAGTGAAGGATGCTTTGTTGGGATATAGGAAGCCGATTCTAGATTTAATTTTGGATTGGAGATGCTTAACGTGAGTCTGGAAGGAGAGGTTACAGTCTACCCAGACACCCAGGTATTTGTAGTTGTCCACGTATTCTAAGTCAGAGCCGTCCAGAGTAGTGATGCTGGACGGGCGAGCAGGTGCGGGCAGGGATCGATTGAAAAGCATGCATTTAGTTTTACTTGCGTTTAAAAGCAGTTGGAGGCCACGGAAGGAGAGTTGTATGGCATTGAAGCTCGTCTGGAGGTTAGTTAACACAGTGTCCAAGGAGGGGCCAGAAGTAAACAGAATGGTGTTTTCTGCGTAGAGGTGGATCAGAGAATCACCAGCAGCAAGAGCAACATCATTGATGTATACAGAAAAGAGAGTAAGCCCGAGAATTGAACCCTGTGGCACACCCATAGAGACTGTCAGAGGTCCAGACAACAGGCCCTCCGATTTGACACACTGAACTCTATCAGAGAAGTAGTTGGTAAACCAGGCGAGGCAATCATTTGAGAAACCAAGGCTGTCGAGTCTGCCAATAAGAATGTTGTGATTTGCAGAGTTGAAAGCCTTGGCCAGGTCGATGAATACGGCTGCACAGTAATGTCTCTTATCGATGGCGGTTAATGATGTCGTTTAGAACCTTGAGCGTGGCTGAGGTGCACCCATGACCAGCTCTGAAACCAGATTGCATAGCGGAGAAGGTATGGTGGGATTCGAAATGGTCAGTAATCTGTTTGTTAACTTGGCTTTCGAAGACATTAGAAAGACAGGGTAGGATAGATATAGGTCTGTAGCAGTTTGGGTCTAGTGTCACCCCCTTTGAAGAGGGGGATGACCGCGGCAGCTTTCCAATCTTTGGGAATCTCAGACGATACGAAAGAGAGATTGAACAGGCTAGTAATAGGGGTTGCAACAATTTCGGCAGATCATTTTAGAAAGAGAGAGTCCAGATTGTCTAGTCCGGCTGATTTGTAGGGGTCCAGATTTTGCAGCTCTTTCAGAACATCGGCTATCTGGATTTGGGTAAAGGAGAAATGGTGGGGGCTTTGGCGGGTTGCTGTGGAGGGTGCCGGGCAGTTGACCGGGGTAGGGGTAGCCATGTTGAAAACATTGCCAGCTGTAGAAAAATGCTTATTGAAATTCTCAATTATAGTGGATTTATCGGTGGTGACAGTGTTTCCTAGCCTCAGAGCAGTGGGCAGCTGGGAGGAGGTGCTCTTATTCTCCATGGACTTTACAGTGTCCCAAAACTTTTTTGAGTTAGTACTACAGGATGCAAATTTCTGTTTGAAAAAGCTTGCCTTAGCTTTTCTAACTGCCTGTGTATATTTGTTCCTAACTTCCCTGAAAAGTTGCATATCACGGGGGCTATTCGATGCTAATGCAGAACGCCACAGGATGTTTTTGTGCTGGTCAAGGGCAGACAGGTCTGGCGTGAACCAAGGACTATATCTATTCCTAGTCCTACATTTTATTAGAGGGGGATGCTTATTTAAGATGGTGAGGATGGCACTTTTAAAGAATAGCCAGGCATCATCTACTGACGGGATGAGGTCAATGTCATTCCAGGATACCCCGGCCAGGTCGATTAGAAAGGCCTGCTCATAGAAGTGTTTCAGGGAGCGTTTGACTGTGATGAGGGGTGGTCGTTTGGTCGCAGACCCATTACGGATGCAGGCAATGAGGCAGTGATTGCTGAGATCTTGAAAACAGCAGAGGTGTATTTGGAGGGCGAATTAGTTAGGATGACATCTATGAGGGTGCCCGTGTTTACTGATTTGGGGTTGTACCTGGTAGGTTCATTGATAATTTGTGTGCGATTGAGGGCATCAAGCTTAGTTTGTAGAATGGCCGGGGTGTTAAGCTAGTCTCAATTTAGGTCACCTAGTAGCACGAGCTCAGAAGATAGATGGGGGGCAATCAGTTCACATATAGTATCGAGGGCACAGCTGGGGGCAGAGGGAGGTCTATAGCAAGCAGCAACAGTGAGAGACTTGTTTCTGGAAAGGTAGAAGCTCAAATTGTTTGGGTACAGACTTAGAAAGTAATACAGAACTCTGCAGGTTATCTTTGCAGTAGATTGCAACACCGCCCCCTTTGGTAGTTCTATCTTGGCGGAAAACGTTATAGTTAGCAATGGAGATTTCAGGGTTTTTGGTGGTTTTCCTAAGCCAGGATTCAGACACGGCCAAGACATCTGGGTTGGCAGAGTGTGCTAAAGCAGTGAGTAAAACCAACTTAGGGAGTAGGCTTCTAATGCTAACATGGATGAAACCAAGGCTTTTACGGTTACAGAAGTCAGCAAATGAGAGCACCTGGGGGGTGGGAGTGGAGCTAGGCGCTGCAGGACCAGGATTAACCTCCACATCCCCAGAGGAACAGAGGAGAAGTAGGATAAGGGTACGGCTAAAGACTATACGAACTGGCCGTCTAGCACGTTCAGAACAGAGAGTAAAAGGAGCAGCTTTCTGGGCACGATAGCATAGATTCAAGGCATAGTGTACAGACAAAGGTAAGGTAGGATGTGAGTACATTGGAGGTAAACCTAGGCATTGAGTAATGAAGAGAGAGATATAGTCTCTAGAGATGTTTAAACCAGGTGATGTCATCGCATACGTAGGAGGTGGAACAACATGGTTGGTTAAAATCAAATCAAATTTTATTTGTCACATACACATGGTTAGCAGATGTTAATGCGAGTGTAGCGAAATGCTTGTGCTTCTAGTACTGACAATGCAGTAATATGCAATAATAACCAACAAGTAATCTAGCTAACAATTCCAAAACTACTAGCTTACACAAGTGTAAGGGGATAAAGAATATGTACATAAAGATATATGAATGAGTGATGGTACAGAGCGGCATAGGCAAGATACAGTAGAAGGTATTGAGTACAGTATATACATATGAGATGAGTATGTAAACAAAGTGGCATAGTTAAAGTGGCTAGTGATACATGTATTACATAAAGATGCAGTAGATGATATAGAGTACAGTATATACGTATACATATGAGATTAATAATGTAGGGTATGTAAACATTATATTAGGTAGCATTATTTAAAGTGGCTAGTGATATATTTTACATAATTTCCCATCAATTCCCATTATTAAAGTGGCTGGAGTTGAGTCAGTGTGTTGTCAGCAGCCACTCATGTTAGTGGTGGCTGTTTAACAGTCTGATGGCCTTGAGATAGAAGCTGTTTTTCAGTCTCTCGGTCCCAGCTTTGATGCCCCTGTACTGACCTCGCCATCTGGATGATAGCGGGGTGAACAGGCAGTGGCTCGGGTGGTTGTTGTCCTTGATGATCTTTATGGCCTTCCTGTGACATCGGGTGGTGTAGGTGTCCTGGAGGGCCTTGTAGTTTGCCCCCGGTGATGCGTTGTGCAGACCTCACTACCCTCTGGAGAGCCTTACGGTTGTGGGCGGAGCAGTTGCCGTACCAGGCGGTGATACAGCCCGACAGGATGCTCTCGATTGTGCATCTGTAAAAGTTTGTGAGTGCTTTTGGTGACAAGCCAAATTTCTTCAGCCTCCTGAGGTTGAAGAGGCGCTGCTGCGCCTTCTTCACGATGCTGTCTGTGTGGGTGGACCAATTCATTTTGTCTGTGATGTGTACGCCGAGGAACTTAAAACTTACTACCCTCTCCACTACTGTTCCATCGATGTGGATAGGGGGGAGTTCCCTCTGCTGTTTCCTGAAGTCCACAATCATCTCCTTAGTTTTGTTGACGTTGAGTGTGAGGTTATTTTCCTGACACCACACTCCGAGGGCCCTCACCTCCTCCCTGTAGGCCGTCTCGTCGTTGTTGGTAATCAAGCCTACCACTGTTGTGTCGTTCGCAAACTTGATGATTGAGTTGGAGGCGTGCGTGGCCATGCAGTCGTGGGTGAACAGGGAGTACAGGAGAGGGCTCAGAACCCACCCTTGTGGGGCCCCAGTGTTGAGGATCAGCGGGGTGGAGATGTTGTTGCCTACCCTCACCACCTGGGGGCGGCCCGTCAGGAAGTCCAGTACCCAGTTGCACAGGGCGGGGTCGAGACCCAGGGTCTCGAGCTTGATGACGAGCTTGGAGGGCACTATGGTGTTAAATGCCGAGCTGTAGTCGATGAACAGCATTCTCACATAGGTATTCCTCTTGTCCAGATGGGTTAGGGCAGTGTGCAGTGTGGTTGAGATTGCATCGTCTGTGGACCTATTTGGGCGGTAAGCAAATTGGAGTGGGTCTAGGGTGTCAGGTAGGGTGGAGGTGATATGGTCCTTGACTAGTCTCTCAAAGCACTTCATGATGACGGAAGTGAGTGCTAAGGGGCGGTAGTCGTTTAGCTCAGTTACCTTAGCTTTCTTGGGAACAGGAACAATGGTGGCCCTCTTGAAGCATGTGGGAACAACAGACTGGGATAGGGATTGATTGAATATGTCCGTAAACACACCAGCCAGCTGGTCTGCGCATGCTCTGAGGGCGCGGCTGGGGATGCCGTCTGGGCCTGCAGCCTTGCGAGGGTTGACACGTTTAAATGTTTTCCTCACGTAGGCTGCAGTGAAGGAAAGTCTGCATGTTTTAGTTGCGGGCCGTGTCAGTGGCACTGAATTGTCCTCAAAGCGGGCAAAAAAAGTTATTTAGTCTGCCTGGGAGCAAGACATCCTGGTCCGTGACGGGGCGGGTTTTCTTTTTGTAATCCGTGATTGACTGTAGACCCTGCCACATACCTCTTGTGTCTGAGCCGTTGAATTGAGATTCTACTTTGTCTCTATACTGACGCTTAGCTTGTTTGATTGCCTTGCGAGGGAATAGTTACACTGTTTGTATTCGGTCATGTTTTCGGTCACCTTGCCCTGATTAAAAGCAGTGGTTCGCGCTTTCAGTTTCACGCGAATGCTGCCATCAATCCACGGTTTCTGGTTTGGGAATGTTTTAATCGTTGCTATGGGAACGACATCTTCAACGCACGTTCTAATGAATTCGCTCACCGAATCAGAGTATTCGTCAATGTTGTTGTCTGACGCAATACGAAACATATCCCAGTCCACGTGATGGAAGCAGTCTTGGAGTGTGGAATCAGATTGGTCGGACCAGCGTTGAACAGACCTCAGTGCGGGAGCTTCTTGTTTTAGTTTCTGTCTGTAGGCAGGGATCAACAAAATGGAGTCGTGGTCAGCTTTTCCGAAAGGAGAGTGGGGCAGGGCCTTATATGCGTCGCAGAAGTTAGAATAGCAATGATCCAAGGTTTTTCCAGCCCTGGTTGCGCAATCGATATGCTGATACAATTTAGGGAGTCTTGTTACAGTGAAATAAGAAAGTAATCACTAACCAGGACAGTAATGGACAAGGCATATTGATATTAGAGAGAGGCATGCGTAGTGAGTGGTTGGGCTGGCTGGGGACACAGCTTGTTAGCCTGCTAACTGTCTGAATCGCCAACAGTTAGTAAGCCGGAGCTAAACAAGCTAGCAGCTAGTAAAACAGGGCAAGCTAGCAGTTAGCAGGCCGGGTTAGCAAGCAAGCAGTTAGCATGGGCTAGCAGTTACAGTGCCTTGCGAAAGTATTCGGCCCCCTTGAACTTTGCAACCTTTTCCCACATTTCAGGCTTCAAACATAAAGATATAAAACTGTATTTTTTTGTGAAGAATCAACAACAAGTGGGACACAATCATGAAGTGGAACGACATTTATTGGATATTTCAAACTTTTTTAACAAATCAAAAACTGAAAAATTGGGCGTGCAAAATTATTCAGCTCCTTTACTTTCAGTGCAGCAAACTCTCTCCAGAAGTTCAGTGAGGATCTCTGAATGATCCAATGTTGACCTAAATGACTAATGATGATAAATACAATCCACCTGTGTGTAATCAAGTCTCCGTATAAATGCACCTGCACTGTGATAGTCTCAGAAGTCCGTCAAAAGCGCAGAGAGCATCATGAAGAACAAGGAACACACCAGGCAGGTCCGAGATACTGTTGTGAAGAAGTTTAAAGCCGGATTTGGATACAAAAAGATTTCCCAAGCTTTAAACATCCCAAGGAGCACTGTGCAAGCGATAATATTGAAATGGAAGGAGTATCAGACCACTGCAAATCTACCAAGACCTGGCCGTCCCTCTAAACTTTCAGCTCATACAAGGAGAAGACTGATCAGAGATGCAGCCAAGAGGCCCATGATCACTCTGGATGAACTGCAGAGATCTACAGCTGAGGTGGGAGACTCTGTCCATAGGACAACAATCAGTCGTATATTGCACAAATCTGGCCTTTATGGAAGAGTGGCAAGAAGAAAGCCATTTCTTAAAGATATCCATAAAAAGTGTCATTTAAAGTTTGCCACAAGCCACCTGGGAGACACACCAAACATGTGGAAGAAGGTGCTCTGGTCAGATGAAACCAAAATTGAACTTTTTGGCAACAATGCAAAACGTTATGTTTGGCGTAAAAGCAACACAGCTGAACACACCATCCCCACTGTCAAACATGGTGGTGGCAGCATCATGGTTTGGGCCTGCTTTTCTTCAGCAGGGACAGGGAAGATGGTTAAAATTGATGGGAAGATGGATGGAGCCAAATACAGGACCATTCTGGAAGAAAACCTGATGGAGTCTGCAAAAGACCTGAGACTGGGACGGAGATTTGTCTTCCAACAAGACAATGATCCAAAACATAAAGCAAAATCTACAATGGAATGGTTCAAAAATAAACATATCCAGGTGTTAGAATGGCCAAGTCAAAGTCCAGACCTGAATCCAATCGAGAATCTGTGGAAAGAACTGAAAAATGCTGTTCACAAATGCTCTCCATCCAACCTCACTGAGCTCGAGCTGTTTTGCAAGGAGGAATGGGAAAAATGTCAGTCTCTCGATGTGCAAAACTGATAGAGACATACCCCAAGCGACTTACAGCTGTAATCGCAGCAAAAGGTGGCGCTACAAAGTATTAACTTAAGGGGGCTGAATAATTTTGCACGCCCAATTTTTCTGTTTTTGATTTGTTAAAAAGTTTGAAATATCCAATAAATGTCGTTCCACTTCATGATTGTGTCCCACTTGTTGTTGATTCTTCACAAAAAAATACAGTTTCATATCTTTATGTTTGAAGCCTGAAATGTGGCAAAAGGTCGCAAAGTTCAAGGGGTCCGAATACTTTCGCAAGGCACTGTAGCAGGGGCTAGAAAGTTAGCCTTTGGGGGGGGGGGGACATCGCAATGGGGGTAAGTCTGTTTTTGCCTCTTCATGCGGTGACGTCAATAGACCAGTCGTGGAATTATTCCAAGTAGGTTCCAAGTAGCTCTAGGTAGCTAGCAGGACGATATTGTAGCCCTGGAGTATGCTTCGGTGGTAGCACAGGAGCCCTGGCCGGGCTAGCTTCAAGCTAAATTGGTGCTTGCTCTGGGATGGAAATGCTAGCCAGGATTAGTCATCCGGGATTGTGGTTAGCTAGTTGTGAAGATCCAGATGAAAATGTTCAGTTTGTGGTAGAATCCGGGGATAAAAATAACAGGTCCGTTATGCTCTGGTTAGAGTCATGTTGTTCGAACTGGCGAGAGCATTTCGAGCTGAAGGTTAGCTGATGACCGCTGGCAATGGTTTGCTGACTGATATCTGGTAGTTAGCTGGCTAGCTTCAGTTGAGGGATTCCAGATCCGAAGTAAATATAAATACTTTAGGGAAAAAAAGCAGATCCACGCCATATTGGGTGAGGCGGGTTACAGGAGAGTATTTAGATGATGAGGTCTAGCAAAATATTTTAAAGGATATGCGACAAAAAATATGTAAAACGATATATACAAGGGACACGACAGGACAAAGACGCCTGACTGCTACGCCATCTTGGATTATGAATTGCAAATTGCAGATAATGTATTGCATGAACCAATAGATTGCTATACTGCTCTGCTATATCATATGGATGGCATTCCTGCCTGACTACATTGCAGATGCCTGCCAGATCACGCAAAGCTTGGATAGGTGTTTAACATATCAGCTAACTAACATCATATGATATAGGAATGTACTTCACGACACTTGATGACGTGGCGCACAAACATTGGTTTATGCAACGCAAAGTCTTCAACATAATCAGGCAGAAACACCACCAATATGTGGTTAGGTGATATGTTCAACACTAGCCTCGTGTGGCCATCCTTCCAAATCTTGTCTTGGAAGTCAATAGAAATCCAGTAAGGAATTCTGGGTTGGAATGGGAGTGTAGGTTTTTGTTCAGACCCTTATCTAGCGCACCTAACTAACTGGTTGATAAGTTGAATCACGTTAGTTACTGCTGGGTTTGAAGCGAAAACCTACAGGATGGTTGCTCTCCAGGATCAGATTTGGTCAGCCCTGCAATAGTGATTTGGGATTTGTAAAAAAATAAAAGTAGAGGCCAATAAATCATCAAATAATCTGAACCAATTATGCTAATCTGTTATGTAAAATATCGGTTATAATATATCCAGAAATTCTGAAGCCATGAAGACCATCTGGACGCACCCATGCAGACCTGCGACGCGGTTGCGGCCAAGCAACGCAACCCCTCCCTGGCAAGGAACGTATCCTTGTCGACCTGCATCCTGGAACGCGCCCGAGGGCTAGCAACGCAACCAAGGGCTAGCAATGTCAGTAAAGCTAGTCACCTGGACCACGAGTTGCCGAAGATTGTTCAGTGTTTCAGAGTTTAAAAATGTGTTTTAAATAATTTAAGAACTGCAAATGCAATGCTCACTTATAATTTAATAATTACAATTTTGCTTCCTATGGCGGGCAAGGGAGGTCTGGTTGTCGGCCATGCTGGAAATGTGATCTCGCGTTATTGTGCCATTGTCAATACAGTACATCTACACCACGATATGAAACGTTGATTTGAACCTTCTGACTCACTTGTGAATTAGACGGGCCCCATGGTCTGATTTAAATCGCATGATTTCTGATGATAGTTGTCGAATATATCGACTGATTGCATTACCTCATCCCCATACTGTATTTATTTATTTATCTTGCTCCTTTGCACCTCAGTATCTCTACTTGCACATTCATCTTCTGCACATCTAACATTCCAGTGTTTAATTGCTCTATTGTAATTACTTCGCCACCATGGCCTATTTATTGCCTTAACGCTCTTATCTTACCTCATTTGCACTCACTGCATTCTTTTTCTACTGTATTATTGACTGTATGTTTTGTTTATTCCATGTGTAACTCTGTGTTGTTGTAAATGTCGAACTGCTATGATTTATCTTGGCCAGGTCGCAGTTGCAAATGAGAACTTGTTCTCAACTAACCTACCTGGTTAAATAAAGGTTAAATAAAGGTTAAATAAAAAAATAAATAAATAAAAAGTGTATCCGGTGCGAACGCAACCCGACGTCTTCATGGGAAGTGGGAGGGAGCAACAGCCTGTGTTTTTATTGGTATTTTGGAATGTCAAGTTGAATCCTGAGCTATGATTGGTTGCCTTGCCGTTTATATAGTAATGGTAGACTTATCCTTCCTTCTTTCTCTCACAACACACAAGGCGAAGAAAGGGAGGCTTCGCCATTGTTCAACTCCGATCAACATCAGCATCACCTTCGGTCAAATAATTTATTCGGTAAGTAAGAAGTAGTTTAATTTAATAGTAATGTAATAAAGAAAGCCTTTTTTTTTTAGTTCACCGTAATTTATTTTGCTGACCACAAGCAGGTACCTCTTATATCCGGAAGACAAGGCTGGCTAACGTAAATTAACTACTTGGCCTTGTAGTTTTAACTAATATCACCTAGTCGACAAATTAAACCTTGTAAAACTTACCTAACTGATCTAGCTTTAACTCGGAATTACTGCAATATATTTACATGTTCTATCCTATTTGATATCATTTAATTGTTAACGTTGGGCAACTAGTTAGCTTTTGGTTGGCCTTTGCTTGCTAACTAATCGGTCATCCTTTAATGTCGTGGTTAATATCACAGCTAATAATTATTTGATTGACATTCGATCGACAGTTTCAAACAGTTTTGTCACTGCGCTAGGTAACAACGGTTGTATGCGGTATACCAGGATATGGCGCGCGACCACCCTCGTGTTCGGCCTAGTTCTAGAACGTTCTAGAGACTCTGCACCCCGCGTGATGTGACGCACAAAAGGACGTCCGTAGTTCTTTCTGAAGTGTAATACCGGTACATACCGTTATCTGTTGCTGAAGTTGGTGTCGACATGAGCACCTTATCTTGAATTAAACCGTTTTATTGGTTAGTCGATACTTTAGTTTTGCTGACCTTATTCTCATAGGCTGTTATATCTTAAGATCTCTTTATAGCGATCACTATTTTGAGCGAAGGACTTAAAATAAGGGAAGTTTATTGTTTTTCTAGTCAATGGTATCAAATCAATTGAATTAACTTTTTGGGCGACCTGACGGTAATTCGCATGCGAGTTATAGAGCTCTCATTGAAAGTCTTAAAAGCGGAGGGTCTGATATAGGTGCGCCATTTCTATGCTTCCGGGTCACAAGCTTCTTTCTGCTTCTACTTTCTATTTTCTGAAAGTATTTTTGGCTTTGGAAAAAAATTCAGTAGTTTCGATGGTGCGACCGGTCTACCCTATAGCTGTTGCATAAACTGTATTTGGGAAAATATCAGTTTTGGCAACCAGGTAATGGCTGCGGTTTATGCTTAGTGGCTTTAAATGTAACTTATTATTTCAAACCACTAATTGACTGACTTTGGTTCAATTATTTGAGGAATATTTTCCCCTGTGAGCTCAGTGCGCTCGCTGCCGTTTCTTGGGTGAAATCAGATCCAGCCTGAACTGTGCCATGTAGTAGGTAGTTTGTAACTTCCAACGGGCCAATTTCCTACACATTTGAGAACATGTGGTAATTAACCACAATGACTAATTGTTTATCTACATTCATCCCTGCCCCTGAGGCAAATGGCACTATGGAGTGCCTGAGGTGGCAAAATGTAAATCTGGAACTATCCCTGACAACCAATGTCAATGTAGCTACAGGGTTCGACTTCGTATAATGATTTCATGTCTCGGAACAATGACGGGAGTGGAGGTGTTTTGCTTTTTCGGTGAAGATGTCCAATGACCATCAAACAAAATCAGGACTCTACCATACTACTTGACAATACAATGTCGCATCAATCTTACTCGGTTAGGTTGAGGAATACCATTGTGAATGTGAACACGAATTTAGCAGTTTTCAAAGACCTGTCCCACATTGGAACATTCCTAGGATGGTACTTGAGTCTACAATGTGCAGTTGGGCCTAGAGGGGTAACTAATGTTTACAAATGACCAATGTATTTTGATGACCACATTGGCTTCTAGTGACTGCTGATATTTTTACTGCGTTTGTTGTATTCTTGCATAGTGTCCATTTGTTACCTAACACCATGCTGTTCTTCATTGTCCAGGTAACATGTCTAAGGGACCAGCAGTCGGCATCGATCTCGGGACCACCTACTCCTGCGTGGGTGTGTTCCAGCATGGCAAGGTTGAAATCATTGCCAACGACCAAGGCAACAGGACCACTCCAAGCTACGTTGCCTTCACTGACTCTGAGAGGCTCATCGGTGATGCTGCCAAGAATCAGGTTGCCATGAACCCCTGCAACACAGTATTCGGTACGTTTTTACATTCTGGTAATGTCTCCTAAAATAGGTAGATTGTTATTTATAATTTTTGACTTTGTGGCAATGCTTGTTCACTGTGATGAAGTTTATTCCTGCCATTCGTAGTTTCCACCAGAGGTTGAAAGACCAAAGATGGCCCAATACCTTCCTTGGATGTCTGAGTGATACGCCATTTAACTCACTTGACTCTATCGCTGTAGAAAATGCTAAATCTAACTGGCTGTCTTGTTGCAGATGCTAAGAGACTGATTGGCCGCAGGTTTGATGATGGAGTTGTTCAATCGGACATGAAGCATTGGCCCTTTGAAGTTATCAATGATTCTACTCGGCCTAAGCTCCAAGTTGAATACAAAGGAGAGACTAAGTCCTTCTACCCAGAAGAAATTTCATCTATGGTTCTGGTCAAGATGAAGGAGATTGCTGAGGCCTACCTTGGGAAAGTAAGTATTGTGTGGCTGGTTCTGTAACAGGAAGGTGTTTTTAGTTTACCATGACTGGTCTATTGGATTATTCAAATGCATGTACATTTTTTCTCCCTAGACTGTCAACAATGCTGTTGTTACCGTACCTGCCTACTTCAATGACTCCCAGCGCCAGGCAACCAAAGATGCTGGTACCATCTCGGGGCTGAATGTGCTGCGTATCATCAATGAGCCAACTGCTGCTGCCATTGCCTACGGCCTGGACAAGAAGGTTAACTCCATTACTTGATATTTTTTCTGTTGAAAAGGACTGCAATGCAGCGCTTATTTGCTGTGATGAAGTTTACTCCTGCCATTCGTAGTTTCCACCAGAGGTTGAAAGACCAAAGATGGCCCAATACCTTCCTTGGATGTCTGAGCGAATATTTAACCATGTCATAGATCAGGGCTTGCTTGTACTCATTGCAAATACTGAATGTTTTCTTCTGTTTCAGGTCGGTGCTGAAAGGAATGTCCTTATCTTTGATCTGGGTGGCGGCACCTTTGACGTGTCCATCTTGACCATCGAGGATGGCATCTTTGAGGTCAAGTCCACTGCTGGAGACACTCATCTGGGTGGAGAAGACTTTGACAACCGCATGGTCAACCACTTCATCGCGGAGTTCAAACGCAAGTACAAGAAAGACATCAGCGACAACAAGAGGGCTGTTCGCCGTCTCCGCACCGCATGTGAGAGGGCAAAGCGCACCCTGTCCTCCAGCACCCAGGCCAGCATCGAGATCGACTCTTTGTACGAGGGAATCGACTTCTACACCTCCATCACCAGGGCTCGCTTTGAGGAGCTCAATGCAGACCTTTTCCGTGGCACCCTTGACCCAGTGGAGAAATCCCTCCGCGACGCCAAGATGGACAAAGCCCAGGTACACGACATCGTCCTGGTCGGAGGCTCCACTCGTATCCCCAAGATCCAGAAACTGCTCCAAGATTTCTTCAACGGCAAAGAGCTCAACAAAAGCATCAACCCCGACGAAGCTGTGGCCTATGGCGCAGGTGAATCACTGATAATCTTGTTTGCTCTGTGGCCAATGGGCTTCTATAATGAGCCTTAAATCAATAGTTTCGCCGTGATGAAGTTTAATCCTGCCATTCGTAGTTTCCACCAGAGGTTGAAAGACCAAAGATGGCCCAATACCTTCCTTGGATGTCTGAGCGACAATGGCACAGTGCGTCTACAGTAATGTTTTTCCATGTGTCTAACCTCCCATTCTCATTTTCAGCTGTCCAGGCAGCCATACTCTCAGGTGACAAGTCTGAGAATGTCCAGGACCTGCTTTTGCTGGACGTCACACCCCTCTCCCTGGGTATTGAGACCGCTGGAGGTGTCATGACCGTCCTGATCAAACGTAACACCACCATCCCAACCAAGCAGACTCAGACCTTCACCACCTACTCAGACAACCAGCCTGGTGTGCTCATTCAGGTGAGGGGGGCCTGCAAGAAATGTCAATTTCAGGGCAATGTTTCCTCATTCCTTTGGCCACTATCTGATGCCGTTTACTCCTGCAATTTGTTGTTTCCACCAGCGGTTGAAAGACCAAAGATTGCCCAAAAGTCCTTGGATGTCTTGAGCGGCTTTTGGTGAAATGTACTTCTCATTTGAAGACATGTATGTTTTGCTAATATTGACTGTATCCTCCAGGTGTATGAGGGTGAGAGGGCCATGACCAAGGACAACAACCTGTTGGGCAAGTTTGAGCTGACTGGAATCCCCCCTGCACCTCGCGGTGTTCCTCAGATTGAGGTCACATTTGACATTGATGCTAACGGCATCATGAACGTGTCTGCTGCTGACAAGAGCACTGGGAAGGAGAACAAGATCACCATCACAAATGACAAGGGTAATGTTGGATGGCATTGTAGTTTAACACTGGAAAATGGGCTATGGTTACTAGCCCTGGCCCCAATAGTTTCGCTGTGATGAAGTTTACTCCTGCCATTCGTAGTTTCCACCAGAGGTCGAAAGACCAAAGATGGCCCAATACCTTCCTTGGATGTCTGAGCGACAAATCTAGTACAGTTAATTGTAGTTTAGGTCAAACATTGGTTGATTTGATTATTTTCCATTAGGTCGCCTGAGCAAGGAGGACATTGAGCGCATGGTCCAGGAGGCTGAGAAGTACAAGTGTGAGGATGATGTGCAGCGTGACAAGGTCTCTTCTAAGAACTCCCTAGAGTCCTACGCTTTCAACATGAAGTCTACTGTGGAGGATGAGAAACTGCAGGGGAAAATCAGTGACGAGGACAAGACTAAGATTCTGGAGAAGTGCAACGAGGTCATCGGGTGGCTGGACAAGAACCAGGTAAGAATTTAATTGGGGTGACTTGTACTGTCTTGGACCACTTGCTGTGATGAAGTTTACTCCTGCCATTCGTAGTTTCCACCAGAGGTCGAAAGACCAAAGATGGCCCAATACCTTCCTTGGATGTCTGAGCGACTTAAGTGAAATATATTGAGATCTTCAAGTCGTATGTTTTGCTAATTTTTTGCATTTCTCAGACTGCTGAGAAGGAAGAGTATGAGCACCACCAGAAGGAGTTGGAGAAGGTGTGCAACCCCATCATCACCAAGCTGTACCAGGGTGCTGGTGGGATGCCCGGCGGTATGCCTGAGGGCATGGCTGGCGGATTCCCTGGAGCTGGTGGTGCTGCTCCTGGAGGTGGTGGATCATCTGGACCAACCATTGAGGAAGTCGACTAAACATTCCATTGTTTCTGCAACTACCTCCCCCTAACAAGCAAAGTTTGAAATGTGTTCTACCCTCTTGTGTCTGAGTCTCGTGACTTGTCAAGGAGTGAAATTTGAATAAAGGTTGGGGGATCACATATTTTTCAACTTTGTTTGCTACGCAACAGGGAACAGTAATTTTCTGTTAGCACAACTAAGCTGTCAAATTTCACATGTGTATTTTCTCAGTTGTCATCTGCCTTTGTCACAATGCCTTTAGGACAAAATAAAATATACGGTGACCTTCCACCTTTACTTCTAAATGTTTGGGTCCTTTACACTACTTTGGAAAAGGGAAGATGTTAGGAAGGGCCATATTTTGGTCAATATTGTCATGACAAAGTTCAATATTGCTTGTAGCTTCCCACAAACTTCCAGCTGCTAGACCAGTGTAAAGATGTCTTTGAGGTCCTGCGTCCATTCATACCTGACCAATTTTTTTTTGAATGTGGTAGTGCTTCATATCTATACCATTGGAAACACATCAATTGCTTTAAGTGACTACCGAGTCATTTTGGTAAATTATCCTCGTGTGCCTAACCAAAGCAAAAAAGGCCCTGGCCTATGGAAACACAATTGGTCAGTTGATAAATACAAGGACTGCCACTGCATGAGAGTTTTAATAAACAAGCTTTCAAACAATATCACTGCTAATGCCCAGCGCATAGCTGTCTCCTTAATAAGCAAAATGAAGCTCATATGCGGTTAATATCTTGCAATGTCTCCATTTCTGAGTTTTGGCATTTCCCCTGCCGGGTTAGAGGGAGGTCATCATCAGGGTGACAAAGGACAGCCAAGCGCTAGTAAAGAAAGAGATTGAATAGGTTAAACTATACTTACATATGCAGCCTTGTTTCACACTTGCATCAAACCATTTTGTATGTGTAGTTTCATTCACACCTGATGAATTTTCACAAGCCAACGCTAGTATTAATGCAATATTACCCAAAAGCACCTGACTGGGTAAGTAGAACAAGGCCTTAAATGCCAGAATTGGTGTCCTTTTAAATAAGAGTATAAGTCTCTGCATCCCGTTCTATATAGTATTTTACAAGAGTGGCAGGGTAGCCTGGTGGATCGTTGGGCTGGTTTGAATCCCAGAGTTGACTTGGTAAATCTGTGCCATTGGACAAGGCACTTAGCCCTAATTGCTACTGTAAATCACTCTGGATAAGCGCATCTGTATTTGACTTAAGTACAAACCTGTCTGAGGCTGCCTGTGCCAACGCAGATCTTGCCAATCCCCCACAGTGGCACCAGGAGGATGGAGGAGAGGGCCATGGCCCAGCCCAGTGCATAGGCCCAGTCTGGGTACATGTACCAGCGGTTAAACTTGAGAGGCTTATAGTCCACCATGTGTAAAATAAAGGAACTCTGGGATGATATGAAGGAAAAGCAAAGCACCCAATGAGTAAGACCTAGACTCAAGCCATAGCACGGACGATCCACGCAATTTACATGTAAAGGCAATGTTTCAGCGTGGTTGGAGGCTGTATACAGTAATGTTGGTTCAATCAGAAATTACCTTTAAATGTCTAACCATATGTCTACTTTTAAATATTTACCACAAGCACCAATCTAACTCACCAGAGACACAAGTGGGGTGAAGTAACGCCAGCACAGTCTGAAGAGGACACACGGTCTCTGTGCAGTCATGTCCTTAATGGCATCCTCCATGTGATCTGCCCCTGAGGATTTTAAAACAGATTTACTGACAACTCACGCATAGCCACGGGAAGTAGTTTAGGGGTGGGGGTGCTGCAGTCCTTTTTAGTAGCCGCTCATATCCAGAGCAACTTACAGTAGTGAGTGCATACATTTTCATTCTGGTCCCCTGTGGGAATCGAACACGCAACCCTAGCAAAGCAAGTACCATGCTCTACCAACCGAGCCACATCACATCATCATAAACCACTTGATGTTTCAATGTACTCAATTGCTGTATTGTGCAGGTACAAACCTGGATGACCAGCCTATGTACAGACATCTATATCGGTCCACTAATACTAGTAAAGGCCCAGTGCTAGAGAGACACATTTTTTATTCAGATTTCCTTCCCCACGGCTATAAACGCAAGTCCAGGAGACAATGAGAGAAAGGCAGTTTACAAACCAAATGATTACAAAAACTGAGTGGTTGTGTATAGTATAATGGGGCTTTTTCACCACTACAACTCTAGTGCTTGAGATGAAGGCTAAGACTCATGTTTTTCCACCATCGTGGCCGGGGTGAAAAAAAAGTCTGCAGTCACAGTGGATTTACACTTACCAAAGATCCATCCCACTGCCAGTGACTCAAACACAGCCACAAAGAGAACACATGCTCCGCTGCAGCCGTAGTAATCAATGAGCTGGAACACAAAGATCCCACCCTGTAGATTAGAAGAACCAAAAAATGTCCTTCAGAAATCAAAACTGGATGGTGTTCAGAGATAGATGGGAGAGGTTGAGGGAAGCTGAAGGATGGGACTAAAAACAAACAAAAGACCAAATACTTATTTTCCACCATAATTTGCAAATAAATTCATAAAAAATCCTACAATGTGAGTTTCTGGATTTTTTTTCTCATTTTGTCTGTCATAGTTGAAGTGTACCTATGATGAAAATTACAGGCCTCTCTCATCTTTTTAAGTGGGAGAACTTGCACAATTGGTGGCTCACTAAATACTTTTTTTGCCCCACTGTATATATCTATAAGCTGGAATTAGATGCCTAATTTAACATGTGTAAATATTTGTATGAACATAAGATTCAACAACTGAGACATAAACTGAACTATTTCCACAGACATGTGACAGACAGAAATGGAATAATGTGTCCCTGAACAAAGGGGGGGGGGTCAAAATCAAAAGTAAAAGTCAGTATCTGGTGTGGCCACCAGCTGCATTTAGTACTGCAGTGCATCTCTTCCTCATGGACTGCACCAGATTTGCCAGTTTTTGCTGTGAGATGTTACCCCACTCTTTCAACAAGGCACCTGCAAGTTCCCAGACATTTCTGCGGGGAATGGCCCTAGCCCTCACCCTCCAATCCAACAGGTCCCAGACGTGCTCAACGTGATTGAGATCCGGGCTCTTTGCTGGCCATGGCAGAACACTGACATTCCTGTCTTGCAGGAAATCAGGCACAGAACGAGCAGTATGGCTGGTGGCATTGTAATGCTGGAGGGTCTGGTCAGGATAAGACTACAGGAAGGGTACCACATGAGGGAGGAGCATGTCTTCCCTGTAACGCACAGCGTTGAGATTGCCTGCAATGACAACAAGCTCAGTCCGGTGATGCTGTGACACACAGCCCCAGACCATGACGGACTCTCCACCTCCAAATCAATCCCGCTCCAGACTACAGGCCTCGGTGGAGCACGCATTCATTCGACGATAAACGCGAATCCGACCATCACCCCTGGTGAGAAAAAAACGAGACTCGTCAGTGATGAGCACTTTTTGCCAGTCCTGTCTGGTCCAGCGACGGTGGGTTTGTGCCCATAGGCAACGTTTTTGCCGGTGATGTCTGGTGAGGACCTGCCTTACAACAGGCCTACAAGCCCTCAGTCCAGCCTCTCTCAGCCTATTGCGGACAGTCTGAGCACTGATGGGGGGATTGTGTGTTCTTGGTGTAACTCGGGCAGTTGTTGTTGCCATCCTGTACCTGTCCCGCAGGTGTGATGTAGGGATGTACCGATCCTGTGCAGGTGTTGTTACACGTGGTCTGCCACTGCGAGGACAATCAGCTGTCCATCTTGTCTCCCTGTCGTGCTTTCTTAGGAGTCTGACAGTACGGATATTGCAATTTATTTCCCTGGCCAGCATGACTAAGGCACGTTCATGCAGATGAGCAGGGACCCTGGGCATCTTTCTTTTGTTGTTTTTCAGAGTCAGTAGAAAGGCCTCTTTAGTGTCCTAGGTGTCTTGGAAAGTTCTCGCATGGAATAGCCTTCATTTCTCAGACCAAGAATAGACGAGTTTTAAAAGAAAGTACTTTGTTTTTGGCCATTTTGAGCTTGTAATCGAACCCACAAATGCGAACGCTCCAGATACTCAACTAGTCTAAAGAAGGCCAGTTTTATTGCTTATTTAATAGGAACAACAGTTTTCAGCTGTGCTAACATAATTTCAAAAGGGTTTTCCAATGATCAATTAGCCTTTTAAAATGATAAACTTGGATTAGCTAACACAACGTGCCATTGGAACACAGGAGTGATGGTTGCTGATAATGGGCCTTTGTACGCCTATGTAGATATTCCATAAAACATCAGCCGTTTCAACCTACAATAGTCATTTACAACATTAACAATGTCTACACTGTATTTCTGATCAATTTGATGTTATTTTAATGGACAAAAAAATGTGCTTTTCTTTCAAAAACAAGGACATTTCTCAGTGACCCCAAACTTTTGAACGGTAGTGTATATATACCCCAAAAATATATGAGGAATTGGAAATGTTGCAGACAATTACATTGATGGAAGCCACAATCTGTCTGCAATATTAAAGCTGATCCTATTGATATTCATATGTGAAGTGTAGAATCAGAGATGGAGCACATGGAAGCAATCATACACAATATCACCGAAGATAGCTAGATTAATGAAGTCAGTAAATCAACACTGTGGTCATTGCAACACTTCCAGATTTTTAAATGTTTTATTTAACCTTTATTTAACTAGGCAAGTCAGTTAAGAACAAAGTCTTATTTACAATGACGACCTGCTGTTATGAAACATACTTTACCTTGCAGTCTGGGCCTAGTGTGCACGCCAGTGTGCGGAGGGCAGGACTTTATAATTTACCTCACCTGCACAGAAGTTCTATTTTTTCTTTGACCTTTTCCTTACACTCTATTATGTACAGTTAATCTAAACTCATTATCATTCTGGACATTGTCTAAAACAGTTGATTAGGAGCTAATTCAATGTCTCACCTCTGTGATCAGAGTCAGCTGTATAAGGAAGCAGGAGAGACAGAAGAGGAGCACAAATCCCTCTCGATATCTGGGCCTTCGCAGTGTAACAGGAAATAAGTCTGTGAAAGATGTTATCACTCCCTCCATTATGACAAACTAAAATAAAAAAAGGAAGATAAAAGTGACATCAAGATACAGTACATTGTGGGATCAACACAATCCATTTTTTTTATCAACCCTTGCATGTAGACCACATCCAGCTAACAAAGTTTGGTTCCCAGTACGTTGTGGGAAAGTTGTTGTGGGAAAGTTATTTGTCAAATAACCAAAAGAGAACCTTAAGGGAATGTTACAAGAACATTCTGTGTTGGCTGGGCATGGTCTTTAGGTATGGTAAATAACCTGTGTGTCAATTCCCAGCAGAAGAAGCATAATGAAGAAGCAGACCGTCCAGAGCTGTGGCAAGGGCATCATGGCTGCTGCCTGGGGGAAGGCGATGAATGCCAAACCAGGACCTAGGAGCAACAGTAAACAAGAATGGGAGGAAAATAACATAATAGCTATGCTCTTAGCATATGATACAGATGCAGTTTTTTGTGTGCATGTCATGGCACAGTATGCTACAACATTATGGATCGTTATCAGTGCCAATTCTAAAATGCAATGATGAATTGGAATGTAAAAAGTAGAAATGCAGTGCATGTATCCTCAATTGGAATGTGAAAATTATAAATGTAAATGTTTTAAATGCTCAATTGGAATGTGAAAATGGTAAATGCATTTGTCATTTTCACATTCATATTGAGCATTTAAGCATTGCATTTAAGACACTAATTATAACCCTAAATAATGCTGTGACATACTGAACTGACTGCATCCGTAAAACATTTTGACACGTTTTTAACAAGCACAAAGCTGTAACAGAAGGCCACTGTGACGGCCACACCATACCTGACTCTGCCACCATCGCGACAGAAACACCCTGTTTCTGTGCCATGAATCCCAGCACCGAGAAGACTGCAAATCCAGCCACAAAACTGGTACAACCATTCAGCAGACACAGCCAAAAGCTGTCCCTGAATGGACATAAAATAAAATATGCTAATTATAACTGTGCTCAAACTAATACAATTGGAATAAGTTGTTCTTTATTAAATTCTACATATCCATTGAAGTATAGATGTTTTAAGAAACAAAATGTATTGTTAAAACGGAACAGTCTTACATGTAGCAGTTATTGTTGTATTTGTTGAAGCTTCCCAAAACAGTTTGACTTCCCCGTCCAATACAGTAGGAGAAGAACACCTGCGTTCCTGCTTCCATCCAGACCTGGTTGGCGAGAGATTCATTAGTGCATGTAGAAATTCGACAGCACGAAATTGAGAAGTGGAATGCAAAGACTTGATCATATTTAGCTTGGAACTTGTTCTTCAATGAATGTGCAAATGAAAGGGTGCAAATGTTTACTTGGGGGTCTGCAAGGCGGACTGGGTCTGGATACAGGTAAAACTGAATCCCCTCCCAAGCTCCAGGTAAAGTCAACCCTCTCACCAGCAACACCAAGAGCATCAGATAGGGAAATGTGGCAGTGAAATACACCACCTAATGAAATGGACCAGTATGGACAAAAACAAAACTTACCACCATAGCACAATTACCACCTGTACCTAAACAATCAGATGTATGGTAGTTCCATGGATGTGTGAAGTAATTTAACATTTACTGGTGTAATCATGTGTAGTAGTAAGATATACATAAACTCTTATACAGACCTTTCCTGAGTACCTGATTCCTTTCCAGATACAGAAGTAGCAGACAGCCCAACAGGCGAGGAGACAGAGCATCAGCTCCCATCTTACACTGCCCACCTCTTCAATGCCTCCAGAGATAGCCAACACACGACGCCTGGGGGAGGGCAACAGAAGCCCTGTTTATACCTGGTGACTAGTCAAGCCCGTGCTCTCACTTTTGTTAGTGTTACATGGAACAATGTTGCAAATGTTTGTTTCCTAGATACTTTTGTGGATACAATCTATCAGCCATTTTGGAAACAGTGAATAGCCTAGCCACAGTTTATATTTTGAAGCCTTTGCCAGTGCCACACAGTTAGGTTGGAGATTCGTAACTGCGTCGAGAGGTCGCCTACACATGATAGTCAGCAATGCAATTCATAGAAGCCATGCAAGTAAGATATGTTTTCTATTGGGGACTTTATGTTGAGTCAATATGGTAGACTGCTAGCATTGGAATGCCTGGTCTAATGTATGAATGAAGCCAGAGAGTTAATGTTGTTTTATACAGCTATTTTCACCTGCTTATTTTGTGTTTTTGCATTACTGCAGCATATAAATTGTTATTACTTGTCCGAGTTCTCATATTATTATTTTTTCTTGGGAATTGGGAAATATCGGGATTCTGGTTACCGGCGAACATGCATCCTTTGTTCTGATCTTATCCACATTCTGATTGTGCCCACATTTTTAGACATGCGTCTGTCTACACATGGTATGCTGTTCACTGTGTCCAAATTGTGAACAGATTTCCTAGTCCATGTTGATTTCATAAATGGTGTCACCTGTCAATGATTTTAGAGGTTGGGATAATGATGATTTAAATGGTTTCACTGTCCATATCCATCTTGTAAGAAATCCAGACACAGTGCCTGACTTCCTCCGGAGGTGGTCAGAAAGATCAATGCGCCTTTTAATAATCTAAATCTGTCTAAAAATGTGGGCACAATCAGCATATGGACAAGATGAGGACAAAGGACACATGTTAGCACCAGGTATAAACAGGGATAGAGGAAGACTTTCAGTTCAAGCTACATTTAAGTTGCATCTGAAATGTTACCCTATTCCCTATATCATGCAATACATTTGACATATGGGCACTGGACAAAAGTTGTGCACAATTTTTTATTCTAGGGAATAGGTGCCATTTCAGATACTGTACATCATTTTAGTGTAAGATAATTATTAAAGGGAGGTCTTGCAGAGTTTTCATATACAGTATTTATCTTATGCTGCTTTGTGTTGTGTGGGGCAGGCTACTTACTCCCAGAACTCAGTGGCAGCAGAAGTAGTGGTGATTTTGGAGGTATAGTTGGCAGTATGGTTTAGTGAAGAGAAATCCACACATTGATCTAATCAAAAAGTAATTAAAGTCAAATGTAATTCTCTCCCAAAAACATATATACAGTAACTTTGTGTATGTATCATTGTTTTCTGGTAAAATATAACCTGGTTTACCCCCATGCAGAGAATGTAGGCCTACCAACCTGTGTTCCAGGTGTTACCACAGCTGGCCCAAGGTAGCTGAGAACTGAAAGAGAACACCAGGTAGAATAGAGTCCAGGCCAGGATCACGAGGTAAATGATAGAGTCATAGATCAGGATGAGAAGCTCTGCCCTGCCAACACCTGTGGAGAATTAACAGGTAATATGAGGTGGGACATTAAAGGGATAGTTCACTCAAATTACACAATTAAATATTGGTTTATTTTCTCTGCATAAGTCTTTGGACCAGGAAAAAGTATGGATTGCTTACAGGGTATTGATAACAATGTGTAATTTGGTAATTTGGGTGAATTATCCCTTTAACCTTTTTGCCTGTAGTAGAATGAAGGAGTATAGCAACATCTCACCTTCAGCAAGCGGACATAAGCTCCTCCAGCATGTGACAATGCCCTGTTGGGTGTACTGACCAATTGATGTCTCGAGAAGGAACAGAGGAAGACCACATAGCCCAACGTACAGCAGGTAGGGCACAAGGAAGGCACCTAAGAACAGACATATATAAATATGTATGTTGTGAACTCGCAATATAGGCAGGCTACTAGTGATTTTGTGCCCTACAGACCCGAATCAAGCTCCCTTTTTAACTTATATTCATACTGGTAACTGGTATCTTTACTTAACCCACTTTTTAAAGCAATATAGATCTTTCTATTAACTAAAGGGCCAATGTGGGATATGGGATAAACATTTCAAAATGGTTTAAACAAAAATAAAAACACTTGTTATGTAGTTTCAAGTGTGTGCTTACAGGAATAAAATGAAAAATATGGCAAATTGGTCAATAACTCCTAACAACGACAAAGGCCTAGAACTATACAGTGCCTTCAAAAAATATTCACACCCCTTGACCTTTTCCACATTTTGTTGTGATACAACCTGAATTAGAAATGTATTAAATTTAGATTTTGTGTCACTGGCCTACACACAATGCGCCATAATGTCAAAGTGGAATCATGTTTCTATACATTTTTACAAAGTAATTCAAAAGGAAAAGCTAAAATGTCTTGAGTCAATAAGTATTCAACCCCTTTGTTATGGCAAGCCTAAATAAGTTCAGGAGTAGACATTTGCTTAAGAAGTCACATAAGTTGCATGGCCTCTGTGACCAATAATAGTGTTTAACATGCTTTGTGAATGACTGCCTCATCTCTGTGCACCACACACACAATCATTCGCAAGGAGATTCCTGCAAAAATATTATTTGAAGACTCTGTGTCCAAGCCGACACATAGAAACATGAAAACATTACCTCATTACCTTTATGCTTTCTCTGTAAAAAATATTTCTAGACCCTGCTATAAATCAAGCAGAAAATAGCAAATTATCAACTTCAATGAACAAAATTACGTAGAACATCCGTATTTTACGGAAGTTAAACTCCCATTAATTTTCGGTTGTAAACGAAAGTTGAAAAGTACAGTACCAGTCAAAAGTTTGGACACACCTACTCATTCAAGGGTTTTTCTTTATTTTACTATTTTCTACATTGTAGAATAATAGTGAAGACATCTAAACTATGGACTCATGTAGTAACCCAAAAGTGTTACACAAATCAACAAATATTTTATATTTGAGATTCTTCAAAGTAGCCACCCTTTGCATTGATGACAGCTTTGCACACGCTTGTCATTCTCTCAACCAGCTTCATGAGGTAGTCACCTTGAATGCATTTAAATTAAACAGGTGTGCCTTGTTAAAAGTTCATTTGTAGAATGTATTTCCTTCTTAATGCGTTTGAGCCAATCAGTTGTGTTGTGACAAGGTAGGGGTGGTATACAGAAGATAGCCCTATTTGGTAAAATACCAAGTTCATATTATGGCAAGAACAGCTCAAAATAATCAAAGAGAAATGGACAGTCCATCATTACTTTAAGACATGAAGGTCAGTCAATCCAGAAAATGTCAAGAACTTTGAAAGTTTCTTCAAGTGCAGTTGCAAAAACTTTTCAAGCGCTATGATCAATCTGGCACTCATGAGGACCGCCACTGGAAAGGAAGACCCAGAGTTACCTCTGCTACAGAGGATAAGTTTATTAGAGTTACCAGCCTCAGAAATTGCAGCCCAAATATATGTTTCACATTGTTCAAGTAACAGACACATCTTGTCACGCCCTGGCCTTAGTTATCTTTGTTTTCTTTATTATTTTGGTTAGGCCAGGGTGTGACATGGGTGATTTATTGGGTTTCGACTTGTCTAGGGGTTTTTATTAGATTAATGGGGTTGTGTTCAGTTTAGTTGTCTAGGTAAGTCTATGGTTGCCTAGAGTGGTTCTCAATCAGAGGCAGGTGTTTATCGTTGTCTCTGATTGGGAACCATATTTAGGCAGCCATATTCTTTGGGTATTTTGTGGGTGATTGTTTCCTGTCTTTGTGTTTATTGCACCAGATAGGGCTGTTTCGGTTTTCACGGTTCTTGTTTTGTAGTTGTGTTCATGTTTGAGTTTTCCTATTAAAACCATGGACACTTACCACGCCGCATATTGGTCCTCCGATCCTTCTCGCCTCTTCGTCAGACGAAGAGGAGGAAAACCGTGACACATCTGAACATCAACTGCATGAATCAGGCTTTCATGGTCGAATTGCTGCAAACAAAGCACTACTAAAGGACACCAACAATAAGAAGAGACTTGCTTGGGCCAAGAAACATGAGCTATGAATATTAGACCAATGTAAATCTGTCCTTTGGTCTGATGAGTCCAAATTTGAGATTTTTGTTTCCAACCACTGTATATTTGTGAGACGCAGAGTAGGTGAATAGATGATCCCCACATGAGATTCCCACTGTGAAGCATGGAGGAGGAGGTGCGATGGTGTGGGGGTGCTTTGCTGGTGACACTGTCAGTGATTTATTTAGAATTCAAGGCACACTTAACCAGCATGGCTACCACAGCATTCTGCAGCGATACGCCATCCCATCTGGTTTGCTCTTAGTGGGACTATCATTTGTTTTTCAACAGGACAATGACTCAACACACCTCCAGACTGTGTAAGGGCTGTTTGACCAAGAAGGAGAGTGATGGAGTGCTGCATCAGATGACCTGGCCTCCACAATCACCTGACCTCAACCCAATTGAGATGGTTTGGGATGAGTTGGACCACAGAGTGAAGGAAAAGCAGCCAACAAGTGCTCAGCATATGTGGGAACTCCTTCAAGACTGTTGGAAAAGCATTCCAAGTGAAGCTGGTTGAGAGAATGCCAGAGTGTGCAAAGCTGTCATCAAGGCAAAGGGTGGCTACTTTAAAGAATCTAAAATATTCAATATATTTAGATTTTAACACTTTTTTTGGTTACTACATATTTCCGTATGTGTTATTTCATAGTTTTATTATCTTCACTATTATTTTACAATGTAGAAAATAGTAAAAATAAAGAGGTGTCCAAACTTTTGAATGGTACTGTATTTTACGGATATATTGTATATAAGACGTCTGTTTTTGGTCATGGTTTCTATGGCCAAACTTCTAACTTTAAATATTTTCAGACCCCTTGACTTTTTCCACATTTTGTTATGTTACAGCCTTATTCTAAAATTGATTAAATAGATCCCTCCCTCCTCATCAATCTACACACAATACTCCAAATGACAAAGCAAAAACATGTTTTTAGAAATGTTTGCAAATCTATAAAAAAACAACTCATGTATCATATTTACATAAGTATTCAGACCCTTTACTCAGTACTTTGTTGAAGCACCTTTGGCAGCGATTACAGCCTCAAGTCTTTTTGCGTATGACACTAAAGCTAAGCACACCTGTATTTGGGGTTGTTTCTCCCATTCCTCTTTTTAGATCCTTTCAGGCTCTGTCAGGTTGGATGGGGAGCGACACTGCACAGCTATTTTCAGTACTGCAGAGATGTTCGATCAGGTTCAAGTCTGGGCTCTGGCTGGTCCACTCAAGGACATTCAGAGACTTGTCCCAAAGCCACTCTTGCGTTGTATTGGCTGTGTGCTTAGGGTCATTGTCCTGTTGGAAGGTGAACCTTCACCCAAGTGTGAGGTCCTGAACTCTCTGGAGCAGGTTTTGATCAAGGATATCTTTGTACTTTGCTCTGTTCATGTTTCCCTCGACCCTGACTAGTCTCCCAGTCCCTGCCACTGAAAATCATCCCCACAGCATGATGTTGCCACCACCATGCTTCACCATAGGGGTGGTGCCAGGTTTCTTCCAGACGTGATGCTTGGCATTCAGGCCAAAGAGTTCAATCTTGGTTTTATCAGACCAGAGAATCTTTTCTCATGGTCTGAGAGTCCTTAGGTGCCTTTTGGCAAACTCCAAGTGGGCTGTCATGTGCCTTTTACTGAGGAGTGGCTTCCATCTGGTCACTCTACCATGAAGGCCTGATTGGTGGAGTGCTGCAGAGATGGTTGGCCTTCTGGAAGGTCCTCCCATCTCCACAGAGAAACTCTGAAGCTCTGTCAGAGTGACCATCGGGTTCTTGGTCACCTCCCTGACCAAGCAAGGCCCTTCTCCCCCGATTGCTGAGTTTGGCCGGATTGCCTGCTGTAGGAAGAGTCTTGGTGGTTCCAAACCTCCTCCATATATGAATGATGGAGGCCACCGTGTTCTTGGGGACCTTCAATGCTGCAGAAATGTTTTGGTGACCTTCCCCAGATCTGTGTCTCGACACAATCCAGTCTCAGATCTTTACGGACAATTCCTTCAACCTCATGACTTGGTTTTTGCTCTGACATGCACTGTCAACTGTGGGACCTTATATAAACAGGTATGTGTGTTTCCAAATCATGTCCAATCTATTGAATTTACCACAGGTGGACTACCTGTTACCGTTGCCTCATTTTGTATCACATTCCAATGATAAAACATGTCCCCCCCATCCCCAGTGAAAGTGCGTCCCTAGCCTATGTAATGGAGCATAACCAGATAACATAGGTCATAGGCCTACAGTAGGCCAACTCATATTCTGTTCTTCTGAAATACATTTTTCGTCATGTCATAATGTTTCTTTAGACCTGATTAAAATAAATGATGGATGTATTATTATTATGGTGATATATTAAATGTATTTATTAGACTTTTTAAATGTAGATGTTCCAAAGGTGCGCATCAGTGGCTTGTATGCATTGAGGGCTGGAGATGTTAAACATGTTTATGTTAATTAACGGTCAAATGCCATGAGCAGTCTTTTGCATGACAATAATTGGCTGACAAAATGTCCTAGACTGGACCAAATCTGAACCAATGTTTCACAAGTTTGGACAGCACAGTACAGCAGTAGAGTACATTTGAGTAGAGTACAGTGCAGTACAGTAAGGTAGAGGATAGTTCAGTACAGAACAGCACAGTACATTATAGACGTCTACATTTGGGCCAAATCAAGGCCGGACCGGACCAAATCTGAACCAATCATAGACGTTTATTTTTGGGCCGGACCGGACCGAGGCTCTGCATCTGTCCTCGTGCTCCTAGATCTTAGTGCTGCTTTTGATACCATCGATCACCACATTCTTTTGGGGAGATTGGAAACCCAAATTGGTCTACACTGACAAGTTCTGGCCTGGTTTAGATCTTATCTGTCGGAAAGATATCAGTTTGTCTCTGTGGATGGTTTGTCCTCTGACAAATCAACTGTAAATTTCAGGTGTTCCTCAAGGTTCCGTTTTAGGACCACTATTGTTTTCACGATATATTCTACCTCTTGGTGATGTCATTCGGAAACATAATGTTAACTTTCACTGCTATGTGGATGACACAGAGCTGTACATTTCGATGAAACATGGTGAAGCCCCAAAATTGCCTTCCCTGGAAGCCTGTGTTTCAGACATAAGGAAGTGGATGGCTGCAAATGTTCTACCTTTAAACTCTGACAAAACAGAGATGCTTGTTCTAGGTCCCAAGAAACAAAGAGATCTTCTGTTGAATCTGACAATTCATTTTGATGGTTGTACAGTCGTCTCAAATAAAACTGTGAAGGATCTCGGCGTTACTCTGGACGCTGATCTCTCTTTTGACGAACATATCAAGACTGTTTCAAGGACAGCTTTTTTCCAACATTGATCTAATCCAACAAAATCAGAAACTTTCTGTCCAAAAATGATGCAGAAAAATGAATCCATGCTTTTGTCACTTCTAGGTTAGACTACTGCAATGCTCAAGGTTTTACTGCGAACCTACAAAGCATTACATAGGCTTGCTCCTACCTATCTTTCCGATTTGCTCCTGCCGTACATACCTACACGTACGCTATGGTTACAAGACGTAGGCCTCCTTACTGTCCCTAGAATTTCTAAGCAAACAGCTGGAGGCAGGGCTTTCTTCTATAGATCTCCATTTTTATGGAATGGTCTGCCTACCCATTTGAGAGACGCAGACTCGGTCTCAACCTTTAAGTCTTTATTGAAGACTCATCTCTTCAGTAGGTCCTATGATTGAGTGTCGTCTGGCCCAAGACTGTGAAGGTGAACGGAAAGGCACTGGAGCAACGAACCGCCCTTGCTGTCTCTGCCTGGCCGGTTCCCCTCTTTCCACTGGGATTCTCTGCCTCTAACCCTATTACAGGGGCTGAGTCACTAGCTTACTGGTGCTCTTCCATGTTGCCCCTAGGAAGGGTGCGTCACTTGAGTGGGTTGAGTCACCGACATGATCTTCCTGTCCGGGTTGGCGCCGCCCCTTGGGATTGCCGTGGCGGAGATCTTTGTGGGCTATTCTCGGCCTTGTCTCAGGATGGTAAGTTGGTGGTTGAAGATATCCCTCTAGTGGTGTAGGGGGCTGTGCTTTGGCAAAGTGGGTGGGGTTATATCCTGCCTGTTTGGCCCTGTCTGGGGGTATCGTCGGATGGGGTCACAGTGTCTCCCGACCACTCCTGTCTCAGCCTCCAGTATTTATGCTGCAGTAGTTTGTGTGTCGGGGGGCTAGGATCAGTCTGTTATATCTGGAGTATTTCTCCTGTCTTATCTGGTGTCCTGTGTGAATTCAAGTATCCTCTCTCTAATTCTCTCTCTCTCTCTCTTTCTCTCTCTCGGAGGACCTGAGCCCTAGGACCATGCTTCAGGACTACCTGGCCTAATGACTCCTTGCTGTCCCCAGTCCACCTGGCTGTGCTGCTGCTCCAGTTTCAACTGTTCTGCCTGCGGCTATGGAACCGTGACCGGTTCACCAGACGTGCTACCTGTCCCAGACCTGCTGTTTTCAACTCTCTAGAGACAGCAGGAGCGGTAGAGATACTCTGAATGATCGACTATGAAATGCCCACTGACATTTACTCCTGAGGTGCTGACCTGTTGCACCCTTGACAACCACTGTGATTATTATTATTTGACCCTGCTGGTCATCTATGAACATTTGAACATCTTGGCCATGTTCTGTTATAATCTCCACCTGGCACAGCCTGAAGAGGACTGGCCACTCCTCATAGCTTGGTTCCTCTCTAGGTTTCTTCCTAGGTTCTGGCCTTTCTAGGGAGTTTTTCCTAGCCACCGTGCTTCTACACCTGCATTGCTTGCTGTTTGGGGTTTTAGACTGGGTTTCTGTACAGCACCTTGTGACATCAGCTGATTGTAGAAGGGCTTTATAAATAAATTTGAATTTGAATTTAAAAAACTGTCAGACAGCAAGGTCCATGGTTCATTCAGGGTTGAAGTTAAATGTCTAAGTCAATTGTTAAATGCTCAACATTGACCTAGTATCTGTGTGTTAGAGATTTGTTGACGATGAGTGTCTCCTTTCTAATGCCCACAAAGCTCCAATTCAAACTCCCATTAGACAGCTCTGCAAGCGTTATAATGTCAAAATACGTTTGTTCCTCACCAAATATTACTGTTACTCACTATCTTCATTTACTCCAGTTATGGCTGGTATGTACCTCCAAAAAAGGTCTTAATAAAAAGCCTGAAAATATTCCTAATTGCTCAGTGAAGCTCCATATTTGGTGAGTAAGGAACGTATTTTGACATTATAACGCTTGCAGAGCTGTCTAATGGGTGTTTGAATCTGAGCTTCCTAGCCGTTAGAGAGGAGACACACCATACACACCATAGTCATTGTCGACATCTCTAACACAGATGCTGGAGCAACTTAATGTATAAAAACGACAAATAACACTGTCAAAAATGTAAGGAAAGAAAGGTAGTGTTTTATGTCACATGATTTTTGCCAAATCTGTGAAAACTCCAACTGTGAGAAAGGGTGTAAACAGGTTTTGATTCAACTATGTTCCCCCTTTCAAATCAAATCAAATGTATTGATATAGCCCTTCGTACATCAGCTGATATCTCAAAGTGCTGTACAGAAACCCAGCCTAAAACCCCAAACAGCAAGCAATGCAGGTGTAGAAGCACCTCTTTAAATCTTAATGTTGTAACAATAATTAAACAAGTTACAGATTTTTATCAATTACTTTGTAACAGCCCTAAAAAGATGTCCACTACAATAAATCCTTACTGCCACCCTAATTTATAGAACAACCCATATTGGGGGATTCCCCAAATATAACTCACCTCCACCGTTCTTATAGCAGAGATAGGGGAACCTCCATACATTTCCCAGGCCGACCACGTTACCACAAACTGTGAGGAGGAACTCTGTTTTAGAGCTCCACTGTTCCCTCTTCCCTTCCTGATTCTCCACGTTCATTCTCTGTTTTTGTCCTGTAGTATCCACTGATCTCTAACTTGGTGTTTGCTATTCAGAATATGCTGGAACTCTCGTTGTGTCACCACCCTACCACTGGATCTGTAGTAAGTGAGGAGGATATGCTACTCCTGGGTTCTCTTCCAGTGGCCTCAGTTCAACATCTCACTATGGGACATACCCTCGTGCAGGTCATTCGCTGAAGCCTTATTCAATCACGCCTAACAGGCCAATTAGGGCATTGTGAGTTAAGCCCCACCAGTCTATATAACACCATGCATTGCCCTGGTTCCCCTCATTTTTCGCCTCTGTTGATTCTGAACCTGTTTAAGAGCTTTTTAAAGAAAACCTAGCTCTCAGCTTAACTGTTCCATTTGGTATGGGTTACCACTTCACCTACACAGAGTGAAGTTACCTAAGGTAGCTTGTTAGCAGTATTGTTGTCAGCTAGCTACAGTACCTCTGTAGCCTAGCCTTCACGCAATTAGTGCTGTTAGCTTGCTAGTTCCACTGCTTTAATATCCCGCTAATAACAGTTTTCCACTAGTTTTAGCAACTTCTACTAGTGGGCTCTAGCTCTGTCGGTTCCCACCTTTCAGAGTTGGCTAGCTGAACTGTCGAGTGTCCTAGTTAGCTAACGTCCCCACACATGGTTATAGATAGCAACCTTTGGTCTAACCCCCCCATTCGGTTTGTTTGGCTAACACGAGAGGTGCTGTTTCTTTAACACTAGAAGTGCAGATAGAATATATTAATTTAAAATTGTAATATCTTTGCCATTTTAAGTGTCATGTCCCTGACTTTTCCTAAAGTATATTTAACACACTGATGTTAACATTTTTGTTTGATAAACAGTTATAGCAGGACATGTCACCCCCCCCCTGCCCTTCCTTCACCCGACAGCTGGCTGCCCATCTGATAATGGCCAATTGAAACTACATATGAGCTACACTGAGTATACAAAACATTAGGAACACCTGCTCTTTCCATGACATAGACATAGACATGACATAGACTGACCAGGTGAAAGATATGATCCCTAATTGATGTCACCTGTTAAATCCACTACAATCAGTGTAGATGAACGGGAGGAGATAGGTTAAAGAAAGATTGTTAAGCATTAAGACATTCGAGACATGGATTGTGTGCATTCAGAGGGCGAATTGGCAAGAAAATATTTGAACAGGGTATGGTAGTAGGGACCTGGGGCACCAGTTTGAGTGTGTCAAAAACTGCAACGATGCTGGGTTTTTCATGCTCAACAGTTTCCTGTGTGTATCAAGAATGGTGCACCACCCAAACTATGGAAAGCATTGGAGTCAACATTGGCCAAGCATCCCTGTGAAACACCTTTAACACCTTGTAGAGTCTATTCCCTGATGAATTGAGGCTGTTCTGAGGACAAAAGGGGGTGCAACTCAATATCAGGAAGGTGCGACTAATGTTTGGTACACAGTGTATATCGAAACAAATTTCACACATGTAATAATAGATGTAGCCTAAAAACAAGATTAAATTGACAATAGTCTGATGGGTGGCAATATTTAAAATGGTTAAACTGTGAATGAAGAGACATCTATTGAATAAACACATTCATTTTCCATTCCAAATTAAAACCTGCTGCTGGTCGAGCTCATGAGCTAGGCCTATCTGAGCTGGATCAGTCTGTGCTGACGTGTGTGTGTATGTGCGTGTGTGTGTAAATTATGTATATGGTGTAGGCCTGTGTAGGTATCTGAGCTGAGCCCCACCGCCTACACTTTTGATCTGATGTCACCACTACCGACTAATTAATTTGCCGTTTTTGCAGATTAAAAGTGTTAGAGATAGTAATGTATTATTAGTTATCTTGAAAAATGTGCCATGACATAGCCAATAAAAATATAGCACAACTTTGTATTTCACCCCATCTCATAACCAACCGTTTGGAAGTTTTGACATCCTTGGAGTGAGCTTCTCTTCTTCTCCTGCTTCGACCATGCAGTGCAGGTAGCAAAAGTGATTGCTGTCCTCATTATGTAATTATGAACTTTAACTTGTATACAGGGTTGGGGAGTAACGGATAACATGAAATCCATAACATGTAAGGTATTACAAAACAACTGTATCTGTAATCCGTTACATTACCAGCAAAAATATTGTAATTAGATTACAGATACTTTTGAAAAAGTAGATGATTACTTCAAGGATTACTTTGAAATTCAGAAAGGATGTTTGCGGGAAAAAATATTTTGACACCTGTTTTCTCAGTGACATACAAAGCAGCATTGAAAAAAGGCGCAAATTTAAGTTTGGTTCACCCGAGTGAGTCTGACCACAAGTCAGAGACAACTTTTATGACAGAGCAAATGGATTTGATGGATCGCCGGAAAAGAGCAGGAATAAGCTTTTGTAGGCTACAATCCAAGGTATGTCTTCCAATGGTACGACTGCTGTCGGAAATTCCAAAGATGATCCAATTTTAATAAACGCTTGGAGGTAAAGATGACAGCAGTGGTGTAGTCTGCGGCGATACGGCTATCACTTATTATTGATATCTACATTGCATTGATATGAATCCCACTGCTGCTCTCATTTAGATATTTGCGCCTTACGGATTTGTGGTTGTTGTAGATGGCTGTTCACAAATCTAAATCTGTATTTGAACCCAATAATATGGTTGAATTCAAGAAGATTAAACTGCCTATCAATCATTGTTTTTGAAACCAGTGGACAGCTAGTGAAAAATGTGCTCTTGCAACAGCTGCATTGTGCGGATCCCAGCCTATGGAATAAAAGTGGGGCTTTTATTGCTCAATCTAATTCATGCAAATCCATAGGCCTAATGGACACATGCTCAAACTCGCACACTTTTGATTGCCCCTTTATGTCTATCTGTAGTTGCTACATACATTTTTTGACATAAATTATATATTATAACTATATAATATAATTTATATGTACAAACATATATGTGTATATATATATATTTCTACAATGTAGAAAATAGTTCAAATATATATATATATAGTTTTAGAACACCTACTCATTCAAGGTTTTTATTTTATTTTAACTATTTTCTACATTGTAGAATAATAGTGAAGACGTCAGACTATGAAATAACACATATGGAATCATGTACTAACCAAAAAAGTGTTAAACAAAAATAAGTATTTGGTCACCTACAAACAAGCAAGGTTTCTGGCTCTCACAGACCTGTAACTTCTTCTTTAAGAGGCCCCTCTGTCATCCACTCGTTACCTGTATTAATGGCACCTGTTTGAACTTGTTATCAGTATAAAAGACACCTGTCCACAACCTCAAACAGTCACACTCCAAACTCCACTATGGCCAAGACCAAAGAGCTGTCAAAGGACACCAGAAACAAAATTGTAGACCTGCACCAGGCTGGGAAGACTGAATCTGCAATAGGTAAGCAGCTTGGTTTGAAGAAATCAACTGTGGGAGCAATTATTAGGAAATGGAAGACATACAAGACCACTGATAATCTCCCTGGATCTGGGGCTCCATGCAAGATCTCACCCCGTGGGGTCAAAATTATCACAAGAACGGTGAGCAAAAATCCCAGAACCACACGGGGGGACCTAGTGAATGACCTGCAGAGAGCTGGGACCAAAGTAACAAAGCCTACCATTAGTAACACACTACGCCGCCAGGGACTCAAATCCTGCAGTTCCAGACGTGTCCCCCTGCTTAAGCCAATACATGTCCAGGCCCGTCTGAAGTTTGCTAGAGAGCATTTGGATGATCTAGAAGAAGATTGGGAGAATGTCATATGGTCAGATGAAACCAAAATATAACTTTTTGGTAAAAAAAACTACTCGTCGTGTTTGGAGGACAAAGAATGCTGAGTTGCATCCAACGAACACCATACCTACTGTGAAGCATGGGGGTGGAAACATCATGCTTTGGGGCTGTTTTTCTGCAAAGGGACCAGGACGACTGATCCGTGTAAAGGAAAGAATGAATGGGGCCATGTATCGTGAGATTTTGAGTAAAAACCTCCTTCCATCACTAAGGGCATTGAAGATGAAACGTGGCTGGGTCTTTCAGCATGACAATGATCCCAAACACACCGCCCGGGCAACGAAGGAGTGGCTTCAGAAGAAGCATTTCAAGGTCCTGGAGTGGCCTAGCCAGTCTCCAGATCTCAACCCCATAGAACATTTTTGGAGGGAGTTGAAAGTCTGTGTTGCCCAGCAACAGCCCCCAAACATCACTGCTCTAGAGGAGATCTGCATGGAGGAATGGGCCAAAATACCAGCAACAGTGTGTGAAAACCTTGTGAAGACTTACAGAAAACGTTTGACCTTTGTCATTGCCAACAAAGGGTATATAACAAAGTATTGAGATAAACTTTTGTTATTGACCAAATACTTATTTTCCACCATCATTTGCAAATAAATTCATTAAAAATCCTACAATGTGATTTTCTGGATTTTTTTTCTAATTTTGTCTGTCATAGTTGAAGTGTACCTATGATGAAAATTACAGGCCTCTCTCATCTTTTTAAGTGGGAGAACTTGCACAATTGGTGGCTGACTAAATACTTTTTTGCCCCACTGTATATATGGCCACCTATGTATATGGCCAATATACCACAGCTAAGGACTGTTCTTATGCAAGACGCATCGCAGAGTGCCTGGACACAGCCCTTAGCCGTGGTATATTGGGCATATACCACAAACCCCCGAGGTGCCTTATTGCTATTATAAACTGGTTATCAATGTAATTAAAGTAGTAAAAATAAACATTTTGACATATCCGTGGTATACGGTCTGATTTACCACGTCTGTCAGCCAATCAGCATTTAGGGCTCTAACCACCAAGTTTATAATTAAAAATGACTAACTGATTGTTTCAATCAAAACTACTAAAACTATTGCTGATGGTGAACCTAAACAACCAAAATCTAATGTAAATTCCAATCAGCATGTAGGCTATAGCCAGATGAGAGTTGTTTCTCCTGGAGGTAGTTTAGGTAACTTTTATTCCAGTAAAACGCCATTTTCAACAGCACATTTGATTTAAAAAAATAACCTAGGAAATTAAGTTGCTTGTCACTCAACTAATAAAGCCTAATATTGCGCAAGCCATTTTACAAACATTTGAATGCTGGAGGTAACGCGCAGATGTGCCAGATCTGTGCGCCAAGCTGTGCACAGTGTGCAGTTTGTCTAGGCTGCTGATATTGCCTGGGGTTGTTCGGAATGTAGATCGATGACTGTCAACCGGTTACATGATTAGTTAGATAATGTAGGAGAGTACACAAGTAATTTAAGCAATACATTTTAGTGAATTGGCGATTCGTTACGTTAGAATCGATTTCCTGAGCAATGCATACTACATTTGAATCGGTTTGAGGTCCCACAGACCGATGCACTCGTATTTTAAAAATCTGAACGGGGACTGATGTGTATTGGTGAATCTCTATCATAATGTTTCTTAAGAACTGCAAAAATAAAACAATAATGGATTTCTTTGTGATGGATTTAACATTTGAAGGGTGGTATTTTTGTGTTTTTTGTTTTTAACATATAGTCTGAGTAACATAAACTAATGAAAATGCTATTGTATTCTTTGAAATATATATGCTTTGTAACCTAATGTTATCTAAGAATTTCATAAACACAACCAAAGTATTATTTTTGCGACAGCATAAAAATGTATTTATTAAACTTCTAAAATGTAATTGGTTCAGAACGGGATGGCTCGAGGCCAGGCTTTTCTAGTGTTAAAGTGGGTTGCCCAACCATTGAAGTACCACCCTTTTTACATTCCCCTGTAAAAGATAAGCGTAGCTGTGAGTTTTACCTCAAGTTACTTGATTTACACACCAAGTCAACACTTGGTACTACAAACGCTAGATTGGCTAGCTAGCTATCATCACGCAAACAATCTCTTTATACCAGCCAGCCAAATACAATGGTCTGCAACAAGTGTAGCCTATGTATCAGACCACAATAACCTGCTGTTGATGCCAACAGCAATGAACAACGTGTGAATTTGCACTGTGTTCGCACTGTGGAAGGAACTTTGCCCAATAAGTGAGTGATTTGCAGTTCATGTTTCAAAACAAAATATTTAAGTGTGAGAGTGTTACCAATTTGGGTTGACACCGAGGGTTGGCATGTCAATTGACATGATGTATCTTTTGCTTGCTCAAGACCATAACAAGACCATGGCGGGTAGGAGCGTTGGGCCAGTAATCACAAGGTTGCTGGATCAAATCCCCGAGCTGACAAGGTAAAAATCAGTTGTTCTGCCCATGAGCAAGGCAGTTAACCCACTGTTACCCAGGCGCTGATGGTGATTATGGCACCCCTCTGCACCTCTCTGATTCAGAGGGGTTGGGTTAAATCCCAAAGACATTTCAGTTTCCTAGTGTAGATTTCTCTGACTTATCCTGTGTCCTCAAGATCACCGAAAGGGTTCAACACTGTTGAAATTACACAATAAATTACATGCATTTGTACTGTCCTCCTTAAGGTGTATGCAATCGTAATTTGACAGCCAGCCAAACTCCAATGAAGAGTCAGGGATAGGCTTTTCATTAACCTCCAGTTTTATAGTTGAAACAGTGTAAAACTAACACTACAGAAAATGTTTCTTATTGGAGCGGCTCAGACTAAAAGGCAACATAAATGCACAACAGAGTCTAACCAATGTTTCATAGTTGCTTAGTGACAATACAATACTTGACAAACACTGTACAGTCGTGGCCAAAAGTTTTGAGAATGACACAAATATTAATTTTCACAAAGTCTGCTGCCTCAGTTTGTATGATGGCAATTTGCATATACTCCAGAATGTTATGAAGACTGATCAGATGAATTGCAATTAATTGCAAAGTCCCTCTTTGCCATGAAAATGAACTGAATCCCCCAAAAACATTTCCACTGCATTTCAGCCCTGCCACTAAAGGACCAGCTGACATCATGTCAGTGGTTCTCTCGTTAACACAGGTGTGAGTCTTGATGAGGACAAGGCTGGAGATCACTATGTCATGCTGATTGAGTTTGAATAACAGACTGGAAGCTTCAAAAGGAGGGTGGTGCTTGGAATCATTGTTCTTCCTCTGTCAACCATGGTTATCTGCAAGGAAACAAGTGCCGTCATCATTGCTTTGCACAAAAAGGGCTTCACAGGCAAGGATATTGCTGCCAGTAAGATTGCACCTAAATCAACCACTTATTGGATCGTCAAGAACTTCAAGGAGAGCGGTTCAATTGTTGTGAAGAAGGCTTCAGGGTGCCCAAGAAAGTCCAGCAAGTGCCAGGACCGTTTCCTAAAGTTGATTCAGCTGCGGGATTGGGGCACCACCAGCACAGAGCTTGCTCAGGAATGGCAGTAGGCAGGTGTGAGTGCATCTGCACGCACAGTGAGATGAAGACTTTTAGAGGATGGCCTGGTATCAAGAAGGGCAGCAAAGAAGCCACTTCTCTCCAGGAAAAACATCAGGGACAGACTGATATTCTGCAAAAGGTACAAGGATTGGACTGCTGAGGACTGGGGTAAATTCATTTTCTCTGATGAATCCCCTTTCCGATTGTTTGGGGCATGTCACATGCATCCGTCTGGACCAACATTGGCACGTGAAAATCGGGTGTTACGAGAATCGGATGGGAGCACAGCACTTCCTTCAGGTGCTTGAATGCCGCTTCTGTCTCGTCCGTCCATTTCACTGTTTTCGGGAGGCGGGCCCTGGTTAGATCGGTGAGGGGGGAAGCTATAGCCACAAAGTTGGGGATAAACCGGCTATAGTATCCTGCCAGTCCCAGGAAGAACTTGACCTGTGTCTTGGTGCGTGGAACGGGCCAGTCACGTACTGCGTGAATCTTCCTCTCCTGGGGCTTGACGTTCCCCCGTCCGATCAAACACCTCAGGTACTCCACCTCCTCAAACCCTAGTTTGCATTTCTTGGGGTTTGCGATCAACCCGGCTTGTCTGAGCGCGTCCAGCACCGCCTCGAGGCGCGTCAGGTGCTCTTCCCTACCTTGGCCTTTGGATGATATCATCCAAATAGGCCGCTGCATACTGCTGGTGGGGTCGAAGTACTTTGTCCATCAGCTGCTGGAATGGGTGGGGCTCCGAGGAGACTGAACGGGAGCACCCGGTACTGATACAATCGAAAACGCTGTCTTCTCCCGGGGAGGAGGCTGCCAAGGGTACCTGCCAATATCCTTTGGTCAGGCCAAGGGTGCTGATGTACCGGGCCATTCCCAATTGGTCGATGAGCTTGTCCACCCTCGGCATGGTGTAGGCGTTGAACAAGCTTATGTCATTCACACCCCGGAAATCATTACAGAAGCGGAGGCTAGCGTCCGGTTTGGGCACCAACATGATGAGGCTGCACCATACACTGTGGGACTCTTCAATGACCCCCATCCTCAGCATAGCCTCCACTTCCTGTTTCACGGCCTTCCTTTGGGTCTCCGGAATCCGATATGGCCTCTTTCTTACCGTTTCCCCGGGCTGGGTACGGATGTGGTGTTCAATGAGGGTTGTGTGGCCTGGCTTCTTGGAGAACACCACCGTGTTCCGATCGACGAGCTCCCTGAGCTCTTGCTTCTGGGCCGGGTCGAGGTCCTCATTGCTCGGGACCACCACTGGTACCGTTGGCGTCCTGGGTCCCGACCATAACATGGCCAAGGCTATCCTCTCGTATCACTTCTTCAACAGGTTCACGTGGTAAATCTGTTGGGGTTTCCGTCTCCCCGGTTGCCGTATGCGGTAATTGACAGGTCCCAGCTTCTTGATTACTTCGTTATGCCCGTGCCATGTTGCCAGGAACTTACTTCCGGCTGTGGGGATTAAGACCAACACCCTGTCTCTCACCTGGAATTCTGGAATTCTCAGGAATTCTCTCCGAATGTAGACCTGGGCTTGGGCGCGTTGGGCGCGTTGGGCCTTCTCCATATGTTCCCTCATGACTGGCCATATGGCTGTCATATGCTCCCTCATCGTCACTACGTGCTCTACCACACTGCATAAGGGGGCCGGTTGGGCTTCCCACACCTCCTTGGTGAGGTCCAGTAGGCCGGGTGGGCTCCTCCCATAGAGGAGTTCAAAAGGGGAAAACCCAGTGGAGGACTGGGGTACTTCTCGGATTGAGAACATTAGGTGGGGTAGTAGCTGGTCCCAGCTCTTCCCGTCCTGCTCGATGACCTTCCGCAGCATTTGTTTGAGCGTTTTATTGAAGCGCTTGACGAGCCCATCTGTCTGCTAGAGAAAGACAGAGGTCCGGATCTGCTTGATCTGCATGAGAGCACACAACTCTTTCATTAGGCGGGACATAAACTCAGTACCTTGGCCTGTCAGGATTTTGTTCGGGATGCCCACCCAGCTAAAGAGGTGGAACAGCTCCCGGGCGATTCCCTTGGATACTGCCGTCCGTAGAGGAATGGCCTTGGGATGCTGGGTGGCATAGTCTACTATTACTGATGTACTGGTAAAAAAACGGATGTACAGGAATGGTAAAAAACCGGATGTACAGGAATGGCCTTGGGATACTGGGTGGCATAGTCTACTATTACTAGGATGGAATGGAGTGGAGGACACCAGTAGGTGTCCTCATGCTGTTTTTACCAGGGGTCCCACTATGTCCATGGTAGTCTTCCACGGCCCTCCTCATCCTGGGCCAGTGGAACCGGGTGGCTATCCGTTCCCGGGTCTTCTCCATTCCCAGGTGCGCCCCCAACAGGTGGGTGTGGGCCAGCTGACAAACGGTTCCCACGTACCATCAGGGAAATGGAGGTATCGCCAGTCACTCACCCCCGGAAGTAGCTGTCCATCCACCGCTATCACTTGGGCTGCGATGGCTTGCAAGTTGGGATCCAGTTTGCCCTGCGATACAGTGTCTTTTTATTTTATTTAACTAGGCAAGTCATTTAAGAACAAATTCTTATTTACAATGACAGCCTACCCCGGATGACGCTGGGTCAATTGTGCGCCGCCCTATGGGACTCCCAATCATGACTGGATGTGACGCAGCCTGGAAACTATGCTATGAGCCTAGAGTGAGAGAGAAAAATGCCTTTTTTGAACATGGGGTGAGATGGGCATCGAACCAGCATCTGTAGCAATACAGTTTTCACTGCAATGCCGTGTCTTAGACCACTGCGCCACTTGGGAGGCCCCATCCAGAAAGTTTGGAATGCTGATCAATTGCCTTGCACAAAGTGTCAAAATACAGAGAGGTGTTGGTAAGTGTATATTGTTCTACTAATAGCCCATACGTGGCTATTATAATACTGTACATAGTGTCCAGGTCAGGATAACTAAAACTTTATTAAAGACTATCAGAAAGAATGTTGGTACTTATTTATTTAGATCTAAAGCCATGAATGAGTGAGTCACTCAGCTTTATGTCGGTGCCGAGGCTATATGACTATGCCATTAACTTGATTATTGGGAAGATATGGAGCAGAAGTAAACAGTATTGATAAAGGGGAAGTTATATATTATATAGATCAATACGCTATTAAAGCACCTTATTTTTAACATATATTATGTGTCCCTAAGTTTTATGAACAACCTGTAAATTTGTACTGTGTTTGTACTTGTGGAAGGAACTTTGCCCAATAAGTTAATGAGTTGCAATTTAAGTTTCAAACCAACATTTTGAAGTGTGACAGTGTTACTAATTTGGCTTGAGACTCGGGGTCGGCATGCCCATTGAAACTGTTCATGATCATGATGTATCATTCGCCTATTCAAGACCAAACAACTAGTGTAGATTTCTCTGATTTATCTTGTCACCCCACTGTCCTGAAGATGACTGAAAGGATTCAACACTGTTGAAATTGTGTTATAAATGTAATGCATTTATTGAACAAAAAATAGACTTTTCAGAACCTTTATTATACTGAAGTCCGCTTAAACATTTGCATATTACTCTGTTAGCCTGGTTACTATGTCATTAATGTTTAATCTCTGCTTCTTGGCCAGAGTGGAGTTCATCAGGAGCAGAGGATTGCCAAACACAGGTATTTTTATTTAACCAGGCAAGTCAGTTAAGAACAAATTCTTATTTTCAATGACGGCCTAGGAACAGTGGGTTAACTGCCTGTTCAGAGGCAGAATGGTACCTTGTCAGCTCAGGGATTTGAACTTGCAACTTTCTGGTTACTAGCCCAACGCTCTAACCACTAGGCTACCCTGCCGCCCTAAAGTAAAGAAAATAATCAAATTTTGATTGACATGAATCAGACATGAACTAGATAAAGCCCCCTTTCAGTCTTTTTAATAAAACATTTAAATCATCACTATATGGCTAATAAATCTCTGTGTGTGTTTATTTCATGAAAATAACTCCAAAATATATATTTTTTATCATTGATTTCCCCAGTGGCAGTTCTAGCTAGCGAAACCCCCCCCCCCCCCAATACATTTAAAACTATAGAAATATAAAAACATATACAAAAATAAGACTCAAAAATATCAAAAAGAACAAAGAAACAAATTTGTGTTGATTTGGTACTCGAGCATCAATACATTACCCATCCCCCAACACTGTCAACCAAGAGTCAAGACTAAACCAATTCACCTTGGTGGGTGCAGACTGGTTTTATATTATTAACGATTTTGCACAAACCAGAAAACAATGCAACAATATGTCTGTGAAACTATATATTCACAGTATTATGAATGAATTGTGGTTTATTTGGTAGCATTTCGGAGTGTGACTGATTTTACTAATTGCATTAGTACTGTGTAAAGTTTTAGGTGTGCTATTTGATAGATTCCCCCACTCCCCCTACCTCAGGCGGCTTTCAGTGGGGAGACCTGAGGTCAACATACCTCCGCCCCATCTCTTACTTCTGAGTGGGAGACCTTTCCAGGCAGTAGCGTGTCTAGCTCACAAACTAGAATCAGGGCCTTCCACTGACAAGATTAATTGACCCACAGTCCCACAAGGTGACATGAAATTATTGACGTGACGTGACGTGCAAATCAGTGATAGAAAACCATTCGCGGAAATGTCACCATTCCAAAACAAAATGTGTGGGAGCCCCGTGCAGCCCCTGGCAAGATGCCGCCCTGGGCAGCTGCCCATGTCATCTACACCTAAATCCGCCACTGGATTTCCATGAGCCTCCTTTTGCCATTGAAATGCTCAGTCTACCATATTTGAATATATTTACATACAAAGACTTTATTTGCTGATAGGATCGTCTTGACTCTCTAGAGCCCACCCCTTTAAAAAAGCATGTTTTCAGGCTGGCACATGGTATTCATCTTTATCAGTTCGAGCCCTTTCCTGCCCGAGCAGAATGGTATTTTTTTTACTGGATCATGCCCTTTGTGTGCATTAATGAGCATAATTTGCTGGTATTAAACTATTATGAAATCATGATATACACTGCCGTTCAAATGTTCGGAGTCACTTAGAAATGTCACATTTCGCAACCTTGTGGGGCCCCAGTGTTGAGGATCAGAGGAGATATTGTTTCCTACCTTCACCACCTGGGGGCGGCCCATCAGGAAGTCCAGGACCCAGTTGCACAGGGCGGGGTCGAAACCCAGGGTCTCAAGCTTAATGATGAGTTTGGAGGGTACTATGGTGTTGAATGCTGAACTGTAATAAAGGAACATCATTCTTACATAGGTTTTCCTCTTGTCCAGATTAGAGGTCGACTGATTATGATTTTTCAACGCCGATACCGATACCAATTATTGGAGGACCAAAAAAAGCCGATACTGATTATCGGCCGATTTTTAAAAATGTATTTGTAATAATGACAATTACAACACTACTGAATGAACATTTATTTTAACTTAATACAATACATCAATAAAAATCTATTTAGCCTCAAATAAATAATGAAACATGGTGGTTCCTTTTAACATGAGACTTCAATATTCCAAGGTAAGAGGTTTTAGGTTGGAGTTAATATAGTATTTATAGGACTATTTCTCTCTATACCATTTGTATTTCATATACCTTTGACTATTGGATGCTCTAATAGGCACTATAGTATTGCCAGTGTAACAGTATAGCTTCCGTCCCTCTCCTCGCCCCTACCTGGGCTCGAACCAGGAACACATTGACAACAGCCACACTCGAAGCAGCGTTACCCATCGCTCCACAAAAGCCGCGGCCCTTGCAGAGCAAGGGGAATAACTACACCAAGTCTCAGAGCGAGTGACGTTTGAAACGCACACCGCTAACTAGCTAGCCATTTCAAATCGGTTACACCAGCCATTAGGCTGATAGGCTTGAAGTCATAAACAGCGCTGTGCTTGCGAAGAGCTGCTGGCAAAACGCACGAAAGTGCTGTTTGGATGCATGCTTACGAGCCTGCTGCTGCCTACCATCGCTCAGTCAGACTGCTCTATCAAATCATAGACTTAGTTATAACACACAGAAATACGAGCATTTGGTCATTAATATGGTCAAATCCGGAAACTATCATTTCGAAAAACAAAACATTTATTATTTCAGTGAAATACGGAACCGTTCGGTATTTGATCTAACGGGTGGCATCCCTAAGTCTAAATATTCTTGTTACATTGCACAACCTTCAATGTTATGTCATAATTACGTAAAATTCTGGCAAATTAGTTCGCAATGAGCCAGGCTGCCCAAACTATGGAAATACCCTGACTCTGCGTGCTATGAACGCAAGAAAAGTGACACAATTTCACCTGGTTAATATTGCCTGCTAACCTGGATTTATTTTAGCTAAATATGCAGGTTTAAAAATATATACTTCTGTGTATTGTTTTTAAGAAAGGCATTGGTGTCTATGGTTAGGTACAGTCGTCCAACGATTGTGCTTTTTTCGCAAATGCGCTTTTGTTAAATCATCCCCCAGCGTTGCATCGATTATATGCAACGCAGGACACGCTAGATAAACTAGTAAGATCATCAACCATGTGTAGTTTATAACTAGTGATTATGATTGTTTTTTATAAGATAAGTTTAATGCTAGCTAGCAACTTACCTTGGCTTCTACGGCATTCGTGTAATAGGCAGTCTCCTTGTGGAGTGCAACGAGAGGCAGGTGGTTATAGCATTGTACTAGTTAACTGTAAGGATGCAAGATTGGATCCCCTGAGCTGACAAGGTGAAAATCTGTTATTCTGCCCCTAAACAAGGCAGTTAACCCACCGTTCCTAGGCCGTCATTGAAAATAAGAATGTGTTCTTAACTGACTTGCCTAGTTAAATAAAGGTATAAAAAATAAAAAATAAATAGATTTCCGATTGTTATGAAAACCTGAAATCGGCCTTAATTAATCGGCCATTCCGATTAATCGGTCAACCTCTAATCTGGAGAGCGACTGGGTGTGCAGGCTTTTGATCCAGCCCTGAAACACACCCGAGTCTGCATTATCAAGGTCCTGTTGAGTAGCTGATGTTTAGGCTACAATTCTACTGGGCACAGATGTCAGTTTAACTTCTATTCCACGTCTGTTCAACATCATTTAATTGAAAGGACGTGGAAACAATGTTAATTCAAGTGTGTGCCAAGTGGGAATGTAGTGTGTTAGAGCAGGGATCAAACACAAGACTGCACACCCAGTAGCTCTCCAGGAGTATGGTTGACCACCCTTGATATAAAATATTGCAGAATTACAACCAAATACTTGAATGTCTTTATACAATTATTCCCTCATTCAATGAATCAGGGATAAAATAGATAAGCTAGGCTACTCCAAAGCAAGGTAGCTAAGACATGTTTATCGATAACCTTACAAGGTCAAAATTTTCATGTTTCAGTGGAGATCTATGCACAGCATGGAAGTTATTCGTCAATTAGGCTATTCAATATTTGTTTACGTTGTCGGAATTACATAGCTAGCCTACTGTTTAAAAGAGGGGAATCCCAGCTTTCCAAAAACAGTGTCAGATGTATTTATCAACAGTGCCGGTGCAAAGGTGACAATTACATTAATGCTTGTAACTAAATAGTGAACTAGTCGAGATAACTAGCCATTCTATAAGCTATGTTTTGAATTGGCAATATAGTCTATCATTATTTTATAGGTTACCTGTTGTTGAAATGTCTCTTTCCTCTGGCAACGGTCTACTCTCGCACTGGCACAAATGCAGATGATGCACAGAACACAGAGACACGCTAAAGGTTATCGGCCTAGTTCTAATCACTGCAGATATGTCGATTTTTAAAGCGGCAATCAGCAGAAGAAATAACAAAGCTTAACAAAGCGGCCTGGAGCTGGATAAATGTAATCACTCTCAAATTCATAAACAGAGCAATGGATGCAAGGATTGACCATCAATGATATCCAAATTATAGATTTAATCATGTTTTGAGGCTATATTGTGTTTGTTTACATTGGAGTAAAACATGCTTAGTCTTGCAAATCCCCCTTGGCATTTTTCCTATATTGTTGCATTAAAACCTGTAATGTAATTTTATTTTTATTTTTATTTTATGTAATGGACATACACAAAATAGTCCAAATTGGTGAAGTGAAATGAAAAAAAAGTATATGGAAAAGTGGTGCGTGCATCACCCCCTTTGATTTGAAGCCCCTAAATAAGATCTGGTGGAACCAATTACCTTCAGAAGTCACATTATTAGTGAAATAAAGTCCATCTGTGTGCAATCTAAGTGTCATATGATCTGTCACATGATCTCAGGAAATATACACCTGTTCTGAAAGGCCCCAGAGTCTGTAACACCACTAAGCAAGGGGCACCACCAAGCAAGTGACACCATGAAGACCAAGGAGTTCTCCAAACAGTTCAGGGACAAAGTTGTGAAGTACAGATCAGGTTTGGGTTATAAAAAAATATCCAAAACTTTGAACATCCCACGGAGCACCATTAAATCCTTTATTAAAACATGTAAAGAATATGTTACCACAACAAACCTGCCATGAGAGGGCCGCCCACCAAAACCTACGTACCAGGCAAGGAGGACATTAATCAGAGAGGCAAAAAGAGACCACAGATAACCATGAAGGAGTTGCAAAGTTCCACAGCGGAGATTGGAGTATCTGTCCAAAGGACCACTTTAAGCCGTACACTCCACAGAGCTGGGCTTTACGGAAGAGTGGCCAGAAAAAAGCTATCGCTTAAAGAAAAAAATAAGCAAACACCAAAAGGAGTGTGGGAGACTCCCCAAACATATGAAAGAAGGTACTCTGGTCAGATGAGACTAAAATTTAGCTTTTTGGTCAAAAAGGAAAACGCTATGCCTGGAGCAAACTCAACACCCCTCATCACCCCGAGAACCTCATCCCCACAGTGACGCATGGTGGTGGCAGCATCATGCTGTGGGGATGTTTTTCATCGGCAGGGACTGGGAAACTGGTCAGAATTGAAGGAATGATGGATGTCGCTAAATACGGAGAAATTCTTGGCGGAAACCTGTTTCAGTCTTCCAGAGATTTGAGACTGGGACAGATGTTCACCTTCCAGCAGGACAATGACCCTAAGCATACTGCTAAAGCAACACTTGAGTGGTTTAAGGGGAAACATTTACATGTCTTGGAATGGCCTAGTTAAAGCCCAGACCTCAATCCAATTGAGAATCTGTGGTATGACTTAAAGATTGCTGTACACCAGTGGAACCCATCCAACTTCAAGGAGCTGTAGCAGTTTTGCCTTGAAGAATGGGCAAAAATCCCAGTGGCTAGATGTGCCAAGCTTATAGAGACATACCGCAAGAGACTTGCATGCTGTAATTGCTGCAAAAGGTGTCTAAAAAAAGTATTGAATTTGGGGGGGTGAATAGTTATTCACGCTCAAGTTCTGTATTTTTGTCTTATTTCTTGTTTGTTTCACAATAAAACATATTTAGTATCTTCAAAGTTACACAAAGCATGTTGCGTTAATCAAATGATACAACTCCCCCAAAAATCTAATATAATTCCAGGTTATAAGGCAACAAAATTGGAAAAATGCCAAGGGGGATGAATACTTTCGTAAGTCACTGTATTTTGGGTTCTGTTGGGGTACAACAGTTGAGCTAAGGTCATGAGGATTTTAGCAACTGCTGATTGCCCCTTTAAGTGATTGCAAATATATTAAAAAAGGAAAACACAATATAAAAATTTTCTATGATGTTCATGACCATCAGAAACCTCATTTGACAACTTGGAACAGCGCATCCTGGGCATTCAGTTTTGCGCATTCTTAATCTGAGCATTATCAAACTCGAAAAGTCTAGCTGGCATGCATAGGCTACACCTGATTCACAGACTAGCAGCAAATAAACTTGAACAAAGCGGAATCAGAAAATGAATACCAAATCTCCATTGCTTTTCAATGCCGATCCCACGCAGCCTTCTTCCACTTTGATCATCCTTTTTTTTTATCAACCTAATTTTGACGGTGTGTGTGAATCTGGCTAGGCCAATCAAGAACATTCGGGGACTTGTCCCGAAGCAACTCCTGCATTGACTAGGCTGTGTGCTTTGGGTCATTGTCCTGTTCGAAGGTGAGCGCTCTGGTGCAAGTTTTAATCAAAGATCTCTCTGTACTTTGCTCCATTCATCTTTCCCTCGATCCTGACTAGTCTCCCAGTCCATGACGCTAAAAAACATCCCCACAGCATGATGCTGCCACCACCATGCATCACCGTAGGGATGGTGCCAGGTCTGGCATTCAGGCCAAAGAAAATCTGATCTGAGAGTCCTTTAGGTTCCTTGCGTTAAACTCCAAACGGGCTGTCATGTGCCTTTTACTGAGGAGTGGCTTCCTTCTGGCCACTCTACCATGAAGGCCTGATTGGTGGAGTGCTGCAGAGATGGTTGTCCTTCTGGAATGTTCTCCCATCTTCACAGAGGAACTCTGGAGCTCTGTCAGAGTGACCATCAGGTTCTTGGTCACCTTCTCCCCCGATTGCTCAATTTGGCCAGGGGCCAGCTCTAGGAAGAGTCTTTGTGGTTCCAAACTTCTTCCATTTAAGAATGATGGATGCCACTGTGTTCTTAGGAACCTTCTATGCTGCAGAATTGTTTTTGCTACCCTTCCCCAGATATGTGCCTCAACCTATCCTGCCTAGGAGCTCTAAGGATAATTCCTTCGATCTCAGGGCTTGGTTTTTGCTCTGACATGCACTGTCAACATGCACTGTCAAGTTTGTCATGTTCACAGTTTTCTAGGCAAATTGGACTATGAAAACAATGTCACGGGTGAAAATATATTGGTCGCGGGTAGCGGGTTTATGGCTGCTTCTAAATTGCAACTTCATGATACAGTGCCTTGCGAAAGTATTCGGCCCCCTTGAACTTTGCGACATTTCAGGCTTCAAACATAAAGATATAAAACTGTATTTTTTTGTGAAGAATCAACAACAAGTGGGACACAATCATGAAGTGGAACGACATTTATTGGATATTTCAAACTTTTTTAACAAATCAAAAACTGAAAAATTGGGCGTGCAAAATTATTCAGCCCCTTTACTTTCAGTGCAGCAAACTCTCTCCAGAAGTTCAGTGAGGATCTCTGAATGATCCAATGTTGACCTAAATGACTAATGATGATAAATACAATCCACCTGTGTGTAATCAAGTCTCCATATAAATGCACCTGCACTGTGATAGTCTCAGAGGTCCGTTAAAAGCGCAGAGAGCATCACGAAGAACAAGGAACACACCAGGCAGGTCCGAGATACTGTTGTGAAGAAGTTTAAAGCCGGATTTGGATACAAAAAGATTTCCCAAGCTTTAAACATCCCAAGGAGCACTGTGCAAGCGATAATATTGAAATGGAAGGAGTATCAGACCACTGCAAATCTACCAAGACCTGGCCGTCCCTCTAAACTTTCAGCTCATACAAGGAGAAGACTGATCAGAGATGCAGCCAAGAGGCCCATGATCACTCTGGATGAACTGCAGAGATCTACAGCTGAGGTGGGAGACTCTGTCCATAGGACAACAATCAGTCGTAAATTGCACAAATCTGGCCTTTATGGAAGAGTGGCAAGAAGAAAGCCATTTCTTAAAGATATCCATAAAAAGTGTTGTTTAAAGTTTGCCACAAGCCACCTGGGAGACACACCAAACATGTGGAAGAAGGTGCTCTGGTCAGATGAAACCAAAATTGAACTTTTTGGCAACAATGCAAAACGTTATGTTTGGCGTAAAAGCAACACAGCTGAACACACCATCCCCACTGTCAAACATGGTGGTGGCAGCATCATGGTTTGGGCCTGCTTTTCTTCAGCAGGGACAGGGAAGATGGTTAAAATTGATAGGAAGATGGATGGAGCCAAATACAGGACCATTCTGGAAGAAAACCTGATGGAGTCTGCAAAAGACCTGAGACTGGGATGGAGATTTGTCTTCCAACAAGACAATGACCCAAAACATAAAGCAAAATCTACAATGGAATGGTTCAAAAATAAACATATCCAGGTGTTAGAATGGCCAAGTCAAAGTCCAGACCTGAATCCAATCGAGAATCTGTGGAAAGAACTGAAAACTGCTGTTCACAAATGCTCTCCATCCAACCTCACTGAGCTCGAGCTGTTTTGCAAGGAGGAATGGGAAAAAATGTCAGTCTCTCGATGTGCAAAACTGATAGAGACATACCCCAAGCGACTTACAGCTGTAATCGCAGCAAAAGGTGGCGCTACAAAGTATTAACTTAAGGGGGCTGAATAATTTTGCACGCCCAATTTTTCAGTTTTTGATTTGTTAAAAAAGTTTGAAATATCCAATAAATGTCGTTCCACTTCATGATTGTGTCCCACTTGTTGTTGATTCTTCACAAAAAAATACAGTGTTATATCTTTATGTTTGAAGCCTGAAATGTGGCAAAAGGTCGCAAAGTTCAAGGGGGCCGAATACTTTTGCAAGGCACTGTATTTCTCTTTATTTTTTTCATATTTCAAAGTGACCTGCTGCTGACTATCAGGCAGTGAAGATGCTGCTACTAAGTGAGTGAGTGGGGAGGGGGAGGGCCGGAGGGAAGTGTGTGTGTGTGTGTGTGTTCAGAGCAGTGGTTGAAAGAGCTCTGCAGCAGGCAGCTGAGTCACGGAGACAGAGCAGCACATGTACACCTTGTGACATCTGTGCTATCGGACCACCATTTTATTCTGTTTGCAATCGTAAACAAATACTCTGCTCAGACTCCAACAAAGAAATATCAAAAACAACGCTATAAATTCTCAGACAACCCAAAGATTCCTAGATGGCCTTCTAGACTCTCTCCACCTATCCAAGGATGCCAGAGTACAAAAATCCGTTAATCAACGAGGATCTACATGTAACCTTGCATAATACCCCTAAATGCAGTTGCACCTCTAAAAACATTTGTCACAAAAAATGTGCTCCCTGTTATACAGTAAATACCCGAGCCTTGAAGCAAGCTTCCAGAAAATTGGAAAGGAAATGGCGCTCCACCAAACTGGAAGTCTTCTGACTATCTTGGAAAGACAGTACCGTGCAATATCGAAGAGCCTTCACTTCAGCCTACTTTTACAACTAAATTGAGAAAATAAAAACAATCCTAAATGTATTTTTGATTGTGTCCCAAAGCTAACTAAAAAGCAGCATTCCCCAAGAGAGAATGGCAACTTTAGCATGTGGAAACAGTGCCAGGGAAACTAAACCAAAAGCACGTATTTGCTGTCATACCTTGTCCATAGATTGCTTACAGGGTAAGGAAACCAATGTGCCATTTTGTAATTTGGGTGAATTTAATCAATTATAGTCCATGAGCTAGACTCCCAAATTTGAGTCATCGGGCTCAGTTTTTGTGAAGATCCTAGAGTCCTAGAGATGTCCCTAGCGTTACAAAGATTGAAGGAAATACGTTTTTTGCTTTGTCATTATGGGGTATTGTGTGTAGATTGATGAGGGGGAAAAAAACATTTAATCAATTTTAGAATAAGGCTGTAACGTAACAAAATGTGGAAAAAGTCAAGGGTCTGAATACCTTCTGAAATGCACTGTTTACTGTACGAGCATATCAAAGTTCCAGAGTGGAATCTCTGCTAGTTTTAAAGTTATGGCCCATTTTATACAGAGAAATTGTCATAGGGGAAAGTGGGGTAAATTCAGCCACCCTTATTTCCTGGATACCATACACAAAATGTGTAATTTGACAACATTTTTAGGAAGAGCTCATAATTTCAAAGAGTCTGTGAAGAAGAAACCACATGGAAAAACCGGTAAGCAAGTCAAATTAATGTATTGTGCTAGAGGTTTCATGATGCTTGTATCTAAACCAAAGTAGATACTTTTAAGATTGTTCTATACATCAGTTTGGGTCTCTAAAAGCTTCAATATGAGGTCCTAAACCTAGCATGCATCCTTGTAGCTATGTGGGCTAATATAGTCAGAATGTTTGCCTTGGGGTAAGTTGAGCCAATGGCCTTGAAAGGAGTTGAGCAAATGTAAGTATTTTCTTTTCGAAATGCAAGGCATTATCGCTGGTATATGAAGTAGCAACAGGGCCTGGATATTATTAAAACAGTAAAAAGTGTTTGTTAGCTGTAAGTCTATGCTAAAAGATGCTTCAAATGATTAAAACACAAAAACGTGATTATGATTGTGTCGAATTGTGTTTGTGAAATAAAGATAAGCCTAGACATGGTTTTAAAAAGGTAATGTTGATATTTCATTCAGTACAACATTTGTAGGTGGCTTAACTTACCCTGTCTCGTAAATTATGCCAAGAGACCACTTTTTTTGGACAAGCTGTGTTTTTATAACTGTAATGTTTACGTTAATTATTGAATTATTATTATTAATTATATGAATACACAACGTCCTGAAATATACGTAGATATCTTTGTTAGAAAGAATACTATATTTGCCTTGACGGAGTGATGCTGAATGTAAAAAAAAATCTACCCCTCTCCCCTAGTATGCAATGTAACCAATCACAGCCCTCCTTTTACTTGTATCATTGCACTTCCTGCAAATCACCAGAAGAGGGCGACCTTTTGAATCCATTTTCACGTTCACTTTGTTGGTAATGCTTACAAATTGGATCATAACTCTAAAAGTAGCAGAGATCCCACTCTATGACTTTGCTATGTCCATAGAGTATATTATGTTCAACAATATATAGAAAAAATTGCCAAATCAAAAATGTTATATTTTCAATATTCATGTTTATATTTTTTTATATTCACAAATGAATATAAAAAATATGTTTTTTTCAAATCCAAATACTACTCATATTACAGAGGAAGCAGTAAAGCTTCATATGACATCAATGTTCACTTTGTAGCACCTAAAAGGAGGCCTGGGTAATGCCAACAATTCATAAATATGCCAACTTTGATAAATTATTTCTCAATTATACTTTTAGATTCAAATGTCAAATATATGTCAACAATCTTTCCTCCAAATTACTTTTCTATGGATTGCATTTCGTGAAAACCTCTAAAATCAGGATGAGGAATCACTCTTCTTTCATCCCTCCTATTATCGTGATGGACAAAACTTAAAAAGTTACAATTTGGCAACACGTGCAACAAATTACCTACAGTCAGATAGTAGTCCTTTGTTCTTTGCAAGGTTTTAAACAAAGTGCATTGAATTAACATTAGCTGGCAAGCTTATTCTCCACAATTAAAGTTGAAGGCCATGTCAGCTGTTGACAGCTAACATTAGCAGCTAAGCCTAATATTCTGTTCTTCCCTGAATATGTCATTTGTCTTTTTGATACAGAGGTTTTGCAAGAGGACAAGTAGCCATCAGTGCAGAAAACATATGTTCACACCTATTGTGATGAAATCAGCACACTGACAGGGACAGTTCAACAACAACAAAGCTTTCAACTTTTTCCTCAGCACAGCAGCACAAAATGGAAGGTAAGAAGAGACATGAGAATGGAAAGACTTATGTCAGGTTGAAGGATGAACACAGGAAACCCTCCCCAACAAAACCAGATGTTGGTTTAAGCCTGTGGGACTCCACTGAATCAGACACAGAGAGCTTGGTCCGGGAGAGGGCCTACCAGCATGAGCTTCAGAGGCGAATTGGTGGCGAGTCTGGCGACAAAAACATAACATAACCCCAAGAGGAAGATACAGACAGCTCATGTCTGAAAGAGGAGGATGAGGAAGAAGAGGAGGAGCAGGATGAGGGGGAACATTCATGTCTATGATAGTCTCGAGGTATCAGCACTTGGGCAGGACAAAAAGAACGCAAGTCCGAGGCCCATTGAAATCCAGCAGCAGAGCAGAGACAAAGAGTTGTCCAGGTAGGCCCTAAAACTTTGTTTTTTTAGCACTGCTCTATGGGTTAGGCTATACCAGGGGTATTCAAATCTTACCCTACAAGGTCCGGAGCACTGCAGGTTTTGTTTCCTTGTCTTATGTGTATGTGACCAATAAAACCTTTGATTTGATTACCTGATATTCATTGCACTTGCCTTGTGTCCCAGGTCTAAATCAGTCCCTGATAAGAGGGGAAGAATGAAAAAATGCAATGGAACTGGCTTCGAGGTCCATATTTGAATTTGAGGTTGCAACACTATAATCATAACCTAAAGGAACTGAACAAATTGTGCCCTGTACTGTTGCATGGAAGCAGGCTTATAAATGGTATCGCAGTGTCTGTCAACAGACTGAAATGTGACGACTAAGAAGGAAATTAGTTCCGGTGGCTCCATCACTGATCTCTCATATTTCTCTCTCTCTCTCTCTCTCTCTCTCTGTCACGGTGAGTGAATGAGGACCCAAAAGCGAACTAACTTAAACAGAGCTTCTTTAATAACCAAACATAGGTAGGCTCAGATAGACCGGCAGATTCCGACAGGACAGGACAAGGTTACAGCAAACATGACGATAGTCTGGCTCAGGCATGAAACACAACAAACAAGAATCCGACAAGGACAGGAACAAAAACAGAGAGAGATATAGGGACCTAATCAGAGGGAAAAAGGGAACAGGTGGGAAACGGGGTGAATGGGTAGTTAGGAGGAGACAAGGCACAGCTGGGGAAAAGAGGGGGAGAAAAGGTAACCTAACAACGACCAGCAGAGGGAGACAGGGTGAAGGGAAAGGACAGAAACACACAACATGACAATACAGTGCCTTGCGAAAGTATTCGGCCCCCTTGAACTTTGCGACCTTTTGCCACATTTCAGGCTTCAAACATAAAGATATAAAACTGTATTTTTTTGTGAAGACTCAACAACAAGTGGGACACAATCATGAAGTGGAATGACATTTATTGGATATTTCAAACTTTTTTAACAAATCAAAAACTGAAAAATTGGGCGTGCAAAATTATTCAGCCCCTTTACTTTCAGTGCAGCAAACTCTCTTCAGAAGTTCAGTGAGGATCTCTGAATGATCCAATGTTGACCTAAATGACTAATGATGATAAATACAATCCACCTGTGTGTAATCAAGTCTCTGTATAAATGCACCTGCACTGTGATAGTCTCAGAGGTCCGTTAAAAGCGCAGAGAGCATCACGAAGAACAAGGAACACACCAGGCAGGTCCGAGATACTGTTGTGAAGAAGTTTAAAGCCGGATTTGGATACAAAAAGATTTCCCAAGCTTTAAACATCCCAAGGAGCACTGTGCAAGCGATAATATTGAAATGGAAGGAGTATCAGACCACTGCAAATCTACCAAGACCTGGCCGTCCCTCTAAACTTTCAGCTCATACAATGAGAAGACTGATCAGAGATGCAGCCAAGAGGCCCATGATCACTCTGGATGAACTGCAGAGATCTACAGCTGAGGTGGGAGACTCTGTCCATAGGACAACAATCAGTCGTATATTGCACAAATCTGGCCTTTATGGAAGAGTGGCAAGAAGAAAGCCATTTCTTAAAGATATCCATAAAAAGTGTCATTTAAAGTTTGCCACAAGCCACCTGGGAGACACACAAAACATGTGGAAGAAGGTGCTCTGGTCAGATGAAACCAAAATTGAACTTTTTGGCAACAATGCAAGACGTTATGTTTGGCGTAAAAGCAACACAGCTGAACACACCATCCCCACTGTCAAACATGGTGGTGGCAGCATCATGGTTTGGGCCTGCTTTTCTTCAGCAGGGACAGGGAAGATGGTTAAAATTGATGGGAAGATGGATGGAGCCAAATACAGGACCATTCTGGAAGAAAACCTGATGGAGTCTGCAAAAGACCTGAGACTGGGACGGAGATTTGTCTTCCAACAAGACAATGATCCAAAACATAAAGCAAAATGTACAATGGAATGGTTTGAAAATAAACATATCCAGGTGTTAGAATGGCCAAGTCAAAGTCCAGACCTGAATCCAATCGAGAATCTGTGGAAAGAACTGAAAACTGCTGTTCACAAATGCTCTCCATCCTACCTCACTGAGCTCGAGCTGTTTTGCAAGGAGGAATGGGAAAAATGTCAGTCTCTCGATGTGCAAAACTGATAGACATACCACAAGCGACTTACAGCTGTAATCGCAGCAAAAGGTGGCGCTACAAAGTATTAACTTAAGGGGGCTGAATAATTTTGCACACCCAATTTTTCAGTTTTTGATTTGTTAAAAAAGTTTGAAATATCCAATAAATGTCGTTCCACTTCATGATTGTGTCCCACTTGTTGTTGATTCTTCACAAAAAAATACAGTTTTATATCTTTATGTTTGAAGCCTGAAATGTGGCAAAAGGTTGCAAAGTTCAAGGGGGCCGAATACTTTCGCAAGGCACTGTACATGACAGTACCCCCCCACTCACCGAGCGCCTCCTGGCGCACTCGAGGAGGAAACCTGGCGGCAACGGAGGAAATCCTCGATCAGCGCACGGTCCAGCACGTCCCGAGAGGGAACCCAACTCCTCTCCTCAGGACCGTACCCCTCCCAATCAACGAGGTACTGGTGACCACGGCCCCGAGGACGCATGTCCAAAATCCTGCGGACCCTGTAGATGGGTGCGCCCTCGACAAGGATGGGGGGGGGGGGGGAAGACGAGCGGGGGCGCGAAGAACGGGCTTAATACAGGAGACATGGAAGACCGGGTGGACGCGACGAAGGTATCGCGGAAGAAGAAGTCGAACTGCGACAGGATTAATGACCCGAGAAATACGGAACGGACCAATGAACCGCGGGGTCAACTTGCGAGAAGCCGTCTTAAGGGGAAGGTTCTGAGTGGAGAGCCAAACTCTCTGACCGCGACAATATCTAGGACTCTTAGTTCTACGCTTATTAGCAGCCCTCACAGTCTGCGTCCTATAACGGCAAAGTGCAGACCTGACCCTCTTCCAGGTGCGCTCGCAACGTTGGACAAAAGCCTGAGCGGAGGGGACGCTGGACTCGGCGAACTGAGATGAGAACAGCGGAGGCTGGTACCCGAGGCTACTCTGAAAAGGAGATAGCCCGGTCGCAGACGAAGGAAGCGAGTTGTGGGCGTATTCTGCCCAGGGGAGCTGTTCTGACCAAGACGCAGGGTTGCGAAAAGAAAGACTGCGTAAGATGCGACCAATAGTCTGATTGGCCCGTTCTGCTTGACCGTTAGACTGGGGGTGAAAGCCGGAAGAGAGACTGACGGAAGCCCCAATCAAACGGCAAAACTCCCTCCAAAATTGAGACGTGAATTGCGGACCTCTGTCCGAAACGACGTCTGACGGAAGGCCATGAATTCTGAAAACATTCTCGATGATGATTTGTGCCGTCTCTTTAGCAGAAGGAAGCTTAGCAAGGGGAATGAAATGAGCCGCCTTAGAGAACCTATCGACAACCGTAAGAATAACAGTCTTCCCCGCTGACGAAGGCAGTCCGGTGACAAAATCTAAGGCGATGTGAGACCACGGTCGAGAGGGAATGGGAAGCGGCCTGAGACGGCCGGCAGGAGGGGAGTTACCGGACTTAGTCTGCGCGCAGACCGAACAAGCAGCCACGAAACGACGCGTGTCATGCTCCCGGGTGGGCCACCAAAAACGCTGGCGAATGGAAGCGAGCGTACCCCGAACGCCAGGGTGGCCGGCTAACTTGGCAGAGTGAGCCCACTGAAGAACGGCCAGACGAGTAGGAACGGGAACGAAAAGAAGGTTCCTAGGACAAGCGCGCGGCGACGGAGTGTGAGTGAGCGCTTGCTTTACCTGCCTCTCAATTCCCCAGACAGTCAACCCGACAACACGCCCCTCAGGGAGAATCCCCTCGGGGTCAGTGGAGGCTACTGAAGAACTGAAGAGACGAGATAAAGCATCAGGCTTGGTGTTCTTAGAGCCCGGACGATAAGAAATCACGAACTCGAAACGAGCGAAAAACAGCGCCCAACGCGCCTGACGCGCATTAAGTCGTTTGGCAGAACGGATGTACTCAAGGTTCCTATGGTCAGTCCAAACGACAAAAGGAACGGTCGCCCCCTCCAACCACTGTCGCCATTCGCCTAGGGCTAACCGGATGGCGAGCAGTTCGCGGTTTCCCACATCATAGTTACGTTCCGACGGGGACAGGCGATGAGAAAAATACGCGCATGGGTGGACCTTGTCGTCAGAGAGGGAGCGCTGAGAAAGAATGGCTCCCACGCCCACCTCTGACGCGTCAACCTCGACAACGAACTGTCTAGAGACGTCAGGTGTAACAAGGATAGGAGCGGATGTAAAACGATTCTTGAGGAGATCAAAAGCTCCCTGGGCGGAAACGGACCACTTAAAGCACGTCTTGACAGAAGTAAGGGCTGTGAGAGGAGCTGCCACCTGACCGAAATTACGGATGAAACGACGATAGAAGTTCGCGAAGCCGAGAAAGCGCTGCAGCTCGACGCGTGACTTAGGGGCGGGCCAATCAATGACAGCTTGGACCTTAGCGGGATCCATCTTAATGCCTTCAGCGGAAATAACAGAACCGAGAAATGTGACGGAGGAGGCATGAAAAGTGCACTTCTCAGCCTTCACAAAAAGACAATTCTCTAAAAGGCGCTGGAGGACACGTCGAACGTGCTGAAGATGAATCTGGAGTGACGGTGAAAAAATCAGGATATCGTCAAGGTAAACGAAAACAAAGATGTTCAGCATGTCTCTCAGGACATCATTGACTAATGCCTGAAAGACAGCTGGAGCGTTAGCGAGGCCGAAAGGAAGAACCCGGTATTCAAAGTGCCCTAACGGAGTGTTAAACGCCGTCTTCCACTCGTCCCCCTCCCTGATGCGCACGAGATGGTAAGCGTTACGAAGGTCCAACTTAGTGAAAAACCTGGCTCCCTGCAGGATCTCGAAGGCTGAAGACATAAGAGGAAGCGGATAACGATTCTTAACTGTTATGTCATTCAGCCCTCGATAATCTATGCAGGGGCGCAGAGACCCGTCCTTCTTCTTGACAAAAAAAAACCCTGCTCCGGCGGGAGAGGAGGAGGGGACTATGGTACCGGCGTCAAGAGCTACAGACAAATAATCCTCGAGAGCCTTACATTCGGGAGCCGACAGAGAGTATAGTCTACCCCGGGGGGGAGTGGTTCCCGGAAGGAGATCAATACTACAATCATACGACCGGTGTGGAGGAAGAGAGGTGGCCCTGGACCGACTGAACACCGTGCGCAGATCGTGATATTCCTCCGGCACCCCTGTCAAATCACCAGGCTCCTCCTGTGAAGAAGAGACAGAGGAAACAGGAGGGATAGCAGACATTAAACATTTCACATGACAAGAGACGTTCCAGGAGAGGATAGAATTACTAGACCAATTAATGGAAGGATTATGACAAACTAGCCAGGGATGGCCCAAAACAACAGGTGTAAAAGGTGAACGAAAAATCAAAAAAGAAATGGTTTCGCTATGATTACCAGAAACAGTGAGGGTTAAAGGTAGCGTCTCACGCTGAATCCTGGGGAGAGGACTACCATCCAGGGCGAACAAGGCCGTGGACTCCCTTAACTGTCTGAGAGGAATGTCATGTTCCCGAGCCCAGGTCTCGTCCATAAAACAGCCCTCCGCCCCAGAGTCTATTAAGGCACTGCAGGAAGCTGACGAACCGGTCCAGCGTAGATGGACCGACAAGGTAGTGCAGGATCTTGAAGGAGAGACAGGAGTAGTAGCGCTCACCAGTAGCCCTCCGCTTACTGATGAGCTCTGGCTTTTACTGGACATGAAGTGACAAAATGACCAGCAGAACCGCAATAGAGACAGAGGCGGTTGGTGATTCTCCGTTCCCTCTCCTTAGTCGAGATGCGGATACCTCCCAGCTGCATAGGCTCAGCTCCCGAGCCGGCAGAGGAAGTTGGTAGTGATGCGGAGAGGGGGGCAACGGAGAACGCAAGCTCCTCTCGACGAGCTCGGTGACGAAGATCAACCCGTCGCTCAATGCGAATAGCGAGTTCAATCAGGGAATCCACGCTGGAAGGGACCTCCCGGGAGAGAATCTCATCCTTTACCTCTGCGCGGAGACCCTCCAGAAAACGAGCGAGCAAAGCCGGCTCGTTCCAGCCACTGGAGGCAGCAAGAGTGCGAAACTCAATAGAGTAGTCTGTTATGGATCGATTGCCTTGACATAGGGAAGACAGGGCCCTGGAAGCCTCCTCCCCAAAAACAGATCGATCAAAAACCCGTATCATCTCCTCCTTAAAGTCCTGATACTGGTTAGTACACTCAGCCCTTGCCTCCCAGATTGCCGTGCCCCACTCACGAGCCCGTCCAGTAAGGAGAGATATGACGTAGGCGACACGAGCAGTGCTCCTGGCGTAAGTGTTGGGCTGGAGAGAAAACACAATATCACACTGGGTGAGGAACGAGCGGCATTCAGTGGGCTCCCCAGAGTAACACGGCGGGTTATTGATTCTGGGCTCCGGAGATTCGAAAGCCCTGGAAGTGGCCGGTGGATCGAGGCGGAGATGGTGAACCTGTTCTGTGAGGTTGGAGACTTGGGTGGCCAGGGTCTCAACGGCATGTCGAGCAGCAGACAATTCCTGCTCGTGTCTGCCTAGCATCGCTCCCTGGATCTCGACGGCTGAGTGGAGAGGATCCGAAGTCGCTGGGTCCATTCTAGGTCGGATTCTTCTGTTACGGTGAGTGAATGAGGACCCAAAAGCGAACTAACTTAAACAGAGCTTCTTTAATAACCAAACATAGGTAGGCTCAGATAGACCGGCAGATTCCGACAGGACAGGACAAGGTTACAGCAAACATGACGATAGTCTGGCTCAGGCATGAAACACAACAAACAAGAATCCGACAAGGACAGGAACAAAAACAGAGAGAGATATAGGGACCTAATCAGAGGGAAAAAGGGAACAGGTGGGAAACGGGGTGAATGGGTAGTTAGGAGGAGACAAGGCACAGCTGGGGAAAAGAGGGGGAGAAAAGGTAACCTAACAACGACCAGCAGAGGGAGACAGGGTGAAGGGAAAGGACAGAAACACACAACATGACAATACATGACACTCTCTCTCTTAGTCTATATATAACAACAACCATAGTAGGCCTAGACAATACACATGCAACTACAATGTAATAGCTTTGTCAGGACCATTTTCATCTCCCATACCAAACATTAGTGTAGAGATCATGTCTTGAACCATGTTGTTAAAATTGGCATGATACTTAATAACCACATGTGTAAGTGCATGGAAAGTAATGAGGTTTGAGATCCAGAAGGGGGGAAATAATAGATTTCCTCTAAGACATTTTGCTGAATATCGATGTAACTCTTCAACAAATCTGTTTACCTTTTATCAGACACTCTTATCCAGAGCAACTTACGGTAGTGAGTGCATACATTTTCATATATTCATTTTTCCGTAGTGGTCCCACGTGGGAACCAAACAAACACACGTTGCAAGCACCATGGTCTACTGAGCTACATTCGACTATTAGTCTAATGTTCCAAATGTATTTGCAAAGCAGCACATACACCATTTAATTGTAAAATATTTTATTAGTCTCGTGATGCAGATACAATGAGGCAAAGACCACTCATGGTCTGACTAAGAGATTTAGTCAATCTGCCAAGTTCATACAAGTTCTATTATGTATTCTGACAGATTCTCAGCCACTGGAAATAGGCCAACGGTTAATGTGACCTGTCTAGATGCATGGTATCACTGGCATTAGGCATTAACATTGTTATCTTATCTTTTCCCAAACTAAACTTCAAGACATATTCAGTTTGGTCAGTAGGTGGCAGTAGTAGATCATGCAAAGTGGCACCTCAAATGTATTTCTTCTTCAACCCTTTGTGCATCTCAAAGGCTTGTGTAGCCTATAACGTTGGTGTATCTTTTTGCCCTTTGTAATGTATGAAGAAGCTGATCATATTTGGGTTTAGCTTAGCTAGATATGCAAAGTATTTATTACAATTTTGCCTGGAACATGTTATGTTGTACACTAAATCAGTGTTTCCCAAACCAGGTCCTTGTGTATCCCCAACAGTACACATTTCTATTGTAACCCTGGACAAGCACACCTGATTCAACTTGTCAACTAATCATCAAGCCCTCAATGAGGTGCGTTTGTCCAGGGCTACAACAAAAATTTGTATTGTAGAGGATACTCGAGGACCAGGGTTGGGAAGCACTGCACTAAATCATAATCAGAAGTGTCCAAAATACAAAAAGGCTACAGGGGATGTACAGGACATAATTTATTGATAATTATGTTACAACCAAATGTGATTGTTTTAAAATGAGCCAAGGAATTCCCTTGAATTAAAAAAAAACAAAAAAAAACATTACAACATTTTAATTAGGCCTAATCTGATTATTGCATTGGAAACTGACTATTTTTCAATTACACAAATTAATAAAAAATTAAGAAGATAATACAGTGCTTATGTAAATTTAGACAAGGAAAACTCCTTTCCCTCACTTACAAGCACAAAAAACGAATCTGTGTTCATTCTTCACTCAACAATGGTACAAGGCAGGTAATTGAGCCTTATTCACATATTGGAAAATGAATTGTGCTGTCAGCAGACGACTAGGCTAATTTTGGTGCTTTCCGAGTAACTGCCGTCGTAAGTCAAATTTGATTTCATTTTGTTGGAGGTTATCACAATAACCGGTCACTCTCCTGTCCATTAACTGGCTGAATTGTCAACACGCCAGAGACCTCCCCGATGCAGGAATCTGAAGAGAGGACCCCCACATCTGTTTCTCACTCTCCCCATCTACTCAAATTGTTTCCTCACTTGCCTCACAATAATAATTTCACCCTAAACAGTGACAGGCTATCCTCTCATTGTTGTTTCAGGGTAGATTGATGCCTGCCAAGTGATCCCCTTCACCATGTATGCCCACATTGTTTCAGTGAAAATGACCATGACAGATCCTCACAAAAGGGTCCATTTCAGATTGTCTGGCCTGAGAACAGTCCCTATTTCCCAGCGTCATAGTCTCACAATTGTCCGGCTCTGTCCTCAAAGCCGGGCTTCCCCTTTGACAGTGGGCATTTTACACCCATGTATAGCCTACTTGTCATTCAATCAAAAGCCTCCCCAATGTCCCCATTCAAGCACCTCTATTCATTAAGTGCAATATGCTTGTATGTTTACCTTGCAATTTCTTTAGAATTCTGATGAAGAAACACATCATCTCTTTTTACTTCCCACACAGTTCAGTTTTTAGTCTAAACTGTTTCATGAAAGCAACCGAGTACCTATTGTGCATGGTGGTAGTGGTTGTGTGGCTGGTCTGTATCTCGGCTGCCATATAATAGCCAATGGGTGTTGTTTTGTGCACGGTAAAGAAGGTGTCGCCCAGCTGTGTTGCATCCATAAAACATTCTCCAGCTTGTTGCAGTTGAGTCATTACTGAGCCATCCCTTACCCTTTTGGCCTCATTGAGTGAAGTGCCCTACACCTAGGAAGCCCCACGCAGGGGCATCATGAGATGAGGAGTATGATTCCCCTCATCTGCAAAGCAGCACAACAAAGAGGCACTCTGCTAATTATTTTAATGAGATCTTTTCATCACCGTTAGAAGGGGCACATTAGGTAGCAATTCCAGTCCATTTTATCAGCTGAAAATGTCCATTTGTGAACCATTCACCAGTAGTAGTCTTCAGACACTCCCTCATTAGTGGATAAGGAGGTGAAAATACGGAGATTAGGTAGAAATACAGGCAGATAATGTGCTGATGTCAAATTCAATTTGAAACAGCGGCTTGTCTGTTCAAAGTAGGACTCACTCGCATTGCTTAAGGACACCATCAGCATCATTGCGGTGTACAGTAACACCTCTTGTACTTCTGACCTTTCAAAGCTTGTTGTGTTCTAGTTTTCCCAAAATCTTTATTTCAGGGATGGTGGCCTACATGGTCCCAATACTTTTGAATTCAATGACAATAATAGGATCTTCCATTTCTATTTTATTTTAACATAGGCCAGCCTATTGTACCTTTGATGATGTTTTAATCAGTCACATTGAGCTTTGACATTATAGTGTTCTGATTGAGGTTGGTAACTAAAGAAAATTCAAATTCCTCTAGTTCTACTATTTATAGAAAGTATGTGGACACACAGCCATGCAATCTCCATAGACAAACATTGACAGTAGAATGGCCTTACTGAAGAGCTCAGTGACTTTCACCTTGACACTGTCACAGGATGCCACCTTTCCAACAAGTCAGTTCGTCAAATTTCTGCCCTGCTTCCCCAGTCAACTGTAAGTGCTGTTATTGTGAAGTAGAAACGTCTTGGAGCAACAACGGCTCAGCCAAAAAGTGGTAGGCCACACAAGCTCACAGAATGGGACCAGTGGGTGCTGAAGCACGTAGCACGTAAAAAAATCTCCTGTCCCTGGTTGCAACTGGGGCTGTGGCAGTCACTCAATTTTGTCAGCCGTTGATTGTCAAGCAAATAACTGTCAGTCTCATGGTAATTGACCGTTAATTAACATAAACGCATTTGGCATCTCCTGGTTTCCACACATAGCCTAAAAGCTATAATACCATTGGAACATCGACATTTTAAAAAGTCCAATAAATCCATGTACTATAGCTTACACCTTCACAATAAATCCATTATTTATTTTAGACAGTTCTAACGAAGCTTGATTTGAAGAAAATGTAGTCTATTTCAGAAGAAAAGAATAGCATACTCTGAGTTGTTCTTATGTTAGGTCCTGACGTGGCTAAGCCAAATGGCTGTGGCCTACACTAGTTAATTTACCAGACAAGATTTGCTTAGAATTCCATGGCATTATTTTATATTATTTTATAGTATGAAGAATACAAATTGAACAAAGCTGAATATAATATAAATATTTTCTCCAAACGATTTGAGGGAGTGCGCACATGCGGCTAACAAAGAAATAGCTACTCCTATATGCTTAATTTAGATATATTAATATAACTTTAATTGTTCTACAAACGTTGGGCTATATGTTTTGATTTTAAATACATTGGAAGACTGCATGATAAGACTAATGATGATTTGAAAAAAAGTCACTTGAAGTCACTTATTTTTTACGCAGGCTGTACACACTTCAATAGTCGAATTTCCCAGTGACATCCCCTTTGTGGCCGTAATGCAAACTAAAAAAATCCATGTCTTTTGTGGCTCGGAGTGCTGGGTTGTGCCTTTCTCTCTGAGTGCCCTTCTCTCTGAATCCAAAGCGCCTCTCACTCACATGGCTCTCCATCAGGTGATCAGGTCTTTCTCACAGGCTACAAGTGAAGACAGACACATCAGGGACGCAACTGCGCGTGTCCTTATAGATCCCAAATTAATTAAAAAAAAATGTTTTATGCAATGTGGCTGACGCAACAGATCAGAACGTTTAGCTTAAAATGTTGATAAACTATTAGGCTATTTCTTCACATTATAAGCACAGCAATGCACACATGGCAATAGGCTATAAGCGTGAATGTTCCATTAGAGGGAAAACACCATAATCAAAAGTGACTGCACTTGAAACTCACCACTGCTTATGTATACCAGTTAGGCTCTAAACCCCTTGTAAAGTGGATTAATGTCCTTCAATTTAAGAAGTTATTTGTCCACTTTAGTTGCGATACAAACCTTGTCAAAACATATAGGCCAATGGGCTAGGCTACATGAGGTGTGTGACTACGATTAGAAAAAGTCGCAAAAAAAGGCAGTTCCTTATGCTGGGCATCATTCACAAATTATAATCTAGAATTCACAAGTGATTGGCTAATATTGTCACCGAACAGACTATTCTTGATTTAATCTTGTCTTTACATATACTAAATAATATGTGTGAAATTTGTTTTGATTTAGAATGGACCATTATCATGCACCTGTCTAGAAACAGGGGCAGCGGGAAAAAATACATGTCATCTATGCACTTAAATAGCAAATGGAGGACATTTTTCCTGTGGTTCATTATCATGCCAGCCAGGTAGGCTATACTCCTGTTGTAAAGATAAGCAATGTACTTAATATTAGGAAAGTTGAGAAATAAATATAGTAAACCTAGTCTATAGAAATCTAATGGGATCCTCCTATTTTTAGTTGAGGTCATCACTCTGTTTTCTCACTCAATTGCATAGCCTATAGAAATGTTGCGCAACATGAGCTCATGGGCTCTCATGAAGTGTTTGATTAGATTTTCGATTACATTTGCATTGATGTCAGAGTGATTAGAGGGACAATAGAGTGCTGAGTACCAGGCAGTTAGCAAGTTTTGTAGGCTACTAACGACCATGAGCAGCATTTTCATGACTAAACGGTCACGTGGAATTTGACTGCCTTCATGACTCGTGACCTCCGGTGTAGTGGTAATACGGTCACCGCAACAGCCCTAGTTGCAACAGTCACTACCGAGTTCCAAACTGACACTGGAAGCAACGTCAGCAGAATAACTGTTCATTGGGAGCTTCATGAAATGGGTTTCCATGGCCGAGCAGCCACACACAAGTCTAAGATCACCATGCGCAATGCCAAGCGTCAAGTAGTGTAAAGCTTGCCGCCATTGGACTCTGGGGCAGTGGAAACGCGTTCTCTGGAGTGATGAATCACGCTTCACCATCTGGCAATCCAACGGAAGAATCTGGTTATGGCGGATGCCTGCCCCAATGCAGTGCCAACTGTAAAGTTTGGTGGAGGAAGAATAATGGTCTGTGGCTGTTTTTCATGGTTCGTTCTAGGCCCCTTACTTCCAGTGAAGGGATATCTTAACGCTACAGCATACAATAACATTCTAGACGATTCTGTGCTTCCAACTTTGTGGCAACAGTTTGCAAAAGGCCCTTTCCTGTTTCACCATGACAATGTCCCCGTGCACAAAGTGAGGTCCATACACAAATGGTTTGTCGAGATCGGTGACATCATTGAATGCAACAGAGTGACACTGGGGATCAACTCAGCTAGAAGGAGGTGAAATCAGATAGCTCAAATCAGTTAGATTTATTTGGTGAGGTAAGCTTTTCATTACAAGGTTTCTGAATTGGTGGTTTGGTAAGCAGTTATTCTAGGTTGAAGAGAAATAAGACCACATGTGGGCTCTCCTGCTGTTCACTCACTCCCTTCACTCCCTTGCTCCATTATGTTTGCCTCTCTCTCCTTGAATAGGTTGCAGTTATAAAATCTGTCACTAGGAGCTGCACAAACATAGTGATAAATTCACGTCCTTTCACCTAATCTCTACTAAACCCACTCACTACCTGATGTGTGTGTAGTGTAAATCAACAGGATGTTTAATTCTTTGTTCTGTACTAAATGGGCTGAGAGGGATTAACCAACAGACATTTACATGTGAAATGTACATTTTTTTCCTCAAAGATATACACATGGCGAATGGAAAAAGAAAGTCTCCCATGTCTTTCATTTTACAAGCTTCCAGTTCCAATTAGATGTAGCAGCAGAAAATGGCGTTGTCCTCAAAGGGAGTTTTTGTTTTTGCACAAGACATGATTATTTACAAAATAAATACCACTTACACAAGAATAGACAATTATTTAAATTTCTTTAATAAAATGACAATTTCAATAAATCACACAATCTCACCAGTATAGTGAAAAACAAGTCATATTCTACTCATAGACCTACAGAATGAAGAGATTCTACTGTTGAAAATTAGTGAGAAAATGTTAGTTATAAATCCCCACTGTTCACTGTAACCTATTACATGCCATTACGGACTTAGGCTATTTGCTATTGGATAATGATCATTTCCAATGGTTAGGATAGTTCACACTCTCACTGGATTAGTGAAGGCCATGTCCCATACCACTCATACACTAAGGCATTTTGTATTGTGGAAATTAACATTTGGGCTAGTCGTTTTGAAATTCTTGTTGTAAGGTGCTGTGTCTCTGTATAGGGCAATGGCGAAAGTGTGGTATAGATATTGGGGTGGACAAACAATAGACATGGATAAAAAATTGCAGTTTTATAGCTCATCTCGTACTATTCTTCACATTTTGCTATAAAGATCAAAGATAATTCTGCCGTTTTAAAGCACATTTCTTACCACTCTACACATTTTGCCATGAGGCTGAGAGAAAATATTGCACTTTTAAAGTAACTATCCAGTGAATATCTCACTTTTAAAAGTACATATTCTGTTAACTCATACACAGATAATGTTGCTGACTCATCCTATACTCGCATTTGTGGCCAAAGCATAAATTGTATAAAAAAACACTTAAAAAACACTAAGGAGGATGAGCTGGCCAATCAGCGGTCTAGTCGCATTAATATTTTTAATGACCGGTATACACCCACACCATTCTGTTGTTGGGGTACGCCCATTCCAACACAGGAAGCTGCTTTTTAACATACTTAATTAAAAACTTTTGGAAGGAAAAATATTTCACTCATATTGTAATTAATTATAAGTCATATTTAATAGTACTCTGGAAACACTGGGTTTAAAGGTTGACTTTGGGCAAAAATTCTAAAATAACGGCTTTAAACTGTATAACTGATCGATGCACCATAATAGCAGGTCATTTTAATGCTTAGACACAAAATAAAATATGAATACGATATTTGGCTACAGAAGTGCCATTCTTATCAATCTCTACAGCTTCCGTCCAAAAACAAATCCTGTGAAATTACATATTTGTATTTATTAAGGATCCCCATTAGCTGCTGGCAAGGTAGTTACATCCAATAAAAAATATTACATTTCATAACACTTTTCACAACACATTAAGTGTGTGCCGTCAGGCCACTAATCTACCACCACACTACTCATATTTTTTATTTATTGTAAAACATTTAAAAAATATTTTTTTAGATCAAACTATACTAAATATAATCACATCACCAAATAACTGATTAAAACACACTATTTTGCAATGAAGGTCTACAGTAGCCTCAACAGCACTCTGTAGGGTGGCACCATGGTGTAGCCGGAGGATATCTAGCTTCCATCCTCTGGGTACATTGACTTCAATACAGAACCTAGGAGGCTCATAGTTCTCATCCCTTTCCATAAACCTACACAGTAATTATGACAACTTCCGGAGGACGTCCTCCAGCCTATCAGAGCTCTTGCAGCATGAACTGACATGTTGTCCACCCAATCAATAGATCAGAGAATTAATCTAGTACTGAAAGCATAAGCAACAGCTAGCTAGCACTGCAGTGCATGGAATGTGGTGAGTAGTTGACTCAAAAAGAGAGAAAGACAATAGTTGAACAGTTTTGAACAAATACATTTCTCCCAAAATGAAGGAGAAGCAAGAGAGAAATAGAGGGAGCAAGAGATTGTCATTTTTTTCCAGTTTTACTTACTTATCTAGCAAATGCCATTGGCTAGTGTAGCCTACAGAAACACCCTGCTCAAACAGAGTGATGCTACGTTAGCTAGCTTACTATGACTTTCCAACACAACACAGGAACTCTTCCAAGTCAAGGTAAGCTTTTGGTAGTACTAATTTATTGCCAGCGGGGCCGGTGTAACTGCTTACTGACTGTACATTAACGTTACTGCATGATTGTAGCAGATGTACTAATGCGTTAGTTCGATTATCTATGCTGACTATGGCGTGACTTTAGCTAAAACGGTGACAACTATGTAGGCTGTGTGTAGTGGTTTGGCTTGGAAAGTTGTTTCACCTGGTCACATACAGCTGATGTGTTGTGCATTGAAGTCCTGCTATGAGAGTGAACGTGGCAGTTATGACAGTCAACTCTGTTTACGCGTGATCAGGGGTGTATTCATTCCGCCGATTCTGTTGAAAAACTTTTCTTTTAAAGAAAGCAAACAGAACAAAACGGGGATAAACATACCTGCATGTGTACAATATAAACTATTGTTTGCAACTGTTGGACTAATGATTACACCCAACATCAGCTAGATGCAGGCAAGAGTCTAGTGTGCAAGGCGGTATAGAATGTCACTGTCTGCCACCTCAAATTATTTTCTCGCCCTGTGTGCACCTACTTTGTAAACTTTAATTCATAGACTAGTTTGTAGCAACCTCATAATGAGTATAGGGGAAATTAGAGTATTATGTAGTAGCCTAAACCTAGCAGCCTAAATCGCTGTCACATTGAACTGGGTGAATGGAATATGAATGAATGAGAGTCATCCAATATGCTGTAATAGAAATAAGACCACTGACCGCCACTGGTGTACGTGTGTAGAGTGCATGTGTCATCATGTTTATGTGTATACATGTGTCTGTGCCTGTGTGTGTGTGTGTGTGTCTCTTCACAGTCCCCGTTGTTCAATAAGGTGTATTTTTATCATTTAAAAAAAAATCTGATTCAACTGCTTGCATCAGTTACTTGATGTGGAATAGAGTTCCACGTAGCCATGGCTCTATGTAACACCGTGTGCCTCCCATAGCCTGCTCTGGACTTGGGGATTGTGAAGAGTCCTCTGGTGGCATGTCTTGTGGGGTACCCTGTGGCAATTTCGCCTATGGAATAGGGGATGGGAGGGGGTTGTCTTGGTCTTGGGTCAATGTCTATTTTATTTAAATGTTATTGCACCGTAGTACACTGGTATTTGATACCTATGAGGATACCTGTTATGTGTTTTTTAATTCCATAGTACTGACTTTAAATGCTGCCCGGCGTCTCTGGAGAGAAGTCATTTACATGTGCTAGGTCTGTAAACGTATACTTTCCTGCTTAAAAAAATATATATATATTACGCCGAGTTTGGCATTTATGACGCAGACGGAGGCTTTGACATTGACCACTTATATTCCATTAGAAGGATTGCAGAGTAGACTGCATCTCACTGAAATATATAATATATTCAATTCTTTTTTGTCACTGGTTTTTAAATTGTTATGAGAATAGCAGAGACTCGTTCAGGCAACAACAACAATTGGCTGTTGAAGATAAAGGCTAAACAGTGTCTTAACATTACATGATCCAACACCTTAGTATTCACACTCTCCTGATGTGAAGATTGTCGGATTCTTTGGAAATAGCCTCTAAACGTATCCATTGCGTTCCTGAATATTAAACGTTGCCATTATCAATAGTCAGCTTCAAATTTCGATTATCTTTTGAATCCTCTCAATGGCAAATATGAGCAAAATTATAGACTGCCTTTCCTTAAACCAGAATATTTGAACACATCTCCCGAGTTTATCCTCATATCTTTTTAAATAAAAGAAAGCAAAAGGCAAAAACTTTTATCTAACCAGACTCACGCCCGTCCATTTCTATCATCCAAAACATGAATATGTAATTTCGGCTCACATGGAAACAAGAATATGCAGCAGCGGTCTCTGACCCAGTCTGGAAAATTAATTTGGCAGGAGCAATGCTGTTTTCAATTGCCATCCACTCTGAGAAGGGAAAGGGAGCCATGTCTGGCTATGTAGTGCCTATTATGAGTTGATCTGTACAACAGTAGCTATTAAGAACATCAGAGAGGCATGGTTACCAATAGCCTCTTAGATATCCCCCTGCACCTGGCACAGGGGCATAATTGGCTGAGGAGGGTAACCTGCTCCCTCTGTGCTGGGGTATATGCTTCTCTGGTTGCTATATCTCCGAACCCTTTTTCCCCATCTACCATCTATCCATCTGAGCCCCTAGGCCTGTCACAATGTCTTGTATCATCCAGATTAGCATAGTCAAGAGCCGTTAGCATTGTACAGCAAAAGGCCTTCTCCCTCCCCAAAACTGTCTGTTTTGCCAGTCTCCTCTGACTTAGCTTGTTAGTTTCAAATTGCTACTACTGACTACACAACATATTTTTCTCAAGGGCTGACATTGTGGATAAAAGTTTTGGTCAACCATTTGCATGTAGTGTAGACTAAATCCTATTTTAGTACATTCAAGAATGATCCAGCTTGTGGGTGTTACCGCCTCCTTGATGAAACTCAGCACCATGAAATGAAGCAGTCCAACATTCTTAGAACATTTGTAGAAGGATTTGTTGTTGTATAATTTGTATAAGGATAGCCATTCGGCGAAGATGGAGTTGCACTCTTCAAACAGCCAAAAGAGCAGAACAAACACAAGTCACAATTACCAGGCCTACTCATTCTGTTCTGATATCATTTAAGGTTTGGATACTTCTGCTGCACATTTTGCGCTTCCTTCTCTTTGTCCACAATGTCCTTCAAAAGAAGCCAATTCCCTAGCCAAATCGCATCAGTTTCACCACCATCATTATCCAAGCCCAGCTAAGCATGCTCCTTGGGCTCTCTTTAAAAGGCCCAATTTGGTATTTGACCGACGAGACCATTCGAAACCAACTTGCGATAATTAGCAGTGTTATTAAATGTACACAATCTTGTAATGCGCCAACTTTCTAGCCGGCGAGTGGCAGGAGCAACGATGGGCTCCAGCAGTGGCCCCCTTTGATAAAGACAGAAGTAGCAGCAGCAATCTTCAGCTATTGCACTCAGCCCGCCGAGTCCCTCGCCTGTCTCTCAGGCCCTCACTTCAAAGCCATGGGACATAATGTACAATCTCTTAATAGCTTTAGACCAAAGCCTCCCGGGGGCTCTCTGCCACTATATACCCTACCTCAGTGTAAACACCTAATCAAGATTGCCTGGGCCTGGCCACAATAGCAAGCAAATAGCAATCCAAGATCCGCAGCCCTTTGAAGTCTTCATTGCAAAAGCTGATATTTCCTGGGCGGCTCGAGGTAAAATGGCATGCCGCGATTGCCTGGACTTTGTTGTGGCCCATCTCGCCGAGAGGAGGACAATTACGACCCCAATTTAGCAGAATAGATATTACACAGCTTACGATGCTCAAAATGCAATTTGGCTTAGATCATTTGGCTCCAATTGATTGGGACTTTTATAATGGGTGACAAAAGGCAGTGGCAGGGGGCACGGGCAGAGGTTGTGGCCTGTCTTGCCATGGGAGAGCTGGGGAGAGAGAGGTGGGTGGGTGGGTGGGTGGGTGGATGGATGGTGTATGTGGTGGAATCATTGACACCTGTTACTGATCTATACACAAAACAAATGCTGCTCCAACAGTGTCACACCTGGACACTGTTAGGATCACCTTGAGTTTGACGTGCCAAATGACCAACAACTAACTTAGTTACAAAACCAATCTTTAAATATCAGCATTAAAAGAGACATGTTTTTCAAATATTTGCCATTGAAATGATACAATATAGGCCTAGTTTCCCCTCGTTTCACATTGAGAAGTTAGGCTACTACTCATAAAATGTATTTCTACTGATTTCTTTTGGTTCACCTAGATTATTAGCTGGCAGCCATTTTAGCACCAGTTTCTGTTAGAGGACCGGCCAAAACGTCACATGTATCCTGCACCAAATCCCACCATGATAGTAATACAAAAATGTCCCTCTTCAGACCAAAATAGAATATCATTCAGTTACTTTCATTTGCAACACCAGTTCTGCTTTTTCGCCGCTTAGCTATCATCTGTGTGCCTTCTTGCCCAGATAGGGAGGACACGGCATCGTGTTATCAGCCCAGCTCCCCGCATACCTGGCCTTTCAGCAGATAGACAGAACAGTTTGACGCCACACTTATTGATGGATATATTACAACTCCATCCACTCACTCTCTCTGACCTTCGCCTATTCACTCTCCCAGAATTAGTGGCATTCAACAAGGAACTCCTCAGTCTGTCAATACCATCGATCCTCTCAGATTGTCCTTGGGATGCCAAGGGAGGCCTCCAAGTTAACTAAATGATTTTCATTACGGCATTAGCTGAAGACATTCTCTCTCAAAAACGGTGCATTATAGGACAACATGAAGGAGAATGGATATAATGTGAGGGTTTGTGGAAGCTTAGGCCGAAACGTGAGGGAATTGATTGTTGTGCAGACTACTAAAAAAAATATATATATATATAGGTTAGGCCTATGCTACAGATTTGACAGAGTAGAGTGGGTTTGGTGGCTAGCGAAGCATCAATACTATGTTTTTGCCCAGTATTCTTGTAACACATTTTAAGCATGCAGTTTAGTGCCTCAAAATGCATTCTCTCAAAATAGTATTTGTCTTTGGAGTGTTTTTGTCATTATTTGGAGAAAATAAGGAATATATTGGGCGGTTTTGAGTATTATGCACCTGACTGGACTGTCATTGATTAACTCGCAGTTTATCGTGCCTTGAAATGTTTACCTCCAATTTGCTTTGCTCTTACGCAAACCATGTATTCATACAGTGTTACACAGCACAGACCAAAATGTTCCCATCTAGATACCTGATGTCTTTCAATATGTCCCATGAGGGGCTCTTTAATTTTGAATGACACTTTTTGCCCCACTCTCCTTAATCTTTTCTCCATTTCTATCCAAAGATTTCAGATACTACTGAGGAGATTACCATTGGTGGGAGCCAGGAGAAGGAAAGCCAAGAGGACAATTCAGACCCAGAGCTGAGGTGGCTCCAAAAAACCCAGCAACTCAAGGTGGGACCCTCTCCACTCCTTTTCACATTATGATCCCATTGATTTTCTCTCCTGTGTGTGTTTTTGGTGGGGGTTGCTTACGAAAACACCCTCATTGCCTTATAACGCATAACTTCCAGCATGGGGCTTTCTGCTCAAGATGAAAATGTCTGCACAGTGGGTGTACTACTGTCACCTGGGATTTTCATTTTACCCCCACGACAGACCCAATCTTCGTCTGATAGAGTTGTCGAGGCACAATAGGGCCTTCGCCCGAAAACACTCCTGAAACGGAGCCTCTACAGGCGGGAAAAAGCGAGGGGAATGGAGAAGCATCATTATTTTGAGCACTTGAGCGGTCACCCTAATGCCGCCTTGGCAGAGGAGAGGAGTGTAAATATTTTCCCATTAGAATGAGGGAAAGCTGGTGTTTGCTAAATCAGAGGCATTAGATGCTGAGGCACACAGCCTCGGAGCCCGGCAGAATAATTTGTGAGGGCCATGCTCAGAGGAGCTCCGACATTACATGAAAGGCCCTCTCTGTACATGGCCACGACAATAGCCACAAAGCATCAGTTACATAAGGAAAGAGGGGTATTTTTTCTGCATTTTGGGTGGAATCATCCATCCATCGTCCCACTGATACGTTGAGTTACGGAACAGATGATACCCCTCTTATGTTGTTCACAATTTGAAAATGTGATGGTTTAAAATAATAATTTTAAGTGCATTTTTTGTTTTTCTCAATCATGGGAAGCACATGATGAGGTTGTATTTTTCAAAATAATAATTTTAAGTACTTTTTGTTTTTTCTCCATCATGTGAAGTACATTGAGGTTGTTTATCAATTAAAGAAAGTGTCCAGTACATTGGAATCCTCCTGGTTCTTGAAATATTTGGTTATTATTACCATATTTTCCTTGGTCAGATAGGGTCCTTCTTAGATGCATTTCAGACTGTAAGACTCATTGATCAAGCGTTATTTCCATTTCCATTTCATTGATATTGACCTAACCCTGAACTAGTACTTTGTTTTTTCATTATTGTCGATGTTGAGCTGATCATATCGCTGTTAGCCTATTGGTTACTGTGATGTTATTCCACATGTGTTCTGTTTTTTTACAACCCCTACTCACAGGTTACTCAGATCTCCTAAGACAATAAAGCTCAGTGGACAGTCAATCCCATACTCAGGTGGGCAAAGCCAGACAGAGAGACTGCTACCTGAGCCCCCCCACTGACATCCCTAGACCCATAGCCAGGATCCAGGCTCACTCCCACTCCTACTCCCACCCCAACTCTTACTCTCACCACTAACCACAGCATTAACCCCGCCTCCAAGCACAGTGGCACAGACTTTCCAGTCTAGCATACTGGAGACTGGCCACACATGTGCCAACGCATATCCTTAAGACAGCCCCCCACCGTTCACCTCAACATCAACCTCAACACCTCTCCCTTTCCTGCAACAGTCACCAGGACGTGGTAATTACCATAACCTCACCCTGTAGCGGTCCTGGGCCCCAATGGAAGCCCCAGTCTACAGATGGATACAGGCCTAATGCTAACGTACCGCTTAGGAACGCCATCCTCGTCAAACCTGACTCCCACCCACCCAAGCACTCACTCCTTCCACCATGACGGTTGGGCACAGCTCGCTTTGGTTCCACAGGCTGATGTGTCTCCACCAAGCCCAGGTTGGGGCTCTCGCTGCAAGTAGGACTTCCAAGGGATGCACCTTTCTCCCAAGGCAGCAGAGAACCACTGCACCTCTGGCACCAAGAGAACGCCCCATGGCACAGTGAAAACCGCATTGTCATGCAGTATGATGATGAGGATGGTCACACGTCTACTTGCACCTCCTAGACGCAATGCTCCTCCGGCTCCTACACAGTGCTGCCCTCTATAGGTAAAACAATGATGGGAGCTGGGCAGTGACAGAACCGCAAAGAGATTTACCTCCATGCAGAGAAGCAGCTCTGAGGGCGACCTAGCACAGATGAGTAGAGAGAAACAATTGAAATGAGAGAGTCACTTACAAGGTGTGTGTGTGTTAATCTGTAATTGCCACACTAACTAGCCAGGCTATTGTTACATTTCTCAATATGGTTACTGGGCTAATTACAGTACACAACAGCCATTTGCCTAATCTCAAAGGGCATAATCAGTCACACAAGTCACACAAACAATGTGCTTTGACGATAGATGATATCCTCACATTCTCCTTTACAAACGGAACTACTAAAGGAGGGGCCCTTTAGTGGCAACGAATGCAAAACAGCAGGTTAATTGTCTAATTCCTGTAAGATGCACTTAAACCTTTTACTGCAGTGGAATAAATCAGGGACACGTAATGTTCTTGTAGTGTTTCAGTGCGCACTGAAAATGAGTTATATTTCTTTGCCGTCATAAAGATTTTCCACTATCCTTCCTTTTTGGTATTTTTGATACTCCCTGACTGTCTAGCTTTAATTTAGGTGATTATTAGCGAGCTGGACACAGTCGATTTGGTTTTAGTCATTTTAAAGTATATTGAGTTTGTCCTCCCCCCACAGTGGTTTAATTTTTTAAATCAAACCACCCGCTGTCCAGATTTAACCCCCTCACAGGCCGGAATCCAGTTGTTAGAAAATAAGGTGAATAAAAGAGAGCAAGTGAGGCAAAGACGTCCATTTGCATGTAATGACGGCCTCTTTGTCATTCACCAGCAGGTGTGTTCCACTGATGAACAGAGAAAGTCAGCCCCGTAAGGTAGTTTAGCACAGACTGCAGACATCCACATACAGTAGTAGATATTCACTTGAAGACAAAACACTCAGTTAATGTTATAACGTAACCTACTATTTTTTATTTAGTAGGTAGCTAACGTAAATAGATACTCTACTGATAGTTAAGGTACCAATTAGTTAGAGAAAATTTATTTTATCACATTACCATATTTTAAGCATAGATTGGAAACCCAGTGATAGTAGTACGGGCCAGTGTATGAAAGGATATCGATAGGTAATTGATGCTCTTACGATGGTTACGTTTGCCAAGTTTGGATCTGACTAGTTTTTTTTCTCTAACCCATCAGTGTATGTGTATTTAGAGGTCATTTTACACCACAATTGCCACTAGCCTCTCCGCCTGCCCCTTTTCTCTCCATGTATCCCCACTTTGCCATGTTCACCATCATCTGACAAGATTACAGGGTAGATTTGTAAAACACCCCAATGTGGAGGGTATCACAAAAGTGAAAGCGGATGAGGGTGGGGAGGGGGTTGAAAAGAAAGAAAGATAAAAACAAAACAAGAAGCCGTCCCACAGTGTCCATGACCAATGGCTAATTCCAAAGTGGCCTGAGCCCCTAAAAGGAGCCAGTCTGATCTGGAATGATTAGTCTCCTATTGTCTGGGGCAGCTTGTGGATTGCTTCTCGAGTGCACCTCAGACGTACATAGCGGATTAAGGCGCTTACCCTCTCTCTCTGCCTAAGAGAGAGAGCATCTCTGTCAACCTGTCCCTTGGACTCCACTCCCCAGGGTGCAATACACACTCCCTCTTTATACTAAAAGACCCAAACATACAGGCACTTAGGAGTGACCAGTGTAAAGGAAAAATGTTATATTTTTCTACTTAGGCAGGCATCTTTTCCGGAACCAAGTCTAATGTATGTGTGTGTTTCTCATCACCTGCCTGTATAATAACTATACTCTAGTAATATTGTCACAATCTTGGAAATGAGCGGACCAAGGCGCAGCGTGAGTATAATTCCACATATTTAAATGAAACTAACAAAACAAAATAACAAAACTTACAAAGACCGTGAGGATGTAGTGCCCAAACACACTAACACAAACAACATCCCACAAATGCAGGTGGGGAAAAAGCCTACCTAAATATGATCCCCAATTAGAGGCAACGATTACCATCTGCCTCTATTTGGGAACCACACAAACCACCAACTTAGAAATCTATAAACTAGATAACCCCCCCAGTCACGCTCTGATCTAAACACCATAGAGAACCGAGGGCTCTCTATGGTCAGGGTGTGACAGTATCCCCCCCAAAGGTGCGGACTCCGGCCCCAAAACCTGAAACCAAATGGGGAGGGTAGGGGGGGGTGACTAGTGTCGGTGGCGGCTCCGGTGCGGGTCTTTGCCCCCGGCCAGACCACGGGTCCGGCCATGGAGCCAGGTAGAACGCCGTGCCCGGACTGGGCATCGGCGCAGAGTAGAACCACGGCCATGGAGCTAGGTTGGACGCCGCACCCGGACTGGGCACCGGCGCCGAGGAAGGCTCCGGCCATGGAGCGAGGTTGGCCGCCGTGCCTGGATTGGGCATCAGCGCAGAGGAAGGCTCCCACCCTGGAACAGGACTGGACGCCTTGCCTGGAAGCTCCGGGACCGTCGCCGGGAGATTCCGGACTGTGGACCATCACCGGAAGGTTCTGGAACGTGGACAGTCGCCGGGAGGTTCAGGACCGGGAACCGTCGCCGGAAGCTCTGGACTGTAAACTGTCGCCGGAAGCTCTGGACTGTGAATGCGCACTGGAGGCCTAGTGCGTGGAGCCGGTACAGGTGGCACCGGACTGGTTACACGCACTTCAGGGCAAGTGCGAGGAGCAGGCACAGGACGTACCGGACTGGGGAGGCGCACTTCAGGGCGAGCGCAGGAAGCTGACACAGGACGTACCGGACTGGGAAGGCGCACTGGAGGCCAGATGCGTGAAACCGGTGCAGATGGTACCGGACTCGTGTCACGCTCTTCAGCACGCCTGTACGGCAGCATTCTCATCGCTACCACCTCTCTCCAGAATCTTTCATCAAATTCCTCCTCCGACTCCCAAACAGGCTCTGGCACCCTCCTCTGCTCGACCGCCAGCTCCATGTGCCCCCTCCCCCAAAACATCTTGGGGTTTCTGTGGCTGTGGTCCCCGGTGTCGTCGCTGTCCGTCCATGCTCCTTGGCGACTCCCGCCAAGGAAGGGTCTCATGTCCTCCCAAGTCCAAAACTTCCTTACCTCATTTTCACGCTGCTTGGTCCTTTGCTGGTGGGATATTCTGTCACGATCTTGGAAATGAGCGGACCAAGACGCAGCGTGAGTATAATTCCACATATTTAAGTGAAACGAACGAAACAAAATAACAAAACTTACAAAGACCGTGAGGACGTAGTGCCCATACACACTAACTCAAACAACATCCCACTAATGCAGATGGGGAAAAAGCCTACCTAAATATGATCCCCAATTAGAGGCTACGATTACCATCTGCCTCTAATTGGGAACCACACAAACCACCAACCTAGAAATCTATAAACTAGATAATCCCCCAGTCACATTCTGACCTAAACACCATAGAGAACCGATGGCTCTCTATGGTCAGGTCGTGACAAATATTTAGCATTTACCTGTGTGTGTGTGTGTGTGTGTGTGTGTGTGTACATGTATTGTCTTAGGCCTCCTCCCTAAAGGACTACAAGCAGCTGTTTCAGGACGTGAATCTTGGCTGCCTTGGGCCTGATTACACCGCCACAGAACTTACAATGTGCCTCTTCCCACCTTATATGCAGTAGCCATACCATCATAATAATATGGTCGTGTGGCTTCCAGCAATCCTGTACACTATGCTTTACTTCATTCAGCAATCTTAAATTGAACATTTGAAGAAATTATTACTTTTAACACGTATAACTTGAAACACATATTTAACTTTAACACTTCAACAATAAGTGTTTGTTTTAATAAAACAACAATGAAGGTAGTTATAAAACAGACAACAGCAATGACTACCCATAAATCCATTTACCCAGTTAATTTTATTTGGCTGATGATCTTCAATAGTCTCTTTGTGCTTCCATTATCCCCCGCCCCTCTGTCCCTGTTTCTCATTAATGACTTGCCTCATTCTGAACAGATTAAATTGGATTTACAAAGCAAATGAGAGTATCCCTGGAAGGTTGAGTGGTATTTGGGGTCTGATGTATCTTTTGTTAATCCCTGAGAGTAAAAAGTGAGCATGTATGGCCAATTTGCACTAGATTGAGGCTACCTCTGTCTCTAGGGCCGGCCCTATTAGTGAATGATATGTGTAAATGTTGATAGGCCCGCTGAATGGTTTGTTGTATTTGGTTTTGTCGGGCGGTGTGGAGAGGCTCCGCCAAGGTATACACAAAGAGAATAGGGCCTTAAGGGAGAAATGGCTCAGTTAATTAAACCCACTCTTTTGTAATCTCCCCCTCTGCTCTCGCTCTCTGTTCTTTCACAACATGGCCCAGGACAAGAAAATGAGACGACAGAAGCTGTATTCAAATGTGATCCGTGAGCAGAACAAGAAGATAAGTAGGATTACCTTTTGCCGGACGCCAAGAACCCATTGGGCAGTGACAACAAGGACAACATGGTTCCCAGAAGGAAGGTAACAGAGAGAGAGACCGAGAGAGAATCAGAGAGAGAGAGAGAGAGAGATAGAGAGTGGGGGTGAGAGAGAAAATGACTTAGAGGTGAAGAGACAGAGACAGACAGAGAGAGAGAGTTAAAGAAAGAAAAAACAAACAGAAAGAGAGAGTACATTGCTTCATAACAAGTTCATCCATCTCATCCCAGTTTCCTCAGTCAATTTGTCCATCATCTGTCAGCTTCAGTGTATTGCAACTCCAGTCCCCACTTTTAGTTATATACAGTACCAGTCAAAAGTTTGGACACACCTGCTCATTCAAGGGTTTTTCTTTATTTTTTTTTCTTATTTTCTACATTATGGAATAAAAGTGAAGACATCAAAACTATGAAATAACACATATGGAATCATGTAGTAACCAACATTACCCTTAATGATCGGCCCCTTTTTAAAAAATGTTCACCTAAAATGACGTACCCAAATCTAACTGCCTGTAGCTCAGGACCTGAAGCATGTATATACATATTCTTGATACCATTTGAAAGGAAACACTTTGAAGTTTGTGGAAATGTGAAATTAATGTAGGAGAATAAAACACATTAGATATCGTAAAAGATAACACAAACAAATAAACATGCTTTTTCAACAACAAAAAATCATCTTTGAAATGCAAGAGAAAGGCCATACATTCAGATAGGATTTTAGGTGTAATTTAGATGTTGTCCACAAGATAGCAGCAGTGTGTGTGCAAAGTTTCATACTAATCCAGTGAAGAATTACAACACTACACAACATTTTGTATCAGGTCTGCCAGGAGTTTGCCCAAATGTGAGAAATTGGTCAATTTATACATTTTCAAGTACATAAAAATATAAAAAATGTAACTAGGCAAGTCAGTTAAGAACGAAATATTATTTATAATGACGGCCTACCCCGGCCAAACCCTAACCCGGATGATGGTGGGCCAATTGTCAAATCAAATCATATTTTATTTGTCACATACACATGGTTAGCAGATGTTAATGCGAGTGTAGCGAAATACTTGTGCTTCTAGTGCCGACAATGCAGTAATAACCAACAAGTAATCTTCTACCAATTCCAAAACTACTGTCTTATACACACAAGTGTAAGGGGATAAAGAATATGTACATAAAGATATATGAATGAGTGATGGTACAGAGCGGCATAGGCAAGATACAGTAGATGGTATTGAGTACAGTATATACATATGAGATGAGTATGTAAACAAAGTGGCATAGTTCAAGTGGCTAGTGATACATGTGTTACATAAAAATGCAGTAGATGATATAGAGTACAGTATATATGAGTATATATACATATGAGATGAATAATGTATGGTATGTAAACATTATATTAGGTAGCATTGTTTAAAGTGGCTAGTGATATATTTTACATCATTTCCCATCAATTCCCATTATTAAAGTGGCTGGAGTTGAGTCAGTGTGTTGGCAGCAGCCACTCAATGTTAGTGGTGGCTGTTTAACAGTCTGATGGCCTTGAGATAGAAGCTGTTTTTCAGTCTCTCGGTCCCAGCTTTGATGCACCTGTACTGACCTCGCCTTCTGGATGATAGCGGGGTGAACAGGCAGTGGCTCGGGTGGTTGTTGTCCTTGATGATCTTTATGGCCTTCCTGTAACATCGGGTGGTGTAGGTGTCCTGGAGGGCAGGTAGTTTGCCCCCGGTGATACGTTGTGCAGACCTCACTACCCTCTGGAGAGCCTTACGGTTGTGGGCGGAGCAGTTGCCGTACCAGGCGGTGATACAGCCCGCCAGGATGCTCTCGATTGTGCATCTGTAGAAGTTTGTGAGTGCTTTTGGTGACAAGCCCGAATTTCTTCAGCCTCCTGAGGTAGAAGAGGCGCTGCTGCGCCTTCTTCACGATGCTGTCTGTGTGGGTGGACCAATTCAGTTTGTCTGTGATGTGTATGCCGAGGAACTTAAAACTTGCTACCCTCTCCACTACTGTTCCATCGATGTGGATAGGGGGGTGTTCCCTCTGCTGTTTCCTGAAGTCCACAATCATCTCCTTAGTTTTGTTGATGTTGAGTGTGAGGTTATTTTCCTGACACCACACTCCGAGGGCCCTCACCTCCTCCCTGTAGGCCGTCTCGTCGTTGTTGGTAATCAAGCCTACCACTGTTGTGTCGTCCGCAAACTTGATGATTGAGTTGGAGGCGTGCGTGGCCAAGCAGTCGTGGGTGAACAGGGAGTACTGGAGAGGGCTCAGAACGCACCCTTGTGGGGCCCCAGTTTTGAGGATCAGCGGGGTGGAGATGTTGTTGCCTACCCTCACCACCTGGGGGCGGCCCGTCAGGAAGTCCAGTACCCAGTTGCACAGGGCGGGGTCGAGACCCAGGGTCTCGAGCTTGATGACGAGCTTGGAGGATACTATGGTGTTAAATGCCGAGCTGTAGTCGATGAACAGCATTCTCACATAGGTATTCCTCTTGTCCAGATGGGTTAGGGCAGTGTGCAGTGTGGTTGAGATTGCATCGTCTGTGGACCTATTTGGGCGGTAAGCAAATTGGAGTGGGTCTAGAGTGTCAGGTAGGGTGGAGGTGATATGGTCCTTGACTAGTCTCTCAAAGCACTTCATGATGACGGAAGTGAGTGCTAGCTAGTCGTTTAGCTCAGTTACCTTAGCTTTCTTGGGAACAGAAACAATGGTGGCCCCCTTGAAGCATGTGGGAACAGCAGACTGGGATAGGGATTGATTGAATATGTCCGTAAACACACCAGCCAGCTGGTCTGCGCATGCTCTGAGGGCGCGGCTGGGGATGCCGTCTGGGCCTGCAGCCTTTCGAGGGTTAACACGTTTAAACGTTTTACTCACCTCGGCTGCAGTGAAGGAGAGGCCACATGTTTTGGTTGCAGGCCGTGTCAGTGGCACTGTATTGTCCTCAAATCGGGCAAAAAAGTTATTTAGTCTGCCTGGGAGCAAGACATCCTGGTCCGTGACGGGGCTGGTTTTCTTTTTGTAATCCGTGATTGACTGTAGACCCTGCCACATACCTCTTGTGTCTGAGCCGTTGAATTGAGATTCTACTTTGTCTCTATACTGACGCTTAGCTTGTTTGATTGCCTTGCGGAGGGAACAGCTACACTGTTTTTATTCGGTCATGTTTCCGGTCACCTTGCCCTGATTAAAAGCAGTGGTTTGCGCTTTCAGTTTCACGCGAATGCTGCCATCAATCCACAGTTTCTGGTTCGGGAATGTTTTAATCGTTGCTATGGGAACGACATCTTCAACGCACGTTCTAATGAACTCGCACACCGAATCAGCGTATTCGTCAATGTTGTTGTCTGACACAATACGAAACATATCCCAGTCCACGTGATGGAAGCAGTCTTGGAGTGTAGAATCAGATTGGTCGGACCAGCGTTGAACAGACCTCAGCGTGGGAGCTTCTTGTTTTAGTTTCTGTCTGTAGGCAGGGATCAACAAAATGGAGTCGTGGTCAGCTTTTCCAAAAGGGGGGCGGGGCAGGGCCTTATATGCGTCGCGGAAGTTAGAATAGCAGTGATCCAAGGTTTTGCCAGCCCTGGTTGCGCAATCGATATGCTGATACAATTTAGGGAGTCTTGTTTTCAGATTAGCCTTGTTAAAATCCCCAGCTACAATGAATGCAGCCTCAGGATGTATGGATTCCAGTTTGCAAAGAGTCAAATAAAGTTTGTTCAGAGCCATCGATGTGTCTGCTTGGGGGGGAATATATACGGCTGTGATAATAATCGAAGAGAATTCCCTTGGTAGATAATGCGGTCGACATTTGATTGTGAGGAATTCTAAATCAGGTGAACAGAAGGACTTGAGTTCCTGTATGCTTTTGTGACCACACCACGTCTCGTTAGCCATAAGGCATACGCCCCCGCCCCTCTTCTTACCAGAAAGATGTTTGTTTCTGTCGGCGCGATGTGTGGAGAAACCAACTGGCTGCACCGACTCCGATAGCGTCTCTCCAGTGAGTGTACCGCCCTATGGGACTCCCGCCCTATGGGACTCCCAATCACGACTAGTTGTGATACAGCCAAGAATCAAACCAGAGTCTGTAGTGACGACTCTAGCACTGAGATGCATTACCTTAGACTGCTGCGCCACTTAGGAGCCCAACTATAGAGAACATACAAAAATGCTATGGTAATAAAAAATGTACGTTTACACCTCCAGAAGTGTCATACATGATGGATCATTAGCTTTCCTACAGAAAAGACACTAACCTCCACACATCTAGATGGCGGGAGCGGGTGGAGCCAGCAGTGGGGTCAAACTGTAGAACCCAGTTCCAACATTTGAATATAAAACTAGATTTTTTTCAAACAAAACTATGCTACATTTTATCTCTGGGACCTCAGGATGATAAATCAGAGCAAGATTACTGAAAGTAAGTACATTATTTACCTTCAGAGGTAAATGTAGCAAACCAGTTGCCGTGATAAAAGCGTTTCGTTGTTGTGCACTCAAACAATAGCATGGTATTTTTTTGTTGTAACAGCTACTGTAAATTGGACACTGCAGTTAGATTAACAAGAATTTAAGCTTTTATTTTTTATTTTACTAGGAAAGTTAGTTAAGAACAAATTCTTATTTACAATGACAACCTACCCTAACCCGGACGACGCTGGGCCAATTGTGATTCCAGTTGTGGTACAGCCTGGAATTTAACCAGGGCCTGTAGTGACGCCTCTAGCGCTGAGATGCATTGCCTTAGAATGCTGCGCCTCTCGGGAGCTTTTTGCCCATATACGTTATGTCTATGTCCTGGAATTGTCTGTTGTTTACCACGTCATTCTAGTCACATTATCGCGTATTGAGCAACAACCGTCCCGGATTAGGGACACCGATCCCTTAGAGGTTTTAAACAAATCAAAATATATTTTATATTTGAGATTCTTCAAAGTAGCCACTCTTTGCCTTGAAATTCTCTCAACCAGCTTCATGAGGAATGCTTTTTTCAACAGTCCTGAAGGAGTTCCCACATATGCTGAGCACTTGTTAGCTGCTTTTTCTTCATTCTGCGGTCTAAGTCATCCCAAACCATCTCAATTCGGTTGAGGTCGGGTGATTGTGGAGGCCAGGTCATCTGTTGCAGCACTCCATCACTCTCCTTGGTCAAATAGCCCTTACACAGCCTGGAGGTGTTTTGGGGTCAGTGTCCTGTTGAAAAAAACAAATTGTAGTACCACTAAGCGCAAACTAGATGGGATGGCGTATCGCTGAAAATGCTGTGGTAGCTATGCTGGTTAAGTGTGCCTTGAAATCTAAATAAATCACTGACAGTGTCACTAGCAAAGCACTCCCACACCATAACACCTCCTCCATGCTTCAAGGTGGGAACCACTCATGCGGAGATCATCCGTTCACAAATAGTCTCACAAAGACACGGCAGTTGGAACCAAAAATCTAAAGTTTGGACTCATCAGACCAAAGGATAGATTTCCACCAGTCTAATGCCAATTGTTTGTGTTTCTTGGCCCACGCAAGTCACTTCTTGGGGCAGCAGGTAGCCTAGTGGTTAGAGCATTGGGTCAGTAACTAAAAGGTTGTCTGGATCAAATCCCAGAGATGACAAGGTAAAAGTCTGAACAACGCAGTTAACCCACTGTTCTCTGGTAGGCTATCATTGTAAATAAGAATTTGTTCTTAACTGACTTGCCTAGTTAAATAAAAATATTCTTATTGGTGTCCTTTAGTAGTAGTTTCTCTGCAGTAATTCGACCATGAATGCCTGATTCATTCAGTCTCCTCTGAACAGTTGATGTTGTGATGTGTATGTTACTTGAAGCATTTATTTGGGCTGCAATCTGAGGTGCAGTTAACTCTAATGAACTTATCCTTTGCAGCAGAGGTAACTCTGGGTCTTCCTTTCCTGTGGCAGTCCTCATGAGAGCCAGTTTCATCATAGCGCTTGATGGTTTTTGCGACTGCACTTGAAGAAACTTTCAAAGTTCTTGAAATGTTCCGTATTAACTGACCTTCATGTCTTAAAGTAATGATGGACTGTCGTTTGTCTTTGCTTATTTGAAGTGTTCTTGCCATAATATGGACTTAGTATTTTACCAAATAGGGCTATTTTCTGTAAACCATCCGTACTTTGTCATAACACAACTGATTGGCTCAAACACATTAAGAAATAAAGAAATTCCACAAATTAACAAGGCACACCTGCTAATTGGAATACATTCCAGGGGACTACCTCATGAAGCTGGTTGAGAGAATGCCAAGATTGGGAAAAGCTGTCAAGACAACGAGTGGCTACTTTGAATAATCTCAAATATAAAATATATTTTGATTTGTTTAACATGATTCCATGTGTTATTTCATAGTTTTGATGTCTTCACTATTATTCTACAATGTAAAAAAGTATTGAAAATAAACAAAAACCCTGGAATGAGTAGGTGTGTCCAGACTTTTGACTGGCACCTATAACAATTAAATCCCCATGCACTGAGATTGTGAGTCTGAGAACGATTACGGACACGTCAACATTCTGTCGCAAAGTTGAATCGTCAAGTTCACTCAGCCATATGAAAGCCTAGTTGTTTATCAGCTCTTGCAGCTCTTCATCTCCAAACTATTCTTCTGTAACACTTTACTTAAAGCCTACAGGTATAATGCTTTATTACTTGCTATAAGCATGAGCTTTTCTGTCATCTTAAGTCTTTATAGCAAATGTTCAATTGACTCAAGGTGGCTGTTATTTAGTCAATGGGCCTGATATAGGAAATTATAAGAGCACCATACAGTCTTACAATCAATTATAATGGTATTATACTGCATCGTCATTATACCTGTCAGTGATAAATCAAATGTTACCTTTATTTCCATTGTGTTTCAGGCCCTGGAGTATGCCAGGTGCATCCTGTGGCCCAAGGTGGCGCCCCTGCCTCAGCAGACCAAGACCAGAGAGCCAGAGTGGGCCCAGGAGGGCCCCAGGGGCCACACTCGCCTCCTGGAGGGCTTCGACATATCCCAGCTGGCCACACTGGAGGCCCTGAGGAAACGGCGAGAGCAGGAGAAACAGACCGTGGCCCACTTCAAGGTGGTGCACACCATCTGACACTACGCCGGCCCAGTTACTTTACAACACACTGGAGTCACGCAACAACAGGTTTCCCCTTACAGCTGACATGGCCATTTAACTTTTGGGGAAAGGCAGTATATGGACTATATATTAATATACCTTATTGAAGTTTGAATAATATGCAAATGTTTGTACACATTTCAGATAAATAATGCTCTTGCTATTGACAATGATTCCACAATTCCTTGAATATCTCTCTGCTAATATTCCTTACAATTGCTCATGAGTCATGACTTGAGTGCACATGACCTGAAAATGTTTAATACAGCTGCTCAAGTCAATTCAGGCATAACACATATGGTTTGTTGTTGTACAATACTACACATACAGTGTTAATAGTACAATACTATATACAATCTGAGAGAACATGTACACCTTCTAAAGCTTTGTGTAGGTTGTTTGATGACAAGGAATCGGCAACTGAGTACAAAGACCATGGCTAGACCATTGGTAGAGATCTAATGGTCAAATTGTTGTCATAATGACAAAGGACACTTATGGAAACACTAAAAACATGGTGCTCTCCGCCTTTTCTCTTTTTTTTGTTTGTTTTGATAGCACTCGACATTGAAACATCCTTTGTAAATTCAACAATACATCATTAAATTGGAAAGCTTTTGGTACTGCGGGCTATATTGTCTCATTTTTGGGGGGTACTAGTCGGTAATTCACACGTTGGCATTTTATCCACATTTCCAATTTGCCCCCTTTCACCCTCTCACGCACCTGGTTGCTGCTGTTAATCTGAAATAATCTGCTCTTTTTGTTCTGTGCCTGATTATTTTCTCCCTGTATCCCCCAGTCTCTACTTCCAGATACAAATGAGTCAAACAAAGATGACCCTTTGAAGCCCACCTGATTAGGGCTCCGTAAACTAGTGATAATTTTCCCACCAATAAAACAAATCTCAAGCACCCCCCATTTCTTTAATAGAACCGTCAGATCATTATAAAAGAGCTATTTACTCCTATGTAATATTTTAATTTGATTATAGTCTCTATTTAACCCATCATGGCGTCTTTGATGCACTGTGTTTTTAGTGTTTAAGCCTCAGATGCGTGGGGGTAATAATAAATACCGGACCTTTTGAATTAATGAGAAACACTGCCTATCCAGACCAACTCTCTTTGCATCTTTCCCCCCCACCCCTCTTTTGCCATAGAAATCCAGTTAATTGAAGGAGTCTCTCACCACCACACATGAAGGGGGCTAAATTAGCATCCCTTTCTGCCGATTGGAATAGCCGGGGCAGACGCGCACGCTTTGATGTGAGGACAGCGCCTAAGTAGGCGGCAGGCCCCTGAAAATGAGCTGATGGCCCCACTATTAGGCCCAAATGCAGATGCATCCATGTGTTGCAAAACGCTTAATCTTTTAATTGATCACCTTCCGCACAGCCTATTCTCTTCAACGCTTTTTATTTTCTCTGTAAATCTGCATCACGTTTTGAAAACGACATGATTTGCTTTTCAAAGGGCGGGAGAGTGCTGTGTATCCTGTTTGGATGAGCCTGTTAATGTAAACCTTCTAAATTGATGGGGAGCTGCCTCCTGGTGCACATTTAAATGACTGAATAAATTAAATAATAGCTGGTATTGATGATTTTGGCCTGTGTGCGTGTGAGTGCGTACGTGTGTGTGTGGGTATGGTGTGTACACATGTGCATGCTTTTAAAGGCTAAGGCCCAGAAGGCTAAGGCCGGCTCTGACTGCAAGTGTGGGTATAGATGTGGGTACACAGACCCGCTAGACACTGCGGCCCCTCATGATGAGTTCAGATTTTTGTGGCCATCAAAGTTGCCCATGCCTGCTATAGATGATCACAGTTCACTAATTGAGCTATGAACAATGACCATTGAAGTTCCATTACGTTCTGATCAAACCAATGTGTTCCCAGTGGTCCCCTGGCAGTGCTCTGGCCAGGTTCTCCATGATTAGGTTTTTGGTCTCAGGGATGACCTCTATGGATTGGAATCCACCCACTCACTCTTGTTACACTACTACTTTGGGTGTGCCAGGTCATCTAGAGGTTAGAGAGGCGGTGCAGCAACCGAAGGGTCGCCAGTTCAAATCCCAAGTCTGATAGGAAAATCTTGTGGCAAGTGGCATGCGGAAAGCCATTGCACACTTGAGCAAAGCACCTAACATAATCTGCTCCAGGGGCAGACCCTGGCATGCAACTCCTTGGTGTAGGTGTTTGTGCTTCTCTGGGGTTTGGGTTAAAAGGCAAATTGTCTGAAAAGAAAATGGATAAGAAAGTATGTTTCTACTAGAGGTGATACCTAAAGAAAAATGTAGCACTCATTGCCATAGCAGAAGAAATTGGTGTAGTTACTCAAATGTAAATCATTATATTTCTATGTTTACTCACCTGTAGGCCTAAAGGGTAGTGTTTGCATGCTATTAGTGATTATTATCTAAGGTGAGTATCTTCTAAGAATGTGTACAAACAACAAACCAATTCAATGGGCCAAAGGCCCTACTGATCCTTATCATATTCAGAGAAAATGAAAAATGGGTGTGTTACGAAGGAGTTACTTTCACCAAAACATGGACATTATTTTCAATATTGTGATTTAAAACTCCCAACAATTACTGTTGTGTTTTGATTAAAACATGCTATGTGTTATTACTGTAACATCTCTGTGTATCATTCATTATACAATGAAGCGCTATCAAATCCCTTAGCCTAATTTGTCCCAATCCTTTTCTGTTTAAGGTCCAACGCAGCCATTTTTTAAAATCTCAATATCAAATCCTTTCTGGGTAACAGTTAAGTACCTTACTGCGATTGTTTTAAATTAAAATGATCATGGCGGGGGTCAAGAATGGATGCATGACAGAATATGATGCATTTGAACAACAGCATAAATACAATGAATTCACTTGTTTATGTCAAAAACAGAATGACCCCCTCCTACACATGCTGCCACTGTTTGGAACAGATTGATTATAACATTTAGAATGAGCAGCCTGCTCACAAAGGAAAGAGTGCACCAGGGAGAATGCAACAAGCATGCAGATGCAAAAAGTGAAAACACATGATCTAACTGGGGATAGGTAGCTAATATAATGTCACAAAGCATGATGTGCTAGCCAGTTAACTTTCATTCTGAAATAGCTTAATATTTATGAGTTAGACAGATATTAGTTTAGATAGACTTGAAATTGGCATGGGAGCTAACATCAGCTAGCTGTAGTTTTCTAGCTGTTTATCAGTTAGATAACTGGTTATTTGACCAAAAAAATCGACCAAATTATTTCTCAATATTTCTCAAAATGATTGTAGCTGGCTAATTGATTTGATCATGCTTTGTGATTCACCCTGTTTTATGCTGTTTTAGTCCACACAAAATGTCACCCTGCCACCTACAGTACAATATAACCTAATGAACACCACGGGGGAAACCATCAAATTTACCAGCCACATTCATGCTTTTTTGTCCTACCAGATCCGCGATGAGAAGGTTCAAGCTAGTGTATCCCTCTGTCCTTTGACTCTTGTTGGATGTAGATGACGGTTATGACAGGCTTAAATGACTGTTATAATCGTTTATTTACAAGTTAATTACACCTTGCTTTTTGCTTTAGCGCCATCGGTACCTGATAGCGCAGATCTAGCCTCACGTGCAGAAGTAAGCCATCTGGCTCTAGAGACTCATTGCGAGGGAGACTAGATCAGACCCAAAAGTTCTGAATGAGCGCACATGTGAATGACCAAGGACCGTGCATTTACTTTGACTGTTACATTTTATGCTATGAAATCCGGCCAAACAATCCAAGCAATGTTCGCACAGCCTATGTGCTCGTGGAGCTGCTGTTGCTGGCAGTCACTGAGGGGCAGAGTAGTTAGTAACATAACAGCTTGTTGTGAACAATATATTTTGCAAACAAAAAAATGTACACATTTACTGCACTCTTGAGCATTTAAAACACAAGCCATGAATTATATATAGAGTTTTAATAATACAAAAATATCAAATCGACCTACTGGGCCACACTAAGATTTCATGAATCAATGCATATTGTTTTCAAGTGTGGCAGTGGTGTGCAAAAGCTGACAAAATTCCAGGACTGAAGGCTTCTGAATTACTTGCTTTTATCCTGAAATCTTTCCTTACTTCCAGAAAATAATTATGTTTTACAACATTCCTTAAATGTTCATAAAATTCTCTGAACAAATCAGCTGACTTGGGTGTCAAATGTTGTTTGTTTGGAGCTGGTGGCCTCAATTCATATTCTACCATGGAGAGGCAAAGACCAATGGTTGGTTTACTTGTAATTTCCCCAACATTGTGCACACAGTATTTGAGTTAAATATCTGTCCAAATGTCTCCATTTAGCTTAGCATTCCAATTTTCCAAATGTCCCAAATTAGCTTACATTGAGCGCAATGTTTTTGTGACAGACCCATGTTTTCTTGAGCCGGCTGCTTGAATCAGTGGGTGAATTCTATTATGCTGAGCCGCTGGGCATCGGTCTATGGCCCTTGACGTGAACGGGCAAAACCTGTGAGGGAGGAGCACCTTTCCCAAATCGAAAAGTAATCTGCACAGATTGATCATGTTGTCAACAAGGCAGCATTGGGTATCGTCCAGAAACATACATCTCTTTCCCATAAAACGATTGTTTTCATTTTCTGATTAGTTTTCGTTGGGAAGACAGATAAAGCGTTTTTATCAAAATCAATCACTTTCGCATGTGAAAACACAGAATCCTACTCATGAATCATTGTGCTTAATTACGTCACTTTTGTTTTGAGCCGATTACGCCGTGGGCTTTGAAGGGGGCACTTTCACGCCAGAGATGCAGCCCGTTCCGAAACGAAAGCAATCAACTTTCATCCGGTGCAAAACACGCCCGGGACAGATTATTCGAATCCCCTCACTGGTGCTGGTGTGCCTCATCAGCCTTTTGTGCGCGTCTTCTCTTACTGCTCCTTTCAAGACATGTGGTGATCCAGTAGGCCTAGCAGTAACCAATAATAGCCTAACTCAAGTTCAATAAAAGTCATGACAATGTTTATGAATAGCTACCGCTCTACGTTTACATGCAACAACTATTTGTTATTGTATGATTAAGTATTTATTTTATTCCACAGCGGGGTCCCAGCTACCAAGGCGTCTACCACAGCATGAGCACATTTAACAGATAGCCTCCGATTAACATCTCCTCCACTGCTAAGATCTTACGATGTATCTTTGGTAGCCGAGCTGTTTAACATAGCATTTGTTAGTAACGTGATCCAGACTATTCGTAGAGCAGCCAAAGTGCATCGTTAGATGCTGTTTTGCCCTTCTGCATCACTTTATCTACAGAAGATCTCCGCTAAACATTGAATGAAGATTATTATATCTGCCTGACTGACCGCAATAACCTCAGAACTAAGTTGGCTACAATTACAAAGCTCAGTGTTTGCACTTGTTACAAAAAAAGTGAAAGATTAAACGATGCTTCAAATTAAAACCGACATGACTTCGTTAAACGATAAATTGGCTACATGTGCCTATTTCAATCATATTGAGTTACATTTTGTCAATAGGCTACTGTCTGTAATTGTAGCTTCAATACGGTTCATGACGTGTGACAAGATGTGCGCAGTGATATGCCAATCTGTTAGTTAGTGCATTAGTATTGGGTAAGCATAATTAGCCACCTCAATATTTGCAGCAACAGGTGGTAATATTTCTCTAGGAGCTGATCCTTCGTCGGTAATTTTGAATAATTATAATGTTACGGTAGATTTGAATGGAGAAAGCTGATCTGAGAGCAGCGCTACTTTTCTTTCGAGCCTATCAATATCGACACATGGTCTAATGACGCACTTAGCGAACGGCTTCTCTACGTGCATGTTTGGGAAACACTGTTTGGCTCGTAAATAACGATGCCTTGGGTAGCCTACGATCATCGAAATTCTTAAATTACACCGAAACTGGGAAACGAGGCCCTGATTATTCAAGCAGGTGGGTTATTTTAGTAAAACGCTATTACAGCTGACCTCTCACGATACGGCCGGGGAATTTCCTGTAAGCCTAAGGTTGGCTATGTGAATGTCGAAAGGCCTATGCAAAAATAATAGGCTACTTAAAAATATTCGTATAACCATCATTCGTAGCTATTATTAATTAATGATCATTATTCGAAATATTATTAAAGTACAAAGAGGTCGTAGAATCGGACTGCCAGGAAATAATCATTGGCTATAATTGCTTTTCAAAAGTAGGGTTCGGCATACTTCCGAAATATAATGAGTTATGGATAGGTATTCCAAGAAACTATTTCAATGAAATACAAATATTCTATTCAAATAGTTAAATCTCTAGTGTCCTATAAAGATTGACTTATTGACTAATAACTAACTAATACTAAAGTATTAATGGCATTAAATTGAAACATTGGTCAGTTCATCCAAGTTTATAGGAAAATGCAACTGCAATCCCTTAGCCTAATAATAAAACGGCAAATGTACATGATAAATGGTACAGGCTAAACAATTAGTTATGTTTATCATGCACGTTTTAATAGTAAAGCAATAACACTTCAAAAGGCATATGCTGCAACATACTTCGATTACCAGAACGAAAGTGCAAAAAAAAGGGTAAAAATGTGACATGCTGAAATTAAGAGCTAAATTGTTTTTGTTTATCAAAGTAGGAACATACAAATGTATTTTCTCACAGATTGTCTCCCAAAATAATCAACTGGTCCTGCATGGGTAAACGTAAGTCGTCTGCATAACTGGTGGCTTCAAACATTCACCAAAAAACTATCTTCAGATGAAAATGACTGTTTTTTGTTTGATTCGAAAATGATATTAATAATAATGATAATAATATCCTAATAATGAACATGGCTTCAGATTATATTTTGTAGGCCTATGTACAATTGTTTGACATGATGCATTTTACACAGCCACGGAAAATATAAATATAGACAGCCTAAAGGGAATGTGTAGTGAGTGACATATTACGCATATACGCTTGAATAAATAATACTTTGCATTATTGTCATTGATTTGTTTAAAAAAGCAATATATTTCATATGTAGCCTAAAATACACGATTCAATATTGACATTTACACTGGGTTATGGCTATTTGTTTTTAAAACAACTTGCCACTTGCACTATAGTGAACGTTCTGGCGAGCAAATATCATCCTCGATATCAACATCGTCCTCATTTTCCTCTAACATGTATGAGTCTGGGTCGATTCCACTGTTAACATCATCTGTGTTTTTTTCGTTGAGTTCACTCTCACTTGAGTTCTCCATGGATCTATCTATGTCATTCGGATTTTTCTGGTCGTCTTGTGTTTTCCTCAGTTGCTTTTTATGCTTCATCCTTCTGTTTTGAAACCATGTTTTCACCTGTGTGACAAGGGTGGAATATTTCATAAACTTGCTTTGCAGCACAATGCGACCATCCCGAAAGGTATGATTAGTGTGATGTAGTTTAGGTTTCTTACCTGGGTTTCTGAGAGACTTAACGCTGTTGCCAACTCCACTCGTTCTGGTGTGGATAGGTACCGTTGTATCTCAAATCTCTTTTCCAGACCAGATAATTGCGAATCCGAGAAGACCGTTCTCGCCTTCCTTCGTCTGCAATGCTTGCCCGGTAACTCCGGATGATGCTGAAATAACCCCGGCATTTGCATCCCTGTGAAATATATAAGTCATTCAACATTGAAATTGCCACACAACTTTTGCAATTATATTAACAGTTTAATTGTTAAGTTAAATTCAATGTACTCCATGCAATTTCTCCACACTGTAGAATATTACTTTAGGGCCTCGTTATATTTAGCACAACATTATATAATAGAATATGATTTTTTTTCTGATTGAGTTGGATTTATTCGAACACGTTTTGCACTAACTTTTACGCATGAATTGGCCAATGTACCTGTTGCAAAACGCCCAAGACCACTCCATCGTTTTGTCAGGCTGTTAGGATTGGTAGACTACTAAAATGGAAATTATACATGCACCAACATTATGAAATAGCATCCTTTTGGAATTAAATTATTATAGGCCTAATGAAATGTCGACGTTGTCTTAGCTGTTCTTGCACTCTGTAACTGCCTTCGCTTCATTGAATGCATGAACCAATCCAGTGCCTTCCTACTTACCAGACGTGAAGAAATACTGGTGATGGTCCGGCTTGTGTAGATGATGGTGCGGGTGAGGCGCTAGTATCGGAGTGGGCATCAGTGGGTATCCATATTCTAGGAGAGGCATCCTGGAAGCCAGAGAGCTTGAGAACGGCAAGTGGAATACCTCTCTCAGGGGCTTTGGTTTGTGTAATAAAATATCTTCGATGAAGAACGACGTTGACCTCTGGGCTGGCATCTGAGGCACCGGGGACGTGTAGTTCAGATTCATCTTATATCTCTGAAAACACCTTCACAATTGAGTCCGTGTGGTGTTGATTTTCTGTGCACCCTAACAAACCAAGGAAGAGAAGCACTAAACTTCTTGCCTCCGTCTCCTCAGTCTCAAACGCTAGAATGGTCGTCAGTGTGGCAGCCAGTGAGTGGTGCCAGGTAGATTAGCCTACTATTTATTCAGAGGGAGGTAGATTACTATTTATCCAAGTGGAGCGACTGTGGCAAATTATAAAACTGATTTGTAATCAGCCAATAGCACGCCGGTGGGGCGGAGAATGGAATTAGTTGTGTATGGATTAATGATTGTGACGACGGAGAGGGAGGGTCGCTCGCCATGGTGCTGAAACAGCCTTCCCACCGGAGCCCTGCAGTCTTTCCCTCCTGCACCTCAGTCAAACTTGCTTTCATTTGTCCCCTTTCCAGTGAATATAAACTATAGACATATATCCTACTGTTTTAAGCCGTTAGACTATTATTTATATTGTCATATTACCAGTGTTTTTTTTTAAATAAACAACATCAACGTTTACAACAAGGCATATGCTACACAATTAGGCAACACGAATGATTAACAACTGGAGGTGATTTGTATAACGTTTCACGTTCTATATGTAGCATATCTTATCATGTTTAAATGACCTCAATAGGTGGGATTGCTGTTGGCATTCCCAAATATACGACAGAAAACTAACATTTACTGATCTGAATAGCATTTTATTTTTGTGCAACAGTTCCTACCTGTTGTTTCCCTAATACCTAGTAGGGTGTCTGTCTCCTACTATCTTTTCATAGTCATCCCCCGGATCACTGATGCGGGGGATGACAGGTGTATTTGCTAATTCCGCCATAAATTGGCTGTAATTGTTGGTATTAAAATCTGGGAGAGTACAAGTGGTGCTCCTTCGCCATTTAAGCGACGGAAGCCTTAATTTGTTGATATCGTGTTGTCATCACATTTCCAATCACGCTAGCTAATGTGAAAGTGTCTTAATGCAGGCAGTATTCTCGCTGCAATGCTATTAGGCAATTAGGGGAGATGTTAGAGCGGAAGTAGTAATCCTTGGGCGCGAGGACAGGATTTCCATTTGATCAGGTAGGCATAACAAATTAATTACTGAATTCAATTACTCACGAAAGTGCATTACTGCGCCAAATCTAAAACACGTCCTCCATATGCATGAGCTTATATAAGGAAAATGCGTGTAGACCTTGCAAATTACTCAAAATGTCAGTTTAAAGATTTTGGAAATGTGACAGATTTAGACACTGTTTTAGTTTGTGTTTCTTTCCCTGAGTCCATACATCACAGAGTACACTTTTATGGCTACCACACAATTAGACAGTTGAAGGAGTGAAATGGAAGAGTGAACAGAGACATTAAGTGATGTAAATATAACATGACTTGAAGAGCTTAGCTCACTTTGGTAATGCTCTCGATGCCTATTTTATTACATTTTTATATATGGCCTATCTGTAGAAGGCTATTTGGATAAACATCTGTTGAAGATAATTGGCATATAGGACAAATTATCTGTCTGAAAAAAACTTGCAAAGCATTTTAGGCCTATTATTTTAAATGTCAAAGTCTTTCCAGATAAATTGTGGACTAATACGCGAAGGCCTCGGATGCACGTGCATCTCCTCTATCCTTAAAGGTCCATCATGGTAGCTAGTTGCTTTTAGATGAAAATGAGAAAGTAATTGAACAAATGACAATTACATCGTCTTTGCACGGATAGTCAATAGGATCCGTTCCGTTCTTAAGGTGGGGTTAAGCTGCTTTAACAGCCAACTTCATCAAGTAAAATGTGGTGCCTGGGAGCCATTGCGTCACTCTAAAGTAAGTGGCGTATTATTTTCGTTCGATAAGAGGCTTGCAGCATTGCATTTTGGTAATACGTCGGTTAGCTTCAAAGACGACTGGTCATTCTTAGCAGTTACAATATTTATTGATCTGGTAACAAGAGAAATCAAATTCAATCTAGTGGAAATAAGTAGTTTTTGTTGTTGTTGCAATTCATCTTTGTTTCATGTCAGGGTTAACATCACGCACCAGTGGCTCGGGCGCATGGATAGGTTCTATTAGATCATTACGTTTCAGTGACTTTTTGGCATCAATAAGATGATTGATTGTGAAACACCAGAGGACATTGTTATGTCATATTAATTTAAATATGTGTCAATTTTTCCAACACCTTTATCTCAAAACATGGTCCTATAGGCCTAAACCAACATTTCCCAAACTCGGTCTGGGGACCCCAAAGGGTGCACATCATGTTTTTTTTGCCGTAGCACTACACAGCTGATTTAAATATTCAACTCATCCTCAAGCTTGAATATTTGAATCAGCTGTGTAGTGCTAGGGCGAAAAACTAAATGTGCACTCCTTGGGGTCCCCAGGTTTGAGTTTGAGAAACGCTGGCCTAAACATTTCTGACATCCATCAATTAACTCCGGTCAATGTTTAACCAATCGAAGTGACATCTTCACACAAATTTCACACACAATATGGCTGTGTTTTCACAGGCAGCCCAATTCTGATATTTTGCCTTAATTATTGACAAAAGAGCTGATCTGGTTGGTCAATAGAGCAATTAGTGGATAAACAATCAGAATTTGCCTGCCTGTGTAATCGCAGTATGTGTTTTGCGAATATGTATACCTGGCACCAGTACACCATCTTGCATGCAATATATTTGGTTTCCTTGTAAGCCTATATGACATCTGGGTCTTCCACTTAACCAATCCTGTTAGCCTGGACAAAATATAATTCATAATGTTGTACAAGAATGCCTGCCACAAGAGCACAACATTGGTGTATGATCCAAACACATACATGTTTTTTTTTACATAGTTCAACATAGCAACTTGTTGTGCATCCTCTACATACTATACTAAAATAATTAAAAAGATGTACACATGAAAAATACTATGTTTTTCTGCTGTAGGCTGACCCTGGACAGTAATGTTGTATAATTTCTTGATGCCTCCCAAACTCTGCTAAAGCGCTAACTAGGTTGTTATAGCTATTCCACAATATGGATTGTCATACCTGGAGACAGTGCATCTGTCACAATTTCTTTTAGGTACTTGGATCACTTAACTTGACCAGATATGGGATAGTTTGTCTGTATATATCATATCAGACCTGTAGAGTCAAAATGGGCAATATGTCTGACGTGTAAAAATGGGCCATGCAAATATAAAAGAACAAGCATTTAATCATTGAAAAGGTGACACGTTTACGCCCAACGTCCTTTATTCATATAATTTAAATTCTATAATCCATGTTCCAAAAGTAAATAGTGGGTTGATCCATCTTGACTCTCAAATACGGGGAACAGCCACAAGTCAGTGGCTCTCAAAATCATAAGATATTGATGATCATTTCTGAAGTCTTCTAGTGAGAGTTTGAGTTTCTGGGGCATTCGTGCATCCGATAGGCACACATATAGAATATACCTTTATAAAAAAAAGACAAAGACATCATGTTGTACTTTTGCGCACACACACATACATTGAAGGACCTAGACCAAAATGATATAAAACACAATTCAGCTGCCATTAAAGATTCTATATTCCAAAAAAGCAGATAGTCTGTAAGGAGATTGAAGCATGTTGAAGTAAATAGGAGCTGTACATATTCAATCTGGAATCGATGTAGCACACATTTGTTCTTAATGAATTACCTGGCTGAATAAAGGTTAAATAAATATAACAAAAATATATTATTCCTTGATAATACTCTTGGGTCCGTATTCACAAAGCGTCTCAGAGTAGGAATGCTGATTTAGGATCCCCCCCCCCCACACTTTATTAATTAGGATTAAAAGGCAAACTGATCCTAGATCAGCAGTCATTTGCTCTGAGACACTTTGTGAATATGGGCCCTGGATTGACCATTGACTATAATACATTTTCTTAAATAAAACATTTGTTCACAACTGAATGTTATGTGGGGAGTGTGACCAGTGATGTCTTGGTTTTACCTGAAAAGAAGGTTAGCACCACTGACACCCAGCCGATGATGTAGGACCAGGAGAACCTCCAGTTGCCATAGCGTTTACCATAGTAATTAATCGTCACACCAGTGTATACTGCCATTGCTAGCAACACGAAAAAGCCTGGAGAGAGAGAGGAGATCAAACTACTTAATGTAACATTACATCATTTAATGATGGCATCCACAGGCATCCATGTTTTTGCATTCTTTGATTCTTAAAAGAGTTTCATGTGTTATGTTTTAACATGGAAATGATTATGCACAATCATTTAGTGAACAGTTTGCATTGGGGGAGGCCCTGTGTTAAACTCACCTGCATGTAATTCTCACAGAAACCACTTTATGTCACCTCATATCCCTCCCAGCTGCCTCTACTTTTGCTCAACTAAATATTTCATCTGTCTCATTTCAACTTGGGAAGTCACTCCAACAAAACGAGGATGAGGTACATTGATCTTATATTTGTTATTTAGAAAAAGTTATATTTAATCTAATGAAGTTAAATCTGTAAACATTTGTGTGTATATATATATATATGTATATATATATATACATGATATATATATATATATATATCATGGGGGAGCCTAAAGATAAATCTTTCACTTGATTAGAGATACATTTTTAAATCAGTTTTTGATAAAGTAGTAACACTTAAAGTTAGCAAGTTAGCATGGGCAGTGACACGTTTTTTATTGTTTTGTACTTCTATACTTGATTTGAATGATACATACTGTCAGCTTTAATTTGAGGGTATGTTCATCCATAAAATGTGAACCGTTTAGAAAATTACAGCACTTTTTGTACATAGTCCTTCCATTTAATGGAACCAAAACTATTTTGACAAATTTACTTACAGTGCCTCTAGAAAGTATTCAAACCCCTTGACATTTTCCACATTTTGTCAAGTTACAGCCTGAATTTAAAATATATTAAATTTAGTTTTATTTTTTCACTTGCCTACACACAATACCACACAATGTCAAAGTGGAACTGTGTTAAAAAAAAAAATCTACAAATTAATAAAAGATGTTAAGCTGAAATGGCTTGAGTCAATAAGTATTCAACCCATTTGTTATGGCAAGCCTAAATAAGTTCAGGAGTAAACATTGGGGGAACACTTTATTTAACACCTAGCATCATAACACACCATGACATGGTCACAACCATGTCATAAAATGTCATAACAGCTGATATAACCTGTCATAACATTGTCATAACACTGTCATGACACAGACTTTTTGTGACAAATATTGCAATATTTTATGGCTGGTTATGAGAAAACCTACCACAAAAGGCAAACCATTCCAATCTACTTGTAAATAATATGTTATATAACATTTCCTAAAATTGGCAATTTTTTACCATTGTCATTGTACCAACATTTGCCTAGCCCAATGCTCTGTCGCTGATGACTGGGTTGAATGCAGGAGCAGGACAAAACACCCTCTTTGGGACTTATGACTGACATATGGTCATGTAAGTGATAGGCCTATCTGGCTTATATTATTAGCCTTACAGCAACAACACATTTTCTGTGATAGATTCTATAAATGTCCATATTTTGTAATCAAAGTTAGTTTGTTCACAACAATTTTATTGTAGTTCTCCATGGTGTTGCTTTAATATACATGTATAATTAGTGCTACCACTAGGGGGAGACATTCAAACTGTTAGCAGCAGGCACGCACCTCATTCATTGGAAGAAGAGAAACAGGATGAGAAGCCAAGTGGAAAATGTTTAATTGTCCATGTCTCATTCATCTTGTCTTCTGGTTTATAACATTTATAAACATTTATAGCGATAACATGTTTATTACAAAATTATGAGATTTCTTGTCATTTTGATGGATAATTTAAGTGTTTTGACAGTGGAAATGGAGTGAGATTTTCCACTTCATATGAGCTAGCTAACTTTGTATGTAAGTCAATGAGACAAGATGACATCTCGGGTTAAATGTGTTTTCGTTAAAACATTTTGGCTCTTAAATGGTTTTCTTTTTTGACAAAAGATGGCTTGTATTAAGTGTATTTACATGAGTACATATGAACCACGCGAATGATATGTATTTAAGAAGGTTACTTTTTAATGAAATGTGTGTCTAACGGGGGTGCTGTGAGCGTTATTTAAGAGGTAGGGTTCCAGAAGTTTTGGAAGATGGGCAGGGACTCAGCTGTCCTGACTTTAAGGGGAAGGTTGTTCCACCATTGGGGTGCCAGGACACAGAAGAGCTTTGACTGGGCTGAACTTGAGTTGCCCTCCCGTAAGGGTGGGAGAGCAAAGAGACCAGAGGTGGCAAAACGTGCTCGGGTTGGGATGTAGGGTTTGAGTATAGCCTTAAGGTAAGGTGGGGCAGTTCCCTTTGCTGCTCCGTAGGCAAGCACCAGGGTCTTGAAGATGATGGAAGCCAGTGGAGGAGCAGGTGACATGGGAGAACTTATGCAGGTTGAACTCCAGGCGGACTGAGGCATTCTGGATAAGTTGCAGGGGTTTGATGGCACAAGCGGGGAGCCCAGCTAACAGAGCGTTGCAGTAGTATAGATGGGAGATGACAAGTGCTTGGATTAGGACCGGCGCCGCTTCCTGTCTGAGGAAAGGTCGTACTCTATGGATGTTGTAGAGCATGAACCCGCAGAAGCGAGATACTGCTTTGATGTTTGCAGAGAATGACAGGGTGTTGTCCACGGTCACACCAAGGTTCTTTGCACTCTGAGTTGGACACTGTGGAGTTATCAACTGTGATGGAGAGATCTTGGAGCGAGCAGGCCTCCCCAAGGAGGAAGAGCAGCTCCGTTTTGTCGAGGTTGAGTTTAATGTGGTGAGCTGACGTCCAAGCTGAGATGTCTGCCAGGCACACAGAGATGCGTGTCGCCACCTGGGTGTTGCTGTTGTTTTTTTTGTCATCCTATTTTTTATAAATTGTATGACACTGTCACCATAAAGCATTATGACCATCCTGTGTCACTTTACTTGGACTAAGAAAATACACTTTATGACACTGTCATAAATGACCAGGGTTGGGAAGTAACAGATTACATGTAAACTCTAACTGTAATCTGTTACTTTACCCGCAAAAATATTGTAATCAGATTAGATACTTTTGAAAAACGAGTTGATTACTTTGAGGATTACTTTTGAATCCCGAAAGGGTGTTTGCATAAAAAAAATCTTTGACACTTCTCTGTTTTCTCAATGTGATTCAAATCAGCATTGAAAAAATGTGCACGTTTAAATTTGTTCAATGTGAGTGAGTCTGACCATAAGTCAGAGACCAATCGGCTTTTGTAGGCTACAGTCCAAGTTATGCCCTTCCAATGGTGGGACTGCTGTCGGCATCCAAAGATTATCCAACTTGAATAAACACTTGGAGGTAAGGAGGGCAGCAATGGTTTAGTCTACGGCGATACGCATATCACTTATTATTGACATCTATACAGAGCATTGATGTGAATCCCACTGCTGCTCTCTCATTTAGCTATTTGTGCCTTACGGCTTGTGATTGTTGTGGATGGCTGTTCACAAATCTAAATTTGCATTTGAACCCAATCATACAAGAAGTTTAAACTGCCTAACAATCCTTGTTTTTGAAACCAGTGTACAGCTAGTGAAAAATGCACTCTTTCAACAGTTGCATAGTGCGAATCCCAGCCTATGGAATAAAAATGAGGCTTTTGTTGCTTAATCTAATTCACGTTGATAAAAAAATCCATAGGCCTAATGGACACATGCTCAAACTCACACAGTTTTGATAGACTGAAAGGGGCAATCTGTAGTTGCTACATCCATTTTTGGACTTATACAGTGCCTTGCGAAAGTATTCGGCCCCCTTGAACTTTGCGACCTTTTGCCACATTTCAGGCTTCAAACATAAAGATATAAAACTGTATTTTTTTGTGAAGAATCAACAACAAGTGGGACACAATCATGAAGTGGAACGACATTTATTGGATATTTCAAACTTTTTTTAACAAATCAAAAACTGAAAGATTGGGCGTGCAAAATTATTCAGCCCCTTTACTTTCAGTGCCGCAAACTCTCTCCAGAAGTTCAGTGAGAATCTCTGAATGATCCAATGTTGACCTAAATGACTAATGATGATAAATACAATCCACCTGTGTGTAATCAAGTCTCCGTATAAATGCACCTACACTGTGATAGTCTCAGAGGTCCGTTAAAAGCGCAGAGAGCATCATGAAGAACAAGGAACACAACAGGCAGGTCCGAGATGCTGTTGTGAAGAAGTTTAAAGCCGGATTTGGATACAAAAAGATTTCCCAAGCTTTGAACATCCCAAGGAGCACTGTGCAAGCGATAATATTGAAATGGAAGGAGTATCAGACCACTGCAAATCTACCAAGACCTGGCCGTCCCTCTAAACTTTCAGCTCATACAAGGAGAAGACTGATCAGAGATACAGCCAAGAGGCCCATGATCACTCTGGATGAACTGCAGAGATCTACAGCTGAGGTGGGAGACTCTGTCCATAGGACAACAATCAGTCGTATATTGCACAAATCTGGCCTTTATGGAAGTGGCAAGAAGAAAGCCATTTCTTAAAGATATCCATAAAAAGTGTCGGTTAAAGTTTGCCACAAGCCACCTGGGAGACACACCAAACATGTGGAAGAAGGTGCTCTGGTCAGATGAAACCAAAATTGAACTTTTTGGCAACAATGCAAAACGTTATGTTTGGCGTAAAAGCAACACACCATCCCCACTGTCAAACATGGTGGTGGCAGCATCATGGTTTGGGCCTGCTTTTCTTCAGCAGGGACAGGGAAGATGGTTAAAATTGATGGGAAGATGGATGGAGCCAAATACAGGACCATTCTGGAAGAAAACCTGATGGAGTCTGCAAAAGACCTGAGACTGAGACGGAGATTTGTCTTCCAACAAGACAATGATCCAAAACATAAAGCAAAATCTACAATGGAATGGTTCAAAAATAAACATATCCAGGTGTTAGAATGGCCAAGTCAAAGTCCAGACCTGAATCCAATCGAGAATCTGTGGAAAGAACTGAAAACTGCTGTTCACAAATGCTCTCCATCCAACCTCACTGAGCTCGAGCTGTTTTGCAAGGAGAAAAGGGAAAAAAATTCAGTCTCTCGATGTGCAAAACTGATAGAGACATACCCCAAGCGACTTACAGCTGTAATCACAGCAAAAGGTGGCGCTACAAAGTATTAACTTAAGGGGGCTGAATAATTTTGCACGCCCAATTTTTCCGTTTTTGATTTGTTAAAAAAGTTTGAAATATCCAATAAATGTCATTCCACTTCATGATTGTGTCCCACTTGTTGTTGATTCTTCACAAAAAAATACAGTTTTATATCTTTATGTTTGAAGCCTGAAATGTGGCAAAAGGTCGCAAAGTTCAAGGGGGCCGAATACTTTCGCAAGGCACTGTAAATTATATATACTGTAGACTACCGTTCAAAGTTTGGGGCCACTTAGAAATGTCCTTGTTTTTGAAAGAAAAGCACATTGTTAATGTTGTAAATTACTTTTGTAGCTGGAAATGGCTGATTTTTAATGGAATATCTACATAGGCGTATAGAGGCCCATTATCAGCAACCATCACTCCTGTGTTCCAATGGCATGTTGTGTTAGCTAATCCAAGTTTATCATTTTAAAAGGCTAATTGATCATTGGAAAACCATTTTACAATTATGCTAACACAGCTGAAAACTGTTGTGCTGATTAACGAAGCAGTAAAACTGATCTTCTTTAGACTAGTTGAGTATCTGGAGCATCAGAATTCACTGGTTTGATTAGAGGCTCAAAATGGCCAGAAACAAATAACTTTCTTCTGAAACTCATCAATCTATTCTTGTTCTAAGAAATGAAGGCTATTCCATGCGAGAAACTGCCAAGAAACTGAAGATCCCGTACAATGCTGTGTACACCAGTCTCAATGTCAACAGTGAAGAGGTGACTCCCGGATGATGGCTTTCTTGGCAGTTGCAAAGAAAAATCCATATCTCAGACTGGCCAATAAAAATAAAAGATTAAGATTGTCAAAAGAACACAGACACTGGACAGAGGAACTCTGCCTAGAAGGCCAGCATCCTGAAGTCGCCTCTTCACTGTTGACGATGAGACTGGTGTTTTACGGGTACTATTTAATTAAGCTGACAGTTGAGGACTTGTAAGGCTTCTGTTTCTCAAACTAGGCACTCCAATGTACTTGTCCTCTTGCTTAGTTGTGCACCGGGGCCTCCCACTCCTCTTTCTATTCTGGTTAGAGACAGTTTGCGCTGTTCTGTGAAGGGAGTAGTACACAGCGTTGTACGAGATTTTCAATTTCTTGGCAATTTCTCGCATGGAATAGACTTAATTTCTCAAAACAATAGACTTGACGAGTTTCAGAAGAAAGTTATTTGTTTCTGGTCATTTTGAGCCTGTAATCGAACCCACAAATGCTGATGCTCCAGATATTCAACTAGTCTAAAGAAGGCCGGTTTAATTGCTTTGTTAATTAGAACAACAGTTTTCAGCTTTGCTAACATAATTGCAAAAGGGTTTTCTAATGATAAATTCGCTTTTAAAATGATAAATTTGGATTAGCTAACACAACGTGCCATTGGAATAATGGTGCCATTGGAATAATGGGCCTCTGTACCTATGTAGATATTCCATAAGCAAATCAGTTGTTTCCAGCTGCAATAGTCATTCACAATGTCTACACTGTATTTCTGATCAATTTTATGTTATTTGAATGGACGAAAAATGTGCTTTTCTTTCAAAAACAAGGACATTTCTCAGTGACCCCTTTTGAACGGTGGTGTATATCCATTGATTCTTGAAGAATATAACTTATAAATGCCTCATGAGCTTAGTTCAACTGTCACATTCCATGAGAACCCAAAATATGAGCTTGTTTTTCTCCAATGTTTGTAAACATTGTAAATGTAAACAAACATGGTATAGTCATAACATGGTTAAAACACAAATTTTGATGTCATGGAAGGTTGATTAATCTGAACAGAGTCAGCGGCAGCCATTTTGCCATTGTTTCATCTGTGGATTTACCCTTTAAACAGCTGCATATTATCAAGATATCAAAGTGTCACCAACAAAAAGGTAAGCGATCGGCCTATAGCAAATGCAGCATATGGCATTCATTTTTCACATGTAAATAACACGTTTCAGTAGTGCTCAAAGCAGGCCATTCCATGAGCGCAGCATTTCTTTTTCAAATCAATGAGCCCAATCAGTCCTCCATGACATCAAAATCATAAACAACAGAGTAGGGCTGGCTAATAAGTCCTTAGTTTTGGGGTTATGCTCAGGTAAAACAATTTTGCTAATCTATACTTCCATATTTCCAAGTCCTATTCTTGAAGATCAAGGGGTCGTTAATCAGAATGACTGAAATTCTGATAGACTTTGGTTTTGAATGTAAATATATAATTTCACTATTATATGTAGTAAAAAGAGATGAGTTAGAAGAAGCCTACATAACCAAACCATAAAGTAAAATTGAACATCCATATATGGCCAGCTATGTAAACTTAAACATTGATTTATCCTGCAATAGATGTCGTTCAATTGTTAACATACATTTTTGTCTTCTTCTAATGGGTCTTTAGGGGAAAGTAATCTGTAACTGAATGTAATCAGATTACGTTACTGAGTTTGGGTAATCCAAAAGTTACATTACTGATTACAATTTTGGACAGGTAACTAGTAACTGTAATCAATTACATTTAGAAAGTAACCTACCCAACCCTGATTATGACTATCTTGTGTCACTTTACTTGGACAAAGAAAATACACTTTATAGCACTGTCAAGAAGCATTATGACCATCATAATCCTATAAGCCAGATAGGTATATCATATACATGCCCTTATGTCAGGCATCAGTCACAAAGAGGGTGTCTTTTCCTGCTCCTGAAATCTGCTCCTGCATTCATCCCAGTCATCAGAAACAGAGCATTGGGATAGGTGCATGTCTGACATCAATGTGTGCACAATTACAATGATAATGTAATATGGTACATTTCTGAAAATGTTATATAACAATCATACTGTTTACAAGTAGGCTATGGTGTAATGGAAAGGTTTGCCTTGTGTGGTAGGTTTTATGAGTTTTGACACTCTTATGTAGGTGTCATAACCAGCCATAAAATAATGCAATATATGTCACAACAGGTCTAAATATATGTGTCATGACAGTGTTATTACAATATTGTGACAGGATATGTTAAGTTTTGTCAGCTGTTATGACATATTATGACATGGTTATGACCGTGGCATAACGTGTTGTGACGCTAGGAGCGAAATAAAGTGTTATCAACATTTGCTTAAGGCATAGGGGGCAGCATTTACACTTTTGGATAAATAGCGTGCCCAATTTCAACTTCCTGCTACTCATGCCAAGAATATAAGATATGCATATTATTAGTAGATTTGGATAGAAAACACTCTGAAGTTTCTAAAACTGTTTGAATCATGTCTGTGAGTATAACAGAACTTATGTAGCAGGCAAAACCCTGAGGACTAACCGTTCAGATTTCTTTTTTTTAGGTCTCTGTCTGTTCAGTTCTCATTGGCAAACGCTATTTCTTAGGCACTGGTTTTCAGTTCCTACCGCTTCCACTGGATGTCACCAGTCTTTGGAATTTGGTTGAGGTTATTCCTTTGTGCAATGAAGAAGTACGGCCATCTAGGAACTGCGTAACACTGTTGAGAGTTGCGCAAGACTTGAAAAGTAGCTTGGTTTGTTGTGTTCCTATATGAAACACAGATAGACCCGTCTTCAATTTGATTGATTATTAACGTTTAAAAATACCTAAAGTTGTATTACAAGAGTAGTTTGAAATATTTTGGCAAAGTTTATAGGCAACTTTTGAAATATTTTGTAGTGACGTTGCGCATTTTGGAAGCAGTTTTTTTCTGGATCAAACGCGCCGAATAAATTGACATTTTGGATATATATGGACGGAATTAATCGAACAAAAGGACCAATTGTGATGTTTATGGGACATATTGGAGTGCCAACAAAAGAAGCTTGTCAAAGGTAAGGCATGTTTTATATTTTATTTCTGCGTTTTGTGTAGCGCCTGCAGGGTTGAAATGTGCTACCCTCTTTGTTTATTGTTGTGCTATCATCAGATAATAGCTTCTTATGCTTTCGCCGAAAAGCGTTTTAAAAATCTGACATGTCGTCTGGATTCACAACGAGTGTAGCTTTAATTGAGTATCTTATATGTGTGATTTAATGAAAGTTTGATTTTTATATAATTAAAAAATGTTTTTGCAGCGCTGCATTTTCCCTGGCTTTTGCCAAAGTGGGACGCAAGCGTTCCCTATACCATAAGAAGTTTTAACAAGTCACATAAGTTGCATGGACTCACTCTGTGTGCAACAATAGTGTATCACTACCTCATTTCTGTACCCCACACATACAATTATCTGTAAGGTCCCTCAGTCGGGCAGTGAATTTCAAACACAGATTCAACCACAAAGACCAGGGCACCCCAAAAAAAAAGAATGGTCGATGGGTAAAAAAATAAAATAAATTGAATATCCCATTGAGTATGGTTAAGTTATTAATTACACTTTGGATGGTGTATCAATACACCCAGTCACTACAAAGATGCAGGCGTCCTTCCTAACTCAATTGCCGGAGAGGAAGGAAACCGTTCAGGGATTTCACAATGAGGCCAATGGTGACTTTAAAACAGTTACAGACTTTAATGGCTGTGATAGGAGAAAATGGAGAATGGATCAACAACATTGTAGTTACTCCACTATACTAACCTATTTGATAGAGTGAGAATAAGGAAGCTTGTACAGAATAAAATATATTTCAAAACATGCCTCCTGTTTGCAACAAGGCACTAAAGTAATACTGCAAAAAATGTGGCAACGCAATTCACTTTTTGTCCTGAATAAAAGGGTTATGTTTGGGCAAAATAGAGTACAACACATTACGGAGTATCACTCTCCATATTTTCAAACATAGTAGTGGCTGAATCATGTTATCAGTATACTTGTAATCATTAAGGACTGAGGTGTTTTTCAGGAGAAAAAAAGATGGGATGGAATGCAGCTAAGCATAGGCAAAATCCTAGGGGAAAACCTGGTTCAGTCTGCTTTCCACCAGACACTGGGAGATGAATTCACCTTTCAGCAGGACAATAACCTAAAACACAAGGTCAAATCTACACTGAAGTGTCTTACCAAGAAGACAGTGAATGTTCCTGAGTGGCCAAGTTACAGTTTTGACTTAAATGTACTTGAAAATATTGCTAGACCTGCCTGAAAATGGTTGTCTATCAATGTTCAACAACCAATTTGACAGAGCTTGAAGAATTTTGAAAAGAATAATGACAAATGTTGCCCAATCCAGGTGTGGAAAGTGCAACATTGCCAGAGGTGCTTCTACAAAGTGTTCACTCAGGGGTATGAATACTTATGTGAATTAGATGTGTGCAGTTCATTTTCAATATATTTGGAACAATTTCTAAAAACCTGTTTTCACTTTGTCATTATGGGGTATTGTGTGTAGATGGGTGATAAATAAAATGAAGTGAATCCATTTTTAATTCAGACTGTAACACAATAAAAGTTAAGAGGTTTGAATACTTTCTGAAGGCACTCTGTATGTGTATTAAAGTAGTCAAAAGTTTAGTATTTGGTCCCATTTTCCTAATGCGCAATGATTACATAAAACTTGTGACTACAAACTTGTTGGATGCATTTGCAGTTGGTTTTAGTTGTGTTTCAGATTATTTTGTGCCAATAGAAATGAATGGTAAATAATATATTGTCATTTTGGAGTCACTTTTATTGTAAATAACAATATAATATATTTTGGAGCACTTCACTACATTAATGTGGCTGCTACCATAATTATTGATAATCCTGAATGAATCGTGAATAATTATGAGTGAGAAAGTTAGAGGCATAAATATCATACACCCAACTAAAAGTTGAGTTCATCATCCAATAAAGTGTATAGATCATCAAATAAGGACAACAACATTACATCACTTCTCATACAGTTACAACAGTGACATGGAAAGAAAATCAAGCAGTAAAATGTGTAAAATAAGTGAAAATAACTCAATTAACCAAACTTACATGAGATGAAGAACAATACGCCTGCAGCAAAGGTTTTGTCAAACCTGTCGAAGGACGAGTAGTGGATGAAGGCCATGATGCCGATGATGATGCCCATGAAACATGCCAAGAGGGAGAGGATCATGAGTGCTCGGGTGGCATCCATGTGGGCTGCAGGGGTCAAAGGTTAACAGGGGTCGTCAGGGTACAAGAGTGGCTGACCCTGGCCTGTTATGACCTGACAAACTACCCATATTGGTAAAACATTTGGATTGTGCTTGGCAAATGATAATCTTATTATGGAAAGCATGCCTTGATGCTTATGCTGTGACTAGGATAATGACTCTTTTGTGTCAAAATCACCGATTCAAATGCAATTGTTCACTGATGGATAAGGCGTAAATGCAGTTTAGATACAAAGCGTGATATAAGAATAGTTTTAGTCAATGGAAGTTCAAATCAATCCTTTGGGGGTTTTCGGGTTACACTTTGCTTCCTGGACTTTGTCTTTTTATAAACAGATGTGGTGTGATTGACATAGCTTCAATCACAACATATCGGGATTCTTAAGTGACAAGCCGTACCAATGACATGGCACAAAAAAATTGAAATAGCACCTCTCATTTGTAATGGCTTGTTATGAACAGTTATGACATGTGTTGGGTGCTATCACAGTGTTATGACATCATTGTGTGCACTGGCCGTAGTCCTCACCAATACTTTCATTGTGCGTGAAGCATTTCCCCGGCATGCAGTACCGCCACAGGCCCTGATGCATGTAGTTGTTGGAGTGCCGGTACTGAATCCAATAATCGGTTGCCGTGGAAACAATCAGGAGGATGTTCCCCACGCCTGCACAGAACAGCCCTCCGCCCATGAAGCTGTACATCCTGCACCTGCAGACTGACACACACACACACACACACACACACACGAGAATGAGGTCACTTAGCATACGGGGGTCAGCTGCGGCCCCCTCTCAACATACACACACACTTCAGGGAGAGAGGGCCAAAGTGTCTGTAATTGCATTGTAATGAACACATCATTTCCACTGGATTGAATCGAGGGGTCACAGGCATGGGTCTACTCTGAGGTCCACTTTGTTCTCTGGGAGATCAGTGGGAAAGGATGGGCCCTCACAGGCACCTTTTATATTATCGAGCTTCACTCAGGGCATCTGCCCAGGATAACTTTGATATTTGATACATGGATTGTCTACTTGTTCCACCTGAAAACAATATTGTCTACCAAACCCTAGTTGTTCTCATTTAAATTTCCCCATTTATTTCAAATTCAATAGATTTACATGGCAGGTTATGTCTGGTAAAATATTGTTAATAAACGTTACAAATATAGTATATCCACATTTTAATGCAGATTTTTTTTTGGCTCTATGTGTTGTTGTTCTAATAGCAGAATTAGTAAAATACATTAACATTAAATCTGTCATCTCTCTCAAATTCAGCTCCACTTTTCCTCTTACTGTGAGAACAGACACTAATTTGCCATAGATACTCCTATCAATCAGCTATCGGTTTTACACTTGCCAGAAGAGGGCAACCTAGTTGTTTTTGGTGTCACCCATATGGATTAAATCCATATTACCCTAATATTCCATCCATACCCTATTTACACCAACAAAATGGCTGTTTGTGATTTGGTGGGATTTTACAAAGGTCTATAACTGATTTTACAGGGTAAATATTTGGTCAATATTTCTCACAGTGGTTCAATAACCAGAGTATTCCCAAACGCAAATAATGGTATTGCTATTTTTCCAATATAGCATGTGCCGATATTATCAATGCAAGTTGGTGATATCAACATGTACATCTATATTCTCATGAATTTATGTAGTATAGTCATTAATTTTTAGAATATAAATCTACATTTATACTGGAAAGAATCAGAGCTTGACTGTCACACACAAACACACAAAATAATTATTTCCAAGATGTCATTATTGCATAAATTCAACCACACGCTGACGAGCTTACCTTTATTGACCCCTTTTATGAAGACTAAGTGACTCTGTATTGAAGTCGGGTTGCCTGACAAAATACAACAAGGCCCCTATAATGCCAAGACAGGCAGATTTCCAGCAGGCTAATAGCGCTAACGTTTGAGTCGGTGAATAGGGAAACCGGGGATAGAACAAACGGAGAGGGCAGACAAAGGGACCGCGGAGAGCTAGCCAATCAGCGCGAACTAGTTTTGTCGTTTGGGAATCTGCTGAAAAAACAGAAATGTCTAAAGCTGGCAGGTTGAAGTTAATACTGATGACTGGGTGGTTTCTATTGAAAGTGGAGGGCTGAAGCAGCTATAGTGGAGAGCAGGCCAGGCGTTAAATCAGAGACTCTGCCTCAACCAGTAGTGCTTATTTTAATTTCCAAAACAAACAAAAGTCACAGAAAATTCAGCAAATATTCCCCCAATTAGACTTTCCTTGTCCCATTTTTGATTCAAAGATATTTGTTTATAGATGCAAGCTGTAAGAGGTACTCATATCATTTTGTGAGGCATACTCACAATTTCCAGAGATACTCTATATGAGAGTTTACCATGATTGGTTCTATATACAGTCAGGACCATCATTATTTTCATCCTTGATTAAGATGAGCCAAAAAGACTGTATAAAATAAATAATACAAATACTGAGCAATATTCTATGCATTTTTTTGTTTAAATTCTATTATTTTATACAAATATAATTGCTTAGAGAAAGAGATTTTGTTTAACAAGTAATACAAACATATCAAGGGGGGGGGGGGGGGGTAAAAATGATTGTGATCCCTGTTTTCAATACTCTAGCGCCTTTCCCTTGCGAGGTAACGATGCTGAACCTTTTCCTAAAATGTTTTACGAGATTGGATAACACATTGGGAGGGATCTTGGTCCATTCTTCCATACAGAATCTTTCCAGATCCTTGATATCCTTCGTCTGTGCTTATGGACTGCCCTCTTCAATTCAAACCCATTTTGATTAGTGTTTGGGGTTATTGCCTTGCTGGAAGCTCCACTTGTGGCCAAGTGTCAGCCTCCTGGCAGAGGTAACAAGGTTTTTGGCAAACATTTCCTGGTGCATGGTAAAGTTCATGATGCCGTTGACCGTAACAAGGGCCCCAGGTCCAGTGGAAGCAAATTAGCTCCATAACATCAAAGATCCACCACCATATTTCACTGTAGGTATGAGGTACTTTTCTGCATATGCTTTTGTTTTTCATGTCCAAACCCACCACTGGTGTGCGTGGCCTGGGAGCTCTATTTTCATGTCATCTGACCATAGCACCATTTTCAATCCAAGTGCCAATGCCGTTTATAAAACTCCAGGAAGTGCTATGGTCAGATGACATGAAGATAGAGCTCTTTTATCCTCTCAAGGGGAGGGTGCTGTAGTATTGAAAACACAGGTGCCACTCATGTTGACCACTATCAAAAAAATGTATATAATAGTACTTTCTCTGAGCAATTGTATTAGTATAAAATATTAAATCATATAATTTCCTTTTTTTAGCATACAATATAGCTATTTATATATAGCAGTTAATTGTATACAGTCTTTATTGCTCATCTTTATCAACTGTGCCAATAAGAATTAATGTTCGACAAAGTTGCACCACTAATAGGTTTGTCAACCAGACAGAGCACTAAAATGTCAAGATATGTTGAACTAAAATGGTGCAGAATATGTCCAAAGTGAACCAATATGTATGAGAACCATGGTCCCCTAACCCCCTTCTTCTGGAAATTCACCAATAATTTGGCACCCAACATCCTTTTATCATCTATAGAGGGCCCTGGGGCACCCTCAACACAAAAAGGTATTTCCTGAAAGAAAGAAATAAAAATTGATGTTTTAATTTGCACACTCAAATGTTATGAATATCTGTGGCTGTAATAAAAACAGGATTCAAAACTTTTGTTTGATTTTAATTGGCCTTACTTTAAAGTTGTAATGTAACCGTTTTTTCTCAATATCAAATAATTTCTGGGTAACAATGAAGTACCTTACTGTGATTGTTTTCTTAGCAAAGAGCAATTTCTAAAGCAAGAATTTTGCTAAGACTGTCTGGGAGTGGTCTGCGTGGGGAGGAGAAAACTGATAACTAGCTGTTATTCGCAGAGAGGTTTGGAACTGTCTTTCTTATTGATCTATTAATTAAGTAATTTACTGCTTGATGATGGCAACATGAAAGGCCAAAACTCCACATCACCAAAACAGGCTGACATTTCAGGTGGTCTTTTCAAGTAGCTCTTACACTAAAAGACCATGATCATAATTTTCACATTTTCACAGTATTATTCCAAGCTCAGTGTGGAAATATATATCAAACACAGAAAAATCTTAGTTTTGAGTGCACTGTGCCTTTAATGCACATTTCTTTAAATTGTACTCTTAAAAACAAGAGAAAAAGCATCAGACTGCTATATCGCTCTCCTCAACCACTGAAGCTCTCCCCAACTGAGAGAATCAATCATTCGGTAACTCTGCATCGAAAAGATACAAACTGCCCCCAGCGTCAAAGCACATTTCCTCTGTATCATTCACCATCATGAGAGATTACAAACAAACACAAACTAGCTAGGCTAGTTGATTGCTCTTTTTAGAATAAGGGTTTGTTTTTCCCTCATATATCCATGCATGTCCGTTACGACTGATCTGCCTCTCCTGTTGGGCCTTCCCTCGTCTCAGCACACACTCACCCTGAAGATGAAAGGAGAAGAGTAGCTCCATTACCTGCATTACAGCAAGTTGCACAGACCAATTGACGACTACAAAATGTCCTGGGAAAAGGATTTCTCCTCCTCATAGATGTGAGTGGCGTACTTACTTCCAACTTCATTTTTATAGACCCCCGCCTATTTTTCTTTCATTTCAACTCAGCAGCCAGGAGGGTATTTGATATCATCCTGCACCATCAAAGTGGACAATATACCTCTGTGCTGGAAGAGAAAATCCATCTTCTACAAATCCATCTAGCTTTTGACAGATGAATGTTGTTATGGAAAGCACACATTTATGCAAGCTGGGGAACGATCAAACAAAATGTTTTAAGAGAGGTTCATAACATGAATGGTTTCATGAGCAATTAGAAATTATAATTTTGGCAAGCTTTGACTGAGAGTTACATGCATGTGTCCATTACGATGCCATTGGCTTGTATCTCCGCTTGTTGCGCAGTCTTTTGGCTTGCCTCCCTCTGCCTAACATCACCAGCCATATACTTCCCTGGTCTGACCAGTCTGTCTGTAAATCACCAGTGGCCATTCTACTGGTACGTGACATAGAGCTTCCTGGCCGCTGTGTTCATACAGGACTGGGCCCAGATTCACAAAACACTTCTTAAGAAAAAAAAAGGTGAATAAGATAGTTTGTAAGTGCAATTCCTCAACAATAATGTTAATGTTTTTCTTATTAACTTCTCAAATAGCTTCTTACCAACTTCTTAACTATCTTCTTAGACGATTGTCGCTAGGCAACCAACTTAGTTAGCTATCTAGCTAGTAATGGCAATAATGCTTGCATATTTATTATTGAGATGACTGTTCTAAAACTTGTTCTTGGGTTTAAAACAACCAGTACTGAAACTTTCAGATTAAGTTTGTTAGTGAATGAAACATGTTCAATGTATTTCATTGTCTTTCACTGCCCTGAGTTTAAGACCGGCTATCTTTGAATTACGAACATTTCCAAGAAGAAATCCAAGAACATGATCAATAATCACATTTCTATGTAACTTTTGAGGAATAGTAATTTTTCATAAGTCTCTTCTTAAGTATAAACTTAAGGAAAAATAAGGTTTTGTGAATCCGGGCCTAGGGTCAACATCACTCCCATCTTTCGAGCGCCTTCTTTTTTATACCGAAGTTAGATTTAGTGTAAACTGGGATCATTTAACATTTTAAGTTGACTAAACTGATGCAGAAAAAAACATGAACTAGTTATTTGAGACTACAAATCATTTTGCAGTGTACTTCGCATATATATGATTTTCTTGGCCTTTTTTCCCCATTCTGGATCATGACAATTATGGGTAAACATATTGCAGCCTTTATCACAACAATATTATGCACTGCTTATTGACGAGAAAACGTAGGACGTGACACACAGGCACTGTTGATTACAAAATTGGATGATGTTACATTGTTGTCAAACGAAAATCTATTCAGTGTAGGCCTATACAATAACCAGGGAATAAAGCCTAATATTCTATTGTTATCAAATATATTTTAAAGGCTATGATGATATTATATTTACCTTATTATACAGAGGTGGGAATACATATTAAATCATTTGACCTCACTCTATATTCACTATCCTCACTTTGCATTGCATGATAACAAACCATCATGCTAGCCATGACATGTAAAAGTTGTTGAATGCAGCTGGGAAAATGTTTCTGAATCCTTTAAGTTGCTAGCCGTATTCTGCTTAAATGCTTAAATCAACTCTTTCTAATTGGATTTTGAAGCCTTCGGATGGCTAATTTGGATGGCAAGTGCTTTCAGCGTTTCCCTCAGCATTTAAGTGGTGGCTTTAATCAAAAGAGCATGCAGACGATGCTCCCCCCCATCCTGCTAGACAGCACCGTGGATGGGGAGATAAACCCTTCCACTTAACCACTTAAATGAATATATCAAGAAACTAATTTGCCATTTTAATTGCGTGATTTAAGGAGACGCTGCTTCACTCTCCCTCTTCCATTTTGGTTGATTTCCAATATGAGCGCACATTAGATTGATCTAGGAAAGACTGCAGAAATCACAACACTTAAGTCTTTTCATTTCCCCCCTAATGAAATAATTGAAATTCCTGTCACTGTCTGCACTTTAGCGGCACACATACACACACATACACACACCGGAGGCAAATGGATCGTGAAAGGTTTTTGTTTTTCCTTTTTTCCCCCGTTGCTTGTTTCCCTTTCTTTTCTCTGTCTCTATCTATTTTCGCCCTTGCAAGAGCAAAAGATTCATTCCCTCTGTCAAACCCCAAAATAGCTCAGTGCATGTCCATTTTGTCAACATTTGCTGGTCCCATTAAGTGATTGCTTGCAGAAATTACAGGGGACATTTCTCCTGATATTTTCCCTGAAACACCGCTGTGAACATTAAGGAGACATTATTGGGTCCCATTTTCTCCCGACTACAAGGTTATCCATTAGGGTGGCACACAGCCCTACATTTTTCAATTTTCTCCCTCACCAAACTTGACTTCGCACATTTTTACTGCCTCAAATTATATCAGAAAAAAGCTATCTTGCTCCATGTTGCTCCTCTTCCTTGGGCTATTTGCCCACACTGATTCTGAAGTGTCAAAATGGGGACATCATTAGGCCTAATAATGATTAATAGGTGGATGCTTTAAAGGGTAGGAAGCATGAGTTTTTACTCACCAATGTAACAACACAGTGTGGTCAAACACTTAGTTGTAGTCACAATCTTGTTACCTATACTACAAACATAGTTATGTTTTTGGGTTATTATATATTTGTTAACTTATTTCTGGATATTTTCTAAACTACCCACAATGCACTATTTCTCAACGTCATATGGAGGATCTACTCTGTACTACTGAGTTTGTATGCTAGCTTGGTAGCTAGCTCAAGCTGGCTAACGTTATCCACTAGCCATGCTAGCATGTAATTACATTCCAGACCAAGCATACTCTTCACATACTTTGTGGCTGTGTTATCTAGTGGGAACCTGTTAGCACAACAGGCTCTGGTGACTTCTTCCCATGGGCTCAAAACAAAAGAGAAAATCATACCTGCTTGCTCTAAGTTGGTACTATCTCATCTCATCTTGGCTTTGTGCTAGTGCGCTAGCTGATGGACATCTGGACTCTATCTATTTGTGATTTCCCTGACCCTCCATCGGCCGGTGAAGCAACCACCTCCCCCTGGGTTTGGTAGCCAACTCAGCCTGCATGCTTTTACAAGTTTTAGTTGTGTTGTGTTAGTTGTGTTCAAACTGTTCTCCTTTAGTTGGGCTCTAGCTTGCTGACCATAACTGTGGTTGTTGGCTAGGCAGGCTAGGCTAATAGCTAGTTGGCTAAATAGCAAACGTTAGCTGGCTGGCTAGCTTGCTGGCTAAGATAATTGCACATAACTAACATGATTAAATAACTGGTTAGATGGCATTATGCATTTCCAAATCTTTGGTTTACTTTAACCCCCTAAGGTCAATGTCCGCACACCCGTGGAAATCTAATTAGCATTACAAAAAATCCCCATAAAAATCTGCCAGTTTAAGATAGAGATATTTGTTTTCTTTGCATTGGAGGCGTCTCAATCCACCGCATCCGCCTGTCACACTTCTGTATCTGCAGTGAAAGGTGACAGAGCTAGAGCGGTGTTTGTCAGTCCATGAGACATCCCGAATATTGGTCTTCTCACAAAATTGTCTGTGGCCTCTAAAGGGTTTGTCCTACAAACTATTATGGAAAGGCAACAAATAAATACTTTGCCTGAACTAACCCTTTAATTAAATGTGTGTAAACCTTTGGGCTGTGAATTAAAAAACCTTGAGTATAGGAGTGATCAGAGTTCAAGTGATGGCTTGATGGTTTTATTGTAGAATAAAGTAATTTCCGCTTACCTTTTGCTGCTCCCACAAGTGATCTTTTCATAAAGCTTTTAGTGAGACAATTTTGACCGACAGTCTGTATTTCTATCTCACTAAAAGCTCTATTTTAAGATCCATTGTGAGAATGGCAGACAGTAAATGAACATTACTTTATTCTACAGTTCCTTTATGTTCAGATCCTGTGCTAAGATGGCTGTACATAAAACACTCTCCTTTCATTTATAGTTTATTACCTCTGAGTCATTTCAAAAAAATATTAGCATAAGAATGTACTTTGTTTGGAACAAATGTTTTTGTCGTCTTCATACATCATATGTTAGACACCCTTTTTCTTAAATGGTTTTACTCCCTTCTACCTTTTGAATGCATAATGGCCTTCCAACATGCATCTATTTGCATACGTGGTGCCCTTTTTTTACGGCACATTCCCACAGAGTGAGCAAATGACATATTACAGTAGTAAACATCTTGATACACTGTGGGTGTGTTCCTTGGACAGACTGAATAAAGATAAATAATACATAGAGATACATTTAAAGGGCTTAATCTTGGATTATGGAACTAAACCAATGAGAATTAAACCAATGAGGAACAAGGTTTATGTTATGTACATATTCCTATAGACCTGGAGTTATTTTTAATAATAATACAAAAAAATACATTTTCAAAGACTGGGAATGTGTTCATGCAACCACTTTCAGTAGTTTGGTTTCGATCAGTTTAGGCCAGGAGGGTGTGTAATCTACCTAGAAATGATGTACAATTTGGAAGATCACTTGGTCAGATAAACATTTTAATAATGTATTTATTGTTTTACGATCAGCAAGCACATAGTTTCAATATGGTGTTCTTATTATAGCAAGTCAAATCAATGATATGCCGAATATTTAACTACATTTGATAAAATACTCTGCCCCAATATTTTATTATTCAAAAGATGACCTTGATGTGCAGGTCACTGGGTAAGCGACCAAATAACCCAAACTGAGAGGAATTGTAAACCCAATACAGAGACTTACGCATTCAAAACAAACAAGTAAAACACATAAACAAACAGGTCAAGCCTCGTCAAAGCGCTTTGGGAGAGCGCCATCGTATTGGTGGTGGAGGCAGGCTCAAAGGCCACACACGCCCCCTGTGGAGCTGACATTCTCATCGTGCCTTGCCCATTAATTCTGCCATTGTTGATGCCCCGGTCTCATGGGGTCCTATCAAGGACTCAATAACCACTGCTTATCCAAAGTCCACTGGCAATTCCCCTCTCTCTGTGTGTCTGTCTCTGGCTAACCCGGGCCAGCTGACAACACATGGGAGTACATTGCAAAGCCCGGGCTGCAAGCCTTTCACTGGCACTATTCAAAAGGCATTATTACCCTTTAATTGTAAGAGTCAAACTCAATTAAGCAAATCTGTTTTGGGGCAGATGCCACTCTCTGTATTTCCCTGTCGCTCTGCATGACCAAGCTGATCTCCGAGGCCTCCTGAAACAAGCCTCTGCATCGACCGCCGGCCGGGGGGGAGACATGTTGCTAATTGAGTTATCGCTGGTCATTTGCTCCCCTTAAGTGAGCAAGAAGAAAAAGGAGTTCGCTGCCTCCTCTGGGGAAGTGAGGAGTTTCCCAGCCCTGGAAAGGGAGGGAGCGAGCACCACTTAATCCATGGGGATGGGACGAAGGAGAGAGGGGTGAGGGGATTTAGGGCAGCTCACCGGCAGCCCCGTTTCAGCAGGGCTCCAGACAGCCATGGATCACCTTTCTTTCTGCTCACACGACGGGACCCGCAGGCCCACTGCTCCTCAAGCACTCTCTGTGTGAAACAAAGAGCTCCCATCTACTGTAAATTTATTGTATACGTGAAACAAAAACTCTTGTGGTTTGACATTATAGTCATGTGATTGTTAATGCTATAATGCACAATTCAATACCAATGTTCATTAGGCTGTCCAAATTGTATATGGTAGCCTAAGTATTATGATTGCCTTCAATGAAAACAACCACAGAAATTGATGACAGTGATACGACTAGCAACACGTATCTTAATCACTTGTTATATATCCGTCACTATATCCTCCCCATCACTTTATAATAGTGGCAGGCACACAACTGGCATATTGTCAGTATTCACCCCGGTGGGGATTGAGTGAATGAGAGCACCCACCCAGTTGATTTAAATGTGTGTGATATCATGCCTCTTTCACTCCCACCTTTGTTGCCGTCAGAATGGTGAGGTCGTCACGGGTCAGCAGAGACACATTCATTGACAGGGGGGCTGTTTTGTGTGTGACTCTGCCCCTACTGAGGGGATGGATGGGGTTTGATCTTCCCCAGAATGTACAATTGTTTAAGCAGCCACGCAAACATGCCCCCCTCCCGACCCCTTCCATATTCACAACCAGAACAACCAGGATGACCAAGACCCAGGGAAGTACAAGGGCTCATGTTGGGAGGATTACCCCTGAATTGGTGAGAGAATCTGGGGGGAAAAGCCTGACAACGCCACTCCTTCCTGCCTCCCGCCAGCACCTTTAGCTTAGCCTAAAGCCCCCTCACTCTATCCCGTCTGGCCGTTAAGCAGAGGAGCAAACAGGCTAGACAAATGGTGGTGGAGGAGGGGTTAAGTGAAACAAGTGTTTTGTCACCTTCAACATGTGGGCTGAGGCTGCTCCAGTTGGGGCCCACCACATGGTACATCTACAGGTAACTTCCAAAATAATGGAAACACCAACATAAAGTGTGTTAATAGGGTGTTGGAGCATCACGAGCCAGAACAGTTTCAATGCACCTTGGCATAGATTCTACAAGTGTCTGGAACTCAATCGGAGGGATGCGGCACCCTTCTTCCATGAGAAATTATATCATTTGGTGATTGTTGATGGTGGTGGAAAGCGCTGTCTCAGGCACGCACTCCAGAATCTCCCATAAGTGTTCAATTGGGTTGAGATCTGGCGACTGAGACAGCCATGGCATATAGTTTACATCGGTTTCATTCTCATCAAACCATTCAGTGACAACGTGTCATGTGGATGGGGACATTGTCATCCTATTGGGGCATAGCAATGATTGCCAAAATAATGGCCTACCCAGCATTTTTATACATGACTCTAAGCAACGGCGATGGGATGTTAATTGTTTAATAACCACACCTGTGTGGAACCACCTGCTTTCAATATAGCCTACTTTGTATCCCTCATTTTCTCAAGTGTTTCCATTATTATAATAGTTACCTGTGTATTGCCATTGAAATGTTGCATATGGCTTCAGAAAAAAAACACTTTCAAAATGTGAAAGGTTACCGTTATGTCTGAAGGTATTATGCAAAATAATTTAAAATAATTACAGATGTAGTGTAATGAAACAATACAGTAAGTTACCATGTACTAATGTTTAACACATACGACATGATTAAAAACATTTCCCAAGAAAGAACATTTAATTGAACCTTTTTTTCCATGCCAAATACATAGCATTTAATTTCAAAACTACTATCAACGCTTTATGAAGCGGTTACAGAAGTAGCTTTTAGAGGCTCACTTTTTGTCAAGAACTGAAATGACGACTAATTCAGAGAGACCTCCATGTTGTTTTTGCAGTCCTCGATATAAGTGGCTTGTTAGTGCCACTGCACTCTGACTTTCCCTTGTAAAACAGCTTAATCATCACCCACATTAATTAACAACTTGTTTTGCGTTAGTAAATGGAACCCACAGTTAGTGCATAATTGAGTGTGCATTTACGTTTTTTTTCCCTTCCCCAGCCCCCCTCTCCTGGTTCCTCCTCCGTCAATCACGAAATGATGGCGGCTAAAGAACAAATGTGCCACTTTAGGGAGAATCGGGGCCAACAGTCAGCAAAGTAATTAACTAGATCATAAGGCAATCTTTTTAATTATCCCCTTCAGTGGCGATGGCAAACTCTGGACTTCCTGATTACATGCCTATTGACTCTGAATCCTATAACGAAATGTTCAGCTCGTCGCTCAACTTCCTAATGGAGTCTAAAAGAGGAGTCATTTACAAATGTTGGGCGGCTATATTAAAGCAGAGTGCCTGCATAGGACCTTTAAAATGTTACCGCCAATGCAATTTAGCCTGTCAAGTAGGCTTTCATGTACTTAAGCTGGGGTTACCCAAGCATCAATGCAATTAGCGAACCCACATTTTTTGCCCATGTACAGTTGGTTGATTTTAAACATATTACACACCTGTTCTGCATACTCCTTTAAATCATTAGGCAATTATTTTTCTGAGGTGGGATTTATGGCTATGAAAGACATGTTATTCATGTTGGTGTTGTATTGTGGACACTGCATTGGTCTCTTTCTTTGAGTGTTTTTGTTTGCCGTGGACATCATGGCAGGGAAATAGGAAGTAGTGTGGCTAGTCTAACACCCAGATGGTTTAGTTCAGATTGATTGGCAGCCTTCGCTAGACAGCATGCCAATGATCATTCCAACTCACCTATTTTGTTTTATAGTAGGATTTCTCTGTAGCCCAGCCTTCCCAGGTTCACAATGTGTGGCTTGATATGAGCAAAAAGCTCATCGCTTCCTTCATGTGTTGCTTTTCCTCATGAAATATGTTTAGCAGTGGAACAAAGGGGAATCAGTTGGCATGATTATAAGCACAGAACCAGGTAGAATTTCTCCATTAATTTGGACACCATAGTACAAGTATAGGATGTGGTTATTTAAGACAAAATATTGGTTGAATCCACAGCCACAATATCCACATTCTCAGTTTCCCCTCTTACAACATTGCCAAATCGCTCAATATTACCACTTTAAGTATGGTCATTTATCAGTAATGGGCATATAGTATTCCAATAACTAGTCGTAATACTAGTAAGTATAAGTACATGTCCTCCTGTAAATATCAAAAATATCTAAGCAAACTCTAAACACAGAAAGCCATTGAATGAGCTTCCATTGGTTTTTAAACAATAAGTGCCTTCGGGCACAGTAGCAACCTGCATGAACCTCCCCTATCGTCTATTGCACTATCAAAAGCAATTAAAAACAACTTACTAGTCCATTGTGAAGCAGCTAGATGAAATGGTAAATGCAGGCAGGGCTGAAGTTTCTTGAAACCCCATCGAGACTCTCAGTGTGACTCTAAATGCAGATAATGAAGAAATGGAAAATTGAGGCCAAATTGACCCTTTCACAGCATGTTAAGTCTGTTTGTATGGGTACCTGTGGAGGCCATCCCCTTTCCCATCAATAAAATAATTTAAGAACACATTATACTTCTTTGAAAAGGCCCCATTTGTCTGACCAGGTGACTCCTAAAAGACCTGTTGGATTAGAGACACCCTGCTTCAGGTACTTTTAAATCGACACACAATCAATGACTTAGCAAACCATTGTGTTCGAGTGAATATTAAAGAAAAACAAACAGAATATGCTGGTTGAAATGTTTTTAATTTGGATAAGAACTAGGTCAATGGACGGATAGGGGCTTGTTAATGCTGTGTGCAACAAACAATCAGACTAACTGACTACATGGTCAGGAAACAGATGCCATAATAACAAACAAAAAAAATATACCTTAGGTTAGTAAATGAAGCACGAAAGGCTGAGGTGGTTCACACATTTCTTACTGTTACACAGAAGCTAGATCAATTACACCAAATGTTCAAATAAAGATAGTCAGTTCTAAAATAGACATCCTTGATAAAGATCAGCAAAAATTCCTAAAATAATGTAAATACTGAGCCATATTGTATGCTCAACATTTCTCAAAAAGGTAGGGGTCAAAATGATTGACATCCCTGTTTACAATACCTCACCCTGTGAGGATAAAGGCACTGAGTCTCTCTAAAACGTTTGAGTTGGAGAACACATTGGGAGGGATCTTCGACCCTTCCTCCGTACGTGGCCAAAGAACTCTACTTTCATGTCATTCTACAAATGTAAACACCTGGAATTTGTCTAAATGGCATGGGCATCGATGCTTTAATCATATGACATTAAAATAACGCTCTTTGGTCACGCTCACTAGTTGTGGTTTTGGAGATGAAATTAGAATGCATAAGCAGGTAACCCATACCTAGTGTAAAATATAGTGGTGGATCTTTGATGTTATGCCTTGTTAAAAAAGTCAACGGTGTCATAAACTTCACCCATACCAGGACATTTTAGCCAAAAAACATGGTTGCCTCTGCCAGAAGGCTGATACTTGGCCACAAGTGGATCTTCTAGTAAATCAACCCAAAGCGCACATCAAAATGTTTAATTGGTTACAAAAGTGTACATTTTGTAATGGCCATCTCAGTCACCAGACTAAAAGCCCATGGTTTAAATTGAAGAGGGCAGTCCATAAGCGCAGATGAAGGACACAAGGATCTGGAAGGATTATGTATGGAAGAATGGTCTAAGATCCCCCCCAATGTGTTCAAGTCATAAAACATTTTTTGAAAAATGCTCAGTGCCATTACCCTCTGAAGGTGAGGCATCTTTCTCTTAGCAAATGTATTAGTGTAAAAAAAAAATATCATGTTGCATACAACATAGCTCAGGATATGAATTATTTAAGAACCCCTGGTTTATAGAGTAATCTTTGCTCATCTTTATCAAGGATTTCAATCATTTCAGACCCCACTATAACACAGCACTCAGGTTGGGCTTAATGAATACACAGCAAACTAGCCCAGGACACGTGAGGATGCCACAAACTACAATACATTTAAAACTAATAAAAGCTACCAATGAATCAGACTGAAGTCAAAAAACAAAATGGCAGCCTTGCCCTGTAAAAGGTAAAACTACAATACAAACATTAAATATAATCTTGTTGGGCTCCAAGCTGCAATACCTAGTTACAAACAATACACTTTACTTCACCAAAACGTCCAACAACAATTCACTAACGCTCAACCATCATTGGGGCCGCTACCTCTCCCTGGTCTGGCTTGCACCTGGAATACACCATGTGCTCCTCATCTCTAAGAAGGGGCACAGGTGTGCTCAATCACCTCCTTACCTGGATGCAAGCACACACAAATAATCAATCCCAGAGCACATTCAATACAATAGCAACAATGCAGATGATGTAGACGTTCCAAAGTCATATTGTTTGTGCCGAGGCCTATCTATCTATCTGACTAAAATGTGCATATTTATTTCTTACCCTGTAAGGACAATTTCAGACAGCTTTGTTTTTGTTTACCTGCCTGCTGTCACCCTTTAAATTACCTACACAAATTCTTAAAGCAGGGCTGCCCAAACCTCTTCTTGGAGATCTACCTTCCTGTGGGTTTTCAGTCCAACCCTAATTTAACACACCTGATTCTACTAATTAGCTGCTCAACAAGACCTTAACTAGCTGAATCAGATACGCTAAATTAGGGTTGGACTGAAAACCTACAGGACAGTAGATCTCCAGGAAGAGGGTTGGGCAGTCCTGTCTTAAAGTAATCCTTGAGCTAAAGACTACATTTTCCAAAAATGTGGGCTGTGTGTGCTGCTCAATATGCTTTATGGGGGTTATTGACTTGTCCTTTTTTGTTTCATTTGCAAATTTTGGAGAAGCATAGTATTTTAGTGTATATTAGGATTGGTCGTGTTATTTGCACATATCACAAGTTAGCTCATTTTGACTATTTCCAAGCAAATACTTATCAACGACATGCAGCACTTGTCATGGCACATCTCCATGTCTCCACCTGTCTGGCGTCAAGTAGAACCCTGTGTTACCTTGCCTGTCTTCTCCGATTGGAGCTCTCGGTGGCCAAACAAAGCAGTGATTTGGCATGTTAGCGTGGGTGTTGAGGCTAATAAGACAGAGGGGCCGCCGTAATGGACAGAATCTGGGCGGAATCACAGCTAGCCTTGTCGCAGCAGGGAACCAGTAATACAACTAATTTCTCCTCTGCCTCAGTAACCGCACAGACTGAAACGGGGTCAGCAAAGGTGCAGGCAGCACCAAATGAACAGCTGTTGCCTTCACGGAGCAGAAGAAGCGACACATACCAAAGCATAGAGACAAGACAATACCCCTCCCTTTCCCTCTCCCCCTTTTTCTATAAATGCTGAAGTTTGTATGTTCAAATTAAGGTCAGGACCTGTGCATATTTCTTTCATACTTCGGTAATCATTTTACAAAGCCTTCCCTATCACCCACACGGTGTTTTTGAAACACTCAATATGGGGATGTGCAATGAAATGTAGGCAGGGGTCATGGTAAATTGCTTGGCCAAGGTTCGGATTGTTTGTTGGGATGTGGAAGCAATTGGTTATTACATAGATGGCTCTCGTAGGGAAATAAGGGACAAGAGTCTACATGGGAAAGCCTTAAGGTGGCTACATGGAGCAAAAGCCATGGTGGTAAGAAGCCGTATATACACTAATGAAACAATATACAGGTAAATTTGTAGGGTTCTGAGTGAATACAGTGTCCATCTTGTTGTTTGATTGGAATGTATTACAAAGAACATGAAGATATGAATTTCTATTTTACATGGTGATTGCTACAGTATGTCATTCGAATACTGGCAGCTGTATGCTTGAATGTGTTGTATATACAATTCTAATGCTGTTGTACTAGAGCAGGGGTTGCCAAACTTTTTCACTCAGCTCCCCCCTGCGCTCACCACATTTATTTATATTGGCACAACCAATGTTCATGACACAGACTGTTCACACCCCTCTTGCGGGTGAAGAGAAGATGTTGCAGGTTTAAAGCTTATTTCCTGCAATTATACACATTTTGTCATGGGATGCAGATCATTTTTTTCAGTTTAACAGCTAATTTTCTTGCTATTTTATACTTTTTCCCCCATGTCTGATGTGTATTCATGTGATATTTGAGTGACTCAAGCATTACAACAAAATCTATTGGCTATAAAACCAAGCTAAAACACATTATAAATAGCTGTCTAAGGTATGCAATGACTGACATGATAAGAGAAAAACTGGTGATGCACTACCCTACTTCGAAATTGCACCTTGTGCATCCTACCGTTACAACTTTCAAGAGTAAGTTTAAAGCCGGACCACACCCCACCCCCTGCCAACCCCACATTTTGGGAACCACTGTACTAGAGTATTAGTGCTTTAAAAAACGAATTCAACACTAACTAAAGGTATTGATCAGAATCACACTGCCAAGCTTGGTGGTACGTATCATTCAACACTAGCTACATCATCATACATACAATGCCTTGCAAAAGTATTCATTCCCCTTGGCGTTTTTCCTATTTGTTGCATTACAACCTGTAATTTAAATGGATTTGTATTTCATGTAATGGACATACACAAAATAGTCCAAATTGGTGAAGTGAAATTAAAAAAAAAACTTTTTTTAAGAAATGGAAAAGTGGTGCGTGCATACATTTTCACCCCTTTTGCTATGAAGCCCCTAAATAAGATCTGGTGCAACCAATTACCTTCAGAAGTCACATTATTTGTGAAATAAAGTTCACCTGTGTGCAATCTAAGTGTCTCATGATCTGTCACATGATCTCAGTATATATACACATGTTCTGAATAGCCCCAGAGTCTGCAACACCACTAAGCAAAGGGCACCACCAAGTAAGCGGCATTATGAAGACCAAGGAGCTCTCCAAACAAGTCAGGGACAAAGTTGTGGAGAAGTACAGATCACAGTTGGGTTATAAAAAAATATCAGAAACTTTGAACATCCCACGCTGCACCATTAAATGGAAAGAATGTAGCACCACAACAAACCTGCTAACAGAAGGACGCCCACCAAAACTCACAGACCAGGCAAGGAGAGGATCAGGCATTAATCGGCAAGGCAACAAAGAGACCAAAAATAACCTGGAAGGAGCTGCAAAGCTCCACAGCAGAGATTGGAGTATCTGTCTACAGGAACACTTTAAGCTGTACACTCCACAGAGCTGGGCTTTATGGAAGAGTGGCCAGAAAAAAAGCCATTGCTTGAAGAAAAAAATAAGCAAACAGATTGTGTTCACCAAAATGCATATGGGAGACTCCCCAAACATATGGAAGAAGGTACTCTGGTCAGATGAGACTAAAATTGAGCTTTTTGGCAATCAAGGGAAACGCTATGTCTGGCGCAAACCCAACACCTCTCATCACCCCGAGAACACTGTCCCCACAGTGAAGCATGTTTTTCATCGGCAGGGACTGGGAAACTGGTCAGAATTGGAGGAATGATGGATGTCGCTAAATACAGGGAAATTCTTGAGGGAAACCTGTTTCAGTCCTCCAGACATTTGAGACTGGGACAGAGGTTCAACTTTATAGTGGCTTGCGAAAGTATTCAACCACCTTGGTATTTTAACTATTTTGTTGCCTTACAACCTGGAATTAAAATAGATTTTTTGGGGGTTTGTATCATTTGATTTACACAACATGCCTATCACTTTAAATATTATGTATTGTGAAACAAACAACAAATATGACAAAGTAGAACTTGAGTGTGCATAAATATTCACCCCCCCCAAAGTCAATACTTTGTAGACCCACCTTTGTAGCAATTACAGCTGCTATCTTGGGGTGTGTCTCTATAAGCTTGGCACAACTAGCCACAGTGTCACGACTCCTACCGAAGGTGGCTCCTCTTCCTGTTCGGGCGGCGCTCGGCGCTCGTCGTCACCGGTCTACTAGCTACCACCGATCCCATTTCTGTTGGTTTTGTCTTAAAGAAGTACATTCTTCCATATGTTTGGGGAGTCTCCCATATGCATGTTGGTGAACACAATCTGTTTGCTTATTTTTTTCTTCAAGCAATGGCTTTTTTTCTGGCCACTCTTCCATAAAGCCCAGCTCTGTGGAGTGTACAGCTTAAAGTGTTCCTGTAGACAGATACTCCAATCTCTGCTGTGGAGCTTTGCAGCTCCTTCCAGGTTATTTTTGGTCTCTTTGGGGCGGCAGGGTAGCCTAGTGGTTAGAGCATTGGACTAGTAACTGGAAGGTTGCAAGTTCAAACCCCCAAGCTGACAAGGTAGAAATCTGTCGTTCTGCCCCTGAACAGGCAGTTAACCCACTGTTCCTAGGCCGTCATTGAAAATAAGAAGGGTAACTGACTTGCCTGGTTAAATAAAGGTAAAAAATAAATACAAATCCTTAAAAATTATGGTATCATAACAGCACAGAATGTTATAAGATGGCATGACATCTTGTGCCAACTGTTATGTCATCATATAATATGTCACCTGTCATATCTGTTTCCGATGCATGCACCATGACACGATCTTGTCACTTCAGACATTCAGTGAAATAAGATGTGTTTTCTTGTTCCTTGACATTTGGTGACATTTACAACATTGTTTTTGTCTTGTTTATGTCAGTTAAAATAAAGTCCAAACTATTTATGTCATACATTTCCTGCAGCTTAACACAAATGTATCCACTTAGGGCTGGAAAACCAGGTGAACACGACAGGAATCAATTAAAGCCTGTTCGTTCAGCACTTAATGCTGATGCAGCGCTCTCATAGCAACCAACCACCAGTTCAGCCCGAGAGCAAGGGAGAAAGGGGGATGAAGGAGGTAGAGAGGGACTGAAATGCAAATACAATCTACACTGGTGACGCATTAGGCCCTCCCCGTTAGGAGCTGTAATGTATTAAAGGCCGCAGTCGCTCCACAGTTTGCCAGTCAATGTTCTTTACTTTCTTTATTTTCCATATCGTCCCCCATCTCATCCCCTTCCCCATTCGTTCGGATGCCGTTGGAAAGAGTCGATTTGCCGTCAATCGCCATCTCGGCCAGCGGCATTAATGCGAGCCCACAAAAGGATGACACGCCGCATTATCACCTCACTTGCTTTCAAATTAGAGGGGCGAGCAGCGCTCCGGCGCAGCTTGTGACTGGTTAACACTATCAGCTATTTGTTGGGGATTGGCCCTAATACAGCACCGTCTAAAGATTTCATCAGGCATTTGATGACGGAAATAAACCACTGCCCAGAGGGAAATTGCTCTGATTAATGGAATTAGGAGTTGGAGGGGAATCAATAAGGACAGGGCCCACTCACATGGGGGACGAGCCTAGCTGCAAATCATGGCAGAGGGAGACGAGTGTGGCTGCTCCAGTCCAAGGAGCTCCGCCCAAGGCCCACGGCAGCACACGGTGGCCCACCGGCACACGGCCCCCTCGGCTCTAATAGGGTCGGGGCACCACCGTGTGCGCCTCGAAAAGCCAGGGATTAGCGCCGGGCCCCTCGCCATGGTGGCCACTAGCAGCCGGTTCCCTTCAAATGGCCGACCATATGGGTCCTTCTAGATGCGGAGAATTTCAATACAATGCAATTCATCTCCTGAGGAAAAAAATATACTGTAAAGCTTTTAAAGCAGGATACAAACAAGCATAAAAACCGTGTGCCTATTACCAAGGCATTGTACTCGCGGGGTACCGGGGCCCATCTCCACCCCTCTCTCGTCCGAGCATTCTTAGCCAGTTAAGTGCTCTCATGGTGGAGCCTTCCCCTTAATGCACCTCTGCCCCTCACCCTGACTCCCCACCAACCCCCTCACCCCGAACGGCTTTGTGTCCAATTCCGGTCCTTTGCATGAACTGCTGCTGGCGGGTGACTAGGTGCAGATAGGGGTGGAGGGCTGGGGGACTCTTTCTTCCCTACCCCCGTTTGTCCATATGATTCTCCCATTACTGAGTGACAATCAGATGAGAGGCATCATGCCCATTGAAGGCCATACACTTGTAGCTAGACATTAGAATATTAGAATAGTTTGTGTTATGTCAGTCACAAAGAGGGTTGTTTTTGAAACTGCTGCAGTAAATTTACCACCACACCGGTCTTTTGAAAACTGTTCTGGAAATTCACACAGATTGGGTTGATGCATGGGCTGTTCTCAGAAAACCACTTTTCACATACCAGAGTTTATTATATAGTTTGTATCTAAATAAATAGTATAGTAAAGAGTTGCTATTTTAAATAATTAGACTACATATTCTGTAGTTCAAGTCTGATGAATAACTGAAAAACAAGATTGTTTGCACCCCTAGAAATTAGGAAGATCCTGTATGTGTGTGTGAGCGTGTGTGTGTGATCGCAGATCATTGATATCGTTCAATTGGCTTGCTTCTTTCTCTTTCAAAATGATTGAGACAGACCTCTTACCGCTCCCACCCCTTACCACTCAAACGCTGGCAAGTTTTTTGTTCGAGGTCACTTTCCTATTCCAGGTAGCTAACCACGTTTGACAGGTGTGCTAAGACTTGTGTGAATGTCTGTAAAGATCTTTCACCATAAACTATGCATCTTACCTAAAAGTTATAGAAGTAACAAATAACTTTGGATGACTGACATGTTATTCGCTGTCTACTGGGTTCACATAATACTAGTTTGGTTACAAGACTGCAACTACAGACAGCGACTCTCGGCTGTACCTGACTGACACCATATAAGCTTTCGAGAGACTTTTCCATGATAGTGAATGCAGTTATACCCTTGTCATTGTCTGCCAGGCAATTCCTGCTCTTGTAAACTTACAAAGGCCATTTGAGCCAGTGGTGTATTTGTATTTATTGAATGAGGTGTATTGGTGTTAATGATGTTTGATGAACTAATAACTACTGTGACTTTTCTATGTTGGTGAACTGAACACCTCAGTTCAGGAGATCCACAGACATCCACCCACTAACACAACTGATCAACAAATCATCAAGCTCTTGGTTTGTTAAGTCTGGTGTGTTAGTACCCACAAAGCCTACACTCCATGTCTCTCCAGGCTCAGGTAGAAAAACACTAGTTAAATGGTTTGTTTAATCATTCTCAAAACTGCAGCAGTAGTGACCCCTGCTGTCTACTGTTTGTTTTCACACTGTTTAATCAATGTATTTTATTACATTGGCTCAAAAAGGTTGACATAGGATTACCTACTGTACAACAAGCAGGTCTGTGTTGACATCAACAGGTATGTAAAATAGAAACAGAATGGACCCCAGAGGTTACAAATCCGCACCCATAGGCCGGGTATTTGGTAAGAGCATGGGCTGGATAATTTAGAATCATCCGTGGTTGATGTTGCTGAATGATGGTGATACAATAACCTAGTGGAATACTGTTAGTACCAAGAACACCCCTCATATACTACAAAACAATTTAGTGGAAAACTTTAGGAAATCTTAATTGATCAAATTAGTATGGTTACAACTTACAAATGTCTTTAAAATAACTAGCTAATAGCATACTTACCTAACTGTACATTATCCAATACAGTAACTAGCCTAATAGATGCAAAACATCTTAGGACCCTAGAGATCTGCAGCTGATCACACTACATGGAAAAAATGCTTTGCTTATTAAAATGTTTAACGAACAACCAATTGTAGCAGAAGGATAAGATATATCTATCTCTAAATCCCTTTAGTCAAGGTTACTCCAGAGTGATCTGCTTTGCTGCAGGATCCGGCTGAGCCTGAGGTCCAGCATCTCCAGTTCGCAGTCAACAGGACCTTTCTCCCATGTAAACCCCAACCGCCCTGCTCTTTTTCAACAGGGGTGTATTTACTAGGAACCAAACGGAAGCAAATGGGCAGGAACGGGGAGGGACTAACCTGAACTTGGCGTGTACTAATGAATACACCCCAGCATACTGTACCCAAGTTTTCCAGAAGCCTCAGAGAGAAGAGATGGGGCTGAGGGTATCCACCAACGCTTGCTAATCTGGAATTAATGGTGAAAACCTGCAGGGAACAGAGGACTGCATTGTGGGAGTTTCTGGCAGGTGCTTTGAAATGGCTGAAGGGGAAGAAAGGGACTACGAGGTAATCACTGCAGATTTGTTCCTCCTGGTTTCATCCCTCCCTATGAAGATTAGACCCGTACGCTCAAATGAGTCCTACCAGCAACCTGACACACAGACATGTTGCACATGGACTTGACAAGAGGAATAAAAGAGTCTTAGCTTTTGGCCTGTAGTGGTTAAAGTGAGACAATGTGAGAAATAATATCACTGACTGGGATAGCCCCATGGCATTGTGTCTAAGCCCCTCATGGTGTATTCATCAAATGCATTAAAGTAATCCCATTGCCAATAGCGTCTCCATAATGAGCTTACACAGAGGCTCTTTGGAGATTGAAACGAGCAAAACAACACCACAATTTGTCATGCTCAAAAATATAAATGATGTCAAAGAGAAGTAGAAGACCCGGGTTTGATCATGTTTCAACATCAAAGAAGACTAAAGCATGTCACCAACAAAGGACCAAATGAATGCAATCATATGAATACCCAAAAACATTGAAACTGTAAATGTAAACTCTTGGACTAACGAATGTTGTTGAATATGATATGTCGACAAACTGTCCACTCAATTGCAACAAAAATAAATCTGACCAGTGAGGATTTTTACTAAGTATAGCTACAGATGTAGAAATAACCGGCCAATATCTCCTGAAATGTAATTGATAGATGAAGGCTCTTTAAGATATTACTCTCCTGGGAAATTAGTGTCATATCTGAGCATAGCGATAGTCTGCTGTCACAAAAGATCTTTCGCTTTTTGCCTTGAAAAGGCCTTCCCATGACTCCCCTCAGGAACAGAGACGACACCCCACTGTTTAAGAGAGATGAAGCAAGCAGGATATCACACTAAACACACAGAGACCTCCTCAAAAGCTTGTTTGATTCAATTCTCCCAATTCTCCAAAAAATGGCTTGACAGGATTTCTAAATCGCTAACCACTGTTGAGGAGCTTGCGACTCAACTCCACTTTATTTCTCTTCCATAGCTTGTAGTTTAAAGAGGCAATCTGGGATTTGTACATCCATTCATGAAGAATCCTTTAAGGAAGAGGAACAGGCAGAATAAGGGTTGAGGAGGGACATATTTTAGTCGTTTCTTTTTGTTTTACTTCATGTGAAATAATACACTGCCTGCTAATTGAACCTTAGAATTGAGAGGGCCATACGTTTATGGTGAGGAATATACAGGGCTGAAGCACAATGACATGCTCTCCAAAGGAAGGGGATTTTGTACTAGTGACATTAACCCAACATCTAGCAAGCTGAAGAGGTTTGGGTCATTTGGCATTACGGCTAAGTTGGTTGACATTCGCAAGGTCCTGGGTTCAAGCCCCACTTCGGACTGCCTCCTGACTTCGCTACAGTATTGACAAATACAGTAGGCAATATATAAACTATTTCCCATACGTCATCTCCTTTAGTAAATTCTTATAGCATCCCACTGAAGAACATTGCTGCCACCTATTGTACAAATGTGTAATATTCTCCATGTTCTAAAACACAAAATAATGGTAAATCCAGCATCTGTTTGTATGCTTACCATTCCCCATGTTATGTCAGGGACTCCCTATCTCTTCCAGAAACAACCCCTAGCCTCTTATCCCCTAGCCTATCCACTTGACTAGTAGATCTGAAAATATTGGATAGGTATGGCCAAATGGCTCTAGGTATGGCAAACATTTAAACTGGTTTAGGCCTATCAGGGGAGAAAAATAGAGCTATTACCTATCCAAATCGAATTCTTTCAGATCTACACAAGGGGCTAGTGGTTGCTTCTGGACATGGTCCTCATGAATAGTCCCTTGATCTTGCATCATAAACCACCTTGATTCAAATACAATAACAACTTACCACCAGCAATTTTTTTTATTGAGAACATTGGGCTTCATGGAATTAGACTATTGAGACACAAAATAAGTATAGGCTATTCAACAATATATTAAAAATACCACACAACCTACTTACAGATAGCCGTTTTAACGTACTGTATATTCATATCGCAGGTAGATGACACCTTAATTGAGGAGAACGTGCTTGTGGTAATGACTGGAGTGGAACCGTTCTGACCATTATTATGAGCCATTTTCCCCTAAGCAGCCTCCACTGATTCATCATTTTTTAAATATTAATAATTTAATTATTTGATATAAATAATTTTAATGTTTGATATAAGAAGGAAATATTTATATAAAACATTTTACAGCTCTTAGGGCAACATATCCATTGTTTTTGTCAAAATTACACAAGCTCAGGAAATTTGGTTGTGAATCATTGATGGACAACAATATTCTATGCTTGTCACTTATTTTCAAGCAGATTTAGCAGACTATGCCAGGTTTTCCTCAAACCTTTTACCTCTCCTTTGCTCCTTTCATATTTCTTTTGATCATAGTATACTCCCAAGCCCCTGCCGGTAACAAGCATACCCATAACATGGTGCTGCCGCCACAATACTCATATTATTCAAAATTATTCACACCTGTAATGACTGCCAATGGTGCTTCCACCAAGTTCCCCTATGCACCCCAACAACGACGTGGTTAAGTTCTTGGACACACCACTGTCCTCAGGCTCTTAAACAGGAGCTCTGACACCAACGGCTACAGTGCAGAGATTGAAGGATTTATCAGATGGTGTAATGAACATCACCTATAACTGAATGTGGAGAAAAAAAACAGAGGATGTGGGGGAAAAAACTGAGGAGATGATCCTTGACCCTAAGTCCATTGGGGACCACAGCCCCATAGTGGTACATGGAGAGAACGTTGAGCAACACCATAGTACCCTCCAAGCTCATCATCAAGCTGGAGGCCCTGGGTCTCAACCCCTCACTGTGCAACTGGGTCCTGGACTTTCTGACGGGCCACCCCAGGTGGTGAAGGTAGGAAACAACATCTCCACTTCACTGACACTCAACACTGGGGCCCCACAAGGGTGTGTGCTCAGCCCTCTCCTGTACTCTCTGTTCACCCACGATTGCATGGCCATGCATGCCTCCAACTCAATCATCAAGTTTTCAGACGACACAACAGTAGTGGGCTTGATCACAGCAGTGGAGAAGGTGGAAAGTTAAGTTCCTGGGCATACACATCACAGACAAACTGAAATGGTCCACCCACACAGACAGTGTGGTGAAGAATCCGCAACAGTGCCTCTTCAACCTCAGGAGGCTGAAGAAATCTCTAAACCCTGACACACTTTTACAGATGCACAATTGAGAGCATCCTGTCAGGTTGTATCACAGCCTGGTACGGCAACTGCACAGCCCTCAACCACAAGGCTCTCCAGAGGGTGGTGCAGTATGCACAACGCATCACCGGGTGCAAACTACCTGCCCTCCATGACACCTACAGCACTCGATGTCACAGGCAGGCCAAAAAGATCATCAGGGACAACAATCACCTGAGCCACTGCCTGTTCACACCACTATCATCCAGAAGGCGAGGTCAGTACAGGTGCATCAAAACTGGGACCGAGAGATTGAGAAACAGCTTCCATCTCAAGTCCATCAGACTGCTGAATAGCAATCACTAACTCAGAGAGGCTGCTTCCCACATTGAGACCCAATCACTGGACACTTTAATAAATGGATCACTAGTCACGTTAAACAATGTCACTTTAATAATGTTTACATATCTTACATTACTCATATCACATGTATTTTATACCATCTACTGCACCTTGCCTATGCCGCTCGGCTATCGCTCATCCATATATTTATATGTACATATTCTCATTCACCCCTTTAGATTTGTGTGTATTAGGTAGTTGTTGGGGAATTGTTAGATTACTTGTTAGATGTGTGTATTAGGTAGTTGTTGGGAATTGTTTGATTATTTGTTAGATATTAATGCACTGCTGGAACTAGACGCACAAGCATTTCCACTACACTCACATTAACATCTGCTAACCATGTGTATGTGACCAATAAAATATGATTTGACTTGATTTGAAGTGAACTCATAAGTACCTGGGGGTCCACATTGACAGTGGGCTGTGATGGCACACCCATGTGGAGAGCATGTGCCACAGGAGGTTGGTGGCACCTTAAATGGGGAGAGCGGAATGGTATCAAATACATCAAACACATGTTTTCTAGGTGTTTGATACCATTTCATTTTCTCCGTTCCGGCAATTATGATACATTCTCCCCTCAGCAGCCTCCACTGGCGTGTGCTCATGCATACGACAGCTTGTGCACTTATTGCATTGACTCAGGGTCTATGGAGTCAACCAGAAGATAATGCTCCTCTTGTATAGATCCACCATTGAGTCAATCACGGCATTGTTACATGGATGGGTAACCTGACAGTGCAGCTCAATGCCCAAATCTTGAGACTGACGAAGACATCAGGGAAGATTATAGGCATGACACTTTTCAGACAGGCCAGAAAGGTAATATCGGACCCCACACATGCATTGAACACAGAGTTCCAGCTGATGCCATCAAGGAGGCATTACAGGGTTCCTATATGCAGGCTGAACAGATAAACATTAGTTTGCACCACTGTCAATAAAACTGCTTAACAGCAGGGGGATCCTTAGTAAAAATTAAATACATACTGTACAGTCACAGGACAGTTTATAAGGTACACGACCCCATTCCCGAAAATGGATCGCTATATAATGCAGGCAGACAGGCATCGAGGCATTCAGTTACTGTTCGATTGAAAGCTAGTATGGATCCAGTATATCAGAGACGGCAACCCTCCTGGGCTTTTCACGCATGACTGTCTAGGGTTTACCGAGAATGGTGAGACAAACAAAAAACATCCAGTCAGCCTTAGTCCTGTGGGCGAAAAACATTGTTGATGAGAGCAGTCGAAGGAGAATGTCAAGAATCGTGGAAGCTAACAGGCAGCTCTCACAAATAATGGCACAGTTTAACAGTGGTGTGCAGAACAACATCGCAGAACGCATAACTCATCAATCCTTGTCACGGATGGGCTTTTGCCACAGACGACCACACCGGCTCCACTCCTACCAGCTCAAAACAAGAAGAAGCTCAGGCGGGTACGCGGCCACCAACACTCGACAATTAAGGAATGGAAAAACATTGCCTGGAACATGACAGCGAGTTCAGTTTACTTGAGTGGCCTACGCAGTCTCCAGACCTCAACCCAATAGAGCATCTTTGGGATGAGATGGAACGGGCTGTTCGCAACTTGAATGTAACGCCGTCCAATCTGCAGCAACTGTGTGATGCCATTGCGTCAGCATGGACCAACATCCCTGTGGAACGTTTACGACACCTTTTAAAATGCCACAACTAATTCAGGTTGTTCTGGTGGCAAGATTGGTGTACTTAATAAACTGGCTGTTTTTTCACCTAGTCAGTCCAGGGATTCAAACCAGCAACCTTTCTGTTACTGGCCCAAAGCTCTTTACCTCTAGGCTACCTGCCGACAGACATGTACTTAACCTTTTGTGTGGGGAGGGAGGTGAATGATGGGGTGTTATTCTCAGTTGATTCTATAATTGTATGTATTTATGTGGAAGCAGCAGCACTTTCTATTGTCCAAGGCAAATATCATATTAACTATGGGGTGATATGACAGTACTTAATCAAGACACGTATGTATTTTTTTTAAAATTAATTTTGAAAATGTTTTATAATTTTTCTTTCACTTTAGAAATTTGCAGTAGGTTGTATAAATATATATAAATATATATAAATATATATTTAAATAAATAAATAAATAAAATATATAGTTGCGTACAGCAGGTCAGCCACCGGGGGAGACTCGGTGGCCTGGTGACAGATGAAGTATACATCGAGGCGATGGCGCCCTCTGCTGGACATGCCAGGACTCGACGGGATCTCCGGCTGGGGCTGATTGGGGATTGGTGAGTAATCAAGGGCTGATTGCTCACCAGCTGTACAAGTCCCATAAAGCTGCCAGAAGTGCAGCATACTTGGGAGAGACTGGGGGAGGAAAGGACTTCCGAAAAGTTGGGGACGGTACCAGAGGTAACAGGAGGGAGTTCAGTTTTGATCACCACAGGATACAGTACGACCCGGAGCCCAGAAGACGGTTTCCCGGAGAGGGTCTCTTGGCGAGACCTATTCTTTTGAACTATTATTTTAATAAACACCTTTGAAACTGAGATAATCCTACTCTGTCAGTGTCTGATCTGTGTAAACATTGACCCAACCCCCTGGTCTGCCATATATACATATATACACAGTTGGAGTCATTCAAACTAGTTTTTCAACCACTCCACACATTTCTTGTTAACAAATATAGTTTTGGCAAGTTGGTTAGGACATTTACTTTGTGAATGACAAGTCATTTCCCCAACAATTGTTAACAGACAGATTATTTCACTATATCACAATTCCAGTGGGTCAGAAGTTTACATACACTAAGTTGATTGTGCCTTTAAACAGCTTGGAAAATTCCAGAAAATGACGACATGGCTTTAGAAGCTTCTGATAGGCTAAATTACACTTTAATCAATTGGAAGTGTACCTGTGGATGTATTTCAAGGCCTACCTTCAAACTCAGTGCCTCTTTGCTTGACATCATGGGAAAATCAAAAGAAATCAGCCAAGACCTCAAAAAAAATGTGTAGGCCTCCACAAGTTTGGTTCATCCTTGTGAGCAATTTCGAAATGCCTGAAGGTGCCACATTCATCTGTACAAACAATAGTACGCAAGTATAAACACCATGGGACCACGCAACCATCATGCCACTAAGGTAGGAGAAACGTTCTATCTCCTTGAGATGAACGTGCTTTGGTGCGACAAGTGCAAATCAATCCCAGAACAACAGCAAATTACCTTGTGAAGATGCTGGAGGAAGCAGGTACAAAAGTATCAATATCCACAGTAAAACGAGTCCTATATCAACAATCTGAAAGGCCGCTCAGCAAGGAAGAAGCCACTGCTCCAAAACCACCACAAAAAAGCCAGACTACGGTTGCAACTGCCCATGGGTACAAAGACCATACATTTTGGAGAAATGTCTTCTGGACTGTTTGGTCATAATGACCATTGTTTGGAGGAAAAAGGGGGAGGTTTGCAAGCTGGAGAACACCATCCCAACCGTGAAGCATGGGGTGGCAGCATCATGTTGTTGGGGTGCTTTGCTGCAGGAGGGACTGGTGCACTTCACAAAATAGATGGCATAATGAGGTAGGAAAATGATGTGGCTATATTGAAGCAAGATATCAAGACATCAGTCAGGAAGTTAAAGCTTGGTCGCAAATGGGTCTTCCAAATGGACAACGACCCCAAGCATACTTCCAAAGTTGTGGCAAAATAGCTTAAGGACAACAAAGTCAAGGTATTGGCGTGGCTATCACAAAGCCTTGACCTCAATCCTATAGAATATTTGTGGGCAGAACTGAAAAGTGTGTGCGAGCAAGGAGGCATATAAACTTGACTCAGTTACACCAGCTCTGTCAGGAGGAATGGGACAAAATTCACCCAACTCATTGTGGGAAGCTTATGGAAGGCTACCTGAAACGTTTGACCCAAGTTAAACAATTTAAAGGCAATGCTACCAAATACAAATTGAGTGTATGAAAACTGACCCACTGGGAATGTGATGAAATAAATAAAAGCTGAAATAAATCATTCTCTACTAATATTCTGACATTTCACATGCTAAAAATAAAGCGTTGATCCTAACTGATCTAAGACAGGGATATTATTTTAGATTAAATGTCAGGAATTGTGAAAACTGAGGTTAAATGTATTTCGCTATGGTGTATGTAAACTTCAGACTCCAACTGTATTTATTCAAAAAATGTTTTTGCCGACATCAATAATACGTATATTATCAATATACTTTTCTACATCGGAAATATTTTTTATAGATATTCTTCCTATTTTTGATTTCAATAAAAAATGCATATGATGATTTCAATTTTGGATATATAAAAAAAAAAATTTTTAGCATCCCGGAGTTGCCTCACTGTTCACAGTTGACGTTAAGACTGGTGTTTTGCAGGTACTATTTAATGAAGCTAAGAGTTGAGGACTTGTGAGGCGACTGTTTCTCAAACTAGAAACTCTTATGTACTTGTCCTCTTGCTCAGTTGTGCACCGGGGCCTCCCACTCTTTCTATTCTGGTTAGAGACAGTTTGCGCTGTTCTGTGAAGGGAGTAGTACACAGCGTTGTATGAGATCTTCAGTTTCTTGGCAATTTCTCGCATGGAATAGCCTTCATTTATCAGAACAAGAATAGACTGATGAGTTTCAGAAGAAAGTTATTTGTTTCTGGCCATTTTGAGCCTGTAATCGAACCCACAAATACGGATGCTCCAGATACTCAACCAGTCTAAGAAGATCAGTTTTATTGCTTCTGTAATCAGCACAACAGTTTTCAGCTGTGCTAACAATTGCAAAAGGTTTTTCTAATGATCAATTCGCCTTTTAAAATAATAAACTTGGATTAGCTTACACAACGTGCCATTGGAACACAGGAGTGATGGTTGCTGATAATAGGCCTCTGTACACCTATGTAAATATTCCAAATAAAATATGCCATTTACAACATTAACAATGTCTACACTGTATTTCTGATCAATTTGATGTTATTTTAATGGACAAAAAAAAAAAAAAAAAAAAAAAAATTGCTTTTCTTTAAAAAACGACATTTAAGTGACCCCAAACTTTTGATTGGTATTGTATATTTTTAAATGATTGATATCATAAATATATTGATATAAAAAATTCCAATTAAAAAATAAATATATGTTAAAACACCTTTCCATTGCGTACAAGGCTACTCATACCCTAACCCATTCATAGATGCTGTCTACATCTAGATGCATCACTTGAGGTACGGTTCTGGAAACATGAGGAATGTATTTTTCATATCATTGCGAAATAATAATAAAAAAAAGGTTAAATGTCTACACACCTTTATAGTGTTCCTACATGGCCATATTTCCATGTTACAGTGCTTCTTCACGGAAAACAGATGAAAACAGACACCTGTATTAATCAGCTGGAAGACGGACGCCAAAAATGTGTTGGCACTGAAAAATACTGTTGACTGCAACTGTGTTAAAACTGGTTAAAATACTGTACAGTAAGAGTATATTTTTAATTTGTGAAATTATTCTGTGATATGAAAGTTCAGGGCTTTATGTTTCTAGGACCGTACCGCAATCGATTCACGTTTAGATAGAGAGCTTTCAGTACTAGATTCATTCTCTGATCCTTTGAATGGGTGAACATGTCAGTTCTTGCTGCAAGAGCTCTGATAACTTCCGGAGGATGTCCTCCAACCTATCATAATTACTGTGAAAGTCTATGGCAGGGGGTGAGAACCATGAGCCTCCTAGGTTTTGTATTGAAGTCAATGTAATCAGAGTAGTACGGAAGCTAGCTGTCCTCTGGCTACACCCTGGTGCTACTCTACAGAGTGCTGTTAAGGCTAGTGTAGACCTTCCTTGCAAAACAGTGTATTTGAATCAATTATTTGGTGACGTGAATATATTTAGTATAGTTTTGTCAGTGATTCTTTGCTGATAGGAATACGATTCAAAGAAATAGAAAGGTACTGTATGGGGATTTGTCTGACCTGTATATTTGTCTGACCTGTATGAGGTGTCAATGTAACAGTTTAGCTTCCGTCCCGCTCCTCGCCCCTACCTGGGCTCGAACCAGGGACCCTCTGCACACATCAACAACTGCCTCCCACGAAGCATTGTTACCCATCGCTCCACAAAAGCCGCAGCCCTTGCAGGGCAAGGGGAATAACTACTTCAAGGTCTCAGAGCAAGTGACCTCACTGATTGAAGCGCTATTAGCACGCACCCCGCTAACCATTTCACATCGGTTACACTCCGCCCCCTTTTGACCTTCTCCTTTTCCGCAGCAACCAGTGATCCGGGTCAACAGCATCAATGTAACAGTTTAGCTTCCGTCCCTCTCCTCGCCCTTACCTGGGCTCAAACCAGGGACCCAATGCACACACCAACAACTGCCTTCCATGAAGCATCATTACCCATCACTCCGCCCTTGCATGCGGCCCAAGGGGAACAACCACTTCAAGGTCTCAGAGAGTGACGTCACCGATTGAAACGCTATTAGCGCGCACCCCGCTAACTAGCCAGCCATTTCACATCGGTTACATCAAGGTAGGGTGAATGTAGGCTAGGGAAAGTGCAGTCTATCAAGAGTGATTATTTGCTGATAGGAGTATGATTAAAATAAAAAAAATCAAGAATGGGGATTTGTCTGACCTGTATGAGGTATCGGTATGATTTAAAAAAAAGTCAAGCATGGGTATTTGTCTGACCCTTATGAGGTGTCGAGGTGGGTTTGAAGTAGGCTAGAGAAAGTGCAGTCTATCCAGGAAGCAGATTCATTATGATAGGGTGTATCTTTATCATGAAGAGGGACTGAGCATTGCATTTGGTTTCGACTGGGGGCACAAGAGGTAACATGTTTTAGCCTGAGGAAAAGGGCTCCTCTCAATAGGGTGATAACAGTGCCGTTAAGTATAAAGATTGAGCATTTTAAGAGGAAGGTTTCTGGTGTGTGTGAGGCCAGACTGCTTAGCCACAATGAAGATTGAGTGAAGGAAGAGAGCATGGCTGTGTTGTTGTACTTTAAGTTGGAGGTTCTCCCTGATAGGGTGTTAGAATATTGTAGCTACCCGGTTAGAGCCTTCGTACCTACAGCATTAACAGTGGTTTCTCGGCCAGAAGTTTGGTCATGCAACGTCAGTGTGTAAGGCAGGAGCAACTGAGATGTGTTAGATGTGGGGGTTTTCATTTAACGGAAACACGTCTGGAGGACAAGGCCCACCAGTGTAGCAATTGTGGAGGTAGTCATGAAGCAAGGTCTACAGAATGCATGGAAAAAGTGAAACAGATAGCTAAAGTCAGAGTAGGACAGGGTGTTACATATGCAAAAGCAGTGAGAAGGGTTGACGGTAGAGAATGCGCCCTCAGCCTCTGTTACAGAAGGGCAAAGGGCAACAGTGAGTTTTCCCATTTCAGCGTGTGGACCTCAGAAACTGTGCGTTGACAAATAGCTTAATCGCGATGGTCGTGAACTGTGCAAGTAGAACACACCTAGTCATTCAATGGTTTTTCTTAATTTCTTACTATTTTCTACATTGTAGAATAATAGTGAAGACATCAAAACTATGAAATAACACATATGGAATAATGTAGTAACCAAAAAAGTGTTAAACAAATCAAAATATATTTTAGATTCTTCAAAGTAGCCACCAGTCACCTGCCTTGATGACAGCTTTGCACACTATTTCTGGGGTCCCACTATCACTTGACTCGTATGGAGAAGGGGAAAAAGGAGCTACGTTTATCTGTGTCATTGATGTTTGATGAGCATTTAACACCCTATGTAAAGTTGGGATTTATAAGATACGCTGTAAGAGCGTTCATGCAAAACCCGATGCAATGCAAGAAGTGTAAAAAGTTTGGCCATGTGTCAAGTGTTTGCAGACTGAAGGAATATGTTAGTGAGGAGTCTGAATGTAAAATGTTGCCACTGTGGTGGGGATCATATTTCCTGATATTCCCTGAGTGCCATGTTAGGGTGAAAGAGGTTGAGTTGTCAAGGATCAGGGCTGTACAACAAATCTCCTATTTGGAGGTTGTGAAGAGCGTTGAAGGAGCAAGAGGCCACAGTTCTGAAGAACATATGGTGGTGGATGCACCACAACTAGTTGCAATTGTTTTTCTTCAATCAAGTGATCTGGATACACTTATTGTGAAAAAGGTTGATTTTGTAACATTTATAGCCACCGTTATTAATTATACTGCACACGTGTCCAAGAAGTCAAAGAAGCTGGACTTAATTATATATGCACCAGAGAAGTTTTGGGCCTCCAAGACTTAACAGCAGGGTCGGGACAAGGTAAAATGTCCAGTGAACAGGTCAGGGTTCCATAGCTGCAGGCAGAATAGTTCAAACTGGAGCAGCAGCATGACCAGGTGGACTGGGGACAGCCAGGAGTCATCAGGCCAGGTAGTCCTGAGACATGTTCCTAGGGCTCAGGTCCTCCGGTTGGGGAAGGAGAGCATACTTAAATTCACACAGGACACCAGATAAGACAGGAGAATTTCACCAAAAACTTTATAACAGACTGACCCTAGCCCCATGGCACATAAACTATTGCAGCATAGATACTGGAATCAGAGACGGGGGGACACTGTAGCCTCATCCTAAATACCCCCGGACAAGGCCAACCATGCAGGATATAACCCTACCCACTTTGAAGAAGCACAGCCCCCACACCACTAGAAAGGATATCAGACCACCAACTTACTACCCTGAGACAAGGCTGAGTATAAGCCAAATAGATCTCCACACACGAGTCAGAGGGGGCGCAAAACCGGACAGGAAGATCACGTCATTGACTCAACCCACTCAAGTGACACACCCCTTCTAGGGACAGGATGAAAGAGCCCTACTAAGCCAGAGACTCAACCCCCGTAATAGGGTCAGAGGCAGAGAATCCCAGTGAAGAGAGGGGAGACGGCCAGGCAGAGACAGTAAGGGCGGTTCGTTGCTCCAGTGCCTTGCCGTTCACCTTCGCACCCCTGGACCAGACTACACTCAATCATAGGACTTAGACTTAAGTCTCAATCTATTGCCAGAGGGCTGAGGACACACAACTGAGGAGGCGCTGTTATGAGAGTGTGGAGGAGGTGTTGTTGCCAATACTCACAGCCTGTGTTCTGCCCGTCAGGAAGTCCGGCATCCAGTTGCAGAGGGTGGTGTCCAGATCTAGGGCTCTGAACTTGGTGTTGAGCTTGGAGGGAACAATAGTGTTGAATGCTGAACTGCAGTCAATAAACAGCATTCTCACATAGGTGTTCTTGTCCAAATGTGGAGATGATTGTGGACTACAGGAAAAGGTGGACCGAGCACGCCCCCATTCTAATCGACGGGGCTGAAGTGGAGCAGGTTGAGAGCTTCAAGTTCCTTGGTGTCCACATCAATAACAAACTAGAATGGTCCAAACACACCAAGACAGTTGTGAAGAGGGCACGACAAAGCCTATTCCCCCTCAGGAAACTAAAAAGATTTGGCATCGGTCCTCAGATCCTCAAAAGGTTCTACAGCTGCAACATCGAGAGCATCCTGACTGGTTGCATCACTGCCTGCTACGGCAATTGTTCGGCCTGCGGCCGCAAGGCACTTCAGCGGGTAGTGCATACGGCCCAGTACATCACTGGGACTAAGCTGCCTGCCACCCAGTCATAGGCTGTTCTCTCTACTACCGCATGTCAAGCGGTGCCGGAGTGCCAAGTCTAGGACAAAAAGGCTTCTCAACAGTTTACCCCCAAGCCATAAGACTCCTGAACAGGTAACCAAATGGCTACCCAGACTATTTGCATTGTGTGCCTCCCCAATCCCTCTTTTACACTACTGCTACTCTGTTTATCATATATTATTTTACACTACTGCTACTCTCTGTTTATCATATATGCATAGTCACTTTGACCATATCTACATGTACATACTACCTCAATCAGCCTGACTAACCAGTTTCCTGTATGTAGCCTTGTTACTGTAAATAGCATCGCTACTGTTATTTTTCACTGTCTTTAATGTTGTTTTTATTTCTGGACTTAACAATTGTTTATTTTTTTGTATTTCACCTTTATTTAACCAGGTAGGCTAGTTTGAGAACAAGTTCTCATTTACACTTGCAACCTGGCCAAAATAAAGCAAAGCAGTTCAACACATACACAGGTACACATGGAACAAACAAACAGACTTTTTCTACTGTATTATTGACTATATACAGTGTGTGCAAATGAGGTAAGATAAGGGAGGTATGGCAATAAATAGGCCATGGTGGCAAAGTAATTACAATATACCAATTAAACACTGGAGTGATAAATGTGCAGAAGATGAATGTGCAAGTAGAGATGCTGGGGTCCAAAGGGGCAAGATAAATAAATACAGTATGGGGATGAGGTAGTTGGAAGGGCTATTTACAGATGGGCTATGTTGAGGTGCAGTGATCTGTGAGCTGCTCTGTCAGCTGGTGCTTAAATCTAGTGAGGGAGATGAGTCTCCAGCTTCAGTGATTGTTGCAGTTCGTTCCAGTCATTGGCAGCAGAGAACTGGTTGTCGGCCAAAGGAGGAATTGGCTTTGGGGGTGACCTGTGAGATATACCTGCTGGAGGGCGTGCTACGGGTGGGTGCTGCTATGTGAGCTGAGATAGGGTCGAGCTTTACCTAGCAAAGACTTGTAGATGACCTGGAGCCAGTGGGTTTTGGCGATGAGTATGAAGCGAGGACCAGCCAACGAGAGCGTACAGGTCGCAGTGGTGGGTAGTATATGGGGCTTTGGTGACAAAACAGATGGCACTGTGATAGACTGCATCCAATTTGTTGAGTAGAGTGTTGGAGGCTATTTTGTAGATGACATTGCCAAAGTCGAGGATCGGTAGGATGGTCAGTTTTACGAGGGTATGTTTGGCAGCATGAGTGAAGGATGCTTTTTTGCAAAATAGGAAGCTGATTCTAGATTTAATTTTGGATCAGTGAGTCTGGAAGGAGAGTTTACAGTCTAGCCAGACACCTAGGTATTTGGAGTTGTCCACGTATTCTAAGTCAGAACCGTCCAGAGTAGTGATGCTGGATGGGCGGGCAGGTGCAGGCAGCAATCGGTTGAAGCGCATGCATTTAGTTTTACTTGCATTTAAGAGCAGTTGGAGGGCAAGGAAGGAGAAGTTAGTTAACAGTGTCCAAAGAAGGGCCAGAGGTATACAGAATGTTGTCATCTGCATAGAGGTGGATCAGAGAATCACCAGCAGCAAGAGCGACATCATTGATGAACACAGAAGAGAGTCGGCCCAAAAAATGAACCCTGTGGCACCCCCATAGAGACTGCCAGAAGTCCAGACAACAGGCCCTCCGATTTGACACACTGAACTCTATCAGAGAAGTAGTTGGTGAACCAGGCGAGGCAGTCATTTGAGAAACCAAGGCTGTTGAGTCTGCTGATAAGAATGTGATGATTCACAGAGTCGAAGCCTTGGCCAGGTCGATGAAAATGGCTGAACAGTAATGTCTCTTATCAATGGCGGTTATGATATAATTTAGGACCTTGAGCGTGGCTGAGGTGCACCCATGACCAGCTCTGAAACCAGATTGCATAGCAGAGAAGGTACGGTGGGATTTGAAATGGTTGGTAATCTGTTTGTTAACTTGGCTTTAGAAGACCACAGAACGGCAGGGTAGGATAAATATAGGTCTGTAGCAGTTTGGGTCTAGAATGTCTCCACCTTTGAAGAGGGGGGATGATTGTGGTTGCTTTCCAATCTTTGGGAATCTCAGATGATACGAAAGAGAGATTGAACAGGCTAGTAGTAAGGGTTGCACCAATTTTGGCAGATAATTTTAGAACGAGAGGGTCCAGATTGTCTAGCCCGGCTGATTTGTAGGGGTCCAGAATTTGCAGCTCTTTCAGAACATCAGCTATCTGGATTTGGGTGAAGGAGAAATGGGGGAGGCTTGGGCGATGTTACGAATCCCTTTTGGCCCGACAGTCTAGGGGGGGATGGTAATGAGACCGGTAACATAACTCAAGCAAATTATAATAGTGACAAAGCAAAAGTGTGAACGAAATAACCAGGACAACTGAAATCTACCGTCAAACTCAAGGTTTATTTGAAAACACACGGTAATGGGGGGAAGCAGGAAAAGGGGCTGAGCTGGACCCAAGAAAATAAACAATAAGTATTCAAAAACACCCCTAAGCTAGACTAGCCTACTTTAACAACAGCTAACTAACTAACAATACAGTGGGTGGTCCGCCCAGTTCTAACTAGTGTATTTAACAAAGTCTACCTACGGGTAGTGTATGCCCATGGGCGACTTGTCTTGGTTTCCCCTTTTCCCACCAGCAAACAAACACCATAACCAAAACTCACAGGTGATGACAAAGTGCTATGGAGGTGCTCAAACAAAAGAGAGGTTAATACACAAAGAGCGAGTGAAACACAGAGACCTACAGACATGGCATTTACAGAGAGATTGAGCTTTAGAGCATACTACTGACAGGGTTTTTAAACCAAGGGAAAGGAACTGTGATTGGGTAGGAAACAGGACGAGGTGTGTCTCCTGATTGATGATTGGATTGGTGACTGATTGGGGAGTGATGATTTTCACCTGTGAGGGGAGAAGGAGAGAAAACAACACAGTATACATACACACACAGACACAGGATACCTGTATCCGTAACAGGCGAGTTGCTGTGTGGGGTGCAGGGCAGTTGACCGGGGTAGGGTTAGCCAGGTGGAAAGCATGGCCAGCCGTAGAAAAATGCTTTTTGAAATTCTCAATTATAGTGAATTTATCAGTGGTGACAATGTTTCCTAGACTCAGTGCAGTGGGCAGCTAGGAGGAGTTGCTCTTATTCTCCATGGACTTTACAGTGTCCCAGAACGTTTTGGAGTTTGTGCAACAGGATGCAAATTTCTGTTTGAAAAAGCTAGCCTTAGCTTTCCTAACTCCCTTTGCATATTGGTTCCTAGCTTCCCTGAAAAGTTACATATCACGGGGGCTATTCGATGCTAATGCAGTACACCACAGGATGTTTTTGTGCTGGTCAAGGGCAGTCAGATCTGGAGTGAACCAAGGGCTATATCTGTTCCCGGTTCTAAATTTTTTGAATGGGGCATGCTTATTTAAGATGGTGAGGAAGGCAATTTTAAAGAATAACCAAACATCCTCTACTGACGGGTTGAGGTCAATATCCTTCCAGGATACCCGGGCCAGGTCGATTTGAAAGGCCTGCTCGCTGAAGTGTTTTAGGGAGCATTTGACAGTGAGGAGGGGTGGTCGTTTGACCACAGACCCATTACAGATGCAGGCAATGATCGCTGAGATCTTGGTTGAAAAATGCAGAGGTGTATTTGGAGAGCAAGTTGGTTAGGATGATATCTATGAGGGTGCCCGTGTTTATGGATTTGGATTGTACCTGGTAGGCTCATTGATACTTTGTGTGAGATTGAGGGCATCAAGCTTAGATTGTAGGATGGCTGGGGTGTTAAGCATGTCCCAGTTTAGGTCACCAAGCAGCATGAGCTCTGAAGAAAGATGGGAGGCAATCAATTCACATATGGTGTCCAGGGCACAGCTGGGGGCAGAGGGAGGTCTATAGCAAGCAGCAATGGTGAGAGACTTGTTCCTGGAAAGGTGGATTTTTTAAAGTAGAAGCTCAAATTGTTTTGGTACAGACCTGGATAGTAAGACAGAACTCTGCAGGCTATCTCTGCAGTAGATTGCAACTTCGCCCCCTTTGGCAGTTCAATCTTGTCGGAAAATGTTATAGTTAGGGATGGAAATTTCAGGGTTTTTGGTGGTCTTCCTAAGCCAGGATTCAGACACGGGTAGGACATCCGGGTGTGCTAAAGCAGTGAATAAAACAAACTTAGGGAGGAGGCTTCTAATGTTAACATGCATAAATCCAAGACTTTTACAGTTACAGAAGTCAACAAATGAGACCACCTGGTGAATATGAGGGGAGCTAGGCACTGCAGGGCCTGGATTAACCTCAACATAACCAGAGGAACAGAGAAGGAGTAGGATAAGGGTACGGCTAAAGGCTATAAGAACTGGTCGTCTAGTACGTAAAACAGAGAGTAAAAGGAGCAGGTTTCTGGGCGCGATAGAATAAATTCAAGGCATATTGTACAGACAAAGGTATGGTAGGATGTGAATACATTGGAGGTAAACCTAGGCATTGTGTGATGATGAGAGAGATATAGTCTCTAGAGACATTTAAACCAGCTGATGTCACCGCATGTGTGGGAGGTGGAACTAAAGGGTTGGCTAAGGTATATTGAGCAGGGCTAGAGGCTCTACAGTGAAGTAAGACAATCACTAACCAGAACAGCAATGGACAAGGCATATTGACATTAGGGAGAGGCATGCGTAGCCTAGTTGTCATAGGAGTCCAGTGAGTAGTTAGGCTGGCTGGATACACAGTGATTCAGACAGTTAGCAGGCCGGGGCTAGCAAGTTAGCAGAAGAGCCTTAGAGGGACGTCGCGATGGAGAATATATGTTATAGCCTCAACGTACGGTTACGTCGAATAGATAAGTCGTGATGGAGTAGTAGGGTTCTGTGTAGCAAAGGGGTTCAGTTCAATTGGCAAAATAGGTATAGTGGCCCAAGAAATTGGCCGATGGATCTCTTTAGCTAACAGTCCAATATGCTCTAGGCAGCTAGTGGACGGGCATCCAGGGGACGTCGCGACGTAGGAGCCGGTTGAATAACCCCCTCGGGCAGATTACATCAGTAGTCCAGTCATGAAGGAGCTCCGTACCGGCAGTAAAAGGGGTCCGGGCCAATTGTCAAAATAGGTATTGTAGACCCGGAGTGGCTGATGGACCTCTTCAGCTAGCCGGGAGATGGGCCTAGCATGGGCTAGCTGCGATGATCCAGGTGAAAAGGTTCAGAGCTTGCGATAGGACTCCGGGGATATGGAGAGAAATAGGTCCGCTATGCTCTGGTTTGAATCTCGTTGTGCAAATTGGTGAGAGTTTTCCGAGCTAAAGGTTAGCTGACGACCACTAGCAGTGGTAAGTAACTAGTAACTAGTTAGCTGGCTAGCTTCTGTTGGGGGATTCCGGTTCTGAAGTAAAGAGAAATACTTTAGAAAAATGCAGATCCACACCACATTGGGTGAGGTGGGTTGCAGGAGAGTATTTTGAAGTTGAGGTTTAGAAAAATATTAAAAAGAAAGAAGAAAAATAAAATAAAATAAAAATATAGATATACATGGGACAGGACGAGGACAAAGAAGTCTGACTGCTACGCCATCTTGGGAGTGATGTAGTTGTTCACCTAATACTTTTTTTGCTCTGTTAGTTAGAGCCTGTAAGTAAGTATTTCACTGTATTCGGCGCACATGACAAATAAACTTTGATTTGATTTTGTTGGAGCGGTATGCAAATTGCAGTAGGTCCAGTGTGCCTGGCCTGCAGGCCTTGATGTGGGCCATGACTAGCCACTCAAAGCATTTTATGATGACCAGGGTTAGTGTGACGGGGTGATAGTCATTTGGGAATGTCACTTTGTTTTTCTTGGGCCCTGGCACGATGGTGGTCTCCTTGAAGTAGGTGGGGACTACAGCATGGGACAGGGACAGGTTGAAGATGTCCAAGAAGACGACCACCAGCTGGTCAGCACACACTCTGAGGACCTTGCCAGGGATTCCATCTGGGCCGGCGGCTTCGTGAGTATTCAGTCCTTTGAGAGTTTTCCTCACAGCATCCTTGGAGAGCGATTAGTACCTGTTTGTCCAGAGCAGCGAGTCTTCCTGGATGGCTCAGTATTGTCTGACTTGAAGCGAGCATTGCTCGTCTGGGAGAGAGGCTTGTATTAGATTTTTTATTTACCTTTCTGTTTAACCAAGGGATCCCATTGAGACCAGGTTCTCATTTTCAATGGTGCCTTGGGAACAACACTTCAAGCAATGTGAACAACACATTTAAGCATGATAACTACAAAATGTAATTTCAAATAAATCACGTTACATTCAAAATGAATATATACAATCAATCGAAACAAGTGGAGTTTCATTGGTCACATGTTTTATCAGAGCCCTAAATTCACCTTTTGTGACCAAAGAATCACATTTTAAAAGTGACCTGTAGGTCATTCCAGGACAGAGACTGAAAGCAGTTTGTCCTAACTCAGAGGAAACTCATGGAACCTCTAGTACCAGCCAGTCTTGAGAGCGAGTCTTATAGTTACTAGGTTTCCAATGTAGAACTTTGTAGACAGTGATGTAGTCCTTGCCACATGTGTTGTGAGTCTGAGTTGTCAAATAGTACCTGCTTGCTCGTACCTGTGTTGTACAGTGCCTTTGGAAAGTATTCAGACCCCTTGACATTTTCCACATTTTGTTACGTTACAGCCTTATTCTAAAATGTATTTAAATAGTTTTTCCCTCATCAATCTACACACAATACCCCATAATGACAAAACAAAAACAGCTTTTAAGAAATTGTTGCTAATTTACTCAGTACATTGTTGAAACACTGATTACAGCATTGAGTCTTCTTTAGAACCAGGAACAGATATACTCTTGGTTCACTCCAGACCTGACTGCCCTTGACCAGCACAAAAATATCCTGTGGCGTACTTTATTAGCTCCGAATAGCCCCCGTGATATGCAACTTTTCAGGAAAGTTAGGAGCGTGTTAGTGTTAACTAACCTCCAGACGAGCTTCAATGCCATACAACTCTCATTCCTTGCCCTCCAACTGCTCTTAAATGCAAGTAAAACTAAGTGCATGCTCTTCAACCGATCGCTGCCCGCACCTGCCCGTCCATCCAGCATCACTACTCTGGACGGTTCTGACTTAGAATATGTGGACAACTACAAATACCTAGGTGTCTGGCTAGACTGTAAACTCTCCTTCCAGACTCACATTAAGAATCTCCAATCCAAAATTAAATCTAGAATCGGCTTCCTATTTTGCAACAAAGCATCCTTCACTCATGCTGCCAAACATACCCTCGTAAAACTGACCATCCTACCGATCCTCGACTACGGCGATATCATCTACAAAATAGCCTCCAACACTCTACTCAACAAATTGGATGCAGTCTATCACAGTGCCATCCGTTTTGTCACCAAAGCTCCATATACTACCCACAACTGCGACCTGTACTCTCTCGTCGCTAAACCCGCTGGCTCCAGGTCATCTACAAGTCTTTGCTAGGTAAAGCCTCGCCTTATCTCAGCTCACTGGTCACCATAGCAGCACCCATACGTAGCATGCGCTCCAGCAGGTATATCTCACAGGTCACCCCCAAAACCAATTCCTCTTTTGGCTGCCTCTCCTTCCAGTTCTCTGCTGCCAATGACTGGAACGAACTGCAAAAATCACTGAAGCTGGAGACTCATCTCCCTCACTAGCTTTAAGCAGCTCACAGATCACTGCACCTGTACATAACCCATTTAACTACCTCATCCCCATACTGTATTTATCTTTCCCCAAGTATCTTTACTTGCACATTCATCTTCTGCACACATACCATTCCAGTGTTTAATTGGTATATTGTAATTACTTCGCCACCATGGCCTATTTATTGCCTTACCTCCCTTATCTTACTTCATTTGCACACACTGTATATATACTTTTTCTACTGTATTATTGACTGTATGTTTGTTTTACTCCATGTGTAACTCTGTGTTGTAGTATGTGTCGAACTGCTTTGCTTTATCTTGGCCAGGTCGCAGTTGTAAATGAGAACTTGTTCTCAACTAGCCTACCTGGTTAAATAAAGGAAAAATAAAATACAATTTAAAAAGTATGATGCTACAAGCTTGGCACACCTGTATTTGGGGAGTTTCTCCCCTGCAGATCCTCTCAAGCTCTGTCAGGTTGGATGGGGAGTGTTGCTGTACAGCTATTTTCAGGTCTCTCCAGAGATGTTCGATTGGGTCCGGGCTCAAGTCTGGGCTCTGGCTGGGCCACTCAAGGACATTCAGAGACTTGTCCCGAAGCCACTCCTGCATTGTCTTGGCTGTGTGCTTGGGGTCATTGTCCTGTTAGAAGCTGAACCTTTGCCCCAAGTCTGAGGTGCTGAGCTCTCTGGAGCAGTTTTTCATCAAGGATATCTCTGTACTTTAGTCTGTTCATCTTTGCCTCGATCCTGACTAATCTTCCATTAACGGGTGCTGAAAAACATCCCCACAGCCTGATGCTGCCACCACCATGCTTCACTGTAGGGATGGTGCCAGGTTTCCTCCAGACGTGACTCTTGGCATTCAGGCCGAAGTGTTCAATGTTAGTTTCAACAGACCAGAGAATCTTGTTTCTCATGGTCTGAGAGTCCTTTAGGTACATTTTGGTAAATTCCAAGCGGGCTGTCATGTGCCTTTTACTGTGGAGTGGCTTTCGTCTGGCCACTCTACATAAAGGTCTGATTGTTGGAGTGCTGCATAGATGGTTGTCCTTCTGGAAGGTTCTCTCATATCCAAAGAGGAACTCTGAGAGACCAGAGTGACCATTGGGTTCTTGGTCACCTCCTTGACTAAGGCCCTTCTCCCCCGATTGCTCAGTTTGGCCGGGCAGGCATCTCCTAGAGGAGTCTTGGTGGTTCCAAACTTCTTCCATTTAAGAATGACTGAGGCCACTGTGTTCTTGAGGACCTTCAATGCAGGTATTTTTTTTGTACCCTTCCCCAGATCTGTGCCTCAACACAATCCTGTCTTGGAGCTCTATGGACAATTCCTTCGACCTCATGGCTTAGTTTTTGCTCTGACATGCACTGTCAACTGTGGGACCTTATATAGACAGGTTTGTGCCTTTCCAAATCATGTCCAATCAATGGAAACAGGATGCACCTGAGCTCAAAGCAAAGGGTCTGAATACTTATGTAAATAAGGTGTTTCTGTTTGACATTTTTTAGACGTTTCAAAAAATCGGTTTTCGCTTTGTCATTATGGGGTATTGTGTGTAGATTGCATTTTTTATATTATTCAATCATTTTAAGAATAAGGCTGTAACATAACACAATATGGAAGAAGTCAATGGGTCTGAGTTCTTTCCGAAGGCACTGTATATGATCAAATTAGGCCTATTTGTGATTTCAGGTTATATAATGGAAATCTCTCAAGTAAGAGACATTTAAGCAACATTTTGAACACACAATATTCTCTTCTCTCATAAGCCCATGCAAAATATGCTGTGATCTATTGGCACATGCAGTCAACGTCCAGCAGAGAGCACCATGCAGCTGCATAAAATAATTTTGTTCAAAGTAGAAGTCTTATATTGACCTAAAGTATGACCCTCCATAATGTGACAGAGACGTTGTTGGCAATATATTGTTCATAGATAAGTTCTTAGTTGCTATGCTTAAATATCTGGTCGGTAAGCCTACTGTAGGTCAGTTCAGGGGTGCACAACTCTGGTCCTGTTGTATCACTTCCCTCCTGTTGGATTTCATCCTTGCTTTTTGACTAGACTTCATCCTTGCTTTTTGACTCGACTGATTTCTAGGTCTTCAGTTGACCAGTAACATGTATTGGTCAATGAAGTGCTATGGGGAGGAAAACTGTCTGTATTCCGGAACTGGAGTTGTGCATCTCTGCTGTTGGTCGTGATAAAGCTTTAGCATGGCCAGTCTATTCTACTGCTGAATATTACCCATATTTCCATTTTTATCCCAGTCAGCAAAGGCTATTGTAATGCAGTGCTCATCTTTTGTTTCATGAATGTAGATGAATGTCCTCACATTAGGATTCAGCAGTACTACTATTATGCACATTGCAATACTCTGTTCCAACCAAAGCCTTTGTCTAGATTACTATTGAGTAGTACCGTGTTCAACTGGGAGAGGTAAGTTAATTATTGATGAGAACGGAATATGGTATAAGTGGGGCCACAGTTTAATGGTTATATGAATAGTGTAGTGCAACCCACAGATCTGCTATGGCATAGTTATTCCACATCAGTGGAAAAGAGTCACAGTCTTTAGGTGTCTCATTCTTAGCTTGGATGAACCTCCGTCTTAAGCCTTTTTTTCTCAAATTCTCTCTGTATTTGTGGTTATTTTCATAATATATGGTGGCTATTAGATTGCCCAAGCTGATTATCATGCCAAAGTCCAAAGAAAATAAATGCCATAAATGTCAGGCCATTCATCCATCTCTCTGGGACCGAAACGCTGTGTCATTTACCATAAAAATGATGAATTATGACTAGGACCGCCAGAGCGCGGAACCCATCGACAGCCCAAACGATAGCACACCTCGGCGATGCAATACAAACTCACTGTGTGATCAGCTTCTCAATTCCTTGTCCAATTCCATAACCCTCTCTTTCCCAGTACAGTACCACATTCCCCGCCCTCTCATCTTCCACTCTCGTCCTAGAGTCACTCCAACACACAGTACCAGTCAAAAGTTTGAACACACCTACTCATTCAAGTGTTTTTCTTTATTCTTACTATTTTCTACATTGTAGAATAATAGTGAAGACATAAAAACTATGAGAACACATATGGAATCATGTAATAACCCAAAAAGTGTTAAACAAATATATTTTATATATGAGATTCTTCAAAGTATCCACCCTTTGCCTTGATAACAACTTTGCACACTCTTGGCACACTCTTCAATGTAGAAAATAGTAAAAATAAAGAAAAACCCTGGAATGAGTAGGTGTGTCCAAACTTTTGACTGGTACTGTACATATCTACCTACATTTTTCTCGTACCACTGCACATCGACTTGGTACTGGTAACACCATGTATATAGCCAAGCTATCATTGTGTATTTAGTCCCCGTGTTACAATTTTGTTCCTATTACTATTATTATTTATTATTTGTATTGTTACGAAGGGCCAATAAATACGCATTTCACTGTTAGTCTCCACCTGTTGTTTACAATAAAAATTAGATTTAAATATGCAGTTTTTCTCCCCGCCGGCCCCTTGCCCAATATATCTGCTTTTTGTAGGGGATGCCCGTACTCATAACTCAGTAGGGAGAGTGGATGTCTACTTTTCCTTCTTTGCTTCAGCACACAAGATAATTTATCAACATCTGACTGTCTAATCGCAGATGGGGGCAAGATGAGGTATAAAATGCAAACTGGTGGAAGACAGCTTTAAATATGCATGAGGGACTGCGTGGTGTAGCCTAGTTGCCTGCCTGCCTGCCTAGCTCCTCATATTCCCCTCTTCATAAAGTATATGGACGAGTGGTGGAGCTCAGACCAGTGAATGTAGAAATTAAATGAAGGGATCACTGAGCCAAGCGGGCAGCTCAGGGATCCCTTCATTTAATCGGTACATGCACATTCATGCTGAGTAGGCATCTTAGAGCAACAGCAACAAGAAAACAGTCAGTGATTGTATTTGATTAACGCTTTATAAAAAAGTATGGATTTCAGCAAACAACGAAAGGCATGCAACAAGAGGACAAACATAGGTACACGGTAAGGGTGTAAGTAACTGAAAGGTGCACATTTTGAAGTATCGACTGAACAGCAACTCGAAAGAGTCGGAGGTTCACACCAAAAACTTTTCTCTTCACTCACCTCCGAGGACGTAGTGTCGTGGAGTTGAAATATACTTGGCTAGCCGCAGCATGATCCCGGCACCATCCTAGTTGACCTCCAAATCTGACTCCATCACATAACACCTGTAGTAGTAGAGATTGGAGCCCTATCCTTATCTCCTTTACTCTGAGTCCTTTCACATGGCGCAGGGCCTTCTCGGTTCTATCTCGACTGCCAGAGTATTTGTGTCAGCGAATGCCACTGAATACAATAATAATCCTTATGGCTTGCTTTGACGTGTGGTGCTAAGCAGGAGTGTCAAATAATCTATTTTTCCCACATGCCTTATTTTCTGCTGCAGCAGCCCTGCCATTCCTATTGGGATGTGGCTTCAGATTTTGACAATTGATCTTGTGGATTTCATTGACACTTGGACTTGACTGCAGTTGCACTTCGCTGAACCTGACTGGAGTTGCACTTGCCCGAGCTGGTTAATATATATTTTTTCCTTTTGCATCAAAAATAAATTTGTTGCTGCAAACGTTCTACAAGTTTGTGGCAAATTTGCTGCAATCTAAATAGTGTGGCACAAAATGTTGTCAGATGTTTGCAAACATTTTCCACTAGTGGCAACAATAATATGAGTGTCTAACTTATTAACTTAACTTCCTAAATGATGCCTATTTAGTAATGTCATGTTTTATGGGATAGAGTGAAACACATTTTGTTGATAACAGTTTTAAACTGTCTGCGCAACTGACTGCTTAGCGCTTAGCTAGCTAACGTTAACTATCATATTTTTGGCAGAGTTCAGGTGATTGGAAGCTAGCTAACTAAAGATTTGCCTAGACACTTATATTTTTAGGAAAATACGTTGCTTTAAATTAATACCAATATGCATGTCAATAGTATAGTGTCAAGGTTCAGTAGCATGTTAGCTAGCACGACAGCTAAGATAGGTAGCTAGCAACAATATGAGTTGATCTGGCATCAAAGCCAAACTTCACTTGCAGATGAATACCCTTCCCTTACCCGTGGTGATGGAAGAGGCTGTATTGGGAGGAGGATGCATAAACACCCTGGAAATATTTTGTGGTGGACTCACTTTTGACACTTTTTTGAATGTATAAATGAGCCTATCGTCTACAAGAATGATAAGGTACGGTTGAAGTCGGAAGTTTGCATATACTTAGATTTGGAGTCATTAAAATTCATTTTTCAACCACTCCACAAATTTCTTGTTCACAAACTATAGTTTTGGCAAGTCGGCTAGGACATCTACTTTGTGCATAACACAAGTAATTTTTCCAACAATTGTTTACAGACAGATTATTTCAGATTATTATCACAAATCCAGTGGGTCAGAGGTTTACATACACTAAATTTGACTGTGCCTTTAAACAGCTTGGAAAATTCCAGAAAACTATGTCATGGCTTTAGAAGCTTCTGATAGGGTAATTGAAATAATTTGAGTCAAGGTGTACCTGTGGATGTATTTCAAGGCCTACCTTCAAACTCAGTGCCTCTTTGCTTGACATCATGGCAAAATCAAAAGAAATCAGCCAAGACCTCAGAAAGTCTGGTTCATCCTTGGGAGCAATTTCCAAACGCCTGAAGGTACCATGTTCATCTGTACAAACAATAGTACGCAAGTATAAACACCATGGGACCAAGCAGCCATCATACCTCTCAGGAAGGAGATGCGTTCTGTCTCCTAGAGGTGAATGTACTTTGGTGCGAAAAGTGCAAATCAATCCTAGAACAACAGCAAAGGATCTTGTGAAGATGCTGGAGGAAACGGGTACAAAAGTATCTATATTCGCATTAAAACAAGTCCTATATTGACATAACCTGAAAGGCCGCTCAGCAAGGAAGAAGGCACTGCTCAAAAACCGCCATAAAAAAGCCAGACTACGGTTATAAACTGCCCATAGGGACAAAGATTGTACTTTTTGGAGAAATGTCCTCTGTTCTGATGAAACAAAAATAGAACTGTTTGGCCATAATGACCATTATGTTTGGAGGAAAAAGGGGGAGGCTTGCAACTTTGCTGCAGGAGGGACTGGTGCACTTCACAAAATAGATGGCTTCATGGGGTAGGAAAATTAGTGGATATATTGAAGCAACCTCTCAAGACATCATCAGTCAGCAAGTTAAAGTTTGGTTGCAAATGGGTCTTCCAATTGAACATTGACCCCAAGCATACTTCCAAAGTTGTGGCAAAATGGCTTAAGGACAATAAAGTCAAGGTATTGCAGTGGCCATCACAAAGCCCTGACCTAAATCCTATAGAAGATGTGTGGGCAGAACTGAAAAAGGCGTGTGCGAGCAATGAGGCCTACAAACCTGACTCAGTTACAACAGCTCTGTCAGGAGAAATGGGCCAAAATTCCCCCAACTTATTGTGGGAAGGTTGTGGAAGGCTACCCGAAACATTTGGCACAAGTTAAACAATTTAAAGAAAATCCTACCAAATATTTGTGTATGTAAACTTCTGACCCATTGGGAATGTGAGGAAAGAAATAAAAGCTGAAATAAATCATTCTCTATACTATTATTCTGACATTTCACATTCTTAAAATAAAGTGACAAGGAATTCTTACTTGGATTAAATGGTGAAAAACTGAGTTTAAATGTATTTGGCTAAGGTGTATGTAAACGTCCGACTTCAACTGCAAGTAAATGCATGTATTATTCTCATAAATGTAGCCCATACATTGATTCTTTGTAACAATTAAATATTTAACCTGTTTTGGAGACTGTTTTTTGTTCGGAATTTGACGTGCCCAAAGTAAACTGCCTGTTACTCAGGCCCAGAAGCAAGGATTCACATATACTTGGTAGCATTGGATAGAAAATACTCAGAAAATAATGTCTGTGAGTATAACTGAACTGATATGGCAGGCGAAAACCAGAGGAACATCCCCCCGGAATCTTTTTTTTTGTTGAGGTCACAGGCCATCTCAGTGCTAGCCTATGTGAAATACAAATAGATAGGACCCAAATTGCAGTTCCTATGGCTTCCACTAGATGTCAACAGTCTAGTTAGTAGTTGGAAAAACTACAACGTGTCTCTCATTAGAAAATTAGTCTTGTTGGCGCGTGAATGAGGTGCGCGCTCTTCGTTATTTATCTTCCCTATTAAACATACTATTCTCCATCTTAACTTTTGCGGATCAGTGGGACTTTGCGGAGAATTGATGAGCACCAAATTCAAATTACTATAAATATTAAACTTTCATGAAATCACAAGTGCAATACATCAAAATAAAGCTTAATTTCGTGTTAATCCAGCAGCCATGTCAGATTTCAATAAGGCTTTACGGCGAAAGCAAACCGATTATCTGAGGACAGCGCCCAGCAAACAAATGCATAACAAATCATTTTCAACCAGGGAGTTGTGACACGAAAGTCAGAAATAGCGATATAATATATGCCTTACCTTTGAAGATCTTCTTCTGTTGGCACTCCAAAAGGTCTCAGTTACATTACAAATGGTCCTTTTGTTCAATAATGTCCTTCTTTATATCCATAAAAACTCAGTTTAGCTGGTGCGCTTCAATCACTAATCCACTTGGTTTCCCTCCTTCAAAATGCATACAAAATGAATCTCAAACGTTACCAATAAACTTATCCAAACAAGTCAATCAATCGTTTATAATCAAACCTTAGGTACCCTAATACGCAAATAAATGATACAATTGAAGACAGAGAATCGTTATTGTCTCGACCGGAGAAAAATACCAAAGAACGCGCTCTCATTCACACGCTTGAAAACACTACAGCCAAAATGGGAGCCACATAGAAAAACTACAATTTCTGTCTTATTTTTCCAAAAACCAGCCTGAAACTCTTTCTAAAGACGGTTGACATCTAGTGGAAGCCCTAGGAACTGCATTCGGGCACGATTTTGCCCTATTATAAAAGTGCCAGCCATTGAAATCAGTGGTAGGATTATTTTTGTGGGGGGGGGGGGGGGGGGATGGTTTGTCCTCAGTGTTTCGCCTGCCATTTCAGTTCTGTTATACTCAGACATTATTTTAACAGTTTTAGAAACTTTAGTGTTTTTTTCTATCCAAATCTACCAAATATGCATATCCTAGCTTCTGGGCCTGAGTAGCAGGTAGTTTACTTTAGGCCTGCTTTTCATCTAGGATGTCAAAATACCGCCCCCTATCCCAAAGAAGTTAACTATTATTGTTTATTTAGATATTACAGTACCTGAGGATTAATTAGAAATATTGTTTGGACGAACTTTACCTGTAACTGTTTGGATTTGTGTGTATGCTCGTTGAACGAGTGGATTACTGAGATCATTGGCGCCAACTAAACTGACTTTTTTGGATATAAGGAAAGACTTCATCGAACAAAACGACCATTCATTGTGTAGCTGGGACCCTTGGGATTGCAAACAGCGGAAGATCTTCAAAGGTAAGTGATTTATTTAATCGCTATTTGTGATACCTGTGCTGGTTGAAAAAGTATTTTGATGTGGGGCGCTATCCTCAGATCGCATGGTATGCTTTCACCATAAAGCCTTTTTGAAATCTGACAACGTGGTTGGATTAACAAGAAGTTAAACTTTTAAATGATGTGTGACACTTGTATTTTCATGAAAGTTTAATATTACGATTTTTGTATTTTGAATTTCGCGCTCTGCAATTTCACCGGATGTTGTCGTTGGTGTCCTGCTAGCGGTTCATGCACCCAAACAGGTTTTAATTGCTTTAAACTAGTAGATAGCTCATTTTTATCATGTGTTGTTCCTTCTCTCTTTCTAGAAGCAATCAGTTACAAGGCAAGCATACAGATTGAGGCCCTCAATCCAACTGAGGACAGAGAAATATGTGTGCACCAGACATATCAAGGCTTCTTACATGCATGGCTTTGAGATGTAAGTTTTGTAAGTTATACAAAAATGTGAGTTGTTTGGATGACCCAGTTGCTGGGTTGCAGGCATTGGGTCAATAGTTGGGTTGTTTTCTGTAAATACAGAAAGGTTGGGTTGTTGGTGCTGGGTTAATAAGGTTGGGCTATGGATATTCTCCCACAACCAGCATGTGAAGTCCACCAGAATACTTGCAGGTATTGTAGTTCTAGTACGACTGGAAAACAGCTAACGTTATTTTGACAGACTAAGCCTCCATTTCACCATACTTGCTTTATTGGTAATTTGCACAGATATTCTGTCATAGTGACCAACCTGACACAACACACACACACACACACACATCACAGGCAGGGAGCAGGTCATGGGCACTTTGGGGTAAAGTACCGTGCTTAAGGGTACAACAGAAGTAGGTATTATACCCTTTTCAAACGTTTGACTTCAGCCATATTATTTGTTCTATCGTTTCAGGCGGGATGAAATTGAAATTGTAGCCAGCTCTGCAATCCTTGTTTGAAAAAGAGGGATACTTTGAAAAAAGTATTATTTTCAATTAATCGAAAATGAAAAAAATAATTCAACAATGGATGAGCTTTTTTATTAATCTAATTGAGAACCATTTAGGGTTCCAGTAAATCCTTTGAATAAGCAGTTTAGTGCTTATATATATTTAATAATCTCAACCCACCCAATTCATATTACGTATTTATTATATTTAGCCATTATTTAACTAAAAGACCTGGACAATGCTGGGCCAATTGTGCACCGCCCTATGGGACACCCAAAGTGATGCAGTATGGATTTGAACCAGGGACTGCAGTGATACCTCTTGCACTGAGATGTAGTGCCTTAGACTGCTGCGCCACTCGGGATCCCTATTATATAGATGGGCACGCTTTATCTTGTCTGGTTTAGCGTCCTCCCAGGTAAAGCTAAATATGTTTTGCTCGTATGTTTTGAAAAACCAATCATCAGGAGTACAGTAGGCACCGCCATAAGTAAGTGATTAAACAGATATGACTAAGAATAGAATAATTTTCCATAAATAGACAGGTATTTACCTCTCCATGGTTGCAGGAGCTTGTCTATTTTCACAAGTTTTCTTTTGAAATTCTTTGTGGAGAGCTCATTTATATATTCTATGATATGAATACCAAGTATGTCTACTTCACCGTCAGCCCATTTTATAGGTAAACTGCAGGGTAATGTAAAAGTTGTATTTTTTTAAAGATCCAATACTTAATATTGTACACTTATCATAATTAGGTTTTAGTCCAGAGAGTACAAAAAAGGTATCTAGATCTTCCATGAGACATTGCAGGGATCTAGCTTGCAGACTTAATATAAAACTTGAGTCACCGGCATACATGGACCCCTTTTTTTAAGCCTTTCTAATCCTCTCATGTTGTTATTTGATCTGATTTTATTAGCTAGCATTTCAATGGTCATAACGAATAGATATGCAGACACCCCTGTTTAACTCCTCTTGACAATTCAAAACTCTCTGAGAAGTAACCGCTGTTTACTATTTTACACCTGGGGTTGCTATACATTACTTTTACCCATTTTATAAGAGAATCACCGAAATTGAAAAAATACAGACATTTACAAATAAAATACAGTCTTACTTTATCAAAGGTCTTCTTAGATGTTTCATGATGTTCTATTAGTTGTCGTATATTATCTCCAATGTATCGTCCATGTAAAAAAAAAAAATGTCTGATCAGGATGAACAATACCTGGTAAAACCTTTTTAATTCTGAGTGCTATGCATTTCGCTAGTATTTTTTCATCACAACATTGAAGTGTAAGAGGCCTCTAATTTTTAAGATAGACTGGATCTTTATATTTGCCATCTGGGTCTTGTTTTAATAATAGTGAAATCAGACCTTCCTGCTGAGTACCTGACAGACTAGCATTTCTATAGGAATAGTTAAAACACGCAAACAATGGAGCTTTGAGTATATAAGCAAAGGCTTGATATACATCTACTGGTATGCCATCAAGCCCTGTGGTTTTTCCAGACTGAAAGGATGTAATAGCCTCAAAGTTATTTCTGTACATTTCTTAATTTTCCATTTTTTTATTAGTTGGAAAGAATTCCTTTACAGTAATCGTCATTCAGTGGGTGAGGATGAGACAGAAAAGAGAACATCTGCTTATTAAAATATTTAGCTTCTTCTTATAAAAATATAAATCGGATAATCGTTGATGTCTCCCTCTTCAGTAACAAGTTTCTGCAAATTATTTTTGTTAGCCTTCCTGTGTTGGAGATTCAGGAAGAATTTGGTTAATTTTTCTTCATATTCCATCCAGTTTGCTTAATTTTTGTAATAAATTACATTAGATTGTTCGTGAATAATTTCCTCCAGTTATTTTTGTTTTTCCTCTAACTTATTTTGTGTCTCTGTAGTATAATTTTTATTGCTATCTACCTGCACTATTAGTTCACTAATTTCCCTTGTTAGTCTTGTACCTTTAGCCAGAAACTGCTTTTTTAAAAGTATTGATGAATATTGAATTGAATGACCCCTGAAGGTACATTTAAAGGTATCCCAAACAATAAGGGGATTTGCTGAACCTTTATCGTACTGGACAAATTCAGTTATAAATTATTTTGTCTTAGTTAAAAATAAATTGTCCTCCAGTAAATTTGCAATATCCCCGTCCACATGGAAATTCTATAAGAGTTATGTGAAGGCCAATTAGATGATGATACGGTCGCATTCTGTCTCCTGTTAAAGCTGTTTTTAAACTTCTTTAGGCTAGGGTCCTTTTTCTCAATTTCCCCCTGCCTGACATGCCCAAAGCAAACTGCCTGTTACTCAGGCCCAGAAGCCAGGGTATGCATATAATTGGTACCATTGTATAGAAAACACTTAAGTTTGTAGAAATCTTAAAATAATGTATGATACTATAACACAATAGATATGGTAGGAGAAAATCCAAAGAAAAACCAACCAGATTTTTTCTTTTTTGAGAGCCCATGATCTTACAATGGAAAGTATAGGGGAATATCAAAATCCAGCTCCCAGATTCCAAGTCCTATGGCTTCCACTAGATGTCAACAGTCTTTGATCAAGGTTTCAGGATTGTTTCCTCCAAAATGAGGAAGAATTATGAGTTTTAGTACTGGGACTCAGAGTTGGAAATCAGTCTGTGCGCGCACGATGAAGAGGATGCGCACCTGCTATTATCGTTTTTCTATTGAACATACTTCTTTCCGTATGAAATATTATAGTTTAATTACATTTTAGGGTACCTGACGGTTGATTAGAAACGTATTTTTACCTTTTTTAACAAAGTTTAGCAGTAGCTTTTTGGATTGCTTTCTCTGCATGTTGAACAGGTGGATTACTCAAATCGATGGCGCCAACTAAACAGACTATTTGGGATATTTAATTTTTTTTACATTTTTATTTAACCTTTATTTAACCAGGTAGGCTAGTTGCGAACAAGTTCTCATTTACAATTGCGACCTGGCCAAGATAAAGCAAAGTAATGACACAAACAACAACACAGAGTTACACATGGAATAAACAAATGTACAGTCAATAATACAGTAGAAAAAATATATATACCGTGTGTGCAAATGAGGTAGGATAACGGAGGTAAGGCAATAAATAGGCCATAGTGGTGAAAAAATTACAATATAGCAATTAAACAATAGAGTGATAGATGTGCAGAATATGAATGTGCAAGTAGAGATACTGTGGTGCAAAGGAGCAAAATAATAGAATAAATAACAGTATGGGGATGAGGTAGTTGGATGGGCTATGTACAGGTGCAGTGATCTCTGAGCTGCTCTGACAGCTGGTGCTTAAACTTCTTTGGGATAGGGGGCAGCATTTTCACTTTTGGATGAATAGCGTGCCCAGAGTAAACTACCTTCTACTCAGTCCCAGATCCAATAGTATTGGATAGAAAACACTCTGAATGATGTCTGTGAGTATAACAGAACTCATATGGCAGGCAAAAACCTGAGAAAAAAATCCAAACAGGAAGTGGGAAATCTGAGGTTTGTAGTTTTTGAACTCAGCCCCTATCGAATACGCATTGGGACATGGGTTATTTTGCACTTCCTAAGGCTTCCACTAGATGTCAACCGTATTTAGAATGTTGTTTCAGGCTTCTACTATGAAGTGGGAGCAAATGGCAGCTGTTTGATTAAGGGGTCCGGCAGCATCCTCGTTCTCAGTCACGTGCGTTCACAAGAGAGGTTTCTCTCGTTCTATTGCTTTTCTACAGACAATGGAATTCTCCAGTTGGAACATTTATGATAAAAACATCTTAAAGATTGATTCTATACTTAGTTTGACAAATTTCTTTGACCTGTAATATAACTTTTTGAACATTATAACTTTTGGAATTGTATCTTTAAAATGGTGTAAAATACTTGTATGTTTGAGAAATTTGATTTGAGATTTCTGTTGATTTGTATTTGGCGCCCTACAATTTCATTGGCTGCTAGCGGAGCCCCAGTCCTAGACAGGTTAAAGCTAGTGAGGGAGATATAAGTCTCCAGATTCAGTGACTTTTGCAGTTCGTTCCAGTCATTGGCAGCAGAGAACTGGAAGGAAAGGCAGCCAAAGGATGAATTGGCTTTGGGGGTGACCAGTGAGATATACCTGCTGGAGCGCGTGCTACGGGTGAGTGCTGCTATGGTGACCAGTGAGCTGAGATAAGGCGGGGCTTTACCTAGCAAAGACTTATAGATGAACTGGAGCCAGTGAGTTTGGTAACGAATATGAAGCGAGGGCCAGCCAGCGAGAGCATACAGGTCGCAGTGGTGGGTAGTATATGGGGCTTTGGTGACAAATGGATGGCACTGTGATAGACTGCATCCAATTTGTTGAGTAGAGTGTTGGAGGCTATTTTGTAAATGACGTCGCCAAAGTCAAGGATCGGTAGGAAAGTCAGTTTTACGAGGGTATGTTAGGCAGCATGAGTGAAGGACGCTTTGTTGCGAAATAGGAAGCCCCCATAGAGACTGCCAGAGGTCCGGACAACAGGCCCTCCGATTTGACACACTGAACTCTTTCTGAGAAGTATTTGGTCAACCAGGCGAGGCAGTCATTTGAGAAACCAAGGCTGTTGAGTCTGTCGATAAGAATGTGGTGATTGATAGAGTCGAAAGCCTTGGCCAGGTCGATGAATACAGCTGCACAGTGTTGTCTCTTATCGATGAAGGTTATGATATTGTTTAGGACCTTGAGCGTGGCTGAGATGCACCCATGACCAGCTCGGAAACCAGATTGCATAGCGGAGAAGGTACGGTGGGATTTTAAATGGTCAGTAATCTGTTTGTTAACTTGGCTTTCAAAGACCTTAGAAAGAAGGGTAGGATACAGTGCCTTGCGAAAGTATTCGGCCCCCTTGAACTTTGCGACCTTTTGCCACATTTCAGGCTTCAAACATAAAGATATAAAACTGTATTTTTTTGTGAAGAATCAACAACAAGTGGGACACAATCATGAAGTGGAAGGACATTTATTGGATATTTCAAACTTTTTTAACAAATCAAAAACTGAAAAATTGGGCGTGCAAAATTATTCAGCCCCTTTACTTTCAGTGCAGCAAACTCTCTCCAGAAGTTCAGTGAGGATCTCTAAATGATCCAATGTTGACCTAAATGACTAATGATGATAAATACAATCCACCTGTGTGTAATCAAGTCTCCGTATCAATGCACCTACACTGTGATAGTCTCAGAGGTCCGTTACAAGCGCAGAGAGCATTTCCCAAGCTTTGAACATCCCAAGGAGCACTGTGCAAGCGATAATATTGAAATGGAAGGAGTATCAGACCACTGCAAATCTACCAAGACCTGGCCGTCCCTCTAAACTTTCAGCTCATACAAGGAGAAGACTGATCAGAGATGCAGCCAAGAGGCCCATGATCACTCTGGATGAACTGCAGAGATCTACAGCTGAGGTGGGAGACTCTGTCCATAGGACAACAATCAGTCGTATATTGCACAAATCTGGCCTTTATGGAAGTGGCAAGAAGAAAGCCATTTCTTAAAGATATCCATAAAAAGTGTCGGTTAAAGTTTGCCACAAGCCACCTGGGAGACACACCAAACATGTGGAAGAAGGTGCTCTGGTCAGATGAAACCAAAATTGAACTTTTTGGCAACAATGCAAAACGTTATGTTTGGCGTAAAAGCAACACACCATCCCCACTGTCAAACATGGTGGTGGCAGCATCATGGTTTGGGCCTGCTTTTCTTCAGCAGGGACAGGGAAGATGGTTAAAATTGATGGGAAGATAGATGGAGCCAAATACAGGACCATTCTGGAAGAAAACCTGATGGAGTCTGCAAAAGACCTGAGACTGGGACTGAGATTTGTCTTCCAACAAGACAATGATCCAAAACATAAAGCAAAATCTACAATGGAATGGTTCAAAAATAAACATATCCAGGTTAGAATGGCCAAGTCAAAGTCCAGACCTGAATCTAATCGAGAATCTGTGGAAAGAACTGAAAACTGCTGTTCACAAATGCTCTCCATCCAACCTCACTGAGCTCGAGCTGTTTTGCAAGGAAGAATGGGAAAACAATTCAGTCTCTCGATGTGCAAAACTGATAGACATACCCCAAGCGACTTACAGCTGTAATCACAGCAAAAGGTGGCGCTACAAAGTATTAACTTAAGGGGGCTGAATAATTTTGCACGCCCAATTTTTCAGTTTTTGATTTGTTAAAAAAGTTTGAAATATCCAATAAATGTCGTTCCACTTCATGATTGTGTCCCACTTGTTGTTGATTCTTCACAAAAGAAGACAGTTTTATATCTTTATGTTTGAAGGCTGAAATGTGGCAAAAGGTCGCAAAGTTCAAGGGGGCCGAATACTTTCGCAAGGCACTGTAGATATAGGTCTATATCAACATCGAGAGTGACTCCCCTTTGAAGAGGAGGATGACCTTGGCAGCTTTCCAATCTTTGGGCATCTCAGACGATACGAAAGAGAGGTTGAACAGGCTAATAATAGGGGATGCAACAATTTCAACAGAGAATTTCAGAAAGAGAGGGTCCAGATTGTCTAGCCCGGCTGATATGTAGGGGTCCAGATTTTGCAGCTATTTCAGCACATCAGCTATCTGGATTTGGGTGAAGGAGAAAGGGGGAGGCTTGAGCAAGTTGCTGTGGGGGGTGCAGGGCTGTTGACTGGGGTAGAGGTAGCCAGATGGAAAGCATGGCCAGCCGTAGAAAAATGCTTATTGAAATCTATTATAGTGGATTTATCAGTAGTGACAATGTTTCCTAGCCTCAGTGCAGTGGGCAGCTGGGAGGAGGTGCTCTTATTATCCATGGACTTTACAGTGTCCCAGAACTTTTTTTGAGTTTGTGCTACAGGATGCAAATTTCTGTTTGAAAAAGCTAGCCTTAGCTTTCCTAACTGCCTGTGTATATTGGCTCCTAGCTTTCCTGAAAAGTTGCATATCACGGGGGCTATTCGGAGCTAATGAAGTACGCCACAGGATATTTTTGTGCTGGTCAAGGGCAGTCAGGTCTGGTTTAGGTCACCAAGCAGCACAAGCTTTGAAGATAGATGTGGGGTAGTCACTTCACATATGGTGTCCAGGGCACAGCTGGGAGCAGAAGGTGATCTATAGCAAGCAGCAACTGTGAGAGACTTGTTTCTGGAATGGTGGATTTTTTAAAGTAGAAGCTCAAATTGTTTGGGCACAGACCTGGATAGTAAAACAGAACTCTGCAGTAGATTGCAACTCCGTCCCCTTTGGCAGTTCTATCTTGTTGGAAAATGTTATAGATAGGGATGGAAATTTCAGGGTTTTTGGTGGTCTTCCTAAGCCAGGATTCAGACACGGGTAGGACATCCGGGTTGGCAGAGTGTGCTAAAGCAGTGAATAAAACAAACTTAGGGAGGAGGCTTCTAATGTTAACATGAATGAAACCAAGGCTTTTAAGGTTACAGAAGTCAACAAATGAGAGCACCTGGGGAATGGGAGTGGAGCTAGGCACTGCTAGGCAGAGCGTAAAAGGAGCAGATTTCTGGGCGCAGAAGAATAGATTCAAGGCATAATGTACAAAGGTATTTTAGGATGTGAATACAGTGGAGGTAAACATATGCATTGAGTGACGATGAGATAGATATTGTCTCTAGAAACATCATTTAAACCAGGTGAGGTCTCTGCATGTGTGGGAGGTGGAACTAAAGGGTTAACTAAGGCGTATTAAGCAGTGCTAGAGGCGCTACAGTGAAATAAGGCAATAATCACTAACCAAAACAGCAATTGACAAGGCGTATTGACATTAGGGAGAGGCATGCGTAGCCTAGTTGTCATAGGGTCCAGTGGCTCGGGCCGGAGACACGGCGATTCAGGCAGCGAGCGGGCCGGGGCTAGCAAGCTAGCAGAAGGGCCTTAGAGGGACGTCGTGACGGAAGATGTCTGTTGTAGCCCTCTCGTGCTGTTATGTCGGCAGACCAGTCGCCGTGGATCAACAGGGTGTGGAAAAGGGTCCAGGCCAATTGCCAAAATAGGTATAATGGCCAAAGAATTTGTCTGGTGGGACTCTTAAGCTAACAGTCCTATATGCTCTAGACAGCTAGCGGGCCTGCTAGCAGATGGGCATTCCGGGGACGTTGCGACAGAGGAGCCAGTTGATAAACCCCCTCGGGCGAATTACGTCGGTAGTCCAGTTGTGATGGGATGCCCGGGGTCCAGGCCAAAAGGAGTGGCTGATGGACCTCTTCGGCTAGCCAGGAGATGGGCCTAGCAAAGGCTAGCTCCAGGCTAATTGGTTCTTGCTTTGGGACAGAGACGTTAGCCAGGAGTGGCCACTCGGATAGCAGCTGCGATGGTCCAGGTGAAAAGGTTTAGAGCTTGCACATTTAATCGATATTTGGGATTTTATGAAGCCTGTGCCGGTGGAAAAATATGTTGATGTGGGGTGCCGTCCCCAAACAATCGCATGGCATGCTTTCACTGTAAAGCCTATTGTAAATAGGACAGTACAGTTAGATTAACAAGAATTTAAGCTTTTAACCGAAAGAAGACAGTTGTGTGTACCTCAATGTTTAATATCCATAATTTAAGATGATTTATTTGAATTGCGCACCCTCCAATTTCACCGGAGGTTGTATCCCGCTGGTGGGACGCCTAGCCCTAAGAAGCCTTTGATGCAAGAGAGAAAGAAACAAAAGTAGTCAAGACGACTAGCTTGATTAAGTCTCCTCCATGTATATCTCACTAGGTCGTTATTTTTAAGACTCCAAATAGGCACTATTTCTAATGTTTCCATACTATTTGTGATTTCTTTAGGGGCAGGGTGATGGTAGTTTGAGTGATTTCCTTTACAGTCCATTGAGGTACTGAACACTGTGTTATAGTCTCCCACCATAATGATTTGATAATTTTTAGCCTGTAAATTCAATAAATTGGTATAAATATTTTTGAAAAAAGGACTGATAATCCCGATTTGGACCATATAGATTAATGAGCCAAATCTGTTTTTCATCCACTATCACATTCAAAAACATCCACCTTCCTTGCGAATCAATCCTGACTATTTGCACATTCAGATCAACATTTTTGTTAATTAATATCATCACACCTTTTGAGTTCCTTTGTCCATGACAGAGAATTATTTTACCACCCTATTCCTTTATCCACACAACTTCATCTAAGGATGTAGAGTGAGTTTCCTGTAAACAGTATATGTTATATTCCTTTTCTTTTTGCCACGTAAAGTCTGATCATCTTTTTATAATCTGCTAAAACTGTTACAATTATAACTAGCTATGTTTATTTCACCCCTTACAGTGCCTTGCGAAAGTATTCGGCCCCCTTGAACTTTGCGACCTTTTGCCACATTTCAGGCTTCAAACATAAATATATAAAACTGTATTTTTTTTGTGAAGAATCAACAACAAGTGGGACACAATCATGAAGTGGAACGACATTTATTGGATATTTCAAACTTTTTTAACAAATCAAAAACTGAAAAATTGGGCGTGCAACCCCCCCCCCCCCCCCCCCCCCCCCCCCCCCCCCCCCCTAAGGTGCGGACTCCCAAACGCACCTCAAAACAATAGGGAGGGTCCGGGTGGGCGTCTGTCCATGGTGGCGGCTCCGGCGCGGGACGTGGACCCCACTCAGTCAATGTCTTAGTCCCCTCTCCTCGCGTCCCTGGATAGTACACCCTCGCCGCCCACCATGGCCTAGTAGTCCCCACCCAGAACCCCACTGGACTGAGGAGCAGATCGGGACTGAAGGACAGCTCGGGACTGAAGGAGCTCGGGAGTGAGGGGAAGCTCGGGAGTGAGAGAAAGCTCGGGAGTGAGAGAAAGCTCGGGAGTGAGAGGAAGCTCGGGAGTGAGAGGAAGCTCGGGAGTGAGAGGAAGCTCGGGAGTGAGAGGAAGCTCGGGAGTGAGAGGAAGCTCGGGAGTGAGAGGAAGCTCGGGAGTGAGAGGAAGCTCGGGAGTGAGAGGAAGCTCGGGAGTGAGAGGAAGCTCGGGAGTGAGAGGAAGCTCAGGCAGGTAGATAGATCTACCAGATCCTGGCTGGCTGGTGGTTTCAGCAGATCCTGGCTGACTGGCAGATCCTGGCCGACTGGCAGTTCTGGCAGATCCTGGCCGACTGGCAGTTCTGGCAGATCCCGGCCGACTGGCGGATCTGGAAGAGTCTGGTTGACTGGCGGATCTGGAAGAGTCTGGCTGACTGGCGGATCTGGAAGAGTCTGGCTGACTGGCGGATCTGGAAGAGTCTGGCTGACTGGCGGATCTGGAAGAGTCTGGCTGACCTGGAAGAGTCTGGCTGACTGGCGGATCCTGGCAGACTGAAAGATCTGGCTGCTCCATGCTGACTGGCGGCTCTGGCTGCTCCACGCTGACTGGCGGCTCTGGCTGCTCCACGCTGACTGGCGGCTCTGGCTGCTCCATGTAGGCTGACAGCTCTGGCGGCTTCTTACAGACTGGCAGCTCTGGCAGCTCCGTGTAGACTGGCCGCTCCTTGCAGACTGGCAGCTCCTTACAGACTGGCAGCTCCTTGCAGACTGGCAGCTCCTTGCAGACTGGCAGTTCGGGCTGCTTCATGCAGACTGACATCTCTGGCTGCTCCATGCAGACTGACAGCTCTGGCTGCTCCATGCAGACTGACAGCTCTGGCTGCTCCATGCAGACTGACAGCTCTGGCTGCTCCATGCAGACTGACAGCTCTGGCTGCTCCATGCAGACTGACAGCTCTGGCTGCTCCATGCAGGCTGACAGCTCTGGCTGCTCCATGCAGGCTGACAGCTCTGGCTGCTCCATGCAGACTGACAGCTCTGGCTGCTCCATGCAGGCTGGCAGCTCTGGCTGCGCTGAACAGGCGGGAGACTCCGGCAGCGCAGGAGAGGAGAAAGGCTCTGGCTGTGCTGAACAGGCGGGAGACTCCAGCAGCGCTGAAGAGGAGGAATGCTCGGGCAGCGCTGAACAGGCGACGCGCACTGTAGGCCTGATGCGTGGTGCTGGCACTGGTGGTACTGGGCCGAGGACACGCACAGGAAGCCTGGTGCGGGGAGCTGCTACCGGAGGGCTGGGGTGTGGAGGTGGTACTGGGTAGACCGGACCGTGCAGGCGCACTGGAGCTCTTGAGCACCGAACCTGCCCAACCTTACCTGGTTGAATGCTCACGGTCGCCCTGCCAGTGCGGCGAGGTGGAATAGCCCGCACTGGGCTATGCAGGCGAACCGGAGACACCGAGCGCAAGGCTGGTGCCATGTAAGCCGGCCCAAGGAGACGCACTGGGGACCAGATGCGTAGAGCCGGCTTCATGGCACTTGGCTCGATGCTCACTCTAGCCCGGCCGATACGCGGAGCTGGAATGTACCGCACCGGTAGCCATACTCCCTGTTAGCCCCCACCCCCAAGACATTTTTGGGGCTGACTCTCGGGCTTCCGTCCGCGCCGCCGTGCTTGCTTTGCCAACTCCATTCTCCGATAACCTTCCGCGCACTGCTCCATCGAATCCCAGGCGGGCTCCGGCACTCTCCCTGGGTCGACCGCCCACCTGTCTATCTCCTCCCAAGAAATATAGTCCATGCTGTCCTCCTCTTTGGGCTGCTCCTGTTGCCTCTTCTCCTGCTGCACCTTTGGGCGGCTACACTCCCCTGGTTTAGCCCAGGGTCCTCTCCCGTCGAGGATTTCCTCCCATGTCCAGAAATCCTTATTGCGCATCTCCTCTTTGGGCTGCTCCTGCCTGTTGACACGCTGCTTGGTCCTTTTGTGGTGGGTGATTCTGTAACGGCTTTCTTCTATCTCCTCCTCTGACGAAGAGGTGGAACAAGGATCGGACCAAAATGCAGCGTGTAGATTGCGATCCATGTTTAATGAACAAACGTAAACATGAATTAATACAAACACTACAAAACAAAAGAACGTAATGAACGAAACGAAAACCGAAACAGCCTATACTTGTGTGAACTAACAAAGACAGGAATAAGGACAATCACCCACGACAAACTCAAAGAATATGGCTGCCTAAATATGGTTCCCAATCAGAGACAACGATAAACACCTGCCTCTGATTGAGAACCACTCCAGACAGCCATAGACTTTGCTAGATCACCCCACTAGCTACAATCCCAATACATACACACCAAAACCCCAAGACAAAACAGACCACAATACAAAAACCCCATGCCACACCCTGGCCTGACCCAATACATGAAGATAAACACAAAATACTTTGACCAGGGAGTGACAAGTGGCAAGAAAAAGTATGTGAACCCTTTGGAATTATCTGGATTTCTGCATAAATTGGTCATAAATCTAAGTCACAACAACTGACAAGCACAGTCTGCTTAAACTAATAACACCAATTATTGTATTTATCTTGTCTATATTGAAAACATTTAAATATTCACAGTGTAGGTTGGGAAAAGTATGTGAACCTCTCAGCTAATGACTTCCCCAAAAGCTAATTGGAGTCAGGGTCAGCTAACCTGGAGTACAATCATTGAGACGAGATTAGAGATGTTGGTTAAAGCTGCCCCATAAAAAACACACAAAATTTGAATTTGCTATTCACAAGAAGCATTGCCTGATGTGACCCATGCCTAGAACAAAAGAGAACTCAGAAGACCCAAGATTAAGAATGGTTGACATACATAAAGCTGGAAAGGGTTACAAAAGTGTCTCTAAAAGCCTTGATGTTCATCAGTCCGCGGGTAAGACAAATTGTCTATGAACTCTCCCTAGGAGTGGCCGTCCTGCAAAGATGACTGCAAGAGCAAAGCCCAGAATGCTCAATGAGGTTAAGAATCCTAGAGTGTCAGCTAAAGACTTACTGTCACGGCTGTTTGAAGGAGAGGACCAAGGTGCAACGTGGTGAACGTACATTTTCCTTTAATAATCAAAATGACGGCGACAAAAACAAACCGTAAAGCTCAAAGCAAAGTGCCATAAAGAAAGTCAACTTTCCACCAAGACAGGTGGTAAAAAAGAGCGGGGACCCTCGCCGCCGACCCTGGACTGGGGACTGAAGGGCGCCTCTGGAAGCTCGGGACTGAAGGGCGCCTCTGGAAGCTCCGGACTGAAGGGCGCCTCTGGAAGCTCCGGACTGAAGGGCGCCTCTGGAAGCTCCGGACTGAAGGGTGACTCTGGAAGCACTGGACAGGAGGGCGACACTGGAGGCTCCGGACTGGACGCAGGGACAGGACTCACCAAGCTGGGGAGACACACAGGAGACCTGGTTCTGGGAACAGGCACAAGACTCACCAGGCTGGGGAGACATACAGGAGGCCTCTTCCCTGGCCTTGGCACCAGATACATTGGGTCGTGGAGGCTCACTGGCGGTCTCGAGCGCAGAGCTGGCACCACCCGTTCTGGCTGGATGCCCGCTTCCACCCGGCAAATGCGGGACGCTGGCACCGAGCACATCACCCCATAGCACGGGGCCTGACCAGTCACATGCTCGCCACGGTAAGCACGGGGAGTGGGCTCAAGGCTCCAACCTGACTCCACCACACTCCCCGTGTGCCTCCCCCTTTTTTGGGGGCTGCCTCTCGGGCTTCCTTGCCAGCCGTGTTCCCTCATAACTCTGCCTCTACCTGCTCCCAGGGCAGGCGATCCTTTCCGGCCAGGATCTCCTCCCACGTGTAGGATCCCTTGCCGTCCAGGATGTCCTCCCATGTCCATTTCTCCTTACCACGCTGCTTGGTCCCATGTGGGTGGGAAGTTCTGTCACGGCTGTTTGAAGGAGAGGACCAAGGTGCAACGTGGTGAGCGTGCATTTTCCTTTAATAATCAAAATGACGCAGACAAAAACAAACCGTGATGCTCAAAGGAAAAGTGCCATAAAGAAAGTCAACTTTCCACCAAGACAGGTGGAAAACAAGGCACCTAAGTATGGTTCCCAATCAGAGACAACTGTCCCTGATTGAGAACCATATCTGGCCAAAACATAGAGATAGAAAATCATAGACAACACATAGAAATGCCCCACCCAACTCACGCCCTGACCGAACCAAAATAGAGATAAAAAGGATCTCCAAGGTCAGGGCATGACACTTACAGAAATCTCTGGGAACATACTAACATCTCTGTTGACGAGTCTACAATACTTAAAACACTAAACAAGAATGGTGTTCATGGGAGAACACCACGGGAGAAGCCACTGCTGTCCAAAAAAGCATTGCTGCACATCTGAAGTTCGCAAAAGAGCATCTGGATGTTCCACAGTGCTACTGGCAAAATATTCTGTGGACAGATGAAGCTAAAGTTGATATATTTGGAAGGAACACACAACACTATGTGTGGAGAAAAAACGGCACAGCAGATCAACATCAAAACCTCATCCCAACTGTAAATTATGGTGAAGGGAGCATCATTGTTTTGACTTGCTTTGCTGCCTCAGGGCCTGGACAGCTTGCTATCATCGACGGAAAAATGAATTCCCAAGATTTTGCAAGAGAATGTAAAGCTATCTGTCCTCCAATTGAAGCTCAACAGAAGTTGGGTGATGCAACAGGACAGCGACCCAAAATACAGAAGTAAATTAACAACAGAAAATACACCTTCTGGAGTCCCGACTTCAACCCAATTGAGATGCTGTGGCATGACCTGGAGAGTGGTTCACACCAGACATCCCAAGAATATTGCTGAACTGAAATAGTTTTGTAAAGAGGAATGGTCCAAAATTCATCCTGACCGTTGTGCAGGTCTGATCAGCAACTACAGAACACTTTTGGTTGAGGTTATTGTTGTCAGAGGAGGGTCAACCAGTTATTAAATCCAAGGGTTCACATACATTTCCCACCCTGCACTGTGAATGTTTACACGGTGTGTTAAAAAAAAGACATGAAAACGTATAATTGTTTGTGTGTTATTAGTTTGAGCAGACTGTGCTTGTCTAATTTTGTGACTTAGATGAAGATCAGATCAAATTTGATGACCAATTTATGCAGAAGTCCAGGTAATTCCAAAGGGTTCACATACCTTTTCTTGCCACTGTAGATGCATAGATAATTCGACCGAGAAGTAACCGGCTGAAGTAATGGCGACAGTGGCGTTCCCTATGGGAGGACAAACTGAAACAATATCTGAAGAAGAAAATGAAGAAATGGTCCTTCACCACTTCTACCCGGAGACCTGAGTCCGAGCCAGCAACCTGTGCACAGCATCCAGTCGAAGCTGGTGTACTGGTATGAAAATGGACAAGACATAATGGACCGTAAAGGACAGTGGCGGCTCAGGTGAGACGTTCGTTTGCTTTGGAAAATCTGATTATTCCCCAGATATTCAAATCGGGACGTTATCAAGGGTCATCGACTTTGAACATATGCCATTGGGAGGACAAACTGAAACAATATCTGAAGAAGAAAATGAAGAAATGCCAGAAGAATGAGTGACGTGAGGGAGGGAGGTGGTCAACCGTGCCCATAATTGATTTAGAATTGTCCAAAATGGTTTATTTGGCATATCAGGTTGATTGTGGAGGTCTGTATACTGCGAAATTCGGAATAATTTAGAAACAAAATGCATTGAGATATCGATCTGCCATTAACATGCCACTTGGGAAGAAAGCTTCAGCTAAAATGTCATTGCCAGAATCCATAAACAAAATTGTGTAATGAAACATATGTGTAACTGTATGAAGCGAAGACTTAAGTTAAAACATTCTATTGCAATGGTTTTATAGGTAAGAGCTTTGGAAACAATCTACAGATCCTTTGTGTGTATTTTAGATTGTACAACCCAGAGTGAAGGGTTTGAAAAGATGAAGTGTCTGGTTTTATGTGTTGATTTCACTTACTTTAATAAAAGTATAGAAACTCCTTTTGATAGAACCTGTAATCTAATTCTTACCTTAACATTTAATGATTATTATCACAGAGTGATAAGAGGAGGGAATGGGAAGGAAAATATTAATTTTATAATGAACAATTCAACTGGGTTCATGCAAGTGACTGATTGATGGTGCCTGGGAGGAATCCTCAGTATCTGCAATTTGGCATTATGCCCAGAACATTGTTTTGAGTTTCAAGGTCTCAGGTTGGAGAGAAGAGGCCTCGTGACATATTTGTCGGTCACATGGATGAACAATGTAAATCATGCAAATATAACTTGTCTGTGTAACCAGTCTATGTTGACCGCCCCCCACCCCCCTAAAGGGACTGCCCTGGCGGAGCTCCTGACAGACGTGTACTACTTGGTGCAGTAAGCTTGTTGGAACCTCTTCAGCTTGCTGATAATTAATAATTATTAATTTAAGATTGACTTCAGCTGTCCCTGGTGGTAATTTCCACGACAGCCTTATTTCTGTCCACAACAGGGGCGCGGCTCTGTTGCGACCAGCAGTGTGTGTGACGTTTGATGTGGCGTTATTTTATGTTTTTAATTTGTACAGTTAGCTTACAAACAATCTGCCAACCATGGATTTACAGTGGTGGGGTGTTGGACTGATCTTGTTGATCGTGTATATACCTGCTATGAACAGACTAAATTATGAAAACTCTGCTGGCAGTGGAATCCAATACAGCAGGGAGTTCTTACTACAATGCAACTCAAATACAAACACGTTGGATATACCAATGGCCCATCTAATACCTGATTGTCTGCGAGTGGATTACAAACCCAAATGCAAATGTGGAAAACGTGGGGGAATCAGACAAAGACTTTAAAAATTACCCACAACCTTGCTGATTAATGCCCAGTCACTGCGGGGGAAAGCGGATGAGTTGTCAGCGAATCTGCGCTTACAACATGAATATCGGGAGGCCTGTTTGCTGGCATTTACTGAGACTTGGCTGGATGACAGAGTCCCGGACAGAGAAGTGGAGCCGGCCGGCACAAAGTCTTGTGCACATACCATCAGTATGTGAAATGTCACACTAGGAAAAATAGGACTCTTGATTTGTGCTATGGGACAATACCAAAGGCCTTCTCTGCCACCTCCAGACCTCCCCTGGGGACCTCAGGCCAACCTACTGCCGGCTCCTGGAGAGGGAGAAACCCACAGTTAAAACTGTCCAGATCTGGAATGACAACAGTATCACTTGTGTCCAGGGGTGTTTTGACTGTACAATGTGGGAGGTATTTGATGACAGCAGCTCTGATCTTGATGAACTCACAGATGTTATTTCAGACTATGTAAACTTCTGTGTTGAGTCAGTTGTGCCTCCTAAGACTTGTAAAAGCTTCCCTAACAACAAGCCTTGGGTATTAAAACATCTAAAGTCACTACTTGATAGGAAGAAGGCAGTTTATGCTGGGGGTGATAGACAGGCTTTAAGAGATGTACAACGTGAGCTCAAAAGACATACTGGTGGACAAGGAGGCACACAAGCAAAGGGTGGAGAGGACCCTCTCCTCAGGAAACGCAAGGGTGGCCTGGCAAGGGATTAAATCCATGGCTAGTACCCCCCATATAGGCAGGGGAAAAACCAGTGCTGACCTTGGGTGATATGAGGGCCAGAACATGGCTAATGAACTGAATGTTTTCTTCTCAAGATTTGAATCAGACAACTTCGTGTCGGAGGTAAAACAAATGGAAGCATCATTACAAATGTTTGAGAGAGTTGTTGTTCAACAGTCTGATGTTCTAAAGTTGTTCAGGGGATGTAACACATACAAAAGCCCAGGCCCAGACAAAATAAGTGGACATGTGTTAAAGCACTGTGCTGAACAACTGGCTGGTGTTTTTACAGACATTTTCCAATCCTCACTCAACCAGCAACACTTTCCAGTATTGTGGAAAAAATCAATAATTATTCCAATTCCTAAAGCATCTAATCCCTCTGTGCTGAATGACTACCGCCCTGTCGACTTGACATCCTTAGTAATGAAATGCCTTGAGAAAATTGTGAAAAGTCATATTCTTAGTGTCACCCAGAAGCTCCTCGACCCATTTCAGTTTGCCTATCAGCCTAGCAGAGGAGTTGATGATGCCATTCTTACCCTCCTTAACATGGTCTATAGACATCTAGAGGGTGCCAAATCCCATGTCAGGGTTCTGTTTGTTTACTTTTCTTCTGCCTTCAACACAATCCAGCCTTACATTCTGGCACAGAGACTCATTTGGGACTACTCCTTAGATGGGGGGGCTGGTTGTGTGGCTGTTGGACTTCCTGAGCCATCGCTCACAGCGAGTCAAAATTGGTCCCCACGTGTCGGATATACGCAATACCAACACAGGCTCTCCTCAGGGATGTGTTTTGCCCCCACTTCTGTACATCTTGTACACTAATAATTGTACTAGTTCCCATACTGACAGACACCTCGTTAAGTTCGCTGATGACACTGCCTTGATCAGCTTGTTGCATGATGACGAGGAACATCATGGCCCGGTCCTAGATGACTTTGTAGAGTGGTGTGAGGAATCACACTTGGTTCTCAATACCAACAAGACCAAAGAGATGTACATAGACTTCAGGAAGCGTACAACACCTACCTCTGCAACATCTATCAGAGGTCAGAATATAGAAATTGTAGAGGAATATAATTATCTGGGTGTCCTTTTGGACAATAAGCTTCAGTGGAGTAAATGTACAGACCTGATCTACAAAAAGAGCCAACAGAGACTGTACTTTCTCAAAAAGTTGGGATCTTTTAATGTAGACTACTATATTCACAAATTCTTTATTGCGAGTATTTTAACTTTTTTGTATTGTTTGTTGGTTTGGCAATGCCACTGTCAGCCAGAGAAATATGCTGAGAAGGATTATTACCACAGCAAGCAAGTCAAACAGACAGGCCTGGACGAGATCTTTAAGGTCAGGGCCCTCCGTAAGGCTCACAAAATAATTTTAGACCCAAGCCACCCCCTGTACCTGGACTTCGAATTACTCCCCTCTGGGCGCAGGTATAGGGCACCCTTCAGCAGGAAAAACAGAACGAGACAATAATTTGTCCTAGGTGTGATATCCCTCCTAAATAGCTCAACTCCATAAGGCCAGCAGGCTAGTCTTTTCTTTTTTTAAAATGTTTTATTTCTTATTTCTTCTTCTTCTTCTTTTTATTGGTACGTAACTGTTATGAAAGTTGTATTGTCAGTTTTGTTTTGTATTTAAACACCACTTTAAATGTGTACATGACACCGCAACAAAATTTCCCCATGGGGACAATAAAGTCAGTAAGTAAGTAAGTAATTTCTCTTACAGCATATTGGATGGCTGTCATTCATATTCCATTCACCCAGCTTAATGTAACATCAATATGTTTAGGCAACTACATGATACGTTAATTTTCCCTATACCCATTATGAGGTTGCTGCAATCTAGCTATGAATGAAAGTTTACAACATAGGTGCACAGGTCGATAAAATAAAAATGTAACTCATGCGCGTTCTGACTGAGTGACAGCAAACTTTGCTGCTCACTGCAAGTTGAGGACACACAGACACAGCCACACATAACCAGGTTTGCCAGGTCTAGCACAATGACCTCTGAAAACCTGCCCACAAGGCCTGAAAACTAGCCCAAGAGTTGCCACGTTTATCCATGAAACCCCTTTTTCATAACGCTATAGAGTGAATAAAGAAGGAATATCAACTGCAGTTTTAATGACGTAGTCTAAGAAGCTAAATTTGGTTTTCCATCAAAATAATAATTATTGCAAATTTAAGAATATATCTCAAGGGACATTTAAACTCTCCAGATAGTTTTCCATCAATGGATGTCGATTTAACTTGTTTTGACTGTTATGATTAAACAATAATGCCAGAGGTGTGATATATGGCCAAAATACCACGGCTAAGGGCTGTTCTTTAGCCATGGTATATGGGCCATATACCACAACCGCCTGAGGTGCCTTATTGTTGTTGTGAACTTGTTAACAATATAATTAGAATAGTAATTTTAAAAAAAAAGTCATTCCATTGGTACACAGTCTGAGCCATCACATTTAACCATGGAAACTTGACTGGGAATATGGCCTAATATAGTAGTTGTTCCCTCTGCAAGGCAATCAAACAAGCGTAATGTCGGGACAAAGTGGAATCGCAATTCAACGGCTCAGACAAGAGACGTACAGTATGTAGCAGGGTCTACAGGCAATTTCTGACTACAAAAAGAAAACCAGCCACGTAACGGAAAACAACATCCTGCTTCCAGACAAACTAAACACCTTTGCCCGCTTTCAGGACAATACAGTGCCACTGACGTTGCCCGCTACCAAGGACTGCGGGGACGTGAGTAAAACATTTAAACGTGTTAACCCTCGCAAGGCTTCTGGCCCAGACGGCATCCCTAGCCGAGTCCTCAGAGCATGCGCAGACCAGCTTGCTGGTGTGTTTACGGACATATTCAATCGCTCCCTATCCCAGTCTGCTATCCCCACATGCTTCAAGATGGCCACCATTGTTCCTGTACCCAAGAAGGCAAAGATAACTTAACTAAATTGCTATCGCTCCGTAGCACTCATTTCTGTCATAATGAAGTGCTTTTAGAGACTAGTCAAGGATCATATCACCTCCACCTTACCTGCCACCCTAGACCCACTTCAGTTTGCACATCGCCCCAACAGGTCTACAGATAACGCCATCGCCATCACACTGCACACTGCCCTATCCCATCTGAATACCTATGTAAGAAGGCTGTTCATTGACTACAGCTTTAGCATTTAACATCATAGTACCCTCCAAGCTCATCATTAAGCTTGAGGCCTTGGGTCTCAACCTTGCCCTGTGCAATTGGGTCCAGGACTTTCTGACGGGCCGCCCTCAGGTGGTGAAGGTAGGAAACAACATCTCCACTTCGCTGATCCTCAACACTGTGGCCCCACAAGGATGTGTGCTCAGCCCCCTCTTGTACTCCCTGTTAATCCATGACTGCGTGGCCATGCATGCCTCCAACTCAATCATCAATTTTGCAGACGATACAACAGTAGTGGGCTTCATTACCAACAATGACGAGACAGCCTACAGGGAGGAGGTGAGGGCCCTCGGAGTGTGGTGTCAGGAAAACAACCTCTCTCTCAATGTCAACAAAACAAAAGAGATGATTGTGGAGTTCAGGAACAGCAGAGGGAGCACCCCCCTATCCACATCGAAGAGACAGCAGTGGAGAAGGTGGAAAGTTCCACGGTGTACACATCAGGGACAAACTGAAATGGTCCACGCACACAGACAGTGTGGTGAAGAAGGCGCAACAGCGCCTCTTCAACCTCAGGAGGCTTAAGAAATTTGGCTTGTCACCAAAAACCCTCACAATATTTTACCGATGCACAATTGAGAACATCCTGTCTGGCTGTATCATCACCTGGTACGGCAACTGCACCGCCCTCAACCGCAAGGCTCTACAGAGGGTGGTGCGGTCTGCACAACGCATCACCAGGGGCAAAATACCTGCCCTCCAGGACACCTACAGCACCCGATGTCACAGGAAGGCCAAAAAGATCATCAAGAACAACAGAGAGCACAGAGAGAATGAAAAACAGCTTCTATCTCAAGGCCATCAGACTGGTCAACAGCCATCACTAACACAGAGAGGCTGCTGCCTACATACAGACTCGAATCATTGGCCACTATATAAATGGAGTACTCGTCACTTTAAATAATGCCACTTTAATAATGTTTACATATCTTACATTACTCATCTCATATGTATATACTGTATTTATACCATCTATTGCATATTGCCTATGCCGCTCGGTCATCGCGCATCCATATATTTATATGTACATATTCTTATTCCATCCCTTTAGATTTGTGTGTATTAGTTAGTTCATGTGGAATTGTTAGATTATTTGTTAGATATTACTGCACTGTCGGAACTAGAAGCACAAGCATTTCGCTACACTCGCATTAACATCTCCTAACCATGTCACCAATCAAATTTGATTTGTTGAAAGCCATGGTAAATCAAAATCAGCATTCAGGGCTCAAACCACCCAGTTTATAATTGTAAATAAATCCTGTTTGCACTTGTGCATAACTATAGATAAATCCGACAGAAGAGTTTGAGTGATAAAAGTTGGACAGAGGATCTCAATCTCTGTGCAAGAAACACTTGGACGGACTTCAAAAAACGAATGTTGGGCTATTTTCTGGCAATTGTGCCGTTATTGGCTTATGGCTTATTTACCAGATTGACTAGTTATTTAACAGGCATTGGCTATTGACTAAAATCGTTTTTTTTTAATTGCAATTCAACTTTGCCATGGTTTGCTGATCTAGATGCAGTTAGCGTATAGGCCAACATCTCATTTGAGGGAAAGCGCTACAATGAAACTGACATTTAAATGTGGAGAATGATACATTCACGATAGAGCGGTGACCACAATCACAATTGATTACCTTCCAATTTATTTAACTTAACATGGCCATTAACAATTGCATAATAATATAAGGCTACAACAACAAACTGAAGTTATAGGCTATTTATTAAATCCAGCTCCAGGTAGGCTACACAATTGGACCAAATTGATTTACAATGACTCCAGTGATATCGTAATTTCAACATATTTATTGTACTGTATCAAATGGTAGGCTACAATGTCAGTTGCCTGCAATGGCATAGAAATTAATAGCCTACTTGATGGCCAACAAATGCAAATGTAGCCTATCATTCTCCAAAGTTTGGGCGGCAGTTAACCCACTGTTCCTAGGCCTTCATTGAAAATAAGAATTTGTTCTTAACTGACTTGCCTAGTTAAATAAAGGTAAAATAAAATAAAAAGTTAACGTGATTTTCATTACACTCGCGCAGCACTCCAGACCCTAGAACTGAGCATGAGTAAAACCTTTCGCTTCATACAGTTATCCATAAGAAAAGTTGACATTAGAATGCAGTTTATTTTAAACCACCTCTGAGCGAATGTATCTAAAGAGCTCTAGAGCACCTTAAGTGTTTTTCCATTGCTTTGTCACCGTTATTTATGTTCCAGTGTGTTAATATGTTTTATTGAAAAAGGGTGTCTCCACAATGACCAATCGATTTCCTCCCACCACTCAAATGTTTTCATATTAAATGTAGGTAGTAATATTATATTAAATGTAAGGTAGTAATTTTGCAGCTATCAGCAGAACGAATGACATAAACATAAAAAGTTCTCATTTTAAAACAAAAATACATACGCAACATGCAACAATTTCATAGATTTTGCTGAGTTACAGTTCATATGAAGAAATCAGTCAATTGAAATTCATTAGGCCCTAATCTATGGATTTCACATGACTGGAATACAGATATGCATCTGTTGGTCACAGAAACCTTTAAAACATGGGCCTCACAATGGGCCTCAGGATCTCATCACAGTATTTGTTTGCATTTAAATTTCCATCACTAAAATGCAATTGGGTTTGTTGTCCGTAGCTTATGCCTGTCTATACCATAACCCCACCGCCACCATGGGGCACTCTTCATGACATTGACATCAGCAAACCACTCGTCCACACAACGCCATACACGTGGTCTGCGGTTGTGAGGCTGGATGGACATACTGCCTAATTCTCTAAAACTACATTGGAGGGAGCTTATGGTAGCGAAATGAACATCCAATTATCAGGCAACAGCTCTGGTGGGCATTCCTGCAGTCAACATGCTAACTGCACTCTCCCGCAAAACTTGAGACATCTGTGGCATTGTGTTGTATGACAAAACTGCACAATTAAGAGTTGCCTTTTATTGTCCTCAGCACAAGGTGCACCTGTGTAATGTTCATGCTGTTTAATCAGCTTCTTGGTATGCTACACCTGTCAGGTGGATGGATAATCTTGGCAAAGGAGAAATACTCACTACCAGGAATGTAAACAAATTATCTGGAAGTAATAAACTTGGGTAGTACCAAGTCGTCCGTTATTTCCAGACAATGTACAGTGTTTGTTTTCAGTTAAACATGCCTATGTTTGTTTTGATGGGGAAGAACAGTTAAACTAAGTTCAACAAGCATTTCTAATTTATTTTCTTCAAGAATCAATGGATATACAGAACCTAGTGAACACACCCTTGAACAGTTTTCATATCTGAGATTGACTCCTTTATTGTCCAGCCACACCATCTCAAGCTCAGGGTGCCAGCCTTCAGATTCACAGTTTGAGTATATTGAGCACGGTGGTGGAAGGTGGAGACAGTCCATCAGAGAGGCTGAAGGTGGAGAGACGGAGTCTGCTGTTAGGGAGACAAACAAGAAGACATGTATTGAAGAGCACATCACTTTACATGGGGTTCAAGTGAGGAATGGGGTCAGCTGGAAACATTCATCTTTCAACCTATAGAATGTTGTTTTACATTATACTTATAGTTATTATTAGTGGAAGGTTCAAATGGATTGATAACCAGAATGGATGGCCTTTAGTTGTTGTTCAACAAACAATACGTTATTATGAGTGATAACTGTTGTGCCACATACGTTTCTGGCTGTGAACTGTCTGAGTATTTGGCGCATGGTGCTGTAAGGTAGAGACAGTTCGTCAGAGAAGCTGAGGGTGGAGAGAGAGTCTGCTGGCAGGAAGACAAACAAGCAGAGGTGTGGACTCGAGTCACATAACTTGGACTAGAGTCAGACTTAAGTCACAAATATGATGATTTGCAACTCGACCTTGACTTTAATACCAATGACTCGTGACTTGACTTGGACTTGAGCCTTATGACTCACCCTGACTTGATTCCTTCCCCAAGCCCAAATATAAAAAAAATATGCTATTAAAAAAAGTGTGCAGCGCATCAACCCTTCATTTAACGGATTAGTCAACAAAAAATGGATTGCAACTTGCAAAACATGCAGGAAGAAAATTACAGATGGAGGCGCAACAACTTCCAACTTTGTTCGACATTTGAAGCTGAACAAAGAACAGTAAGTCGTGGCTAATATAGCCAACAGCTACAGTGCCTTGCGAAAGTATTCGGCCCCCTTGAACTTTGCGACCTTTTGCCACATTTCAGGCTTCAAACATAAAGATATAAAACTGTATTTTTTTGTGAAGAATCAACAACAAGTGGGACACAATCATGAAGTGGAACGACATTTATTGGATATTTAAAACGTTTTTAACAAATCAAAAACTGAAAAATTCGGCGTGCAAAATGATTCAGCCCCTTTACTTTCAGTGCAGCAAACTCTCTCCAGAAGTTCAGTGAGGATCTCTGAATGATCCAATGTTGACCTAAATGACTAATGAGGATAAATACAATCCACCTGTGTAATCAAGTCTCCGTATAAATGCACCTGCACTGTGATAGTCTCAGAGGTCCGTTAAAAGCGCAGAGAGCATCATGAAGAACAAGGAACACACCAGGCAGGTCCGAGATACTGTTGTGAAGAAGTTTAAAGCCGGATTTGGATACAAAAAGATTTCCCAAGCTTTAAACATCCCAAGGAGCACTGTGCAAGCGATAATATTGAAATGGAAGGAGTATCAGACCACTGCAAATCTAACAAGACCTGGCCGTCCCTCTAAACTTTCAGCTCATACAAGGAGAAGACTGATCAGAGATGCAGCCAAGAGGCCCATGATCACTCTGGATGAACTGCAGAGATCTACAGCTGAGGTGGGAGACTCTGTCCATAGGACAACAATCAGTCGTATATTGCACAAATCTGGCCTTTATGGAAGAGTGGCAAGAAGAAAGCCATTTCTTAAAGATATCCATAAAAAGTGTTGTTTAAAGTTTGCCACAAGCCACCTGGGAGACACACCAAACATGTGGAAGAAGGTGCTCTGGTCAGATGAAACCAAAATTGAACTTTTTGGCAACAATGCAAAACGTTATGTTTGGCGTAAAAGCAACACAGCTCATCACCCTGAACACACCATCCCCACTGTCAAACATGGTGGTGGCAGCATCATGGTTTGGGCCTGCTTTTCTTCAGCAGGGACAGGGAAGATGGTTAAAATTGATGGGAAGATGGATGGAGCCAAATACAGGACCATTCTGGAAGAAAACCTGATGGAGTCTGCAAAAGACCTGAGACTGGGACGGAGATTTGTCTTCCAACAAGACAATGATACAAAACATAAAGCAAAATCTACAATGGAATGGTTCAAAAATCGACCTATCCAGGTGTTAGAATGGCCAAGTCAAAGTCCAGACCTGAATCCAATCGAGAATCTGTGGAAAGAACTGAAAACTGCTGTTCACAAATGCTCTCCATCCAACCTCACTGAGCTCGAGCTGTTTTGCAAGGAGGAATGGGAAAAAATGTCAGTCTCTCGATGTGCAAAACTGATAGAGACATACCCCAAGCGACTTACAGCTGTAATCTCAGCAAAAGGTGGCGCTACAAAGTATTAACTTAAGGGGGCTGAATAATTTTGCACGCCCAATTTTTCAGTTTTTGATTTGTTAAAAAAGTTTGAAATATCCAATAAATGTCGTTACACTTCATGATTGTGTCCCACTTGTTGTTGATTCTTCACAAAAAAATACAGTTTTATATCTTTATGTTTGAAGCCTGAAATGTGGCAAAAGGTCGCAAAGTTCAAGGGGGCCGAATACTTTCGCAAGGCACTGTATATATAACTTTGCTAGTATAGCATGTAGGCTAACATAACGTTAAATCAATGAGCCTCCACACAGTCAGCCAGTGCGGGAACGTGATCATTGCACCCAAGATTGAGACCACGCAAGATTGTGCTACTGCCCCGCTCAATTATTTTTTTTATATGCTTACAGATTTCAACAATACCAGACGAACAAAAGTGTCACAAGAACCACGACAGTCTCCAATCTCACAGTTCATGGAGACCCGTTTTATGGCAGTACAGCATGAATAATCCACAGCAGAAAGCCATCAACAATGCAATACTGTCCAACCTGGTTATCGATTGCAACTTGCCTCTGTCTATTGTGGAAAACAAGCGCTTTCGTCACTTTAGTACAGCCCAGTGTGTCGTAGAACATTGACATCAAACGTAGAGAACCTCGCTACAGAGAGACGTTCAAAACTGAAAACTCAGTTGAGCAACACTGACCATGTTTCAGTCACAGTGTACATTTGGTCCGGCCGAAAGATGAGGGGGTTCCTTGGTGTCACTGTGCACTGTATGGAGAAAGATGGAGAGAGGATACAGCTCAAGTCCAATCTCATGGCTTGTGACCACTTCAAAGGCCCACACACGGCCAAAATAATCTGTGAGCAATTTGAGGCCATATGTGATGAGTTCAGCATTAAAGATAAATTGGACTATATCATTAGTGACAATGCTGCCAACATGAGAAAAGCATTCACAGTGTGCTTCCCCATTGAACAAGAAGAAGTACATGACGAAGATTGCCTTGATGACCCAGAGCTCTGGAATGACCTAACCCTGGAAGACCAGCAAACAGTGGATGCTGCTATTGCAAAAAAACAGCACTTTCAATGTTTTGCCCACACTCTCCAGCTGGTGGTGGGAGACGGCTTGAAAGAAACAAAAGTGATGACTCCTTCTCTTTCAAAGTTAGCAAAAATCAGCTCATACAAGCACAACATTCAAAGAGGTGTTTGAGGTTGAATTTGGGGAAAGAGGCATCCCTCCTGCTGTCAACAAGATGGAACTCAACACTAAGACAAGTGAAGGCAGTTATCCAATGTGACCATCTAAAGCTCAGTCATGTTCTAGTAAAGGCTGGGCACAAGGAGTTGTTGTTCACAGTACGGGAGTGTAATAAGTTGAAGCAGATGGTGGACATCCTGAAGCCATTTGGAGAAGCAACAGATATGACACAGGGGGTGAAGAGGGTCACAATCAGTTTGGTTGTTTCCTCGGTCCTGTCCCTGAATCACCACCTGGAGCAGCGGAAGCCTCAAGTCCATTCCCTGAGCGGCCTGGTCAGAAGTCTCCAGGCATGCCTGAACAAAAGATTTATTGGAATCTTCATCAATGTGAAAATGGCCAGGACACAAGATGGAATCACTGCCCCCTTTTCAGATCCAGCCTACCTCAAAGCACCTGCCTTGGATCCGGCTTTTTCTCTGATGTGGGTGGAGCACCATGTGCTGGTCAAGGAGGTGGCACAAAGAGTGAAAGGTAAATATTATTGAATTTAATGTAACTTTTTCTCATAATTTAATCCAATTGACTGCAACAATAATACTTTTTTAGTTTAACCCACTGCATCACCAATACTACCTTTTTGTTTCTGCTATGCTTTTACATGTTTTGCCAGAACTGATTCTGCAAGATGCTACAGGGACTGAGCAAGCTTGGCCTCTTGTTGATGAGGAAGAGCGAGAGGACCAAAGTCTTGGACAAGTAGAAGCGCTGTTTGCAGCATACTGTAAGAGGCAGAAGAAAGCTGTCGGGACCTCTCCAGCACTACAGCTAAGTCACTACCTTGACATATGCGAAGGACAGAATGCCCTCTTGTTCTGAGCAATGAACAGGAAGGCTCTTCCTTCACTGTCCCGAGTGGCCATCAGGGTCTTGGCAGTGCCGTCCTCCAGTGCTCCGGTGGAGCGTGTCTTCAGCCATGGTGGCATCATACTGCGGCCTGCACAAATGACTGACAGACTTTTATCGAATTTGGTCTTTTGCAAACGCAATGCATCATAGGGCGCTGAGATAAGAGAAAAATTGAAACTGTTTATGCATTACACACACACGTAGTCTCCATGTTCAGGTTTTATCTCCCATCTTTGGGATCTGTATTTTTTCTCAGACATTCAGGCCAGTGTTCAAATTGTAGGCCTACTTGAAGTTCAGTGTCAGTTGTTTTGATGTACCTTTTAATAAATGATTGGCAGGATTGTTTTAGGTGTCTAGAGTATATCTGGAGAGAGAGAGAGCACTACAATATTTTTGTGTTGTCATATGTCTTTCTCATGTCTACCCATGTATTTCCATGGAAATCTAAAGTTTATTTGGAAAGTAATAAATATATATATTTTTTAAAACATTCATGATTCACATAAATACTATTACTCTTGTTAAATATTTAATGGTATTACATTTGGTGAAGAGCACATTATGACTTGTTTAGGACTTGAAACTCAGTTTAAGACTTGAAACTTGACTTGAGACTTGACTCAAACTTGCCTGTCTTGACTTGGGACTTGAGTGCTAAGACTTGAGACTTACTTGTGACTTGTAAAACAATGACATGGTCCCACCTCTGCAAACAAGAAGACATGCATGTATTGTCAAGCACATCGCTTTAAATGGGGTTCAAGTGAGGAATGGGATCAGCTGGAAACACTAATCATTCAACCTATAGAATGTTGTTTTACATTTTCCTCATAGTTAATTTTCTTTTTTTTAAATATATTTTATTTTCAATGAAGAAGGCAGCAGCTGATTCACCATTGACTGTGTAGGGTCAACCATGAATAGTTTCGCAAAATTATTTATTATTTTGTGGTCGACCACTAACTATATCCAAATAATTTAGGTAGCTAACGTTACACAGAACCACCAGAACCATAAATATACAAACATATATATTTTATGTGTTACTGTAATTCAGCGTTTAGCTTCCATAGTACACATGAAACGAAATAAACCATTGTCATCATTATTGAATCTTGAAGCGCTCTTTGCCATCTCAGCTCGTGACCAGTTAGGGTCGCATGATTCCTTTGTGACTCACTGGACATAGCTAGCTAGCATAGCTAACTGTGACTGTTAGCTAGCTAGTTATGTTAACAGGGTGCTTTCTTGCCTAGTCTTAGCTAGACTACCGATGTTTTACAAACAAAAACACTAGCTAGCTAAATTAGCTACCTAATATCACATAGGCTAGACCCTAAACGTATTGACTTAGCTAGCTACCTTTGCTCTAACAGTTAGCTAAGATAGTTGCTGATAGCTGATGTTAATGTAGAAACTTTGACAACAACCATGACCAGTCCAGAAATGAAGCTAGCTACAGTGTCACAAACTAATTAGCGACTGCAACTACTACTACAAATATAACTACAAATATAAATATAATAGTTACAATGCCCTATTTTTTACTTTTTGGTATCTTCTCCAGCTGTCCTCGACTGTTAACCAACTGTTACAACCCCAACGACCTTTGGAAAGTCAGGCGCCGAGTCTGGCTCGAGCAGCAACTGCTGGATTGTGTGTTTTTGGTTCCTTTAGAGGTAATGTTAGGTACCTATTAAGGATACTTCAGAAAGTATCGATGTTGGCAATTGACGATACATGTATGCTGCTATTTGCTACGTTGAAAATTACAATCACAGATTTGTAAAACAGACAAGAAATAGTAGCATATTTTTGACTTGGTGTCAGGTCTCAATCCCAAATTAAGCTTTATCTATGTGTAGGTTCAGCAAAAATTTGGCATGCAACCTTGGGTTATGATAAAGAAACACTATAACAAAGTTACACAGTTGGGGATACAATACCTGACTTATCCGGTTTTCATACATTGTTTTATTTCATTTAGTCTTCTCAGAATGTGCAGGCAGCCCATATAGCCCAATGTTCGATGTCTCACAAATATGAGGTGTGCAAAAATAATACATGTGACATTAAGCAGATGCGGCCTCCCGGGTGGCGCAGTGGTTAAGGGCGCTGTACTGCAGCGCCAGCTGTGCCATCAGAGTCCCTAGGTTTGCGCCCAGGCTCTGTCGTAACCGGCCGCGACCGGGAGGTCCGTGGGGCGACGCACAATTGGCCTAGCGTCGTCCGGGTTAGGGAGGGATTGGTCGGTAGGGATCTCCTTGTCTCATCGCACACCAGCGACTCCTGTGGCGGGCCGGGCGCAGTGCGTGCTAGCCAAGGTTGCCAAGGTTGCCAGCCTCCGGCTGGCTTCCGGGTTGGATGCGTGCTGTGTTAAGAAGCAGTACGGCTGGTTGGGTTGTGTATCGGAGGACGCATGACATTCAGCCTTCGTCTCTCCCGAGCCCGTACGGGAGTTGTAGCAATGAGACAGTATACTACAGATAGTAGCTACAGATAGTAGCTACTACAACAATTGGATACCACGAAATTGGGGAGAAAAATCACTCCTTCAGCCTAGGTAGCAGATGATCAAATGAAAGATATAGGCCTATGCGTTCCCCTGGGCACCCTCCACTATTGATATCATTAAGCCTATGTTTTTCGAAAATAAAATTATTATACCACAACTGTCAGGTGGATGAATTACCTTGGCAAAGGAGAAATGCTCAAAATTAGAGAGAAATAAGCATGTTGTGCATATGTAAGGTTTTGGGGATCATTTATTTCAGCTCATGAAACATGGGACCCAGACTTTACATGTTGTGTTTATATTTTTGTTCAGTGTAGACACATTTTAATGTGTTTTTAACACACAGTAACCAAAAACGTTCGTCACAAGTTTCCCAGTATTGTTTTCCAGAAGTTCACAAGTTGCTGCAAATTAACCCCAACAGTTTGTCACAAAACTCATTTGCATGTGAAAATATGAGCTTGCTGCAAATTGGCTGAAGGTTTGCCACAACTGTTTGCCAGAAGCCTGTTTTTCCGGTTAGGGTACTGTGGCTCCCCTTTTGTAGAGGCTTACATGCTGACCAAACTGCGCGTGCGTCCGCCTGCGCTATTGTGTGCATGTTGATTTTGTTCACCTACATCAGGACATGCAGGTTGAAATATAAAAACAACTCTGGACCAATTCTATTAATTTGGGAACATGTCAACAAGCATTAAACATGTGTAGCAATTTGCTGTTGCTCGAAAATTTGTCCTGGTATATAAACATTGGGTTTTTATTGTACCTGAAATGCACAAGGTCCTCTACTCCGACAATTAATCAACAGATAAAACAGTAAACCGAATTTGTTTCTCGTCATCTCTCCTCCTTCCTTCAGGTTTCTTTTTCTTCTTTGGACTTCATATGGTAGTTGGCTACCAACTTTACAGCATTACTACAACTGACCGGAGTGTGGACCTTAGTTCATTTTTCAATCACCCACGTGGGTACATGCTCATAAAAACCAATGAGGAGATGTGTGTGGGTGTGTGTGGCATGTGGGTATATACTCCTAAAAAACAATGTTTATATACCAGGACAAATATGGGAGAGGTGCATTGCAGTGCATTGAGCATCACAAATAGAACCAATTTCTATTTTAGCGCATGGCCACGCAGACAATGATTGAATAACATGTATGTGTACATTTATTTTGCAATGGAGCGGTGTGGTCAGCATGTTAGATGAACAGGCGGGAAAAGAGAATGTATACAAGAAATGTCTGACAGACAATTCTGTTTTCTTTGCCAGGCCAAAAAAGGCAAGTTTTCCTTTATGCCCTTTTACCTGCTCTTAGTCCCTCAGGGACATAGCATGTAATGCTGGCCTTCTGCTTTTTCTATTCCCAGAAAATTGCCCTGCAAACGATGGTGAAAAAAATTACAATCAAAGTGAATATTTTGGACAGTAACCATAGTGTAGTGAAATGGCACAGTTTTTCAAAGCAAAAACATATAATTAGAGTGCATTAGCAATGCAATTGATGGCCTCTCGAGTGAACTGTTTGGTCGTCAAAGTGTTGGACCGGGCAGGTTTGTCAATATGGAATTATTTTAATGGATTTTTACAGGAAAGGGGCTCATTTAGGACAATTGTGTGTTCTGAGTGGGATCTGCTGAGTAGGTACTGATTTAATGCTTTACGTAATGTTGTGTTATTTTACAGTCTCACACACACAGTCCACCCACAAGGATATTGATGGGACTGCACAACATCTTCATTGGGCACATGTTTAACCCATTGCAAAGGAACTATACTTAAAGTAACTTTTCAGTGAAAATCTACTTTTAAAAGTTAATATTCTGATAATACATACAAAAATAATTTTGCTGACTCATCCTGCAGTGTATACTCGTATTTGTGCAAAAGCATACATTGGAGAAAAAAACATTTTAAAATCCCCAACTTGTCTCTCAAACAGACCGTTTAAAAAAATGCTTGCTATTTCCTTATAGGGGATTATGTCATCCTCCTGATGAGGATGAACTGGCCAATCAGCGGTCTACTTACATTAATATTTTTTATGACCGGTATACGCCCACGCCATTCTGTTGTTTGGGTACGCCCACACCATTCCAACACAGAAAAGCTGCTTTTCAACATACTTAATTAATGTTTTTACTGTTTTTTGGATGGAAAACTATTTCACTCATATTGCAATTAATTATAGGTCATATTTCATAGAAATCTGGAAACACTGGACAATTACTTTAATGCAATTGTCCCAACACTTGGTGCACCATAGAAAAGTGTACAGTAAGCATGGATATGTTAACACTATAAAGGGTCATTCTTGGGCTCGGGTAATATTTCAGTCCCCTGACTTTTTATATTATATTATATACATTGGGTCACCAAAATGAAAATATTTTCTATATAAATTGAAATGTCCAGTATAATGAATTGAAATAAATAAATACAGTGGGGCAAAAAAGTATTTAGTCAGCCACCAATTGTGCAAGTTCTCCCACTTAAAAAGACAAGAGAGGCCTGTAATTGTCATCATAGGTACACTTCAACTATGACAGACAAAATGAGAAAAAAAATCCAGAAAATCACATTGTAGGATTTTTTATGAATTTATTTGCAAATTATGGTGGAAAATAAGTATTTGGTCAATAACAAAAGTTTATCTCAATACTTTGTTATATACCCTTTGTTGGCAATGACAGAGGTCAAACGTTTTCTGTAAGTCTTCACAAGGTTTTCACACACTTTTGCTGGTATTTTGGCCCATTCCTCCATGCAGATCTCCTCTAGACCAGTGATGTTTTGGGGCTTTTGTTCTCATTTTGTCTGTCATAGTTAAAGTGTACCTATGATGATAATTACAGGCCTCTCTCATCTTTTTAAGTGGGAGAACTTGCACAATTGGTGGCTGACTAAATACTTTTTTGCCCCACTGTATATTATATGAAATAAATATAGCATTCATCCCCCATGCATTACAAAATGTTTACTTGGGAAATTAATATTGAAATTTGCACATAATTAATAACTTTTATCATTAATGCAAACATATATTTGTGTTCTTTTGTTGAAAGTATTTTTATCAAATAAATGCATGATTATTGATTAAAATCACACAATTCAGCTCTGTCTCAGTCTACACTCAACCCCATCATGCCAACAAAACTCTGAAAATAAAAATGGTCAGTCCACCCTTATGTGCCATCATTAACCATCATTAACAGGAAGTGACATCATTCAACCATTTTCAACTGCATGGTACTGCATAGTACAGAAACGGTCAAGTAATCACATTGTGTTGTATCTGTATTATGTTTTTTAAAGTCAGGTGGGAATCGTTGAGCTGACCAACTCAACCCTGTTACATGAAAATATTGTTACTTCAACACAGTCTGCACTTGAGTCTTACCTGAACCCTGATAGTACAAACTGGCCATGACTGACCCAGCAGACGTGGACCAGCTCCATAATGCCATCTCCTCCCAAGGAGCTCTCATTGGTAGATGTGAGGAGTTGCTTCGTGGTCTGATGGAAGGGTTCCAGGGCGTGGCCGAATGTCACAACCTAGCATTAGACGCTTTGCGGGAGCAATTCCGTGGGTTGCCTACTTGGCAGCCTACCACGACAGTAACCTCCCAGCCCCTCAGTAACCCAGCTGGTTGCAGCGCCGTCACCCCGGTTTCCCAGGAACCCTGCTTACCTCCCTCGGAGCACTACGATGGAGATTCCAGAACCTGCCGAGCCTGGGCAGCCCATTCAACCCCTCTCCATTCCCATGGATGTTAGAGCACTGGACAGGCGCTCTGTTGGCTGGGTTACCCCACCCCCCATACCACCCCCACCAAACCTACAAGTGTCGGGGAACCACAGTGAGACGATCCCCTTCCTGCTAATTGAGTCTCTGCAGGTTCCTGTGGTATTGGGATTATCAAATTATAAAGATTACATCAGCTGATATCTCAAAGTGCTGTACAGAAACCCAGCCTAAAACCCCAAACAGCAAGCAATGCAAGTGTAGAAGCACGGTGGCTAGGAAAAACTCCCATGAAAGACCAAAACCTAGGAAGAAACCTAGAGAGAAACCAGGCTATGTGGGGTGGCTAGTCCTCTTCTGGCTGTGCCAGGTGGAGATTATAACAGAACATGGCCAAGATGTTCAAATGTTCATAAATGACCAGCATGGTCAAATAATAATAATCACAGGCAGACCAGTTGAAACTGGAGCAGCAGCATGGCCAGGTGGACTGGGGACAGCAAGGAGTCGTCATGCCCGGTAGTCCTGAGGCATGGTCCTAGGGCTCAGGTCCTCCGAGAGAAGGAAAGAAAGAGAGAATTAGAGAGAGCATACTTAAATTCACACAGGACACCGGATAGGACAGGAGGAGTACTCCAGATATAACGAACTGACCCTAGCCCCCCGACACATAAACTACTGCAGCATAAATACTGGAAGGCTGAGACAGGAGGGGTCAGGAGACACTGTGGCCCCACCCAATGACACCCCCGGACAGGGCCAAACAGGAGGGATATAACCCCACTCACTTTCCCAAAGCACAGCCCCCACACCACTAGAGGGATATCTTCAACCACCAACTTACCATCCTGAGACAAGGCCGAGTATAGCCCACAAAGATCTCCACCACGGCACAACCCAAGGGGGGGCGCCTACCCAGACAGGAAGATCACATCAGTGACTCAACCTACTCAAGTGACGCACCCCTCCTAGGGACGGTATGAAAGAGCCCTAGTAAGCCAGTGACTCAGCCCCTGTAATAGGGTTAGAGGCAGAGAATCCCAGTGGAAAGAGGGGAACCGGCCAGGCAGAGACAGCAAGGGCGGTTCGTTGCTCCAGAGCCTTTCCGTTCACCTTCACACTCCTTGGCCAGACTACACTGAATCATTTGACCCACTGAAGAGATGAGTCTTCAGTAAAAACTTAAAGGTTGAGACCGAGTTTGCGTCTCTCACATGGGTAGGCAAACCATTCCATAAAAATGGAGCTCTATAGGAGAAAGCCCTGCCTCCAGTTGTTTGCTTAGAAATTCTAGGGAGAATTAGGAGGCCTGCGGCTTGTGACCGTGGCGTACGTGTAGGTATGTACGGCAGGACCAAATCAGAGAGATAGGTAGGAGCAAGCCCATGTAATGCTTTGTAGGTTAGCAGTAAAACCTTGAAATCAGCCCTTGCCTTGAAAGGAAGCTGGTGTAGGGAGGCTAGCACTGGAGTAATATGATCAAATGTTTTGGTTCTAGTCAGGATTCTAGCAGCTGTATTTAGCACTAACTGAAGATTATTTAGTGCTTTATCCGGGTAGCCGGAGAGTAGAGCATTGCAGTAGTCTAACCTAGAAGTGACAAAAGCATGGATACATTTTTCTGCGTCATTTTTGGACAGAAAGTTTCAGATTTTTGCAATGTTACGTAGATGGAAAAAAGCTGTCCTTGAAACAGTCTTATTATGTTCTTCAAAAGAGAGATCAGGCTCCAGAATATGCCGAGGTCCTTCACAGTTTTATTTGAGACGACTATACAACCATTAAGATTAATTGTCAGATTCAACAGAAGATCTCTTTGTTTCTTGGGACGTAGAACAAGCATCTCTGTTTTGTCCGAGTTTAAAAGTAGAAAGTTTGCATGCATCCACTTCCTTATGTCTGAAACACATGCTTCTAGCGAGGGCAATTTTGGGGCTTCCCCATGTTTCATTGAAATGTACATCTGTGTGTCATCCGCATAGCAGTGAAAGTTAACATTATGTTTTCGAATGACATCCACAAGAGGTAAAATATATAGTGAAAACAATAGTGGTCCTAAAACGTAACCTTGAGGAACACCGAAATTTACAGTTGATTTGTCAGAAGACAAACCATTCACAGAGACAAACTGATATCTTTCCGACAGATAAGATCTAAACCAGGCCAGAACTTGTCCGTGTAGACCAATTTGCGTTTCCAATCTCTCCAAAAGAATGTGGTGATCGATGGTATCAAAAGCAGCACTAAGGTCTAGCAGCCTCGGTCTGATGCCATTAACCTGTCTACGATACTGGTTCCCAATTGGGGATCAACCCTCCCACGTGCAGCTGAAACGGTGGCGCATGGAACGCAAAAATATTCTTTAAAATATTTAACCTCCACACATTAACAAGTCCAATAGCTCAAATGAAAGATAAACACCTTGTTCATCTAGCCAGCAAGTCAGATTTCTAAAATGTTTTACGGCGAAAACATAGCACATATATATGTAAAACCACCACCAGACACAGCTCATTTCAATAGCCAAAACATGCAATCAACAAACGCAGGATTAAAAAATAAATCGCTCACTAACCTTTTGAAAATCTTCATCAGATGACAGTAATATGACATATTACACAGTACATATTTTTTTTTTTCAATAATATGCCATTTATATCCATAAATGTCCATTTACAGTGAGTTCACCTTCAGAAATTACTCAAAAATGCCCGCAGGAAATCTATGTAGCGCGGCAAGATAACGTAAATAGACATCATAAACTTTGACTAAATATACATGTTCTACATATAGTTAGAAAGATACACTGCTTCTTTATGCAACCGCTGTGTTAGATTTATTTTTAACGTTACAGAAATCGCACACTATTCCATATGCTGAGACAGCGCTCAGTTCCAAGCTACATTTCCACGTAATGTTGGAGTCAACAGAAACACAGATTTAAGCATAAATATTCCCTTACCTTCGATGGTCTTCGTTCAGAATGTTCTGGAAGGCTTCATACTTACCCAATACATCGTTTGGTTTCAAGTCTTGCGTCTTTGTATTAGCTACTGCTAATAACATCAGCTGAAATGCACCCAAAACGTCCTCTGGTCCGGATAAGTTGCGCATCAAAACTTCAAAATTACACATTATATGTCGACTAAACAGGTCAAACTAAGTGCAGAAGCAAGCTTTATGATGTTTTAGACGTGCAAAACAAACTTCAATTCAATCGGCCATCGTCTGCCCTTCTCTTGAGTGCTGGAAACAAAGGAATGGCTGGGACCAATTCGCGCCCATACGCACAGCCTATTCTCTCGTGGCACGCACTAATTTCACTCCCATAGGGTCAATTCTCGCGGGATTTGAACGATTTGAAGCTCTAATGAAAGAGGACATCTAGCGGAAGAGACAGAAAGTGTCCCCAGAATCATAGCTCGTTGGGAAGGGTGGGGGCCATGACGTCAAAGTTGCTCCAACTTTCATGGCCACAAAAACTAGTTTGGAAGAATGCCTGCCCTGTGAGTTCTGCTATACTTACAGACATAATTCCAACGGTTTTAGAATCTTTAGAGTGTTTTCTATCCAATAATAATTTCTATTTGCATATATTAGCAATTTTTGACAGATTTTTTTTCCAGTTTACTAGGGGTACCCAATCTCTCCAAAGGGGGCGTATGTCTGCCATATCCTTAACAGGTTTTAAAAGGTCATTTACCACCTTCACAAGTGCAGTCTTAGTGCTATGATGGGGTCTAAAACCAGACTGAAGCATTTTGTATACATTGTTTGTCTTCAGGAAGGCAGTGAGTTGCTGCGCAACAGCCTTTTCTAAATTTTTTGAGAGGAATGGAAGATTCGATATAGGCCGATAGTTTTTTATATTTTCTCGGTCAAGGTTTGGCTTTTTCAAGAGAGGCTTTATTACTGCCACTTTTAGTGAGTTTGGTACACATCCGGTGGATAGAGATTATGTATACGTGTATTATGTTCAACATAAGAGGGCCAAGCATAGGAAGCAGCTCTTTCAGTTGTTTAGTTGTAATAGGGTCCAGTATGCAGCTTGAAGGTTTGGAGGCCATGATTATTTTCATCATTGTGTCAAGAGATATAGTACTAAAACACTTGAGTGTCTCTCTTGATCCTAGGTCCTGGCAGAGCTGTGCAGACTCAGGACAACTGAGCTTTGAAGGAACACGCAGATGTAAAGAGGAGTCCGTAATTTGCTTTCTAATAATCATAATCTTTTCTTCAAAGAAGTTCATGAATGTATTACTGCTGAAGTGAAAGCCATCCTCTCTTGGGGGATGCTGCTTTTTAGTTAGCTTTGCGACAGTATCAAAAAGGAATTTTGGATTGTTCTTATTTTCCTGACCAAAAGAAAGATGCCCAGAGTCCCTGCTCATCTGCGTGAATGTGCCTCAGGCATTCTGCAAGGAGGCATGAGGACTGCAAATGTGGCCAGGGCAATAAATTGCAATGTCCGTACTGTGAGACGCCAAAGACAGCGCTACAGGGAGACAGGACGGACAGCTGAATGTCCTCGGTGTGGCAGACCATGTGTAACAACACCTGCACAGGATTGGTACATCCGGACATTACACCTGCAGAACAGATACAGGATGGCAACAACAACTGCCCGAGTTACACCTGGAACGCACAATCCCTCCATCAGTGCTCAGACTGTCCGCAATAGGCTGAGAGAGGCTGGATTGAGGGCTTGTAGGCCGGTTGTAAAGCAGGTCCTCACCAGACATCACTGGCAACAACGTCGCCTATGGGCACAAACCCACCATTGCTGGACCAGACAGGACTGGCAAAAAGTGCTCTTCACTGACGAGTCGCAGTTTTGTCTCACCAGGGGTGATGGTCGGATTCGCATTTATTTTCGAAGGAATGAGCGTTACACCAAGGCCTGTACTGTGGAGCGGGATCGATTTGGAGGTGGAGGGTCCGTCATGGTCTGGTGCGGTGTGTCACAGCATCATCGAACTGAGCTCTTGTCATTGCAGGCAATCTCAACGCTATGTGTTACAGGGAAGACATCCTCCTTCCTCATGTGTTCCTGCAGGCTCATCCTGACATGACCCTCCAGCATGACAATGCCACCAGCCATACTGCTCGTTCTGTGCGTGATTTCCTGCGAGACAGGAATGTCAGTGTTCTGCCAAGACCAGCGAAGAGCCTGGATCTTGAAACCACCTCAGATTCTTGCCACCTTGCTGCCAGTGCCATTGTGACAATATGTGCTCCTTCTAGCCAGCCTCCTCCTAAGAGCAACACGTTCTCCTTGTTCTATTCTGCATATATTTTACTAAAGTTATTGTTAGAAATATTGTTCAGTAATCTTGTTTACATAAAGTGTGGCTTGGATTGTGTGGGTGGTGGTGTATCGCTGGGGGGGATTTGGTGGGCCGGTCTGAGTCAAAAAGTCCGGGGCCATTTTTCATTCTCAGTCCATCCCTGGGTAGGGGAGTCTGCATGACCCGACTCTGTCTCTTCCAACAGTGAGACAAACTGCCTGTGGTTTAGAGATTTTGCTCTTATGAATTGTACCACTTTAGTGACTGTATCCACAACATGGCTCATTTCCAGAACACATTTCCAGATTACCCCCTGATGAATAATGCAATGCAGAAAAATAATTTTCTGATCTGTGTTCAGCTCAGCTACTTGATCTTGTTTTCCTTTCAAAAGGCTAATGTATTTTCCTGTCAAGTTTGGGCACCCATCAGTGGTCCCACTGGATAACTTTTCAAAACTCAGTCCCAGTTTTGCCACGCACTTATTAAACTCCTCCAAAAAATATTTCCCTGTGGTTGTGCTCTTCATTGACTGCACTGAAGCAAGCTCCTCTGTAATTTCAAAGTCTGGGGTTATGTCTCGTAAGAATATCAACAATTGTGCTGTGTCACTGCTCTCATCCAGGGCCAAGGAGAAAAAGGTGAAATGTTTTTCAAAACTTTACTATCGCAAATTCTTTATGTGATCTGAGTATGATTCCGCGGGCCGTATTGAATCAGGTCGTGGCGGCATACGGCCCACGGGCCGGCCTTTGCTCAGGCCTGTTCTAGAGGATGATCGTGCCATGCTGACTCTGAAAATGAATTAGACAATGAAGAAATCCCTCATTTAGGTCAAAACATTTTCTTTAAACCAGACATTGTAGAGTCTTCTGATGAAAATGGTGGGGAAGGAACGGTGTCGTTATAACAGAAGAAGTTGACCGAGTTTCGAAATCAGTGGAATGCCTGTTGGAATCAGAGAGATGTTTGCCAAATTCGGAGAGAGTCTAAAAACAGAACACAGAAAGAAGGCTGTTATTTAAAACCGCCGTCTCCGGATTACATCTTCAAACTAAGGGCAACTATGGCATCCATGACAGAGGGAGAAGCGTTCATCCAAGTATTCTAGCTAAATTTTTAGATATTATAATTTTATAATTTTGTCATAAACTAGTTTTCATTGCAAGTTAAAAAACATACTATTAGCTAGCTAGCTAGTTATGGTTAACTAGTAAGTGTATGATTTGTGTAGGAGCTCTAGTAAGATGCCAGAGTTCCCGAGTTGGAATTCCGAGTTGGATGACCATTCAAAACGATTATTCAGTCTTGAGTTTTTTTTCCAGAGTTCCCAGTTGTTTGTCTAAACAAAAGACTCCACTAAGCAAGTAACCATTTCACTGTACAGTTTACACCTTCTGTATCCTGTACATGAGACAAATGTTATTTGATATAGTGGGTGTTACCCAGATACATTAATGTGAAGAACAACATGACCTGCACCAAAGTCAGATTGGGATATAAACCAAGGACTAGATTAAGTTATTTTTAGTACAACTTTTTGCTACTACTTTCACCACTTTTAGGCTTCAAATATTTGCTTGTTTACTACACTGTGATTCCTTAAAGAAATGGGTGGGGCTAAGGCTTAAGAGGGTGTGAAAGATGCAAAACGTCATTCATGGACCATTTTCTCAAAAGTGGGGTTACAAGTTTATCAACTTTGAAAGCAGAATTATTGTCTCATTGTTCCTCAACTGCAGTGTATGATATATTTTATTTTCTAGCTCGGAGTGTCTAGTTTTATCCAAAGTAAAAAACACAATTTCCAATTTCGCTAAATAGGACCGAATCCAGGTTGTGGTTCACAAATTAATACACAGGCCATGGTCATGATAAGGCCAGGGCAGCTTCAAAGGATACAGCACAAGCTAAAACTTCTCTGATGCCATTCACATTGTTTTACAGCGCTAATAGAATAATGTAGCTTGCTACATAAGCACAATTGAATATAACACCATCCATAAAGGTTATGAAATTAGTACCTTTCGTGTCCTCAGTTATAAAGGAAAACACACAGAATACATTATGCTCCATACATAGCTACATACGGTGTACAGTAGAAACGACAACACAATATACAGAAACTATTATGATAACATAATAAGGAATTTACTTTAATAGGAACACACACATGCCCAAAGTAATTATTAAAAAGAAAACAACAATGAAGGCAATGTGGGTACCAACTGAAAAATGTGCTATGGGAAAGATTTCAGGCAGGTGGTGTTCTGAATGGAGATGTGCAAATGTCTGGAAACGTGGGCTCTCATCGAAGAGAGAAGTTTGTCTGGCCCATCTAGCTAATTCTCACCTTACATTAGCGTAGCCTACAGCAAAGATCTTAATTGGTGAAATGGGCTACTTCTATGTCAGTTAATAAGGAGGTGGAATAGTTTATTTCAAAATATTGTTTGAAAATAAAACAGTTTTTTGAAATTATTTGAAATTGACCAGTTGAAACATAGCCTATAGATAATTAGCATGCAACATGCCTTGATTTAAGGACAGCTCTATGGAATGCTGTTTGGGTCTTTGCATGTCAAAAAAGATACACGCCAGATAACATTTCATAAAAATGGCACGTCACATAATAATTGATAAATAAATGTTTATCATTTTTTTACATAGTTATTACACATTGATTACACTATCACTTGTATTTCATATGTCACAGCGTTTCAACTATAAGTATAATATGAGGAATATATTTTGTTGTTAACTGTTCTTCTGAGGTAAAAAAAATCTAGCTAGTTAACAATGGCTGCCCAGTTTCTCAAAATAATATAATTTACCATCTTTGAATGCACCAGACAACTGCTCACGGACAGAAGAGAAGGACTTTAACCATCAATAGCCAGGTAACGTTAACTTAATGTGTTGAGTGAGAGTGGTGAACAGCTGTAAAGAAAGTAGCTAGATAATATAATGTTACCTAGCTACCAACGTTAGCTAGCTAGATCTGCCTGCCTTTGACATTAAAATAGTTGTCTATAAATCGTTAGCCAGCTATTGTAGCTAGCTAGCTAGCTATAGTGATGTTTGACTGAAGAATTTTTTTGTTTTTGTTGCTAGTTTGTTAAAGGTGCATCGCCTGTCAATGCACGATTGTTATCATACAGTAGGGCGGAGGCTCTGAGAGTTGGCACAGATTAAACAATCAAATACTTTAGGGGTTGTTAGCTACATAAAAATAAAATGTCACTGGAACAATCGGATTGGACGCTATATCTTCAGCGCCACTCTTTCCGACTCTCCAACGTGACTTACTACACCCCTGATACTCCCCTACTGGGACGAGGGATTGGACGCTATATCTTCAGCGCCACTCGTTCCTTTGAATCTGTTCATTTTTATAATACTGTTAGAAATGTTAACGACTCCTGTTTTTTCAGTCCTTGAATCAGTTCATTTTTATATCACCAATAATAACACCACCAATTAGGATGCCACCATCAGTGAACTTTTCATCAACCAAAGCTTTGGAAACCCCCTCCTCCTTGCACAGTACCCGAGGTAACACTCCCCCTCTTTCACACACTGTATGATTTGGTCTCTACAAAAGGTACTACAGACATCTTCAGTCCTTAAATAATAGTCTCAAGGTTTATGGCCCCTCACTACTGGAGTTGACAGTGCGCAGCGGTCCTGACACCGTTGAGGTAACTAGACAACTCGTACTGTAGCTGAACTGGAGCGGACCTTGACCAGAGTTGAAGGATGAGAGGAGACCTTCCCAAAAGCTAAGTACTTCTCCATTCAACATATACCCCGCCTCTCCATTTACCTTTGATTTTGAATTACTTTATCATGCTCTGTTGATTTCCCTATTGGGTTGTGGATTTATCTACCATTATTCATCATTGTTTTTTTCTTTGCCATTACTGTATTCCCTTCTTTTGGAAACACCTTCCACCCTCCCCCTATACACACTATATGATTTGGGTGTCTAGAAAGGAACGACAGACATCTTCAACTCTTAACGGACTGGGACCAGAGATTAGAAAGAGATGGCCATAACAAAAGTTAGGTACTTCCATTCCATCACTACTTTTAAAAATAAAATTTGGAGAGAGCCCGGTACTTTTAAGATATACCGCCTATGGTTGAGGTCTATTGTATTTTGCTCTATGGCTCTTTAGCACAACAGCGCCATCTGCTAACAGAATATTTGTCTTACGCTTAGTACAACACGACCCAGGAGAGCCTACTGCAAACACTGGATTGGAGCATTCAGAGCGTGCCTGGCTTGGGACGGCAACAGAACATTCTTAATGGAAATTAAAACAGGACTTTTATAAATTATTAAAATTAACACCCTACAGACCTCATTAAAAAAAAAAAAAAAAAGATAGGGATTCTAACGGACCGGTGTTTTGGCTCCCGTACGGCAGCCTATTACAGTTACCAACATAACTTGTTGACACATTGTGACAGCATGAATAATGTGGTTGAAGCTGGACTGGTATAGAGCTCTCCAACCCTGTTCCTGGAGAACTACTGTCCTGTAGGTTTTCACTCCAACCCTAATCTAGCGCACCTGATTTTAATAATTACTAGGTTAATATGTTAATCAGGTTAGTTACAACTGAGATTGGATCAAAATCCTAAAGGAGGGTAGCTCTCTTGGACTAGTAGATCTAGTTCTTATAGCAATGCATTTGGAATTTGATAAGTCACTACAAAGGTGCAATTCACAGAAGTGGAGCTGCCACTTAATGCAATGGATGGGAAGCTTTATCATTGCATATAGTTCTAATTCAAGGATAATGGTTTAATTTAATTTGTTATTAAAACCTCTTACGGACGTGGTTCCTGCACAGGAACACCTCAGCGGAAATTTCAGAGCGCCACCTATAGTACTATAATATAGTACTCGATAAATCTCAAACTTTCATTAAAACACACACACAAGATACTCAATTAAAGCTACACTCGTTGTGAATCTAGCCAACATGTCAGATTTGTAAAATGCTTTTCAGCGAAAGCATGAGAAGCTATTATCTGATAGCATGCACCCCCCCAAAATACCTGAACGAGACCTAAACAAAAGATTTTGCGGTAGCCAGCGCTACACAAAACGCAGAAATAAAATATAAAACATTCATTACCTTTGACGAGCTTCTTTGTTGGCACTCCTATATGTCCCATAAACATCACAATTGGGTCTTTTTCCCGATTAAATCCGTCAAAGTATGCCAAAAATGTCAATTTATGAAGGCCGTCTGATCCAAGGAAAATGCACCTTTACACGACGCAACGTCACTTTTTAAAATTAACAAAGTTGCCTATAAACTTTTACAAATCACTTCAAACTACATTTGTAAACCAACTTTAGGTATTAATAAACGTCAATAATCGATAAAATTGATCACGGGGCGATCTGTATTCGATAGCAGCAAGTCTTGAAATCATCGTCCATTTTTTTCACTTTCATAATTTCCTGGGTGCACCCCAAGACAGGAAGTGCCTATACGTCATCCCGCCAAGGATAAACGTGCAAAGAAATGCCAGTATTGGCGACATCGTGTGGAAGCTGTAGGCGTTGTAAACGGAACCTCATCTATTTTCTATCGCCTTAGACAATTCAAAGACTGGCGGATTAATTTATTTTTTGTGTTTTTGGTGAACAGTTTTCCCTGGGATTTTTACTCCTGAACACGTTCTGTTATAGCCATAGACATGATTTAACCAGTTTTAGAAACTTCAGAGTGTTTTCTATACACACATACTTATTATATGCATATACTATATTCCTGGCATGAGTAGCAGGACGTTGAAATGTTGCGCGATTTGTAAAAAAAAGCTGCAAAAATTCGCCGCATCCTTAACAGGTTTTAAATGTAGGACATCAAATTATCAGATTTGGATGAGTTGGCTGCAATACGGCAGCAGTACTTCAGTCAATATCAGCAAAGGATATTGGTTAATAGTGTTTCTGAAAAACAACTAAACCATGAATCACCAAGGCAAACACAACAATATGGACTATAATATACATTAAGATATTCAAAGAACAGGGTCGGAAATGTACAAGTCTTAGGACATAGCTTGTACATATATGAAACGGTGGAAGAGGAAAGGCAGACCAAGACTTGTGAATACAAGTTATTCACCCTTGTCGTGGAAATTACCTGTATTTCTAAATCATGAGGGAGAAAACCACACACAAGTCAGAGTTATCATAAAGTCCATCTTTAATTATATGAACTTCACCATAGCCCTGTGACTCTCAGATCAATTCAGTGTCTATAAATGAATTCTCTGAGAGTGTCAACATAATGGCAACTGAGATCCTTTGTAGCAAAGATCCAACCCCCTAGTCGACATGACAAATAACAGATCTTAAGAACATTATACAAAGAAAGATTTTACTTGAGAGAGGAGTATCCCATCGCCAGACAGTATTTAGCTATAAATTATCATTCAGTTTGGTCTCCTAAACGAAGCTCTTATCTCGTTCTTGGTACAAAATAGTACCAAGACATTACCTCATCCAATGGTATATATCAATTGTCATTTTACACACTCCCATCACAAATACAACCCATCCTGGACAAGCTCACGGAGAGGAGAGTGAGCCTCTAGGTCAAGATAAGGGCAACCTCAGAGTGAACATAGAATGGTTCCAGACACTGCCATCCTCCTCTCCCCGATGGGAAAAGTAGGGAGTGACTGGCACACAGACATTGTGGAGCCAAGAGGTAATTGGTTCCCCCTCAATCATCCCTTCACATGGTTTAAAATATATGTTTACATATGAAGACAAGCTTGACCTCTCCCCTTTCTGGGGCCCAAGTAACTGAGCCCTGACAGAGAATTGATAACTGCAAACGGCCAACACTATAGTACAAAAAGATACATTCTAAATGACAAGTATCTCACAAGCATATTATGAAAATAAAACATCTTATCTATAAATGTTATCTAAAGATGTCTGATTCTGCCCGACCCCCTCCAATGCTCTAACTATTATGTCACTCTCCACTAAGGTGTGTTTATGCAACACTGAGGTCATGAATTCCCTAAAGGTATTATAGTTGCTATGAAGAGGGAGCCTTAGTGTCACAGCACACGTGTATGCCTCTGGGTACTTTATCTTCTGCTGACCAGTGAGACTGCCTCTCGCTGTGTGGAGGAACTCTATGGTCTGGATTTCCGCAAACCCCAGGGGTGGCACCACCGTCGCACCGGTAGCAAACTCCAATGCCACTGTTGGAGGAGGACATTCTCCATCTACGAAGTACACAGTGAAACATTTAAAATACACATTCAAATCACAAATGGAATAATATGCAGTTGCCGATAAACTAACAATTGAACTGCTATCTTACCTTGCACTTCAGTCAGCCAGTTGAACCAGTTGGTATTTGGTGTTTTTATTAGGATCCCCATTAGCTGTTGCAAAAGCAGCGGCTACTCTTCCTGGGGTCCACACAAAACAACACAGAATGACATAATACATACCATCATTAGACAAGAACAGCTCAAGGACAGAACTACATACATTTTTAGAAAGTAGCCTACATATCAATGCATACACACAAACTATCTAGGTCAAATAGGGGAGAGGCATTGTACCGCGAGGTGTTGCTTTATCTGTTTTTTTTTAACCAGGCTTGCTGTTTATTTGAGCAATATGAGATGGAAGGAAGTTCCATGCAATAAGAACTCTATATAATAGTGTACATTTTCTTGAATTTGTTCTGGACTTGTGGACTACAGTGAGTCCTTCTTTAAAAGTTGAGTCATACTGTGGCACACCTTGCGTGCTGCTGCAGCATTCTTTGGCACGTCATTTAATTCTCAGCCATTTCTTCTGTTACTGCAAGTTATTGCTAGTTTGACCACCAGAGGGCATCTCTGAGAAGCATTTGATAGTATTCCATATTGGCATTACCAGAGAATTTAAAACCTTTTTTTGTAATAACATAGTATATGGGATTCATTTGATTAATATTATGCTGTTTCCATTCAGAGCAAAATTGTCAGTTTGTAAATTCAGACCTTTTCGCTCTTGACACACTGGACGTTCGGGCCGAGAAGTAGGATTGATTTGAGCGTTCTGGCCTTACAACGGCGTCAAGCACCTAAGCTAATGTTGGCTAGCTACTTCCAGACAAAAATGAGACCACTTTGACCATTTTACTCGCCCTAGCAGAGCTGGTAAGGCAATTTTAGTGTTAACCAGAGCGTTGTGCGTGGTGACTGTAAATGTGCTGCTGGAAACAATTTAATTACGCTTTTTTCCCGACGTTTACTGACACCGGCCATATTCAACGGGTGTTGAGCACTTGCACAGTAATTATTCTGTACTCTGGTACACTCAGGCGAGAGTGCTCTGAAATCCGTGTAGATAGTAGGCTTTTGTGGAGCGATGGGTAACGGTGCTTTGAGGGTGGCTGTTGTCTATGTGTGCAGAGGATCCCTGGTTTGAGCCCAGGTAGGGGCGAGGAGAGGGACAGAATCAAAACTGTTACATGGGTACCATTTTAAATCAGGAGAATCTCTTCTTTGTATTTATGTAAGTCTGGGCAGCGAGCTCGTTTGTCATCGATCGCTAGACCAGAAATATACGTTTTATTTTTTCCCTACTTTTTCATTACACAGACATAAACACAGTTGACACCATTGAGGTGCGGATGTTTACTTTCTACATCCACCGTGGAGCCCAGTTTCATAATATGACCATATTTCCCAGCTGATTGCCGTCGTTTTGAAGTAATCGCGAAAAAACAGACCTTATTTTAGTGCATTTTTCATCCTGCCAGCTCCTATTAGTTCTATTAAGCACCGTGGAACCAACTCGCCTTTCGAAAGTTCTATTCCCAGCTTATTGTTCAACGTCACACTGCCTGCTTCGCTATTGTTGGCAATGAGACCTGCTCACGTTGTTTTGTAGTTAAGATTTAAACAACAAAAATAATATTGGAACTCTGCGGTTTTCCCACTGTTTCCTATGGGGGAAATTTAGGCATGTCTGTCTATCTCGCCAAATATCTCGCAATGTGTATATTTATATATTTTTTCAAGTCGGGTGTAACCAATGTGAAATGGCTAGCTAGTTAGCGGGGTGAGCGCTAATCGTGTTTCAATCGGTGAGGTCACTCGCTCTGAGACATTGAAGTAGTTCTCCTTGCTCTGCAAGGGCAGCGGATTTTGTGGAGCGATGGGTAATGATGCTTCAAGGGTGGCTGTCTGTGTGCAGAGGGTCCCTGGTTTGAGCCCAGGTAGGGGCGAGGAGAGAAACGGAAGCAAAAATTTTACGCGGGCACCATTTTAATCAGGAGAGTCTAGTCTTTGTAATTATGTAGTCTGGGCAGCGAGCTCATTTGTCATCAATCGGTAGACCAGAAATAGTCAAAGTTATTATTTTTTTCGATACTTTTTCATTACGTAGACATAAGCACAGTTGACACCATCGAGGTGCAGATGTTTACTTTCTACACAAGTTTGTTTTTCCAGTTTTGTCTGAAGAACAGATTGCAGTGGTAAAATAAAAAGAGATACATTTTTTTTATGGAATTCTAAGCATCACTCCAGTCAAAATAGGTTCTGCGGGCGTTCGATTCCATGAATCTGCTAAGGGCTCACGCTAGTGTTCCAGTTTAGACAATGTTCATAAGCCGTTTTTCAGCCTTGGGTGAGTTTTGACCTGTTCTATTGTCCAGCCTATAGATAGCCAGAGCGAATTTACGAAAGCACCCGAATGTCCATTGAGAAAGCACAACGACTATACCATTTAGCTAAGCTAAGAATAATGAGAATAATCAAGTAAATGAATGTTGGGTAGTTAGTTAGCTTATAGTTAATATACTGGCAAGTTTGATTACTACTAACGTATAACTACTTTGTATAACTACTAACTTTAGGTAGCTACTGCTAGCTACTGCATACTGCTTTAATGATATGCTATGTGGTTCGTAAGGACAGCTGACAACAAATTGTCAGCCAACATAACGTGTAAGGTAACTTATTTGAAAAGTCATTACTTTATTACATTGAGTAGCAAGCTACCCCTTGGTCGATCTGTAATAGGAGGGGGTGTACACTCCTAGTTTGGCTATTAGACTATTCTTTAGTAAAGGTTGAATAGTCTATTGTTCAGCTATTAGCCCTCCTCCCCAACTTGCAACAAATTGCTGTTCCCATCACATTCCTTTCCCTCTTCCACACGTCAAAACCTTTTTTATTTTCAATCAAAAATAATTGTTCTGAAAGCAAATTTTTTTCCTAAACAAATTAAGTATTCACTGATTGGTATGAATATTAATTCAGAACCTAATGTTTTAGGGACCATACACAGATCGGCTACATACTGTAGCTAGCTACACATCCATAGGCAAACAGTTATGTTTATCCTCCACTACACAATAAGTAAATAGTTAACTAGCCATGTAACTTCAACTGCATTGCAAGGCAAGCGTACACAATTGTACATTCAATTTTCAGTAAATACTTTAGCTCACTAGATTCTTTTCATCCACTGTTTCACAAGACGACAACCTGGTTTGCTGGTTTTCTCAGGAGTCCCTAAAACATTATAGAACACATTCTCCTAACACTAGCTAGCTGGCTAATGTTAGCTAGTCAGATAACTTGCTAAATAGCTATTTTCGTAAATTAACTCTATGACAAAAAATATGCACAAATGTTTGTCTCTACATTAAGTAACATATTCCTCTCAATTGTAAATGTTTTGCTTGACTCGTTATGACGTTATAACAACTTACATCTGGTTCCACCGTAATGTTTTGTCAGCCATCTTTGTTGAAGAACGACACAAGGCAAGGGTGGCTCGCGTCAAAATTCGTCATTGGAACCACTCGATATGATTGGTCATATAAAAACTTTCGGACCCAAATACATAATGAGTGCTCTCACTCCCCCTTGTCGTGGTCTTTAGCAATGAAGCCGTGATGCTGGGTTCCTCTAAGTTCCGCGGTGCAAGCTCGCAACTTTTAAAGGAGGAACTACTGTATGAAAAGACCCCTGGTGGCATGTCTGGTGGGATAAGTGTATGTGTGTCAGAGCTGTGTGTTGACTATGCAAACAATTTGGGATTTTCAACACATTCATGTTTCTTATAAAAAATAGAAGTGATGGAGTCAAGTCTCTCCTCAACTCTTAGCCAAGAGAGACTGGCATGCATAGTATTTATATCAGCCCTCTGATTACAATGAAGAGCAAAATGTGCCGATGCAGATGGTGTTGTTGATTGGCTGAGATAATGGATGGGCTGGACATGCCGAGAGATGAGTTCGGATTGGTCTGCCATGTAGCATGCTTCTGTCTATGAGCTGCTACGTATGTGTGTATAATCCTGTCTGCTGCAGCTTTTTTTAAAGATATCATAAAGAACTGAAAATTAGCGCTATCGGCAAAGCTCAGTGGGAAACGTTGTGATGTCTAAGGTCCTGAGCGCTCTGGAGCAAGTTTTCATCAATGATCTGTACTTTGCTCCGTTCATCTTTCCCTCGAGCCTGACAAGTCTCCCAGTCCCTGCTGCTGAAAAAAATCCCACAGCATGATGCTGCCACCACCATGCTTCACCATAGGGATGGTGCCAGGTTTCCTCCATACATGACACTTGGCATTCAGGACAAAGAGTTCAATCTCGGTTTTATCAGATCATAGAATCTTGTTTAGGTGCCTTTTGGCAAACTCCAAGCAGGCTGTCATGTGCCTTTTACTCAGGAGTGGCTTCTGTCTGGTCACTCTACCATAAAGTTCTGATTGGTGGAGTGCTGCAGAGATGGTTGTCCTTCTGGAAGGGTCTTCCATCTCCACAGAGGAACTCTGGAGCTCTGTCAGAGTGACCATTGGGTTCTTGGTCACCTCCCTGACCAAGTCCCTTCTCCCCCAATTGCTCAGTTTGGCCGGGCGGAGGCCACTGTGTTCTTGGGGACCTTCAATAATGTAGACATCTTGTATCCAAATTGTATCCTGATGTCAACAGCAGATGAGTTGTATTCAAACATGAGTCACTTACAGTAGCTAGCTAACATACTGTACATTTTGAGTTATATTAACTGGCTAGCTAGCTAGTGTTAGCAATGTTGTGTGATCAATGAAACTGACTGGGAGCTAGCTAACCAGCTCAGCTGGCATCAACAGCATTTCAGGAACCACAAGAGCAAGCACCCCATTTAAACAATTTGATTTAGGATGAAAACTGTTTTTGCAGTACCCTCAATGGCTTCCATGCATTTAAAACCTGAGGTGTTGGAGGTGTCAGACTCAACAACAGTTGCTATCCATTGGAGCGCTGTGATTGGTTGCCCCAAATTCTGGGGCGGGGCTTAGTGAAGGGTCAATTTAATAGGATCTCTATGTATAAAACAGCACATTTTTCTCTATGTCACATGGCAAAAAATAAATAATCCCCCCACCCCCTTTAGGAACACCTGCTCTTTCTATGACAAAGACTGACCAGATGAATCCAAGTGAAAGCTATAATCCCTTATTGATGTCATCTGTTAAATCCACAGGGGAGGAGACAGATTAATGAAGGATTTTTAAGCCTTGAGATAATTGAGACATGGATTGTGTGTGTGCCATTCAGAGGGTGAATGGGTAGAACACAATATTTAAGTGCCTTTGAATGGGGTATGGTAGTAGGTGCCAGGTGCATCAAGAATGGTCCACCACCCAAAGGACATCCAGCCAACTTGACACAACTGTGTGAAGCATTGGAGTCAACCTGGGCCAGCATCCCTGTGGAATGCTTTCAACGTCTTGTATATTCCGTGCCCTGACAAATTGAGGCTGTTCCAAGGGCAAAAGGGGCACAATTCAATATTAGGAAGCTGTTCATAATGTCTGGTTCACTCAGTGTAAAGCCCAAACTTTACAGTTGGCACTATGCATTGGGGCAGGTAGTGTTCTCCTGGCATCCGCCAAACCCAGATATATCCATCGGGCTGCCAGATGGTAAAGTGTGATTCATCACTCCAGAGTGAGTCCAATGTTCCAGAGTCCAATGGAAGGGATCTTTACGGTGAGCTTTATTTGAACCAACTCTTGGCATTGTGCATGGGGATCTTATGCTTGTGTGCGGCTGCTCGGCCATGGAAATCCATTTCATAAAGCTCCCAACGAACAGTTCTGGTGCTGACATTGCTTCCAGAGGCAGTTTGGAACTCTGTAGTGAGTATTACAACCAAGGATTGTGGTTGTAATACAGACATTTTATGAACTGAATTGTTGGACAGGTGGCGTCCTGTGATGGTGCCATGTTGAAAGTCACTGAGCTCTTCAGTAAGGCCATTCTACTGCCAATGTTTGTCTATGTAGATTGCATGGCTGTGTGCTCGAGGGGGAATAGGTTTTGTCATGCCCTCTTCACGACTGTCTTGGTTTGCTGGTGATGTACATGCCAAGGAACTTGAATATTTCAACCTGCCCCACTACTACCCCGTCGATGACAATGGTGGCATGCTTGGTCCTCCTTTTTCTATAGTCCACATTCATCTCCTTTTTCTTGATCACATCGAGAGAGAGGTTGTTGTCCATGCACCACACGGTCAGGTCTTTGACCTCCTCCCTATAGGCTGTCTCGTCGTTGTCGGTGATCAGGCCTACCACTGTTGTGTCATCGGCAAACTTAATGACAGTGTTGGAGTCATACCTGGCCGTGCAGTCATGAGTGAACAGGGAGTACAGGAGGGAACTGAGCACGCACCCGTGAGGGGCCCTCGTGTTGAGGATAAGCGTGGCAAATGTGTTGTTACTTACCTTTACCATCTAGGGGCGGCCTGTCAGGAAGTCCAGGATCCAGTTGCAGAGGGAGGTGTTTAGTCCCAGGGTCCTTAACTTAGTGATGAGCTTTGAAGGCACTATGGAGTGGAACGCTGAGCTGTAGTCAATGAACAAGATCAGTTTAGTCCTGAACCCATATTTGAAAAAGTAAGTCCCTGTGATAAACTCTGCAGATTCTATTGACATAAATCTGATTTTGAAGTAAGAAAATAAATATTTTGACCAAATGTGTCTTTGTGATGACATGAACTGCTTCATAGTTCCATTCACAAAACTTATATCAAGTTAATAACTAGTCTGTGTAGAGATATTTCATGCAAGTTAGTAATGCTAACGGTTTTTGGTTGTAAGGGTCAGGGTTAGTTGTAATAACTTGCCAGTTGTATGGCATATGTCATGTGACTCTGTACAGATTCTGCAAAGAGAAAAAGAAGCTACTGGAGAAGGGGTCGAGAGAGCTTCCTTGTGTATAATTTATGCCCACTGTGCCCACTGCTCTTCAGCTGCCTCCCAGCTCACCTCTCCAGCTGCCTCCCAGGCCACCTCTCCAGCTGCCTCCCAGGTCACCTCTCCAACTGCCTTTCAGGCCACCTCTCCAGCCACTTCACAGGGCACCACCCCGCATGTACAGTATCAGGCTGTGGCTGGGAAACACCTGATTACTCTTCTGATTTTAACCCAGTTGATGTATGCCCCTTCCAAAAAGCAGGGCCTTGGAAAATTACAAGAAGGGGTTGGAAGAGGTGAACAACTGTGATTTTGGCGGATAAACCTATCAAACACGCATTGGAAGAAGTGCATCAAAAGTTAAGCACTCAACAACAACAAAAATTGCCCTGCCTTAAAAAGCATTTGGAAAGAAGCAAGCCAAGACAAACCACACTGAACAACAACAACGAAAAATGTCCTGCTCAAGAAAAAAAGCCAAAACAAAGCAGATTGAACCATAACATTCCGATTCCTCCAACGAGGAAAACTTACCACTGTCACAACTGTGGTACTGAATGTGAACATGTTCAACATTCAGTTACACACACAGACACACCACAAACTTTCATGTGTTTATTTTAGCCTAGTTGGTGTTTGGTTGAGAACGACCATTTAGTGGAGGGTAAAAATGTTTACATTTTATTATTTATATATATATTTTTATTTTTCTGCCAAACAAAATGTTAAACATGGCAATGATTCCCTCATGGTCTCAATAAAGGCTTCCAATAATTAGTTGAATATCATGATTTATGCACTTTGTCTTTATTTTACAATTCACCCCACTGTTACAACTAAGCCAGACCATGGGGTAAATTGTAACACTTCACTCCTTGTATTTAAGACAACACTATGCATTTACAGTTTGATTTACATATATAATAACCACACCAATTTGTAAAGGACATATGTCGATTGTTTGTATCAAGTTTTGAATACACTACCATAAATGATCTAAAAAGGTGAAAAGTGTTACCATCCCCAGTCTCCCCTAGTGGTGCAAGGGTCAGCTGCACCTGCAATTGCTAATAACCGATCTGCAACCGCCCAAATATATGTGATGAAGTGAAAATCTGAGGCCATCACCCGACCCTAACCGACAAATATAGAAAATGCGCTGTACTGTAGGCTACAGTTAGAGACAGCAGAACGATTTTTTTGACAAGGGGTGCAGGATATTCTTTTGCCTAATTTCGATATGTTTCTGTTAATAATTTCAGAAATGTTGGCAGGCTATTTGTTAGTCAACTTGTCTATAATTAAATACATGCAGCTTCTCTTCTGTCATTTTAAATGTTGCCACAGAAGGCTAAATAAACATTTTCTCACCAGAATAATGTTATAGAATGAATGCTTCAAATTAGTTGACATCGGTAATGTTTTCTCTGTCATCTCTGTTTATTTCTTGGAGCAAATACGATTAGGGACCAGGGAGAAAATACAATAGGTTATAGACATAGAGTCAGTGTCCAGATATCAGTTTCCATTTAACCAATCTAAATAGGAGGCTACAGTTCCCTTGACGTGCCATATGCCTATTTGAAGTCACATCTTGTGACAGTCGAATTTGTATAGCACCTCACAACCATCACAGGTATAGGCAATGCAATCATCATCCTCTTTTACCACTTCATCAAATCATTCTCAAACATTACTTTTCTGGGCCTCTCTTCTTTCTCTTTGTTTTCAGCTCTCCGTATCGCAGCTTTCCTCTTATTAAATGAAACTCCGACATTGTCCTTTTTGCCTCAGTGTAACTACGTACATTTTTTCTGCCTTTTTTCCAAAAGCGTTTGGATGTGGGCTATTTGGGGCTCGTAAAGTTAGGCCCCAAAGTTTAGGCTTACACACTAATGCCAAATAGCCTAAAAATAATGAAAGAAAAACCTCAATGTAGCCTATAGATATATTGATTTTGATGTATTGTTTTTTCTTTATTCAACTCTACGGATATATATCCGTGGGGACTGCAGGTTATGAATCAGTTATGAGATAGTTCCTAAAAAAAAAGCTAATAGCAAATTTGATCACATTTCTGTAGAGGTGTGGGAAGCATGTGGCAGTGACTTTTCCCCCAAAATAATGCATGCTGCCTTATTGTGCCAAACACTGGCCGCGCATTCTGCATGATTGATTGTCCTTTAGAACAATTTAAAGTAAATGCTACACTCTACACTTATATGCAAAATAAGAATTGTTGTTCAATATTTTATTTATCTATACATTATTGTGTTTCTATCTCCTGCCTTGGTAAGTATACTATAGGCTCTGAAATGAAATAGACTAGGCTATGATGTCGCGCTCCTAATATCGCACAGCAATTCTGTAGCCTACCCATATTGTCACATAGGCTACTGTCTAGGCTACCCGTCTATTTACTTTAGAGCATGCTTGGGTATTGAATGACCAATTAATCAATTTGTTGTGTATGCGGAATAATTTAAACCAATTATGTCAGCAAAGGAGAGACGTCCTGCAATATGATTATGATTTAGGCATATAGGCTGTAATATAAGAAAAATAAATATTAGACGACATCCTGCTATGCGATCTACCAATGTCGAATGCATCTGTTTAATCATTACGCCTACGTTTTAATGTTTTTGCCTAAAATTATTATAATTCCCTGTCCATCAAACACCTCCCATTTTCCCCAAACGAACAATAAGCATTTTGCTTGCAATACATCTGATAAACCTTCTAGAAGTTGTGCGCACGAATGGTGTGAGATTGGCGTGGAGATATGCACACTTCCCTTCAAGTTCAAAACGGATAAATACCAACCTTTGCGGGAAAACTGGCGCACACAAGATTTTGAGTATTTTTGTGCGCACGCACCTTTGATAAATGAGGCTCCTGGACAGCAGCGTCTTTGTAAGCCACTGGAAGCCTATCCAAGCAGCCTCTTACAAATCACGACCAATACATTAGTGAAGGAGGGACTTGGTACTGCTTGTGTTGGTGGCTGCTTTACAGTCAGAGGGACCGGGACTTAGTCTGGTACACTTCACTTTTCCCAGGATTTGCGTTTGTAGTAGCATATATCTGAGCGACAACACCATCTTCTACTACTACACAGATAAACGACCGGTCAAATCACCATGAAGAATCCTATGTTCTGGGTTTTGCTGACAGGAATGACCATTCTTCTGCTTCAACAAGGTAGGCTATTTTAATTTTGCTGGAGAAAGGTGCCATTAGTGTTATAGCTTATTGCATTATCATGTAGCATATATTAGGTGAGCGCGCACCTATTCTAGAGATGCGCGCGCTTTTTATATAGGCTATTGTAGACCCCTTACATATTGCGTGGATCCGAGATTTGACATCACATGCCAAAAAAGTGGCATCGTAGACCAAGCGATTAGTGTGAGACTTGACTGTCATGATATTGGTGGCCTTAGTTATCAATCAATTTCGAGGTTTGTCTCACTAGTATAGCTCCAAACGCTTGTAAACCCAATTAAGGCTACATTATGAATATGTCCCCTATCATTGCTTCTTTGATGCAGCAATTCGTCTGTGTCTCTTGATGCACCTTGTGACTCTAACCGCCTATTGACGCATTGTAAATCTCACTCTGACAGGAGGACTTTGCGTAAAGTTCATTAAGTATTAGTGGTTAATCCGCATCTACAACGTGTTCAGGCCATCGAAGTTAAGCCGTGTTAGCCCTCACAGGCTATTACATTTGCTCACATTTGCTATTAAGGGAGTATCCTAGCCTACTTTATTAGTGACATGTGGCATGCTTCTAATGTTTTCTCTGTAGGCCTAAGTGTTGTGGGCAGCTTCACTGAATGTTTTTCTATTAGCCAACAAGTTGTTTCTTCACATTGTCCATATGTTTTAATATTTTTGTAAATACAGTAGAATCTTTTTACCTGGGGCGGTTGGTAGCCTAGAGAGTGTTTGGCCAGTAACCGAAAGAACGCTGGTTCGAATCCCCAAGACGTCTAGGTAAAAGAAAATCTGTCGATATTCCCGTGAGCAAGGCACTTAACCCTAATCGGTCCTGCAAGTCCCTCTGGATAAGAGTATGGACTAAAATGGAAATGTTATAGACTCCATAAATCTAATTTAATCACCTGTCTTCTTATGCGCTATCATGAGAATGCCAAGGCAAGTGAGAATGGGATACATTAGACAATGTAGGCTAGTGGATGAGCAGTTTGGTAATCTGCTTTTTTGTGTAAGTGACATATGGTATGCCACTTACAAACAAAAGCAGATTACCAAACTACTCATCCACTAGCCTACATTGCCTAATGTATCCCATTCTCACTTGCCTTGGCATTCTCATGATGGCACATTAGAGAGTCACAACAATGTGTAGAGGACAGGGATGTCCTTTGTGGAAAACAGCCCTATGACAATTTCCCCCTCCAAGCACTCGGCTCTGTGTGTTGAGAATTGAGTGCATTAGATGAGCACAAGTGGCAAGGCTGTGCCTCGTTGTCTAGGAGGCTGAGCAGGCTTGTGTTTTCCTCCCCTCTACCCCCTCCCTCCTCTCCCTTGAGCCTCTCTGTGTGGCTCTGAGGCAGATCTGGCCGAGCGTTGCCAGGATGCAGCACATATTCCTGTGGCGCTCCGGCCAAGATCCTCGCAGGTCCTGTCTATTGTGTCCTCCAGTCCCTCCACCAGCCTGCCTCAGCCAAAGGCGAGAATTATTGGTTGTTAAATCGAAATTTGGAGCAACAGCTGTTGTTCGACTTCCAACCGAGAGTGCGGGGGGGGGGGGGGGAGAGAGCATTGTTAGGGCGTTAAGCTTCCCATGTGAAAAGACATGAAGATCATTGCTGATGGGTAGAGTGTCCTTTTCTTATAACAAGGTTACTTAATAGAGATCCCCTCCCCTGGCAAAATCTGTTTTAGTGCCTCCCTGTGAAAAGTTTACATTTGCACATTTTAGCAGACACTTTTATCCAGAGCGACTTAGGGTTAAGTGCCTTGCTCAAGGGCACATCTACCAATTTTTCACATAGTTGGCTAAGGGATTTGAACCAGCGACCTTTCAGCCACTGTTCCAACGCTCTTATCCACTATAGGCTACCTGCCACCCTGTCAGTCTATGCCCACTGTGCCCATCTCTTTGTACACAATGCACATAATACCTTATAGTGCTTTTGAAAAATTAATCAATGAGCATATCACACAGATGGAACACTATTACCAGCCAAATCAGACCAATCTGTATTGAAAAGTGATGTTTAAAATTTGACGAGAAAGAGGAACATGACCAATTCACATTGAAAAGTGAGGACGTTATACTGTAGAACCCCAGAAATGACCTATTATTTTCCTTTGCTTTAAGTTGTGCGATTTTGTTGCAAGAAAGTGCCATCTTATTGGGTTCGCCCTCATTTTTCCAAAGTGACACTTCCCCTGTGCTTCCCAGCACAACATGTTATTAAGCAAATTAGGTGCATTAGGTGCAGATGAGGATCGTGAATAATTTACACCGGTTACTACCCAGATGTGAAATTGCCACTTTGCCCGTTTCATCAAAATAACAACAGGGCTTGCTCATTTCCTGAAGGCGCAAATTATAAGTGAGATGTTTTTAGAGGTCATAGTTATAATAGTGGCACATTTGTCACTGTTGTTTGGGACAATTTATCGCAGCATTACAGTATTATAGCACAGTATTTCAACACTCATACTTGATTGTAACTTGTTGATGTGTTGTGCTCTGTAGACACTTCCTTGTCATTTAAATCCAATCATATATAAATGTGTCTATTGAAACACCATCAGGTATGCATCAGAGATGGTCTGTAAACCCGATTGCATGATGAGCAACCTTGTCTGAGACCTGACTTGTGTTAGCTCCCCGAGTGAATGTTTAAGCTTTAGCTCAGGGGACTAACACAGTCTTGTGGCACGCAGGAGACAAACCCTGGTTGGTCACATATAGAATCTGATAATTATCAGGAAAAATATTCACAATTGTAACGGCAGATTTCCTCTTCGTTCGAAGAGGAGTAAGGATCGGACCAAGATGCAGCATGGTAAGTGTTCATGACGATTTATTAAAAATGAACTGAACACTGAAATACAAAACAATAAACGATGTGATGAAAACCAAAACCAAAACAGTACAGTGTGGCGACAAACACTCACACGGAAACAAACACCCACAAACCAACAGTGAAACCCAGGCTACCTAAGTATGACTAACTAACGACACCTGCCTCTGATTGAGAACCATACTAGGCTGAACACAAAAACCAACATAGAAAAATCAACAGACTGCCCACCCCAACTCACACCCTGACCATACTAAATAAAGACAAAACAAAGGAAATAAAGGTCAAAACGTGACAACAATGCTTAAGCCTACCCTTTGGCATGACATTGACAATGCTATTGACTGCCATAAAAGTATACTCACTATTCAAATGGGATGTCGATATTTTATCAGTAAATAGCTAAGAAATATGATGCGAAAAGATTCAAAATATTTGCTTCTTGCAGCTTTTCCAAACCAAAGACATTTAATTCATTAACATAAACCCTTCACATAAAATCCATATTAATTTACCGTGTGCACAAATTGCATTCAGAAGCCGTTAAATATATCTTCGAAGGATTATCAATGTGCTGAATTAGCCCCGTCCTCATTGCAATTGGCGCTGCACTTCCTTGAAAGAAAGAAATGCTGCACTGTCATTACGCCACATTATTACTGTTATTATTTTTTTGACTATTATTTTTTGTTATTGTTTTTCCACAGCGCCCCACAAACAACACAAAACAAAGACAAAAATCCCACTGTACAACACATTCCCCAAGGTGATCAACAAATGGTTTCCCAACTTTTGGGGTTGTGTTTAACTTTATAATATACACTGAACAAAAACTTAAACACAACATGTAAAGTATTGGTCCCATGTTTCATGTGCTGAATAAAAAATCCCAGAAATGTTCCATACACACAAAAAGCTTATTTAGATAAAAAAAAATTGCACAAATGTATATACATCCCTGTTAGTGAGCATTTCTCCTTCGCCAAGATACTCTATCCATTTGATTTATTTATTTATTTAACTAGGCAAGTCAGTTAAGAACAAATTCTTATTTTCAATGACGGCCTAGAACGGCCTTGTTCAGGGGCAGAACGACAGCTCGGGGAGTCGATTTTGCAACCTTTCGGTTACAAGTCTAATGCTCTAACCACTAGTCTACCTGCTGCCCCATTTGACAGGTGTGGCATATCAAGAAACTGATCAAACAGCATGATCATTACACATGTACACCTTGAGCTGGCCATGATAAAAGGCCACTCTAAAATGTGCAGTTTTGTCACACAACACAATTTTTGATTTTATTTTACCTTTATTTAATTAGGCAAGTCAGCCTAGAACAAATTCTTATTTTCAATGACAGCCTAGTGGGTTAACTGCCTGTTCAGGGGCAGAATGACAGATTTGTACCTTGTCAGCTCGGGGGGTTGAACTTGCAACCTTCCGGTTACTAGTCCAACGCTCTAACCACTAGGCTACCCTGCCGCCCCAAAGCCACAGCTGTCTCAAATTTTGAGAGTGTGTGCAATTGGCATGCTGAATGCAAGAATGTCCACCAAAGCTATTGCCAGAAAATGTAATGTTAATTTCTCTACCATAAGCCACCTCCAGCATCATTTTTTCATTTTAGAATTTGGCAGTACTTTCAATCGGCCTCTCAACCGTGCATGGCGTCTTGTGGGCGAGTGGTTTGCTGATGTCAACATGCCCCATGATGGCGGTGGGGTTATGGTATGGCAGGCATAAGCTACGGACAAAGAACACAATTGCATTTTATTGATGGCAATTTGAATACACAAAAATACTGTGACGAGATCCTGTTGCCCATTGTGAAGCCCATTTTTGAAAGATATCTGTGACCAACAGATGAATATATGTATTCTCAGTCATGTGAAATCCATAGATTAGTGCCTAATGAATTTATTTCAATTGACAAATTTCTTCATATGAACTGTAACTCAGTAAAATATTTGAAATTGTTGCTTGTTGCATTTATATTTTTGTTCAGAATACAAAATCTAACGGTATATAGCTAGATTGTTCATTTCAAATATAGTATCTGTGACCAATGATTCTCCTCAATTTCTTACTTTAGATCTGTATCCCATTTTTTCCTTATAGGTTCTGAACCATCAGGTAGAGTTTCAATCAACCCTTGATATAACTTGGAAATCATCTTCTTTTGGTAATTCAAAAATATTTCTGAGTTGTAAGATAAGACAGGTAAGATGACGCCGACAGATATGGCAGCTCTGCTTCCAGCTCTTAAGCAACTTTGCAGTATTTCGTTTTTGTGTGTGTTATTTCTTGCATTATTAGCCCAGAATTTGTTTTGTGTTATTACACACAGCGGGAAATAAGTTTTGGATATCAGAGCGTGTCACAGTCGTTATAATGAGGAGACCAAGGTGCAGCATGATAAGAATACATTCTTCTTTTAATTAAACGAAGGACACTTAACAAACTAACAAAACAAATGTGCCGCTATGCTAAACCGAGTGCTGACATGCAACTACACATAAACAATAACCCACAAAACCTAAATGGAAATGGCAACCTAAATAGGATCCCCAATCAGAGACAACGATAAACAGCTTTCTCTGATTAGGAACCAATTCAGGCCACCATAGACCTACATATACCTAGACATATTAAAACCCCATAGATATACAACACCCTAGACAGGACAAAAACACCTAGACAATACAAAAACTAAACCAGCCACCCTTGTCACACCCTGACCTAACCAAAATAATAAAGTAAACAAAGATAACTAAGGGGCGTGACAGAGCGCCAGTAACTAACCAGCATTACAACCAGATATACAACTTTCCCAAATTGGAAAGTTCATATCCCCCAGGGCAATTGAAATGATTCCAGAGGATGCTCCAAAACACCCCTGGCGGAGACAAGGTATTCGGAGTGGATTGTAGTCAAACTCAGGAGGCGTGCACACCATCCACCACTTCCGAGTATATGAATTATGGTGGAAAATAAGTATTTGGTCACCTACAAACAAGCAAGATTTCTGGCTCTCACAGACCTGTAACTTCTTCTTTAAGGGGCTCCTCTGTCCTCCACTCGTTACCTGTATTATTGGCACCTGTTTGAACTTGTTATCAGTATAAAAGACACCTGTCCGCAACCTCAAACAGTCACACTCCAAACTCCACTATTGCCAAGACAAAAGAGCTGTCAAAGGACACCAGAAACAAAATTGTAGACCTGCACCAGGCTGGGAAGACTGAATCTGCAATAGGTAAGCAACTTGGTTTGAAGAAATCAACTGTGGGAGCAATTATTAGGAAATACTTTTTTTTCCACCATAATTTGCAAATAATTGATAAAAAATCCTACAATGTGATTTTCTGGATTTTTTTTTTCTCATTTTGTCTGTCATAGTTGAAGTGTACCGATGATGAAAATTAACTCTCATCTTTTTAAGTGGGAGAACTTGCACAATTGGTGGCTGACTAAATACTTTTTTGGCCCCACTGCATATGGAAAAACCGCTGAGGTTGATTGAAGACATCCTCTTCCGTATAAACCTTGTTTGATCTGAGTAAATTGACTTTTGTATTACTGTTTCTATACTAAAAGCCAATACCATAGCAATGATTTTGTAATCCATATTCAAGAGGAATACTGGATGGAAGGATCCACATGACAATGGATCCTTATCTGTCTTTTAAAGTAGGGTGATTGTAGCCAAACATAGTGACTGGGGAAGTAAATTTTTCTGTCAAGCTGCTATGAGCATAAGTAACATAGGCTTTAGTAATTGGGGATGAAAGTGTCTATACAATTCCACTGTGAATCCATCAGTACCAGGAGATTTCCCATTATGTAGATTATTGATGGCCTCTGACAATTCACCTGGGGTTTCTATCAATAGATAGAATAGATAGATACATTTTCTCTTGTTCACTTATTGGTAAAATGGCCTTATTAAGGAAATTGTCTATATCCTCCTTTGAACTTCTGTTTTTTGGATTGACACAGTTTGTGATAAAATGTTTTATTAAAGACTGAGTTGATTTCAGAAGGATCCAAATCTGGGATTTAAATGCTATGGATGGTATGTTCCTCTTCCTCTTTTTTAATTTGCTAATAAATTAAAGGTGAATTTACACCGTGCTAAACGTATTGTTGCTTTGAACCTATGGCAGCAATCTCTGCAGATCAGGTGTTTATTGTATTATAAAGCTTCAAAGTATCAACTGTTGAAGTGTGCTAGCATTTCTATCTAACTGTGTTTTCTTTCTAAGTTGTGAATTTTCTGTTCTAGTATTTCTAATTCGTTATGGGTCTTTTTCTTTGGGGGAGAGTAAGACATCATACAACCTCTCACATATGCTTTGAGAGCTTCGCAGAGAACAGTTGGGCATACTTAATGATCAACAATTATTTCCAAAACCATCCCATCCCGGAGTCGCCTCTAAACTGTTGACATTGGGACTGGTGTTTTGCAGGTACTATTTAATGAAGCTGCCAGTTGAGGACTTGTGAGGCGTCTGTTTCTCAAACGAGACACTCCAATGTACTTGTCCTCTTGCTCAGTTGTGCACCAGGGCCTCCCACTCCTCTTTCTATTCTAGTTAGAGCCTGTTTGCGCTGTTCTGTGAAGGGAGTAGTACACAGCATTGTACGAGATCTTCAGTTTCTTGGCAATTTCTTGAATGGAATAGCCTTCATTTCTCAGAACAGGAATAGACTGATGAGTTTCAGAAGAAAGTTCTTTGTTTCTGGACATTTTGAGCCTATAATCGAACCCACAAATACTGATGCTCCAGATACTCAACCAGTCTAAGAAGATCAGTTTTATTGCTTCTGTAATCATCACAACAGTTTTCAGCTGTGCTAACATAATTGCAAAAGGGTTTTCTAATGATCAATTCGCCTTTTAAAATTATAAACTTGGATTAGCTAACACAACATGCCATTGGAACACAGGAGTGATGGTTGCTGATAAGGGGCCCCTGTACAGCTTTGTAGATATTCCATAAAAAAATCTGCCGTTTCCAGCTACAATAGTCATTTACAACATTAACAATGTCTACACTGTATTTCTAATCAATTTTGTTATTTTAATGCACAAAAAATTTGCTTTTCTTTCAAAAACAAGGAAATGTCTAAATGACCCCAAACTTTTGAACGGTAGTGTAAGTATTCAGACTTTGCTGAAGCACCGTTGGCAGCGATTACAGCCTTGAGTCTTCTTGGGTATGACGCTACAACCTTGGCACACCTGTATTTGGGGAGTTTCTCCCATTCTTCTCTGCAGATCCTCTCAAACTCTGTCAGATTGAATGGGGAGGGTCGCTGCACAGCTATTGTCAGGTCTCTCCAGGGATGTTCGATCGAGTTCAAGTCGGGGCTCTGGCTGGTTCACTCAAGGACATTCAGAGACTTGTCCTGAAGCCACTCCTGCGTTGTCTTGGCTGTGTGCTTAGGGTTGTTGTCCTGTTGGAAGGTGAACCTTCGCTCCAGTCTGAAGTCCTGAGCGCTACATAACAGATTCTCATCAAGGATCACTCTGTACTTTGCTCCATTCATCATTACCTCGATCCTGACAGGTCTCCCAGTCCCTGCCGCTGTAAAACATCTCCACACCATGATGCTGCCAGCACCATGCTTCACGGTAGGGATGGTGCCTGATTTCCTCCAGATGTGACGCTTGGCATTCAGGCCAAAGAGTTCAATCTTGGTTTCATCAGACCAGATAATCTTGTTTCTCATGGTCAGAGTCCTTTAGGTGCATTTTGGCAAATTCCAAGCAGGCTGTCATGTGCCGTTTACTGAGGAGTGGCTTCCATCTGGCCACTCTACCATAAAGGCCTGATTGGTGGAGTGCTACAGAAATGGTTGTCCTTCAATTGTAATTTACCACATGTGGACTCCAATCAAGTTATAGCTCCAATCAAGTTATAGTCTGGCTCAGAGCCTGGGGAACATGGGCCATGTGTGTGTGCCTGAGTCACCAGCACTATCTACCCCGTCGACCCCAACACCCTGCAGATTGATGAGGTGGACATACTGGCGCAACCCATTCAACAACCTCGATAGCCCACGGAAACTGGAGAGTTTATTGTCATGGGTACTGACGTCATCAGGAACCAGAAGCTGGAGAGGGAGAAGGCATAAAGTCCAGTAAGCACAGCCTAGCTGAGTTGTGAGTGCAGAAGACCTCAGAGATGGACACGGTTCAGCAGTACCACTGTCGCAACCACCTGAGTCACCTGCTCAACATGACTTTGCCAATCCCAATGTTACTGACAAGTTTCTGAAAAAGATGAACCCTAGTCATATTCCTGACGTGGTGCTGATCAAGAAGAGCTACAACTGCAGCAAGAGGGTGAATGGCTACTATATTGTAGTAGCTACTATATTGTGATCACTACATCCTATGGATTTGGATACTGCATTAAAGCAACTTTCTGCAGCATTAGTAAAGATGTGATCAATGCATGTTGATTTCATTCCTGTGCTGTTTGTAACTAACCCTAGTACAGTGGCTTGTGAAAGTATTCACCCCCTTGGAATTTTGACTATTTTGTTGCCTTACAAACTGGAATTAAAATTAATTTTTGGGAGGTTTGTATCATTTGATTTACACAACATGCCTACCACTTTGAAGAAGCAAAATATTTTGTATTGTGAAACAAACAAGAAATAAGACAAAAAAACTGAAAACTTGAGCATGCATAACTATTCTAACTATTTTAACTAACTAAAAATTAAAGCAGGAAACACCAGTGACTCGATCAATAATAAAGTGGTCAGATGAATCAGATGCTGAGCTACAGCACTGTTTTGCTAGCACAGACTGGAATATGTTCCGGGATTCCTCAGATGGCATTGAGGAGTACACCACATCAGTCATTGGTTTCATCAATAATTGCATTGATGATGTCATCCCCACAGTGACCGTACGTACAGTACATACCCCAACCAGAAACTATGGATTACAGGCAACATCCGCACTGAGGAAAAGGCTAGAGCTGCTGCTTTCAAGGAGTGGGACTCTAACCCGGAAGCTTATAAGAAATCCTGTATTGCCCTCCGACGAACCATCAAACAGGCAAAGCGTAAATACGTGTGCTCCCTCTTCGGCCTCTAGGTCATCAGGCCGCTCGTTAGGGTGCACACCTGTCACCAGCGTTAGGTGCATAATGACACTCACCTGTACTCCATAACCTCCTTGAATACATGCCCTATATATGTCACTCCCTTTGGTTTCTTCCCCAGTTGTCATTGCTCCTGTTCTATGTCGGTGCGCTGTTTGTGTTTCTTGTTTTGTTCATTTAATAATTAAATGTATTCACTCCCTGAACTTGCTTCCCGACTTTCAGCGTACATCATTACAACAGGACTAAGATCGAATCGTACTACACCAGCTCTAACGCTCGTAAGATGTGGCAGTGCTTGCAAACCATTAGACGACAAAGAGAAGCACAGCCGAAAGCTGCCCAGTGACACGAACCTACCAGACGAGCTAAACTACTTCTATGCTCGTTTCGAGGCAAATAACACTGAAACATGCATGAGAGCACCAGCTGTTCTGGGAAGACTGTGATCACGCTCTCCGCAGCCGATGTGAGTAAGACCTTTAAATAGGTTAACATTCACAAGGCTTCAGGGCCAGATGGATTACCAGGACGTGTGTCGTCACTGACATGTTCAACCTCTCCCTGTCCAAGTCTATAATACCAACATGTTTTAAGCAGACCAACATAATCTCTGTACCCAGGAACACTAAGGTAACCTGCCTAAATGACTACCAACTCGTAGCACTCACGCCGTTAGCAATGAGGTGCTTTGAAAGGCTGGTATTGGCTCACATCAACACCATTATCCCAGAAACCCTAGACCCACTGCAATTTGCATATCGCCGTAATAGATCCACAGATGATGCAATCTCTATTGCACTCCACACTGCCCTTTCCCACAAGGACAAAAGGAACACCTATGTGAGAATTCTATTCATTGACTACAGCTCAGCATTCAACACCATAATGCCTTCAAAGCTCATCAATAAGCTAAGGACCCTGGGACTAAACACCTCCCTCTGCAACTGGATCCTGGACTTCCTGACGGGCTGCCCCCAGGTAGTAAGGTTAGGTAACAACACATCCGCAACGCTAATCCTCAACACAGGGGCTCCTCAGGGGTGCGTGCTCAGTCTCCTCCTGTACTCCCTGTTCACTCATGACTGCACAGTCAGGCACGACTCCAACACCATCATTAAGTTTGCCAATGACACAACAGTGGTAGGCTTGATCACCGACAATGACAAGACAGCCTATAGAGAGGAGGTCAGAAACCTGGCTGTGTGGTGCCAGAATAAAGCTACCTACATGTACATATTACCTCAATAACCTCAACTAACTGGTGCTCTTGCACATGGACTCTTTACTGGTACCCCCCTGTATATAGTGTTACTATTGTTATTTTACTGCTGCTCTAATTACTTGTTACTTGTATTTCTTATTCTTTTTTTAACTGCTTTGTTGGTTAGGGTCTCGTAAGTTAGCATTTCACCTTTTGTATTTGGCACGTGACAATTTTTATTTTATTTTATTTGAAAATGACTGTAAAAACTGTTTATACCTCTTGGATTGATGAGGAATTGAATAATTGTATGGTTGAAAGGGATGAGGCAAAAGGTAGTGCAAATAAATCTGGCAGCACATTTGATTGGCAAACGTACTGCAAATTGAGAAAGCATGTGACTAAACCTAATAAAAAGAACAATAAATAATTTTTTGAAACAATAATAAAGGATATAAAGAATGATAGTAAAAAGCTTTGGAGCACTTTAAATAAAATCTTGGGCAGAAAAGCAAACTCCATCATTCATTGAATCAGATGAATCATTGGCAACATTAGCTAACTTAGGCATGACATGCCAGCAACAAAAGCTGACAATACACATCCAAGTATATCGGACCAAGTTATGAAAGACAAGCATTGTACTTTTGAATTCCGTAAAGTGAGTGTGGAAGAGGTGAAAAAATATTGTTGTCTAACAACAATGACAAGCCACCGGGGTCTGACAACTTGGATCGAAAAGGACTGAGGATAATAGTGGACGATATTGCCACTCCTATTTGCTATATCTTAAATTTAAGCCTACTAGAAAGTGTGTGCCCTCAGGCCTGGAGGGAAGTAAAAGTCATTCCCCTACCTAAGAATAGTAAAGCCCCCTTTACTGGCTCAAATAGCTGACCAATCAGCCCTTGGTAAACTTTTGGAAAAAATGTTGTTTATCTGGTCAATGCTATTTGGAAAATAAGTATTTGGTCACCTACAAACAAGCAAGATTTCTGGCTCTCACAGACCTGTAACTCCTTCTTTAAGAGGCTCCTCTGTCCTCCACTCGTTACCTGTATTAATGGCACCTGAATCTGCAATAGGTAAGCAGCTTGGTTTGAATAAATCAACTGTGGGAGCAGTTATTAGAAAATGGAAGACATACAAGACCACTGATAATCTCCCTCGATCTGGGGCTTCACGCAAGATCTCACCCTGTGGGGTCAAAATGATCACAAGAACGGTGAGCAAAAATCCCAGAACCACACGGGGGGTCCTAGTGAATGACCTGCAGAGAGCTGGGACCAAAGTAACAAAGCCTACCATCAGTAACACACTACGCCGCCAGGGACTCAAATCCTGCAGTGCCAGACGTGTCCCCTGCTTAAGCCAGTACATGTCCAGGCCCGTCTGAAGTTTGCTAGAGAGCATTTGGATGATCCAGAAGAAGATTGGGAGAATGTCATATGGTCAGATTAAACCAAAATAGATATTTTTGTTAAAAACTTGTCGTGTTTGGAGGACAAAGAATGCTGAGTTGCATCCAAAGAACACCTACTGTGAAGCATGGGGGGTGGAAACATCATGCTTTGGGGCTGTTTTTCTGCAAAGGGACCAGGATGACTGATCTGTGTAAAGGAAAGAATGAATGGGGCCATGTATCGTGAGATTTTGAGTGGGCAAGGGCATTGAAGATGAAACGTGGCTGGGTCTTTCAACATGACAATGATCCCAAACACACTGCCTGGGCAATGAAGGAGTGGCTTCGTAAGAAGCATTTCAAGGTCCTGGAGTGGCCTAGCCAGTTTCCAGATCTCAACCCCATAGAAAATCTTTGGAGGGAGTTGAAAGGCTGTGTTGCCCAGCAACAGCCCCAAATTATCATTGCTCTAGAGGAGATCTGCCTGGAGGAATGGGCCAAAATACCAGCAACAATGTGTGAAAACCTTGTGAAGACTTACAGAAAACATTTGACCTCTGTCATTGCCAACAAAGGGTATATAACAAAGTGTTGAGATAAACTTTTGTTATTGACCAAATATTTATTTTCCAACATCATTTGCTGATAAATTCACTAAAAATCCTATAATGTGATTTTATGGATTTTTTCCCCTCATTTTCTGTCATAGTTGAAGTGTACCTATGATGAAAATTACAGGCGTCTCTCATCTTTTTAAGTGGGAGAACTTGCACAATTGGTGGCTGACTAAATACTTTTTTGCCCCACTGTACATGTAGGAAAGAACTCGAATACAATAAATAACTGAAACGTTATGTTGGCAACTGTATGTTATGGCAAATATCAGATTGAGACAAACAAACATAGCGAAACAACGTGACCATGGACCAAGTAGCTGGCGACAATACTTTGAATCACACATTTCAGGCTGCTAATAGTGACGGGGGAAAAAATCGATACAGTTACATATCGGAATATTATTTTTTAACAATTTTAATATCGTATTGTTTTGATAATGTCGCAATATTATCTTGCGCTAGTTGGCTGTAACTGTTTGGAACATCAAATCACAATAAAATCACAGAGTCGAATCGCAACACATATCTTATCGGCACCTAAGTATCGTGATAATATTGTATTGTGAGGTCCCTGGCAATACCCAGCCCTACAGTAGTTGCTAACAAACATTGTCAAGTTCAGTGGTGTGGTCACTTGGCGTGTGGTATGTTTAGTAAAGCAGGAAGACTGATTAATAATCCGTGCAGGGGACGACTTCAGAGCAGGCCATTCATGGGTTGTCATGTCAAAGGAATGCTCAATGTAGTCCTGCCATCCAGGACCTCTACTCCAGGTGGTGACAGGGGAAGGCCCCACATTTCTTTCTTTCTCCAGCCACCCAAGCCATAGACTGTTCTCTCTGCTACTACACGGCAAGCGGTACCAGTGCACCAAGTCTGGAACCAACAGTACCCTGAACAGCTTCTATCCCCAAGCCATAAGACTGCTAAATAAGACTGCTGAATAACTAATCAAATGGCTACCCGGGCTACCTGCATTGACCCTTTTTTGCCCCAACTCTCTTGCACTGACTCTATGCACACACGCTGGACTCTACCCACACATACTTACACTGACACCCCAATACACACACACACACACACACACACACACTACATATACCCACACACACATAACATGTGCACACATGCATACTGACGACACACACTCACACACACATGCTTTCACACTCACCACATACGGTCTCTTATCTATCCTGTTGCCTATTCACTTTACCACTACCTATATGTACTGTACATACAGTGGTTCTTCCTGTAAAAGGTGTCATACTGCCGCAGAATCCTATGGCACGTTATTTAATTCTCAGCCATTGTTGCCATGCTAGTTAGTGCTAGTTTGACCACCAGAGGGAATCTTTGAGAAGCATTTGATAGTCTTCAATATTGGTGGTACAAGAGAATTTAAAACCTTTTTTGTAAGAACATAGTATATGGGATTGATTAACTTCTTGAGTGTAGGGGGTAGGATTTTCATTTTTGGCTAAAAAACGTACCCATTTGAAACTGCCTATTTCTCAGGCCCAGAAAGTAGAGTATGCATATAATTGTTAGGATAGAAAACACTCTAAAGTTTCCAAAACTGTCAAAATATTGTCTGTGAGTATAACAGAACTGATATTGCAGGTGAAAACCTGAGGAAAAATTGTGCGCTGCCCTAAGGGACAATCACGGCCAACCTAGCTAAGAAATACATTTGACGATATAAATTCTCCCCCTACCCCCCTTCTTGGAAAGAGTCTATTGTCCTGCTAATATCCTGTAATGGCGATTGTTCCTCGCCCTCTTCAACACATCATTCTCCGCCTGACTCTCTGCCAATGACGAGTGACTCTCCGCTAATACCGCCTGGCTCAGGACAATGCATCAGCTGTCACCCGTATCTCTGCCCACAGATAATGTTTCTCTTTCGGATGTTGAAGGGGGAGTTTGGGGTGGGGTGAGGAGTACTGGAAAGGTGTGACTTTCAGGTTACAATAGGCCATAAGTATGCAGCAGATCGCCGATTGTCCTCACTTTGATTATGCTGTAACAACATACTGTAGCACCAGGATGACCAGGATCTCTATTCATTTAATGTTTAAAAATACCTAAAGTTGTATTACAAAAGTAGTTCGAAATATTTTGGCAAAGTTCATAGGCAACTTTTGAAATATTTTGTAGTGACGTTGCGTTTTTTGTAAGCTGTTTTTTTCTGGATCAAACGTGCTTTATAAATGGACATTTTGGATATATATGGACGGAATTAATTGAACAAAAGGACCAATTGTGATGTTTATGGGACATATTGGAGTACCAACAAAAGAAGCTCGTCAAAGGTAATGCATATTTTATTACAGCGTTTTGTGTAGCGCCTGCAGGGTTGAAATATGCTAACCCCTTTGTAGCTGGTGCTATCATCAGATAATAGCTTCTTGTGCTTTCGCCGAAAAGTATTTTTAAAATCTGACATGTTGGCTGGATTCACAACAAGTGTAGCTTTAATTGAGTATCTTACATGTGTGATTTAATGAAAGTTTGAATTTTATAGTATTTTATTTGAATCTGGCGCTCTGCATTTTCCCTGGCAATTGGCCAGTTGAGACATTTGCGTCCCGCCTATCCCAAAGAGGTTTTAAGTGAGCAGACTAGGGCTTTCATGAGGAATGGGAAATCTACTGGAGACATTTCAAAAATACTGGTAGACTTGGGGATTTTGGTCTTGGACAGTGCTATTCGTAAACACTCTAATCAGATGCTTGTGTTACGCCGAACGCAAAGGCCTGGGAAAATGAACAGGTACAGTAGACTACAATACTGTAAAGTAGGCCTAATAGTGAAAAAAAAATGCTTAAATAAATCGACTGCTGGTATTTACTGTATGCTGCACGTTGTTACGTTGTATTCCATTTCCAGCAAGACTATTCAAGCAATCAACTCGCTAATGGATGAAGATGTGCTCTGCAAAGGCCATCAAAATTGCTACAGAAAAAAGGAAGAAGATCAAGCATGCTGAGTTTTTTGCCAGGGACCAGGCCCATAGTAGATTTTTTTATAGTAAGTTTAGCTATTTACAAAGCAAAATGTACATAAAATATTGTAGCCTACACCTCACGGACTGCAATTCACTGTTGCCTCCTTTTTCAGGTATCATGGCTCGAGATTTCTTTGAGGAAGAAATCATCAAGTGATATGCTGGACCTTATGTCAGAGAGGTATTTCTGGGACCACATTGTTTCTTTCAAGGTGGGATTCTAGCAATATTTGGTTATGTTTAGGCCTATTTACATGTATATTTCTAGTATTGTACCTAATGTTACCTGTTAGGCTAAATGTTTTTTTGTTCTCCTCCAAATGCAGACAATGACTCAAACCAAATTGTGAGATTTACACACCTACAGTAGCCGGGCTATGAAGAGTCTATTGTCCTGCTAATAGGAAACATTGTTTGCATGATGGGCTATACCTGCTACAGTACTACAGTGCACTTGTGAAAACCTGTTTTTAAATGCCTCCATCTGTCCATCACTACTGTAAATAAAAATAAACAGTGGTAATATTTTTCCTTTTAGACTGTAATACTGTACATGGCATCTAGGTCATTTTCATTTCTCTTAGGATAAAACCTTAATATAACAACAGTTTTAGTAAGTATTATACTACAGTTCAGTTACAGCTTGTTCTGATCAAGTAGAAACAAAAAGTGTATTTTTTCATTGTTTATTTAGTTGCACCACAAATGTGAATTAATATTTACAAAACAATTTACCAAACACATTACAAAATTGCAACATTTAAAAAATGTAACTAGGCAAGTCAGTTAAGAACAAATTCTTATTTACAATGACGGCCTACCCCGGCAAACCCAGATGACGCTGGGCCAATTGTGTGCCGACCTATGGACTCCCAATCACAGCTGGATGTGATACAGCCTGGATTCAAAGCAGGGACTATAGTGATGCCTCTTGCACTGAGATGCAGAGCCTTAGACCACTGCGCCACTCGGGGGCCATAACCAATATGACCTATATATACAGTGCCTTGCGAAAGTATTCGGCCCCCTTGAACTTTGCGACCTTTTGCCACATTTCAGGCTTCAAACATAAAGATATAAAACTGTATTTTTTGTGAAGAATCAACAACAAGTGGGACACAATCATGAAGTGGAATGACATTTATTGGATATTTCAAACTTTTTTAACAAATCAAAAACTGAGAAATTGGGCGTGCAAAATTATTCAGCCCCCTTAAGTTAAAACTTTGTAGCGCCACCTTTTGCTGCGATTGCAGCTGTAAGTCGCTTGGGGTATGTCTCTATCAGTTTTGCACATCGAGAGACTGACATTTTTTCTCATTCCTCCTTGCAAAACAGCTCGAGCTCAGTGAGGTTGGATGGAGAGCATTTGTGAACAGCAGTTTTCAGTTCTTTCCACAGATTCTCGATTGGATTCAGGTCTGGACTTTGACTTGGCCATTCTAACACCTGGATATGTTTATTTTTGAACCATTCCATTGTAGATTTTGCTTTATGTTTTGGATCATTGTCTTGTTGGAAGACAAATCTCCGTCCCAGTCTCAGGTCTTTTGCAGACTCCATCAGGTTTTCTTCCAGAATGGTCCTGTATTTGGCTCCATCCATCTTCCCATCAATTTTAACCATCTTCCCTGTCCCTGCTGAAGAAAAGCAGGCCCAAACCATGATGCTGCCACCACCATGTTTGACAGTGGGGATGGTGTGTTCAGCTGTGTTGCTTTTACGCCAAACATAACGTTTTGCATTGTTGCCAAAAAGTTCAATTTTGGTTTCATCTGACCAGAGCACCTGCTTCAACATGTTTGGTGTGTCTCCCAGGTGGCTTGTGGCAAACTTTAAACGACACTTTTTATGGATATCTTTAAGAAATGGCTTTCTTCTTGCCACTCTTCCATAAAGGCCAGATTTGTGCAATATACGACTGATTGTTGTCCTATGGACAGAGTCTCCCACCTCAGCTGTAGATCTCTGCAGTTCATCCAGAGTGATCATGGGCCTCTTGGCTGCATCTCTGATCACTCTTCTCCTTGTATGAGCTGAAAGTTTAGAGGGACGGCCAGGTCTTGGTAGATTTGCAGTGGTCTGATACTCCTTCCATTTCAATATTATCGCTTGCACAGTGCTCCTTGGGATGTTTAAAGCTTGGGAAATCTTTTTGTATCCAAATCCGGCTTTAAACTTCTTCACAACAGTATCTCGGACCTCCCTGGTGTGTTCCTTGTTCTTCATGATGCTCTCTGCGCTTTTGACGGACCTCTGAGACTATCACAGTGCAGGTGCATTTATACGGAGACTTGATTACACACAGGTGGATTGTATTTATCATCATTAGTCATTTAGGTCAACATTGGATCATTCAGAGATCCTCACTGAACTTCTGGAGAGTTTGCTGCACTGAAAGTAAAGGGGCTGAATAATTTTGCACGCCCAATTTTTCAGTTTTTGATTTGTTAAAAAAGTTTGAAATATCCAATAAATGTCCTTCCACTTCATGATTGTGTCCCACTTGTTGTTGATTCTTCACAAAAAAATACAGTTTTATATCTTTATGTTTGAAGCCTGAAATGTGGCAAAAGGTCGCAAAGTTCAAGGGGGCCGAATACTTTCGCAAGGCACTGTATATATATATATATATTTTTCAGGACATTAACCTTGTGTGTTCTCTTGTTTTCTACTGTTCTGTAGTTACGACCCAATGATTCGTCTGACAAACAAAGACATTTGTGTCCTGCAGGCCCAGGCATGGATCAAAGCTGGCGAGAGTATTTGTTTCATTATTTTATTTAAGAAAGCATAAAGATGTTGATGAAGAAGCCACATTTTTCTCCGGATCCATCCTCGTTGGTATTCTGTCGAACCATGCATTTTTTTCAGTGCGGCCCGATGTCCAGCCCTTTGTACACTGATCTCCACGGATGGTTGTTGGCATGGTTGTGTGCTCTCCAAAAACGCATTCACGATTTTTAGTACACAATTAGCGATTGTATTACACAGTATGCCTACACATTGATAGGCAATATAATATTTTTTTTATGAAAAATGCACTAAAAACAAAATATCTTTAATTTTGGTGATCCTCACAGCTCCGGGTCATAATGGGTGGATGGTTGGCTTATTTTGTATTCCGATGTATTGAACAAATGTATTAAATACAATCATTTATCATTCTCACTCTCAGACTGGAAACGTTGATTGCAGAGTTCACGATCTCATTTTAATTTTCCTTGTTAAAGAATAACGATATTTTTGAGAATATTTTGTTTTCAAATAACCAAAAGTGAGCGATTGAGGCCCCATCCACAAAGTTTTTAATGCTGATCAATTGCCTTGCACAAAGTATCAAAATACAAAGAGGTGTTGGCAAGAGTCTATTGTCCTGCTAATAGCCATAATGGCGCTGTACAATGTGACCGGTCGGAAGTAGGCTACAGTACGAGCAAAATAATCCTAACACTTCCACACCCTAATTGTAGTCTTACCAATACACAAACAGAGATTCAGTGAAAATAAAAAAAATCTTGTTGATTTATCAAGACCTGTCCCCATGCTCGTCTCAAAGCACCTCTGTCTTGGCCTCTGAATTCTGTCTTTTCCCCCATTCCACTTGCCTTTTCCATTAATTGTGAAAGAGTACTTTCCTGTAAGCAACAATTTGTTTACCTTCATTAACCTACTTTGTTCCAATATTTCTGTCATTCAGTGATATTTATTCCCATAATAATTCGGTATGGATCCATATGGAAAATGACATGCGCAAGAGACGGTGGTAATATTTTTCTTTTTAGAGACTATAATACATGTTGTCCAGGTCAGGATAACCAAAACATTGCTTTATTAAAGACTATCAGAAAGAATGTTGGCACTTCTTTATTTTGATCAAAAGCCATGAATACGTGAATCACTCAGCTTTATGTAGGTGCCGACGCTATATGACTGCGCCATAAACTTGGTTATTTAGTAGACACCACTTGCTTATATTCAGTCAACAAATACCCTATCGTTCAACATTGTGGGGTCACTTAGAAATGTCCTTGTTGTTTTTAAAGAAAATCACATTTGTTGTCCATTAAAATAACATCAAATTGTTCAGAAATACAGTGTAGCCATTGTTAATGTTGTAAATGACTATTGTAGCTAGAAACGGCTAATTTTTAATGGAGTATCTACATAGGCATACAGAGGCCCGTTATCAGCAACCATCACAGAGAATAGGTCAAAGCAATATGGTGGATGCCTATATTGAGCCATTGTTGTAATCTGTTCAGGTCATTCAGTATAGATGAAAGGGGGGAGATGAGCAGTTGGGCGTCTTCACTCAATACTTTTCTCTGTCAGCCGAACATCCCTAAAAGTGCCTTTTTTGCATTTGGATCTGTCCTAGTGAAGCGGGACTGAAGAGGTGAGCGTTATCGTGGACCAAATGGCAGAATTAGCCGTTTTCTAGCACATGGTCAGTGCAGTTAATCCCTATATGTCTGTGGTTGCTGGGAGCCTGCCCAGCGCTGGTCCATTTGGTTACAGGGAATGGGATAGGGCCGATATTTCAATTAGTGCTATCACTGATTGTGCTGGAAATCTCTTGGCAAATGCTTCGTCATTGGCAGTCTGCGAGAGTGTCATTAGGAGGCTTTTGAGGCACTGGAGACTGAGAGTAGTGTTTGGAAGTTGTGAGATGATGACACAAACCACGTTTCCATCTAGCCAATTCATGTGGATGAATTACCTGAAAGCATGAAAAAAAGTCACGACTGGGCTGATGGAAACATGAAATACCGGTACAAGATTATAAAGGCAGACAGACAATTAGTTCGTATGACATGGTGGGACCTTTTTCTGTCGGTAAAATTAATTATGCGAGAAAGGGCAGGTCTTATTCTGGTGACATGATGATTGATGCTTGGAATCGTTTGACAAATACAAAAAATATTGCTCTTATCCATAATAATCTCATAATGTAGATAGCCTACCCGCACTGTATCTACGAGCTGTTGGCTAGAGCGCATATGCCCAGACCTGAGTGGGCACATTTGCTTTATACTGCAAAAGTTTCTGTGACAAAACAATGAATAGAGTTAAAAATGCGTTGGAAACTCAATTTAATATTCGGTACAATGTGAATGTAAATATATTTTACGGCAAAGATAATTTTTTGTGCACTACATCTTAACGCACAGCCTTTTATCCTCAAAACTTCAAATTGTTTGATGCAGATTTTAAAATATTAGCATTAAACCCGTTGCAAGTCGGAAGTTTACATACACCTTAGCCAAATACATTTAAACTCAGTTTTTCAGAATTCCTGAATTTAAACCTGGGTAAAAATTGCATCTTAGCTCAGTTAGGATCACCAGTTTATTTTTCAGAATGTGAAATGTCAGAATAATAGTAGAGAGAATGATTTATTTCAGCTTTTATTTCTTTCATCACATTCCCAGTGGGTCAGAAGTTTACATACACTTAATTCGTATTTGGTAGCATTGCCTTTAAATTGCTTAACTTGGGTCAAACGTTTCAGGTAGCCTTCCACAAGCTTCCCACAATAAGTTGGGTGAATTTTGGCCCATTCCTCCTGACAGAGCTGGGGTAACTGAGTCAGGTTTATATGCCTCCTTGCTCGCACACGCCTTTTCAGTTCTGCCCACACATTTTCTGTAGGATTGAGGTCAGGGTTTTGTGATGGCCACTTCAATACCTCGACTTTGTTGTTCTTAAGCCATTTTGCCACAGCGTTGGAAGTACGCTTCTGGTCATTGTCCATCTGGAAGACCCATTTGCGACCAAGCTTTAACTTCCTGACTGATGTCTTGAGATGTTGCTTCAATATATGCACTTAATTTTCCTACCTCATGATGCCATCTATTTTGTGAAGTGCACCAGTCCCTCCTGCAGAAAAGCACCCCCACAACATGATGCTGCCACCCCCGTGCCTCACGGTTGGGATGGTGTTCTTCGGCTTGCAAGCGTTCCCATTTTTCCTCCAAACATAACGATGGTCATTATGGCCAACCAGTTCTATTTTTGATTCATCAGACCAGGGGATATTTCTCCAAAAAGTACGATCTTTGTCCCCATGTGCAGTTGCAAACGGTAGTCTGTTTTTTTTATGGAGGTTTTGGAGCAGTGGCTCCTTCCTTGCTGAGCGGCCTTTCAGGTTATGTCGATATAGGACTCGTTTTACTGTGGATATAGATACTTTTGTACCGGTTTCCTCCAGCATCTTCACAAGGTCCTTTGCTGTTGTTCTGGGATTGATTTGCACTTTTCGCACCAAAGTACGTTCATCTCTAGGAGACAGATGGCTGCATGGTCCCATGGTGTTTATACTTGCGTACTAATGTTTGTACAGATGAACATGTTACCTTCAGGCATTTGTAAATTGCTCCCAAGCATGAACCAGACTTGTGGAGGTCTACCATTTTTTTCTGAGGTCTTGGCTGATTTCTTTTGATTTTCCCATTATGTCAAGCAAAGAGTCACTGAGTTTGAAGGTAGGCCTTTAAATACATCCACAGGCACACCTCCAGTTGACTCAAATTATGTCAATAAGCCTTTCAGAATCTTCTAAAGCCATGACATCATTTTCTGGAATTTTCCAAGCTGTTTAAAGGCACAGTCAACTTAGTGCATGTAAACTTCTGACCCACTGAAATTGTGATACAGTTAATTATAAGTGAAATAATCTGCCTGTAAACAGCTGTTGGAACAATTACTTGTCATGCACAAAGTATAAGTCCTAACCAACTTGCCAAAACTATAGTTTGCGAACAATACATTTGTGGAGTGAACTTCTTTATTTCATTGCACTCTATGGCAGTTTTATTTTCACATTGATACTCCAATTAACTTGTCATCGTCCAAACATGCCTGAAGCTGACAGAGCAAACTTTGGAAATGTACAGTACCAGTCAAAAGTTTGGACACACCTACTCATTCTCATTTATTTGACTATTTTCTACATTGTAGTATAATAGTTAAGACATAAAAACTATGAAATAACACATGGAATCATGTAGGAACCAAAAAATGCTAAACAAATCAAAATATATTTTATAGTTGAGATTCTTCAAAGTAGCCAAACTTTTCCTTGATGACAGCTTCGCACACGCTTGGCATTCTCTCAACCAGCTTCATGAGGTAGTCACCTGGAATACATTTCAATTAACAGGTGTGCCTTGTTAAAAGTTAATTTGTGGAATTTATTTCCTTCTTAATGCGTTTGAGCCAATCCGTTGTGTTGTGACATGGTAGGGGTTGTTTACAGAAGATAGCCCTATTTGGTAAAAGACGAAGTCCATATTATGGCAAGAAACGAGAGTAAGCTAAACGAGAGTCCATCATTACATTAAGACATGAAGGTCAGTCAATTTCAAGAACTTTTAAAGTTTCTTCAAGTGCAGTCACAAAAACCATCAGGTGTTATGATGGAACTGGATCTCATGAGGACCGCCACAGGAAAGGAAGACCCAGATTGCAGCCCAAATAAATGCTTCACGGAGTTCAAGTAACAGACACATCTCAACAACAACTGTTCAGAGGAGACTACATGAATCAGGCCTTTGTGGTCAAATTACTGCGAAGAAACTACTAATAAAGGAGACCAATAATAAGAAGAGACTTGCTTTGGCCAAGAAACAAGAGCAATTAGACCGGTATAAATCTGTCCTTTGGTCTGATGAGTCCAAATTTTTATTTTTGCTTCCAAGTGCCATGTTTTTGAGAGATTCAGAGTAGGTGAAGCAACGGAGGAGGAGGTGTGATGGTGCTTTGCTGGTGACACTGTCGGTAATTTATTTAGAATTCAAGGCTCACTTAACCAGCATGGCTACCACAGAATTCAGCAGCAATATGCCATCCCATGGCATTAGTGGGACTATCATTTGATTTTCAACAGGACAATGACCCAAAACACACCTCCAGGTTGTGAAGGGCTATTTGACCAAGGAGCGTGATGGAGTGCTGCATCAGATGACCTGGCCTCCACAATCAACCGACCTCATCCCAATTGAGATGGTTTGGATGAGTTGGACTGCAGAGTGAAGGAAAAGCAGCCAACTATTGCTCAGTATATGTGGAAACTCCTTCAAGACTGTTGGAAAAGCATTCATGGTGAAGCTGGTTGAGAGAATGCCAAGAGTGTGCAAAGCTGTCAACAAGGGTGGCTACTTTGAAATATCTCAAATCTAAAATATACACTACCGTTTAAAAGTTTGTGGTCACTTAGAAAGGTCTTTAATTTTTGAAAGAAAAACACATTTTCTGTCCGTTAAAATAACATCAAATTGATCAGAAATACAGTGTAAACATTGTTAATGTTGTAAATGACTTTTGTAGCTGGAAACGAGGCCCATTATCAGCAACCATCCCTCCTGTGTTCCAATGGCACATTGTGTTAACTAATCCAAGTTTATAATTTTAAAAGCCCAATTGGTCATTAGAAAACCCTTTTGCAATTATGCTAGCACAGCTGAAAACTGTTATTCTGATTAAAGAAGCAATAAAACGGTCCTTTAGACTAGTTGAGTATCTGGAGCATCAGCATTTGAGGGTTCGATTACAGGCTCAAAATGGCCAGAAACAAAGAACTTTCTTCTGAAACTCGTCAGTCTATTCTTGTTCTGAGAAATTAAGACTATTCCATGTGAGAAATTGCCAAGAAACTGAAGATCTCATAAAACGATGTGTACTACTCCCTTCACAGGCTCTAACCAGAATAGAGAGGAGTGGGAGGCCCAGGTGCAAAAAAAAATCTGCGGTTTCCAGCTACAATAGTCATCTACAACATTAACAATGTCTACACTGTATTTCGGATCAATTTGATGTTATTTTAATGGACAAAAAATGGCTTTTCTTTCAAAAACAAGGACATTTCTAAGTGTCCCCAACCTTTTGAACGGTAGTTTATTTTGATTTGTTGAACACTTCTTTGGTTACTACATGATTCCATATGTGTTATTTCATCGTTTTGGTGTCTTCACTTATTCTACAATTTAGAAAATAGTAAAAATAAAGAAAATTCCTGAAATTAGTAGGTGTGTCCAAACTTTTGACTGGTACTGTATGTGTTGTATATGTTGTTCTTGGTAATGTATTTCTGACCTGTCAGGAAAATCAACATATTGTTTTGTAATATTGAGACTTAATTTTGTTAATGTGGTGTTGACATATGGATCTTCTGCATAATGCAAAATGTGAGTATATTGCTGAACAGAAATTAGTTACACGTGGAAGTTTACAGATTGTGTGTGTATTCGTATGTGCACACGTGGATACATACAGTGAGCACATTTTTTGTTATTTTGGCTCTGTACTCCAGCATGGATTTAAATGATATAAAGACTATGAGGTTAAAGTCAAGACTGTCAACTTTCGGGTGAACCATTTAGAAATTACTGCACTTTTTGTAAATACTCCTCCCATTCTATTGGGACAAATTCACTTACATGTGTATTTTTGTGACTAGGGGGCAGTATTTTCATTTTTGGAAAAATAACGTTCCTGTAGTAAACAGGATATTTTGCCAGGACAAGATGCTAGAATATGCATATAATTGACAGCTTAGGATAGAAAACACTCTAAAGTTTCCAAAACTGTAAAAATATAGTCTGTGACTATAACAGAACTGATGTTGCAGGCGAAAGCCTGAGAAAAATCCAATCAGGAAGGGACTCTTATTTAGAAAGCTCTGCGTTCCTATGCGTCCCTATTGAGCAGTGAATGAGATATCAACCAGAAGTAACCAGTAAAGGACAAATGCGGCCATTGTTTCTCTCTATCCTACCAAGAAGCCACCAGTCCCGGTTGATATATTATCGAATAGATATTTGAAAAACACCTTGAGGATTGATTATAAACAACGTTTGCCATGTTTCTGTCGATATTATGGAGCTAATTTTGAATATTTTTCAGCGTTTTCGTGACTGCAATTTCCGGGCGATTTCTCAGCCAAACGTGAAGAACAAACGGAGCTATTTCGCCTACAAAAATAATATTTTTGGAAAAAAGGAACATTGGCTATCTAACTGGGAGTCTCGTGAGTGAAAACATCCGAAGCTCATCAAAGGTAAACGATTTAATTTGATTGCTTTTCTGATTTCCGTGACCAAGTTACCTGCTGCTAGCTGGACAAAATGCTATGCTAGGCTATCGATAAACTTACACAAATGCTTGTCTAGCTTTGGCTGTAAAGCATATTTTGAAAATCTGAGATGACAGGGTGATTACCAAAAGGCTAAGCTGTGTCTCAATATATTTCACTTGTGATTTTCATGAATAGGAATATTTTCTAGGAATATTTATGTCAGTGTCAGTCGATGATTACGCTCCCTCATGCGGGATGGGGAGTCACTATTGTATTAAAGTAGTCAAAGCTTAGTATTTGGTCCCATATTCCTAGCACATAATCATTACATCAAGCTTGTAACTGTTTTTTTTGGTTGTGTTTCAGATTATTTTGAGCACAATAGAAATTAATGGTAAATAATGTATTGTGTCATTTTGGGGTCACTGTTTTTGTTAATAAGAATATAATATGTTTCTAAACACTTCTACATGAATGTGGATGCTACTATGATGACGGGTAGTGAATAGTGAATAATGATGAGTGAGAAAGTTACTGATGTACTAATATCATACCCCCAAGATACGTTAACCTCTCACCATTACAATAACATGGGAGGTTAGAGGTATGATATTCATCCCTCTAACTTTCTCCCTCATTATTGTATTCATTGTATAATTTCAAATTCAAAGTGCTGGAGTATAGAAACAAAACAATAAAAAATGTGTTACTGTCCCAATACTTTTGGAGCTGTATGTGTGTGTGGTGGAATCATGCAATGCTAGTGATTTGTGTCACACCCCCAAGAGTGGAGTGCCAGCATTACTCAGGCAAATCATGTTAATAATATTTTTTAGCACTATATCATCATATCAACAGCTGTCATAGATGAGCCCCAATGGCATTTACAAACATAATTAGGCTGTATGTGGGGATGCTTATATGGATGTGCTGTCAATCTGTATTGGTTGCCTCAGCAGGCATCCCTGAGCCCTTATTGTGTAGGAAGATCTCCTTAAGCTAACACTGTGATATTATGTTGTCAACTGATGGGTTTTACGTTCACTGGAAGAGGGACATTGTCCCAATATTGTTATAGCATGTATGGATAACAGATTTAATGCTGTGGTTGCGTGATATCTTGATATGAATAGGCCATTGTCAAAGGTGACCACACTCAATAATCAGCTCTAGTTAATGGTGGTCCTCCTGTGGTAAAAGGGTCATTGGCGGCATGCTCAATCAATACAGAGATTGGCTCATCGAGTTGTTGTCTATGGTTTTACATTAGTGAGATTCAACTAATCTGTATTCATTCCTTGGAAATATTTTTCAAGTTTCTCCATCTGTTTTGTTAGTAAAATTGCAATGTCTCTAGAGAAATATTAGACCTAATACTGAAAAATATATCATTAGTAGGTGTGCATATTGAAAACACACTAACAATGAAAGTTGAATGTGGATGTTGATTCAGCACCTCATTTGCATCGGATCTCTTTGGGTGACTTCAGACTGCAATGTCAAATCAAATCAAATGTTATTGGTCACATACACATAGTTAGCAGATGTTAATGCAAGTATAGAAAAATGCTTCTAGTTCCGACAATGCAGTAATATCTAACAAGTAATCTGACAAATTCACAAGAACTACCTTATACACACAAATGTAAAGGGATGAATAAGAATATGTACATATAAATGGCCGTGCGGCATAGGCAAGATGCAATAGATGGTATAGAATACAGTATATACATATGAGATGAGTAATATAGGTTATGTAAACATTATTAAAGTGTCGTTATTTAAAGTGACTAGTGATACCTTTATTAAAACCTGTTACGGCTAGACGTGCCGCTAGCGGGACACCGACATCATCCGGTGAAATTGCAGAGAACAAAATTCAAACTACAGTATTATAAATATTAAACATTCATGACAATATGTGTGCAATACATCAAAATAAAGCTTAACTTCTTGTTAATCCAGCCACAGTGTCAGATTTCAAAAAGGCTTTACAGCAAAAGCAGACCATGCGATTATCTGAGGACAGCGTCCCGCATAGAAATGGATGAAAATAATTTTTCAACCAGGGAGTTGCGAAACGAAAGTCAGAAATAGCAATATAATAAATGCATTACCTTTGAAGATCTTCTTCTGTTGGCACTCCAAAAGGTCCCAGTTACATCACAAATGGTCCTTTTGTCTATAAAGTCCTTCTTTATATCCATAAAAACTAAGTTTAGCTGGCGTGCAATAATCCACCGGTTTCCCTCCATCAAAATGCATTCAAAATGAATCCCAAACGTTACTAAAACTTATCTAAACAAGTCAAACAACGTTTATAATCAAACCTAATACGTAAATAAACAATAAAATTTAAGACGGAGAATCGTTGTCTTTACCAGAGATAAACAAAAAGAACGCGCTCTCCTCCATGCGCATGGAAACACTACAGCCAAAATGGGAGCCACTTAGAAAAACTACAACTTCTACCTCATTTTTGCAAAAGCCAGCCTGAAACTCTTTCTAAAGACTGTTGACATCTAGTGGAAGACTTAGGAACTGCAATCTGGGAGGATTTTGCCTTATAATAAAAGTGACAGTCATTGAAAATAGTGGTAGGCTGAAATTTTTGGGGGATGGTTTGTCCTCGGGGTTTTGCCTGCCATTTCAGTTCTGTTATACTCACAGACATCATTTTAACAGTTTTAGAAACTTTAGTGTTTTTTTTTTTCTTCTTTTTTTTTTTTTCTTTTTACAAATTTGACCAATTATATAGATATCCTAGCTTCTGGGCCTGAGTAACAGGCAGTTTACTTTGGGCACGCTTTTCATCCGGATCTCAAAATACTGCCCCCTAGCCCAAAGAGGTGTCCAGAGATTTGAGTCTGTATGTTGGCAGCAGCCTCTCAATGTTAGTGATGGCTGTTTAACAGTCTGATGGCCTTGAGGTAGAAACTGTCTTTCAGTCTCTCTGTCCCAGCTTTGATGCAGTGGTACTGACCTCACCTTCTGGATGCTAGCGGGGTGAACAGGCAGTGGTTTGGGTGGTTATTGTCCTTGATTATCTTTTTGGCCTTCCTGTGACATTGGGTGCTGTAGGTGTCCTGGAGGGCAGGTAGTGTGCTCCCGGTGATGCGCTGTGCAGACCGCACTACCCTCTGGAGAGCCTTGCGGTTGAGGGCGGTGCAATTGCCATACCAGGCGGTGATACAGCCTGACAGGGTGCTCTCGATTGTGTGTCTGTAGAAGTTTGTGAGTGTTTTAGGTGACAAGCCAAATTTATTTAGCCTCCTCAGGTTGAAGTCCACGATTATCTCCTTTGTTTTGTTGACGTTGAGTGAGGGGTACTTTTCCTGACACCACACTCTGAGGGCCCTCACCTCCTCCCTGTAGGCCATCTCGTCATTGTTGGTAATCAAGCCTACCACTGTAGTGTCATCTGCAAACTTGATGAGATGATTGAGTTGGAAGCGTGTATGGCCACGCAGTCATGGGTGAACAGGGAGTACAGGAGAGGGCTGAGAATGCACCCTTGTGGGGCCCCAGTGTTGAGGATCAGTGGGGTGGAGATGTTGTTTCCTACCTTCACCAGATGGTGGCCGTCAGAAAGTCCAGGACCCAGTTTCACAGGGTGGGGTCGAGACCCAGGGTTAATGACGAGTTTGGAGGGTATTATGGTGTTAAATGCTGAGCTGAAGTCAATGAACAGCATTCTTACATAGGTATTCCTATTGTCCAGATGGGATAGGGCAGTGTGCAGTGTGATGGCAATTGCATCATCAGTGGACCTATTTGGGCGGTAAGCAAATTGGAGTGGGTCTAGGGTATCAGGTAGGGTGGAGGTGATATGATCCTTGACTAGTCTCTCAAAGCACTTAATGATGACAGAAGTGAGTGCAACTGGGCGATAGTCATTTAGTACAGTTACCTTAGCTTTCTTTGGTACAGGAACAATGGTGGCCATCTTGAAGCATGTGGGCACAGCAGACTGGGATAGGGATTGATTGAATATGTCCGTAATCACACCAGCCAGCTGGTCTGCACATACTCTGAGGACGTGGCTAGGGATGCCGTCTGGGCTTGCAGCCTTGCGAAGATTAACACGTTTTAATGTTTTACTCACGTTGGCCACGGAGAAGGAGAGCCCATAGGCTTTGCTAGTGGGCCATGTCAGTGGCACTATATTGTCCTCAAAGCAAGAAAATAAGTTGTTTAATTTGTCTGGGAGCAAGACGTTGATGTCCACAACGGGGCTGGTTTTCTTTTTGTAATCCGTGATTGACTGTAGACCCTGCCACATACGTCTCGTGTTTGAGCCGTTGAATTGCGACTCTACTTTGTCTTTATACTGACGCTTTGCTTGTTTGATTGCCTTGCAGAGGGAATAGCTGCACTGTTTATATTCGGTCATGTTCCCAGTCGCCTTGCCATGATTAAAAGTGGGGGTTCGCACTTTCAGTTTTGCTTGAATGCTGCCATCAATCTACGGTTTCTGGTTAGGAAAGTTTTTAGTAGTCACAGTGGGTACGGCATCTCCGATGCACTTGTTAATAAACTTGCTCACCGAGTCAGCATATACATCAATATTATTGTCTGTGGCTATCCGGAACATATCCCAGTCCACGTGACCAAAGCAATCTTGAAGCATGGAATCTGATTGGTCAGACCAGCATTGGTTAGACCCGAGCACGTGCGTTTCCTGTTTTAGTTTCTGTATATAGGCTGGGAGCAACAAAATGGAGTCATGGTCAGATCTGCCGAAGGCAGGGTGGGGGAGGGCTTAATATTCATCGCGGAAATTAGAGTAGCAAGGATCCAGAATGCTACCAGCTCGTGTCGCGCATTTGATATGCTGATAGAATTTAGGAAGTCTTGTTCTCAGGTTAGCTTTGTTAAAATCCACAGCTACAATAAATGAATCCTCAGGATGTATGGTTTCCAGTTTACATAGAGTCCAGTGAAGTTCTTTCAGGGCCGACGAGGTATCTGCTTGGGGGGAGTACACGGCTGTGACTATAATCGAAGAGAATTCTCTTGGAAGATAATGCGGTCGGCATTTGATTGTAGGGATTTCTAGGTCAGGTGAACAAAAGGACTTGAGTTCCTGTATGTTGTTGTGATTACACCATGAGTCATTAATTTTAAGGCATACACTCAGTTGCGCTGGATGGGATGTACACCAGTTTTAAGGCCTAGTAAATAAGAAATATTAAATCTTCTTACCAGAGAGACATTTGTTTCTGTCATGAATAAACCGGGTGGCTGTACTGACTCTGACAACATATCCCGAGTGAGCTATGTTTCTGTGAAACAGAGAATGTTACAATCTCGGATGTCTCTCTGGAAGGCAACTTGTGTCCCAATTTCGCCCACCTTGTTATCTAGAGATTGAACATTGGCGAGTTATATGCTCGGAAGCGATGGATGGTGTCCTCGCCTTCTGAGTCTGACCAGGACATCTTGTATAAGATCCCATGTCCAGGATGGAGGATCGAACAAAGGATCCGCTTTGGGAAAGTCATATTTCTGCTCGGTATGTTGACATCGCTTTTATATCCAATAGTTCTTCCTGGCTGTATGTAAAAACACTTGAGATTTTCTGGGCTAACAGTGTAACAAATAATACATTAAAACAATAACTGTATAGTTTCCTAAGGACCTGTAAGGACCTGTAGCGAGGCGACCATCTCTGTCGGTGCCATCTTAAACTTTGTTCATTGAATTTCAAGCTTATGGGGGCCCTCATAATTAATGTTCAACGCTTGAGTGGCAATCTTAATGGCCTTTTGAGGTCAATATAAAAATGTATGTTTCTCATTAATCACAATCCCATTGTTGTGGTTTCTCCAAAATGGTTTTCTTCGGTAAGTAAAACACATCATTCAGTTAGGCCACAAAGAAATCGCCATGCATTGTGCAATCTGAAATTTTGTTTTCGTTTTTTTGAAACAGGTCTCATTTTGCATTTAAAAAAATTGTTGGTTTCATCAAAAGCACAAGACTGATTTTCATATGCAAATGTATTTTAATGATCAGCACTCACCAAAAGGGCTGGCAGCATGTTCCAGTTTTGCAGACTGAAGCCACTGGGATGTTAGCCATCCCAAGTGAGGGGGCAATTAAAGCCGTTACACATGTGTGGCTCTCTGCCATTATAGTGATGGCACTACAGTAGTACTGACACTAATTCTGAAGATGATATTAGCAAAATGCTCATTCCTCCACAACAACAGACATGTGTCTTTGAAAAACATACGTGAATGACAGCCCAAATTGAAGATTAGGGCTGTTAAAGTCCCTCTCTGTGGTTTTTACTCCTGATTATCCAAGATAATTGGACAAAATTAGCCAGTCAGTCAATCAGTTCACACTACAAAGGTTTGGATTTGAATAGATTTGACACCTTTCTCTAGCCATTAAATACAGTCAGTGGTAAGTAGTTATCCATCAAGTGAAGCAATTACACTTGGTCATTCTGTAGGCTACTCATCCACCAAGGTGCTTCCATTTGAGTCAGGAGGCAAAATTGAAAGATTCCCATGCAAGATTCTTGGTTGACCATTAAACAGGTGTCTGAGTTGAAAATGGGGGGCGAAAAAGCTGAAAATGGTAATGCTTTCAGAGTCTATTGGGAAATAAGAGCTTAGAGCTTGTTTGGTAAAAATACATTCATTCCATACCACGGTCAAGTTCCTATTGTTTGAACAAATAGATTAACTGTTCATTTTTTTCTGGCTCATCCTTATTAAACCAACACAGATTTGACTCGGGACTTTTGTCGATTGGTAAGAAAAAAATGCAAGTCATCATCAATTTAAAAAAGTGAAATGTACTGCATATCATCACTCCTGAAAGTTGGATATATATTATAATTTGATGATATCAGTCTACAATTGGGGGCCAGTCTATAATTCATATGTATAAAGTTTCCATGAGACCCTCGGTATGCTAAATATGTAATATATTCACCCATTCTTCTTAATCATAGCAGATTGTACTTGGCCTCATTCTAACTCGTCTCATTAAAAGTTGACACACAAGTGACAAACGTTTGAAACACACTCATTTTCATGTCCCCAATGGATTTTGCAGTGGTGGTTGAACATACATTAAACATTTGTATTTTTTCTTGTCCTCTGAACTGGTATTGCTCTGTTTTTTCTTTAAATACATGGATGTAAAAATTGTATTTAAAGGTTTGAGACCACTGAGACAGTAAGGGGAAATATGGTCTGTGTTTTTACCACAATCATCAGAAAATGAATCATTTTCCCTGTAGGTATTTCAAGAAAGGCTAGTTCTGTTCTGTGGTGGTATCTATTTTTAGTGACCAGGGTACAAGTGAGTTGAATGTCTCTTTCATCCAAGAGACATCAAACATACAGTTTATAGATAAGACTTGAATACAATGATAGCCGTAACAATGTACATTTGTCTTGAGTTGATTTGTCAGTTTAAACATCAGATTATATTGAACTTCCAACCTCACATATCAGCATCCAACTTCAAAACTTCAAACCTGTCGGCATACATGTTTAGCTTACCCATAAGCGATCTTGGGTTGTAGATGACACTTAGAGTAGTGTTTGTCGCTAGTCTTATCTTTCATCTAAACTGTACTGTAAGTTATGCGCAGAAATTGAATAGTATAAGCCTACTCTGGTGTTATGAAGCAAACGGTGGCAATAAAATAATATGACATTGGCACTGCTGCCAAACGTGTCAAAGCACTTTTTATTTTAAATCTCACTTCTCATCTACTAGATTTGAATATCTCATTACAGGCGCACAATGAGATTTGTGTAGAACAAGATTAATTGTGATATTATAAAGACTCCAGCATTAGGCTCATTGTACAATTTCAATAAACTAACGCCGCGCTAATGAAAGTGCCATGTGATGAACCTGTGTGCTGAGATTTGCTGGGGTTTCAAAAAGAGCTAGGGTTGGAAACATGAGGCACTGTCAAAACAGACTTTCAGACACTGGCGACCGCTGATTGGCTGAATAAACGGGTCGCGAAGTGGTTGGAGTTGTCAATAAAGCAGCAAACAGAAATATGATGCCAAGTTTTCTAACTACTGGTAGTTTCTTTGAGAAGCTATACAAAGAGATCTGTGGATTTGAACAACAGCATAAAAACACCTCTTCCACTTTAGCATGTCAAAAACTGAACGATCACTTCTGCACATGCTGACACCGTTTTGAACAGATTTGATTATACTATTAAGAACGAGCAGCCAGCTCACGAACGAGCGAGTGCACCGGAGAGAACGGTCGTCACTCGTTACCACAGCTACAAAGTCATAAAGCCCACCTATTTGTACAATTTCTCTTCTAAAACCTAACCCTAACCTTTACCACACTGCTTACCTTACGCCTTACCCTAACCTTAAATAAATGTTTGTTTTCATACATTTTTACAATATAGGAAATTTTGACATTGTGGCTGTGGTAACTAATGGAAAGCAAGGAGAACGCAAAAAGCATGGATGCAATAAGTGTAAACACATTATCTAACTGAGGATACCTATTTTAGCTAACAAAATGTCACAATGATGTGCTAGCCAGGTAACTTTCGTTCTGAAATAACTTTAGTTATAACTTTAAATAAGTTTAGAAGACTATGGAGCTAACTAGCAAGCTACCATATATGTGTAGCTCGCTAGCTAGCTGCTTATTTGACAAGCACTTAACCAACAATGGAGTTTGAGATAGAGTTGAGAAGATATTTACTAAATAAACTAAAGTAAAAATGTAATTAAAAAAGTAACAATAAAATAACAATAACGAGGCTATATACAGGGTGTACCAGTACCGAGTCAATGTACGGGGGTACAGGTTAGTCAAGGTAATTTTGTAACTGACAGTTAGACTTACAGGTTATGTCGTTGTCTTTTGTTTGAATTGTTTACGTGTCCGCTGTGCGGTGGAAATGATAATACAAGCGGAACTACGTAGCTAATACTGTTGTAACGGGGATCCTTTTTGTAGCAACACACTTTTGGAGGGAAGGCAATCCTGTGCTGCGTTAGCTAAGTTTTCATGTCATCGGGTGTAGTTCATAAAGGTTGAAGAATGTGCTTAACTGTATTTTTCATTTACTTTATAGTTCTCACGGAAGGTGATAATTCTGACTAAAACTACAGAATAAAGCCGCCAGTTAAAATCAAGGAACGGTTGTGCTCGTGGTTACTGAAGGGAGCTACAGTGAGAACTCAATGCTCTTCACGAGCAAGAGAGAAAGAAGAATCTCATCCAGCTGTAAAACGTCTACAAGATTCCCAAATCCTGGTAGACTCTGTCATCTGCCAGATAAGAGTTTTACACCTACCTGCAAACTAAGAAGAAAAGGACGTAAGGACTGGAGATAGTTGTGTATTTCAAGACGCTGGTATTATGCATTTGCTCTTTCTATCTTAATGTATCGTTGGTATGTGTATTACTGGAAAAATGTTCTTTAATACTTACTAAAATATATATATATATATATATATATATATATATATGTGTTACAAAACATTAAGGGTCAGTGTACACCTATTAATTCTATTTTCACCTGTAAGTTAATAGTGTAATTGTTTGGTAAGGTGTTTGTTCAAGCCTTTGTTACAAGCATTATACATGTTTATACCACGTACTAAGGTTTAAATGACAGTGAATTAGAGTATAAATTACCTACTCACTTATCCAAACCTTAGCTAGAATTGATTTGACTTGATTTAGAATGTCAGAAAGAGGTAGTTTCACTAAAGGTGATAGAGATGGGGTGGGTCAAGTTGAGCAGCTGCAGCAACACCTCACAAACTTCGAGCCTTCATCAGAACAAACAGAACAGCAGGAAGAGGCCCAGACTGGGGTGGAGTCACTTCGGCCAGTGAATGATGATACAGAGGCTGCTAATGAGATAGCACAACACCACAAAAAGGTGAGAGGGTCCGCAGGTTAACTGAAAAGGGCAGAGAACTGCTCGACGAAAGGTGGAGACAGCTCGAACATCGTTTCAGGGTCAGCTATGAGAAGTGGAAGGCTCTGGTAAAGGAAGCAAAACTGTCACTAACAGGCTGTTGCTCTGAAGACCTACTAGAAGACCTCTTAAACAAGATTAGGCATACCTCTACAGAGCTAAACCTTGTCTATGTAAATTTGCGTCAAATCGACATTCCCGACAACGATATACGACGCAGAGTTGATACTTGTAAAGCAGTTACAATGTCTAGTATCAAGACTGTAAGGTGTCATTTAAAAGGCAGGGAAGAAGGTCAAAGTAACCAGATAGAGTTGCAATGGAAGGACAGCAATTCCTTGTGCATGTCCGAACTCTCACATAAGTCAAGTCTCAACTATCAGCCCTCAAGTGCTTCCTCCCAGTCTCAAAGCAACTCAAAGGTCAACTCCAGATGCTCAAGCGTGTCATCTGTCAAGAGACAAGAGGCTGCGGCGGAAGTTGCTGCTAACCAAGCAGCTTTAGAAGTAATGGTTAAGCAAGAACGCCAACTAGAAGAGCTTCAGAGACTCGAAGACTCGAAGACGAAGATAAGAAGAGGACAGCGGAGGAAGAAGCTGAGGCTGTGAAACGCAGCTTAGAAGAAGCTAGGCTGCGAGTCAAGTTAGAGGTAGAAAATGCTGCCAGACGAAGGACGCTAGAAGACAAGCGTAGAGAGTTAGAGCGCCTAGAAGTGCTCAAGAAACTAAATGCTGCCAAGGCGCGAATGCAAGTGTATGAGCAAGATGAAAACTCAGAGGACGAGAAGAGAGAACTACTCTCTAACTGCAAATCTGTGAAAGAAGTCATGCACAGAAGTGGCTCATTTCACAGTCTCTCACCACAACATGTTGTGACAAGCACACAACAAGAAGATGGCACCAAGACCATGTTCAGGTTACTAGTGGAATCAATCAGTGAAAGCCGCCTCCCCATACCAGAACCAGTAACATTCAATGGAGAACCACTCTCGTTCACTGACTGGAAGGTCTCTTTTCAGACTCTGATAGACAGGAAGAACATACCAGCAACTGAGAAGATATATTACTTGAGAAAATATATCGGTGGGCCTGCCAAGAAAGCCATCGAAAGTTACTTTATGTTAGGAACAGAGTCAGCCTACTATGCTGCAAGGACCATTCTTGAAGAAAGGTACGGAAACAAATTCCTCATCGCCAAGTCCTTCAGAGATAAGCTCAATGCATGGCCTAAGATAGGATCCAAGGACAGTCTTGAACTTAGAGACCTTGTAGACTTTCTTCGCAGCTGTGAGGCTGCTATGTCTCAGAATAAGGGCCTGGAGGTGCTTAATGATTGTAATGAAAACCAAAAGATCCTCGCTAAACTTCCAGATTGGCTAACTTCAAGATGGAATAGAAAGGTCATAGACATCTTATAAGAAACTGAGATCTTTCCAAGCTTCAGTCAGTTTGTGAAGTTTCTCAGGAGAGAAGCAAAGATCGCTTGCAATCCGGTGACATCCCTTCATGCTTTGAAACCAAGCGAAGATGGAAAACCTAAGACGCCAAGGATTCAAAGCCCCGGAGCAAGGGTATTAGCAACTACAGTGCCTTGCGAAAGTATTCGGCCCCCTTGAACTTTGCGACCTTTTGCCACATTTCAGCCTTCAAACATAAAGATATAAAACTGTATTTTTTTGTGAAGAATCAACAACAAGTGGGACACAATCATGAAGTGGAACGACATTTATTGGATATTTCAAACTTTTTTAACAAATCAAAAACTGAAAAATTGGGCGTGCAAAATTATTCAGCCCCCTTAAGTTAATACTTTGTAGCGCCACCTTTTGCTGCGATTACAGCTGTAATTCGCTTGGGGTATGTCTCTATCAGTTTTGCATATCGAGAGACTGAAATTTTTTCCCATTCCTCCTTGCAAAACAGCTCAAGCTCAGTGAGGTTGGATGGAGAGCATTTGTGAACAGCAGTTTTCAGTTCTTTCCACAGATTCTCGATTGGATTCAGGTCTGGACTTTGACTTGGCCATTCTAACACCTGGATATGTTTATTTTTGAACCATTCCATTGTAGATTTTGCTTTATGTTTTGGATCATTGTCTTGTTGGAAGACAAATCTCCGTCCCAGTCTCAGGTCTTTTGCAGACTCCATAAGGTTTTCTTCCAGAATGGTCCTGTATTTGGCTCCATCCATCTTCCCATCAATTTTAACCATCTTCCCTGTCCCTGCTGAAGAAAAGCAGGCCCAAACCATGATGCTGCCACCACCATGTTTGACAGTGGGGATGGTGTGTTCAGCTGTGTTGCTTTTACGCCAAACATAACGTTTTGCATTGTTGCCAAAAAGTTCAATTTTGGTTTCATCTGACCAGAGCACCTTCTTCCACATGTTTGGTGTGTCTCCCAGGTGGCTTGTGGCAAACTTTAAACAACACTTTTTATGGATATCTTTAAGAAATGGCTTTCTTCTTGCCACTCTTCCATAAAGGCCAGATTTGTGCAAGATACGACTGATTGTTGTCCTATGGACAGAGTCTCCCACCTCAGCTGTAGATCTCTGCAGTTCATCCAGAGTGATCATGGGCCTCTTGGCTGCATCTCTGATCAGTCTTCTCCTTGTATGAGCTGAAAGTTTAGAGGGACGGCCAGGTCTTGGTAGATTTGCAGTGGTCTGATACTCCTTCCATTTCAATATTATCGCTTGCACAGTGCTCCTTGGGATGTTTAAAGCTTGGGAAATCTTTTTGTATCCAAATCCGGCTTTAAACTTCTTCACAACAGTATCTCGGACCTGCCTGGTGTGTTCCTTGTTCTTCATGATGCTCTCTGCGCTTTTAACGGACCTCTGAGACTATCACAATGCAGGTGCATTTATACGGAGACTTGATTACACACAGGTGGATTGTATTTATCATCATTAGTCATTTAGGTCAACATTGGATCATTCAGAGATCCTCACTGAACTTCTGGAGAGAGTTTGCTGCACTGAAAGTAAAGGGGCTGAATAATTTTGCACGCCCAATTTTTCAGTTTTTGATTTGTTAAAAAAGTTTGAAATATCCAATAAATGTCGTTCCACTTCATGATTGTGTCCCACAAGCCTGAAATGTGGCAAAAGGTCGCAAAAGTTCAAGGGGGCCGAATACTTTCGCAAGGCACTGTAACTCTGATGAGAAAGATACTGTTACTAGTTGTGTCTTCAGTGAGAAGTCAGGTCACAGTCTCCACAAATGCTGGAAGTTCATGGATAAGCCCACCGCAGAGCGACAGAAGTTTGTTCAAGAGAATAAATTGTGCTTTGACTGTTTAAGGCCTGGGCATCGCTCGAAAGATTGTGATAACAGGAACACCTGCGGCACGTGTCAGAGGAGGCATCCATCCTGCCTGCACAAAGATCATACTAAAGAAAGGTTAAGGGATAGGAAGACAGAGATAAGGGGACAAGAGCGTCAAGTGAGGCCATATCTAACAGAGTCGTAAGGGACATTACCAACACTCACACCTCCACAATCATTCCAGTATGGGTGTCAACCACAAGTGAGCCAGATCGTGAAGTTCTTGTGTATGCACTTCTTGACACCCAGAGCGACACCACTTTTATCCTTGAAGAGACAACAAAAGCTCTCAATACAAGGAAGGAGCCAGTCCAACTGAAACTCTCTACAATGGCTTCAAGGAATACCATTGTGCCCTGCCAGAAGCTGTCTGGTTTGCAGGTTAGAGGGCTTTACTTGGAGAAGAAAATCCCTCTGCCAACGGCCTACTCGAGAGAGTTTATTCCTGCAAACAGAGATCATATCCCTACTCCAGAGACTGCAAGGGCATGGTCTCATCTTGAACACATTGCAGAGGAGATTGCTCCTCAACAGAGCCGTGATGTTGGTCTCTTAATTGGCTACAACTGCTCCCAGGCTGTCCTTCCAAGAGAAATTGTGTCTGGTAAGGGAAATCAGCCTTTTGCTCAGAGAACAGATCTTGGCTGGAGCATAGTCGGCTATGGAAATCCATGTATCGACTATGGCGACCCTATTGGAGTAAGTCATCGGGTTATCGTTAGACAGGTGATGCCAAGCTTTCAATCTTCTTCTTCCAACCTCACAAATCAAGTACACTATGTTTGTAGAACACGTGTAAAAGAGGTAATCACAACACTGGACATTATCAAGACGCTTGAATCTGACTTCAACGAGAGAGCTGGAGAAGAGGACCTCATATCTCAAGAGGATATCCGGTTCCTGACAAAAATGAAAGAGGGCATCAGACGCAAGGACAATGGACATTATGAGATGCCGCTGCCGTTTAAGGAAGAAAGACCCAATCTGCCGAACAATAAAACATGTGCAGTTCACCAACTCAAGTGTCTGGAAAGGAGGCTAAGGAGAGACAAGCAGTACTACAAGGACTACACAGCATTCGTGGAAGAGACCATAGTTTGTGGAGATGCTGAGAAGGTCTCTAAAGAGGAAATTAACAAGCATCCAGCATGGTACATCCCGCACCATGGGGTTTATCACCCACAAAAGCCTGGGAAGATATGAGTCGTCTTTGACTGCACAGCTAAGTTTCGAGTGACCATCTCCTTACCGGTCCAGAGTTGACAAACACATTGCTGGGTGTCCTTTGTCGTTTTCGTAAGGGTCCAGTTGCAATCATGTGTGACGTAGAGCGCATGTTCCACCAGTTTCATGTGAAAGCAGAAGACCAAGATTCTCTACGGTTCCTTTCGTGGGAGAACGGAGATCTAGAGTCTCAACCCTCAGTGTATCGTATGAAGGTCCACTTGTTCGGCGCAGCTTCATCTCCTGGTTGCGCCAACTATGGTCTCAAACATCTTGCTGCCAAAGGTTGAGGAAGCTTTAGCGAGAAGTCTATCCAGTTCATAGAAAGGAACTTTTATGTTGATGATGGGTTGACGAGCGTATCGTCTGAAGCTGAAGCGGCCCAGCTGGTGAAAGAAGCAAGAGAGCTTTGCAGCATCGGGAAACTTCGGTTGCACAAGTTTATCTCTAACAGCAAGGAAATTATAGCCACAATTCCCAAGGAAGAACGTGCCGAGGGTGCCAAAGACCTCGATATGGCTCTGGGTGAACCACACATGGAGAGAGCGCTTGGTGTACTGTGGTGTGTTGCATCAGACGAGTTCCAGTTTAGAGTAGTTGTCAAGGAACGCCCACTCACAAGAAGAGGAGTGTTGTCTACAGTAGCCTCTGTATATGATCCGCTTGGGTTTGTGGCACCTTTTGTACTGGCAGGGAAGCAGATCTTGCAGCGGATGTGTCGTGACAAAATCGACTGGGATGACCCCCTTCCAGATGACCTACGTTCCCAGTGGGAATGCTGGCTCCAAGGTCTACAAAACTTGTCTGAAGTAAGGATCCAACGAAGCTACTTGCCATCAAGTTTCAAGGAGGTGCAGAGTTATGAGCTCCATCACTTCTCCGACGCTAGTACCTCAGGTTATGGAGAGTGCTCATACCTCAGAACAATCAGCACAGCAGGAGAAGTTCATTGCTCCCTAGTTATGGGGAAGTCGAGAGTCGCCCCTTCCAAGGTTACGACCATACCACGACTGTAACTTTCAGCAGCGGTGGTAGCTGTTCGAACAAGTGACATGCTCAAAAAGGAGCTAGAGATACAAGGTCTACAGGAATACTTCTGGACAGACTCAAAGGTAGTTCTTGGCTACATCAACAATGAAGCCAGAAGATTCCACGTCTTTGTAGCTAACCGTATTCAACGCATTAAGCAAAGCACAGATCCCGAACAATGGAGATATGTGACCTCTGAAGAGAATCCTGCGGATCATGCTTCCAGAGGACTCACATCAAAACAGTTCATGGCTTCCAACTGGTTCACAGGTCCAGACTTTCTTTGGCATGAAGAACTTCCCAAAGGACAAGTCAAGGGGGAAGAGTTCTCAGACAATGATCCAGAGCTGCAGAAATCCCTGGTCCATGATACCCAGGCAAAGGAAGAAAGATCATTACTAGATCACCTTCATAAGTTCTCAGACTGGGCAAGAGTGGTAAAAGCTATTGCCAGGCTCAAACGACGTGTCAAGGAAGCCATAGGCTTAAAATTGAGGTCCAGTGAAGCTACAAGCATAGAAGAAAGGAGAGAGGCAGAGCTCACCATTACAAAGATGGTTCAAGAAGCAGCCTTCTCCCATGAGATACACAACCTTAGGTACCAGAAAGACATCAAGACCAAAGATAAAGCAAGCAAGTTGCATAAATTGAGTCCATTTCTGGATGAGCAAGGTATCCTCAGGGTGGGAGGTCGCTTGGCTCATGCAACTCTTCATTCCCATGTGAAGCATCCTGCAATCCTGCCAAGAGATAGCCACTTGTCAGTGCTGCTCGTCAAGCACTATCATGAAAGAGTACGACACCAAGGACGTGGAATGAAGATCAATGAGCTGCGATCCAACGGTATATGGATCCTAGGATGCAGCAATGCAGTTTCCTCTCACATCTACAAATGTGTGAAATGCAGGAAATTCAGAAGATGTACAGAAGGGCAAAGGATGGCAGATCTTCCGAAGGAAGACCGTGCCTCCCTTCACATACTGCGGGATGGACTGCTTTGGACCTTTCTATGCCAAGGACGGAAGAAGAGAGTTAAAGCGTTATAGGCTCCTACTCACTAGCATGGGCTCCCAAGCAGTTCACAATGAAATGCTTGATGACTTAACCACCGACGCATTCCCTGCGTTCATTCATTGCCATACGTGGTAATGTTCGTCAAATCAGATGTGATCAAGGCAGCAACTTCATTGGCGCAAGACGCGAGTTTGTGGACGCCCTGAAAGAAATGGATCAAACACGACTGAAGGAACTTGGATGCGAGTTTATCATGAACACCCCATCTTCAAGTCACATGGGTGGTGTTTGGGAAAGGCAAATCCGCACGATACGAAGTGTCTTAACATCCACTCTTGATCAGTCAGACGGAAGACTCAACACCGCTTCTCTGCGTACCTTTCTCTATGAAGTCATGGCGATTTTAAATAGTAGGTCCCTAACTACGGAATATCTGAATGATCCATTAAGTCCAGAACCTCTCACGGCAAATCACATCTTAACAATTAAGTCCACAGTTATCTTACCGCCACCTGGACAGTTCATCAAGGAAGATCTTTATCTCCGCAAGAGATGGCGCAGAGTACAATTCTTAGCCAATGAATTCTGGACAAGGTGGAAGAAAGAGTACCTCCTAAACATCCAACACAGACAGAAATGGAGTAAAGACAGAAGAAACGCAAGGATTAATGACATTGTCATCTTGCAAGATGATACTGCACCACGCAATCAGTGGAAATTGGCAAAGGTTACAGAAGTGTATCCGGGACAGGATGGCCGGGTGAGAAGATTCATGTTACTGATCAGCGACTCAACCCTAGATGAGAGAGGTAAACGCATCACCAAACCCACCTATCTGGAGAGGCCCATCCATAAGACAGTCACCCTCCTAGAAGCCGATCAAGAAACCTGCAGACCCCTTTCACAGAAATCACCGGTGATTGGTGGGAGTGTAACTGACAGTTAGACTTACAGGTTATGTCGTTGTCTTTTGTTTGAATTGTTTACGTGTCCGCTGTGCGGGGAAAATGATAATACAAGCGGAACTACGTAGCTAATACTGTTGTAACGTGGATCCTTATTGTAGCAACACACTTTTGGAGGGAAGTCAATCCTGCGCTGCGTTAGCTAAGTTTTCATATCATCGGGTGTAGTTCATAAAGGTTGAAGACTGTATGTTAGGATGAAGTGTGAATTCATGCCAGGAATAATAAGTGTGAAGTCTGATTTTCTCCCTTCTATAATAAGCAGCCAATTAGGTATTTTTTCCTTTATTCATGTGTTTAATCTGAACCCGTTATAATGCCGGTTAAACTGTTATGTATGTAAGCACTTCAGAGTTATACCAAGCTAATAAGTCACTCCTAAGATAAGGTTGTAAGAGTGTGCTTAACTGTATTTTTCATATACTTTATAGTTCTCACAGAAGGTGATAATTCTGACTAAAACTACAGAATAAAGCCGCCAGTTAAAATCAAGGAAAGGTTGTGCTCGTGGTTACTGAAGGGAGCTACAAATTTGTACATGTAGGTAGGGGTAAAGTGACTGCATCGATAATAAACAGCGAGTAGCAGCAGTATAAAACCATTTAAATAGTCCGTCCGGGTGGCCATTTGATTAATTGTTCAGCAGTCTTATGGCTTGGGGGTAGAAGCTGTAAAGGGGTCATTTGGACCTAAACTTGGCACTCCGGTACCACTTGCCTAGCGGTAGCAAAGAAAACAGTCTATGACTTGGGTGACTGGAGTCTTTGACAATTTTTGGGGCCTTCTTACACCGCTTAGTATATAGGTCCTGGATGGTAGGAAGCTTGGCCCCAGTGATGTACTGCACTGTACACACTACCCTCTGTAGCGCCTTAAGGTCGGATGCTGAGCAGTTGCCATACCAGACGGTCAGGATGCTCTCAATGGTGTAGCTGTAGAACTTTGAACTGGGGACCCATGACAAATCTTTTCAATCTTCTGGGGGGGGGGGGGGAGGCGTTGTTGTGCCCTCTTCACGACTGGTGTGTGTTTGGAACATGATAGTTTGTTGGTGATATGGACACCAAGAAACTTGAATCTCTCGACCCGCTCCACTACAGCCCTGTCGATGTGAATGGGGACGTGTTTGGCCCTCTTTTCCCTGTAGTACACGATCTGCTCCTTTGTCTTGCTCATGTTGAGGGAGAGGTTGTTGTCATGGCACCACACTGCCAGGTCTCTGACCTCCTCCCTATAAGCTGTCTCATTGTTGTCGGTGATCAGGCCTACTGTTGTGTCGTCAGCAGACTTAATGATGGTGTTGGAGTCAAGCTTGGCCATGCAGTTGTGGGTGAACAGGGAGTACAGGAGGGGATTAAGGAGGTTGTCTGCTTGAAACGTGTAGGTATTACAGACTTGGTCAGGGAGCGGTTGAAAATGTCAGTGAAGACACTTGCCAGTTGGTCCGCGCATGCTCTGAGTACACGTCCTGGTAATCTCTCTGGCCACGTGGCCTTGTGAATATTGACGTGTTTAAAGGTCTTACTCACATCGGCTACGGAGAGTGTGATCACACAGTTATCCGGAACAGCTGGTGCTCTCATGCATGCGTCAGCAATTAATTGTACTCATCTGGATTCAATCAACTGCTCTCATTACCTGCCCTATATCTGTCTATTCTCCAGTTCTGTTCCCCGCTTCAGTCGTTTTGTTCCCCCTGTTCTGACTCTGTTCCTGTCCTGTTCCATGTCCGTTCATTAAATGTTTAACTCCCTGTACCGTCTTCTCATCTCCAGCGTCGGTTCTTACACTAATAGACACACACCACAACCCCTCGTCTTACATGACGTAGCTGTTCTGTCCTGCCGATGCACGGAAAACCGAGCCAACTGTATTTTATCCGTGTCGTCGCTCAGCTACAACGCAGTGAAACATAAGATATTACAGTTTTTAATGTCCCGTTGGTAGGATATTCTCAAGCAGAGCTCATCCAGTTTATTCTCCAGTTATTGCACATTGGCCAATAGAACAGATGGTAGAGGCTGGTTACCCACTAACTGACAATTCTCACAAGGCACCCCGATCTCCTCCCCCTGTACCTCCATCCTTTCTTCAAGCAAATAACAGGGATTTGGGTCTGGTCTCGCAGAAAGAGTATATCCTTCGCGTCGGACACATTAAATATAACACCTTTGTTCAGTTCGAGTTGTGTAATCGCTGTTCTGATATTGTCACGCTGGTATGTACAGTTGAAGATACAGTTGAAGTTGGAAGTTTACATACACCTTAATCAAATACATTTTAACTAATTTATTCACAATTCCTGACATTTATTCAGAGTAAAAATTCCCTGTTTTAGGTAAGTTAGGATCACCACTTTATTTTAAGAATATGAAATGTCAGAATAATAGTAGAGAACTCCCTTAGGGCGGCGCACAGTTGGCCCAGCGTCATCCAGGTTTGGCTGGTGTAGCCGTCATTGTACATAGAATTTGTTCTTAACTGACTTGCCTAGTTAAATAAAGGTCAGTTTGGGTATTGGTTAGACTACAATTAGGGTGTGGAAATGTTATGCTCTTAGTACTGTAGCCTACTTCCGTCCGTCAGATTGTACAGCTCCACATTTTCCTAACAGATTTTCGCTTTTCTTGGAATAGAAACACCAAAATATGAATCAAACGAATTAAGCTACATTTCTTAAAATCAATCCCATATATGTTCTTACAAAAAGGTTTTAAAATCTCTAGTACAGCCAATATTGAAGACTATCAAATGCTTCCCAAAGATGCCCTCTGGTGGTCAAACTAGCACTAACTAGCATGGCAACAATGGCAACAATGGCTGACAATTAAATAACATGCCATAGAATTCTGCGTCAGCCTGCAAGGTGTGCTGCAGTATGACACAACTTTTACAGGAAGAACCACTGTATACACAGTTGAAGACAGAAGCTTGATACACCTTAGCAAAGTACATTTAAACTCAGTTTTTAACAACTCCTAACATTTAATCCTAGTAAAACTTCCCTGTCTTAGGTCAGTTAGGATCACCACTTTATTTTAAGAATGTGAAATGTCAGAATAATAGTAGAGAGAATGATATATTTCAGCTATATTTCTTTCATCACATTCCCAGTGGGTCAGAAGTTTACATACACTCAATTAGTATTTGGTAGCATTGCCTTTAAATTGTTTCACTTGGGTTAAACGTTTTGTGTAGCCTTCCACAATCTTCCCACAATAAGTTGGGGGAATTTTGGCCCATTACTCTAGGCAGAGCTGGTGTAACTGAGTCAGGTTTGTAGTTCTCCTTGCTCGCACCCGCTTTTTCCAATTCTGCACAGATATTTTCTATAGGATTGAGGTCAGGGCTTTGTGATGGCCACTTGTCCTTAAGCAATTATGCCACAATTTTGGAAGTATGCTTGGGGTCATTGTCCATTTGGAAGACCCGTTTGCGACCAAGCTTTAACTTCCTGACTGATGTGTTGAGATGTTGCTTCACTTAATTTTCCTACCTCATGATGCCATCTATTTTGTGAAGTGCACCAGTCCCTCCTGCAGCAAAGCACCCCCACAACATGATGCTGCCACCTCCGTGTTTCACGGTTGGGATGGTGTTCTTCGGTTTGCAAGACTCCCCCTTTTTCCTCCAAACATAACAATGGTCATTATGGCCAAACAGTTCTATATATATTTCATCAGACCAGAGGACATTTCTCCAAAAAATACAATCTATATCACTATTAGCATTTGTAAACCATTGTCTGGCTTTTTAATGGCAGTTTTGGAGCAGTGGCTTCTTCCTTGCTGAGTGGCCTTTTATGTCGATATAGGACTCGTTTTACTGTGGATATAGATACTATAGATACTTTTGTACCTGTTTCCTCCAGCATCTTCACAAGGTAATTTGCTGTTGTTACGGGATTGATTTAAACTTTTCGCACCAAAGTACGTTCATCTCTAGGAGACAGAACGTGTCTTCGACCTGAGCGGTATGATGGCTGCGTTGTCCCATGGTGTTTATACTTGCGTACTATTGTTAGTACAGATGAACGTGGTACCTTCAGGATTAACCAGTCTTGTGGAGGTCTACATTTATTTCTGAGGCCTTGGCTGATTTCTTTTGATTTTCCCATGATGTCAAGCAAAGAGGCACTGAGTTTGAAGGTAGACCTTGCAATACATCCACAGGTACACACCTCCAATTGACTCAAATTATGTCAATTAGCCAATCAGAAGCTTCTAAAGCCATGACATCATATTCTGGAATTTTCCAAGCTGTTTAAAGGCACAGTCAAGTTAGTATATGTGAACTTCTGACCCACTGGAATTGTTATGCAGTGAATTATTAGTGAAATAATCTGCCTGTAAACAATTGTATGATAAATTACTTGTGTCATGCACAAAGTAGATCTCCTAACTGACTTGCCAAAACTATAGTTTGTTAATTAACAAGAAATTTGTGGAGTGGTTGAAAAACGAGTTTTAAGTGTATGTAAACTTTCAACTTCAACTGTATGATTCGGGAGACAGCCGCAGGAATGCGTAATATTTATTTATTTGTTTTGCCCCAAATCATGACGTGCTGTGTAAAGGCACGGGGACAAAGACCAAACATACACGTAACAAAAACACAGGGTTGAAACCCAAACAACAGAGCGAGGAGTACCTCTAATAAATAACACTAGCACACAATGATTATCACACGGGACGAGAAACGTAATCATCTGCGCAAACCACAAGAGCACGAAAGCCCAAAACACACAGCACATGCTAATCGACAGCCCAATGGAAGTCAAAGGGCACACTTATACAAGTGCTAATCAGTGGGAATCGAGGCCAGGTGTTTGCAATGAAAGTTCCGGAGGGATCCGTGACTGATATCCAGAAGCTCTTTTCAGTCATAAGTAGGGCTGTGGCGGTCACAACATTTCATCAGCTGGTAAGGGTCAAGCAAATAACTGTCAGTCTCACAGTAATTGACCGTTAATTAACATAAACACATTTGCATCACCTGGCTTCCACACATAGCCTATAAGCTACTGATGCAGACCTTTGGAAAATCAACATTTTAAAAAAGTCCATGTAATTTAGCCTACACTCTAATGATGCAAAGTCGCTTGAAAGGCATGAGCTCTGCTTTATTTTTTTGTGCATGCTGTACACACTCCAATAGTCTCTCACTCACAATTTGACAAGCACATGATAATGCATTGAATTTCACGGAGGCATCCCCTTTGTGGCCGTAATGCACCCTAAACAAATCCATGCCTTTGTTATGCCCTTCTCCCTGAGTGCTGCTTGCTCTGAAGCACATCCGTGAGCTTACTCCAGGCACTTTAGTTGTGACACCTTATCAAAACATATAGGCTACATGAGGTGTGTGACTATGATTCGAAAAAGTAAACAACAAAAAAAGTATGTTTCTTATGCCGGGCATCATTCACACATGATAGGCTAATATTGTGACACATCAGACTATTCTAGATTTAATCTTGTCTTTACATATACTGAGCAATATATGTGTGAAATTTGTTCTGATTTAGAATGGACCATTATCATGTGCCTCTCTCAAAACATGTCATCTATGCACTTAAATAGTGGATGGAGGATGCTTTTCCCATGATTCATTTTCATGCCAGAGTACATGCTGGTAGGCTATACTCCTGTTGTAAAGATAAGCAATGTGCTTAATATTAGGATAGTTGATAAATAAATATAGTAGGCCTAGCCTATAGATAGCTCATGGGAGCCTCCTCCATTTAGTAGATTATTCTGTTTTCTCACGCAATTGCATAGCTTATAGAAATGTTGGGCAACATGAGCTCATGGGCTGTTATGAAGTGTTTGATTTGATTTTCGATTACATTTGCATTGATGTCAAAGTGATTAGAGGGACAATAGAGTGCTGAGTACCAGGCAATTAGCAAGTTTGGTAGGCTACTAATGACCATGAGCAGCATCCGAGCTTGGAGAAGCCTAATTACCATGACTAAACGGTCATGTGGCATTTGACTGCATTCATGACTTGTGACCGCCGGTGTGGCGGTAATATGCTCACCGCAACAGCCCTGGTCATAAGAGACTGTAGCACTAACATTATGTACAAAATAAGTTACAAACAATGTGAAATAACACACAAAATAGCACAGTTTGTTTGGAGCCCGTAAAACGGCAGCCATCCCCTCTGGAGCCATTCTCACCATCCACCATTTTTGTCCTACCAGATCCGCAATAAGAAGGTTCTAGCTAGTGGATACCTCTGTCCGTCGACTTTTGTTGGATGTAGTTATCCATTTTATCAGGTCCCAGGCTCCCATGACTGTTATGATTATTTGTTTACAAGTTCATTACAATTAGCTTTTAACTTTAGCTCCATATGTAGCTGATGGAGTAGTTCTAGTCTCACGTGCGAAAGTAAGCTGTCTGGCGCGAGAGACTCATTGGGAAGAGACTAGAGCAGACCCAGAAGTTCTGTTATAATTTATACTATGAAATCCTGCAATTTCAATGGGGCAGTTCCCTCTCATAGCAAATTGCCGGCAAGACATATCCAAGCAATGTTCGCACAGCCTATGCGCCCATGGAGGCACAGCTGACGCTGCTGGAAGCCACTGAGGGGCAGAGTACTAACTGACCAGCTTGTTTTGAACAATATATTTTTTAAAACAGTAAGATGTGCACATTTACCACGTTTCCTCAGGGATAACAGGTGTGGAGATACATACACTTACTAATGATGTTGCTAAGGGGAGTTTATTTAGCTTGATTGGCTAGTAGCGTCTGACACTTTCCTTCAATAAACTGTCCCATGTCTCCATTTCACCACTGTTAGCCGAAACCCCGTTCAGACCAGACACACAGTTTTAATTATGTGAAATGATTTCTCACGACGGTAGGTTTTGTGTATCCACTCCCACGTGGAGCCGATACGCCGGGTACAAGGTACATGCCGTTTCACTAAAAACAAGCCCACACTGGATCATCAATAGTCTGAAACCGTGTTGTGGAGGGGAGTGGGGTTAAAATAATATCTAAATCAGGAAATCCGGGGAGCCAAGACAGAAATGAATCACTCCTGTCTCTTAGCATATTTTTCCTGTGCTCTTCTTTGAAACCCCAACACACTGTATCTCTCTCTCCAGATGGAGCGCCTTTTAGAAGTGTTTTGCTTTGCCGCTAGGTACTGTGTGTGAGAATGGAAGAAATAATATGGCTATTAATTTGCAAAAGGGTGGTTAGCCATTCCCCCCTATAACTTGGGCCCATTTACTTAGTAACTCACTGTTTGAATTTGCCCGAACAAAATAATTCAAACGAGATCTTTTTATTTCTCTGGGGGCTGCAGGTAGCCTAGTGGTTTGAGCTTTCGAAGCAAGCCAGCAGCTAAGCTGAAGCTAAGCAGGGTTGGTCCTGATTGGTCCCTGGATGGAAGACCAGATGCTGCTGGAAGTAGTGTTGAAGGGCCAGTAGGAGGCACTCTTTACTCTGGTCTAAAAAATATTCCAATGCCCCAGGGCAGTGATTGGGAAAACTGCTCTGTGTAGGTTGTTGTCTTTCGGATGGGATGTTAAACGGGTGTCCTGACTCTCTGAGGTCATTAAAGATCCCATGGCACTTATTGTATGAGTAGGGGTGTTAACCCCGGTGTCCTGGCTAAATTCCCAAGCTGTCCCTCATACCATCATGGTCACCTAATCATCCCCAGCTTACAATTGGCTCATTCATCCCCCTCCTCTCCCCTGTAACTATTCCCCAGGACGTTGCTGTAAATGAGAATGTGTTCTCAGTCAACTTACCTGGTAAAATAACAGTAAAAAAACAAAGAAGTTGGGCCAGTAATCATAAGGTTGCTGGATTAAATCCCCTGAAATCCCCACTGTTCCCTGGAAGGTAACCATTGTAAATAATAATTTCTTCTTAACTGACTTGCCTAGTTAAAAAAAAAAAATTATCCGACATTGTTAAGGTCTATATGTAGCTGGTGCAGAGGAGTCAGGCACAGGACAGCAGAGATGAGTAAATAAAAGTAACTTTACTCAAAGTCATCAAAATACAAGATAAATCCAAGCCCACAATACAACAAACAACCAAACATGTGGGAACAGAGGGTTAAATAAAAAAAAAGTAATTGGGTGAGCGAAACCAGGTGTTTAAGACATAGACAAAACAAATGGAAAATTAAAAGTGGATCGGTGGTGGCTATAAGGCTGGTGACGTCGACCGCCGAACGCCGCCTGAACAAGGAGAGGGACCGACTTCGGCGGAAGTTCGTGACAGACATTTCATTTTAAAAACAATATTGTATTATATCAGCAGTATGAGGCTGTTATCATGTCGCTAGTGTCTGTGTGGGTTGATAAATTAATTTCAGAGATTGATAAATTAAATTCAAAAGTTGCTGATGGACGAAACCAACCAATGCTTACAAAATAATGGGGATTCAGGGCATTTCCAAACACACACACATTGAAATGCATAACTTTAAATAGAAACTCCTAAATGATTTTTCCTTTTGCAAACTTTCAGAGCAACGGCCCAAAAGTATTCATGGGATTGATGACCAGTCCCCCCCCCCCCCCTGCGTCCCACTCTACACTAACAATTATTAGCCGTTGCATAACGCAATTTGTGCAATCGCTTTGCGAGGTGCAGCATTTCTTTGCATAAAATCTGATTCGATTTTTACAGTCTGTTCCTGGCATGGGCGTGATTATCACTGAGAGAGGTATTCTCCGTCAATCTCATAGATTTATTTGCCGCTGTGGATGATTCATGGTCTGATAGCCCCGATTTAATTAAGAAATGCATCAGAGTTTCCAGATTTAGGAAGAGCTTAACAGGGGACGGCAGGTAAGGGCACAGCTAGGCCCTCTAGGCTTAACAACAAACAATGTGCTCTAATGTTGCTTATACTCTAGCCTTTTTTCCTTCCTAATCCATTCAGCGAGATATTAAAGCAAGACTAATGGGTGCAACGAGAAAAGGAGTCCCCCCTTTGGGGGAACCTAGAATTACACTCATGTTTTATACATTGCTTGTGTAGATTGAAAGTAAATATGTTATTTTCCAATCCAGGCTGTATATCTTTCCAGCTTTAGGAATGTAGGCGTATGTGCCACTGTATTCTTTTGTCAATGTTGTATTTAGTTCCCATAATGTTGCTTTCGGTCAAAAACGTAAGTTCCAGTGTGTGAGAACAGTGTAATTGTGTCCTGGCTCTGTCAGAAAATAAGTGGAAAGACAATAGGGTGAAAGTAGCCATTTCTAGAATAATGGAGGAGGAAATATTTAATGGGAGCTTTAAACGACTTCTGGTATCCTTGTCACGTTGTGTTTCCTTTGTAACAAAAGTTTTCTTTGTCGTAACTTGTTTTCGTCATAATTGACAGAGATCTGGACTAAACTGACATAACCAACATTTTTCCTACATCAAATTCAATGGCTTTCAATGACATTTTTGGGCAATGTGAAAATGTGTGGGACCTTTGTCACTTATTTACAATTTAATACAGCCCAGCAGTATTTGGCATCACTAAAGGTCGATACATTGAGTTGGGCAACAAACACAATGGCAGAGCAGGATGAGGAATGCGTGTGGAGCAAGCAATGTACAAATATAATTGGTTTACAGACATTCTGGATGTTTGTCAAAAATAGTTGTATTTCTTTGAAACGGATTCATGTCCCACTTCCTCCAATTTATCTCATATCCATTTGCAAAACAAATGGGCACAGCCAACCTAATGTATTAATATTTGCTGAAGCCAAAGGAAGTGCATTGCTATCTGTATTATGATATTGGCTCATACTGTTCAATGGTATAGGGCAAAAAACCAAAGTATTAACCAAGCAATGCCACATACATATAGAATTTTAATATAATGCAGTGGCACATAGCAGAAAATAAAACTTGTTTTGATGTTAACTGTAATCAATGGCAACAACCTTTCTGTTTGAATTAGTTGTGTCGTCCTCCCACACGTTTCCACTGTGATTGGTGATGCTCCAACCAACACCAGACAACTCTGAGTGCGAGACACTTTGAGCTGACAGGTAATTTTGTCTTTGTCCACGGGGCTGCAGAGTACCACCTGCTTCCCTGAAACATGGTCTGTTCTCTTGTAATGTAGGGCTTTTGAAACACAGTGCAATAAGACCTTAGACTAGGAGGGACAATGAGTCCAGACTGTCACTGAGAAAATGGACTCAACTCCAGCATTCTGTCTTTTCCATCTCCCTATAGTGCTGGAGGGTCCTGGAGAGCTGCAGTTTGTGCAGCAAAAGCTTAAAGAGTGAATTCTTCCATTAAGTTTTCTCAACGCTCCGTCTGTCGAGCTGCTGCTAAATATACATAAGGCATGTTATAGGACAAGCCAGGGCCTTTTTGTGGCGAATTTGTAAAGTGATGTCCGGCCTCCACCAAGGGGATAAAACATGGGACCCTTCCAAGTGCGTTGGCAGTCAGTCTGACCCTTGTTTCTTTCCAGGCAAAGTCACAGGTAGCAGTCAGTTGGGCCGTCGATATTCAATTAGTTTACCCAGGAATTCTTTGCATGGGCGCCCGCGGGGGGGTGGGCATTCCTCATACTCCACCACTCTCTTTCTTTCTACACTCGCTTATGTCAGCCCTGGCTGGACGACTGGTCTTTCTTTATTGGATAAACATCGGAGGATGAGTGAGTGAAAAAGTGCCCTCCTAGATCTTATCTCTGTGGCAGGGGAACCTGGTTGATATGATATCATTACAACCAGTTTACAACCCAAACTGGTTGAGAGAGTGGGGAGGGAGAGTGAGAGAAAGCAAGGTTGTTTTATTTTCTAATTACAATCTCAGCATCAGATCGACCTGGGGACCCTCAATGCTCTGTTGAAATGGGGTTTGAAATAGCTTTCATACTCCTGCTACAAAGCTTGTTAGAAGATGCAGGCACTACAGAAAGTTTGTGTTTTGTTATGTGATTTGATTACAGTACTAATTTAGAACATTCACAAGGGGTGTTTCTCAATATGCATACCACCGTGCTCCGAGCACGCAAATTGGAGCACGGGGAACAGTTGGAATAAATCCAAATCAAAGTATGTGATACGGAGCACAAAGGGCAATTCTCAGATGCTTACTTCATTTGTATACATTTCGATTTCCATAAACACAAAAATCGTATTTCTCTCAAATTTTGGGAACAAATTTGTTTGCAGTACATCCCTCTTAGTGAGAATTTCTCCTTTGACAATATAATCCATCCACCAAACAGGTGTGGCATATCAAAACAGTATGATTATTACACCTTGTGCTGGGGACATTATAATGCCACACTAAAATGTGCAGTTATGTCACACAACATAATGCCAAAGATGTATCAAGTTTTGAGGGAGTGTGCAACTGGTATGCTGACTGCAAGAATGTCCACAAGAGCTGTTGTCAGATAATTACATGTTCATTTCTCTACCATAAACCGCCTCCAACGTCATTTTAGAGAATGTGCCAGTATGTCCAACCGGCCTCACAACCGCAGGCCACGTGTAACCACGCCAGCCTAAGACCTCCGCATCCGGCTTTTTCACCTGTGGGGTCGTCTGAGACCAGCCACCAGGACAGCTGATGAAACTGTGGGTTTGCACAATCCGAATCATTTCTGCACAATCTATCTCACGGAAGCTCATCTGCATGCTCGTCATACTCTCCAGGGTCTTGACCTGACTTTAGTTGGGTGTCGTAACCGACTTCAGTGGGCAAATGCTCACCTTTGATGGCCATTGGCAAGCTGGAGAAGTGTGCTCTTCATTGATTAATCCTGGTTTCAATTGTACCGAGCAGATGGCAGACAGCATGAATGGCGTTGTGTGGGCGAGCGATTTTCTGATGTCAACGTTGTAAACAGAGTGATCCATGGTGGCAGTGGGGTTATGGTAGGGCAGACATAAGCTACGGACAACGAACACAATTCCGTTTTAGTGATGGCAATTTGAATGCAAAGAGATATCGTGATGAGATCCTTGTGCCATCACCTCATGTTTCAGCATGATAGCTCCTGAGTGGCGCTGCTTTCTAAGGCACTGTATCTCAGTGATATAGGTGTCACTACAGACCCTAGTTCAAACCCAGGCTGTATCACAACAAGATGTGATTGGGAGTCCCATAGGGTGGTGCACAATTGGCCCTGTGTCGTCCAGGTTAGGGGAGGGTTTGGCCAGGGTAAGCTGTCATTGTAAAATAAGAATTTGTTCTTAACTGACTTGCCTTGATTAAATAAATAAAAAATGATAATGCATGGCCCCATGTCACAAGGATCTGTACACACATCCTGGAAGCTGAAAATGTCCCAGTTCTTCCATGGCCTGCATACTCACCCAGACATGTCACCAATTGAGCATGTTTGGGATCAACTTGTACGACAACATGTTCCAGCCAATATCCAGAAACTTCGCACAGCCATTGAAGAGGAGTGGTACAACATTCCATAGGCCACAATCAACAGCCTGATGAAGGAGATGTGTTGTGATGCATGAGGCAAATGGTGGTAACACCACATTATGACTGGTTTTCTGATCCACGCCCCTACCTATTTTTAAAGGTTTTGTGACCAACAGATGCATATCTGTGTTCCCAGTCATTTGCAATTCATAGATTATGGCCTAATTAATTAATTTAAATTGACTGATTTCCTTATATGAACTGTAACTCACTAAAATCTTAGAAATTGTTGCATGTTGCGTCATTTTTTTTGTTCAGTGTATATATATTTATATAAAAATTAAAATACAAAAAGTTATGGGAAGCACAAATAAAGCATCACAAATCACCCAGAAAAACAGGTACATTCCTCCACAAGTAAGTCCCCAATCAATACTTTAAATTGGCCGAACAGAACCAGAACATCAATATTAGTTTTGTTTTGTTCCAGCAATAAGGTGTATTTAAACTAAAAACATATTTACCTAGCTCTGTGGAGACTCTACTAACCGCTCTGTGGAGACCCTACCAACCCAATCCTATGAATGGGTTAGGCAACTCAGGTGTCCGTACTTCAACAGCAAAGTTGGATAAGACGTAAGTTTAGGAAGTACGGCCTTGTAAATAATAAATGTAGAGATCTACGGGCCTTTAGCGAAGTCCAGCCAACCTTATGATTCAGGATGCTTAACTACCTTAGACCGTAGGCTAACTGACAAAGAATGGGTAGTTAGCTAGCTACCCACAATGGATTTGTTACTAATGTTAGCCATCTACCTTTCATAACATTAGTTTTAGGTCATTTTGTACATGTAAAACTAGCTGGCTAGCAAGGTTAATATGATTCACATACAACTGGCTGTTAATTATGAAGTTACAAGCTTGCGTTTGCTTTGTGTAGTTATCTTGTTTTGTCTGTATTGGTTAACGGTAAGGCAGTAGCAAGGTAGTGCGCAGTGCTTCTCAAATGTACATTTCTATGCGTTCTCCACACTCTTGTGCTCACAAGAACGTACTCCAGAGAATGTCCTCGGAGAACGAGCATGAGAGTGTGGAGCACATATTGAGAAACAACCAAGGTCACGTTATAACGTCAAACAGTTTGATCATAAGACAAAAATATACAAAAATTACCCCAAGGCTACCATTTCTTGAGAAAACGAATGCACTTGCATTACATTTTTTTTAACTATAGATAACCCTTCAACCTCTCTCTGTATCTCCCAAAAACAAAAAATAAGCCACAGAAACAGCATATTCTGTTTGAACCGCTGCAGATAACAGAGTTCATTGTGGAGAAACTGGGAGATGGGAAAGTGAGAGAAGGAAAAGATGATTCTTAAAGGTAGACTCAGCGAGATGACTTTGCCTGCACAAATAGTGGGTCAATTTTCGCAACAATAAGAGTGTTAAAGCGTGAGGCTTAACTTCTCCTCTGTTTTGGTCCCGTAGCTACCATGGTGAAGTGCACATGTGAAGATACTCTATGAGACTGTGTGAGAGCGAAGACTTGCATCCCGCTCATCTCAATATCTGCGTTGCTGCTTGTTGCAATGTCATCTCGCTGGGTCTACATATCAACACCATGCCCTTTGATGGAATAGAGAAATCAGATTAATTTCTCCATGTCCTCCGTAGCCTGCATTTAGAGCAGTAGCAGGCATTGCCCTCCCTTTAATGCGCTTGAAGAGCTGGAGGGGCCACTGTAGTGTGTTTGTGGCACCTTTAAAACACTGAGTGTTAACTTTGCCCCCCCCCCACACACACACACACACACCCACCCGTCGCCCTTTCCTTGAGGTCAGACAACAGCTTAAGAGCATGTAATACATGGTTAAGTCACTCCCTCTGTGTGTCATGAAGGTTGGTAAATGAGATTGCGGTTTCCATATGTAGGCTACCCACAAAGCATTTTTTTTTCTAGCCACCCAAACACTTGATTTTTAATATCTCCTATTGGATTTGCGCGACCCTGATTCATTAACATAAACACATACTTCAAAATGAACATGCATCTGTCAGTATTAAATTGTGCATGTTGATGCTTTGTCTGGTGCACTCAAACTAGACAGGTCATGTGAAGATGATCAGGTTTTGGATGTATTATGCAACACGGTTGTTTACTGCCCATTAAAGATACATGAGAGTTTAGCTATGCCCCATCAACTTGTGACCGGTAGAACCATAGCAGAGGCTGGAAGCAATGATTTATTTAACGCTCAGTCCCCGCAATGGACATGTCGAGCCAACACACACGCAGACAGCAAAGACGCAGCCTGACTTCGTTGGGACACATCCCTCACCGCCGACACATTGGAAAAACTGCTGATGACGGCGGTTGAAACGCCTCCCTCTTCCCCTGTTCTGAAAACAGTGGAAAAACAAATACCCATTCCCTCCCCATTCCCTTGTGTTAGCATTGAAATTAGCTTTGCATACCACTAGAGCGTCTGTCCGTGGCGGGAGGTAGCAGCCTAATCCTATTACAGGACGCATAGATGAGCAGACTTCTGCCTGCACAATTCTAATCTGGCCCTGCTCCCAGCGTAAGCACTTTTTTCCCTGAGCAAACTTTAGCTCAAAGGAGAATTTAGGTTCTTGTCGACTGCATTTTCTTTCTCTCCTTCGTAGAGAAAGATCATACAAATGAGTTCAATATTTTTTTTTACTCTGCTGTTTGTCCCGTGTGCTGGTGGTTTTTTAAGTGACCTGCCATGCCAAAAGCAGGGCCAGAGGCCCTCCCTGAAAAGCTTTGTCCGCTGTATAAACTCTGTCAACAGCACTTTGATTATGAGATAACCCCCTGAATTATTTACTTCAGTAGGAGAGACTGATTAGACTAGGGTGAGATACCTGAAGCCTGATGCACAGTCCCACTGGACACGGGGGATGTCAAATGGATTACACACATATGTGACTCGTTTCAGGAAACTAGGCGTATGTCGCACTTCACAGGAGAGGCATTTGAACGTAAATATTTTAATCAAAATGCATTTTTGGGGAGGAATGCTTTCTGGAAAATGTGAACTTTCATGTGCCTTAATAACAAACTTGTATTCCATCCATAAATACAAATAAAATTGCTAAATTTTACGAAACCTAGTTGGTTTAGCCATGGATAAAGTTAGGAACCTTCCTGTAAGCCATGATTGGTTGAGATAATGAATGGGCTGGACATGCCTGGAGATGAGTTTAGATTGGTCTGCCATGTAGCATGCTTCTGTTTATAATGTGAGCTGATCAGTATGTGTTGATACTGCTTTCTACCACGCTGTTTTTGAAATATATAACGTTAGCCATCGAGAACTACAAAAGTTTCGAACTTTTCTCAACAACATTGATGCCTTATATTTAGCAGTCGGTATCGACAGATCAGTTGGAAAAAGGGATTTGCTATTTTCTGCACACGCCACGGTCAGTGTGATCCGGAGTGACTTGACACAATGCTGGCAAAACAAGATATATCTACAAACAAAACAGAGTTACTGTAAATGGTCCAGTCAGCTGTGAAGCGTTCATCCAAGTATACTGGTAAGAGTCTAGCTACATTTTCAGATATTATACGTTTCTAACTTTGTCAGAAAGTCATTTTCATTGCAAGTTAAAGTATACTGTTAGCTAGCTAGCAAACTTTAGCATGCTGGCTTGCTAGCTAACATTACATGTAAGATCTTTGTAGTAATATTATTCTAATCAGAAAGCCATTTTGCATTCTTAGTTATGGCCTAATGTTAGCTAGCTAACATTGAACCTTGTTGGTTAGCTTTAGCTAACTGCAGATTCATAGTACAGCTATGACAATGTTTCTACTGGTTGCTAGTAGGATGAGTTGGGCTATGCCGGTTCATTGTTTAGCTAGCTAGCTAGCTAGCTACATATTTAAACAAATTACACAAGTCTATGTCTAAACAAAACACTTTGCCAGATGATTACATGACTCATCAAGTTATCCAGGTATGTCTGGGGGTGATTACGGCCATCTATTGTATTTAATGAACATGTGTACATGTCTAGACAATTGTGACCCATCCACTTAGCTAGATGTGGCTAGGGGTTGGTTATAACATTCCCTTCACATGACCCATCAATTTAGACAATTGTGTCAGGTAAGTGTCATCTAATACACCTTCTGTTTTTGATATTGCTACTATGCAAGTAACAATTTTACTGTACCGTTTGCACATTCTGTATCCTGTGCATGTGACAAATCAACTTTTTAGTTTATTTGATATAGTGTGTGTTTACCAGAGACAGTAATGTCATGAACATGACCTGCACCAATGGCAGATTAGGATATAGGCCAAGGACTAGATAAAGTGAACTTCTACCTGGAGTTATTCATTATTGTAGGCTATTACTTTCAACACTTTCAGTCTTGAAATATTTGGTTGTTTACTAAACTAATCACTTTGTTTAGCAAATTGCCTCACGTGAATTCTTAAAGAGATGGTTGGGGCTAAGGCTTAAGAGGGTGTGAATGACGCTGAATGGGTGTAGACAAAGAAAGGTGCTCCAGTAGATGTACCAAAACATTCAAGGGACATTTTCTCAAAAGTGGGGTTACAAGTTTATTATTTCCCATTGTTCTTCAACTGCAGTGTTTGATATACAGTACCATTTTCTAGCTCTGAGTCTACTTTATCTTATGTAAAAAAATAAAAAAATAAAATAAAATGTTGCTTCTGAATCGAGGCGGTCAGTCACAAATTTAAAATAAAACATGGTAGAAAGTGGTGACCTATGCCTGCAGCTTGCACATTGCTTTGGCAATATTGGGAGCTCAAGGCAGCCAGTTCACCCGTGATGCAAGTCAGTATTCGACATCCATCCATGTCTGATGACGTCAGGAGATGACACAGAAACCGGTGACTAGGGGCAACAGTGAGCTCTGTTAGCTTCAAGTAGGTTTCGGTTTTGCTAGGGAGTTGTGGACGGGGATGGCGGATGCATTTGTGTCTGATTCCAAAGGTTTTAACGCCGAATCCAGCTATAGAAATGTGTTTTTGAGAAATATGTTTTAAGCCTTTCCTAAACATTAACCCTTACCTTAACCATTCGGGGTGAATGCCTAACTTTAAGATTTTGGAGTTAATCCATGAATTTAACCTTCAACACTTCGAAATTTGATGTTTGCAACAACTTCTAAATTTCATGTTTGAGTAACATGGATGAACGTCTAATTCTTATGTGCGAGCTAGTTGCACCAAGGACTAAAAGTGCCCCAGGTCTGGTGACGTGATTTGTGTGCTGTGTATTTCTTACTATTGCAATCCTTCTTTGACTTGGATTTGCACAATTAAGTGTTGAAAATGTATGCCTGCATCAGTCATCACTGTGTATCTTTCTGTAATAAGCAATGTCTATGCAACAATAAATCACTTCTGAAAAGAAATCAGTACAGACTTCAAACCTAGCACCTGAAATCCCCTTTTATCCAAATGTGGATCTCTTGTCATTATCTGGAAAAATACCTTAATAAATGACATGTCTGCACTCTGACTGTCGGCCCACCAATCGGACAAAAGCATAATTACGGCGGATTAGTTGTACAAATGTAGAGGGGAAGTTTGCTCTCTCCTACCTGCAAGAGAGAGGGAGAGAAAAGGGAGTACAGAAAACGTTACTCATCAAATGGTCACGTTTGACCTTTTGGATGTTGACCTCAGTACGTTTTAGAAAGCATAGAATCCTAATGAATAGAACATGCCGTCTGTTTCTCCTTCCCTCTGATTTGAAAATAATGTGTCACCTGTGTTAGTCTGAGACAACAGATTCCTGCCAAAAGGGCAAACACACTTTCGCAGCCTTGCATCGCTATGCAGGGTTTATCAACCAGTTCTTAAACCATCCAACCACCTCCCAGCCCTCCTAAATCCACCGGAAGTCACAGTTACAGGAAAATGTGCTCCGAGTGCCTGTCAGCCAATGGAAAATTAAAACCTTTCCGGGGACACTGCGGAGCCATGACGACTGCATTACGGCGATAACGTGGCGCCGGGCTGATGGGTGAGGCAGATTTTCCCGCCTCCCAACGTTAACGATATTTTAGGATTGCTTCTGGGGGTGGGGAGATTCTCCTCTCTCTCTCTCTTTCTCTCTCAGCAATGACACATTCAATACACATTTAGAGGGAGTGCAGGGGGGAGGTGGGGGAGAGGGGCAATGGTACATTGTGATTAAGTTGGGTTTTAGGCAAGTGGAAGCTGAATTGTGTGGCCTGTGAAGGGTGGCAGAGCTCAGTGCTTATGACATTTTCTGGGACCTGCGTTCTCCTGGAGAGGCCTGGAAAACATGACCATGGAGCACTCTCCGCGGAATGATGGGACGGGATTTCGAAGTGATGGGACGGGATTTCGCCGGCATATTCAGTAGCCGTGCTCAACCTTACAGAACGTTCAAGATGGAAGTGGACAACCTAGAACAGACTTGTTCTCTTATCTGGACAAGTAAACCACATTTCCTGCCAAGTCCAGTGGCATTATAGTTTGTGTGTAAAATTTTGCAAACTGTATTTGCCCTCCGGGGGCAGTCCATGTGACCTTGGCTGGATTCATTTGAATTCACTTGGTCTTTCATCTGATTCTAATTCACCCGACCTACCTGATTCTGTTAATTCTTAGAAGCATATTCTCACTTCTTTGGACTATTTTGCCTGCATTCTGAAAACAAGACCAAATTAAAACGGAACGGATTAGCCTTAATAAGAACCACAACTCATGCTAAATGATATATCATTTAGCACCTGGTTGTATTTTTTATAACTGTGAATATATAACAAAAGGAGATGTCCTCGCTGGAATTGGACCTTCTTTTCTATGATGAATAAACAACAATAACACAATGCTATACATTTGATGAGAGCCCTATTGAATGATCGTTTCTATGACTTCAGGGTAATTGAATGTGGGCTCATGAACCTTTATGCAAGTCTAAAATAAACACTCACTTTATTGTATTGTGCTTTTAAATCATATTTCTAAAAATACAGCACTGAAGAAACAGAAGGAGGATTTTGGTTCTCATACTAGACCAGTCAATCCAGTTAACATAAAGATGTATCAAATCTTTAGTGCCAAAGTCTCGAATAAGGGGTGCAGATAAAGTGGTGTGTGTGTGTGTGTCTGTCTGTGTGTGTGTGCGCACAATGCATATGTGTGGGGGGAAATGGCTTCCTGTAGACAGTTTACCGTCTGCGGAGACCTGCACGCACCAAGCTAATTCACTTTGAGTATGCAGATGGATCGGAGCACCCGCTAAATACTCAATAGACTGATAAATAGCATTTGCAATGCTCTTGGCACACTATCATGGCTGCAAGAGCTCTGCATTGGTCAGAAAGTGGTATTCTCTGGTTGACTCTTCTACTGAAGCCTAATGCTTTGCTATATAAGCCCCCAAACTAAAGTCATCTCTCTGCTTTGATAGAGATATGATCCCATAAAATAAAGAGTAATGACTAAAAGGTTAAAAGTAATATCCTTTCAGAGCTGCCATTTGTTTCTTAATACCTCTGAAACTCTGAACATTATTGATCTCTGGTGCTGCATGACTTTGCAAAGTAATTACTAGGTTATATGATGGGATTTTGTTCCTCAATGGATACTTTCATTACTACAATATAACCTTCTCCCCAAAGAAATACATATTGTATTCCATACAGCATGTTTTTTTGTGTGCAAGAGAGATTAAGTAATGTCCAATTTATATTTGCAATTTATAATATAGAGGTTTGGAAAATAAAATAATTTCCCCCGTCAAAATCCCCCCTGTAATATTTCTTCACATGAAATTTGGTCCCTCCATATCTGACGTGCGGCATCTCATACGCAGGAAAGCAAACCTCTATATACATAAAGATAATAAAGCCTCTTTTTTTTTCGCTGTTTTTGACTTGAAAGTGAGGGGAGAGGAGGAGAGAGAGGCATATACATGACTGGTCTTGGAGGGAAGAGAGTGTTCTGATTATTGTGCTCCATGCTGTTGCGCATGGCTCTTCTTCCCAATAGCCCGGAGCGGCCTGCTTCGACTCGGGCTGCCAACCAACCAAAGGTGGAAATCAGTATTCCTCTGAGGCTTTCCCGCCTTTCTTCCCCTCCAACTGTGATGTCGTCCACACAGGAAACTTATTTGGTTATGTGATTTTTTTTCCTTCAAGTATAGGAGTAAGATGATGCTCTATCCAATGCTCAAACCAATTGAATCCAAATACATATTCATTATCCTATAGTATCAGTGTTGCAAGTTTATAGTTACCATAGCAACCCCTGTCAAAAAGGGGATGCAGGTGAAATGGGAGCGAAAGAAAATATGGTGTTATAGTGAACAGAATTGTAAAACGTTCTGTTTTGGTCGGACTTGGGCCCAGCTGCTGATAGCGAGATAATATGGGCAGCAAGCTTGACCAGACCCATGCAGATGCCCAAAGCACAGCCACTAATTACTGTACTGCATATTCTCAGGAAACATACATTTTGTGTAGGGGAAGGTTCCATTGTTGGGAGGCTTGAACTCACAATTCACAATTATGCATGAGGCTCCCCCGAAAAGCATTCAACAGCAGGAAGGCTGAAAACAGCATAAAACAGTCCTAAAATAACCAGTATCAGGTTGATAATTGTAATAGTTGTTAGCGTGAGGACAAAATATATCCAGGTCAACATTTTCAGGCCTAATAAACTTCACAGGCCTCCTGATACCTCAGGTATAAGTTCTAGCCCATATTCATCATTCTCTGTATAGGTTACATAAACACCTGTGATATTAAAATCTCTGTTGTATAGCCCAGTCAAGGCACATACAGTCAGGTCCAAAATTATTGGCACCCTTGATAAAGATGAGCAAAAAATACTGTATAAAATAAATAATTAAAATACTGAGCTATATTGTATGCAAAAAAAGGGAAGAATGATTTTATGATATACTAATATAATTGCTAAAGAGAAATAGATAGAGGTCAAAATGATTGGCAATAATATTCTAGCACCCTCCCCTTATGAGGATAATGACACAGCCTTTTTCTAAAATGCTTTATGAGATTGGAGAACACATTGGGAGGGATCTTAGACCATTTACCATCCATAATCTGTTCAGATCCTTGATATCCTTTGTCTGCTCCTATCGACTGCCCTCTTCAAGTCAAACCACAGGTTTTCAATGGGGTTCAAGTCCGGAGACTGACCACTGACCATTGCAAAATGTCTTTGTTGATTTTGAATAGTGCTTGGGGTTATTATCTTGATGGAAGATCCACTTGTGGCCAAGTGTCAGCCTCCTTGCAGAAGCAACCAGGTTTGTGGATAAAATGTCCTGGTACTTGGTAAAGTTCATGATTCCGTTGACCTTAACACATAATATCAAAAATCTAATTATTTGTCACATGTGCCGAATACAACAGTGAAATGCTTACCTAAAAGGCATGAACCAACAATGCAGTTTTAAGAAAAAAATAAGTGTTAAAGTATTTACTATAAAAAATATAAACTGAGGTAAACAATAAAGAAATAAAAATGAAAAAATAAGAAAATAGAAAAATAAGAAATAATTACAGAGCAACAACAAAATAAGGTTAGTCAAGATAATTGAGGCAAATATGTACATGTAGGTAAAGTGACTATGCATAGATAATAAACAGAGAGGAGCAGCAGTTTAAAAATAAAGGGGGTTCAATGCAAATTGTCCGGGTGTTCCGGAGTGTTATGGCTTGGGGGTAGAACAAGGGCCCCAGGACCAGTGGAAGAAAAATAGATGCATAACATCAAAGATCCACCACCATATTTCACTGTAGGTATGAGGTACGTTTCTGCATATGCTTCTGTTTTTCAATGCCAAACCCATGACTGGTGTGCGTGGCCAAAAAGCTCTATTTTCATGCAATCTGGGGGGGGGGGGGGGGGGGGGGGCACTGAAAATTAGCTGTTATTGGCAGAGATGTTTAGAACTCTCTTTCTTATTGGTCTATTAACTTTACCGCTTGGTGATGCAACCATGGAAAACCAAAACTCCATCCCATCAAAACAGGCTGAAATTTCAGGCAGTCTTTTCAAACTGCTCTTACACTAAAAGGGCCTTATCATAATTTTCCAAATTTCACAGTACTTATTATTATAACCTCATACTGGGAAATATATATATATATAAAACCTAGAAAAAGAATCACATTTTTGACTGCTGTTGACCTTTAAAGAAATTAATCTGCGCTTGCAATATAGGTCAGGATTTGTATTATTTATTTTATACAGTCGTTTATGCTCATCTTTATCATGGGTGCCAATAATTATGGACCTGACTGTATACACTGAGTATAGTAAACATTAGGAACGCCTTCCCACCGTTTTGCCCTCAATTTGTCAGGGCATGGACTCTACAAGGTGTAAAAAGCTTTTCACATGGATGCTGGCCCATGTTGACTCCATTGCTTCCCACAGTTGTGTCAAGTTGGCTGGATGTCCTTTGGGTGGTGGACCGTTCTTGGTACACACAGGAAACTGTTGAGCGTGAAAAACCCAGCAGCATTGCAGTTCTTGACACAAATCAGTGCACATTCACACTGTAACACATGCCTATGAAGATTAGGCTGCATCTTTTCAGAGGATTCCAATTTTCTGCCTAAAAACTTTGTTCTCTGCTGGCTAATCATCATAGGTCAATGTTTTCTCTCCACATAATTAGAATGGAGAACACAATTACAAATCCTCCAGTCAACGTGATTACCTTCTGTCACTCCCGGCACCTTGTTCCCTAATTTAATGTATTGCTCAATGATCACTCCACAGTCATAAAGGCAAGAGGCTCACTATCCCCACTTGAAGTCCATTTCCTAACCATCAGCCATCGGCTTGTACTGTCTGATAAATGCCAGCTCTGGGAGGCACTCTGTGTTTTGAAGCTATTACTGCACCTCCTGACCCACTCTCAGACACTAGTGATTAATGCCCAGGCCCTTCCCTCTGGGCACACTGGTAGAATCAACATTGTTTCCACATTTCATTGCAATTACATTGAACCAATGTGGAATAGACATTGAATTGACGTCGGTGACCAGTGGGTTTGCTGTTCACCCCCATGTAATGTACGATACATGATTAACAAGCCTCTGTCATCGCCAATGAGAGCAATAAATGGCTGCCTGAACTACAGTTTGGATACTGACGAGTTCTGTATATGCAATGTTATGTAAGTACTGGTGTTTAATTACACTGATGGTTGCTCGCAGTCTTGTACTAGCTGATTTGGCTTTCCTCTTAAACCTACACCTGCTCTATTGGATTCTCAGGAGATGAATTTGACATTCAGTTGTAGGTGTTTGTTGGCATCCAATATCAATTAAGGATTGAAGAAAAGTAGGCTGGGCTGCTATGAAGAGAAGATGGGCTGCTATGAAGTGAATCCATTCTATCAACCATGTAGCTTAACTAAAATATCCAGATGCTGATGTGAAATGGAATAACAATAATGAAAGATAACAGTTCATAACAAGCGTGAATATCATGATAAAAAAATTATGTGTTAGTTTTTAAACCTATACCATACCACCTGCATAATTACCTACACAATTCTACAGACAGCAGTGGCTTGTATAATTGAAAAGGTGTATGAATAATCTCTTGTAATATGTAAATGGCACACCAGGGAAACACCCTGCGGTCAATTAGACTGTAAAAAGCAGAAGCCAGAGCCTGATGTAATGAAGAGATATAGGCTTGTATGGAATGACTTTCAATCAGCAGTATTCAGAACAAAAGCGACACGCCTCGTCAGCAAGTACAAGGGTTGGTAATATGTGGAGGTTAATTTCATGCGAGGAAAGGAGAGGAAATCAAAATTTCATCCACAAATGGACACCCTTTTAAAGACTCCCGGCAGGAACAGTGTTTTTACATGCTGTGACATTTGTGCTGTCTATTCTGATAATTTTTTGGGGGGACTTGCTGCTCATTGTCAGTTCTGTCAGGATATTGGTGGCAGGTGTTGAATGTCATGTCAGCGAGAAAAGTGGATTACATTTGGTCAACAGAAGTAGGTTAGATATTGGCATGCAGCTGCCCAAGCATAGTCCCCAAAAGATCAACAAACACTATTATTTGTATTTTGCTGCCTTGGTGCATAGCATAGTTCAACTGGTGTTTTGCATAATGACCTTCATGTTCAATGTAATCAGGTTACTGTACAGTGAAAAACAGTCTACAATAATACATTAACTGGTTTTAAAATGGTGCAAGTAACTTGTTATATTTTTCCTTTAAGGGGCAATCTGCCTTTGGAACATACATTTTTGACTTTTAGATTAATGTTATTGATGCTGTAAGAATATAACTTATAAATGCCTCATAAGTTTAGTTCTACTGTCATATCCCCAACAGAACCCCAAAAATAAGCTTGTTTTACTCCATTGTTTGTAAACAATGGAATTGAAAACAAACACTGTATACCCTCAAAACAAGGTCAACACCCTCACTGTCTATGAACTTCAGAGTGGTTACATTTCTCCTGCCCCAAACCACAGCTGTTTACCAAAACAGTGGGGGGAGGGTAAATATTATGTTTGAGTTGCTGATTTCCCCTTTAAGTGGTCCATGAAAACTAAGAAGTGTTTTTCTACTACTACAAGATGCTGCCTGCAGGTTACCCAACTACTCACACAATTCATCAATGCTTACTTTGCTGAATTAGATGACACATCTGATAAATTTGTCTCAGAATATCAACCATCAGTGAACATGCCAACAGTAAAACCCCTATCCTCACCACCTCCACCTATTCTTCATCCCGCTGTCTTTCTCTCTTTAGTAGCACTCTTTGGTCATATCCTTCATGTGTCTGGCAAGGATTACTGGGCTTGCGGGAGATCTTTGGAGAATGGTTAATTTTGTGACTCAAACCTCTCACTAGATAAACGGCTCAAGCTGCTCTACACTGAATCTGAGAGCTTTCCACATTGCACATTCCGAGCCTACGCTGAAAGCCTGTTATTAATGAAAAGGTCAAAGCAGGTGGGTGGTTTGATAGTGGCTGGCAGGTACTGCCAATTCTCTCTCTTTACCGCCACGCTGCAGAGTAAAGTGAGAAACGAACGACTGAGCGACTGGGGGTATTACTTAAGAAGCTCACTTAATTCACAAATGATTTTCTGTTGCAGCCACCTTCAAATTGTAATTCAAAACATGCCAGCCAGCTTTTGTCCAACTCCTTCTAACTGCAGTCATAACTCATCTTCTTACCTCATCTTTTGTCCTTCTTTGGTGTTTGCAGATAGATTGAGATATCAACATCCCTCAAATGTCTCAAACTCCCGACACAGACAAATTCATTCATTTGCGTATTTGAATCTATTATCCATCCGAATTAAGGTCAGTTGTAAGGCTACTAATTGGTTCCTGGATTTGAGGGTCAGACTATTCTCTGTGGCACTAATGGAAATGAATGGGCAGATCTCTGGTTGTCTAATTTGGCAATAGAGGAAAAAGACAAGACAATGATATCCCCAGCCCTTTATTTGCTCCAATATTTGAACTAGCAATTATACCACAGAAATATAGGACAAGGACCTCCGCAAGTCATTTTGTTGTAGGGGTTATTATAAGTGGTCCTTTATCTTTTTCAAATTTGTTTCAAACGACTGAGTCCATTTGTATCACTACAATATAAGTGAAGGACATTTGCCTAAGACTTAACCAAAAAATGTTGATATTTATTTTATGACTGTTTGTAACTGCTATATAGACCAAAATATCCAGTTCTGTTGATGCAATGCTAACACATTGAGTGGTGATTATAGAATTTTGGGTAATAATTAATTGTCATGCAAATAGCAAGGTTATTGTCATAAATGTCATTTTTGTTAAAATGTTTTAAGCTTGTAATGTATCATAATGCATCTTTTAAAATTAGCTTTGACATACCCACTGAATATAACACAGTTTGTTGACACCACTGTTCTCAAAAACAAATGTTTTTGACCGCTTTTGATATTTTAGAAATTAAGCTTCACCTCCTGAAGTGTCGTTCTGCTCATAAAATGATTACCAACGTTAACTACTTAATGTAAAAATGTTAAACTGCTTGAGTAAACTATATCTACTTGAAAATAACGTTGAGACAATTATGCATTAAAGACAATTATGACTATCCATAATTGTCTGTTACACGATTATACTATTATTGTGCCAGACCTAACGTTGAGGATAAATGAATAAGCAGTTTAGTTACAGGGTTTGGCGCAATAATTTAATCAGGACCATGTGTCTTGATAGCAAGCATTGATTTTTATTTGGATTTCATGTATTCACGTTCTATAGGATTGAGGTCAGGGCTTTGTGATGGCCACTCTGATACCTTGACTTTGTTGTCCTTAAGCCATTTTGCCACAACTTTGGAAGTATGCTTGGGGTCATTGTCCATTTGGAAGACCCATTTGCGACCAAGCTTTAACTTCCTGACTGATGTCTTGAGATGTTGCTTCAATATATCCACATCATTTTTCTACTTCATGATGCCATCTATTTTGTGAAGTGCACCAGTCCCTCCTGCAGCAAAGCACCCCCACAGCCTGATGCTGCCATCCCTGTGCTTCACGGTTGGGATGGTGTTCTTCGGCTTGCAAGCCTCCCCCTTTTTCCTCCAAACATAGCGATGGTCATTATGGCCAAACAGTTCAATTTTTTTTTCATCAGACCAAAAAGTATGATCTTTGTCCCCATGCGCAGTTGCAAACCGTAGTCTGGCTTTTTTTATGGCAGTTTTGGAGCAGTGGCTTCTTCCTTGCTGAGCGGCCTTTCAGGTTATGTCGATATATGACTTTTTTTTTACTGTGGATATAGACACTTTTGTACCTGTTTCCTCCAGCATCTTCACAAGGTCCTTTGCTGTTGTTCTGGGATTGATTTGCACTTTTCACACCAAAGCACGTTCATCTCTAGGAGACAGAACACGTCTCCTTCCTGAGCGGTATGATTGCTGCGTGGTCCCATGGTGTTTATACTTGCGTACTATTGTTTGTACAGATGAACGTGGTACCTTCAGGAAATTGCTCCCAAGGATGAACCAAACTTGTGGAGGTCTACAATTTTTTTCTGAGGTCTTGACTGATTACTTTTGACTTTCCCATAATGTCAAATAGAGGCACTGAATTTGAAGGTAGGCCTTGAAATACGTCCACGGGTACACCTCAAATTGACTCAAATGATGTCAATTAGCCTATCAGAAGCTTCTAAAGCATTGACATCATTTTCTGGATTTTTCCAAACTGTTTAAAGTCAACTTCGTGTATGTAAACTTCTGACCCACTGGAATTGTGATACAGTGAATTATAATTGAAATAATCTGTCTGTAAACAATTGTTGGAACAATTACTTGTGTCATGCACAAAGTAGATGTCCTAAACGACTTGCCAGAACTATAGTTTGTTAACAGTAAATTTGTGGAGTGGTTGAAAAACGAGTTTTAATAACTCCAACCTAACTGTATGTAAACTTCCGACTTCAACTGTATATAAATATTTGATCTGCGCAAGCATGAGTGAAGTGCAGTGGGCTCTCCTCAAAGAGAGAAGTTTATCCGGCTCAGTAAAGCCTTAAACATATATTGTCCACAATGCAGAAATGGGCTACTTCTATGTGAATTAATGAGGAGGTGGAACACACCTCAATTCAAACTGTTAGAAAATACATATTTTTATGAAAATATTTAGAAATGTACAAGTTGAAACATAGCCTATAGATAATTAGCAGGCAGTGTGTGTTAACTGCCCTGTTGCGTAATAATCACATTTTGGAACAGTGAGTGCATTCTGACATCACGTGCATAAAACAACTCACGCTGGGGGCGACTGTTAGAGATCTTTGGAACTCAAGTGTGAAAAGGTTAAAGATTGCAGTACACCAGCGGAACCTATCCAACTTGAAGGAGTTGGAGCAGTTTTGCCTTGAAGAATGGGCAGAAATCCCAGTGGCTAGATACCCCAAGAGACTTGCAGCTGTAATTACTGCGAAAGGTGGCTCTACAAAGTATTGACTTTGGGGGGGTGAATAGTTATGCACGCTCAAGTCTTATTTTTTGTTTGTTTCACAATAAAAAATATGTTGCATCTTCAAAGTGGTAAATATGTTGTGTAATTCAAATGATACAAACCCCCCCAAAATACATTTTAATTCCAGGTTGTAAGGCGACAAAATAGGAAAAATGCCAAGGGGGTTGAATAATTTCGCAAGCCACTGTAGAACACTGAACTTTCGGTAGTCTAAACTGTGGCAATTAATGGAGGTGTTTTCAGTCTGAGTATCTCCTCTGGCACTAGAATCCTGCATTAGCCAACAACAATAAAACTGTCGGTGGTCCTTGAGTTAAGAGAGAACTTGGGTAAATACAAAGGGGGAAATTCACATGACATGTGGACTGACGATTTTCAAAAAATATTCACAGTGGGCTTTTGGTTTCTCTCCCTCTAAAAACATAAATAAATAATTATAAATTACAAACTGGCTTTATTAACACATTTGTAAGAATGCCTCACCCCATGTTTAAGAATGGCCTTTTCCCATTTATTCAGATTACAACTGCTCACTTTCTTTTTTTTTTTTTTACGAAATCATCTCCATAATGTAGTACATTTTTAAACAAGCCATAAAAGTTTGTTGCAATTTCAGTTTAATCCACCAGAAAAGACAGAAGTTAGGAACAGCCTGCAAGATGTACTGCAGTATGACGCAACTTTTAAAGGAAGAACCACTGACAGAAAACATTATCTACTATTTCTATTGGGCACCACATTATCTGAAACACAACTAAAACAAACAGCAAATTCATCCAAAAAAGCATGTAGCGTCACATGCTTGATGTAGTCATTGCATGCTAGGAATATGGGACCAAGTGCTAAACTTTTGAATAATTTAATACACATACAGTGGTTTCGGAAAGTATTCAGACCCCTTGGATTTTTCCACATTTTGTTACGTTACAGCCTATTCTAAAACGGATGACATTTTTTCTCCCCTCATCAATCTACATACAATGCCCCATAATGAAGAAAGCAAAAATAATGAGAAAGCAAAAACAGGTTTGTAGAAAATGTTGCACATTTTTTTACAAATAATTTCTCAGACCCTTTACTCATTACTTTATTGAAGCACCTTTGGCAGCGATTAGAGGCTCAAGTCTTCTTGGGTATGACGCTACAAGCTTGACACACCTGTATTTGGGGAGTTTTACCCATTCTTCTCTTCATATCCTCTCAAGCTCTGTCAGATTGTATGGGGAGCATTGCAGCACAGCTATTTTTAGGTTTCTCCAGAGATATTTGATCTGGTTCAAGTCTAGACTCTGGCTGGGCCACTCAAGGACATTCAGAGACTTGTCCCGAAGCCACCCTGCATTGTCTTGGTTGTGTGCTTAGGGTACTTGTCCTGTTGGAAGGTGAACTTTCGCCCCAGTCTGAGGTCCTGAGCACTGGAGCAGGTTTTCATCAATGATCTGTTTGTACTTTGCTCCGTTCATCTTTCCCTCAATCCTAACTAGTCTCCCAGTCCCTGCTGCTGAAAAACATCCCCACAACATGATGCTGCCACCACCATGCTCCACCGTAGTGATGGTGCAAGGTTTCCTCCAGATGTGACGCTTGGCTTTCAGGCCGAAGAGTTGAATTTTGGTCTCATCATACCAGAGATTCTTGTTTCCCATGGTCTGAGAGTACTTTAGGTGCCTTTTGGACAACTCCAAGCGGGCTGTCATATGCGTTTTACTTTTACTGAGGAATGGCTTCCGTCTGGCCACTCTACCATAAAGGCCTGATTGGTGGAGTGCTGCAGATATGGTTGTCCTTCTGGAAGGAAGATTCTCCCATCTCCACAGAGGAACTCTGGAGCTCTGTCAGAGTTCTTGGTCACCTCCCTGATCAAAGCCCTTCTCCCCCGATTTCTCAGTTCGGCCAGGCAGCCAGCTCTAGGAAGAGTCTTGGTGTTTTCAAACTTCTTCCATTTTAGAGTGATGGGGACTTTCAATGTTGCAGAAATGTTTTGGTACCCTTCCCCATATCTGTGCCTTAACACAATCCTGTCTCGGATATCTACGGACAATTCCTTCGACCTCGTGGTTTGGTTTTTGCTCTGACATGCATTGTCAACTGTGGGACATTATATACACTCGTGTGTGCCTTTCCAAATCATGTCCAATCAATTGAATATATCACAGGTGGGCTCCAATCAAGTTGTAGAAACATCTGAAGGATGATCAATGGAAACAGGATGCATCTGAGCTCAATTTCGAGTCTCATAGCAAAGGGTCTGAATACTTATGTAAATAAGGCATTTCTGTAGTTTTTTTGTAATACATTTGAAAAAAATTCTAAGAACCTATTTTTGCTTTGTCATTGCTGTCTTGTGTGTACAGTACATTGATGAGGCAAACAAATTGTTTAATCAATTTTAGAAAAAGGCAGTAAGGTAACAAAATGTGAAAAAAAGGAAGGGGGGCTGTGTATTTTCCGAATGCATTTCCGAATGAAGGGAACTGGAATTTGTTCCAAGACTTTCGATCCCCTAAAATGGGGGGTCTATGTGCAAAAGTCCTGTAATTTCTAAACGGTTCCCTAGATATGGATATAAATACCCTCAAATTAAAGCTGTCAGTCTGCACTTGAACCTTGTAGTCAATGTAGCATTTCAAATCTACAGTGCTGTAGTACAGAGCCAAAACAACAAAAAATATGTCACTGTTACAATAATTATGTAGGGCACTGTAGTTTACCTAACAAACAAAAAATGTCATAGACTACAAATTGCGCTGGAGTAAAACATTAACAGAATGTGTAATTTTAATTTTGCCTTTTAAAACCTGTTGCAACTCTAGGGGCAGTATTTTCATTTTTGGAAAAAAAACGTTCCCGTTTTAAACAGGATATTTTGTCAGGACAAGATGCTAGAATATGCATATAATTGACAGCTTTGGATAGAAAACCCTCTAACGTTTCCAAAACTGTAAAGATATTGTCTGTGAGTATAACAGAACTGATGTTGCAGGCGAAAGCCTGAGAAAAATCCAATCCAGAAGTGCCCCATATTTTGAAAGCGCTGCGTTCCAATGAGTCCCTATTGAGCTGTGAATGTCCTATCAACGAGCTTACGTTTTCTACGTATTCCCCAAGGTGTCTACAGCATTGTGACGTAGTTTTACGCATTTATGTTGAAGGATAGCCGTAGGCGGCAACATTGCGTAAGTGGTCACATGATGGCTCCCAGGGTAGCCATTACTCCAATCGGTCCTACTGAAAGACGAATTGTCCTGACGGATATATTATCGAATAGATATTAGAAAAACACCTTGAGGACTGATTATAAACAACGTTTGCCATGTTTCTGTCGATATTATGGCGCTAATTTGGAATATTTTTCGCCGTTTTCGTGACTGCAATTTCTGGGCGATTTCTCAGCCAAACGTGAAGAACAAACGGAGCTATTTCGCCTACAAAAATAATATTTTGGGAAAAAATGAACTTTGGCTATCTACCTGGGAGTCTCGTGAGTGAAAACATCCGATGCTCATCAAAGGTAAAGTTACCTGCTGCTAGCTGGACAAAATGCTATGCTAGGCTATCGATAAACGTACACAAATGCTTGTCTAGCTTTGGCTGTAAAGCATATTTTGAAAATCTGAGATGACAGGGTGATTAACCTCTAGCGTCGAGCAATCCCGTATCCGGGAGCGTAATCATAGCCTCAAGCTCATTACCATAACGCAACGTTTCCTATTCATGAAAATCGCAAATGAAATTAAATAAATATATTGAAACACAAGCTTAGCCTTTTGTTAACAACACTGTCATCTCAGATTTTCAAAATATGCTTTAACCAAAGCTACACAAGCATTTGTGTAAGAGTATTGATAGCCTAGCATAGCATTAAGCCTAGCATTCAGCAGGCAACATTTTCACAAAAACAAGAAAAGCATTCAAATAAAATAATTTACCTTTGAAGAACTTTGGATGTTTTCAATGACGAGACTCTCAGTTAGATAGCAAATGTTCATTTTTTCCAAAAAGATAATTTGTTTAAGAGAAATAGCTCCGTTTTGTTCATCACGTTTGGCTAAGAAAAAAAAACGAAAATGCAGTCACTTACAACGCCAAACTTTTTTCCAAATTAGCTCCATAATATCGACAGAAACATGGCAAACGTTGTTTAGAATCAATCCTCAAGGTGTTTTTCACATATCTATTCGATAATCTATCAGTGGTGGCAGCTGGCTTCTCATCAGAAGAAAACTGAAAAATACTGCAGCTGGAGATTACGCAATAATTGCGACGGAGGACACCAAGCGACCACCTGGTAAATGTAGTCTGTTATGGTCAATCTTCCAATGATATGCCTACAAATACGTCACAATGCTGCAGACACCTTGGGGAAAACGTGGAAAAGGTAAGCTGACTCCTAGCTCCTCCACAGCCATATAAGGAGTCATTGCCATGAGGCGGTTTCAAAAAATGCGGCACTTCCTGATTGTATTTTTATCTGTTTTTTTTCTGTAACATCAGTTCTGTGGCACTCACAGACAATATCTTTGCAGTTTTGGAAACGTCAGAGTGTTTTCTTTCCAAAGCTGACAATTATATGCATAGTCGAGCATCTTTTCGTGACAAAACGGGAACGTTTTTCATCCAAAAATTAAAAGAGCGCCCTCTATATCGAAGAAGTTAACAAAAGGCTAAGCTGTGTCTGAATATATTTCATTTGTGATTTTCATGAATAGGAATATTTTCTAGGGATATTTATGTCCATTGCCTTATGCTAATTAGTTTCAGGCGATTATTACGCTCCCGCATGCGGGTGTGGGAGTCACAAGAAGTTTAAACACAAGTGAAAATTTGACACGTCTGATGTCAAAAAAGGAAAAGATTCTTGCCTCCTCTTTTCTTTCTGCTAAAAAAGTAGATGTGTAGTTACATCACTACATGGCAAATAAATGACTGAAAACACTACCAAGATTTGAATTTACCGCCAAGCCACATCAAAATATAATTAAATTAGTCTTTGAAATACAGGTAGTTCACTACTCCCCAACACTGTGGACTTCCTGTATTTATCTATATTTTACCTTTATTTAACTAGGCAAGTCAGTTAAGAACAAATTCTTATTTTCAATGACAGCCTAGGAACAGTGGGTTAACTGCCTGTTCAGGGGCAGAACGACAGATTTGTACCTTGTCAGCTCGGGGGTTTGAACTTGCAACCTTCCGGTTACTAGTCCAATTCACTAACCACTAGGTTACCCTGCCGCCCCATTGGCACAACATCTTCCAACTTCTTGTTTCTTGGGACATTTATCTTCATTTGCGTCTGTCCTCTTTCCTTTCTTCATTCCTTCCTCCAACATTTCCTGCATCATCCTCCTTCACGCCTTGGTTTGTATGTGCAGTACCAGTCAAACGTTTGTACACACCCACTCATTCCAGGGTCTTTCTTTATTTTTACTATTGTCTACATTGTAGAATAATAGTGAACACATGAAATCTATGAAATAACACATTTGTAGTAATGAAAAAAGTGTTAAACAAATCAAAATATATTTTATATTTGAGATTCTTCAAAGTAGCCACACTTTGCCTTGATGACAGCTTTGCACACTCTTGTAATTCTCTCAATCAGCTTCATTGGGTAGTCACCTGGAATGCATTTCAATTAACAGGTGTGCCTTGTTAAAAGTGAATTTGTGGAATTTCTTTCCTTCTTATTGCGTTTAAGCCAATCTGTTGTGTTGTGACAAGGTAGTGGTGGTATACAGAAGATCGCCCTATTTGGCAAAAGACCAGAGAAAGAGAAACGACAGTCCATCATTACTATAAGACATGAAGGTCAGTCAATCCGGAAAATATCAAGAACGGAGGATCTCCACATGTGTAGTTCCCACCGTGAAGCATGGAGGAGGAGGTGTGATGGTGTGAGGGTGCTTTGCTGGTGAAACTGTCTGTAATTTATGTAGAATTCAAGACACACTTAACCAGCATGGCTACCACAGCATTCTGTAGCGATATTCCATCCCATCTGGTTTGCGCTTAGTGGGACTATTATTTGTTTTCAACAGGACAATGACCCAAAACACACCTCCAGGCTGTGTAAGGGCTATTTGACCAAGAAGGAGAGTGATGGATTGCTGCATCAGATGACCTGGGCTCCACAATCACCCGACTTCAACCAAATTTAGATGGTTCGGGATGAGTTGGACCATAGAGTGAAGGAAAAGCAGCCAACAAGTGCTCAGCATACTTGGGAACTCCTTCAAGACTGTTGGAAAAGCATTCCAGTTGAAGCTGGTTGAGAGAATGTCAAGCGTGTGCAAAGCTGTCATCAAGGCAAAGGGTGGCTACTTTGAATAATCTAAAATCTAAAATATATTTTGATTTGTTTAACACTTTCTTGGTTACTCCATGATTCCATATGTGTTATTTCATAGTTTTGGTGTCTTCACTATTATTCTACAATGTAGAAAATATTAAAAATAAAGAACTTGGGCACAAACTTTTGACTGGTACTGTATGCTCCGGGTCAAACCCGTTAATTGGTCTCCAAAATATTTCCATCTGAAAAGTCAAATGGGCAAGATGTCTTTATTTGAAGAGCTTTTTGGTTGTGTTAGGCACTGAGTCATTCTAAGAGGCCCTCTTTGATCTCAAGGGGTTCAGCTAATGGATATTGAAAGCATGACACAGTTGTTGACAGCATGATGCCAGGTTCTTAGTTATTAGTGTCAAGGTTTAGTCACAAGGCACCCAGGGAATACCTGGTTCTCTCAAAAATCGATTTTGAAATATACAAACTAGTGTATTCAAAATATTTTTCATTTTAAGCCATAGGCCTATGCTGAAATAAAACTGTCCAAAACATATCTTGTAAAAGCACTGTGTCTTCCTGAAATGATTGGCAAACAGATCTGCTCTCTCTATGCCAGTACATTAGTAATCATATTAGGGATGCAGATTATATCTCAGCATGAATGAATAAAATGTTCATGACATTGTAATCTGTTACACAAACTTTGAAGTAAACGCACCCTCCCCTTCTGCAATTTAAATACTTAAATTATGTAATTGGGTCAAGTTGAAAATAATACGGAATTCTCATTTCACAAAGACCCGCTGAAGCTGAGTTTGTATTCATTTATTTGTGATTACTCCACATTTGCCACATATGTTTCTGCTTCGTGAAGACTATTAGCAACAGCCTGCAACTCTCAGAATCCCTTAAATCACGTGTTCTAGTTGTGAAGGTGTTCCACTCAGGGAAAGCATTCCACAAAGCTTGCTAGGGGCAGGTAGGCTACTGAGGAACAGATAAGCCTTGTCATTTTGCAGCGCAGAACCGCTCTCAGGAATTTTCTGCCACAGACTGGCCAAACTGTACACGGCCCGTTTGCGCCTTAAATGTAGTTGTACAGTGCACTTTCATGGATGACGGCATGAGCACGGGAAATGGCCTCGAGACTACATGTACCTCATGCAATCTCGTAATTGAGACAAAAAGGGAACCAAGTTGAAGGTGCTGGGTTTATTAAATCGTAAATCACGCTTGGACAGTATAGCAATGATGGATGTGTCACACTGGCCGAAAGTCAGGCATGTTGATTTGAGTTACCTTGTGTTGGAAACCCTACTGTTTGCATTGCGTTGGCTGTATACGCCCACATCCCTCATTTATCTAATATCCATATCCATCTCCAACTCTGGTACTAAGATTGTGCCTGCTAACACATTGGACCCCATCTATGGCCACTGAATCACACTTGAACTGAGTGATATATTGTACCAGAGCCCTTACCCTCCACTGCATGTAATATTTATGTCCTCACATAAAATATGTTTGGTGGCTCTTTCAAGTTCAGTCAACCAACAGTTTATAATGCACTATGACACGTTTTACAATGCACTTTACCCTCTCTGTGCAATGTATTATGAATGCATTTATAGATTTAAAGCTTTTATAAAGAAAAACAAATGTGGCCATGAGCTATAATTAATTGTGTTATAGCAAAGTTGTATACAGTTTTATAATGCACTAGGCATCATATCTATACTGTTGTTTTCAACAAAGTGCTTCCAGATTATCAGCAGCTCATTTAGTGTAATTCAGTTCCTGCTTAGGGACTGAGGCTATGAGACAAGCATGTTAGAGGAGAGAGAGCTGGACACAACAGCAGTACAGAGAAGGCTGTGCCAAGTACAGCCAGACATACCATTTGTATTCAAGATTTACAACCACACGCTCTTGTAAAAAGCGATATGTGGATATTAGAAACATTTATTTTCCATTATCTTTAAACAAATACTCCAATACCTTTATGTTGAACGTTGAGTTTATAGATAACCTCTCTTGGACATGTGTAGGTATAGTTGATTGCAATTGGTTGGAACCGGAGAAAAATGTTTTTTTTTTAATGTCCTGCATATGCTTGAGCAGTTAGTTCCTAACTATCCATATTCATTCATAATCCTTGAACCCAACTGTATGCATCAATTGTTTGCCGTTATTCAATAGCATTGAGCAGCCTAATTGAGCTGTGTTATCTAAATTTGCATCAATAAGGGAGTATCATATACGCACAATACTCATTAATCTTTAACCCCCTTTGGAAGTTTCCACCTACGTTTGACTGCAGGTATCAATGAGGGGAATGAACAATTGAAATAGGCTAAGGAAGCTAACCGCCACAGCTGTCAATCTACATTAGCAGTTTTCATTTGAACCATATGAATGGTCCTCTGGCAGACAGTTTCACTTTAAGCTGCCAAGTAAACATGTTAACAAAATAATTCACGGTTAATTGTCATGCAAGGTGCCACTTTGGTGCTGTTGCTAGGAGTGGAGGCAGCTGGAGTTGGAGGATTGCTGGCGCACTCAAGGTGCACTACACACCCCATTGCCTAGGGAGAGTCTGACATTGTGTTGTGAGCCAAGGCACGGATCATAAAAGCTGCCGGGGCAATGTTTCTTCACCCTAAAGGGATATATCACCCAAATTACAAATAATTGACACTGGTTTCCTTATCCTGTAAGCAGTCTATGGACAAGGTATGACAACAATCCATGCATCGGTTTAGTTTCCTTGGCACTTTATCCACATACTGACGTTTTAGCATTTGTGGCACAAATGCCATTCAAGTCATGGGATCGATAGTAGCATTTTTTTGCACATCCTGTTCAAATCATCAATAAGTGACTTTGTTGAGCTTCACAATCAATTTGAGGTACTTTGGGATTAACAAATGCAGTTCTGCACTCTTACATCTGGCTGCCATGTTCATTCATCATACAGAAGCTCAGCTGCTCAGCTTTCTCTATTTTCTTTGCTAAGAAAGTGTATTTGAGAGAGGGCCGCAGGGAATCATGGGCTGGCCTGGTTTCTGGGTGAAATTTGCTTTTCAGTGCACTGAAGAGCCAAATGACTTGAGAGAACTTGATGGGTGTAATGTTCCACTCACCACTCTAAAGTTATACCAAATGTTATGGGAAGGACCATAAGGGCTCCAAAACATTGGAAGACACTGACATGTCTTGATGTTGTGAACATACTTTACGACTAGCTAGCTGTCGTTGGACTGGCAGCTAAAGGATAAAGATATTTAAACAGTACTCCCATTGAGAGCATGTTGACATTTCTCTAATGGCCCACAGCAAGATCAGCACAAAATAAAATGTGCTTCCCTAGCAATACAGAAAGTCCTAATTCCCCATTTTGTCCCATTTCTAGTAACGTGTTGCTGCTCTGCTGACTTCAATGCAAAGTTTGAAAATAATCCAGTATTTTAAATTGGTCTTTAACCTTGTTCAAATGCTTAGCCCAATCAATTATTAATCATAGAACTCAAATTGAACAAGCTCATTTCTGCATATACCCTGCGAGTACCCTGTGGAATTGAAAGCGGTAAAAAAGCATAGGGGCATATGTGTAATTTTTTTAAAAGAGAATGAATGTTGTTACATTTTGAATTAAGCATGAAAGTAGCCATGTTGAATTTTCAACCTTCACAGCCCTCTTGTAGTTATTCCGTTTATTGTGACAATTGACGGTCGAGTAGCAACACACAGCTCCTCTTATCACTGCTACTCAGGGTCTCTCTCAGCTTAAGGATATGTGTATGTCTCGCCGACTGTTGGCAAGTGACAGGACATGGGGAGTGGTTGTTTCCACAAAATTACCATATAAAAGTGTGCCCAAATTGTGTTGAATTGAGCCTTGCCAGTATGATATTAGTATTGTTCTGTAACAACATGGCAGCTGACAATCTAAATGTAAGGACTCGGCCGCTCACAGCACCGACTGTAAAAGTACAACACCCATTGGTTCACAGAGGATGTAATCAAGAATCAGGCGGTGTCAATCAGGGTCAAACTGAAGGGAGGATGTGTCAGGGCTTACCCCTCTCTCTTCATGAAGACAGACAGGCCTGGTATAGATCCTTATCCATCGGTCTGCAATCGGGCAATCCAATTCACAATGAGATCCCTCCGGACTGAGTCAAAGTCCAAGCAATTGGCCTAGCCGAGCCTGTAATTTATATTTGCCAGAGGAAAGGGTGGATCCATGTCAGCTCAGAGACTGCTCTGGCACATTTTGAATGGCAGTACAAGGGTAGACAAAACCTGCAATGGTGGAGGTGTCCATTAAATATGCCATCTGCAGGACTATTACGAAATATTGGAAAAGTCAGGGCCAAGTCACAAGCAGTGTTCAAACTCAATATGATAGTCTCTTGACTTTGCTTTCACTTATCTATGTCAGAAAATATCATTTTCTTGGTGTTTGTCCTTTTGTTCCAAGCACCAGGCCCCCTCTGAAAAGGGAGCTAGACACGCTACAACTGACTCTGAAACCAATGGGGAAAAGCGCTCTGGGAACACGACAGCTAGCTGAGTGTTTGAGAACAGTCATCATGGTTTCCCCACTCTGTTTGAGGCCCTAGTTATTTCCTCAACTGTTGACCTTGTGGAAATTGGTGGTTGCTCCCTGGATCCCTCGTGGTTCAGGTCACAGCAGACTACATCTCATCCTGCAGGAAAGCCTCCTCTAAGCTCGGCTGTGTGAAGTGCCCCTCAGAACTCTAGCTAGTACTCAACAGACTTCTCACTGCTAGTACCCAAGTGATCATTGAGTAACTGTGAGATGCTTCATGGGCCAATCCCTATATTATTAATGAGTAGATATGGCTATTTTTTACAACAGAACAGAAGAGGATGAGCACAGTAGAGTTTCATGTATTAATAGCAGTTTAGATGCCAAGTGTTCTTGACAATATACAATACGGTTCAAAAGTTTGGGGTCACTTAGAAATGCCATTGTTTCTGAAAGAAAAGCACATTCTTTGACCATTAAAATAACATCAAATTGATCAGAAATACAGTGTAGTAATTGTTAGTGTTGTAAATGATTTTTTTTAGCTGGAAACAGCTTATTTTTTATAGAATATCTACATAGGCGTACAGAGGCCATTATCAGCAACCATCACTCCTGCGTTCCAATGGCACGTTGTGATAGCTAATCCAAGTTTATCATTGTAAAAGGCCTATTGATCATTAGAAAACCTTTTTGAAATTATGTTAGCACAGCTGAAAACTGTTGTGCTGATTACAGAAGCAATACAACTGGCCTTACTACACCTGTCCATGGAACATTCTTCAAAGAGTTTTGATGATCATCCAGGTGCTTCCAGGTGCTCTTTGGCATACTTGAGTCAACTATTTGGATGAGATGGGTCCCATTATGTCTGTTGAAAACCAAACACTGCAAGACTTGAAAATGGCTGTCTAGCAATGATCAACAACCAACGTGACAGAACCTGAAGAATTTTAAAAATATTAATGTGCAAATATTAAAAATCCAGGTGTGCAAAGCTCTTAGAGATTTACCCAGAACGACTCACAGCTGTAATCACTGCCAAACGTGATTCTAGCATGCATTGACTTAGCGGGTTGAATACTTACAGTATGTAATCAAGATAATGATTAGTGTAATTTTATTTTTTACAAATGTTTGAATTTTTGCACCACTAGGACATTACAGAGTATTTTGTGTAGATCATTGACAACCAAATTACAATTACATCCATTTTAATCCCACCTTGTAAGACAATGAAATGTGGAAAATGTTAATGTAATGATACTTTTTGGATCAGATTTTTATCAACAACTAATCAACAGCTTTAACAAGATGTCCACCACAGGAAATCCTGACACCCTAATTAATAGAAATGCAATTTTGTAGCTGCAGCTAAAGCTGTGGGATGTGCAACAACTTTTGATTTAACAAGCCATCCGTCTTTTACTCTCTTTGAGAATGTAGACTTTACTACTAAGATTAAGTGGGTTATTTCTGAATACAATCTCCTGGTGTCTGACCTGTCTGTGTCCCCACTCTACCCCTGAGGGAGATTTTAGTTGAAGAGACTGAGTCTGGTAAATGATAGAGCTGAGGCAAACTCAGGTGTCAGAATGTGCAATTGCGATCCCCTGTGTTATGAATAGGCTTGTCTGAGGGGAGCCTCCAAGATGGCAGAAAGTGACCTTGAGGCACGAGGCACGATAGATATAAATGTTATGACAGTGGCTTTTCTCCTCCCCTGTTATAATTAGAACAGGATATACCAGTAGGGGAGTGTAGAGGAGAGAGGGGGGTGAGGCTCTACAGTGCAGCCCACACACTTTTGTTTTTCTCTTGTAGGCTTTGGGAACTGAGAAGGGCCCCCTTAGCATTTATTGCAAGTTGCAATCTGTAGTGTCAGTTTTGGTCAAACAAATACATGTTTTTAACCCAGCAGGTTGAAGGGGAATTAAGAGAGTACTGTGCACTGATTGGATAAAATATAGCTACATGTAGAGTTGTGTGTGCACAAGTGTGCATGCTTGTGTGTGTGTTTGAGCATATAACCACAATGAGACATTACATATGAGAATGATACATGTACACAATTGATCCCTGGGAGACAGTCAACTTCAATTTGCCTTTGGGCCAATGATAAGGCATTTGTGGAGCATCACAGTAATGCTTGTATGCTACACCTCTTCTCAGAGACCATAGTATTGGAGACTTGAAGAAGAGTGTGTTAAACACAACTTATTGTTCCCAGCCAGGCAGGCACTACATTAATGGTTGCCTAGGGTGGTATTAAAAATGTATCAGTCACCCAGTGATAACAAGCTGCTGCTGTTCATGAGCTTGCTACTACAGCTCTATAAAGGCTTTCCAAGAACAGATGTGAGAGGTGTTTGGCCCTCGAACAAAACATAGGCTTCAAAATGATGATCCTTTGGGAAGAGAGACTCCTAGCTCTCAACCTGTGTCTGTTTCCCACTGATTGTACTGACTAAAATACTGCTTAGTTTACAGTTCAGTATATTAACTCCTAATGAAATGAAAATGATTCTTTGATGTCATCGTATCACCTCAAAGTAATTGTAAGACCTTATTTCTGCCTGGATACTGGATATCTCACAGCAAGGGGAAGCCAGGGGATAGACATAGCTGCTATTACGGCTATAGTGCCAGTGTCGGTTACATTTATCTGTAGAGAAACTAAAATGGCATTCCTCTTAGGCTCTCTCTCTTTCCAAGTCCTGAAAGTAATTTCATCTTGGCGCTGTTTTTCTGTATTGGCGGTGATGGCTACACCCAGAGTCCAATACCGATATTAAATAAAATGCTGACTGCTTCTGCTGTGCATACTAACTGCTTGTGAGAATATGAAAACCAATTCACCAGAGGGAGCCATGTCGGGGCCTTAACAGCCTGTGGGGCTACCAGATGTCCTGTGACACCGATGCTTTAAACAAGACCAATTACCAACATACAGGAATAAGGATTGCAATTTTTACAACACTCTCGGTTCAGGGAGACTGCCGTTTATTTCTCACAGTGAAAATTAAAACTTGTCAGGACAAAAATCGTAGAAGCATACTACCTCAAGATAAAATACTAAGAAATGTTAATGTATGTGCATTTATTTTTTACAAGCCATTACGTTGTGCAGACTGCAGTTTTTTTTAATGATGTGCATTCATCATGTAATGCTGTAATAAGCATTGTGGCATATTACAGGCAGTTTTTTGTAATCCCACTTCAGAATTATATTTTGTGCACCATGTGAGGAGCATAAGAAAATAAAAATTCTGCTTAATTTAGTGTTCTCCCAGCTTCTGGTGTGGGACTAGAAAAGGCATGGTGGAGAGGGCACCTGGAGAGGGTTAGGGGGAACTGGAGGCCAAATTCAGGGGACACCGATAGGATTCATGGCCAAATTCCATATCTTTGAATTAATGCTGCGTGAAATGGTCTACAACTTGTATTTTGTATCCTAAATATGGATAACATTTGCTTCAATGGGCATGACACCTTAGACCCTCTCCAGTACATCACATTGATTGTCGAGTTTCCTTGTCCCATATTTCGAGAGACTGACCTCGTCATACCTGCCAGTGCTGACAAGATAAATTGATACCATGCTGACCTGTGGTTTTGGATTTTCTTCCTCTTCCTTTTCTTGGGGAAAAGTTGTGGTACTTCCTGGTGCAAAAATGATACATCAGTGCCCTAGAAAAACAAGTAATTACATCAGTTGGAGTAGAATCCCAGTGAGAGAAATCTCATCTCGCTAGCATAGCAGCAGGTCCTCAGAATCTGCCTCTCCCTTTCAAAAACCCAGGAAGCAAATTGGGACGGTGACACCGGTGTGCCATATGGGGAGAATATTGTAAACAGACACATTTTTTGAGATCGCAGACTTTAAAGATGTTCTATGTGCATGTTGTTGTTTTGATACGTGTTTTTCCATCTGAAGTGCTACGCCATTGTATTATCCACTCTGCCTCGAGTGCACAATACACAGAGGCGGCACCAGCATTGATGTTGACTGTCATCTATACATACAGTGGGGTTTGAAATTATTGACACCTTTGATAAAGATGAGCAATAATAACTGTATAAAAAAAAATCAAAATCTGAGCTATATTGTATCCTACAAAAAAAATGGAAATTCTAATAGTTTAGACTAACACAATTGCTCAGAGAAGTACATTTTGTTTAACAAGTAATACAACTAATTCTCAAAAAGGTAGGGGTCAAAGTTATTGATACCTCTAAAGATTCTTATACATAAAGTAGTAAAAACTTTAGTGTTTGGTCCCATATTCCTTGCACGCAATGATTACATCAAGCTTGTGATTTGGTTGTGTTTCAGATTATTTTGTGCCCAATAGAGATGAATAGTAAATAATGTATTGTGTCATTTTGGAGTCACTTTTATTGTAAATGAGAAAATAATGTTTCTAAACACCTCTACATTAATGTGGATGGTACCATGATTGCAGATAACCATGAGTGAGAAAGTTACACTGTTATTGGTAACAGCCTTGCCGTTCTTAAGGCTGTTGCAGCATAGTGGTCACCTCTTCGGACTTGGACAAAGGGCCCGTTCTTTTATGTTACATGGCAGCAGATCCCACATCCCAGTCACATTTTTTCCCCATGTTCCTTCAAAGTAATGTCTACAAATGAGGAGTCTCTACATGATGAAGCTGGAGAATAGAGATGTAGGGTGCACTGCATTACGCACTAAGATGGAGCCGTGTAATGGCGTTCCTCCATTGGGTTCATAATGGTTTAGTTGTTGAGGTGTAGCTGGCCTTTGTTTGCTTATGGAGTTCTATAGATTGGCCAGACCTACGGTACTTTCATCTATCTACCAATTACAGTACTTTGATCATGTGGATAAAGGCCAACCAGGAACTGGTATATTATCATTCTGAGCAAGTCAAATAACACTTAGTTTAGGATTACAGAGGACATGCGAGAGGAAAAATAAGAAATTGACTTTTCTTTATATACTGCACATATAGGAGCCCCTGTTAGTGGCTGAGCTATGTGGGCTGTAGGCCTATCTTGTTGATATTCCAGACATGTCCTTGACACCTCCCAGAGTTAATTTTATCAGATGCTGGAATTTGAGAACTACCATCTGTGTCCCAATTTACTCAGATGTGGGAGGTGTTCTTGAGCTCTGTATTAATATAACTTGTATAACACCTAACTGTATATTTTGTGCACTGTGTTCAGTGGAACCCCAGACAGACTCAGGTGGTAGTGCCGTACTCTGTTGAAGATACTTTTTAGTCAGTAAATGAGGGTCACTTTCCCTTCGCTTTATATCGGTCCATCGTTTTCCTGGTCGTGGGAAGCAGCTATGTGTGTATGCGTGTGTGTGTGTATGTAGTGGCTTTGGCCTTCTTCGACAGCCGTTTGCACAATTAGGCCTCTGCCTCTTTTCCATGAAGGAGATAATGCCGCCCATAACAGCAACATACTCTCTTACCACTAATTATTTTGGAGTAGTGATCAAACATTGATGAACAAAACTGTGTTTTGTGTTTTGCAAGGAACAAATGCTAAATAATATTCCTCTTGAGAGTTGTAAAACAAAAAACAAATGTGGGGAGTGCCTAACTATTGCATTAATGACACTTGTTCGAACATTGAGATGTCATGTATTCCCTGCAAGACAATAATTTTGAGCTAGGTAAAAACTATAAATAATGGAATATGATTTGTTACATTAAGTCTCAGTGCATGAATGTGCAGAACTAGACTATATTCCATATTACGTATTGTATTGTTCTATGGTGTAATGATGCTTGCTTTAGGGAGATGATAGTGAGACTGCTTCTTTTAAGGAGGTTTTAAGTCCCAGGGTTTGTTAGGGGATACATTCATGTGTTTCTTTCTCCCGCTTTTTTCTTTCCTTCAAATGTTATTTACTTCGCAAATACGTATGTCAAATTAGAGATTTTTTGAAAGAACTTTGTTTTTCAGCTTGGAATAAAATTATCAGCCAAGCGCAAAGGGGAGGAATCATGATTTGCCTCAAAGATATCTGCACAAGGTTTATCTGTTCATGTATATCAAGCTGTGTGAGCAAAGCCTGTCCTGAATAAGAAATGTAATTCTTGGAATGTGACCATGTTGTTCTCTGGAGGGGTTACGACTATCAGTGATATAGAGGAGAAAACAATCACAACAGCACTGATGGTTATCATTGTGATATTACAGAGCTAATATCCTTTTGACTCTGCGGTAGTTGGTTTGCTACCAGACCTCCTCAGACTAGCATTTCATTTCAAATACGTGTCCATATATTCTCTATGCTCCTCTCCTATGGTCTTGGCTGACTTAATTATTTTGGCAAATTAAAATAATTTCTCATATTAAGCTTGAGCGTTCAACGCATTATTAAAACTGATTCCAAAGAACTCTATAGATTCTATGAACTTATCATGATTCCGGGTGAGACCGAGATGCAGACACTTGAGGCAGATTTATTGAGTACACTGGGGCAGACCAAAGGCAGTTCAAGGACAGGCATGGGTTCACAATCCTGGTAAATAGTTGGCAGACGTAGACAGCAGGCAGGGTCAGGACAGGCAACAGGGGAGACTAGAACAAAAACCAGAAAGAGGAAAAAACACAGAGATAAATGCTGGCAAGACTTGACGGGACAAGACGAACTGGCAACAGACAAACATAAAACGCAGGTATAAATACACCGGGGATAATGGGGAAAATGGGAGACACTTGGTGGGGGGTGGAGACCAGCACAAGACAGGTGAAACAGATCAGAGTGTGACAGACCTACTCTCGGCCCAGACGAAGGGGTATGTTGACCTTTTCCTCTACTAGTGGCCGAGCAGGGAAGGGAGTTCTGGGCATACTTCACCCACACGAGTTGCTGGTTCCAGGTGGTGGGGGTTGGCCGAGACGAGGCACCGAAGAATCATCAGGTTCTGATTGGCATGCTCCGACTGGCCTTTAGATTGAGGATGAAACAAGGAAGACAGGCTGGCCGACGACCCAATGAGGGTGCAGAACGCCTTCCAGAATCGTGATGAGAACTGAGGACCATGATCGGAGTCTATATCGTCAGGAAGTCCATGGATTCAGAAGATATGCTGTACCATGAGTGGGGCTGTCTCCTTGGCTGAGGTTAACGGATGTGGAGAACATGCTCCTGAACCGAACAGGAAAAAACAAAGATGTTGTCAAGGTAGACAAACAAGAACCGGTTCAACATGTCACGAAGCACATCATTGACCAGAGCCTGGAACACTGCTGGAGCGTTGATCAGTCCGAATGGCATAACTAGATACTCGTAGTGCCCTCTAGCTGTGTTAAAGGCCGTCTTCCATTCGTCTTCTTCCCATATCCGAACCAGATGGTAGGTGTTCTGAAGGTCCAACTTCGAGAATACAGTCGCCCCCTGGAGAGGCTCAAAAGCAGAGGAGAGAAGTAGTAGCAGGTAATAGTTCTTTACCGTGATGTCATTAAGGTCCCGGTAGTTGATACAAGGGAGACGGGTTTTGTCCTTCTCCACAAAGAAGAATGAATGATCCCTGCCGTCCATGGTCTTGGTCTCCAGACCAGACAGGGAATAAAGTCACCTCCAAGGCAGTGTAGTGCAAGGGAGGAGGTCAATGGCGCAGTCATAGGGTCAATGCGGCGGAAGAGATGTGGTGCGGGCCTGAAAACCTCCCGGAGGTTCTAATACTCCGCAGAAATGGAGAGGTCTGAGGCTTTACCCAAGCCTGCAGGAGGACATCCAAGGGTGGGCTGCGCCGCATTGAGGCAATGTGCTTGGGAGAATCGGCTCCAACCCCTGATCGAACCCGTAGCCCAGTTGATCAGGGAGTTGTGCCTCTGGAGCCATGACAACCCCAAAACCCCAAGTGCATGAGGAACTACAATGACTAGAAACTGCATGAACTCACTGTGATTCACTGACATTCGCAGGTTAGTAGGAATCGTACTGTGAGTGATCCTGCCAATAGAGCGTATAAATACAGAGGGGATAATGGGGGAAATGGGAGACACCTGGTAGGGGTGGAGACCAGTACAAGACAGGTGAAACAGATCAGGGTGTGACAGAACTACTCTCTCTTTTTATTATTCTTCATCGTCGTATTTCATAAAGGTAATTCTTGAGAAACTTGTTTGTCGACTTGAGTTGTATAACTGCTATTATGTGTATTATTAGAATAGCTTTGTATAGCCACTGATATTATGTGTGTTGATAGAAACTGAAATAGGTTAACCTAGTGTTGTATAACATCAAGCAATAAAATCAAGTACATCCGCAGAAAGCTCCACTCAACCCTTTGGAATATGTACTTGACTTTTATCAGATAGACAGCATGGAACAAGACATTTTCCCAGAAATATCGAGAAGTCTATCTGACTGGGTAAGACGTGATATCATTTTAGGATGCATAGCTAGTTTTCTCAATGCTCTCGCACAACACCAATTACAGTTAATTCTCCAGGTCAGTGGGGCTTGTCAAATTTATACAAACTGGACCTGCCTCTCTGCTTATGTAGATTTTAAGTTGATTAGCAATCTTTGTGCCTTTCCCTCATTTATTTGCAGACTACGAAGCCAGCTAGGTTCAAGGCACAAATAATAGCCTGAGCAAAAAGTTATGACGCCAGAATAGAAGTCTATTGAGGGAAATAGTACTATGACCTCAATACTTCAAACATGATATTGGTGAGAGGAGAAATGTTTCTGAAGATTTTCTGTATTATTTTTCTCCCTTTGCCATAGTTTCTATTCATAACAAACTCTCTATAATCTCTGGGGAAATATAGCTTCTTAAAATACTGATTATTGATCTAGAAACACATAAATTAATGAACAAACATATATACTACATGACCAAAAGTATGTGGACACCTGCTTGTCGAACATCTCATTCCAAAATCATGGGCATTAATATGGAGTTGGTCCCCCCCTTTTCTGCTATGATAGCCTCCACTCTTCTGGGAAGGCTTTCCACTAGATGTTGGAACGTTGCTGCGGGGATGTGCTTCCAATCAGCTACAAGAGCATTAGTGAGGTCGGTCACTGATGTTGGGCGATTAGGCCTGGCTCGCAGTCGGCGTTCCAATTCATCCCAAAGGTGTTCGATGGGGTTGAGGTCAGGGCTCTGTGCAGGCCAGTCAAGTTCTTCCACACCAATCTCGACAAACCATTTCTGCATGGACCTCGATTTGTGCACAGGAGCATTGTCATGCTGAAAGAGGAAAGGGCCTTCCCCAAACTGTTGCCACAAAGTTGAATGCACAGAATTGTCTAGAATGTCATTGTATGCTTTAGAGTTAAGATTTCCAATCACTGGACCTAAGGGGCCTAGACCGAACCACGAAAAACAGCCCCAGACAATTATTTCTCCTTCACCAAGCTTTACAGTTGGCACAATGCATTTTGGCAGGTAGCATTCCCCTGGCATCCGCCAAACCTAGAATAGTCCGTCGAACTGCTAGATGGTGAAGCGCGATTCATCACTCCAGAGAACGTGTTTCCACTGCTCCAGAGTCCAATTGCGGCAAGCACCACTTCAGCTATTGCTCGGCCTTGCGCATTGTGATTTTACGATTGTGTGTGGCTGCTTGGCTATTGAAACCCATTTTGTGAAGCTCCCAATGAACCGCATCTCTCTCTGTTTGAGCCTGGTGTTTGAGTAGGTTAAACTAGCTAGTTGCATTCGCTAGTTAAGTAAGTGAAAGTGAAAAACTACAACGAAATATAGCTAGCTCTCTTGCTTCTCTTGCTTCTCCTCCATTTTTGAAGAAATGTATTTGTTAGAACATTTTTAACTATTGTCTTTCTCTCATTATTATTATTATTTTTTTGTCACATGAAGTAGTTGACTCACCATTGCAGCACTAGCTACCTGTAGCTAATGCTTTCAGTACTAGATTCATTCTCTGATCCTTTGATTGGCTGGGCAACATGTCAGTTCATGCTGCAAGAGCTCTGATAGGTTGGAGAATGTCCTCCAGAAGTCGTCATAATTACTGTGTAAGCCATGGAAGAAGTGGGACATTTTCAGCTTCCAGGAATTGTGTACAGATCCTTGTGACATGGGGTTATGCATTATTATGTTGAAAAATGAGGTGATGGAGGCAGATGAATGGCATAACAATGTGCCTCAGGATCTTGTCAGTCTGTGCATTCAAATTGCCATTGATAAAATGCAATTGTGTTCGTTGTCCTTAGCTTATGCCTGCCAATACCATAACCCCACCGCCACCATGGGGAACCATGTTCACAACGGTGACATCAGCAAACCTCTCGCCCACACGACGCCATACACACTGTCTACCATCTGTCAGTTACAGTTGAAACCGGGATTCATCCGTGAAGAGCACACTTCTCCATCGTGCTGGTGGCCATCGAAGGTGAGCATGTTCCCACTGAAATCGAAAACGACGCCGAATTGCAGTCAGGTCAAGACTCTGGTGAGGACAATGAGCAAACAGATGAGCTTCCCTGTGACGATTTCTGACAGTTTGGGCAGAAATCCTTTGGTTGTGCAAACCCAAAGTTTCATCAGCTGTTCGGGTCGCTGGTCTCAGACGATCCCGTAGGTGAAGAAGCCGGATGTGGAGGTACTGGGCTGGCGTGGTTACATGTGGTCTGCGGTTGTAAGGCCGGATGAACGTACTGCCAAATTCTCTAAAATTACGTTGGAGGCGGCTTCTAGTAGAGAAATTAACATTCAATTATCTGGCAACACCTCTGGTGGACATTCCTACAGTCATCATGCCAATTGCACGCCCCCTCAAAACTTGAGACATCTGTGGCATTGTGTTGTGTGACAAAACTGCACATTTTAGAGTCGCCTTTTATCGTCCCCAGCACAAGGTGCACCTGTGTATTGATCATGCTGTTTAATCATCTTCTTGATTCAGAATTTTGGATGAAAAGCATGCCCAAATTAAACTGCCTGCTTCTCGGGACCAGAAGATATGATATGCATACAACTGGTAGATTTGGATAGAAAACACTTAAAAGTTTCCAAAACTTTTAAAATAACAGAATTGATTTGGCAGGTGAAAACCTGAGAAAAATCCATTCAGGAAGTATTTTTTTTATTTCCATTCAATGCCATTACAGTATCCATTGACTTAGGACTCAAATTGCAGCTCCTATGCCTTCCACTAGATGTCAACAGTCTTTCGAAATTGTTTCAGGCTTGTATTCTGATAAATGAGGGAGTAAGACCAGTCTGAATGAGTGGACTCTGCCGTGTCACAGAGCTTTTTCATGCGCAATCCCGAGAGAGTGCCTTTCTTGTTTACCTTTTATATTGACAACTTTATTGTCCGGTTGAAATATTATTGATTATTTAGGTTAAAAACAACCCGAGGATTGAATGTAAACATTGTTTGACATGTTTCTATGAACTTTACTGATAGAATTTGGATTTTTTTTGTCTGCCAGTTTTGACTGCGTTTGAGCCTGTGGATTACTGAAGAAAACGTGCAAACAAAACCGAGGTTTTTGGATATAAAGAGACTTTATCGAACAAAAGGAACATTTATTGAGTAAATTAATGTCTTCTGAGTGCAACCATATGAAGGTCATCAAATGTAAGGGATTCATTTTATCTTTATTTCTGACTTGTGTAACTCTTCTTCTTGGCTGGTTACTGTTTGTAATGACTTGTCTGATGAGTATTTCTGTATTTGAATTTGGCGCTTTGCAATCTCACTGGATGTTGGCCAGGTGGGATGCGTCCCACATACCCTAGAGAGGTTAAGTATTGCAGTAATTTAATTTGGTGTAGTAGCTGACGTGTACGGTGTTGAGTCATAGACACACTGGACACACTCAAAGCCTGTGGCATGTCGTTAAAGAAAGATTGAAAAAGTAAGGGGCCTAGACAGCTGCCCTGGCGAATTCCTGATTCTACCTGGATTATGTTGGAGAGGCTTCCATTAAAGAACACCCTCTGTGTTGTTAGACAGGTAACTCTTTAACCACAATATTGCAGGGGGTGTAAAGCCATAACACATACATTTTTCCAGCAGCAGGCTATGATCAATAATGTCAAAAGCCGCACTGAAGTCTAACAAAACAGCCCGCACAATCTTTTTATCATCAATTTCTCTTAGCCAATCTTCAGTCATTTGTGTAAGTGCTGTGCTTGTTTAATGTCCTACCTATAAGTGTGATACTGACTGTAACGTTTGATTTTGACCCCCCCCCCCCCCCCCCCCTTTGTTCAGGGACACATTGTTCCATTTCTGTTAGTCACATGTCTGTGGAGCTTCTACAGCACTGTTGGAGCTAGTAACACAAGCATTCTGCTGCACCTGCCATTACACCAGCAAATCTGTGTAAGCGCCCAATGAACTGATTTGATTTAAGAGCTTAGTATACCCACCGACTAAGTAAATAAAAACGCTTAAGCCTAGAGACTTAGCATTGACATTTTAATTCAGATAAACACCTGTCAAAACTCTTTATACTTCTTCACATCATATGCATAAGCTTCTCTATCTACAGCAGAGCGTAACTTAATCTACACTATACAGTGCCTTCACAAAGTTGACCTTTTCCACAATTTGGTAAGTTACAGACTTATTCTAAAATGGATTAAATAAATACAAATCCTCAGAAATCTACACACAATACTCTATAATTCCATTGGTCATCCTTGAGATGTTTCTACAACTTGATTGGAGTCCACCTATGGTAAATTCAATTGATTGGACATGATTTGGGAAGGCACACACCTGTCTATATACGTTCCCACAGTTCACAGCGCATCTCAGAACACAGTGGCCTCCATCATTCTTAAACTGAAGAAGTTTGGAGCCAGCAAGACTCTTCCTAGAGCTGGCTGCCTTGCCGAACTTAGCTATCGGGGGAGACAGGCCTTGGTCAGGGTGGTGACCAAGAACCAGATGGTCACTCTGACAGAGCTCCAGAGTTCCTCTGTGGAGATGGGATAACCTCCCGGACGGACAACCATCTCCGCAGCACTCCACCAATCAGGCCCTTATGGTAGAGTGGCCAGACGGAAGCCATTCCTCAGTAAAAGTAAAACGCACATGACAGCCCGCTTGGAGTTTGCCAAAATACACCTAAAGGACTCTCAGACCATGAGAAACAATATTCTCTGGTATGATGAAACCAATATTGAACTATTTGACCTGAATGCCACATCTGGAGGAAACCTGGCACCATCCCTACGGTGAAGCATGGTGGTGGCAGCATCCTGCTGGGGGGGATGTTTTTCAGCGGAAGGGACTGGGAGACTAATCAGGATCAAGGGAAAGATGAACAGTGCAAAGTACAGACAGATCCTTGAGGAAAACCTGCTCCAGATTACTCAGGACCTCAGACTGGGGAAAAGGTTCACCTTCCAACAGGACAAAGACCTAAGCACACAGCCAAGAAAACACAGGAGTGGCTTCGGGACAAGTCTCTGAATGTCCTTGAGTGGCCCAGCCTGAGCCCTGACATCAAACCCTGATCGAACATCTCTGAAGAGACCTTAAAATAGCTGTGCAGCGACGCACCCCATACAACCTGACAGAGCTTGAGAGGATCTGCGGAGAAGAATGGGAGAAATTCCCCAAATACAGGTATGCCAAGCTTGTAGAGTCATACACAAGACGAATCAAGGCTGTAATCACTGCCAAAGATGCTTCAACAATGTACTGAGTAAAGGGTCTTAAAAATTATATAAATGTGATAAAAAATGTATTTATTATAAATGAGCAAAATCAATTAATTAATCAATTTTTAGATAGAGCTGCTTCTTCAGGCAGAAATTTGCATCCTGTAGCTCTAACTCCAAAAAGTTCTGGGACCCTGTGAAGTCCATGGAGAACAAGAGCACCTCCTCCCAGCTGCCCACTGCACAGAGGCTAGGTAACACGGTCACCACCGATAAATCCATGATTATCGAAAACTTCAACAAGCATTTCTCAACGGCTGGCCATGCCTTCCTCCTGGCTACTCCAACCCTCTTCAAAGACACCCTGGACCCAAACTGTTACAGACCTATATCCATCCTGCCCTGCCTATCTAAGGTCTTCGAAAGCCAAGTCAACAAACAGGTCACTGACCATCTCGAATCCCACCGTACCTTCTCCGCTGTGTAATCTGGTTTCCGAGCCGGTTACGGGTGCCGGTCACAGCCATGCTCAAGGTACTAAACGATATCATAACCGCCATCGATAAAAGACAGTACTGTGCAGCCGTCTTCATCGACCTTGCCTCGGTTTTTCTGATGACTGCCTTGCCTGGTTCACCAACTACTTTGCAGAGTTCAGTGTGTCAAATCGGAGGGCATGCTGTCCGGTCCTGTGGCAGTTTCTATGGGGGTGCCACAGGGTTCAATTCTCGGGCCGACTCTTTTCTCTGTATATATCAATGATGTTGCTCTTGCTGCGGGCGATTCCCTGATCCACCTCTACGCAGACGACACCATTCTGTATACTTCCGGCCCGTCCTTGGACACTGTGCTATCTAACCTCCAAACGAGCTTCAATGCCATACAACACTCCTTCCGTGGCCTCCAACTGCTCTTAAACGCTAGTAAAACCAAATGCATGCTTTTCAACCGTTCGCTGCCTGCACCCGCACGCCCGACTAGCATCACCACCCTGGATGGTTCCGACCTAGAATATGTGGACATCTATAAGTACCTAGGTGTCTGGCTAGACTGTAAACTCTCCTTCCAGACTCATATCAAACATCTCCAATCTAAAATCAAATCTATAGTCGGCTTTCTATTCCGCAACAAAGCCTCCTTCACTCACGCCGCCAAACTTACCCTAGTAAAACTGACTATCCTACCGATCCTCGACTTCGGCGATGTCATCTACAAAATAGCTTCCAATACTCTACTCAGCAAACTGGATGCAATTTATCACAGTGCCATCTGTTTTGTTACTAAAGCACCTTATACCACCCACCACTGCGACCTGTTTGCTCTAGTCGGCTGGCCCTCGCTACATATTCGTCGCCAGACCCACTTGCTCCAGGTCATCTACAAGTCCATGCTAGGTAAAGCTCCTCCTTATCTCAGTTCACTGGACACGATGGCAACACACACCCGTAGCACGCGCTCCAGCAGGTGTATCTCACTGATCATCCCTAAAGCCAACACCTCATTTGGCCGCCTTTCGTTCCAGTTCTCTGCTGCCTGTGACTGGAACGAATTGCAAAAATCGCTGAAGTTGGAGACTTTTATCTCCCTCACCAACTTCAAACATCTGCTATCTGAGCAGCTAACCGATCACTGCAGCTGTACATAGTCTATCGGTAAATAGCCCACCCAATTTTAGCTACCTCATCCCCATACTGTTCATATTTATTTACTTTTCTGCTCTTTTGCACACCAATATCTCTACCTGTACATGAACATCTGATCATTTATCACTCCAGTGTTAATCTGCAAAATTGTAATTATTCGCCTACCTCCTCATGCCTTTTGCACACAATGTATATAGACTTTTTTTTCTACTGTGTTATTGACTTGTTAATATTGTTTACTCCATGTGTAACTCTGTGTTGTCTGTTCACACTGCTATGCTTTATCTTGGCCAGGTCCAGTTGCAAATGAGAACTTGTTCTCAACTAGCCTACCTGGTTAAATAAAGGTGAAATAAAAAAATAAAATAAAATAAAAACTTAACAAAATGTGGAAACAGTCAAGAAGTCTGAATACTTTCTGAAGGCACTGTGTATAGAAAAATATGTGGACACCCCTTCAAATTCATGGATTAGGATATTTCTCCCTCCCGAATTGCTGACAGTTGTATTAAATTGAGCAGATAACTGGAAGGAAAAGCGGCCAAAGGGAGTGTTGGCTTTGGGGATGACCAGTGCAATATATGACCTTACTGAAGAGCTTATTGACTTTCAACCTGTCAGTTTGTATATCTGGGTTTGGCGGATGCCTGGAGAATGCTACCTGCCCAAATACATAGTGCCAACTGTACATTTTGGTGGAGGAGGAGTAATTGTCTGAGGCTATTTTTCATGGTTCGGTCAAGTGAAGGGAAATCTTAACGCTACAGAATACAATGACATTCTAGACTATTTTGTGCTTCCAATTTTGTGGCAACAGTTTCGGTGTTTCGAGATCGGTGTGGAAGAGCTTGACTGATCTGCACTGAGCCCTGACCTCAACCCCATCGAACGCCTTTGGGATGAATTGCAACGCCTACTGCGAGCCAGGCCTAATCGCCCAACATCAGTGACCGACCTCACTAATGCTCTTGTAGCTGATTGGAAGCACATCCCGCAGCAATGCACATCCCCGCTGTGTGAATGGAATATGAGTGACAGTCATCCAATATGCTGTAATAGAAATAAAGCCATGCTAATAAAAATAAAATCATCCCCCCTAATCTTAAATATCGCTGTTCAACACTGATCTACGGTAGTAGGTATATTAGGATCAGCTATGTCGAGAATACTGTATATTCGTACACGGGAGTAAACAACAGCACTTACTCATCCATACTGAGAGGGTCCTCACTTCTAATCTTCAAAGATTCTGTGGCACCACTGCCTGACTTTCAATCAGCATTAAAATAGATCTGAGCTCAACCATTGGCCGTGGAATGGTAAAGCTCTTATGTTGGGAGGTGCTTTAGAAAGTCAGTCAGTTTTCTTTTCACAACACTTTCTCTTTTTGGTCTTTATCCATTAATCTGTCAAAGGAAGAGCATACATATTTCCCAAATAAATTAGGCCCGGTTTTTAGTACATTAATAATGGGCTACCCTGCCTGTAGACATCTTTGGTATTCATGATGATACGTTGGATTAAGTCAAGCAGCTGCTTACAAGAACATTGCTTTGTGCCCATTCATTTCTGTCGTGCCTCCAGATGTCATTTCATTTTGGAAAGATTAAGAATGACATGTCTTCTATAACATGGTCTGCTTATTTCTCTTACGGAATGTCTCATCGAGGCTTTCCTTTGAGTGTCATTTCTTGCTCGTCCTCAATTCATATTGCACCATAGCAACCATTTGAAGGTACATCTGAGAATTCTGTTTTAAAGGAAAATACCTAGAGTATAATTAAAGAGCAAGCAGAAAATAAGAAGGCATCTATGATGAGACCTCAATCTTCATGATATAAACAGTCACTTTCAGTCTTCATTTGAGGTGTAACTTTTTCAGTACAGCTAAAACTAATCACTGGATCTAAAGGGCTACCAAGGTGGATATGAAATAAATTAGGAGACTGTACAGTTGGTGAGATGAATTGCTGAGAGCTGTACTAAACTTAGGTCTTTGCATGTGCCAATGATATGGGGCCTCACTCATACTGTGATCAACAAATTCAACGGAACAGAGACATCAATTAGACTCCAATGACACATGTCTGAATAGGTTTCTCATCCCATTAATGTATCTTCTGACGTAAAAGAAGTTACACACATTCACCACAGACGCCCTTCATTCTGGGAGAGGCTGTCACCGCCTGACTCTGAGTTAGGGCTTAAAGAGTATCATTGAGCAACAGAACGACGTGGCAACAGAGAAAACCGTACACAGAGAGAGTTACAGGCAGCTCTGATATGACTTGAGGCTAATTGGCTTGAACAACGCCAAAAACTGGGCGCACCGTAGGATAAAAGCATGTCACTTAACGAGCGATGAGGAGGAATTCATTGTCGAGTTTGTTTCAGGGCGAGTTCGCTGCACTCCCACTCAAGGCCAACAGACTTTTATTTGACCGTCCAGTTCACTCCTCTTTCATGGTATCACTAATGGATGGAGAAGCGCTGTGTAGCCTGATTACCATTGATTCTTCCAGCGAATTCCCTATTCTCTCACTGTGTTTGCTTTGATAGAGGAAGTGTGTGAAAGAGCCTGAGAAATTGAAGTGGGGCATTGTCTTTCCACTGTTGGGGGCCTGTTGTCTGGAAGAGGAACCAGTGAGATGGAAATGTAATGTTCTACTGCTGAGCTTTGCAATACCTGGCTGAGACGGTTTTTGTAGGTTTCTTGTTCTTTAACATATACCCCTCATCTGAAATCCTAATTTTTAGTGATGTTGTCCATAATACAGGTTAAATATGCATTTGTATTAATCATCATCAATAACTAATTTCGTAGAAATACGTCAATGGAATATTGTAGACTGTAAATCATAAACGGCTCTATGAAATACCCATAATCAAGCCAAGAAACACTTTGAGGTGTAATTTTGTTGTTTTAAATAGATGTTAAGTCAGTCCTAGAAAGAGAATCTCCTCGGATCCCAGTAGAAAGCTACCTACCCAAATGGAGTGCGAACTGTAATGTTTGGTGGAGGAGGTATAATGGTCTAGGGCTGTTTTTCATGGTTTGGCTAAGCCCCTTAGGTCCAGTGAAGGGAAATCTTAACGCTACAACATAAAATGACATGCTAGATAATTCTCTGCTTCCAACTTTGTGGCAACCATTTTTGGAAGGCCCTTTACTGTGTCAGCATTACAATGACCCCATGTACAAAGCGAGGTCCATACATAAATGGTTTGTTGAGATCGGTGTGGAAGAACTTGACTGGCATGCACTGAGCCCTGACCTCAACCCCATCGAACACCTTTGGAATTAATTGAAACGCAGACTGCGAGCCAGGCCAATGGAATATTGTAGACTGTATATCATAGACGGCTCTATGAAATACCCATAATCAAGCCAAGAAACACTTTGAGGTGTCAGTTTGTTGTTTAAAATAGATGTTCAGTCAGTCATAGATAAACATACGCAATGATAAGGATGTTCTGAAAATATAATATAATCATTGTAGATTGGATTGAAGTTAGACAAAGACTATTACACTGTCAAATTGAATAGCATTACACGGTGTCTTCTTATCAGATACAGTGTGACACATGGCTGTGAATTATTGTTAATTAAATTAAATGGATTCCTTGTTCTCCATAGCATGTGTTTGAAAGTAGAGCTGAGGGTTGTCATTTTGACTGGTTACCTCGCCTCGAATTGGTAAAGTACATTTTTATCTTCTCTAGACTTTTTTTAAAATTATTGAGTAGATGTCTGTGCCAAACGACTTCAAAGTGCTATATTTCGTTTTTTTTAACTTGAAGTCAATTATACTTAAAAAACAGTCCCTCATAGAATTTCTGTGGTAATTCCAAACACGTCAAAAACATTCTCAAAGATAGTTGAATAACTCCAGTAGGTACATCCAGAATTTAATTAGGGCCCAGAACAGACGAAAACAAAAAGGAACACACAAAAATGCTAAATAAATGCAAAGACAGTTCCAATTTTCCTGTCCTCAAGCTTTTTTTGAGAGTGGGGTAACTGCAGAGCTAATTTGTAACACCCAAGGGATCCTTCAATGTATTTGCCAAACCTCTGGAGGAGCCAGTTGGCACCAGTAGTGTCTGCTAGGGGTGTCTGTGGGGGTGGGGGATAGGGGGGGGGGCGGCAACTGAGCACACATCATACAAACTCTGCTTTATTTGGGATTATACTGTCTTGCTCCCTAGAAAATATGACAGATTCATGTTCTGCTATAACCAACGCTGGTACGCAGTTATGTTTGAAGGCTAAGTAGAGATTGTGGGCTTGTGGAGCTCATCTTGGGGGGATGTAGAAGTGTGAAGAGTAGGCTATAATTCTCCCAGGTATAGATGCCCACTGGTGTGCCCTCCCAGTTCTATCACTGCCACCACTAGCATCAGTTCTACATAGACTGTCATGGTTGCCTTGTACCCACTTAAGACTACCTGAATGAAACAGAGGCAATAATCAATATTCCCTGTTAATTGCTTTGTTTTTGATGTGTTCATGTTCACTCCATGACTGAAAATAGCCATAAGCCTACGTGATGATGTTCTGATATTTTTTTGGAATGAAGGACCTTTGCATAACCCTTGCATACAAACCTGTTATGGACACACATTGTGTTGTCAGCATCTTTGAACAGAAATGGCAGAGAAACAGTTTGTGCCATTACAGTGGGCTGTTGTGTGTTCCCACGCGTTCCCATCCACACACCAGGCCTCCTCCCCTCTCTCCCTCTGTAGTTATTGGAGAGCCCTCCCCAGTTCATCGACTGTGGTGGGGTACACACATCATCTCACTAGCTCTCGATCACATGATCTGCAGCAAACTGATGATACAGCCTTTGAGACTTTTGACATGAACCCATAACCTCCCCCTTTCCCCATGAACTCCCCACCCTAAACCCAACGGCCCTGTCTCTATCCCTCTCTGAGAGGGATACAGTACAGAGATCTCTCCTCCCAGCCCACCATACCCATCTATTTGGAGGAGCCGCAGAGCAATTTCCACCCTCCTGGCAGAACAGCAGGGACCCATGATTGATGTGGCTCTCCAGGAGTCAAGATTTTTTATGAGTTCCAGGAACTTACGAGAAAAAAATGTGAAAAATAAAAGAGGTAAAAATAACAGCAAAAAATGACAAACAAGAGAAGATAAATGAAAACCTTGTGGCAGTGAGCGAGCTTGGCATCCTCTAGGAAGATAAAACTTTCTTTACCGTTTGACTGGATAAGGAGAATTAAACAGGGGCCTGAAGGGATTATTTCTTAAGGACTGTACTGTAGAGTTACACAGTACCTTCAGACCCCTTGATTTGATACACATTTTGTTGTGTTACAACCTGAAATCAAAATGGATTAAAAATATATATTTTTAAATATATCACCCATCTACACACAATATCCCTTAATTACAAAGTGAAAACATGATTTTAAAATGTTTTGCAAATGTATTGAAAATGAAATATAGAAATATCCCATTTACATACTGTAAGTATTCACACCCCTGAGTCAATACGTGTTAGAATCACCTTTGGCATCGATTACATCTGTGGGTCTTTCTGGGCAAGTCTGTAATAGCTTTCCACACCTGGATTGTACAATATTTGCCCATTATTATTTTTAAAATTCTTCAAGCTCTGTCTAATTGTTGATCATTACTTGACAACCATTTTCAAGTCTTGCCATAGATTTTCAAGCAGATTTTAGTCAAAAATATAACCCAGCCACTCAGGAACATTCACTGTCTTGTTGATAAGCAACTCCAGTGTAGATTTGACCTTGTGTTTTGGTTATTGTCCCGCTGAAAGGTGAATTCGTCAACCAGTGTCTGGTGGAAAGGAGACTGAACAAATGTATTTTTTAAAATATTTTTTTAGGGGGTAGATCAGCTTTAATATTGCGGATAGATTGTAGCTTCCATCAAATGTAATTGTCTGCATCATTTCCAACCCACAATATATTTTTGGGGTAAATATATATATACCCACACATATATAAACATACATACATACAAATGCACATACATATATAGATATGTATCTCTTTAAAAATATATATTTTTCTTTATTATTTCTGTCACGTCGTGTATGTAGGTGGCAGGGAAGTCAAGCGCAGGAGAATCAAACCTTGGTATAACTGGAGTATTTTAATAACTTAAAACAAACTCCAAAACCAAAGTCCATAATAAAATAAATGTGGGTACAAGAAACCCGTCGCACACCAATCCATAAAACATGAACATAACAATAAACAATCTCTGACAAGGACATGAGGGGAAACAGAGGGTTAAATACACAACAATGGGATTGGAACCAGGTGTGTAAGAAGACCAGACAAAACCAATGGAAAATGAAACATAGATCAATGATGGCTAGAAGACCGGTGACGTCGATCGCCGAGCACCGCCCGAACAAGGAGAAGCATCGACTTCAGAAGAAGTCATGACAATTTCCCGCAAACCCTACCATTCACTGTCTTCTTGGCAAGCAACTCCAGTGTAGACTTGGCCTTGTCTTTTTGGTTATTGTCCTGCTGAAAGGGGAATTCATCTACCAGTGTCTGAAAAGCAGATTGAACCAGGTTTTCCTTTAGGATTTTGCATGTGCTTAGCCCCATTCCATTTATTTCATATCATGAAAAACTCACCAGTCCTTAAAAATTACAGGCATACCCATAACATGATGCAGCCACCACTATGCTTTAAAATATGGAGAGTGGTACTCAGTAATGTCTTGTATTGGATTTTCCACAAACATAATCAATCAATCAATAAAATTTATTTTATATAGCCCTTCGTACATCAGCTGATATCTCAAAGTGCTGTACAGAAACCCAGCCTAAAACCCCAAACAGCAAGCAATGCAGGTGAAGAAGCACGGTGGCTAGGAAAAACTCCCTAGAAAGGCCAAAACCTAGGAAGAAACCTAGAGAGGAACCAGGCTATGTGGGGTGGCCAGTCCTCTTCTGGCTGTGCCGGGTGGAGATTATAACAAAACATGGTCAAGATGTTCAAATGTTCATAAATGACCAGCATGGTCGAATAATAATAAGGCAGAATAGTTGAAACTGGAGCAGCAGCACAGTCAGGTGGACTGGGGACAGCAAGGAGTCATCATGTCAGGTATTCCTGGGGCATGGTCCTAGGGCTCAGGTCCTCCGAGAGAGAGAAAGAAAGAGAGAATTAGAGAGAGCATATGTGGGATGGCCAGTCCTCTTCTGGCTGTGCCGGGTGGAGATTATAACAGAACATGGCCAAGATGTTCAAATGTTCATAAATGATCAGCATGGTCGAATAATAATAAGGCAGAACAGTTGAAACTGGAGCAGCAGCACAGCCAGGTGGACTGGGGACAGCAAGGAGTCATCATGTCAGGTAGTCCTGGGGCATGGTCCTAGGGCTCAGGTCCTCCGAGAGAGAGAAAGAGAGAAGGAGAGAATTAGAGAACGCACACTTAGATTCACACAGGACACCGAATAGGACAGGAGAAGTACTCCAGATATAACAAACTGACCCTAGCCCCCCGACACAAACTACTGCAGCATAAATACTGGAGGCTGAGACAGGAGGGGTCAGGAGACACTGTGGCCCACTCCGAGGACACCCCCGGACAGGGCCAAACAGGAAGGATATAACCCCACCCACTTTGCCAAAGCACAGCCCCCACACCACTAGAGGGATATCTTCAACCACCAACTTACCATCCTGAGACAAGGCTGAGTATAGCCCACAAAGACCTCCGCCACGGCACAACTTAAGGGGGGGGGGGGGGGGCGCCAACCCAGACAGGATGACCACATCAGTGACTCAACCCACTCAGGTGACGCACCTCCTCCAGGGACGGCATGAGAGAGCCCCAGTAAAGCCAGTGACTCAGCCCCTGTAATAGGGTTAGAGGCAGAGAATCCCAGTGGAAAGAGGGGAACCGGCCAGGCAGAGACAGCAAGGGTGGTTCGTTGCTCCAGAGCCTTTCCGTTCACCCTCCCACTCCTGGGCCAGACTACACTCAATCATATGACCCACTGAAGAGATGAGTCTTCAGTAGAGACTTAAAGGTTGAGACCGAGTTTGCGTCTCTGACATGGGTAGGCAGACCGTTCCATAAAAATGGAGCTCTATAGGAGAAAGCCCTGCCTCCAGCTGTTTGCTTAAAAATTCTAGGGACAATTAGGAGGCCTGCGTCTTGTGACACTTTGTTTTCAGGACAAAAAGTGAATTGCTTTGCCACATTTTTTCGTAGTATTACGTTAGTACCTTGTTGCAAACAGGATGCATGTTTTGGAATATTTATTCTGTACAGGCTTTGTTATTTTCCATTTGCCAATTAGCTTAGTATTGTGGAGTAACTACAATGTTGTTGATCCATTCTCAGTTTTCTCCTATCACTACCATTAAACTCTGTAACTGTTGTAAAGTTACCATTGGCCTCATGAGCGGTTTCCTTCCTCTCCGGCAACTGAGTTAGGAAGGACACCTGTATCTTTGTAGTGACTGGGTGTATTGATACACTATCCAAAGTCTAATGAATAACTTCACCATGCTCAAAGTGATACTTAATCTCTGCTTTTATTTTATTTTTGAGATGGCAGGTAGCCTACTGGTTAGGGTGTTGGGCCAGTTACCGAAAGGTTGCTGGATCATATCCCTGATTTGACAAGATAAAAATCTGTTGTTCTGTCCCTGAACAAGGCAGTTAACCCACTCTTCCCCAGTAGGCTGTCATTGTAAATACAAATTTGTTCATAACTGACTTGCCTAGTTAAATAAAGGATTAATTTAAAACATTTTTTTATATAGTTTCCCTTCTTTGCGAGGCATTGGAAAACCTCCCTGGTCGTTGTGGTTGAATCTGTGTTTGAAATGTCCTGCTCGACTGAGGGACTTTACAGATTATTGTATGTGAGGGGTAAAGAGATGTTAAACAATATTATTGCCCACACTATTAGTCCATGCAACTTATTATGTGATGTGTTAAGCAATATTTTAATCCTGAAGTTATTTAGTCTTGCCATAACAAGAATAAGCAGACCACCAAAATTAAATAAATATTCAGAGGCTTTGATTTAATCAGAAGCTGCTCCTTCTCTTTTGATCCTTTTCTTAAATAAAAAATGAATGTACAGTATATTGAACGTCAGTGTAGCTACATGCATAGCCTACCTGATTGCTGTGCATAAAGAAAGGATCCTGATCAAGAGAAGATAGACTATTTTGTTACCTTCAGATTCCAACTGCTGAGATTAATGTATGCCGGGTCATGGACAATATCACTCTAGTTACCACAGGGGATCTGATAACAAACTACACTTTAAGTACCCCTAACCACACACACACACACACACACATCCGCACACACACCAACTCCATACTGCATACTGTCAGTCTTTCAAGACAATACATGTTTTTACATCAGCTAAGACTTTCCACCAGATTTCATTCATGGTTACTTAAATAAGGAAAGCAAGCGCTGTGAGCTGCACCTACATTATCTAAATATAAAGCTGAGGATATCAAATGTTGTTAGCCTACTAACTGTTCACTTGTAATGGCATGGTATGTGACCGTGGTACATTTTAAAAGCCACAACAGTGGCAATAAAAGGGAAAATACCAAAAAAGGGCATATTGAAATGTAATGTCCTTATCACAACTGCGCAAAAAGCACGCTTGACTGTGAAATGTCAATGTTTAAGTGATGCACACATAGATAATTATTTAGTATTCATTTGTTTTGTCATTTGATTCATTGAGCTACAGATTTGACGAAAGCAGTCCGTTTATATTAAGGAAAAGAAAGATGACACATGGACAATGATGTGTTCATTTGGAATACTATACTGTACGTTTGGTATGATTCAGCTCTTCGTCCTTGATCCTTCTACTAAATGGCATTAACAACGGACCTATTTATGCATCAAATCAAATCAAACTGTACTTGTCACATGCGCCAAATACAACAAGTGTAGACCATACCGTGAAGTGCTTACTTGCAAGACCTTAACCAACAGTGTAGTTCAAGATGAGTTAAGAAAATAATGATCAAATAAACAAAAGTAAAAAATAATAAAAAAGTAACACAATAAAATAACAATAACGAGGCTATAAACAGGGGTTACCAGTATCGAGTCAGTGTGCGGGGGTACAGGTTGAGGTAATTTGTACATGTAGGTAGGGGTGAAGTGACTATGCTTAGATAATAAACAGCGAGTATAGGGGTTCAATGTAAATAGTCCGGTGTCCTTTTGATTAATTGTTCAGCAGACTTATGGCTTGGGGGTAGAAGCTGTTAAGGAGCCTTTTGGTCCTAGACTTGGCGCTCCAATACTGCTTGCCGTGCAGTAGCAGAGAAAACAGTCTATGACTTGGGTGGCTGGAGTCTCTGAAAATTTGATGGGCTTTTCTCTGGTATTGGATGGCAGGAAGCTTGGCCCCAGTGATCTACTGGCTGTACGCACTATCCTCTGTAGCGCCTTACGGTCAGATGCCAAGCAGTTGCCATACTTTGAGGTTTTGGGGACCCATGCCAAGTCTTTTCAGTCTCCTGTGCCCTCTTCACGACTGTCTTGGTGTGTTTGGACCATGATAGTTTGTTGGTGATGTGGACACCAAGGAACTTGAAACTCTCGACCCACTCCACTACAGCACTACAGATGCTTTTCCAACAGTCTTGAAGGAGTTCCCAAATATGCTGAGCACTTGTTGGCTGCTTTTCCTTCACTCTGTGGTCCAACTCATCCCAAACCATCTCAATTGGGTTGAGGTTGGGTGATTGTGGAGGCCAGGTCATCTGATGCAGCACTCCATCACCCTCCTCCAAACCAGATGGCGTAACAATGTAGAATGCTGTGGTAGCCATGCTGGTTAAGTGTGCCATGAATTCTAAATAAATCACAGACAGTCACCAGCAAAGCACCCCCATCATCACACCTCCTCCTCCATGCTTCACGGTGGGAACTATACATGCAGAGATCATCCGTTCACCTACTCTGCATCTCACAAAGACATGGTGGTTGGAACCAAAAATCTCAAATTTGGACTCATCAGACCAAAGGACAGATTTTCACCGGTCTAATGTCCATTGCTCATGTTTCTTGGCCCAAGCAAGTCTCTTCCTATTATTGTTGTACTTTAGTGGTGGTTTCTTTGCAGCAATTCGACCAAGGCCTGATTCATGCAGTCTCCTCTGAACAGTTGACTCTATGAAGCATTTTTTGGGCTGCAATTTCTGAGGCTGGTAACTCTAATGAACTTATCAAATTAAATTGTATTTGGCGCATGTGACAAATACAACAGGTACCTTACAGTGAAATGCTTACTTACCATGTCACAACACAACTGATTGGCTCAAACGCATTAAGAAGGAAAGAAATTCCAGAAATGTACTTTTAACAAGGCACACCTGTTCATTGAAATGCATTCCAGGTGACTACCCCGTGAAGCTGGTTGAGAGAATGCCAAGGTTGTTCAAAGCTGTCATCAAGGCAACGGGTGGCTACTTTGAAGATTCTCTATTTGTTTAACCCTTTTTTGGTTACTACATGATTCCTTATGTGTTATTTCATAGTTGTGTTGTCTTCACTATTCTACAGTGTAGAAAATAGTAAACATAAAGAAAAAACGTGGAATGAGTAGGTGGGTCCAAACCTTTGACTGGTACTATATATATATATATTTTTTTTTTGCAACTGTTGGTAGTGTTAGCTAGAGCTAGTCGGCTGTACCTGCCGCAAAACCCCTCTATTTTTTAGTCTATAGCTTGTTCTCCATCTTCTTTTTAAATATTGGGCATGTATTTCTCTGGCTGTTCAAAACTCGTTTTCTCATGTTCTCTCTTGTCTCTCTGCAGCAGACACACTGTATAGTGAGCAATATGTTTGGAACATCAAATAGCAATACTTATAGAATCATGAGAATCACAATACATATCATATCGGCACTAAATATCATGATACTATTGTATCGTGAGGTCCCTGGCAATTCCCAGCCCTAGTGCTATGTCTCTGATGTTACTGGTGGGAGTTTGTTCCGGCTAGCGTAGTCTGTGTTACCCTGTTGTTTCCTGTAAGATCTCAGACTGCTCTTCATCTCACTGTCCATTCCTGTGAATGATGGTGCATGAGGAGACACCCCTGGCATTCTGACAGTCATTCCATCTCCAATGTTTCCTCCCTGTCCCCAAGTGGAATTGTGTGCTGAAAGCCTCCCCCCAAAAAAGGCACCTTCGTTTGATCTCAGCACCAGCAAACTGTGAATCCTTAAGTGCATCTTATAATGGATCCTCTCACATTCAAGTCAACAGAGCATCCTGACACCTACGATCTGGGGAAATCTAGAGAAAACATGGCTGGTAATGATGAATTTAAATGCAAACGGCAAGTTGACACGGGAAACAAATTACACCCCTCACTTGGCTAAATTGCTCCAAATCGAAGACGAGTCCTGAAACTTGAGCAAATTGCATCCCTGATTTATGAAAAAATTGAATATGGGAAACAAGGTAACGGCTAATTTCTCCCCCTAGTCCAATTGACTGTGGTGGCGGGAAGATACAGGCATCGATTTGATGGATGATTACAGAATCAATTGAAACATTTTTGGGGGGGTTTTGAGTACGTGACATTTTGCTCATTCCCTGATTGACATGTAGGTGTTAGGTTAGCTATTTTAGGTCTGATTCATAGATTATGAACACTTTTATGCCCATCCATTATGGCCAACCAGGGTATTCACAGTATTTATTCAGTTTCAGGAAATGTCTCTTTCTGCTCCTATACTAATGCAACTTTGATGATTGTTGATGCTCATCAGAAACATGGTAGTCATACATGTAGTAGAAAAATAAAGAGTGAACAAATGTGAAAGATGATGAAGGCCAGTGATGAAGATGCGTCTAGCGACTTGCTGGCACCGAGGCCCAACGTGATGACTCAATCACAATTTATGGCATTGTGCTGATGGCTGACCATATGTCGGCTATCACAAGAGTTAAACACATCTTATTTGTGGCTTTCTCCGGGCCGGGGATATTACCACAGAACCCTGGGAGCACGGACACCATTCGAGGTATGAAGACAGATTACAACTTTAATGGACAGAATTAATGTTACCGTGTGAATTAAATTGTCTTGTTTGGTTTATTTCAAGAGTTCACGAAGAGCTTCACATTTTTATATGTTCTATTGTAATGTGCGAGTTATCAATGTCTTTTTACAGAGTTACTTTGTTAATAATCTCTTCGCCAGACGGCGGTTAGTTCAGATGTGCGCTTCTCTCATTTAGATAAAGAGTTGTGATGATTAGATTCAAGAATGTGTGTGATGTTTTTATGCCCTTTGTGTTTTATTTTGGCCAAGCAAAGTGATGGTAAATAAATGATGAGGGTTATTGAGTTCCCGCCATAGTCAGGATAAAAATTGAAGTGATATTTCATTCGGCACGTCATTGTAAACCAATCTCCCGGTATAGCCTATGTCACACCACAGTGTGTTTTTATACAAAATATCTACGTATAAAAGTATCTTTTCACATTTGTAGCCTTCTGGTATGTACCATTTAATAATTGCATTCTCATTGCTTAACTGTAATAAATCAGATTAGTTTTAAATAGATACGCACGGTAGTCTGTATATTGCTGAGTAATATTCCATGAATTATTCTTTGATGTATGGTCTAATGGTAAAATATATTCCTAGCCTGGCAGGTAGGAGCTTTGGGCCAGAACCGAAAGGTTGCTGGATCGAATCCCCGAGCTGACAAGGTAGAAATCTGTCCTTCTGTCCCTAAGCAAGGCAGTTAGCGGACGACACATTTCAGTTGAATGCATTCAGTTGTAAAACTGACTAGGTACACTCTAAAAATAAAAGGTTCCCGGAGTATCCTTTAGGGGTTCTTCAAATTGAAACTGTGGGGGAACACATATGTTATTTGAAGAACCCTTCAAAAAAACCTTTTAATGGATCCTTGAAGAACCTGTTGAAGAACCTTTTGGGGTACATTTTTTTATTGCCTCCCCTATTATTATTATTTTGTATTATTATTAATAATAATATACATGACAATAACAACAATAACACAATATTTGAGTTGTCAGTGTTTAATATAATTTTTGTGGAAAAGCAGAATACAAAAATAAAAATATGAGGTGAACTCCTAGCAGAGCCCGAAGCCCAATGGGTATATCCTCTGGCGTGTTGTTAGTGTTGATGTTCTCCATAGCCAGAATGATTTCGCAGTGCATGGTGATCAAACAGGTTTCCTGTTATATTCAGAGGTGTAGGGAGGGTGAAGTCTGTGAATCTATTTCTTTTATTATACAGATGTTTAACAAAACATGCACACAACAGTATTCATACCTTGGGTTTTGTGGTAAATGTGAATGAAAACACTTTTCATACACATACCTTGTCCATAATGTAGAGGCCTATTGGATTTTAATTGAAAAGGTAGAGGAGGATGGTACATGTGATCTGCATAACATACCAATACCAATTGGCGTACCTTTATAGCATACATATTCTTACCTCATTGTTGATTAATATCCATTGATTTGTGCCCATTTTCTGTATTAGAAAGATTTGCACGGATATGAAAAGCTAGATGGAATCATCATAAAACAATATACAATTAGATCATACAAGGGACAAACCTTACCTTAAATTGAGGAGAATATTGTGCCTGCATCTGCTGTCTTTTCAAATTCAAATCCAAATGTTTCAGTTGGGCAGTTAGGTTCCTGCAAGAACCCCCACCAACTAAGGAGGTTTTTTGATGAACCCCACCTCCTATGGGGTTCTTGGAAGAACCTTTTTGGGGGAAAATTTCAGTGCCAAGAACACGAAGGTTCTTTGAAGATCTTAGAAGAACCCTTGTTGAACCCCTAATTGTTTGAGTGTATCCCCCTTTTCCTTTCCTTTCCCATAGCATATTCGCTTGGCCTCGAACTGTGCAGCTTTGAGCTAAGGTTATCTCAATAATTTAACGCTGGGACTTTTATCGCAAGATATTAGCTATTGGTCTCTTAACCTCTTAATAATTGTAGAAAGGTAAACCTAGACCTATGCAAGTTATAGTACTCCATGTGGGGACGATAAGACTCGCTATCTTACTATCCAATGGACATGTTTATTGGCCTATAGCATTCACATGATAATGGAGTCAGATTGATTATTATACTATGGTCGTATTCATCCGACACAAATGTCTGTCATCCTCAGTCGAAGTGGATTCTCACTCATCTACATACACATAGAAAGGTGTTTCGTGTACTATCACCACACCAAGCAGTTTTCCCACTCTGAACCGGCAGAACAATACAGTCAGCTCTAGCACCTATGGATCTCTGCCGACACTGCTTGCACTCGGTGTAAGCCATCCTATTAAAGTGCCTGGACAGAGTAATGGGAAATCATGCTCACTTGTTTATAGCGCTTTCTTTCTTCTGTGGGGCCCGAATAAGAATGTGGCGGGTGTATCAGTGGGATTGAACAAGCACCTCCCGGTTGTCTGATAGATTGATTGCGTGACACAGGGTTGACCTTTATCTTCATCCCATTTGAGCCCTCTTCCATTTCTTTCACACACCTCCCACTAAAAGTGGCGGTCCATTGAAGAACACTAACATGTAGGAATATTGTCTTACATCTACCCCCATTAAACTGAGGAGGATATAAAAAAAATACCAAAGCAATGCCGCCATTACACCCCAGCTAATATTATCCTCAGAGAGAGACGAGGTTCGGAATACATAAGAGCACCCGGGAGTTAACTGGTGCCCAGCCTATTTAGCATACCTAATTGACCTCTAGCTCAACACGCGTTTCTGTATTCCCCTTTCCTAATATTATTTTCTGACTCGGTGCGAGCAGACGTTTTTGTGATTCACACGCTTAATCACGGTTCAAGTCACCGTTTCTGTTTTGCTAAAGATGTTGATGCAACAAATGCGACACTGTGGCCTTCGGTATTGTGTGTTATCTTCTTTTCTTCCTCAGACAGTTGTAGTGAACGGGAGCCAAGTTCACTCAGGCTTGAATGGAGGCACTGTAATTTAATAGGCCTTGCACAGTTCAAGGGTACGATTTGAAAGTGCCAAAGCAGCAATCACTGATTAATACGTTGTAATTTACAGTATAACTATTGCTGTGTTTGGCCATTTTACATAACATTGTGTACAATGGCACAAATCCAATACACTTTTCCAGATAAATGTAAAACAAAACAATAACACAGCATCATTACACCAAATAGGTTTTTTATTTTTATTTCAAAGAATTAGACAAAGTGCTGGACACATTTGCATGATTTAGCAGAATAACAATAGGCTAATTCTATTAATTTCTTGTCTGCTTCTTGGAATCACCCATCAGATATTGGACACTGTCACATTGAACTATATAGCGCATGAGTAGTGGCCTCAAATAGCCAGTCTATCACAATGGGATATCTCTGGAGAGACTTAGCATACTAAAAATACACAGTGATTAACTGCTTACGTCATCCTAATGGGGATTATTAACCTGAAAACACAGAGACATCTTATTTTAAGCATGGCGAGGAAAATGACAGGAAAGAGGTTTGGATTTGCCGATAATCATGAATAAAAGTTCCACAGAAATGACAGATTTTCATATTTGTGAGCCCTAGTCAGTTTTATTGACCTTTCCAAACTTTCCATTGAAAGGCCATTTTTTTTTTCTCATGGTGAAATGTCACCAATAATCATGAGAGGTACAGTCAAACATACCCGTATCTTTTTGTTGACATTGCTTTTATGAATTAGACAAAGGCTAATCATATATGCACCCTGTGTGCTGATATGTTTAACTGTTAGTCAATGAAAGGCCTGAAGGTCAGCCACCGAGGCTCAGACCATTTGCCTTTAACAAAGGGTACTGTAATGGAGATCTGAGTGGCTCTGAGTCGGCTCCGTTTACCACCCCGGTTGTGGTTGAATTGATTTGGATTGCTGAGTAAGGCTGGCTGACATTGTAGTAAATGCTCGGGCCCCACAGTCGTTTGCCGTTCAGCTAAACGTCCCCGGGCCAATGCTGCTTTGCATGGGCAAGACACCACCTTAACAGCTCTGTTTGGGATTCATAGACTGTGGCCACCGCTGGTTCAATATTTAGCAGACTGAGGAACTCATCGAGAAAGGACTCGCTTTTTGGCCCCCAGCCAACATCCTTCCCCAAGAAGGCCTTGAACCTGTGAGGGTATCGTGGAAACAAACTGCGGGCGAGATGGACATAGGCTGCTAATGCTGCTCCTGCTGCTTAATGAAACCCAGGTTGTACATTTACCAGGTTTATCTATCCTTAAGCCATTACACTGCCTCTGTGGTGTCACAGGTAGTAGTAGCTACAGCTCTGAATTGGCTGTCATGGTACCAATTTAGGCTACACACAGCAGAGGTCGAAGATTGGAACAGATGATATGACTCATGGGTCTGCACTGCGTCGCCAGATGTATCACTCGAGCGGCCCCATAACCGTCCCATTATCCCCTGATTTAAGCTTCTCAGGGCTAATCTGTCATAACAAGCAGACCGGCCCAGCGGCCGCCAGAGATGGGCCTTGTACAGTCCCCCCCGGCTCCCTCTTTCCACTTCCCAACATTCTCTAGATGTTTCGTACCCCACACCTACTCCCTCCCTCTCTTACACCCATCATCCCTCCGATAGCAGATCAATCAATCTCTGAAGGCCAGAGAGACCCTGGTTGTTGAGGGGAGGAGTGATAAGTTGAAGAGGCACGCGGCCAAATGCATTGTGATTAGCCTAGTATCAGTTAGCGATACTCTGTCAACGCGCGATTCCCTGTGCCAGGGAGGGCTAGCGTAAGATAAATGTGACAGGCTGGCATAAGGACATGCACATCTGCAGAGGGACTTAACAACAAGCCCAGGGCTAGAAGTGGCACCTATCAATCAACGGCGACGCAGGACGGGACAGGCTCACGGTGTCACGTGACACAATATGAAGCAAATGTCCAGTGTGCTTTGTAGAGAGGTGCGCCACGCTGTCACTGCCAAGATGGATGATCATCCTACATCACTCTGTGCTAGGGGTCCAGTCTGAAAACAACCAACTGTTAGGAAATTATGATTAATATGACTGAACAAATCATTTTAAATGGAACTGTAAGTAAACTTATACTCTGTTATATTATGTTTAATAGGCAATATGAGTTCATAAGAATAAATTGTGTGACAGGAGAAAGGAGTAATAAAATGTTAAAGAACACCATTCCAACTGGGCAGGAACAAATGGGTTGTGGACTGTGTAAACACATAAGGTCGTTAGCCTATGGTTGACCCAACCTGAAACTTAGCTCTGGGGTTTTTAGATTAGGCAGTGAGTTCATTCCTAGGGTTTCTGTTAATTAAAACTGTCAGTTCAGTGGTGATCGATAATGTTGAGGGGTCAAAGGTTATCTGGGAGTGTGTTAGTAAGTTAGAATGAACTTTTCACCTTACTTTGTCCTGGTCGACAGGAGGGGGTTCGGTTAAGGCAGTGAAATTACGTCATGATCTGTATTTAAACTGATGCATGTGTTCGAGTGGTAGCGCGCTCCGAGAATAAATTCTATTACCTATTATTTAAAGACTGGTCTGCGTCTAGTTTATGCAAACAAGAAATCTTACAAATAATCATAAAATAGATGAAGGGCTTTCAATTGATGAAAGCACATTGGCTTAATTAAATTATAATAACACCAACACACAATGATAACAAAAGTATAAACCACAAGCCTCTGTCTGTTGCATACCGTGTCAGTTACCACAATGCTATTTATTCATGGAATTTTAACAAGCTTTCCCCCACCCCGCCTCAGTTCTTAAAAAGAGATAATCAAATTCTAAATGTCCAACAGACAAACCACATTGCGATTGCTACTCCCCCCCTATTGTAGAGGAATATAATCTCTCGGTTTGATCTTCAAACACATCTGAGCAGTGATCACACTGACACCTCGGCGCCAGCCTGTGTTTTTCACAACGTGTTGCCTGTGGCATATGAAATGAATGCACAGGGGTGATTTATTGGAGCCGAGGCAAAGACTTGCTGCTGGGCACGTGCGGCGTGCCGGGGTGCAGGTAACCCCTTTTGCACACACTCGCACGTACACACACACACACACACACACACACACACACACACACACAGTCTCTTTCTCTATTTCTCTCTCATTCTCTTTACCTCCCTCCTGCTTGCTGCCTGTGCCGCATTTCATTTGTCATTGCCTAAGTAATCTGAGGAACGTGCTGAAAGCACGGCCGGCCGCCCACTGATAACCCTGCCAAACCTGGAGGACCCCAGCTGGCAGCTCTCAGAGGGACGTTGTTCCCGAGTTAATAGAGACTGACTATAGCTCAGCTTCAAGTGGACCCTAATGTGCACCAGGAACAAAATACTTGTTTACACTTGAGAGATCTGTGAATATGAGAAGTAATCAGCACCACCAGTAATCAGCAGTACCGCAAGTAGTAAACATGTCCTCCTCGACTGCTGGTTCTTTGAATCATGCTGCCATTGAATTAAAGTCTAATCGGGCTATCGAAATCTGTGATAAATATATGGATGTATTTTTTGGTTGGTTGATTGAGATTGAAATAGATAGATTAAGATTGATAAAATGACAGACAGACGGAGAGACCTGATAGTTTCCTACCATATAAGGTTAAGGAGTGTGGAATCCTTTTCGAAATCTTGAATCCTTGTTTTCGACTTTGATATCTCCCAGGCTCCTTGGCCCTTTGATTTATAACCCATTCATCTTCCATGTAGCGGGAGGTGGGTTGGACGCACTGCCATCCTCTGTTGATTATTCAGTCATTTACTCATTTAGACACAAAGTCACTATTGGAGAAAAATGTTGGCTAAAGGAATGACTGCATAAATAATCCATCTTATTTTGTTGACATCAGAGAAATCAGATTTTTAACAGGCCCTCCCACCCAAAAACATACAGATAGGGAGATTGTGTGTGTGTGTGTTGGGGAGTTGGTGGTGAAAAGACATGTCTTTAGAGTAGCCGATCATGTGATTAGATGCAGGAATTGAAAAGGCATGGGTTTTACGGCAATGTTGAATGTGTTAACGTGCTGTTATGGAGAACTATCCTCAAGGTACGTTCGTTTAAGGGGGGGGGGGGGGATTCTACCTCAAAGCCCACGCCATCACTTTTCTTTAACCAACTATATTAAGTCAATTGAACAAGCCATCACGCCTGCTGTTCTCATAACCAAACACATTTTTGTTACATACCAAAACCAAGGTGTTATAACCGCCCCGTTCCCAATATGTGTTGTCTCATGTGTACATAGCTACTGTATAGCTATGTTGGGACTGGCAGAACCAATAGACAGACCAATATTGGATGATGTAGATAGCAATTCTGATAGCAAACCACGGCAATCAGATCGTGTGTAGGCTACTTTTTACCAAGTGCCACATGTCCCTTACACTTGAAAGTGATCGCCAAGGTGTTTTTTTTGTGCCCTGACAGACTAAACAGTGGGAGTTTAGTCTATATGAGTATTCTTTGTCCCTGGTCCAGGAGGGCAGTGTGTGTGTGTGTGTGTGTGTGTGTGTGTGTGTGTGGTCAAGTGTCTGTGTTGGTGTGACCGGTGTAGATTGCCTCTGCGCTGTGTTTTGATCGGCTTACATATGAGCATAGGATCAGCGTTGGTGTCTTTTATTCTCTGATAAGGACAGGAACAACTTACATAAACAAATGCTGTGCTGCCCTTATAGACCAACTCCTCTCTCCCACATGGGAATAGTAGACAGGGTGCAATAGAACAATAAACGTGTCTCACATAACAGTACAATATAAGGTAAATGCAATGTACAGCATGACATAGAAGTGTACAGTATAGTCTATGGGCCTAGGCTAACCAACTTTCTCAATGACAGCCAGGCGTTATGTACAGTGACATGATATGCACATGTGAACAGCTGTCAGTAAGTAAAATATCGTAGAAGTATCTTAACAAACAAAAACTCATGACCCAGCTGACAATGACAGGAAAAACCTCCATAAACAAATGCTGTGCTGCCCTTATATGCCAACTTCTCTACAAAGTACAAATCAACAATGAAAAGGGACAAGAATAACCATGCTAGCTCAATGATGACATCTACAGAAAAAAATACAGTAGCTAGCTAGCATGTACTGTACAACATTTACAAACCAGAAATGACTGAAATGCACACATATCACAATATAATTGTGGGATGGCTGACAACGTGCATCGATGTGGTCGGAAGGTGTGGGTTCTTTTAATCATAAACGGTCCGATGGCAGCTTCTTCTCATTGTTGCTAGCTTTGTGGGGAATCGTAGGTGGCTCATTTCAGCTTGATACCATGTCTTGTTTTTGAGGTGTTTTGACTGATGTCATGTCTATGCTAATACGGCAAAACTTCGCTAATTAACTAATCAACAACTGTAACTGTAACGTATATGAGAGACAACATGTGCTCATTGTGCAAATGTATTTATATTTTCAATAAACACTTGGAGACTAAATATAGTTTACATGTTGTCAACCCCGTCTGTTTTGCCCCATAGTTGCGTACCCATCTGTTTTGTTGCTAAACAACCAACATGTCGATAGGACTGATTATGATTTTCAGTCTTCTTTTTTTTTTTTTTTTACAGTTACCTACCTCTTCCACATGAGTACAGTGGAAGAGGTTTATGAGGGGAAATGCAGAAGGAGAAGAAATTGTGCTTCATTAAAAAGTGCACTTACAACAACAAAATGAATGTACACTAATATCAGGCAAGGGAACTATTCAGATAGTGTAATTATATAATTACGTTACATGGCCATTCGTCCCAATTCAGCATTAACACTGAACAGCCTGTAACAGGTCAACAAGGTCTTGATTAGTAATTGATCAGGTTGAACTACGTGTTGAAGTGTGAAACTGAGACATTAGCCCACACACAAACTCCAGATCTAGAACAGGAGAACACTGGTTGTTATAGGTCATTTCCATGTAAAAGGACTTATGAGTACCAACATGTGAAGCTCAAAGGAGCATATCAAATTGGGTGTCAAATGAAAGCGAAGAGTCTATATTTTTGGTAAATGAAGGCATAGATACATTTTTCAACCATTTTCCAAAAAAATGTTTTGGCATAAGTAAGGGGGTGGATTTCTTGTCAAACCGATGGAAAAGGGTTCTTAGAAAACATCTACCAGAAAACGTCTTAAAAGGTATTATAAATACTTCAAAACACAATAATGTTTAAGTATATACTTAGGAACTTAATTTGATCACCCACTTTCAGGATAACTTTCCTGCAATGCAGGACATTTAAAACTTGTAGTGCATTTGAGGTTTAAAAAGGCTTCTGAAGATTGTAATTTCCACTTTGAAATTACAATCTTACGAGAAATGTTTCTACCCCTACAAAATCGTCCATTAATTATAATCCACATAATAATTTACCTTTCCTGTTACTGCAGGAAATTAAAATCCTACATCTGTAAAGTGCCAATTTTACCCTGCCAAGTAAAATCAACATTTATATTTAGTTGGCGAAATTTTCCTTTTATGTTGTAAATCCGTTACCAAAAGCCCACATATCTTTAAGATATTCAGTCATTTCTCTTCCTCATGAGGGAGGAGAATGAAAGTTCACAGAGTTCACTGCTGCTTCAGTGTCTTTAGATATTTTTGTCAGATGTTACTATGGAATACTGAAGTATAATTACAAGCATTTCATACGTGTCAAAGGCTTTTATTGACAATTACATGAAGTTGATGCAAAGAGTCAATATTTGCAGTGTTGACCCTTCTTTTTCAAGACCTCTGCAATCTGCAATGGCATGCTGTCAATTAACTTCTGGGCCCATTCTTGCATAATCAATGCTTGGAGTTTGTCAGAATTTGTGGGTTTTTGTTTGTCCACCCGCCTCTTGAGGATTGACCACAAGTTCTCAATGGGATTAAGGTCTGGGGAGTTTCCTGGACATGGCCTCAAAATATCTATGTTTTGTTCCCCGAGCCACTTAGTAATCACTTTTGCCTTATGGCAAGGTGCTCCATCATGCTGGAAAAGGCATTGTTCGTCACCAAACTCTTCCTGGATGGTTGGGAGAAGTTGTTCTCGGAGGATGTGTTGATACCATTCTTTACTCATGGCTGTGTTCTTAGGCAAAATTGTGAGTGAGCCCACTCCCTTGGCTGAGAAGCAACCCCACACATGAATGGTCTCAGAATGCTTTACTGTTGGCATGACACAGGACTGATGGTAGCGCTCACCTTAAATTCTCCGGACAAGCTTTTTCCCGGATGCCCCAAACAATCGGAAAGGGGATTCATCAGAGAAAATGACTTTACCCCAGTCCTCAGCAGTCCAATCCCTGTACCTTTTGCAGAATATCAGTGCATTTGGAAAGTATTCAAACCCCTTCCCTTTTTCCACATTACAGCCTTATTCTAAAATGGATTAAATTAAAATCCTCATCAATCTACTCACGATACCCCATAATGACAAAGTGAAAACAGGCTTAGACATTTTTGCAAATGTATAAAAAAAATAAACAGAAATACCTTATCTATACAAGTATTCAGACCCTTTGCTATGAGACTCGAAATTGAGCTCAGATGCATCCTGTTTCCATTGATCATCCTTGAAATGTTTCTACAACTTGATTGGAGTCTAACTGTGGTAAAATCAATTGATTGGATGATTTGATGATTTGGAAAGGCACACACTTCTCTATATAAGGTCCCACAGTTGAGCAAAAACCAAGCCATGAGGTCGAAGAAATTGTCCGTAGAGCTCCGAGACAGGATTCTGTTGAGGCACAGATCTGGGGAAGGGTACCAAAAGATGTCTGCAGCATTGAAGGTCCCCACGAACACAGAGGCCTTCATCAGAAGTTTGGAACCACCAAGACTCTTCTCAGAGCTGTCCGCCTGGCCAAACTGAGCAATCTGGGGTGGTCACTCTGACAGAGCCCCAGAGTTCGTCTGTGGAGATGGGACAACCTTCCAGAAGTACAACCATCTCTGCAGCATTTCACCAATCAGGCCTTTATGGTAGAGTGGCCAGATGGTAGTCACTCCTCAGTAAAAGGCACATAAGTTTGGAGTTCGCCAAAAGCCACCTAAAGGACACTCAGACCATGAGGAAAAAGATTCTCTGGTCTGATGAAACCACGATTAAACCCTTTGACCTGAATGCCAAGCATCACGTCTGTAGGAAATCTGGCACCATCATTATGGTGAAGCATGGTGGTGGCAGCTTCATGCTATGGGGATGTTTTTCAGGGACTGGGAGACTAGTCAGGATCGAGGGAAAGATTAACAGAGCAAAGTACAGAGAGACAGGGCGTGAGTTGGGGTGGGCATTCTATGTTTTCTGTGTCTGTGTTTCACCATAGAGAACTGTTTCGATTGTCATTGTTTCACTTTGGTTATTTTGTATTCAGTGTTCAGTTATATTTCATTAAAATGGACACTTACCACACTGCATTTTGGTCCGATCTTTCATACTCCTCATCAGATGAAGAAGATCATTACACCTATGTTAACAATGTATTTCCATATTGAAGGAATGTAATTAGAAAAATGTTTCAACATATTTAGCAAATTTGGGGCTATCTATTTAACAAACTAGGCTATAACGAATTAACATTTGAATTGGAGTTGATGACAACGCAATCCATAAAATACAGTAAATACACAATTTGAAGCAACCACATATTTAGCCATGTCAAGCTTGACATACCCACAACTTGTTTATATCTCAAAACCCAGCCCTTTCACTCCACCGCCAGCTACTGCACCTAATTTCCAGTTGTGAATATAGCCAAAATATTTCTGACACACCCTCAAACCTATAGCGCTGCTGCTAGAGGTAAGATTAAACATTGCATTGTTAAAATAGACCCCATATTGTTTTTTATTCATATACATTTTTTCTATGAATGATTAGGGATAAAAAAAATTGGGAACAGAATTACAGAAACATCTTTAATGGAATTACTGCAATTTAATTGGCTAAAATGGGAAATCAAAGTAGTCACAAACCACAGTTGGGTCACCTGTTACCGTCTTTCCTTCCACTGGCATACTGTTATGTTCAGGTCATTACTGTTTTCTTTCTCCTTCTGTCATTTGGTGGTCAAGATGAGAGTGTCAAAATAGTCTGGACAACCCCTCCCTCCCTCTTTCTTTCTCTCTGCCACTCTCTTCTCCCTTTCTCCAGTTAATATTACCTCTCCCGGGGCATACTGACACCTACCCATGAGCTCCCTCTCTTTCCATCAGTGGAGGCTCCTCAGAGGAGGAATGGGAGGACCATCCTCCTCAGTGAATTTCGTATAGTCTTTTTACATAGGACTATACTAAATATATTTGCAATGAATGTCTACAGTAGCCTCAACAACACTCTGTAGGGTAGCACCATGGTGTAGCCGGAGGACAGCTAGTTTCCATCCTCCTCTGGGTACATTGACTTTAATACAAAACCTAGGAGGCTCATGGTTCTGTACTCTGTACTGCATGATTGTAGCGGGTTTACTAATGCGTTGGTTCTGTAGCTATGTTGACTATGGCGTGACAATGATGGAGGCTGTGTGTAGCGTTTAGCGGTCATGGTATGAAGGTTTGGCTTCGAAAGGTTTGCTCATCTGGTCACAGACAGCCGATGTGTTGTGCAAGTCCACAAGTGAAAGTTATGTTAATGATTACAATTTTGGACTGGTAACAAGTAACTAACAGATTATATTATAAAATAAACCTACCCAACACTGCTGAGGACCGATCGACTTCGGACATCCATGGACGTTGACAAGTAGTTGAAATTTGGTCAGTCCGTCCTGGCCTTGATTTCAATTTCCACAGACGTTGATATTTGGTCAGCTTTGATTTGGCCCAAACATAAACGTCAGTAGAGTTCAGTACAGTAGAGCAGAGTACAAGAGTACAATACAGTAAAGAAGAGAAAAGTAGAGTATAGTTCAGTACAGTATAATAAACTTGTGCAATATACGACTGATTGTTGTCCTATGGACAGAGTCTCCCACCTCAGCTGTAGATCTCTGCAGTTCATCCAGAGTGATCATGGGCCTCTTGGCTGCATCTCTGATCAGTCTTCTCCTTGTATGAGCTGAAAGTTTAGAGGGACGGACAGGTCTTGGTAGATTTGCAGTGGTCTGATACTCCTTCCATTTCAATATTATCGCTTGCACAGTGCTCCTTGGGATGTTTAAAGCTTGGGAAATCTTTTTGTATCCAAATCCGGCTTTAAACTTCTTCACAACAGTATCTCGGACCTGCCTGGTGTGTTCCTTGTTCTTCATGATGCTCTCTGCGCTTTTAACGGACCTCTGAGACTATCACAGTGCAGGTGCATTTATACAGAGACTTGATTACACACAGGTGGATTGTATTTATCATCATTAGTCATCTAGGCCAACATTGGATCATTCAGAGATCCTCACTGAACTTCTGGAGAGAGTTTGCTGCACTGAAAGTAAAGGGGCTGAATAATTTTGCACGCCCAATTTTTCAGTTTTTGATTTGTTAAAAAAGTTTGAAATATCCAATAAATGTCGTTCCACTTCATGATTTTGTCCCACTTGTTGTTGATTCTTCACAAAAAAATACAGTTTTATATCTTTATGTTTGAAGCCTGAAATGTGGCAAAAGGTCGCAAAGTTCAAGGGGGCCGAATACTTTCACAAGGCACTGTAAGCTGTTACGGGACTGTTTTATTCACTATAACTCTATGACTAATCACATTTATTATAAGGGAAACTAAACCATGCTACGTGTTGCAATAGGCCTTTAGAATAATGAAAAACATATCCTTGACTCTATCCGAGTTGATGAGTGAAGAGGAAGCATAAGATGCCAGCCCACTGAATGAATGACAAATAGGCGATTGGGCAATAATTGTGCATGTTACTTCACAATCAAATTTAAATTAGGCCTAACTGAATGATAAGGAGGGTGAAGAGGTTGATTTAATTTAGAAAAACAATAGTGTAGTGATGAGTTTGTGTTATGCCTATTTATCGTTATTGGCGCTCATGTTAATAATTTGACCATGCGCCTTGATACCATTCTCTTTTACGTTTTACTTTGTAAAACGAAGCTGTTATGGGAATGTTTTATTGCCAAGATTAAATTGACAATAGTCTGTTGAGTGACAGTATTATCAGTTGTTCAACTGTACATGAAGAGAAGGGCACATCTTATAATTGACAGGTGCAGGGAATGGAGCCTTACTTTATCAAATCCTCCTTCAGATTCACATGCAAGTAAAACATTTTGATTTCTATATAGTATCAGAAAGAGCTTATTCTGCATTTTTTATGACACTTACCTTTGTCAAAATTCAAGAAGTGCAGCTAGGGCTGTGGCGGTCATGATACTTTGTCAGCTGGTGTAGTATGTCAAGACAATAACTGTCGGTCTCACGGTAATTGACTGTTAATTACATAAACAAATGTAGCATTTCCTGGCTTCCACACAGCCTACATGCCACTGATGCAGATCTTTAAAAAGTCTAATAAATCCATGTAATATAGCCTACACCTTCACAATAAATCCATTATTTATTTTAGACACGTCTAAAAAAGCATGATATGAAGAAAATGTAGTCAATTTCAGAACATAATAGCATACTCAGTTCTCTTTATGTGAGGCCCTGATCTGGCTATGCCACATGGCTGTAGGCTACACTAGTTTGTAACATTATTTTATAGTATGAAGAATACAATTGAACATAGTTTAATAAAATAGTAAGGATATGCGCACATGCAGCTATTCTGTGTTGAGAGGTTAACGAAGAAAGAGGTACATGCTTCATTTAGAGTTATTTATGTAACTTCAGTTGTGATACAAATGTCGAGCTCTATGTTTGAAAAAAGTTGCATGAAAGGCATGATCATTGCTTTTTTTATGCAGGCTGTACACACTTCATCAGTCTCTCATTCACCATTTGACAAGCACTTGATAATGCCTCAAATTTCCCGACTGCATCCTCTTTGTGCGGCCGTAATGCCCCCTAGAAAGAATCCATGCCTTTTGCGGCCAAGTGTGCCCTTGGGCTGAACATAGCCTAATTATGTTCAGCTCAAGGAACCATTTGTGCCTTTTGTGCTCACATGGTTCTCCGTCACATGATCAGGTCTTTCTCACAGGCTACAAGTGAAGACAGACACATCCGGGACGCAACTGCGTTGGTCCTTATTCAATTCCATGGCGCATATTTAAGATATTTGAAGAAGTGTCCACATTTACTTTGTAAGCCAACAAGATGATTAGACCTAACAAACAGCAAAAGCACTAGCCTATGTCTATCTACTATCCCCCACCGTACAAAAGTTGACCTATTCTATTCTGTGGGTGTCACGTTGTATAAGGATCAGAGACAGGCGCAGGAATACAATATAGGGAGTTTTATTACTCCACCCAAAATACAACATGTCATGAAAAAGGTACAGGGACGAAGCCCAAAACAAATGCGTATATAAAATACACAGGGATGTAACCCAAACAAAAGAGCGAGGTTTAAACCTCTAAAGATTGCATGGGACAAGACCCGATAAGATAACAAGTGCACAATACACGTCGTACGAAAGCCGAAACAACAAATCACAGGTACTCACAAGACCAACAGACATGGGAACAATAACCGACAAGGACAATGGGGAGCAGAGGGCACATATACAGTGGGGGGGAGTATTTAGTCAGCCACCAATTGTGCAAGTTCTCCCACTTAAAAAGATGAGAGAGGCCTGTAATTGTCATCATAGGTACACTTCACCTATGACAGACAAAATCAGGGAAAAAAATCCAGAAAATCACATTGTATGATTTTTAATGAATTTCTTTGCAAATTATGGTGGAAAATAAGTATTTGGTCACCTACAAACAAGCAAGATTTCTGGCTCTCACAGACCTGTAACTACTTCTTTAAGAGCTAAGAGGCTCCTCTGTCCTCCACTCGTTACCTGTATTAATGGCACCTGTTTGAACTTTGTTTTCAGTATAAAAGACACCTGTCCACAACCTCAAACAGTCACACTCCAAACTCCACTATGGCCAAGACCAAAGAGCTGTCAAAGGACACCAGAAACAAAATTGTAGACCTGCACCAGGCTGGGCTAGCAATAGGTAAGCAGCTTGGTTTGAATAAATCAACTGTGGGAGCAATTATTAGGAAATGGAAGACATACAAGACCACTGATAATCTCCCTCGATCTGGGGCTCCACGCAAGATCTCACCCCGTGGGGTAAAAATGATCACAAGAACGGTGAGCAAAAATCCCAGAACCACACGGGGGGACCTAGTGAATGACCTGCAGAGAGCTGGGACCGAAGTAACAAAGCCTATCATAAGTAACACACTACGCCGCCAGGGACTCAAATTCTGCAGTGCCAGACGTGTCCCCCTGCTTAAGCCAGTACATGTCCAGGCCCGTCTGAAGTTTGCTAGAGAATATTTGGATGATCCAGAAGAAGATTGGGAGAATGTCATATGGTCAGATGAAACCAAAATAGAAATTCTTGATTAAAAACTCAACTCATCGTGTTTGGAGGACAAAGAATGATGAGTTGCATCCAAAGAACACCATACCTACTGTGAATCATGGGGGTGGAAACATCATGCTTTGGGGCTGTTTTTCTGCAAAGGGACCAGGACGACTGATCTGTGTAAAGGAAAGAATGAATGGGGCCATGTATCGTGAGATTTTGAGTGAAAACCTCCTTCAATCAGCAAGGGCATTGAAGATGAAACGTGGCTGGGTCTTTCAGCATGACAATGATCCCAAACACACGAAGGAGTGGCTTCGTAAGAAGCATTTCAAGGTCCTGGAGTTGCCTAGCCAGTCTCCAGATCTCAACCCCATAGAACATTTTTGGAGGGAGTTGAAAGTCCGTGTTGCCCAGCAACAGCCCCAAAACATCACTGCTCTAGAGGAGATCTGCATGGAGGAATGGGCCAAAATACCAGCAACAGTGTGTGAAAACCTTGTGAAGACTTACAGAAAACTTTTGACCTCTGTCATTGCCAACAAAGGGTATATAACAAAGTATTGAGATAAACTTTTGTTATTGACCAAATACTTATTTTCCACCATAATTTGCAAATAAATTCATAAAAAATCCTACAATGTGATTTTCTTCTCATTTTGTCTGTCATAGTTGAAGTGTACCTATGATGAAAATTACAGGCCTCTCTCATCTTTTTAAGTGGGAGAACTTGCACAATTGGTGTCTGACTAAATACTTTTTTGCCCCACTGTATATCAGACTAATCAGGGGGAAGGCGAACCAGGTGTGCGTAATGAGACAGTCCGGGGTTGGTGGTAATGAAACCAGTTCAGTGACGCCTAGAAAGCTGTAGACGTGAATGAGCAGTAGTACTGGGGGAATCCATGACAGTGCGAGAAATAAATATTCCAAACATATTCTGGGACAGTTGTGGGATGTGATAGATCCCAAATTATCAACGCTACTAGAATCAAAAAAACTGTTTTAAGCAATGAGCCTGATGCAACAGATCAGAATGTTTAGCTTAAAATGTTGCTAACTATAAGGCAATTTCTTTCACATTATAAGTGCAGCAATGTGCACACAGCAGTAGACTATAAGCGCAAATATTCCATTAGTAGGAAAACACCATTCTCAAAAGTGACCGCAAATGTGATTATTCATATAGTGCCTTTATTATAAATGTACATTTTTATGGTGAAATTAATCTTTCCCAAACTTGAAACTCAGATGTTGCATATGAATGACAGTTAGGCTCTACCCCTGTTGTAAAGTGGATTAATGTGCTTAATTTTAAGAAGTTATTTGGCCACTTTCGTAGTGATACACACCTTATCAGGGTAGCCTAGTGGTTAGAGTGTTGGACTAGTAACCAGAAGGTTGCAAGTTCAAATCCCCAAGCTGACAAGGTACAAATCTGTCAGCTCGGTTCCTAGGCCGTCATTGAAAATAATAATTTGTTCTTAACTGTCTTGTCTAGTTAAAAAAAATGGGCTAAGCTACTTGAGATGTGCAACTATGAGTCGCAAAAAAAAGCATGCATTGTTTCTTGCCTAAAGCTGGGCATCATTCACAAGTTATAGGATCACCCATCACACTGTTCTTGATTTAATCTTGTCTTTACATATACTAAATCATATATGGGTGAAATTTGTCTTGATTTAGAATGGACCATTATCATGCGCCTGTCTCAAAACAGGGGCACGGGAAAAAATACCTGTCATCTATGCACTTCCATAGTTAATTGTCATGGCAGCCAGGTAGGCTATACTCCTGTTGTAAAAATAAGCTTAATATTAGGGAAGGTGAGAAATAAATATAGTAAGCCTAGCCTATAGAAAGCTGATAGGATCCTCATCTTTTTAATAGAGGCCATCAAAACGTTGTTTTCTCACGCAATTGCATAGCCTATATAAATGTTGCACAACATCAGCTAATGGGCTCTCATGAAGTGTTTGATTAGATTTTCGATCACATTTGCATTGATGTCAGAGTGATTAGAGAGACAATAGAGTGCTGAGTACCAGGCACTTAGCAAGTTTGCTAGACTACTAACGACCGTCAGCAGCATCAGAGCTTAGAGAAGCCTAATTACCATGACTAAACAGTCATGTGGAATTTGACTGCCATCATGACTTGTGACCGCTGGTGTGGCGGTAATACGGTCACCGTAACAGCCCTAGGTGCAGCTGTTTCCAAATGTCATTTTTTTTCAAGAATCTATGCGCTGTTCATGCATTCAGCACATGCCCAATCACATGGCAGCATTGCTCTGGCTACTAAGCAGACTAGTAACATAATACATGTAAAATTCTCTATTCGGTTTTCTTTTAAATACATTTTCTTATTTCCACAATGTTTCTTTAGACCTGCCAAAATGAAATTAAATGGACTTCTTTGTGATGGACTTGAACTGGTGGTTTTTACTTATAGCCTAGAGTAACATAAACTCATGAAAATGCTATAATGTTATTTGAAATAATAGTTTTTAGTTTTCAAATGTTACCTAAGAGCTTTATAAACACAACCAAATTATTATTGTTATAAGTGCTTTGGAAAGTATTCAGACCCCTTGACTTTATGCACATCATGTTACATTACAGCCTCATTCTAAAATGGATTACATAGTTTTTTCCCCTCATTAATCCACACACAATACCCCATAATGACAAAGAAAAAACAGGTTTGTCTAATTTTTTTGTAAAAAGACAATTATTTAAAAAAAAGGAAATATCATATTTACTTTAGTATTCAGACCCTTTACTCAGTACTTTGTTGAAGCACCTTTGGCAGTGATTACAGCCTCAAGTGTACTTGGGTATGACGCTACAAGCTTGGCACAACTGTATTTGGGGAGTTTCTCCCATTCTTCTCTGCAGATCCTCTCAAGCTCTGTCAGGTTGGATGGGGAGCATCCCTGCACAGCTATTTTCAGGTCTCTCCAGAGATGTTTGATTGTGTTCAAGTCCGAGCTCTGGCTGGGCCACTCAAGGACATTCAGAGACTTGTCCCGAAGCCACTCCTGCGTTCAATCTTGGTTTCATCAGACCTTTGGGTGCCTTTTGGCAAACTCCAAGCGGGCTGTCATGTGCCTTATCCTGAGGAGTGGCTTCCTTCTGGCCCTTCTACCATAAAGGCCTGATTGGTGTAATGCTGCAGAGATGGTTGTTCTTCTGGAAGGTTCTCTCATCTCCACAGAGGAACTCTTTCTACTATTTAGAAGGCAAGTACAGGTATTTGGACATGGCCCTGGTCTGATGTACACTAGGACCCTGTCTAGCCATTGCATCATCAATTATTTCAGCAGTTTTTTAAATGAAGTAGGCAAATATTACTTAAGAGATTCATATCTAGTCAATTTCTACACAGTAAATATTTTACTACCCTCTGGACTCTCGATGTGGTGGGTTTTCACGAAACATGATTGATTGTAATCGCTGATTGACAGGGGAGATCCACAGTGTGGAGTGATAACGCTGGCACGTGGGACTAAGGACCTGACTTTGACTTCAATACAAGTAATACATAACAGATGATAAGGCTGCACTGAGACACAGGGCTGTTGCCTCGGCTCATTCTGTGTGTGTGCGTGTGCGTGTGTGTGTGTGTGTGTGTGTGTGTGTGTGTTCGTGTGTGCGTGTGTGTGTGTGTGTGTGTGTGTGTGTGTGTGCGCGTGTGTGCGTGTGTGTGTGTGTGTGTGTGCGTGTGTGTGTGTGTGTGTGTGTGTGTGTGTGTGTGAGAGAGCTGGGACACTGATTTGTGTTTTATTATAGCGATGTGTCTTGTGCATGTCACACTTTAATTGAACGAGAGAAACAGATCATGTTCTCCTGGTTCGAATGGAAAAGAGCTTTGACTTCTTGGTTTAAGTCATGCTATAACCGATCTGTTCAGTAGCCAAATGTTTAATTTATAATCCACTTTTTTTTATAGACTCTGCTCTTGCTTGTCAAGCTATGGCTCTGTTTGCACGTACATTCAAGCCTTTTAAATTCCCTTTAGTTTACAACCCATTTCTAGCTCTTTATTGAAGCACAACTTCAACTAGTATTTGAGCTCAGTTTGAAAACCTGATTGATTTGGTCTCTTTTCATCTCCATTGCCTATGGTAAAAAGCAGTCGTTCTACATTTCAAAATGCGTTAATTAGACAAATAAATCAGAGGTAGACTGCTGTTCTGTATCTAAGGCCGTCTACAGATGGGATACGCACATCACTATCTGGAGTCGGTCGGTGTGGTGATTGTCTCACTGAACTGTAGCGAAGCTTTCATCCCGCTGATATTCACAAGCATCACAACGATTGACTTAAATGGGAAAGAAGGCTGGAGCTTCTCGCACCCTTTGTAAATATGCTCTAAAGTGGCAAGAGCATCAAAGGAACTGTCCGGGACTGTATGGGGAAAATGTAATGCTGGGAGGGAATCGCACACAGAAAGCTATTACAGACTACTCGAGCACTCTACTCTGTTGTTTTTGAATCAGTGTGATTGTTTGGGTGTAGATGTTTTTTGGGGGGTTTGATATTCGACATTTCGACATTGAAAGGAAAGGAAAATGCAATGAGAAACAATGTCTGAGTGGTCTACATTGAGAGATGTCTCCTTCCTATAAGCCTACCTCTCGTCGTGGGTTTCTTTGTCTCTAGTGGCTCTAAATCTCTGTGCCTCTCTTCTAATCACTGGCTTGGGGGGTGACAAAAGAGACAATGTCACAGCCAGACCCCCTTGGTCCCCTGACACTTGTCATGTGTGAGTGAGCCTCCAGGACACCTTTATTTGCTCTACGAGGTGCCGATGTGTGTGTGAGATGGTGTATGTGTCTGTGTGCACCAGTTAGCGTGTGTGTGCACGCCAGTTTGTAAGTGCTCGTCGGTGTGTCTATTTGTCCTCTGTACCCGCCATGCTCCCAGCGCTACACTAGGGCTACTCTCTGGGGGTCCGGCCAGTGCTTCTGCAATAAGAGCCCTGCTGGGTGGAATAACAGAGGGCCGAGACTGTGAAAGCGAGGGGCTGCAAGCAGCCACTTTCCCTCTGTCATTTTGGTTTCCGCTATTATTCTATGGACTTTGCTCGCTGAGGGTCACTTAACTAGCAGCCACCCCAACCCTCCAACAATACTGAGTCATTTATGTCATACTGTATGTCCCCTATTGAATCTTCAATCCCCCCACAACCACCCTTCCTCTTTTCTCCTCCGGCATTTTGGAATCCTTATGGCCCCAGCCAAACAAGACTGATGGTGATCTGCATCGATTTCCTCTCAGGCCGGTGAACGACATCATCGGCGGGAAGTTCATCAGAGGTGCAGGTCATGGTGACATTAATGAAGATGACAACAATGCGCCGGCTCAAATTGATCCCTCGATCTCTCTACCCTCTCACTCTCTGCTCTCTCATTCTTTCTCTCTGCTCTCATTCTCTATTTTCTGTCTCTCTCTCTTTCTCTCTTTACTCTCTCTCTCTCTGTCCTTTCATCAAACGGCAGGATTATCTCTGCGCCAGTTTGTGACTGCTGAATATTTTATTATCGTTGGACATTTTTAAAATGTTTGGATGTCTGATTAACGAGTGTGCTTTAACCTTGCTTCGTTAAGCGAGTCGAGGAGAATATCTCTTGAGATCTGTGCATGCTTTTTGTTTCTCCTTTTTCTTCTCTGGATCTGTTAGGCAGATTGTAGGCCAGCATATATTTTTAACTGTGGAGTGGCAGACTGTAATTTGTAATGGCATGTTTCACTTCGAGTGCCAGTGGCAAAAGTCTTACTTGTTCCATTAGGAACTGGTCTGTGAGAAAGAATTGGTCCCAGTGTGTAAACCTTTCAATTAGTATGTGCAATCTGGAGCTTTTTTTGTCTTAACTGTAGAACCTAATATCTCTTATATTGATCTCATCCATTAACAAATCCTGAAGAAGGCTTAAAGGATCATTACATTTCAAAATAAAAGTTTGTCAGATGTTTTCAGACCTCTAAAGTGGTCTTATTTTGAAAGAGTTTGAATTTGTTTGTATTAAGTGAAGACAGCATTCATTTCTCAAAATGGTTGAATCATTTTTTATTCAACTTTGAACAAGGGATTCCCATTGAGGTAAAAAAAAAAAAAACTATTTCACAAGGGAGACCTAGCCAAAAAAAAAAACTAAATAATAAACACACGGATCATTCAACAACTGCAGTGCATAATAGGGACAAGACAATATTCGTTAGGATCGTGGCAAGGAAACAAAACATGAAGCGGATTTCACTTAGAAAAACATCCCTAATGTTGGAAACAAACATCGTTATGTTGTCAACCAGAGTCACATTGATTTATTTTCCAAGCTATAGCACACAATATTTTATTTACAGCAGGGTTTTAAAGGACCAAAGAGTTAGGTCTGCTTCGTGTTTTCATTTTCTTGTCCATTAAAAAATTATTGTTATACTTGTATCATCACAGTCCTAGTGCATACACAGCAAAAAAAAATAATATCAATATCATCAAATACCCACCATCATTGTAAAACATGTAGACATCAATACTTTAAACAGTTGCTCACTTGCTGCAATAAATCTGTAACTTAAGCTTTGAACTCCTCTAAGTACAGTTTATTCGCCATTTTCACAGCAATATTTTCCTACCAATTCAGGAAGTAGAAACATTCAACCTGAATGGAGGCATCAAACTCAAAGTATAATAACCATGCCCTTCGACATTACAAATATGTAATTGTTACCTTCTCAGAAGTCTTCCTATAGATATTATCGGGGAATTTGCAAGGCACCCGTCTATTCATTGAGCCTCACTTGTGTTATTGGCCTCAGTGAGAGGAGAGGAAGCTAGTGTCGCATAGAACCTTATCATACAATTGTGCCACAGCCTAAGTGGTCTGCTGAATAGTCACAAATGCATTGCCAAGGGCATCCCCAAGGCGACAAGCCAAATCAATGTCAGTGTATTTGCTGGGGGTTCAACAGGCACTAAGGCAGTCATTTAACACAAACTACTTTTACTGACCCAGGTGGACTCTCAAAAGGCACACATTCTCCCGCTGTTTTCAGTCAATGTTGCCTGTGGAGAATCCAGACATTGACCATTTTGTCGGGTCACACTGCATAACGGTTTTGTCAAAGTGTTGGGATATGAGACATTTCTCAAGAAGCGCAGATTAAATTACTGGTGTATTACACTGCACCTACGGCTGACTGCTGGAAAAATACATTTTTCTTTAGCTGCAATATGTCTGGCCAAATGAAGGCTTTACAGTAATGGTACAACAATGGAAAAACATACTTTTGTGGAGCATCTGTATTGGATGACAATGGACAGATGTTGGTCTGATGATGGTGTTGCACCTGGAAACTGGGTTTTGATCCTGATCAGTCCTGGACTAAAAAAACACTTTTAATGGAGAATTTCCCTTGATCATGCTTTTAGTCCAGGACTAGGCTTAATCTGTGTCCAGGAACCTGGACCCACATTTTAAAACAGATATTGTGTCTGAAATTAGGTTTTGTTAATGTTGATAAGAGGAACTACTGAAAAAAAAAGCGAAATACTGTTTTGCCTGTTATTGACATGTGTTTTTGGTCATTGGTCCATTCCTAGTATTTCTTAAATGAAAAAGAAAACATGGATTGAAGACATTGGCACAATTCATCTAGCCTACTATTCTGAATTTGGCCTTGATCAAATCCCGGAAACGAGCCAAGAGCACCCTCTCAACTCTCAACATATTGTTTGATTTGATGTGTCAGTGGCAAGGCTAGCAGTTTAGTCTGTTACCTCTGCCCACTAGAGTCTTCATCCGAATAGGACAGAATACAGCATCTAAAGCGAATTGTAATGTTCACTGGCATTGAGACTGAACTGAGTCTGACTGTTGATTCCGTCCAAAGTTTGACAAACCGTAACATGAGTTCAATACAAGGCAACCAAGGCTTTTGTCCAACCCTTAATTGGTATTCGTCCAGAACACGTTTGTACAGTGTGTCCTTCGCCCTCCATTCACTCCTTTTGCCTCTGCCAGTGAACTGTATAGTAATTAAAATGTTTTATGTGTTATCCCAGTGCACAAAAGGCAGGAAGGCAGGGAGGGAGTCATTGAAAAGGGCAACTATCGTGGTAAATAATGTCCTACATTCTGCTGCGCTCCTACCAACGGGCAGAGTTTAGTGTGTGTTTAACCATTGTGTGGTGTTCATGTTTTTGCTATTCACACAATGTTTGCGGGTCTGATGGACCCACAACATTATTGGGTTTTTAATATAATACAGCCATAACAAAGTAAAAATACTTCATACTTAGATATTGATTATATACAAGCAATATAGACAGCATGCTGTACATGATTAATATTTGCCATTTACCTCTGCTAGATCACATTTATCAATAAAAGCGCTATTCATTTTAAAATAAAATAAAACGTGATTATTGTAAACAAAAATCAATTATAATCAAGACACGGGTGGAATAAATCATCTTTATCTTGAACAAATATAATGAAACAAGGTTTCCATCCCAATTGATGTTTATTGCTTTGAACTGAACAAATTGGAAGGACAAATTTTACATACTGTACAGTTTATGGAAATAAATGAGCCCCATTGAACACAAATTAAGGCAGGTCTACACACCGAGGGACAGAGTTTTACTGTGTGTGTGTACTGTGCATGTGTACTGTGTCTTCCTGTCCTTCTTGAGTCCACACACCTCACAGCGCTTCTTCTTGTTGCTACCGGCTGCAATCTAGAATGATGAAAACACTTAGTTCAGGAATTTTACTTACATCTCACTCACTCACTCACATATATAGTTACAGCAGGCCAAGGTAGGAGAGTCAGACACACACACACATGCAACAACATCACTCACACTTACTTCTGGTATTGGAGTTGTTGGTTCTGTGTGTGTGGCAGATGGGGCACCAGCATCCTCCTCCTGAATCCTCATGATGGCTGCATATTATTCCTTGGGAAATGTTGCCTCCTCTTACCAATGCCTTGCCCAGCTCCTTGAGAAAGAGCCGTCTCTTCTGGAGCTTCCCTCTGTTCCAATCTGGGTTCAACGCCATCCAGATGACAACTCGTTGTGTGCTGAGATGTCCAAGATGTTGAAGAATATCACAAGTGGCCAGCGTAGGGTTCTTCTTTTGCAGCTGTAGCCAGTCACCAGCTTGTCTAAATTGTCCACCCATCCTTTTGTTGCATTGTAATCCATTATGATTTCTGTTTCTTGATGTTCCTGGCCACAGATTCTCCCAACAACATGCAGCATACGCAAGAGTACCACATTTTTGCCTTTCTTTGACACGTAGGACACTAGGGACGTCTCGATCGTGAACACAAACTTTGAGGAATGGATAGGCATGTTCCATGTATTCAACAGCTGTGGGAGCTTGTTTTTTCGTATTGTTCCTACGTCAGCTTCTTCTTGAGGAGCTCCAGTCCCAGCTTGTGTGAAGTAAAAAAGTTATCGCATGTAATGTTGTGGTCACGGAGTCCTTGGTTCACCTCAGGTGCTCCTCCATCTGACTTCCCCATATACACTTGCAAGTTCCACGCATATGATGAAGAAGCATCACAGGCAGCCCAGATCTTGATTCCATATTTTGCAGGTTTAGACGGTATTTATTGCCTGAAGGGGCAACGGCCCCTAAATGCATAAACTGCTCATCAAAAGTAATGTTGGGCCCAGGGTTGTAAAACAGGCGAAGGCGGTCCACCCACTTGTCCCACACTGACCTGATTGGAGCTAGCTTATCTCTCAGCTGCCGAGCTGGTCTGGTGTCTTGGTTATCGAAGCGGATAATCCTGGAAATAATGTGAGAGTTTCCAGAGACACCAGTTATCTGTCAGATTCTGTATTTGGCCCTTCTCCTTCCATCTCTCTCCAAAAACATGCCTTCCCTCCAAATTAGTGCAGTCCAGAATGATTTTCTCAATGGTGTCTGGGATGAACAGTTCAAACGAAGACTTTATGTCCTGCACATGAGTAACCGCCATCCACGTCGGCCCTGGTTGCATCCTTATCACATTGGCAGCCATACCTTGGGCAATTAGACCATTCAATTTCAAAATATTTTGACATCCATATTTCTCCTCCTGCAGGCTGCTGATGAGCTGGTTGCTGACGAGCTGGTCCTGGGGCTGGCTGAGGGTCAATCTCATCCTCTTCTTCCAACTCACTGTCAGACTCCGAATTGACAGAGACATGATCCTCATATTCTGAAAATTCTTCATCTTCCAAAGTGGAAGACACTCCTTCCACACTAGCTTCTCTTCCTTATTTCTATGGCCCTCCGAGCAGAGATGAATTTTGCCGTACTGATTTATTGTGGTAAGGAGCTGGACATGCAAAGCTATTTATTTGTTGTGTCCCTCCCCCAATTTGAACCTGGCTAGGGTAGAGTGTGGGAAAATACAGAAGTTTTCACAATGTATCGAAATAATGTATTGTAATAACATTGTGCAGGTTCCCGCAAGACATTGTGTAGTTTCACACACTACAAAGGGTAAATAGTGTGAGAAAAGCGGGAGACACAGGTTCTTCGTGCTATGTTGAAACAGCAGGCCCAGAGAGGAGGAAGACAGAGTGAAGGCACACAGCAAACCTTTTGTTTCATTTTTACTTGTTTTCATCTACACGCACACTTTTCCACACTTTTATTACCCTTGGCTCTAGTGGACCCAAACACCACATATGTAATAGAAATGTGTAGGGGGTGCAGTGTGAATTAAATGAAAATGTGTTGGCTCATTTTCTGTGAAGAACATGTAAACTAAGGCCAATGAGTCTCAGGTTGAAAAAATGATCCATTGTATCAATTGTATTTTAGTAAACATTAAAAACGGGTCCCACAGACCCGAACACCACACAAGGGTTAAACATGTGTGCCAAGTCAAGAGAATATACACTGAGAGTACAAAATATTAGGGACACCTTCCTAATAATGAGTTCCACCCCCTTTTGCCCTCAGAACAGCCTTAATGTTGAGGCATGGGTTCTACAAGGTGTAGAAAGCATTACACAGGGATGCTGGCCCATGTTGACTCCAATGCTTCCCACAGGTCTGTCAAGTTGGCTGGATGTCCTTTGGGTAGTGGAACATTTTTGATACACGCAGCAAACATTTGAGTGTGGAAAACCCAGCAGCGTTGTAGTTCTTGACACCCTCAAGCCTTGCACGTACTACCATACCCCATTCAAAGGCACTTAAATATTTTGTCTTGCACATTCACCCTCTGAATGGTACACATACACAATTGGGACTATTCTGTTTGTTCCATTGATTTAACTACAGGTTGAAGTCGGAAGTTTACATACACCTTAGCCAAATACATTTAAACTCAGTTTTTCACAATTCCTGACATTTAATCCTAGTAAAACTCCTATTTATGAAAATAAAACCTAATATAACTCAAACGGAAAGCATTTGCATTTTTGCGCAGTCCAGGCAGTGCTGAGAGGGATAGTTTGGCCTGCTATTTGTTCTGGTTCTGTTAGGTCAGTTAGGATCACCACTTATTTTAAGAACGTGAAATGTCAAAATAATAGGAGAGAGAATGATTTATGTAAGCTTGAATTTCTTTCATCACATTCCCTGTGGGTCAGAAGTTTACATACACTCAATTAGTATTTTGTAGCATTGCCCTTAAATTGTTTCACTTGGGTCAAGCGTTTCGGGTAGCCTTCCACAACCTTCCCACAATAAGTTGGTGAATTTTGGCCCATTCCTCCTGACAGCGCTGGTGTAACGGAGTCAGGTTTGTAGGCCTCCTTGCTCGCACATGCTTTTTCATTTCTGCCCACAAATGTTCTATAGGATTAAGGTCAGGGCTTTGTGATGGCCACTCCAATACCTTGACTTTTTTGTCCTTAAGCCACAACTTTAGAAGTTTGCTTGGGGTCATTGTCCATTTGGAAGACCTATTTGCTACAAAGCTTTAACTTTCTGACTGATGTCTTGAGATGTTGCTTCAATATATCCACATCATTATCCTACCTCATGATGACATCTATTTTGTGAAGTGCACCAGTCCCTCCTGCAGAAAAGCACCCCCACAACATGATGCTGCCACACCCGTGCTTCACTGTTGGGTGTTCTTCGGCTTTTCCTCCAAACATGACAATGGTCATTATGGCCAAACAGTTCTATTTTTGTTTCATCAGACCAGAGGACATTTCTCCCAAAAGTATGATCTTTGTCCCCATGTGCAGTTGCAAACCGTAGTCTGGCTTTATTATGGCGGTTTTGGAGAAGTGGCTATTTCCTTGCTGAGCGGCCTTTCAGGTTATGTCGATATAGGACTCGTTTTACTGTGAATATAGATATTTTTGTACCCGTTTCCTCCAGCATCTTCACAAGGTAATTTGCTGTTGTTCTGGGATTGATTTACACTTTTCGCACCAAAGTACGTTCATCTCTAGGAGACAGAACCCATCTCCTTCCTGAGCGGTATGATGGCTGCGTGGTCCTATCTTGTTTATACTTACGTACTATTGTTTGTACAGATGAACGTGGTACCTTCAGGATTTTGGAAATTGCTCGCAAGGATGAACTAGACTTGGAGGTCTATACATTTTTTCTTAGGTCTTGGCTGATTTCTTTTGATATTCCCATGATGTCAAGCAAAGAGTTTGAAGGTAGGCTTTGAAATAAATCCACATGTACACCTCAAATTGACTCAAATTATGTCAATTAGCCTATCAGAAACTTCTAAAGCCATCACATAATTTTATGGAATTTTCCAAGCTGTTTAAAGGCACAGTCATCTTAGTGTATGTAAACATCTGACCCACTGGAATTGTGATACAGTGAAATAATCTGACTGTAAACAATTGAAAAAATGACTTGTCATGCACAAAGTAGATGTCCTAACCGACTTGCCAAAACTATAGTTTGTTAACAAAATTTTTTTGGAGTGTTTGAACAACGAGTTTTAATGACTCCAATCTAAGTGTATGTACATTTCTGACTTCAACTGTATATGCACCCAGGCCTGATATGTTGCCTATGCCACCGGCCCATCTTCAACTGTTTTTATTAATTTCTTGGCGCACCCATCCCGTTAGCGGGACCATTTTCGGCAGCAACCGCTGAATAGCATAGCGCCACAGTCAAATAATATTATTAAAAAATATTCATATTCATGAAATCACAAGCGCAATATTGCAAAACACAGCTTAGCCTTTTGTTAATCCACCTGTCGTCTCAGATTTTGAAATTATTCTTCACAGCGAAAGCAATCCAAGCATTTGTGTAAGTTTATCGATAGCATAACAAAACATTATGTACGCATTATGTACAAGCATTAAGTAGCTAGGTCACAAAAATCAGCAAAGCAATAAATTAATCTTTACCTTGGATGATCTTCAGATGTTTTCACTCACGAGACTCCCAGTTACACAACATGTTCCTTTTGTTCCATAAACATTATTTTTATACCCAAAATACTTCCGTTTGTTTGTCGCGTTATGTTCAGAAATCCACAGGAAAGAGCGGTCACGACAACGCAGACGAAAATTCAAAATAATATCCGTAATGTCTACGGAAACATGTCAAACGTTTTTTATAATCAATCCTCAGGTTGTTTTTAAAATATATAGTCGATAATATATCAACTGGGTGTGTAGGTTTTTCCATAACACCGGGAGAAACAATGGCCGCTTTACTCTGTAGCGCAAAACTCACTCTGAGCCCCCACCTATCCACTTACGCAATGTGATCTTTCACGCTCATTTTTCAAAATAAAAGCCTGAAACTATGTCTAAAGACTGTTGACACCTTAGGGAAGCCATAGAAAAAGGAAAATGGTTGATATCCCTTTTAACGTCTTGGATATAAGGGGCGCCCTTTTAATGTTTGGATATTTTTTTTTTCCCGTTTTAAACAAGATATTTTGTCACGAAAAGATGCTCGACTATGCATATAATTGACAGCTTTGGAAAGAAAACACTCTGACGTTTCCAAAACTGCAAAGATATTGTCTGTGAGTGCCACAGAACTGATGCTACAGGCGAAACCAAGATGAAATTTCAAACAGGAAGTGCCCCAGATTTTGAAGGCGCTGTGTTTCAATGAGTCCTTATATGGCTGTGAATGGGTCACGAATGAGCTTAGACTTTGTCGTTTCCCCATAGTTGACAGCATTGTGACGTATTTGTAGGCATATCATTGGAAGATTGACCATTTTACACTACATATACCAGGTGGTCGCTTGGTGTCCTCCGTTGCAATTATTGCGTAATCTCCAGCTGCGTGTATTTTTCTGTTTGCTTCCGAGGAGAAACCCAACTGCCACAAATGATTTATCATCGAATAGATATGTGAAAACACCTTGAGGATGGATTCTAAACAACGTTTGCCATGTTTCTGTCGATATTATGGAGTTAATTTGGAAAAAAGTTTGGCGTTGCAATGACAGAATTTTCGGGGGGGTTTTTCTTAGCCAAACGTGATGAACAAAACGGAGCGATTTCTCCTACACAAATAATATTTTTGGAAAAAATGAACATTCGCTATCTAACTGAGTCTCCTCATTGAAAACATCCAAAGTTCTTCAAAGGTATATGATTTTATTTGAATGCTTTTCTTGTTTTTGTGAAAATGTTGCCTGCTGAATGCTAGGCTTAATGCTATGCTAGCTATCAATACTCTTACACAAATGCTTGTGTAGCTATGGTTGAAAAGCATATTTTGAAAATCTGAGATGACAGTGTTGTTAACAAAAGGTTAAGCTTGTGAGTGAATATATTTATTTCATTTCATTTCATTTGCGATTTTCATGAATAGTTATGGTAAGGAGCTTGAGGCTATGATTACGCTCCCGGATACGGGATTGCTCGACGCAAGAAGTTAATGGAGGATAGGCATGCATAGGAACAGATAATAAATAAAAATCCTGATTGGATTTTCCTCAGGTTTTCGCCTGCAAAATCAGTTCTGTTATACTGTTATATATTTTTACAGTTATTATATATAATTATAAGCATATTCTAGTTTCTGGGGCTGAGAAATAGGCAGTTTGAAATGGGTACGTTTTTTTAGCCAAAAACGAAAATACTGCCCCCTACACGCAAAAGGTTAAAGTCTAGCTACCCTTGCAGGCGAATATTCCGACAACGAAAAACTCCAACATTGTAACCTCATGAATCACAAAATATACCAATGACCATACTCAGTAAAAAACACTTACCGGGTGTCTGGGGTTTACTAACAAATCCATATTTCTCTTCTGCAAAATGGTTGGATGGCTACACATTTGGATCCACATAATCAATATGGATCATATCTGATGTCTGAAACTAAAATAAACACCACCACATATTATCGATACCACTAAACTTACTCACTGCACACTGAAAATTTATTTATTTTGACATACCCTGGCCGGAAACTCTCGATTGCCAGTTTGATTGAATATTGTCCAAAGTAAAGGGAAAAATTGGTTGTCCTCAAAATAACTGCTCTTGGTCATCAGTCATCAGCTTAGCAGCAACGATTACACAGAGCTTCCCAGAATTACAATGAATAATTTAACAGACAAACAAAGTGGATTATTAGCTAAGCATTGAATTCTCAACCAACTGTAACTGTGATTCTTAGATCAGTGCCCATTTTCCTGGGTAGGGATTATAGCATAAGCTATATCCTAGAAAATGGTTGCTTTGCTTGGCAGTAGACCAGGAGAGCCTTGGCGCACATGTGTATTTGTGTGTGTCTTTTCTGTGTTTGACACATACACATACAAATATATAGAAATGTAAGGTTCATGTGTGTTTCTGTATTGCTGCCTATATGTTTTGTATTTGAGTCGTGTGCATAGATTCATGACTCTTTGTGTGTGTGTGTGTGTGTATCGCTGCCCTTTTGCTTGCGCTAAGCATCCCTAACCTTTGTTACGCTATGCCAGATCCTCTGGGAGAGCCTACTCTTTGACACACACTCAGGTAACTAGTTCTCCCCTCCTCTACTGCAGCCTATCCACTTCATGAATAACCTACGGTAGCAACAGGGGAAACCAGAACACGCACTGTAGTCAGCAGGGTCCTTGATATCATGCATTGCTCTAGAGGTTGTGTGTGCTTGTATTTATCCTATACAATCGCCATTTTTTGTTGGGCTATATTGACTTGCCCAAGTTGAATATCAAGACGGTTTACATTAATGTTTATCTTGTATAAGAGCTTTTATATATATTTTCAATACACACTTTGTGGATGTCTTACTGCAGTAAACAGGAAATGATAATGCAGTCTGTCAGTACCCAAAGCCGCTATCGCTCTCCACAGAACAGCAGCGATCTGATAGTGGGACTGTATTCCAGCCCATGCATGTTGCAGCATAGTCAACATAGTCACGTTCTCTCTCTCTCTCTGTTTGGGCTTCTCTAACCTAATGTAGCAGGCATAGATAGACACCTGAGCGGATTCCCACTTCCCACAATGGAAGTTAGGTTGAAAATACCACCATACCAATACCATACCAAATACCCGACCACCGTGAAACCTGCGTCCTGCCACAGGACACGTCATAAGACCGGCTCCTTTTGCCCTGTGTCCCAGCCGCCTGCGTGAAGCGTGGCGACAGTGTGGGCCTTCATGGCTCCTCAAACTCAAACCTAGGCTCCTACTGGACATCAGTGTCTTCTGAGCCCATGTAGATTCCTGCAGATGTCCAGCCATGCACACACACACACACATTTGTTTTACTATCCTTGTGGGGACCAAACGATTGATTCCCATTCAAAATCCTATTTTCCCTAATCCTAACCCTTAACCTTAACCCCAAACTCCTAACCGTATCTACTAAACCTAACCCGTAACCCTAATTCTAACCCTAATCCTAAATATAACCCTAAACCTGACCATAAGCCTATAATAGCCTTTTTCCTTGTGACTTTTTCTTGTGAGGACTTCTGGTCCCCACAAGGATAGCAAAACCAAACACATACACATACCTTCTTCTCTCAGCTTCTCTCTGGCTGCTATTTTGGTGCAGTGGCTTCATATCAGAAATAAAGCAGGATGATGATGATGATGGTGGTGGTGGTTTTGGTGGTGGGGAAGGGGGAGGCTTTACTCTGTGGCTGGGCCTTTTCATACTGATTGATGAGAAAGGCAAGCTGTGTTCTGGGCAGGCTGGTGGTCCATCCTCTGGCTGTGTCTGATATACTTATCTGGGTTCAATGGGGAAATTCCATAGTATAGCTGGGGAATTAGCACAGAGAGCATCACACAAACGTGACAGGGGCCCCGAGTGAAACACAATCTGGACAAGGGGGGAAAAAGCGTAGAGGGGATGGCTCATGACAGAAAAGCCTCTTGTTTGAGTGGGGGTTGGAGGGAGAGAAGGGGACTGAAAGTCCATGTTTTCGGTCTCTCTTGTCAATGGGTTTAAAGATAATATGGAAATATCAACTGGGTGACAGAGCAGAGAGGGAGAAACTGAATGACAGTGTAACTGGGCTGGGGATTTGCTCGCGATTGATGTGATCCTGAGTGAAATTCTGACTGTAAAGTCTCTGGTCCCTCTAGTAAATTTCATTACCATCTTTGTGTTCGTGACAGTTGTTTTTTCCCCCATCATTTTCTAGTTGTGTTTTTCCCAGCAAATTCAGCATAACGTGCCTCCCGGGCTTCAAAAGAACAATACAGCTTGTTGCCATGTCACAGAATTACGTTATTTGTCACAGCAACGACTTGCTTAACTACAGGCCTACACGTTATCGCATCAACTTTCATAGCAGAGAGGATTATAGACAAGTTAAGAAGTAAGTTCATCGTATTCCCAATTTGATATACATGTGTGGTTGGTAATCATGATCAAATGTGGAATTACTTGGGAGTGACATGACCATGCAAATTAAATTATCCGTTACCTTTTTTTGTTTTCAGCGATCTATTTATTATTTGGCTCAATGCTATTTCTGTATTCCACATTGACTGCTCTTATAAGAAATGAACATTTGTCTCACACAGAGAAGCTTTGATATTCTGTCTGTAAACAATGGAGATTTGTAAGTCCTTAGTGCACAGGATCAAAGCAGGAACTGTGATGTCATCCACGCTTACATGCTCGCACAAACACAGATGCAGGCTTGCGCACACATTCTGAAACACGCAGAAACACACACCGACATTCAGAAAAATTCCAACACACACCCACACACATGTACACACATTCACACATACACATTATCTGTAAGTGTGAATGTTCGTATGTTCATACACTGAGTATATAAAACATTAAGAACACCTGCTCTGTCCATGACAGGCTGACCAGGTGAATCCAGGTGAAAGCTTTGATCCCTTATAGATATCACTTGTTAAATCCACTTCAATCAGTGTAGTAGAAGGGGAAGAGACAGGTTAAAGAATAATTTTTTAATTAAGCCTTGAGACAATAGAGACATGGATTGTGTATGTCTGCCATTCAGAGGGTGAATGTGCAGGACAAAATATTTAAGTGCCTTTGAACGGGGTACGGTAGCAGGTGCAGGCAAAACGGTCTGTGTCAAGGACTGCAATGTTGCTGAGTTTTTCCATCTTCAACAGTTTCCCATGTGTATCAAGACTGGTCCACCACCCAAAGGACATCCAGCCAACTTGATACAACTGTGGGAAGCATTGGAGTCAAAATGGGCTTTCGACACCTTGTAGAGTTCATGCCCTGACAAATTGATGCTGTTCTGAGGGCAATGTTAGGAAGATGTCCTTAATGTTTTGTACATTCAGTGTATACTGCAGTACAGAACATCCTTTTGCAACATGGCTTGAGGGATGGGGAAATGTTCATTTAAACAAGTCAGAACAAGAGAGATGGAGAGAAAACTCATCCAGGGACATTATCAACAGCAGAATCATACAGGGCAAAAATATAATGAACCCACTGCATCACCCTAGAGACGTAACTACAGAATAAACATTGCTAGATGTCTTTTTCAATACCTACACGGTCATTCATATTTTATACCTCCCTCCTTGTCATCCTGGAGTAGGGCTTCCTGGTCATAATATAGGTGTCTTGAGATAGCAAAGTACAGTACCCCTGAGAGATTTGATATGTCAATATCCTACTTTAGACTCTTCCCTGTTTCACACTCAGCCAGGCTAACAATGTCCCAGTGGTCACTGAGGTAGGATTCAACATCTCAAGAATAACAATGCTCCAAACTCATTCACTACATGCTCACTTGAAGCAAAAAAAATGGCCTTTGTAAAGATTTCCAAGCAAACGTGGTTGTCAAGGTGGTGTTCCAACTAGAGGTCGACCGATTAATCGGAAAGGCCGATTAATTAGGGCCAATTTCTTGTTTTCATAACAATGGGAAATCGGTCATTCTGGATGCAGATTTTTTACACCTTTATTTAACCTTCATTTAACTTGGCAAGTCAGTTAAGAACACATTCTTATTTTCAATGACGGCCTAGGAACGGTGGGTTAACTGCCTTGTTCAGGGGCAGAATTACAGATTTTTACCTTGTCAGCTCAGGGATTCAATCTTGTAACCTTACGGTTAACTAGTTCAACTCTCTAACCACCTGCCTCATGAGGAGCCCGCCTGTTACGCGAATGCAGTAAGGAGCCAAGGTAAGTTGCTAGCTAGCATTACACTTAAATCTTAAATCACTAGTTATAACTACACATGGTTGATGATATTACTAGTCCTGCATTGCATATAATTGATGCAGTGCACATTCGCAAAAAAGGACTGTCGTTGTTCCAACGTGTACCTAACCATAAACACCAATGCCTTAAAATCAATTCACAGAAGTATCTAATTTTAAAACTGCATATTTAGCTAAAAGAAATCCAGGTTAGCAGGCAATAGTAACCAGGTGAAATTGTGTCACTTCTCTTGCGTTCATTGTACACAGAGTCAGGGTATATGCAACATTTTGGGCCGCTTGGCTCATTGCAAACTAATATGCCAGAATTTTATGTAATTATGACATAACATTGAAGGTTGTGCAATGTAACAGGAATATTTAGACTGATGGATGCCACCCGTTAGATAAAATACAGAACGGTTCCGTATTTCACTGAAAGAATAAACGTCTTGTTTTCGAGATGATAGTTTCCGGATTTGACCATATTAATGACATAAGGCTCGCATTTCTGTGTGTTATTATGTTAAAGTTAAGTCTATGATTTGATAGAGCAGTCTGACTGAGCGATGGTAGGCACCAGCAGGCTCATAAGCATTCATTCAAACAGCACTTTAGTGCGTTTTGCCAGCAGCTCTGCTGTTTATGACTTCAAGCCTTAACCTGCTATGGCTGCATCCCTTTGTTCTCAATTTCTGCCTGAAGACATACCCAAATCTAACTGCCTGTAGCTCAGCCCCAGAGGCAAGGATATTAATATTCTTGGTATCATTTGAATGGAAACATTCTGAAGTTTGTGGAAATGTTAATTGAATGTAGGAGAATATAACACAGTAGATCTGGTGGAAGAAAAGAGAAAGAAAGAGCATACGTTTTCTGTTTTTTATCGTTGTAGTATTATCTTTCACATGTACTAGAATAGGATGCTGGAGATAATTTTGATGGATAACACAAGAGGGCAACTGTAGGTGTGCAAAGTTTCAGACTGATAAGTTCAGGAATGGGTGAGCTACATGACATTTAGCATGAAGTCACCCAGGTGTCCCACACAAGTTGCCCAAATGTACCGAATTGGTGAAATGACCTATACAAATAACTATATACACAACACATCAAAAAGCAATTCTAACACACACAAAAAAAAATGTTAAATATTAGAAAATAAATATATACAGTGCCTTGCGAAAGTATTCGGCCCCCTTGAACTTTGCGACCTTTTGCCACATTTCAGGCTTCAAACATAAAGATATAAAACTGTATTTTTTTGTGAAGAATCAACAACAAGTGGGACACAATCATGAAGTGGAACGACATTTATTGGATATTTCAAACTTTTTTAACAAATCAAAAACTGAAAAATTGGGCGTGCAAAATTATTCAGCCCCTTTACTTTCAGTGCAGCAAACTCTCTCCAGAAGTTCAGTGAGGATCTCTGAATGATCCAATGTTGACCTAAATAACTAATGATGATAAATACAATCCACCTGTGTGTAATCAAGTCTCCGTATAAATGCACCTGCACTGTGATAGTCTCAGAGGTCCGTTAAAAGCGCAGAGAGCATCATGAAGAACAAGGAACACACCAGGCAGGTCCGAGATACTGTTGTGAAGAAGTTTAAAGCCGGATTTGGATACAAAAAGATTTCCCAAGCTTTAAACATCCCAAGGAGCACTGTGCAAGCGATAATATTGATATGGAAGGAGTATCAGACCACTGCAAATCTACCAAGACCTGGCCGTCCCTCTAAACTTTCAGCTCATACAAGGAGAAGACTGATCAGAGATGCAGCCAAGAGGCCCATGATCACTCTGGATGAACTGCAGAGATCTACAGCTGAGGTGGGAGACTCTGTCCATAGGACAACAATCAGTCATATATTGCACAAATCTGGCCTTTATGGAAGAGTGGCAAGAAGAAAGCCATTTCTTAAAGATATCCATAAAAAGTGTTGTTTAAAGTTTGCCACAAGCCACCTGGGAGACACACCAAACATGTGAAAGAAGGTGCTCTGGTCAGATGAAACCAAAATTGAACTTTTTGGCAACAATGCAAAACGTTATGTTTGGCGTAAAAGCAACAGCTGAACACACCATCCCCACTGTCAAACATGGTGGTGGCAGCATCATGGTTTGGGCCTGCTTTTCTTCAGCAGGGACAGGGAAGATGGTTAAAATTGATGGGAAGATGGATGGAGCCAAATACAGGACCATTCTGGAAGAAAACCTGATGGAGTCTGCAAAAGACCTGAGACTGGGACGGAGATTTGTCTTCCAACAAGACAATGATCCAAAACATAAAGCAAAATCTACAATGGAATGGTTCAAAAATAAACATATCCAGGTGTTAGAATGGCCAAGTCAAAGTCCAGACCTGAATCCAATCGAGAATCTGTGGAAAGAACTGAAAACTGCTGTTCACAAATGCTCTCCATCCAACCTCACTGAGCTCGAGCTGTTTTGCAAGGAGGAATGGGAAAACATTTCAGTCTCTCGATGTGCAAAACTGATAGAGACATACCCCAAGCGACTTACAGCTGTAATCGCAGCAAAAGGTGGCGCTACAAAGTATTTACTTAAGGGGGCTGAATAATTTTGCACGGCCAATTTTTCAGTTTTTGATTTGTTAAAAAAGTTTGAAATATCCAATAAATGTCATTCCACTTCATGATTGTGTCCCACTTGTTGATTCTTCACAAAAAAATACAGTTTTATATCTTTATGTTTGAAGACTGAAATGTGGCAAAAGGTCGCAAAGTTCAAGGGGGCCGAATACTTTCGCAAGGCACTGTATGTATTGTATAGAGAAGAGGTTACAGTCACTAAGGTGAAGTGCTGTTCCAGTCAACTTCGGCCATTGTTGTGTGTGTGATTTTTTATACATACATACATACATACATACATACACACACACAATTGCAAAAAAATAAAATAAAAAAATATATATATATATATAACTTTTTAAATTTCATAAAACGGCATTAGCACTTACCCGTCCAGAAGTATGTCCTGTCCTTGCAGAAACAGCTCCTCAGTTCGTTTGAATCATAACACTCCAAGATTCCTCAAACACAAAATCTGTCTCACTTTCACTTTGACTTCGCTTTACCTGATTTATTCGCCATGATATCTTCAATGAAATCGTTGAAAGTACAACTTTCCGAAATACAGCTGCGCCTAAAAAGCCTTACAGCAACTCCTCTGATCGTCAAGGCGAGAATGGAGTTCCCTGCGCGTGCGATTACAAACAAGGAATTGTGGTCCAACCCAAAACCATTACACACTGGCGTTTACCTCAGCTCATTGGCTATCTACCCAGTTAGATTTCAAGAAGATCAGTGGTCATTGGGCAGAAATATAATCAATGAAGCTTCGCTAAAATTATTGGTGCGTAAGGCAGTCATTGCTCTTTGTCTTCAAATCAATTCACTTCGGTCAATACTCCCCGCAAAATAACTAATGACGTTTGGCTGTGTTGCAAACATCCAGAGGAATGCACTGAAACCAACCATGACTAGATAAACGATTGTTTACCGTGTGTAATTACGTCGAATGCTCCGTAAAAAATTGATAGAGATGGAATTCACGGCACAAACGGTTTACAAAATGTTTTGATTTAGGCTATAAAAATGGATTTGATCAAACGGCACTTCATTTGATCTCTTGGACCCTCAGGAAGAGAAATAAGAGCAAGATATCAGAATGTAAGTCATAATTTTACCTTCAGATGTGAATGTGCAAAAACTGTCATGGCGGAAAATGTTTGTTGTTGATTACTCTTCTCAAACAAAAGCATGGGATTTGTTCTCTGTAATAGCTATTTTAAGTTGGAAAACGTAGTTTGATTACCAAGATTCTAATCTTTTGAAGGGTGTAAGACACTTGCATTTTCAAGAATGTTTAAATGTTACGAAGTTGTATTTTTGGTTGTCACTGAAATTTCCCCTGATGTTGATCCTTGTACGGGGATCGCAGCCATAACAGGTTATTAACAACTTCCGAGATTAGACTGGTGATGTGAAATGGTTAGCTAGTTAGCGGGGTGCGCGCTAATAGCGTTTCAAATGTCACTAGCTCTGAGACTTGGAGTAGTTGTTCCCCTTGCTCTGCATGGGGAACGCTGCTTCGAGGGTGGCTGTTGTCGTTGTGTTCCTGGTTCGAGCCCAGGTAGGAGCGAGGAGAGGTACGGAAGCTATACTGTTACACTGGCAATACTAAAGTGCCTATAAGAACATCCAATAGTTAAAGGTATATGAAATACAAATGGTAGAGAGAAATAGTCCTATAATAACTACAACTTCTTACCAGGGAATATTGAAGACTCATGTTAAAAAGGAACCACCAGCTTTCATATATTCTCATGTTCTGAGCAAGGAACTTAAATGTTAGCTTTCTTACATGGCACATATTGCACTTTTACTTTCTTCTCCAACACTTTGTTTTTGCATTATTTAAACCAAATTGAACATGTTTCATTTATTTGAGGCTAAATTGATTTTATTGATGTATTATATTAAGTTAAAATGTGTTCATTCAGTATTGTTGTAATTGTCATTATTACAAATACATTTTAAAAATTGTCTGATTAGTCGGTATCGCCTTTTTTTGTCCTCCAATAATCGGTATCGGTGTTGAAAAATCATAATCGGTCTACCTCTAGTTCCAACAGACAAGCACCAGTGTTTATAAATCAAAGCAAGATAAATGTTTCATACAAGAATAGTTTAGTATGGATGTTCACACCTATGCTATAACCTCATGTAGCTTTCCAGATTATAGTTAATTCTTTAATATTTTCAGTAATCATCTTTAGGTTGCCCTAGAATGTCCTTGAAGATGGTAAAGTGTCTTCTACATCCTCAATACAATCTTGTGACATTTATGACCTTCAGAAACATGGCAGTGTATCTTGTAGTCTGCAACTGAAAGTAAAGTGTACAATGGAGAACATTTAGCATATGTTTGGGTATACAATACAAGGAACAAATCTAATATTCCAGATTGATTAAGTGATACAATAGAAAATGAGAATAGAGGTCATTCAGAAAAATCAGCCTTCTGTAATAATGAGTTGTTAGCCCAATTCCCTCAAAAATGTTAGTTGTCTTCTTTAACAATAATGTCTCTAATGGTGTGCCCCAGGGCTCTGTACTTGGTCCCCTCTTATTCACTATTTATATAAATAATTTAGACAAAAATGTGCAAAATACACAAATTCACTTCTATGCTGATGATACTGTTATTTATTGTTGTGCCTCGTCTCTCAGAAAAGCTTTCCAGAACTTGCAAACTGCTTTTTCTCAATACTTATCCTCAATACTGACAAAACTAAACTAATGGTGTTTTCTAAAGCAAGAAATAGATATCTGAACCTTTCTGAACCTTTCATTTTAATTGATGACGGCCTCTTAAATTGCATATTCAACAACTTACAAAAAATTGAAGCTGAAGTTAGAATTTTATTTTAGGAATAAGGACAGTTTTTCTTTTGAAGCCAGAAAGAGGCTAGTATCAGCTACATTTATGCCTTTACTAGACTATGGAAATATTTTATATATGAATGCTTCCGCTCAGTGTTTTAGATCGACACCCTTTACCATGGCGCTTTGAGATTTATTTCAAACTGCAAAACCCTTACTCACCACTGCACTTTGTATACCAGGGTTGGCTGGCCTTCTCTAATCACTCGTAGGCTCAGTCACTGGTATACTTTTATTTGCAAAGCCATTTTGGGTTTACTACTATTTTATTGTTCAGAAATGTGGTGGGTACTCTCTTCGTTCACAGGACTTTATCCTGCTAACTGTTCCAAATGTCCAAACTGAATTTGGTAAAAGGGCTTTTATGTACTCTGCACCATCGTCTTGGCACGCCTTACAAAATACTTTTAAACTGGAAGAACGTGTCCCGATTGGTATTTTTAAATCACTGATTGAGACTGATTCCCTGACCTGTCAATATTTTTATTTGGCTGTTTTATGATTTTGTCTTTGTTTTTACTAGATTACTTGTATTTTTTCATGTTGTCTGTCTAACTCTGTAATGACTTGGTGCTGCCTATCTTGGCCAGGACGCTCTTGAGAAAGAGATTTTAAATCTCTATGAGCCCTTCCTGGTTAAATAAAAATTTAGATTGCACTCATTTCTTGTTTCTCTATTTTTCTTGGTGCTCTGCCTGGCCTTACTGGACTCCTAAAGGTAAGATATTGTAGCCTTGCATCTCTCTAAAAGGGCTATTCTGGCATGGACATTGTGTACTGTTCCCCTAGCCTATTGAATTGATCACATGATTTACTTAGAACTGTTGGCGAGATAAGTACATAGGCAGGCAGTGGGCATAAAGGATCTAGCCCAGAAGTCTAGAAATACTGTGATACACAGTTTACTGGTGGTTTGATCAGCGGCTCTGCTCATCATCATGGTGTTGATCCAGAAACAATCAATCAATATACATTACAGAATGATCTTTGACATCGTGTTATTGTTGACATCATGTTAAACCGATTGGAAATTGTATCTTTCACAGTAGCTCCAATCAGATTGTGCTGGTACTTGCAGACATATTCAAATGATCTAGTTATATTCAGAAATTGGCCTTTGTTCTGAAAACTGTCACTCCAATAAGCCACCCCATACATCAGATGTCTAATTGTTTTCCACCGTTCCACAAATGCCTAATGAACGATCATCAATAAGAGAGCAGAAGTGAAAGGGAAAAATGAAAGTACATTTTTTGGAGCAGTTGGATGGGCAGATCTTTAATCCATCGCAATGCAAGGGGCCACTGGCAATCAAATTAACATAATTATTCATTAATATGCAAATAAGCCCAGATGTTCAATGAGCAACAGATGTGCTCTTTATGTTTAACAACAGCACAATATGATGAACTGCCGGGGGAAAGCACTACTGACTGGATAGAAAGCATGGGTAGAAAGCATGGGTAATTTATTACAATGTGTTTTTAAAGATCTCAAGTTATTATTATTTCAAAGCAGGCATAACATCAAATCAAATTTTATTTGTCACATACACATGGTTAGCAGATGTTAATGGGAGTGTAGCGAAATGCTTGTGCTTCTAGTTCCGACAATGCAGTAATAACCAACGAGTAATCTAACAATTCTACAACTACTACCTTATACACACAAGTGTAAAGGGATAAAGAATATGTACATAAAGATATATGAATGAGTGACGGTACAGAACGGCATAGGCAAGATGCAGTAGATGGTATCGAGTACAGTATATACATATGAGATGAGTAATATAGGGTATGTAAAAACATTATATTAAGTGGAATTGTTTAAAGTGGCTAGTGATAGATTTTTTACATCAATTTCCATTAATAAAGTGGCTGGAGTTGAGTCAGTATGTTAGCAGCAGCCACTCAATGTTAGTGGTTGCTTTAACAGTCTGATGGCCTTGATTGAAAAACAGCTTCTGTCTCTCGGTCCCTGCTTTGATGCACCTGTACTGACCTCGCCTTCTGGATGATAGCGGGGTGAACAGGCAGTGGCTCGGGTGGTTGTTGTCCTTCCTGTGACATCGGATGGTGTAGGTGTCCTGGAGGGCAGATAGTTTCCCCCCGGTGATGCGTTGTGCAGAACTCTACCTTCTGGAGAGCCTTACGGTTGTGGGCGGAGCAGTTGCCGTACTAGGCGGTGATACAGCCTGACAGGATGCTCTTGATTGTGCATCTGTAGAAGTTTGAAGTTTTTGGTGACAAGCCAAATTTCTTCAGTCTGAGGTTGAAGAGGCGCTGCTACGCCTGATTCACAACGCTGTCTGTGTGGGTGGACCAATTCAGTTTGTCTGTGATGTGTACGCCGAGGAACTTAAAACTTACTACCCTCTCCACTACTGTCCCGTCGATGTGGATAGGGGGGTGCTTCCTCTGCTGTTTCCTGAAGTCCACAATCATCTCCTTTGTTTTGTTTACGTTGAGTGTGAGGTTATTTTCCTGACACCACACTCCGAGGGCCCTCACCTCCTCCCTGTAGGCCGTCTCGTCGTTGTTGGTAATCAAGCCTACCACTGTAGTGTCATCCGCAAACTTTATGATTGAGTTGGAGACGTGCATGGCCACGCAGTCGTGGGTGAACAGGGAGTACAGGAGAGGGCTCAGAACGCACCCTTGTGGGGCCCCAGTGTTGAGGATCAGCGGGGTGGAGATGTTATCTACCCTCACCACCTGGAGGCGGCCCGTCAGAAAGTCCTGTACCCAGTTGCACAGGGCGGGGTCGAGACCCAGGGTCTCGAGCTTGATGACGAGCTTGGAGGGCACTATGGTGTTAAATGCTGAGCTGTAGTCGATGAACAGTATTCTCACATAGGTATTCCTCCTGTCCAGATGGGTTAGGGCAGTGTGGTTGCAATTGCGTCATCTGTGGACCTATTGGGGCTGTAAGCAAATTGGAGTGGGTCTAGGGTGTCAGGTAGGGTGGAGGTGATATGGTCCTTGACTAGTCTCAAAGCACTTCATGATGACGAAAGTGAGTGCTACGGTGAGGCGGTAGTCGTTTAGCTCAGTTACCTTAGCTTTCTTGGGAACAGGAACAATGGTGGCCCTCTTGAAGCATGTGGGACTGGGATAAGGATTGATTGAATATGTCTGTAAACACACCAGCCAGCTGGTCTGCGCATGCTCTGAGGATGCCGTCTGGGCCTGCAGCCTTGTGAAGGTTAACACGTTTAAATGCTTTACTCACATCGGCTGCAGTGAAGGAGAGTCCGCAGGTTTTGGTAGCGGGCGGTGTCAGTGGCACTGTATTGTCCTCAAAGCGAGCAAAGAAGTTATTTTGTCTGTCTGGGAGCAAGACATCCTGGTCCGTGACGGGGCGGGATTTATTTTTGTAATCCGTGATTGACTGTAGACCCTGCCACATACCTCGTGTCTGAGCCGTTGAATTGCGACTCTACTTTGTCTCTATACTGACGCTTAGCTTGTTTGAATGTCTTGCGGAGGGAATAGCTACACGGTTTTGTATTCGGTCATGTTTCCGGTCACCTTGCCCTGGTTAAAAGCAGTGGTTTGCGCTTTCATTTTCACGCAATGCTGCCATCAATCCACGGTTTCTGGTTTGGGAATGTTTTAATCGTTGCTGTGGGTATAACATGGTAAATGCACTTTCTAATGAACTCGCTCACCGAATCAGTGTATTCGTCAATGTTGTTGTCTGACGCAATGTGGAACAATCCATTCCATCCATCCATCCCAATCCATGTGATCGAAGCAGTCTTGAAGCGTGGAATCAGATAGGTCTGTTCAACACTGGTCCGACCAGAGCGTGGGAGCTTCTGGTTTTAGTCTCTGTCTGTAGGCTGGAAGCAACAAAATGGAGTCGTGGTCAGCTTTTCCGAAAGGAGTGTGGGGGAGGACCTTATATGCATCACGGAAGTTAGAATAACAATGATCCAGGGTTTTACCAGCCCTGGTTAAGCAATCGATATGCTGATACAATTTAGGGAGTCTTGGTTTTCAGATTAGCCTTGTTAAAATCCCCAGCTACAATGAATGCAGCCTCAGGATGTGGTTTCCAGTTTACATAGAGTCAAATAAAGTTTGTTCAGGGCCATCGATGTGTCTGCTTGGGGGGGGGGGGGGGGGAATATATACGGCTGTGATTATAATGGAAGAGAATTCCCTTGGTAGATAATGCGGTCGACATCTGATTGTGAGGATTTCTAAGTCAGGTGAACAGAAGGACTTGAGTTACTGTATGTTGTTATGATCACACCACGCCTCGTTAATCATAAGGCATATCCCCCCCCGCCCATCTTCTTACCAGAAAGATGCTTGTTTAGCCTCCCGGGTGGCGCAATGGTTAAGGGCGCTGTACTGCAGTGCCAGCTGTGCCACCAGAGACTCTGGGTTCGCGCCCAGGCTCTGTCATAACCGGGCGCGACCGGGAGGTCACGCACAATTGGCCTAGCGTCGTCCGGGTTAGGGAGGGTTTGGCCAGTAGGGATATACTTGTCTCATCGCACACCAGCGACCCCTGTGGCGGGCCGTGCGCAGTGTGCACTAACCAAGGTTGCACAGTGTTTCCTCCGACACATAGGTGCGGCTGGCATCCGGGTTGGATGCTCGCTGTGTTAAGAAGCAGTTCGGCTTGGTTGGGTTGTGTATCGGAGGACGCATGACTTTCAACCTTGGTCTCTCCCGAGCCCGTACGGGAGTTGTAGCGATGAGACAAAACAATTGGATACCACGAAATTGGGGAGAAAAAGGGGTAAAATTAAAAAAATAATTAAAGATGCTTGTTGCTGTCGGCGCGATGCGTGAAGAAACCAGCTGGCTGCACCGACTCCGATAGAGTCTCTCGTGTGAGTCATGTTTCCGTGAAGCAAAGAACGTTAGTCTCTGTCTCTCTGGAATGCTACCCTTGCTCTGATTTCATCAACCTTATTTTCAAGAGACTGGACATTGGCGAGTAGTATGCTAGGGAGTGGTGCGCGATGTGCCCGTCTCCGGAGCTTGACCAGAAGACTGCTTCGTTTGCCCCTTTTACGACGTTGTTGTTTTGGGTCACCGGCTGGGATCCGATCCATTGTCCTGGGTGGAAGGCAGAACACAGGATCCGCTTCGGGAAAGTCATATTCCTGGTCGTAATGGTGAGTTGACGTTGCTCTTATATTCAGTAGTTCCTCCCGACTATGTCATGAAACCTAAGATTACCTGGGGTACCAATGTAAGAAATAACACGTAAAAAACAAAATACTGCGTAGTTTCCTAGGAACGCGAAGCAAGGCGGCCATATCTGTCGGCGCCGGAAGTACACTCAAATGCACCTACAAAATTAAACTTCCCTTTCACCACCAGACCAAAAAAGCTTATTCTAATCTACTGCCACAACATCCAGGCGATGCAGGCCCAGCAATGTAACACAAAAGGCTGCAAAACAATTACTTTAAGCAGGACTATCTAATCAGTTTTGGGAGAGAACTGCCGGGCCAATACAAAAATGAGAAATAAGCGGGCTTAAATAGAGACATTTTTCTCACCAATGAAGATGTGCCGTTAATGTTTTAGAAAAGCAAATTTCACTTACAATTACAGTACCTTTGCAATATCCAACTGAGAAGGCACTCTTGAAGCCCAGTAAGGCGTGGACACTTTGAAAAGTGATTTAATGAAGTGATAGGTTTGGGGTTATTTGGGGTGTTAACATGAGTATCCAGCAGATTCTCGCACCATGTGGCTCTCCCAGAAAGAGGGATCGATGACAGCCAGCTAATTATCCAAAATTGTGTGAAGTAAGGTTTATACCACAGCATTTTCTGAAAAGAATGCAACTCCACAGAAGGTTAGTGCCACTCAGCTGTGTGTCGTGCATTATTTTCCAGAGAAGGCATAAAATGTACAAGGTATAATTGACTCAACAACAACCAATATACAAATGTAGTATTCTTAAATCAACCAGAAAATCAAGTCATATGTGGCTGTTTATCACAGTTAGCTGGCTAACTATTATCCTGTGTTCTAGAATAACCTAAGTTTTTGCTTTTGGCAAACCTTTCACCTTAAAGTGATAGATCACCCAAATTAAAAACTACACATTGGTTTCCTTACACTGTATGGACACAGTATGACAGCAATCCATGCTTTGGTTTCACTTCCTTGGCACTGTTTCCAAATGATAATGTTTTAGCATTTGTGCCACAAATCCGATTCAGGTCATGGTGTCAATATGTCCAAATCTGAAAGCAGGACTCTAAATTAAAAATGTTGGATTGGTAGCACTGGTGCTCCAAACTTTAAAAAGTTAAGCGCGCATAACATTTAGGATCACCAGAAAATATGTTTCAATTGATTGAGATACAGCCTATATTGGGCCTGTAAGAATTCTAGCTACTTTTTTAATACTTATCCTTTCTTTCTGTGCCCCTAAATGTTTGGATTTTTATGTATTTATTTAACTTATATTTTATCAGGGAGTCATAATGAGATCAAGGTCTCTTACAGATCAGCCCTGAATTACATAAATTACAGAAAAGGCATCAATATAAATACAAAATACAAGCAGAAAGAAAGTCATAAAACACACATTCATCCGTAATAAGGTCCTCCATCTTTCTGAATTCCCCTAGAGGCACCAAAACATGTCAAAACATTTAAGATTGTTCCACAAATAAGGTACAGAATGACCTAACTCAGTAGAGACCAGAGTTAACACACCCGGTCTCAGAGATGGTTAACTCATATGTTTAAAGATGTTAGGTACAGTGAGACTTTTTGTAAAAGGGCTTTATAAATGAAAACATAGCAATGAATGAACATACGTGACATCGGGCAACCAACGTTCTCGTAGAGAATGCAGTGATGAGTACTAAAATTGTTGCCTGTAATGAAGTGTAGTGCTCGATTATAAACTGCATCTCATGGCTTTAATGAAGTGGCAACTGCCTTCATATAGATGTCGCCATTATCTAAAACCGATAGGAACGCCGACTGAATAATCTGCTTTCTATCATGACACAAGGCGAGAACCAGATACAGATGGTTGGAATCTTACAATGTTTATTAATCCAAAAAAAGAAAAGGCAGGAGAATGGTCGTGGACAGGCAAAAAGGTCAAAACCAGATCAGAGTCCAGAAGGTACGGAGTGGCAGACAGGCTCGTGGGCAAGGCAGGCAGAATGGTCAGGCAGGTGGGTACAGAGTCCAGAAACAGGCAAGGGTCAAAACTGGGAGGACTAGAAAAAGGAGAATAGCAAAAAGCAGGAGAATGGGAAAAACACTGGTTGACTTAGAATAACATACAAGGCAAACTGGCACAGAGAGACAGGAAAGACAGGGATAAATACACTGGGGAAAAATCAGCGACACTTGGAGGGGGTGGAGACAATCACAAGGACAGGTGAAACAGATCAGGACGTGACAGCTTCCTACTATTTAGTGAGAGGTAGCACCTATTTTAGCCAAATTTTATTCCCAGTTTATTTACTAACTCATTACTAACTCATTATTTATCAACTCTCCCTTTAAAATACATTGTTCTATCCATCCAGATGCTCAGATATTTGTAAGCAGGGATACGATCAATATGGAGTTATTTTTGGGCGCTCTAGAGAAAAACACACTTAGTTTTACCAGCATTCAATACTAATTTCAGGTCAATCAAGTTTCTGTAATACAATGAAGGCAGACTGTAGTTCAGATAGAGCCTGGTCAACCGTGGGGTCAATACCATACCCAACAGTATCATCGGCATACAATTTTTTTATAGACAAGTTAATATTGTTAATGTTAACAGTTAAAAGTACAGGACCCAGAATTGACCCCTGCGGGACACCTTTTGTAATATCCAGGAAACCTGATTTAACACCATCAGTTGATTCACATAGAGTTATATATGTCAAGTATTTTTTAAACCATTTACATGCAGCCTGGTCTAGGCCAATTGAGGAAATCCTCTGAATAGTTTCTATTAAATAAAAATCCTGCCGAGATAAGTGTTTCTGTTAATCATCATTTTATCGCATTCTTCTCAGTTATGATGCCAGAATCAGACAGAACATGCTTAGGCAGGGAAGAAGATAAATTTGTATGATGCAGCGCATTAACTGTTTTCCAAAATTTAGAAGGATCACCAGCAGAGTCAAAGATATAGCTTAAAAAGTAGCTTGATTTAGTTTTCTTAAACGAGATAGTTAATCTGTTTCAGAATTTTCTGAAAGATTGCCAGTCCACTTCAGTCAGTTTTCCTTGTTCAGACCTGTTTTCATCTGAATGAGCTCAGATAGATCTAACCATTGGTGTTCTTCAGAGCTATCTTTGATTCTGAATTGTTTAAAAGAGGCGTGTTTAAATGCCAGAGAATTAGATATGGAGGATAATTTTTCCAGCCATCTCAGGGTCGTGAATACAAGAGATAGTGGCTAAATCAGAGTAGAAAATGTAATGTAAAAACGCGAGGACAATTTAAATAAAGTTATTAATTAAATAAGGATTTTGTCAAAATGTCTAGGTGATGAGGGTAAGGCAGAGTCAGGCGCAGGACACAGAGATGAGTAAAACCCTTACTTTAAACAAAAACAATATTCCATAAAGGAGACAAATAATCCAGGTCACAAAACAAGACAATTTGACAATAACAAACATGCACAAAACCAAAGGGTTAAATAGGGAACAATGATATTGGGATGAAAATCAGGTGCGTATAATGAAGACAAAACAAATCGAAAATGAAACATGGATTGGTGGTGACTAGAAAACCGGTGACGTCGACCGCCGAACGCCGAACTTTGACAGACTTGTATTTTGCTGTTTCGTATCTCTATGCGACAATGACCACTGAGATCATATGCAAATACTCCACTAGACAAATATTTATAAGGGTTATTAGTAAGAATTAAATCAATCAATGGATATCATGGTAAATTACAAGATTGTTAGCTAGCTAGCTAATGAGGTAACATGACTGAACAAGGTATTAACAAATGGTTAATGGCCCACGATTAGTTTTAGAAAGCCCCACGACATGGTTTACAAATGTAAAATTTGTCCACCAAAGCATGATTGAAGGAAAAAAACATAGTGATGGTAATAGGTACAACTGTTTAACGGTTTAGGCTAGAAACAAGCAGTTTTGTATTTAGTAATGGTGTAACCACGGCAATCATGACGTTCACTTTTTTTCTCTAAGCCACACGGAAACAGTGGTACAGCGAAGCCTAATCATTAAAACAATTATTGCATTCCAGCTCTCACAGAAAAATATTTAGGCGCATATGCAACAAAAATGGTCGCAATTTAGAGCCCAGTCCGAGAGTACCTAAAATGTATTGTGAAGCTCAACAAATTCATATAGATGATTTTAACATGATTCATGAAAATTATATCTGTACCATGAATTGAATTGTGCCAAAAATGCTAAAATGTTAGCATTTGGAAACAGTGCCAGGGAAACTTAACCAAGGCATGGGTTGCGGTCATACAGGACAAGGAAACATTGTATGGAAACGGATTTATAATTTAGTAATTACAAATTATAATTTAACTATTCCTTTAACCATTTGCTTGCGTGCCTACACCTAACCTTACCCAAACTCCCAACAACCCTAACTACTCGCCCACTCCCTAGCCTTCCTCAACTTAACCTGTCGCGCCTGCATGTACTTTAAATTGGACATTTTACTATTTAAAAAAAAATATGGCTGCTGGAGCCTGTTGGAATTCGGGAAATGTGAGTATTTGCTGTGAGATCAAGTTTAAATGTCAGAGGACACAACCCGGGCCTATTGTATAATATACAGCCAGACTACCTTTTGTGAACTTTCAACAAGTCCTAACAGATGAAAGACACCTCCACACATTTCCTACTCTGTCATTCCTTTTGAAACTGGCGTTAACATGCATTGTGTGAGGTCTGCTGGGTTACTGTGCAGCATGACAATTGCTGGGACTGTTTCAAATGAATACAGTATGATACCACATGAAATTGAAATAAGCATTGTAATTCTATGGCTCAAATTATATTCCATCTCTCTCTCTTTCTCAAATTTTCTTTTGCTCTTCAATCACCTCTGATTATTTAGCTGTCAGCTAATGTCTTGTATCTGTGAACATCATTATTCATCATTGGCCCTCTGCAGCTGAAAAGCAGCTTGTTCCCTCAAAAGATTTTGGCACCTCTCAGTCTCAATCAACGGGCCTTAGTAGTGAGAGGACACGTCAAGATTACAATATGATACTTGTAATGGCATGCTCCTGGGAAACAAATGAATAAGGCGGTGATGAAAGATCCCCCATGCTGCTTCGAGTCATTTACATCTGATAAGAAAACACTTGCTGAGACAGCAAAGCAAGCCTTTCAGGCCTGTTGCTCAGAGTCAAACATAGGGTACACAACAGTAACTATAAATCTGTATCTTCCACCACTGGCAGAGAACATGCTCCCTCAGAAAGGATCCTACAGGCAGCAGGCAGACATTGTTGTTTCTTATGATGGGAAAATAACTAGGTTCAGTGTCATTTGGCGTAACCTCACAGCGCAGTTATATCGGTGTCACTAGGAAGCACCCAGACGTATTTGACAAAGGTTTCTCCTGCAGTGTCCTGAGTTTATAGATGTCAGGTCCAACGATCGTTCCTCTAATGAGATTGTTTCATTGGGTCTTTCAGACAGTCGCCACATGGCATGCAGGTCAATAACAAAGATGAATCTTTTAGTAAGCCTGTTGCTAAGTAACACAGTGGTACAAGGCTACTGGTTTTGCTCCTATACTGCATGTACCTCAGACAACACTGAAACATCACCTCGCACATGCAGTAAAGTAACATTGGAGCTGAGAACAGAGAATGGGTTTCATCGATCCAATTCATTCTAAATCGACAAAATAAGATGGCCGTCACCCTTTTGTGGGGCACTATGTCCATGAAGCCTCTTGAAATGCATGTCTGAAAGCACATGGAACTAGCCTGTGCTCGTCAATACAATACGCTTAATTTTAATTTAAAAGAAACATTGAATTTAAAACATACAACATACTTGCAGTGAAGCCGCTCAACAACTACATCACATTAGTCATCTAACAGACTCACATCCAGAGCGACACACATAAGCAACAAGGGTCAACACCCTGCTCAAGGGCATGTCGACAGATCTCCCACAAGGTCAAAAAAGGGAACCCGAACCAGCGAGCCACCAGCCCAAGCTCCCAACCGCCAGCCCTCCAAGATCCCCCCCACAGTTCCCCAAGAGCTGCCTCTCCACTCCCACTTGTTTCCAATTTTACATCCCAACACTCAGCTTCCCTCAGCCCATCCCACCAATCTCTGCTGGCCACCCTCTTCGGATTTCTAAGCACTGTATATCTTTCAAATATGCTGTGATGTTTAACATACAATTTCAATCTATCTAATCGAATCCACAGATGGTGAGTTGAAGATAATTTAATATTATTTTCAGCCATTCCTGAAGCTGAGACCAGAAACAGACTACCTGAGGGCAATACCAAAATAAATGGTCTATTGATTCTGTATCCTCACAACAAAATCTGCAGAGCTTCGATGGTTGTACGCCCCAAATATTCAACATTTTGTTGGTGGCAGGAATTCTATATAATAATTTTAGCTGAAAAGCACAAAGTCTTGAATTTTGTGTCGTTATATATATATATATATATATATATCTCTCTCTCTCTCTCTCAACTCATTCACCATGTACCACGGAATCGGTACATCAAAAATCTCTTCCCAACTATTTTGCAATCTGTATGGCACAGCTGTGATCATCATGGTACTCAAATGAAACTGGTATGCTTTCCTATTTATGCTATTTTGATTCCTCTGCCAGTTTGATCTTGGGCAGACCGACCAGTTCCCTACCTTCTCCCGCTGCCATCTCCATTTTTGGGGTAATATGGTAATCAATTGGTTGTAATCTTGGATTGAACATACCTTCCCGTTGTAACGGCTTTCCTCCTAGGAAGGAGAGGCGGACCAAAATGCAGCGTGGTTATAGTTCATGTTTTTTAATAAGAAAACTCAACATGAACATAATACAAAACAATAAACGTGGCAAAACCGAAACAGCCCTATCTGGTGCAACAAAGACATTAAACAAAACCCAACACAGGCTACCTGAATATGGTTCCCAATCAGAGACAATGACTAACACCTGCCTCTGATTGAGAACCATATCAGGCCTAAACACAGAAACAGACAAACTAGACATCCAACATAGAATGCCCACTCAGATTAGATCACACCCTGACCAAACAAAACATAGAAACATACCAAGCAACCTATGGTCAGGGTGACACCCGTACAATTCTGATAACTCCATGAAAAACGTATCTCTACCATTCCAATTTACAATATCATTAAAAAACAAAATACCCTTTTCAAACATCTTTCCTATAAATGCAGGTATTTTATTAACCAGCACATTAGAGTTCAGCCATAATATATGTTGTAATATTTGTTCTATCTTTTCAGGGGGATGAAACGCTTAATTTTCTCCAAGATCGCATAGCAGTTCAGACGTCTTTTGTCCTCGTCTTGTCGTGTCCTGTATATATATATATTTACAACTTTTTTCATATACATTTTATTTTTATTTTCCATCAACTCATCTTCTAAACACTCTCCTGCAACCAGCCTCACCAATTTATATTTATAAAAAAGTATTATTTACCTCAGATCTGCAATCCTTCAGGAAGCTAGCCAGAAACTCCAGGAGGCTGGCCAGAAACTAGCCAGAAGCTAGCCAGGAGCTAGCCCAGAAGCTAATCCAGAAGCTAATCAGAAGCTAACCACGGTTTGTGGTCATCGGCTGTCCTTTAGCTCGAAAATCTATCGAAAATCTATCGCCAGTTTTGTACGGCGCAGCGCGGCTCGGAACGGAACATACCGGACCAATTTTTCTCTCCATGTCCCTGGATTTCAACTGCTCTCTGGACATTCATACCCGGATCTCACAGCTAGCTAGCTGCTATCCGTGTGACAGTCGGCTTTCGTCGATTCCGGAGCAAACATCGATTGTTCCGGTGCTAGCCAGCTCCGTCAATCACTCCTGAGTTCCATCATTCACTCCTGGGCTGCAGTCACCTATCCGGACCCGTTTCACTGCCTACGCGGAGCCCCACCGGGCCTTCACAACCGGACTGCCGACGTTATCTACCTGAATGAGATCCGGCTGGCTCCTCTGTCGCGACGTTACCTGAACGCCCATCTGCGGCCCGCTAACCGTTAGCTGTCTTACCGGCTGCTATCTGAATAGACAATCGGACAATTTATTTATTTTTATTATGTTTTCTTCTCGGGCCTCTATAACTATATATATTGTTCTTATTTTTGTTGTTGTTGTGTGATTTGGATTAATCCCCTCTACCACACGGAACCCTACTAATCTACTGACCGAACGCAAGAGGTGGCTAACAACAGACCTCCATCCTATGCTAGCTTGCTACCGGTTGGCCTGGCTAGCTGTCTAAATCGCCGTGACCCTAAACCAACCTCTCCACTCACTGGACCCTTTTGATCACTCGACTAAGCATGCCTCTCCTTAATGTCAATATGTCTTGTCCATTGCTGTTCTGGTTAGTGTTTATTGGCTTATTTCACTGTAGAGCCTCTAGTCCTGCTCACTATACCTTATCCAACCTATTAGTTCCACCACCCACACATGCAATGACATCTCCTGGTTTCAATGATGTTTCTAGAGACAATATCTCTCTCTTCATCACTCAATACCTAGGTTTACCTCCACTGTATTCACATCCTACCTTACCTTTGTCTGTACATTATACCTTGATGCTATTTTATCGCCCCCAGAAACCTCCTTTTACTCTCTGTTCCAGACGTTCTAGACGACCAATTCTTATTGCTTTTAGTCGCACCCTTATTCTACTCCTCCTATGTTCCTCTGGCGATGTAGAGGTGAATCCAGGCCCTGCAGTGCCTAGCTCCACTCCTATTCCCCAGGCGCTCTCTTTTGACGACTTCTGTAACCGTAATAGCCTTGGTTTCATGCATGTTAACATTAGAAGCCTCCTCCCTAAGTTTGTTCTATTCACTGCTTTAGCACACTCTGCCAACCCGGATGTTCTAGCTGTGTCTGAATCCTGGCTTAGGAAGACCACCAAAAATTCAGACATTTTAATTCCAAACTACAACATTTTCAGACAAGATAGAACTGCCAAAGGGGGCGGTGTTGCAATCTACTGCAAAGATAGCCTGCAGAGTTCTGTCCTATTATCCAGGTCTGTACCCAAACAATTTGAACTTCTACTTTTAAAAATCCACCTCTCTAAAAACAAGTCTCTCACCGTTGCCGCCTGCTATAGACCACCCTCTGCCCCCAGCTGTGCTCTGGACACCATATGTGAACTGATTGCCCCCCATCTATCTTCAGAGCTCGTGCTGCTAGGCGACCTAAACTGGAACATGCTTAACACCCCAGCCATCCTACAATCTAAACTTGATGCCCTCAATCTCACACAAATTATCAATGAACCTACCAGGTACCTCCCCAAAGCCTTAAACACGGGCACCCTCATAGATATCATCCTAACCAACTTCCCCTCTAAATACACCTCTGCTGTCTTCAACCAAGATCTCAGCGATCACTGCCTCATTGCCTGCATCCGTAATGGGTCAGCGGTCAAACGACCTCCTCTCATCACTGTAAAACGCTCCCTGAAACACTTCAGCGAGCAGGCCTTTCTAATCGACCTGGCCGGGGTATCCTGGAAGGATATTGACCTCATCCCGTCAGTAGAGGATGCCTGGATATTTTTTAAAAATGCCTTCCTAACCATCTTAAATAAACATGCCCCATTCAAGAAATTTAGAACCAGGAACAGATATAGCCCTTGGTTCTCCCCAGACCTGACTGCCCTTAATCAACACAAAAATGTCCTATGGCGTTTTGCATTAGCATCGAACAGCCCCCGTGATATGCAGCTGTTCAGGGAAGCTAGAAACCATTATACACAGGCAGTTAGAAAAGCCAAGGCTAGCTTTTTCAAGCAGAAATTTGCTTCTTGCAACACTAACTCAAAAAAGTTCTGGGACACTGTAAAGTCCATGGAGAATAAGAACACCTCCTCCCAGCTGCCCACTGCACTGAAGATAGGAAACACTGTCACCATTGATAAATCCACCATAATTGAAAATTTCAATAAGCATTTTTCTACTGCTGGCCATGCTTTCCACCTGGCTACTCCTACCCCTGTCAACAGCACTGCACCCCCAACAGCAACTCGCCCAAGCCTTCCCCATTTCTCCTTCTCCCAAATCCATTCAGCTGATGTTCTGAAAGAGCTGCAAAATCTGGACCCCTACAAATCAGCCGGGCTAGACAATCTGGACCCTTTCTTTCTAAAATTATCTGCCGAAATTGTTGCCACCCCTATTACTAGCCTGTTCAACCTCTCTTTCGTGTCGTCTGAGATTCCCAAAGATTGGAAAGCAGCTGCGGTCATCCCCCTCTTCAAAGGGGGGGACACTCTTGACCCAAACTGCTACAGACCTATATCTATCCTACCATGCCTTTCTAAGGTCTTCGAAAGCCAAGTCAACAAACAGATTACCGACCATTTTGAATCTCACCATACCTTCTCTGCTATGCAATCTGGTTTCAGAGCTGGTCATGGGTGCACCTCAGCCACGCTCAAGGTCCTAAACGATATCTTAACCGCCATCGATAAGAAACATTACTGTGCAGCCGTATTCATTGATCTGGCCAAGGCTTTCGACTCTGTCAATCACCACATCCTCATCGGCAGACTCAACAGCCTTGGTTTCTCAAATGATTGCCTCGCCTGGTTCACCAACTACTTCTCTGATAGAGTTCAGTGTGTCAAATCTGAGGGTCTGTTGTCCGGACCTCTGGCAGTCTCTATGGGGGTGCCACAGGGTTCAATTCTTGGACCGACTCTCTTCTCTGTATACATCAATGAGGTCGCTCTTGCTGCTGGTGAGTCTCTGATCCACCTCTACGCAGACGACACCATTCTGTATACTTCCGGCCCTTCTTTGGACACTGTGTTAACAACCCTCCAGGCAAGCTTCAATGCCATACAACTCTCCTTCCGTGGCCTCCAATTGCTCTTAAATACAAGTAAAACTAAATGCATGCTCTTCAACCGATCACTACCTGCACCTACCCGCCTGTCCAACATCACTACTCTGGACGGCTCTGACTTAGAATACGTGGACAACTACAAATACTTAGGTGTCTGGTTAGACTGTAAACTCTCCTTCCAGACCCATATCAAACATCTCCAATCCAAAGTTAAATCTAGAATTGGCTTCCTATTTCGCAACAAAGCATCCTTCACTCATGCTGCCAAACATACCCTTGTAAAACTGACCATCCTACCAATCCTCGACTTTGGCGATGTAATTTACAAAATAGCCTCCAATACCCTACTCAACAAATTGGATGCAGTCTATCACAGTGCAATCCGTTTTGTCACCAAAGCCCCATATACTACCCACCATTGCGACCTGTACGCTCTCGTTGGCTGGCCCTCGCTTCATACTCGTCGCCAAACCCACTGGCTCCATGTCATCTACAAGACCCTGCTAGGTAAAGTCCCCCCTTATCTCAGCTCGCTGGTCACCATAGCATCTCCCACCTGTAGCACACGCTCCAGCAGGTATATCTCTCTGGTCACCCCCAAAACCAATTCTTTCTTTGGCCGTCTCTCTTTCCAGTTCTCTGCTGCCAATGACTGGAATGAACTACAAAAATCTCTGAAACTGGAAACACTTATCTCCCTCACTAGCTTTAAGCACCAACTGTCAGAGCAGCTCACAGATTACTGCACCTGTACATAGCCCACCTATAATTTAGCCCTATCAACTACCTCTTTCCCAACTGTATTTAATTTATTTATTTATTTTGCTCCTTTGCACCCCATTATTTTTATTTCTACTTTGCACATTCTTCCATTGCAAAACTACCATTCCAGTGTTTTACTTGCTATATTGTATTTACCTTGCCACCAAGGCCTTTTTTTGCCTTTACCTCCCTTCTCACCTCATTTGCTCACATTGTATATAGACTTGTTTATACTTTATTATTGACTGTATGTTTGTTTTACTCCATGTGTAACTCTGTGTTGTTGTATCTGTCAAACTGCTTTGCTTTATCTTGGCCAGGTCGCAATTGTAAATGAGAACTTGTTCTCAACTTGCCTACCTGGTTAAATAAAGGTAAAATAAATAAATAAATAAATAATTTACCATTGTCCGTGTGGGGGAATAACACACAAAAGGAATGGCCTGCTTTAAACTCAAAGTACATTGTTTGTTGTCTTTAGCATGACCTCTATGGTCCCAACCACAGTGCCCACCCTCACACACACACATCTTCCTGACACACAGCCCATTGTGCAACCATTAGAGAACACACAAGGATACCCATCTCCATTTGTATTGTGCAGAGACTTTTTTTCTTCCCTTTCTCCATGGTCAACTGAATTCAGGGCCGACCTTTCATCCCTCCTGAACACTTTTCCCTTTGTGCCTTTAATTAAAATCGTTCTCAACTGTTGAACGAGACCTCGCTTTAGATGTATCACTGATTCCCTCCTGTTTCATAATTGTCTCTCCTTGAAGTGCAATTTGTGTTCTGGAGCCACACAGGGTGTATTTGTACCTGAAAGTAAACACAGTTTTTTTTCTCTCACTTTCTTGGTTAACAAAAACATACTGTATATTGAAGAAAAAAAACACCCACATTTTTTTTATGTACAATATTGAAGTGTATGGCAACACTGTGGTTGAGGGATTATAAAACCTACATGATGCTGATCTGTCTTGAGGGATCATGGCGATCATATACAACACCATATGAGTTTGTGACTACTCTTCATGGAATATATCACCAAAAAAAGTTGAAAACATGAGGCTGTGCTCTAGTATGCCTCTGTTTTGGGATTCATTAGTAAATATTTTGGTTTTGACAGTGGAGCCAGGTTGGCTGTGCACTGTCACAGATAACCTGGTAGTTAAAAAAGCTGCCATATTCAGCTGTAGTATCTCAAGTGACAGAAAAAAAGTTAGGAAGTGGGTTTTAGTGGCTGTGTACCTCGCAGTTGGGAAATCATATGCTAATATGATAATAGGGAGAAATCCTACAAAACAAACTTCCACAGTACTCCTCAGCGTTTAATGGAATGTACTTGTTAATATCCCAACTTTTTCAATTTTGTGCAGAATATATTTCCAGCAGCATTTCAGAGTTTAGAGATGATGAGGAACATATTTTGGTGGGACCACAGCCTCCGGAATTGCCTGTTTACCGTTTTGGCGAGGCAATGGTAATTATGGTCATTCAACGGCACAGCGCTCTGCCTCATGTCTTCATCCCTAAGGCAAGCCATGTTATTACATGTCAACCTGAATCAATATCGCTGGACACCTTACTTTTTCTATTTGCCGTAGATCAGTGCTTTCCCTCAAGACCCCTTTTCTAAATGAGGTCAACCCCTGGCCCTCACCTGGAAATGTATACAATTATAGCCATATATTTCAAATGACACTCGGCTGCCGCATTTTAATGAATTACCCAATATGACTGAGCACTGCTCCCGAGACATTTACAATTCTTCTTCTCCTCCCCCTCCTTCACCCCTCAAGAGGTGAAGACTACTGAGAAATGGGGCCTTTGTTTGTCGATGCTGAGGTATGTTGGTTCTTTAACCTACAGTATGAGGCATAACCTTCTCCTTAGGGAACCTTGAAGGAGGCAGAATTCTAATAACTATGACCTTGCATCTACCGCTTCTTGGATTTATGGTGGTCTATGCTTGCTGGGTGATGTAATCCTCTGTTTATTTTGCCTGGACATTTGCCAGAAGCATGTTATTAAAAAGTTGAATGTATTGGAAAAATCCTTCATCCATACATGTAGATTCCAAAACTTAATGTGTGGGTTGGTAGACTCGCATTTGGGAAGGATCAATGGATGGGTTTGGGTGAAATACTTCCAGGCAGGCAAAACAGATCAGAGGGGTTAAGGTTAACCAAGAGGTCTGTCTCCCTTAGAGAGTGCCGATGTTCAATGGTTATTTATGTTTGGGACCTGTGGTAGACCCAGGTTTATTGGCAGTTACTAAGTGGGGTATTGAGTGTTTGTTTGCATTGTCTCTGATTGAATAATTGTAATTTTTCTCTGGAGCGACCACAACAAATAACCGTCTTCTGCATTGCTATTGATTGCTTCTCCTTGACCGTCAATCGATAGCGACTGGTATCTGTGTTCAAGAACAACAAATCACATTGTAAATTAAATGGGTCCAGAAAATAACAGAGCAAAATATGAAAGCTTTTTGCAGAAAATCAAACTTTTAGTTACATGGTAGTGAGTCATTCCACAAGTTCTAGTAGTGCATATTTGGAAACATTTCAGAAAACTTCAATCACAACATAAGTATGTGATACATTGCATCTGTAAGTAGGCCGTCATTGTACATAAAAATGTGTTCTTAACTGACTTGCCTAGTTAAATAAAGGTTAAATATATATATATATATATATATATATATATATATATTTATTTCAATCTGTAAAATGTGTAAAATACACCAGAATAAGAGTCCATAGAGTACAATATCTGTGGATAGCTTGTGGCTATTTACCAAAATACCATAATCTTTAAAGTAGCCTCATGATTGATGGTGCATTTCTTTTGGACTGAACATTGCCTTCAGGGACAGATTTCCTTGATTCATGGCAAGGCATTCTTACCAAACATTCTCTGTATCATACCGCGATGCAATATCTTCTGACTGAATGCTTGTAACATCTAAACAGGAATCTAGTTGTTGTTATGAGGTTATGATTCAACGCTACCAATATAGCATGAGACGTCCAACGTTCCTCTCTCAAAGTGAGTCACGATGTTTTGCCACAGAAAACGAAGTTGGACAGAACTTCTGTGACCGGGTCAAGTGAAACGACTATTTAGCCTCAGTGCCGGTTTGGGTTTAGCCCTGGTTTACTGGGCCTGCCAAGAGGTGTCACTGTCAAAGTCCTGTCCAAAGAGAGAGAGGGGGGGCTTCAAGTGACGAGCCTAAGGAGGAGGCTCTTTCATAGAAAACCTCAGCAAAGCCTGAATTAAAAAACTCTACAGTGTTCCGGAAATTGATTCCCCCCTCCTACTTTTCTCTCCATCACTCGATACTCACCCTAAAGCTTTTCAGCTGTAGTTTTTTTTGGCACAGCTTGTGCCCATCACTGATCTCTTAAATACAAAACCCCATGGAAACCCGCATTGGTGTCATGTCAGTCCGTTGTTGAAGCATTCAAAGTGAGAGATTAGAATTGTGAGGAGTCCGTTTTTGTGTTTAGTGGCTTCGCCTTCCAAAGCTGGCACAAAGCACTGTAGTCACAGCAATTTGGCAAGGGCAAGCATTTAGTGAGCAAAGCCTCCACAAACAGCTGTGATTGTGGCCAATGGCATAGAGTGCATTGTGTTTGGGCTTTGCTCGCATTGCTCGAGTCAATTGTGTAAACCAGGCTTTAGAAAGAATAAGCAAACTGTACTTATACCACAAAGAATAGGACAATCCAGTGTGAAATTAAAACAAAAGACGGAAGAGAGAAATTCCAGTGTTCTTCTTCCTTCTTTTCTCAATCTTATATTATAACGCATTTGCTGGGCAATGAGCTAATTAGTTTATGTGTCTGTATAATGCAGTATTGCACAGTGAGATGTTCGTAGATAGAAATAACATACTGAAGAGCACCATAAAGAAAAAACATTTGAACAGAAAAGCAATACAGCACTCAATTAATTTAGTCTCAGTCAAGTGCAATATACTGATAGGCACTCTCTCCATTTCTGCAGACAATATTTGATGTTTTAGTGAGAGGTTGTGGTGATGTTTTGCAAACCCCCGTGGACAGAAGATAAACTCGAGGGTAATGTGCTGGTGCTTATCTTATCTGCCAACTCTGCCACACTGCTTACTACAGCTGCGGGCACTAATACGAATTAACTGTAACACACAACTCCATTCAAACTCATATTATTCTCTCCTCATAACAACAAAGCCATGGAAAATAAGTGTATATGGATTCTCTCTGCACTAGATCTTGATATTGTATCTTTGTCCATGCAATTACCATCCCTGTCAATTGTGCTTAGTTCAGTTATCGGCTTGCAGTAGAGTAGCAATAGCATCAGGCCTTGGGCCATAATTTGGGCCTTGCACAACTGGATTTGTATTTAGAAAATCAAATAAAAAGATTTGGGTGGTATATGCCATTTATCCATTATATTGATTTCTAGTATGCTCAGGTCTAGTATGTTCATATATAGAAAGTGTTTCACAGTACAGCTGCTCATTCTCAATCTGTAGGTGTCCATTGGGACCATTTAGTAACAGAACATCTGACACTTGTTCAAAGAACCACACCTTATGCAGTGAGCACATTAGCCACATCCCAAATGTACAATAAAAAGTAATTGGAACTATGAAATATGGAACTAAATCATATTATAATCCAGAATCCATAGGAAAGCATTAGGTTAGGTACTCCTTGGAGAAGATCTAGGATTCCTAGTGGCCACATTAGAACCGTGACCTCTGCCAGCCCTGTCTAAACCTTTACAATACATTGGATTTTCTCCGTTTGCTGTCTCCCTTTGAAGTGGTTTCCATACATTGATTGAATAGGCCCTCAGCTTCCCCATGCTCCTCATCTCTCAGGGCTGTCAACCCTATCCCTCTATCTGACTGGGGCACCTGAATGTGTGCCAACTCAATTGGGTTTCACTATTGGCAGTGGGATTTGCCACGGTAAAAGGAACTGTCCCCAAAATGGCAGGCCAGAGGCTTGATTAATTATCACAGGTGCATTAGTTCAGGCCAGGGCATACTAGATTCGCACCTATGGCCAAAGTGAGTATGGCCAAATGGGCCATGCGAGGGAAGGTCCATGGAAGGACAAGTCCGTCTGAGTTTCCCCCTTGGCTTAAAGGGAATGATAGCACATTGAGGGCCACAGTCCCCATTCAGGCAATAACAGCTCTTTAATGGCGCCTGCCCATTCAAAGCCATTCAACGGTGCACAAAACGTCCTGCCTTGTCCATTTCCTCTGGGCCTAGGGACTCTCTAGTATTTGGCCTCAGAGGTTCTTCAACAGATCACTGTCAAAGGCTCCTCGATGGATAGCCACATGGCCTCACTTTCAAGCAGAAGCATCCAAAGCCAAGTCAAATATATATGATGGCATATAAATTGCATGTGGGGAAAAATTCATGGGACACGGAGAGACAGAGCTCACGCTGTGAATCATTCTTTGGGGACAGTCAGAAAAATAGGTCACAGACAACCGTAAATCGGAGGCTGCTTTTGAAGGAGAGATGATTGCAGTATTGCTGCTCTGTGGCAATTCAAAGGAAAAGAGGATCTTACATTCAGGAAATTGTGCAAAGACACATAGTAAAGTTCAAAAAGGTCTCGGGAAGAGTGAACTCTTTTAAGATTTGACAGTAGCACTTGTTCTTCCTCATAATCAACGTTGTACTGTGTTTGGAATGGAAATTGCCTCTTCCAGGAGGTTGAAACTTGGACGTAAGTGGATCTTCCAGCAAAACAATAACCCCAAGCACTAATCAAAATCTACAAAGAAATGGTTGTTTTACCACAAAATCAACATTTTGCAATGGCCATTTCAGTCTTCGGACTTGAAGTGGGCAGTCCATAAGCTTAGACGAATATCAAGGACCTGGAAATATTCTGTATGGAGGAATGGTCTAAGGAATGGTATTTTTTGATCAAAGGATACAATAATTCAGTGGTTAAGAGGGCGCTGTACTGCAGCGCCAGCTGTGCCATCAGAGTCCTGGGTTCGCGCCCAGGCTCTGTCGTAACCGGCCGCGACCGGGAGGTCCGTGGGGCGACGCACAATTGGCCTAGCGTCGCCCGGGTTAGGGAGGGCTTGGTCGGTAGGGGTGTCCTTGTCTCATCGCGCACCAGCGACTCCTGTGGCGGGCTGGGCGCAGTGTATGCTAGCCAAGGTGGCCAGGTGCACAGTGTTTCCTCCGGCGCATTGGTGCGGCTGGCTTCCGGGTTGGATGTGCGCTGTGTTAAAGAAGCAGCGGCTTGGTTGGTTGTGTATCGGAGGACGCATGACTTTCAACCTTCGTCTCTCCCGAGCCCTTACGGGAGTTGTAGCGATGAGACAAGATAGTAGCTACTACAACAATTGGATACTACGAAATTGGGGAGAAAAAGGGGGTAAAATTCAAAAAAAAAAAAAAAAAAAAAAAGGATACAATAATTTCCAGACCCCACCTGTACACACTCACACTACATATTTAAATGTCTGAACAGAGCCAATCTACACTTCTCTCCACTCAAATGTGCAAAACACTCTTGGGTATCCCTCCTTTCTTCTGTGTTGTTCTTTGCCTTTGTAAACCTTTGCCTTGAAGGCTAGGCCATGCTCCCCTGCGACAGCATGAATAAAAGGAAATCGACGTGTCTGCTACGGTGCGCCTGTGTGTGTGTCCTTCAGGGACGTCCAACTCCAAGCAGACACTCTAGTCACTGGAGTTCCACACCTGATCAACTTAACTTTTGATTCATAGATGGGTTTCTGCTAGGTAAGAAATAATGCAACAGTATACATATTTTATGTTAACAGAAAGCTATCTCTAGAAACATTGCAGGAACAGTCCAGTGGGACTATAGTCACTGCATCAATTGAAGATAATGTTTTTTGTTCTAATAATGTTTCATTCTACCCTCTGTCACCTTGCAAACAATACACAATTTCCCCCCTATACATTCCGGGATGGTTTCCTGTTAATTCTGGATGCTCAATGCACTTCCAGCCCAGCATCCACCACAGCACGGGAGCACACATTGTTCCACCTTTCAATAATGTTGGACGGGAGCTTCCACTCCCGTCCAACATTAGCGATATTAGCTCACTTGTGACATCTGTGGCGCAGCATACTCCCTGCCTGTTAAGGAAGCCATTTTATCCATGGCTTGCCATCCATGGTGGGTATGGTTATTTCAGAACTCTCTCTCAGTGATACGCTCATTAAAGTCCCAGTGTCTCAGATCAATTGTTTCTTTGCTGAAGTTAGTAAATTTCCATCTTGAATAGATGCCAGATCTATGGAAAACATCATCATATTAAAGCTACTGTGCGTAAAAAAAAAAGAAGAACCCTGTTTCTGTTAAGATACGGTATGAGAATGATGTGCGTTACACCAAAACTAGAGTTTGGATAGAACACACCATCATTTCATATTGTCATTTGAAACAATATGTGGAAATACGCAATGCATTCTAACTAGGTGAGGCCTATAAATGCATTCATACTCCACCCATCCACTCATTATGGTAATCCAGTAACTCAGTAGCCTTATTTGATCAAAGGAAAGTAATCAGTGTGACACACACAGACTGACACACACACAAACACCTTCATTGTGGCGCACAGACATACACACGGCCACACAAAAACACACCTCGAAAACAAACACTCAAGACACCGAAACAAATAAACAAATTACAAAGCCAATTATGGAACGTGGCGGCATTGTAGCAAAGAGAGAGATGGAGCGAGATAGAGACTGCCGACCGTATTACCTCCCGAGAGAGTTCTCTATATACATCGTCACAGCTGTGTATATTCCCCCTCAAGCCAATACCACGACTGCTCTCAAGGAAATACACTGGACTGGAATCCGCATATCCTGAGGCCGCATTTGTTGTAGTTGAGGACTTTAACAAACAAATCTGAAGAAAACACTATCGAAGATCTATCATCACATTGGCTGTAGTACTCGCGCTTCAAAAACTCTCAGCCATTCTTACTCTCCCTTCTGGGATGGCTACAAGGCCCTCCCCCGCCCTCCCTTCAGCAAATCAGATCACGACTCCATTCTGCTCCTTCTTCCTCAAACAGGAAGTACCCGTGCTAAGGTCTTTCAATGCTGGTCTGACCACTGATATCATGCTCACGGACAAGGTAAACACCTTCTTCGCCCACTTTGAGGATAACTCAGTGCCACCGACATGGGCTGCTCCCAAAGACTGTGAGCTCTCGTTCTCTGTGGCCGACGTGAGTAAGTGAGTTAACCCCAGCAAGGCTGCCGGCATCCCTAGACGCGTCCTCAGAGCATGTGCAGACCAGCTGGCAGGAGTGTAAACGGACATATTCAATCTCTACCTATCCCAGTCTGCTGTCCCCACTTGCTTCAAGATGTCCACCGTTGTTCCTGTCCCCAAGAAAGCAAAGGTAACTGACCTAAATGACTATCGCCTCGTAGCACTCACTTCTGTCATAATGAAGTGCTTTGAGAGGCTAGTTAAGGATCATATCACCTCCACCTTACCTGACAGCCTAGACACACTGCAATTTGCATACCGCCCCAATAGTTCTAAAGATGATGCAATCACCGCTGCCTTATCCCATCTGGACAAGAGGAATACCTATGTGAGAATGCTGTTCTTTGACTACAGCTCAGCGTTCACCATAGTACCATCCAAGCTCATCATTAAGCTTGAGGCCCTGGATCTCAACCCCGCCCTGTGAAACTGGATCCTGGACTTCCTGACGGGTCGCCCCAAGTTGGTGAAGGTAGGAAACAACACTTCCTCTACGCTGATCCTCAATACAGGGCCCCCACAAGTGTACATGCTCTACTCCTTCCTGTACTCCATGTTTGCAGATGTTTGCACAACAGTGGTAGGCCTGATTACCAACAATGACGAGACAGCCTTCAGGGAGGAGGTGAGGGCCCTGGCAGAGTGGTGCCAGGAAAATAACCTCTCCCTCAACATCAACAAAACAAAGGAAGGAGCTGATATTGGACTTCAGGACACAGCAGAGAGAGCATGCCCCCATTCACATCGACAGGGCCACAGTGGAGAAGGTGAAAAGCTTCAAGATCCTCGGTGTACACATCACTGACCATCTGGAAATGGTCCACCCACAACATCAGCGCGGTGAAGAAGGTGCAACAGTGCCTCATCGACCTCAGGAGTCTGAAACTACAGACGCACCACTGAGTGCACCCTGTCAAGCTATATCACCTCTTGGTACGGAAACAGTACCGTCCCCAGCCACAGGGCTCTCTAGAGGGTAGTGCGGTCTGCCCAACGCATCACCGGGGGCACACTGCCAGCCCTGCAGGACATCTAAAGCATCCGGTGTCACAGGAAGGCCAAGAAGATCATCAAGGACCTCAGGCACCTGAGCCACAGCCTGTTCACCCCGCTATCATCCAGAAGGCGAGGTCAGTACAGGTACATCAAAGCTGTGAACTAGAAACAGAAAAATAGGTTTTTATCTCATAGCCAACAGACTGTTAAATAGCTATCACTAGCCAGCCTCCACGCAGTACGCTGCCCTGAACTTAGTCACTGTCACTAGCCGGCTACCAACCCATTACTCAACTCTGCACCTTAGAGTCTGCTGCCCTATGTACACAGACATGGGACACTGGTCACTTTAACAATGGAATACTGGTCACCTTAATCATGTTTACATGCTGTTTTAACCATTTCATAGGTATACTGTATACTGTATTCTAGTCAAGGCCATCCTATTCAACTATTGCTGCACATATATCCTACGTATTCTTCAGATATAATACATATTATATCCACATACTGTACATCATGTTTATACATCCCATCACATAGACTGTTTATATATTTACAGTACCAGTCCAACGTTTGGACACATCTACTCTTTCAAGGGTTTTACTTAATTTTTTACTATTTTCTACATTGTAGAATAATAGTGAAGACATCACAATTATGAAATAATACAGATGGAATCATGTAGTAACCAAAAAATCATTAAACAAATTAAAATATATTTTATATTTGAGATTCTTCAAAGTAGCCACCCTTTACCTTGATTAATGCTCTGCACACTCTTGACATTCTCTCAACCAGCTCAACAGTCTTGAAGGAGTTCCCACATGTGCTGAGCACTTGTTGGTTGCTTTTCCTTCACTCTCTGGTCCAACTCATTCCAAACCATCTCAATTGGGTTGAGGTTGGGTGAATGTGGAGGCCAGGTCATCTGATGCAGCACTCCATCACTTTCCTTCATGGTCAAATCAACCTTACACAGTCATTGTCCTGATGAAAAATAAATGATAGTCCCACTAAGCGCAAACCAGATGGGATGGCGTATCCCTGCAGAATACTGTGGTAGCTATCCTGGTTAAGTGTGCCTTGAATTGTAAATAAATCACCAAAAGTGTCACCAGCAAAGCACCCCCACACCATCACATCTCTTCCTCAATGCTTCACGGCGGGAACCACACATGCAGAGATCATCCATTCACCTACTCTGCGTCTCAAAGACACAGCGGCTGAAACCAAAAATCTCAAATTTGGACTCATCAGACGAAAGGACAGATTTCCAAAGGTCTAATGTCCATTGCTTGTGTTTCTTGGCTCAAGCAAGTCTCTTCTTCTTATTGCGTCCTTTAGCCTATAGTAGTGGTTTCTTTGCACCAATTTGACCAAGGCCTGATTAACACAGTCTCCTCTGAACAGTTGATTTAGAGATGTGTCTGTTACTTGAACTATGTGAAGCATTTATTTGGGCTGCAATCTAAAGTGTAGTTAGGGGTGTTGCGGTGACCGTATTACTGCCACAACGTCAGTCACGAGTCATGAAGGCAGTCAAATTCCACATGACCCTTTGGTCACAGTGATTAGGCTTCTCCAAGCTCTGATGCTGCTGATTATCATTAGTAGCCTACCCAACTTGCTAAGTGCCTGGTACTCAAGCACTCCATTGTCCCACTAATCAATGCAAATGTAATCTAAAATCTAATCAAACACTTCACGAGAGCCCATGAGCTCATATTGCTTAACATTTCTATAGGCTATGCAATTGCGGGAGAAAACAGAGGGATGGCCAGTAATACAAAGACGAGGATCCTATCAGCTTTCTATAGTCCAGGCCTACTATATTTATTTCTCAACTTTCCTATTATTAAGCACCTTGCTGATATCTACAACAGGAGTATAGCCTACACAAATGTCACGCATATATTATTTAGTATATGTAAATACAAGACTAAATCAAGAATAGTCTGATGGGTGACAATATTAGGGTGACAATATTAGCCTATCACTTGTGAATGATATTTTATCACTTTTGCATGATGCATAGCATAAGAAACAATGCCTTTTTTTTACAACTTTTTCTAATCATAGTCGCACACCACATGTGGCCTAGCCCGTAGGCCTATACGTTTAAATAAGGTTTGAATCAAAACTAAAGTGTTTTCTCCCGCAATTCTTCATTCTATAAAATAATGTAAAATAAAGCCATGGAATTATAAACAAATATTGTATGCTAAATTAACTAGTGTAGACCACAGCCATTTGGCAAAGCCACATAAGGACCTAACATAAAGACAACTCAGAGTGTGCAATTCTTTAGTTCTGAAATAGACTACATTTTCTTCAAATCATGCTTTTTTACACCTGTCTAAAATAAATAATGGATTTATTGTGAAGGTGTAGGCTATGTTACATGGATATATTTGACTATTTTACATATATTATATATTGCTTGTAGGCTATGCATGGAAGCCAGGAGATGCTAAATGTGTTTATGTTAATTAACGGTCAATTATCGTGAGACCGACAGTTATTTACTTGACAATCACCAGCTGATGAAAATTCTTGATCGCCATTGCCCTAGGTGCAGTTAACTCTAATGAACGTATCCTCTTCAGAAGAGGTAACTATGGGTATTCCTTTCCTGTGGCGGTCCTCATGAGAGCCAGTTTCATCATAGCACTTAAATGGTTTTTGCTACTGCACTTGAAGAAATGTTAAAAGTTCTTGACATTTTCCAGACATTTTTTGGTCTTTTACCAAATAGGGCTGTCTTCTGTATACCACCCCTACCTTGTCACAACACAACTGATTGGATCAAGCGCGTTAAGAAGGAAAGAAATTCCACAAATTAACTTTTAACCTCCTGAAGCTGGTTGAGGGAATGCCAAGAGTGTGCAAAGCTGTCATCAAGGCAAAGGCTGGCTACTTTGAAGAATCTAAAATATAAAATATGTTTTGATTTGTTGAACACTTTTTTGGTTACTACATGATTCCATATGTGCTATTTCATAGTTTTGATGTCTTCACTATTATTCTACAATGTAGAAAATAGTAAAAAATAAAGACATAGCCTTGAATGAGTAGATGTGTCCAAACTTTTGACTTGTACTGCATATATTTATACTCCGGACTCCGACATTGCTCGTCCTAATATTTCTTAATTCCATTATTTTACTTTTAGATTTACGTGTACTTTTGTGTACTGTTAGATAATACTGCACTGTTGGAGCAAGGAACACATGTATTTTTCTATACCCGCAAACCCATCTGCTAAATATACTAAATATGACCAACACAATTTGATTTGATTTGATTTGAGGGGGAGAGAGGGATTAGTGAATGAGGCCAGATGGCAGAGGGAGGGAGTTCAGATGGAGTCATCTGAAGCCAGGACCTGAGGAGGGCTGAGCAGATTGGAGGATACGCGTATCATAAAACCATATTACTGGTGTTATTATTATTGTAATAATCAGAGTAATGATACAAAAGATTAAGCGTTTTATGTCAAATGGTGGCAGTCAAGAGACCTGGGCCACTGATGGTGCTCTGCTCAGGGCAGAGATGAGCTCCAATGCCATTTTTCTATTTGATATGCTTTGTGTGTGTGTGTGTGTGTGTGTGTGTGTAAGCTAGAATTTAGTCGAGTCCGCCAAACACGGAGAGGGACCAACTTCGGCAGAAGTCGTGACCCCATTTTTCTCCCCAATTTTGTGGTATCCAATTGTTAGTAGCTACTATCTTGTCTCATCGCTACAACTCCCGTACGGGCTTGGGAGAGACGAAGGTTGAAAGTCATGCGTCCTCCGATACACAATCCAACCAAGCTGCACTGCTTCTTAACACAGCGCGCATCCAATCCGGAAGCCAGCCGCACCAATGTGTCGGAGGAAACACCGTGCACCTGGCAACCTTGGTTAGCGCGCACTGTGCCCAGCCCGCCACAGGAGTCGCTGGTGCGCAGTGAGACAAGGATATCCCTACCAGCCAAACCCTCCCTAACCCAAACGTCGCTATGCCAATTATGCGTCGCCCCACGGACCTCCCGGTCGCGGCCAGTTTTGACAGAGCCTGGGCGCGAACCCAGAGTCTCTGGTGGCACAGCTGGCGCTGCAGTACAGCGCCCTTAACTACTGCGCCACCTGGGAGGGCATTTCTCAGCCTTGACGTACAGGTCATGCTCCAAGAAGCACTTTGCGCACCAGGGACACATGCTCGGCACGTGTAGCGGAGTATATCAAAATGTAATCAATATACACCACTACACCCTGCCCATGCAGGTCCCTGAAAATCTCATCTACAAAAGCTTGGAAGACTGATGGCGCATTCATCAACCCATACGGCATGACGAGGTACTCATAGTGCCCAGAGGTGGTACTGAAAGCCGGCTTCCACTCTCTCCCTCTCGAATACACACCAGATTGTACATGCGCCTGAGATCTAGTTTGGTGAAGAAGCGCGCCCCCCTGCATTGACTTTATCGCTGTGGCTATGAGCGGTAGCGGGTAACTATACCTCACTGTGATCTGATTTAGACCCCGGTAGTCAATACACTGACGCAGACCTCCCTCCTTCCCTCCTCACCCGTTCTGAGTGAACTCTGTGTGCATTCTGTTACCTGCAATTGATTCAAGTTCTACAGTAATCATTTACTCATTCAACTCCACCGATTACTAAACATGTTTGGCATTTTTTTATGGAAGTTAGTAGATGGGAAGTTGGTGTCAGTCAATGCATCCTTTATCCAAGTATAATCCTTTTATTGATATGGACCTGTTTGGGATAAACATAGTAGAGGAGAAAACAAGCTTGCTTGGTCTCAATATGCGTTGATCTGCCCACAAGGTCTGAACAGAAGCATATGCAGAAAAGTAACTCATTCCTATGGTAAAATGTGGTGATGGATCTTTGATGTTATTGGGCTATTTTTCTTCCACTGCTCCTGGGGCCCTTGTTACGGTCGACTTTAGCTGTGTGTGTGTATGCGTGTTTGTGTGTGATCTGATCTATCTAGTGAAGATTCAGTGTTTCGCTTCTCATGTAATCTGTCACTGTCTATATGAATGTGTGCAAACATGCTTGTGCATGCATGCATATATGTATATATTTGCGTGCATGCGCGAGCAGTCTCTGTTCTGCCAAGTGCATGTTAAAATATTTGTAATGTAATTACATTCTCCGGCTGCATTGCTTAGCATTAGAGTGGGCATGGGGACATCCTCCTGCACTGTTGAATAATACAACAAGTTCATAAACCATGTCCCAAGAACATACCTCAAGTGAACACAAGGAGAGAAAAAAAACTAAAATCTCTGATGGAAATGTTGCAGAATAAAGTGTCATGAATAATTGAAGAGGTTTTTGAAAAATGTATAATTACCCCACTAGTTTGAAGGTCACATATGCACTCGAAGGGGAAATTGAGTTAAAACATTCATTTCTTGAAAAAGTGATCGATGACCAAGGGGAAACAATGATTGAGATTTTGGCTAGGCTCCATAGCTGACAAAGGTTGGGGGGGGAAGGATAGTGGATGGTAGTGAATGAGGATGTCATCTATCTGCTGGCTTCTCTTATTAATGACGTGATATATCAGTCATGCACAGCTGGGATGGAGTAAGGCTACCACCGGAGCCCTTGAGACGCAGACCAAGACCCAGACTAGATATTTTGAGACCCAGACCCAACCTCTAAAGACCCAGACCAAGACTGGATCTGTTGAGACACAGACCCAACCTCTGGAGACAAAGACTAGGGCTAAGTGTATCAGGACTGTGACAAGACAGTGACAAAGTGCATAAGGCATCTTTCCCATAAGGCATTGCATGCCCAAACAGCTCCCACATTATACTGACTCTTGTGTTGTGTCATTATTGAGCCAATAATGCTGACACGTGATGCACTGGTACCACATGAGTTGAGAAATGCCAAAGACTATGGTATTTTCTGAAACCATTACCCAAGACCAGAACAGCAGGTGCCAAGAACCAGACCTGGGAACTCAGCCAGACCAGGACCACTGTTCTGTGTTCTCAGGACCAGGGGCCATATGTATCAAGTGTGGGATTGCTGATTTATTATCAGTTTTGCCTTTTAGATCACCATTTTTAAGATTACAAGGACAGGGGGGACCTGATCCTAGTTCACCATTCCTTCTCTGAGAAGCTTGATACACAGGGCCCCTGGACATCAAGATTGTATGCCTGATGCACATGTTATATAACAAAAGAAGGCACACCAGGCATGTGTTAAGATATTTCAAGGCCAGGGTAACAACAGGGCTCCATAAAAAAACAACCTGTGAATTCATGTACTGGAGAATATAACCCTACTAACTATGATTCTCATTTGGGCTTTGACATAAGCACACCTACATGATATGAAGGAAAACACTGCAGACGTCTTCACAGGAAATTATACTCTTAAATTGCTTTTAGCTATTTTGCCACTTGTCAGGCAGTTTTAAAAGGCTGTTTCTAATATGCGGCGGGAAGATAACTGCTCTGCTAGTGTGTCCAACACGACTTGACAGGTCTCTGATGATGTAAGGGTGGTAAACATAAGGCTAGTGAGCTTTTACGACAAAACAGTAGACAACATGTATATTTCTGTAAAGTACTGCATCTGTGAATATAGAGCCCTTTAAAAACTCTCTCCGGTTGAAATGTTCCTCTGTGAAAGACAGTCAGAAGCAAGCAAGCTGTATGAAATGTGAAGGAAACATTCCAACAGAGAGAATGCTGTTATTTGGGACTTTATTGCCCATTCCACTTTGTTATGGAATCTAAGGTCTTGTCATATGGAGGAAAAATGCACTATGGTGCTCTATTCCACAACTTGTAGTTTGTCTGGTTGGTGACATGACATCCATATGTTTTGTCGAGGATTTGTTAGCCTGTCAATTTTCCATCCTTTGATGGGGAACAGTTTTAACCCTCTATTTATCTTCCCTTCTATCCCCCTCATTTTAATATGAATTGGCTGTTGTGTCTGGGCAAATATCTTACAAGATAATTAGTCTGCCCAAATATGATCAATAAAAAGTAATTAGTATGGGAATTTAGCACTGTTTAATTATTGATCACTCTTCTGATTCGGGATCTGCGCTGCATATTAAAGCTACTTCAGATTGCCATCATCGAGACTGGAATTCATTTGAATTGGTCGGAGCACCAGCTAATCTCAATGTTTTTTATTAAATCATCCGGATTTGAATTTAGTTCACCTCCAACGAAGTGAGACAAGAGAAGAATACCAACTAAGAAATGAGAAAAGAGGGGGAGGGCTTTCTTCAAAAGCTAATCTTGACAATAGCGGTTATCATTATGAGCTTTTATGTTCTTGGGATCAATTAGAATTACTGCAGATTTTCACTTTGCCTCACTTTGTTTAGAAGTTCATATATGGGGTGTGGAGATACGTAGAGAGAAGGGGAGTGTGACTCTCCTTGTGAACTGTTGCTCATAATCATTTTTTGTTGTTACCTTTGTGGAAGAGGCCTGAAGAAAATGAAAGGCTCCTAGCTCAGAAGCTTCCTCAAATCAAATGTTATTGGTCACATACACATAGATAGCAGATGTTATTGCGAGTGAGGCGAAATGCTTATGCTTCTAGATCCGACAGTGCAGCAGTATCTAACAGGTAATATCTAGCATTTCCACAATAAAACCTCATATCTAACAAATTCAACAACAAAACTTAAAACACACAATCTAGTAAAGGAATGGGATAAGAATATAAAAATATAAAATATTTGGATGAGCAGTGACAGAACAGCTAAGATGCAATAGATGGTGTAGTATAAGGTACAAATGAGATAAGTCATGTGAAATATGTAACATTCTTAAAGTGGCATTATTAAAGTGACAAGTATTCCATTTATTAAAGTGGCCAATGATATCAAGTCTGTAGGTACGCAGCCGCCTCTCTGTGCTAGTGATGGCTGTTTAGCAATCTGATGGCCTTGATATAGAAGCTGTCCCAGCTTTGATGCCCCTGTTCTGACCTCGCCTTCTGGATGGAAATGGGGTGAACAGGCAGTGGCTCGGGTGGTTATTGTCCTTGATGATCTTTTTTGCCTTCCTGTGACATCGGGTCTTGTAGGTGTCCTGGAGGGCAGGGACTCAAGCTTAATGATGAGTTTGGAGGGTACTATGGTGTTGAATGCTGAGCTGTAGTCAATGAACAGCATTCTTACATTTTCTAAAATATATTTTTTTAACCATGTAGGCCAGTTGAGAACAAGTTCTCATTTACAACTGCGACCTGGCCAAGATAAAGCAAAGCAGTGCGACAAAAACAACACAGAGTTACACATAAACAAACGTACAGTCAATAACACAATATAAAAAATTTATGTACAGTTTGTGCAAATGTAAAAGAGTAGGGAGTTAAGGCAAAAAAAACGAGGAAAAAATATATTTACATGGGACAAGACGGGACAAAACACACGTCCGACTGCTACGCCATCTTGGATCTTGTCCAGATGAGATAGGGCAGTGTGCAGTGTGATGGCGAATGCATCGTCTGTTGACTTATTGGGGCGGTAAGCAAATTGAAGTGGGTCTAGGGTGACATCTAGGGTGGAGGTGATATGATCCTTGACTAGTCTCTCAAAACACTTTATGATGACCGAAGTGAGTGCTACGGGGTGATAGTCATTTAGTTCAGTTACCTTTATTGGGAACAGGAACAATGGTGGACATCTTGAAGCATGTGGGGACAGCAGACTGGGATAGAGATTGATTGAATATGTCCGTAAACACACCAGCCAGCTGGTCTGCGCATGCTCTAGGGATGCCGTTTAAATGTTTTACTCACGTCGGCCATGGAGAAGGAGAGCCCACAGTCTTTGGTAGTGGATCAAGTCGGTGGCACTGTATTGTCCTCAAAGCACGTAAAGACTTTTTTTCATTTGTCTGGAAGCAAGACTTCGATGTCTGCGACGTGTCTGGTTTTCTTTTTGTAATCCGTGATTGTCTGTAAACCCTGCCACATACGTCTCATGTTTGAGCCGTTGAATTGCGACTCCACTTTGTCTCTATACTGACACTGCTCGTTTGATTGCCTTACGGAGGGAATAACTACACTGTTTGTATTCGGCCATATTCCCAGTTGCCTTGCTATGATTAAATGCGGTGGTACGTGCTTTCAGTTTTGTGCGAATGCTGCCATCAATCCACAGTTTCTGGTTAGGGAAGGTTTTAAAAGTCACAGAGGGTACAACATCCCCTATACACTTCCTTATAAACTCACTCACGAGTCAGCGTATACTTTAATGTTGTTATCTGAGGCTACCCGGAACATATCCCAGTCTACGTGATCTGAGTAATCTTGAAGAGTGGAATCCGATTGGTCAGACCAGCGTTGGATAGACCTAAGCATGGGCGATTCCTGTTTTAGTTTCTGCCTATAGGAGGGGAGCAACAAGATGGTCAGATTCTTTAAAATGAGGGCGGGGGAGGGCCTTATATGCATTGCGGAAGTTAGAGTAGCAATGATCGAGCGTGTTACTCACTTGTGTACTGTAATCGATATGCTGATTACAGTTAGGTAGCCTTGTTCTCAAATTAGCTTTGTTAAAATCCCAGGCTACAATAAATGCAGCCTCAGGATATATGGTTTCCAGTTTGCATAAAGTCCAGTGAAGTTCCTTGATGACCATCTTGGTATCCGCTTGCGGGGGGATATACACGGCTGTAACAATAACGGGGGAGAATCATGAAACATACACTCCCACCCTTCTTCTTACCGGAGAGATGTTTATTCCTGTCGGCGCAATGCACTGAAAATCCTGACAGCATGTCGCAAGCTAGCCCTGATTTGTGAAACAGAGCATGTTACAATCCCGGATATCTCTCTGGAAAGCAACTCTTGCCCTAGTTTCGTCAACTTTGTTAACAAGGGACTGGACATTAGCGAGTAATATACTCTGAAGCGGTGGGTGGTGTGTGCGCATCTGAAGCCTCACTCGAAGACCGCTCTGGCACCCTCTCCTCCAGTGGCATTGTTTTGGGTTGGCCTCTGGATTCAGTTCGAATGTCCTAGGAGGTGCAGACAAAGGATCTGCTTTGGGAAAGTTGTATTCCTGATCGTTGTGCTGGTTGTGCTGGTAAGTTGACGTCTCTCTGATGTCCAATAGTTCTTCCTGGCTGTATGTAATAACACTTCAGGTTTTCTGGGCTAACAATGTAAGAAATAATACATAAAAAACAAAATACTGCACAGTTTCGTAAGGACTAGAAGCGAAGCTGCCATCTCTATTGGCGCCATCTTATTATATTGCTTTTCAAGAGGGTTTTATTGCACTGTAGACTTAGATGTTATTTCTCTGAGCAGTAGTTTTAATGACCACAAAACAGTGCACGAATGTCATTGAGCATAACCATGTCAGACTGAGTCTCAGTGGAATTAGAGTTGGGAGGGTTCAGAATTTGTTTAGTCATCACTATGTTTGACATGCTATTCCTTATACTATTCTCCCTACACTGGATCAATTAGACTACACTATTTATGATGAAAAATATAAATGTAAGGTCTGGAAATCATTATGACCATCATTCATGACTATGATAAGAGACTTCACAATAGTCCAACTGCAATCAAATGTTTTTATGAACTGCAAGTAACAATGAGTGAGAATTTTAATTGGGCGAGCTGGACATTTTTCAAAACACAGCTAAGTGCACTCCTCTGTATGAAAAAGGAGTACACGTAGCAAGCAGATAATTTGCAGTATACGTGTTTATTGTACTGGTGTTTGAAGCTGATATTTAAAAAGCTATTTTTTGCCTCAATTACATAGTCAAGTCTGTTTCAATATGCTGCCTATTATGGTAGGTAGTAAAGTGAATAATGTCATTGACAAAGCAAACTCTTTCAATCTGGGAAATTCCAGGCCCAAATGAGAGGATGTCTAGAACAGAACAAAAGCAAGGTCCAAGGATATTTTTGAAAGTAAAACATTTTCCTCGCTTCATACATTAACGTTGATCAATATTTAATGTGTGGTATAGCAGTGTTTGTTTTCTATATGAAAACATCTGAGGTTATTGTGATTATTGTAGCTATGTATGATAATCATGGAAAACTTTCTTTATCGGAAAACAGTAAATGTCTTGCAAGCAAAATGCAGGCATTTATTGACATTGTGTCATAACATCTTTCTTACCGTAGTGTATGTATGTACAGTATGGTCATGTTCTTGTTCACATAAAATATGTTAGATTGAACACTATTTATTGAAAGCAACCCTTCTTTACAGTATGTTCAGAACCTCAATTAATTCCTTCGTTTGTCATGTTCAAACATTTCATTTTGCTGATCTTGTAGCCAGTTTATGTCTCACAACTAACTTTTGACTGAGCTCAAGCTTTCCCCTCATTCTTCTCGTAGTACTTTTGTTTAGATATTCAAACACTTAATTTCTTGTTGTGACAATGGGGAAGTCAAGGACGACATGAAAATAGAGTTCTTTGGCCACGCACACCAGTGGTGGGTTTGGCGTTGACAAACAGAAGCATATGCAGAAAAGTACCTCATTCCAATGGTAAACTGGGGAGGTGGATCTTTGATGCTATGGGGCTATTTTGCTTTGACTGGTCCTGGGGCCCTTGTTAAGGTCAACAGCATCAGGACTTTACCAAATACCATGACATTTTAGCCCAAAACCTTGTTGCCTCGGCCAGAAGACTGCCATTTGGCCGCAAGTGGATCTTCCAGCAAGACAATAATCCCAAGCACTAATCAAAATCCACAAAGAAATGGTTAATGTACCACAAAATCATCATTTTGCAATGTCCATCTCAGTCTCCGGACTTGAACCCCATGTGGTTTGAATTGAAGAGGGCAGTCCATAAGAGCATATGAAAGATATCAAGGATCTAGACAGATTCTGTATGGAAGAATGGTCTAAGATCCCTCCCAACCAGTGGAGGCTCCCCAGAGGAGGCAGGGGAGGACCACCCTCCTAAGTACATTTCAGAAAAATTAAATAGTGAAAGAATAATACAGTTTACATGATAAATACATTAGAGTTACCAGCCTCAGAAATTGCAGCCCAAATAAATGCTTCACAGAGTTCAAGTAACAGACACATCTCAACATCAACTGTTCAGAGGAAACTGCGTGAATCAGGCCTTCATGGTTGAATTGCTGCAAAGAAACTACTATTAAAGGACACCAATAATAAGAAGAGACTTGCTTGGGCCAAGACACACAAGCAATGGACATTAGACCGGTGGAAATTTGTCCTTTGGTCTGATCAGTCCAAATTTGAGTTTTTGGTTTCAACCGCCATGTCTTTGTGAGATTTAAAGTAGGTGAACGGATGATCTACGCATGTGTGGTTCCCACGATGAAGCATGGAGGAGGAGGTGTGATGGTGTGAGGGTGCTTTCCTGGTGACACTGTCAGTGATTTATTTAGGATTCAAGGCACACTTAACCAGCATGGCTTTCACAGCATTCTGCAGCGATACGCCATCCCTCAGCGATACGCCATCCCATCTGGTTTGCGCTTAGTCGGACTATCATTTGTTTTTCAACAGGACAATAAGGAGAGTGATGGAGTGCTGTATCAGATGACCTGGCCTCCACAATCACCCGACCTCAACCCAAGTGAGATGGTTTGGGATGAGTTGGACCGAAGAGTGAAGGAAAAGCAGCCAACACGTGCTCAGCATGTGGGAACTCCTTCAAGACTGTTGGAAAAACATTCCAGGTGAAGCTGGTTGAGAGGAAGCCAAGAGTGTGCAAAGTTGTTATCAAGGCAAAGGGTGGCTACTTTGAAGAATCTAAGACAAAATATATTTTGATTTGTTTAACACTTTTTTAGTTACTACAGTACATTATTCCATATTTGTTACTTCATAGCTTTGATGTCTTCACTATTATTCTACATGTTTTCCAATCTTATAAAATATTTTTGAAAAAGGCCATTATCCTCACAAGGGGAGGGTGCTGGAGTATTGAAAACAGGGGTGCCAATACATTTGACCCCTGTCTTTTTAAAATATTTTATTTTATTACTTGTTAGACAAATTCTCTTTCTCTTAGCTCCGTATTTAAAAAATATATATATTCTTTGTCTTTTTTTGCTCATCTTTATCAAGTGTGCCACGTATTTTTTGTCTGGCAGATTGGCGGGGATGTCTGTGCCCAGTGGGCTGTTTGGTAACTACATCATTTGGGACCTGCACCTGCCCTCTCCATTCTCCCTGAGGAGGCAATATACTGTAGGCTATACTGTAAGAGAACTGGGACATAGTTGCCAGAGGCTATGTCACCTATCTGCCTTGTTGTCAGTTTGCAGTGGCTAAACAGCCCTGAGCTTATTAAGTGGGTGACCAGGAGGTTAGAGACCCTCGGGATAGTAGGTAAGCTTCTAAAAATGGATTTAGCCACACAGCAATAGGCAGTGATACTTCTTGCTGATCATTGTGCAATGAGTCTTCGGCTCAGAAGTATCCCTCCCATGGCAGCCTCTATGCTCATGTGGCTTCAGGCATGCACGCATGCAGACACAGGCAAGCGTACATGCACAAACACACACACACACAGACACACAAACACAGAATATTGTGTCAAAGCTGAAATAACTTTCACCAAATATCCAGAGAAACTTCAGACGAGGCACCAAACGAAAGCTCAGTGTCGTCTCTGCGGCTTGAGAGATGATGGTGCTCATTCCCCAGTGATCTCTCTGAGAGTAAGCAAGTCATCATCTGATTGGCTTTAACTATCCTCTCCTCAAAATCCACCTCAACCTGTACTAGAAATGTCTTCTTGCAGATGGCCACAACGCACGGGTACTGAGGTGCAGTCATGAGGGATCCTTAAATCATATCTCCCCTTCAGCTGCGATGGTAACAGGGTAGCTACCTCTTGCAATTCCTCTTAGTCAATTCATTCAAGTGTGAGCGAAACCTCAATTAGAGTAATTATTCTTAATTTGTTCTTAACCGGTCCCTATTACAATTTTTACCTGGATGATTTCACCTTGACTTCACCTTGATGGAAGGTTAGGAAGACCAATTGCCTACAAATTAGAACAGTCCTTAGCAAACCCTCCATCAATAAGACGAACAAAATGCCTATCAAGTGACCTGCTGATATGGTCATCAAACAGGAAAGGGAAATACCTTTTCCATGTTTGGACTAACAGTAAATGCTCACATTTGGCTGATTCTCACAGAAAGTACTGTAAATGAACATTGAAAGCATGCAACATTTTAAAGCACAGATTGTGGGCATGCTGGTTTCCCCTTTTGTGAAATTGCCTTTTAATTTCTAATGAGCAATTGCACATTAGAGGATAATGGTCTCTAATTGAAGTAAATTTTGCTCCCTCAAGGGGATTCAAAATCAAGCAGCATCAAACAATATGTGGTAATGGAATTGAAAAAGATTATATGAATTATGATGATTTTAATTATTTGTAAAAATATAATTGTGTAATATAATCTTCCACTAGAAAGAGCAGCTAAGTGCACTTTTAACGTTTTGTTATCAGTGATGTTATTTTGTACCACCCACAGTTAACACATTTGAAGATAAATCTCTAGGATCCAATAGGCACATTGGGTCATACTGAACAAGAATGGAGCTAAATGAAAAGACCAGTCTTACGAGGTTAATTGCTACATCAAAGCACAGTTCATTTGATTATCTACATGAATACACCATGGATTGATCAATAAAAAAGTAAATGCATGTACTGTATACTTGAAATACAGAAAAAAAGGTTCATTATGGAATAAAAGTGTCAATATACATACATCACAAATCAATGTTCACATTTACATTTAATTATTTTGGAAAATCAGTAAACATATAGAATCATATCCCAGAGGTAACATGCATGCACATATATTGACAGTCATAATGTTCAAATGAGTTTCTTCAGTCTCATTTTTCCTCAGAGGTAGCATGTGGACCATTAAGTAGACCACATGTCTTAAAACTTAATCTCTCCAAATGAATCTTGTATAAGTAGCTAAGTGGAGGTCTGAGGCCTAGGGGGGACCCATTAGTGTGAGGCATTGCCTGAATCAAGCCATAATTCTTGCTAAAAGTTTGTCTTATGTGGCTGATACTTTAGCATGACATTTATAAGGCATTTGTCAAAGTAGCATTCCTTAAAAGGCAGACAGATTTTAAAGTTGAAAATAAAGGAATGCCAGAGCAGTGCTTTGCTCTGTATTTTGATGCACTCAAACTGATAGTTTCTCTAGAACGTAATGTGTGGTTGATGAGGCCTACACATACAGTAAATGTCTACACTGGGTGCACAAAACATTAGGAACACCTCATCTTTCCATGACGTAGACAGGCCAGGTGAATCCAGGTGAAAGCTATGATCCCTTATTGATGTCACGTGTAAATACACTTCAATCCGTGTAGATGAAGGGGTGGAGACAGGTTAATTTAAGAAGGATTTTTAAGCCTTGAGACAACTGAGACATGGATTCTGTGTGAGCTATTCAGAGGGTGAATCGGCAAGACAAAATATTTAAGTGCTTTTGAACTGGGTATGGTAGCAGGTGCCAGGCGCACCGGTTTGAGTGTTGAGGCTGTTCTGAGGGGAAAAGGGATGAAGATGAAATCCAACACACTTTTCATGTGTGCTGGGCTGTAAAAAATAACTATGATAAGGTAGAACATGCACACTCAGATACTAATACAAATGTCATTTGGATCGAAAAATGTCAAATTTAAAGATAAACAAATAACGGTATGGGTTGGAACTTCTGAGTGTGAGGGCCCCACTTTACCTAACCACTACCTTGTCTCCCATGTTCCTTTTCTTTGCCTTCTATACATACTGTTGACTTAATAGACTCAGAGAAACTATCACTCGCACTCCACACTGCCCTTTCCCACCTGGACAAATGGAACACGTGAGAATGTGTGTGTGGAGAATGCTGTACATTCAAGTTTCAAGTTCCTTGGTGTCCACATCACCAACGAACTATCATGGTCCATACACAACAAGACAGTTGTGAAGAGGGCACGACAACACCATTTCCCCCTAAGGAGACTGAAAAGATTTGGCATGGATCCCCAGATTCTCAAAAAGTTCTACAGCTGAACCATCGAGATAATCCTGACCGGTTGCATCACCACCTGGTATGGCAACAAATACCCCAGTCACCCAAGTCATAGACTGTTCTCTCTGCTACCGCACGGCAAACACTACCAGAGAGCCAAGTCTATGACCAAAAGGCTCCTTAACAGCTTCTACCCCCAAGCCATAAAGCTACTGAACAATTAATAAAATGGCCACCCAGACCTGTACCCCCACACATTGACTCGGTACTGGTACCCTGTATTTACCCTCGTTATTGTTATGGAAATATCTTTTGATACTTTTTGATTTGATACTTAAATTTTTTTTGTAAATACTTTCTTAACTATTTCTTAATTTCTTGAACTGCATTGTTGTTTAAGGGCTTGTAAGGAAGCATAAGGTCTGTCGTATTCGGGGCATGTAACAAATAACATTTGATTTGATTTGATAGACCCCAGGGCAACGTATGTAGCTTAACCTTATACATCATCAAAGCTCTAAGCAATCTGAAACAATCTGTGCGTGTTTGGCAATTTTATTTGTGATTCCAAAGCCATCAGCAGCCATTTTCACATAAAAACACTGTTTCAAGTGAGATGACAACAAAGTGAATGACATAAAAGGCTAGCACAGCGACATTTAGTGTTCCATCACAAACCTATTGTTGCGAGTGTTCCAACCCACTGGGAACAGTCAATTCAACGTTTATTCCACATTAGTTAAACGTTGAAACAACGTTGATTCAACCACTGTGTGCTCAGTGTAGGGTGACTACATTTAAAATACCCAAATGCGGGACAACAGAATGATTTTGCAGGACATTTGCGATACAATGTAACCTATATGCATATTTTGGGGGGTGGGCAGAGACCGTAATATTCATTTAGATCTTCTTGCAATTGAATTACTGTTTCATGAGCAAATTAGAGTAGATGGTGATAACAAACTATATAGCTTCCCTGCATTTTGTTTAAATCAAAGCACATTCTGCCTAGTAGCTGTTGAATTTTCGCTACGTGAGAGTTTTCTTGTTGGACTATTCAGCTAACCATCTGAAAATATCATAACAAATCAAGTGATGTTTTTGGTGTAAGAGTAACGGTATACTATGCTATTATATTTGTTTTTGTAATGTAGAATACAAATTAATTATTGTGTTCTTCCAAGACATTGATTCAGCCAGTGGTGTGTATTCATGGGGGCCAAGGGAAGCAAGGCTTCCCCAAATATTTGACCAATAAAAAAAGAGAAATTATAAAATTATTTATCTTTCCTCTCTCTGTTTCCTTCAATTCACAAGTGGCTGAATCTCACCTGAGAAATCATCAGAGCGAGGGAAACAGCGCTCCTCTGTCTCAGTATGTGTAGCCCACGTATCTGATGCTGTCTTGACCAAAAGAGAATGACATGTTGCCACATTAGTATTGATTGATTGATGCCATCAAGCATTTGGCCTAATACAGCTATTTATTTACTTTTGTAGCTCTTCATCAGAAGCACACTTTTGTAAGAAGTGAGGCCTAGCTGTCCTCTCCATGTTTAGCTGGAATTTAGCCCAAAAAGGGTTTTGAGAAATCTGATTGGTTGATGATAGGCCTATGACATTGGCCTACGTTCTGTCTTGCACTGCAAAGAATATAAAATCTCAACAATTATTGGAGAAGTGTTTAACATCACCAGTACCACATCCTTATGATATACTGTATATTTTTTCATAAGCGCAATGTAAGCGCAAAGAGCAAGAGACAAATCAATATTTTTATTTTTTATTGGTGGTGTTTGAATTTGTTGATAAAATTAGAGACATTTTTTGGGTTGCGGGGCAAAGGGCCAAAATGTGGGACTGTCCTGCACAATCTAGGACATGTGGTCACCCTAGCCCAATGGGAAGAAATATCTTACAAGGTTTTTGGGACAGCAAATGCCCATGAATATTGCATTAGCTTTCATACTTAATTAACTAAACTCCTTTTATGTTACTGCCTGAAACTTAAAGGTAGCTGTCCTCTTTATGGATTAATAACGTTCAGGACAGATTTGCCATATTTATTTACTCCTATTTAATTGTACTTCCTACTGCTTTCCACGACAGAAGGGAAGTGCAAATGAGCTTGGGAGCGTCAAACAGACGGAATAGCACCGAATTGAAGTTGGTGCCACGAATCAGCGCTGCCAAACTTTGTTGTTTGGCTAGCAGGATGTCTTCTCTCACTCGTAATGCTGAGCACCTCCAAAAGTCAATAGCTTCAAGGCCTTTTCGGTAACACTTCCGTATGGATCTCCATCTGCCAAGAAAACTACACAAACGCTTAGCCCGACTCGGTCGGCACATTGAGTAAATAGCAGCTCTGAACCTTAGTAAAGGAACGACAAGCATTCAATACTTCCAGATTTTTTTAAACATAGGCCATCATCACATTTCTTTCTCTCTGTGGAAAGCAGGACTGTATTGCAGTTGCTTAATATTCTCCCTTAGTGAATATGAAATGGCGGGGCCTGTCTATTTGAAGGTACCATTTAAATGAGGCGGGGGCCAGTAGGGCGCCCATAGCTGTGCCCTGGCATGATAAGTCACTATGGAAAAAACTCATCAGAATAAACCTGCCAGTCATCTTAGCCACCTGACATTATGTTTTATGCCTTAAAAATAGTTAATTCCCCCTCTCTCTCCTTTGGAACTCGGAAACCGGGGAACGAGATTAAGCGGCGGATGTTTATAATATCAGCCATAGGTGCACTCATGCGCCGGGATGTTTTAAATCAGGCATGAAATTATTTTTCAAACTCCCTTTCAAAGGAGGCCTATGTAATGAGACCAATATGCATTGTGCTTTGGATCTGACGGCTAGCAGTCGCACTAGTAGTCTTTTACAATCTGCGCGAGTTGTACGTCTCTGTCACAAAGGTCCTCCCTTGTAGCCACCAACTGCTTTTGATCCAAACATCAGAGGCAAAAAGACTGACTTTGCTTGTGTTTATGTGCGGTCACAGACGGGACAGTTGTGGCAGGACTGTGTTGTGCTGGGGCTTTGTCTTTTGGCACATGTGGGAATGCTAAATTATGGCACTTTGCTGTGATCTGGCACTTAGATTAGGCTTGCTTGGAATTGATCATGCGGCTGTCATGGTGTCTATCGCAAGAGCCTTTAGCTAGCTTGTCTGTTTCTTTCAGTCTCTCTCTCTCCCACACACTACAGTATCTCTCTCTCTGTCCCTCCCTCCTCTCTATCATTCCTCACTTCTCACAGCTGCTCGGGTAGTAACTTTAGTTCGCTGCACATCATATACAGTATAATCAGCGTCATACTCTCAGGCATGCTACACTTTGGTTCATGCTACACTCAGGCCCAAGTCCATTACAATGGCTTAGATACAGTGCCTTGCAAACATATTCAGACCTCTTGGATATTTTCACATTTTATTGTATTACAAAGTGGGATTAAAAATAATGTATTTGTCATTTTTTTGTCAGCAATCTACACAAAATAGAATGTAATGTCAAAGTGGAAGAAATATTCTAATGTTTTTAAACATTAATACAAATTGATTAACTAAAAATATAGTAATTACATAAGTATTCAGCTCCCTGAGCCAATACTTGTTGGGAACACCTTTTGCAGCAATTACAGCTGTGAATCTTTCTGTGTAAGTTTATAAAATCTTAATATTTGCCCATTATTCTTTTCAAAGATCTTCAAACTCCGTCAAGATGTTGGGGATCATGGCTAGACAGCAATTTCCAAGTCTTGCTACAGATTTTGAAGCAGATTTTAAAGCAAAAGTCAAAACTGGCCACTCAGGAACATTCACTGTCTTGGTAAGCCACTCCAGTGTAGATTTGGCTTTGTGTTGTAGGTTATTGTCCTACTGGAAGGTGAATTCCTCTCCTAATGTCTGGTGTAAAGCAGACTGAAGCAGCTTCTCCTCTAGGATTTTTCCTGTGCTTTGCTCCATTACGTTTCTTTTTTATCCTGAAAAACTCCCCAGTCCTTAACGATTACAAGCATACCCATACCATGATGCAGCCAAAACCATGTTTGAAAATAAGGAGGCAGTTACTCAGTAATGTGTTGTATTGAATTTGCCCCAAACATGAGGCTTTGCATGTAGGCCAAAAACTGTATTCCTTTGCCATGTTCTTTTTACAGTATTACTTTAGTGCATTGTTACATAGATGTACTGTATGTTTAGGAATATTTTTACTCTGTATATTTGTATTATTCTTTTCACTCTGTCGTTTAGGTTATTACTGTGGAGTCACTACAATGTTAGTTTCTCCCATCACAGCGATTGAATTATGTAGCTGTTTTAAAATCCCCAATGATAACATCCCTGAGCAGTTTCATTCCTGTCCTGCAGCTCAGTTCAGAAGGACGACTGTATCTTTGATGTGTCATGGTGTTTTAATACATAATCCACAGAATAATTATTAACTTGACCATGCTTAAAGAGATGTCTGATTTGTTATTGTTACCGATCTACCAATCACTGCCCTTCTTTATGAGGCTTTCGAAAAGCTCCCTGGTCTTTGTAGTTGAATCTGTGCTTGAAATGCAATACTTGACTGAGGGACCTAAACATATGTTGTTTGTATGGTGGACAGTCATAAAAAAATCATAGCAACCACTTTTATTTCACACAGAGTGAGTCCATATGACTTATTATGTGATTTGTTAAGCCACATTTTACTCCTTAACTAATTTAGGCTTGCCTAAACAAAGGGTCTGAATACTTATTCAACGACTATACACTGGGTGGACAAAACATAAGGGACACCTGCCATGAATCCAGGTGAAAGCGATGATCCCTTATTGATGTCACCTGTTACATCCCTTTCAATCAGCGTAGATAAAGGGGAGGAGACAGGTTAAATAAGGATTTTTACACCTTGAGACAATTGAGACATGGATTGTGTATGTGTGCCATTCAGAGGGTGAATGGACAAGACAAATTATTTAAGTGCTTTTGAATGGGGTAGGTGCCAGGTGCACCGGTTTATGTCAAGAACTGCAAAGCTGCTGGGTTTTTCTTGCTCAACAGTTTCCCGTGTGTATTAACAATGGTCCACCACCCAAACAACATCCAGCCGACTTGACACAACTGTGGGGAGGATTGGAGTTGACATGGGCCAGGATCCCTGTGGAATGTTTGAAACACTTTGTAGAGTCCATGCCTCAAAGAATTTAGGCTTTTCTGGAGGCAAAAGGGCATGCAACTCAATATTAGGAAGGTTTGCCTAATGTTGTGGACACTCAGTGTATTTTAGTTAATACATTTGTATTAATCTTTAAAAAAGTTTATTCCACTTTGACATATTTTGTGTAGATTATTGACAAAAAAAGTACATTTAAATAAATGTTAATCCCACTTAGTAACACAATAAACATGAAGGGGTCTGATAATATTATCTTGATACTGAGAGAGGGTAATCTTTAATGTTGTTCAATCTTTGAAACATTATTGAATTGGAGAAAACATCCTGATAGGCCTAAACTCTTTTAAGCTCTTTGTCATGCCAGTATGTAAATCCTGTATGGTAATTACGCAATGGTTTGAAAAAACGAACAAAAATGTACATTACTCACTTCAGCTATTCAGATTAGTTTCACTTTGACCAGTGGTGGAAAAAGTACCCAATTGTTAAACTTGAGTAAAAGGAAAGATACCCTAATTGAAAATGACTCAAGAAAAAGTGAAAGTCACACAGTAAAATACCTCTTGAGTAAAAGTCTAAAGGTATTTGGATTTTAAATATACTTCAGTATGAAAAGTAAATGTAATTGCTAAAATATATGGAAGTATCAAAATTCATTTGATTTTTTATTTTAAGCAAACCAGATGGCACTATTTTCTTATTTTTTAAATGTATTTCTACGGATAGCCAGGGGCACACTTCAACACTCTGACATTATTTACAAAAAACGAAGCATGTGTGTTGAGGCAATAGCGATGACCAAGGATGTTCTCTTAATAAGTGTGTTAATTGGACCATTTTCCTGTCCTGCTAAGCATTCAAAATGTAACAAGTATTTTTGGGTGTCTGATAAAATGTGTGGAGTAAAAAATAAAAACATTTCTTTAGGTAGGTAGAGAAGTAAAAGTACAAGTTGTCAAAAATATAAATAGTAAAGTAAAGCATATATACTACTAAAGTAGTACTTTAAAGTATTTTTACTTAGGTACTTTACACCACTGACTTTGACCAAGTCCAGGAGAGAAATAATTGTGTAAAAGCCCCATCAATTCATCTTGCGTAGCCTACTGTAGCATACACCAAGGGGAGTTAAGAGGTTAACCTGGTTGGAGGTCAGTTAATTTAATGTAAGGTCCTTACTATCATCCCACATGCATAATGACCAAATCCACAATGACATTGCATCCACACAATGCATCCCATTTCCTCTCCCCACGCTATATTTACTGTATATATGTATATGTTTTGCATAAATATGCTTTTACCTCAAGTTCAACTCATCAGAATCCACTCCCCAGTGACATGTTAGACGAATGCTTGAGAGAGGTTATCCCTGACGTATTTGACAAAACTGACAAGCGGTGGCTGAGCGCAAGCATAATAATGACAATCTCAGGGGACTTCAACTGACACTGTATCTGACTGCAAACGTCCATGCAGAGGCTAATACTGAGACTTCCTACCCTTACCTTTGCCATAGACCTGCTATGCCCCCAGAACTACTGATTTCAATGTCCCAACCTCTGTATTGGAATTATTGTTCATTATCCTGTTGACTGAAGTTGACGCCAATTCAGCACAGTATTTTAGATCATGTTTACATCACAGCTCACTGTATACAAATCACGTGTACATATTTTTTTTTACATTTCTACAGCTTAATGGGAAGGGAAAACATTACAAATGTGCTCTATGGTTACTGGCACGTACAGATTCATGTTCTCTTTTAAATCCACAATTTGGATACCTCCACAGCCTCATAGAGGATCTAGATAATTGTTCTCACCTCTCTGGAGTACAACTAAATTATGCTAAGTGTTACGTACTGGACCACAAAATAATATAACTTTTACACTACCATGTAGTTCACCAATAAAATGGTCTGAAGGTGAAGTGGACATACTCGGTATTCATATCTCGAAAGAAAGACATTATCTCAGTACATGTCAGCGTCAGTGATGTATAGGTGAGGACGGAGTCAAGCGCAGGAAAGGGAGGCACCAACTTCGGCGGAAGTTGTGACAGTACAATACATGTTAATAGAAAATTAGAAAAAACAAACAAGATCTTGCTACTGTGGAAAATAAAATACCTGTCTATTTGTGGAAAAATCAACCTGATTAACTCTTTAGTCATATCCAAGTTTACCTATTTGCTTATGGCCTTGCCTTCATCTAGCAAAAAATATTCAATTTTATTTAGAACTGCAAGGAAGACAAAATTGAACGTGCCTATTTATAAAATGAATATGCATTCCAAATGTGTTATTTCATAGTTTGATGTATTCACTATTATTCTACAATGTAGAAAATAGTAAAAATAAAGAAAAACCAATGAATGAGTAGGTGTGTCCAAACTTTTGACGGGTACTGTATATAGTATATACAGTTGAAGTTAAAAGTTTACATACACCTTAGCTAAATACATTAAACTCAGTTGTTCACAATTCCTGACATTTAATCCTAGTAAACATTCCCTGTCTTAGGTCAGTTGGGATCACCAATTTATTTTAAGAATGTGAAATGTCAGAATAATATTAGAGAGAGTGATTTATTTCAGCTTGTATTTCTTTCATCACATTCCCAGTTGGTCAGAAGTTTACATACACTCAATTAGTATTTGGCAGCATTGCCTTTAAATTGTTTAACTTGGATCAAATGTTTCGGGTAGACTGTGTTGTCCTTAAGCCATTTTGCCACAACTTTGGAAGTATGCTTGGGTCATTGTCCATTTGGAAGACACATTTGCAACCAAGCTTTAACTTCCTGTCTGATGTCTTGAGATGTTGCTTCAATACATCCACATACATTTTCTTCCTCATAATACCATCTCCTGCAGCAAAGCACCCCTACAACATGATGCTACCAACCCTGTGCTTCACGGTTGGGACTGTGTTCTTTGACTTGCAAGCCTCCCCATTTTCCTCCAAACATATAATTGTCATTATGGCCAAAGAGTTCTATTTTTGTTTCATCAGACCCGAGGACAAAAAGTATGATCTTTGTCCCCATGCAAGCGAAGAACACAGTCCCAACCGTGAGGCACGAGAGTGGCAGCATCATGTTATGGGGGTGCTTTGCTGTAGGCGGGACTGGTGCACTTCACAAAATAGATAGCATCATGAGGTAGGAAAATTATGTGAATATATTGAAGCAACATCTCAAGACATCAGTCAGGAAGTTAAAGCTTGGTCGTAAATTGACAATGACCCCAAGCATACTTCCAAAATTGTGGCAATTTTGGCTTAAGGACAACAAAGTCAAGGTATTGGAGTGGCCATCACAAAGCCCTGACCTCAATCCTATAGACAATGTGTGGGCAGAACTGAAAAAGTGTGTGTGAGCAAGGAGGCCTACAAACTTGACTCAGTTACACCAGCTCTGTCAGGAGGAATGGGCGGCCAAAATTCACCCAACTTATTGTAGAAAGCTTGTGGAAGGCTACCTGAAACGTTTGACCCAAGTTAAACAATTTAAAGGCAATGCTACCAAATACTAATTGAGTGTATGTAAACTTCTGACCCACTGGGAATGTGATGAAAGAAATAAAATCAGAAATAAATAATTCTCTCTACTCTTATTCTGACATTTCACATTCTTAAAATAAAGTGGTGATCCTAACTGACCAAAGACAGGGAATGTTTACTAGGATTAAATGTCAGGAATTGTGAAAAACTGAGTTTATTTGGCTAAAGTGTATGTAAACTTCCGACTTCAATTGTATATACCCAAAAAATATATAGGGGATTGGAAATGGATGGAAGCCACAATCTATCTACAATTTTAAAACTTATCTACCCCCTAAATTAAAGAAAGCACAGATCACAGTGATAGCGATGGATATTTAAATGAGAAGTGTCTACTGTATATTGTAGATGTTCATTATGAAGCTCTTACAATTGCAGCCGATGATAGTTACAACAACTTGAAATGAAATGCAAATAAAATGTATGACTTTGTCACATATACCATTTTCCATATTAGTGTTTACTTATGCTTTAGAATCATTTGAATGCCTTTTACCATTCCTGTCCATGCGATAAACATGTTTTATTCTTCATGTAATGCATGTGTTTTTATTTTCTTCTCTTTCTTAGGTAAGTAAAACAAATTGTTCCAACTGATTGAAAGCGGACCACCTCAAGCGATCTCATTCAGCTGCACCGCGCCACCGGTAGAGTATTTACACTGGTAGAGTATTTACGCTTCACTCTGATGAAGGTTGTATTTCTTCCCAATTAATAACAAACAAAGTGAAAAATGTTGCAAGGGCCAACATCGGGCATCATTATGCATTTGCACTCGTTTACAACAGGGCGTAATTGTTCAAAATAGTCCTCTGTAAATGTGAACCTTTCTTAGACTCCGATGCTCTTTCCAACTCATTCTTATTGCCATCTTTTACACAAAATGTTTTGTTACAAGCAAAGCAAAGCAAAGAGTAAGCCAAGATTGTGAATGTTGATGTGGGCTTAGCCTGTCTATTGATTCAGTGCCACAAGGCGTTACACAAACATCTTCAACTGTACCATTGTCAGGAGTTGTAGATGTGGTCGTAAGATGTGGTAGTAAATTACATTTTAGGGAAAGGTAGTGCTTTGCCAGTGTGCTGATGTCCCTCTCACATCTGTGTCATGCTGCGTAATTGAGTGCAAATTGCATATCAGCTTCCCATCAATGCAATTAATGCAGGAGTTGATTTTGTCTCATGGGGCATAGGGTGGACGCATATGCTCTGTGATCAGATGGTATCTTCCACATGGGCACTGAGACAGTGGCATTACAGATACTCAATTTTGACAACTGAATAGATAATTGGCAGGTTGAATCAAGCGCAGACCCTGTCAGAATACTAAAGCATCCTCCCTTACTCCCTCCATTCACTGATCGGACTTGACTTGATTAGTGCAAGCAAGCTTTCCCCTGCCAGATGTCATCATGTCAGATCAGTGATTACCACAAGAAACCTTGAATGAAGGAAGAAAGGAAAGAAGGATTAATGTTAGGAGTATACAAACAGGTCCACAGTCTATACACTGGTATAGAGGACTAATACCATTGGTTTGTTTAGTACTGTAGTTAGAGGTATGAAAATGCATTTCCATGAACAACAGAAACATATGCTGTATTTTAATCATGAATTGCATTTCCTGATAAAATGTTACTTTAGTTCAACGGGTCCATTGATAAATCCCTCCTTTGCCTTATTTAAAAAAAATATATATATATTTTTTTAGCTTTATTTAACTTGGCAAGCCAGTTAAGAACAAATTCTTATTTACAATGACGCCTGCCCTGGCCAAACCCGGACGACGCTGGGCCAATTGTGCGCCACTCTATGGGAGTGTGATACAACCTTATCTGTGTCTTGTCTGTTTTGTTTTCGGATGAACAGTCTGGTTATTGATGCACACTGCATATTACAAACAGCACGTGTTCAATCCTGGGCAAGCGCAGTGAGGGCAGCATGATGAAAACGTTTTAATTGTTTGAAAAGATTGTATCAAATAATAACATAACATGGGAGAAAAAGGGAAATTGATTGCCACAGGCTATGTTCAATACGATGCGTGTACAGGTATCTATTAGGTCTCTCTGTATGAAGCGCTTTTGAAATAGGTTTTCAATATCACACTTCCACTCTTTTATCATTTCCCATTGTGCTCTAGCACGTATCGACAGGATCCAGCCATGTCATTGTGTTGCTAATTTGGTGTTTTCTGTAAACAAATTAGTATGCACCAAGTTGATAAAACACCCATCAGGGGAGGCAAAAGGGGACATTAATTGAGAAATGTAGCTTAAATGTGCTCAAACCAAACACATCTACCTCCTTCCAACCTCTGCCTCTACTCTCAAAATCTCAAAGTCCAATGCTGCCATCTTTTATCTCAATATCAAATAATTTCTTGGTAACAATTAAGTACTTTACTGTGAATGTTTTAAATTAAAAAGGTCAAAAATAATTAAAAAAATGCTTCTTAGCAAAGAGCAATTTCTCAAGAAAAAATGTTGCTAGGACTATCTGGGAGTTTGAGTTGAGATGGGAAAACTGAAAAATATAATTATTGACAGAGAGGTTTGGAACTCTCTTTCTTATTTCCCTATTAACTAATTTACTGTGTGGTGATGTCACATAGAAGGCCAAAACTCAATAAAATCAAACTTTATTTGTCACATGCGCCGAATACAACAAGTGTAGACTTTATCGTGAAATGACAACTTACAAGCCCTTAACCAACAGTGCAATTCAAGAAGAGTTAAGAAAATATTTACCAAATAAACTAAATTAAAACATTATAAAAAGTAACACAATAAAATAATAATAAGGAGGCTTATGCAGGTGGTACCGGTACCGAATCAATGTGTGGGGGTACAGGTTCGTCGAGGTAACAGAACATCATCAAGACAACAGCTCAAGGCCAGAACTACATAAAAAAAAATTAAAGGCACACGTAGCCGACATATCAATGCATACACACAAACTACCTTGGTCAAATAGGGGAGAGTCGTTGTGCCGTGAGGTGTTGCTTTATCTGTTTTTTGAAACCAGGTTTGCTGTTTATTTGAGTAATATGAAATGGAAGGAAGTTCCATGCAATAAGGGGTCTATATAATACTGTACGCTTTCTTTGATTTGGGGACTGTGAAAGGACCCCTGGTGGCATGTTTGGTGGGGTAAGAGTGTGTGTCAGAGCTGTGTGTAAATTGACTATGCAAACATTGTGGGATTTCCAACACATGAGTGTTTCTTAAAGAAGGAATAAGTGATGCAGTCAATCTCTCCTCAACTCTTAGCCAAGAGAGACTGGCATGCATAGTATTTATATCAGCCCTCTAATTACAATGAAGAGCAAAACGTGCCCCTCTGTTCTGGGCCAGCTGCAGCTTACCTAGGTCTTTCCTTGCAGCACTGGACCACACGACTGGACAATAATCAAGATTAGACAAAACTAGGGCCTGCAGAACTTGCTTTTTGGAGTGTAGTGTCAAAAAAGCAGAGCATCTCTTTATTACGGACAGACCTCTCCCCATCTTTACACCCATTGAATCTATCTGTTTTGACCATGACAGTTTACAATCTAAGGTAAAGCCAAGTAATTTAGTCTTCTAAACTTCTTCAACAGGCACACCATTCACTACCAGATTCATTACCAGTCTAGAATTTAAGGAATGATTTGTAGGAGACACACACATTGTCATGCTTCTGCCAACAAATCCCCTGATACCAACAGGATTGGACACACACACACACACACACACACACACACACACACACACACACACACACACACACACACACACACACACACACACACACCTATTCTGATTGCAAAATTCTACATAATTTAAACACTTGTCCCCCAATTCCGCTTCTCCAAAATACGTGTAATTTTTGTACTATAAATTGTGCCTTCCTGTATTATACTTACGCAAAAAAAAATATTATATTCTACTGAGCCATTTACTTTATGTTCGTATTAAATTGCATTTTATTGGACAGTGTATACCATGTACATATAACTAATATAACTTGAAACTTATCTGTCAAACAGGTAGGACATTATGCCTTTCTAAGGCCCTTCTCAGTAGTTGGTATTAATACTTATCTTATGAAGGTGCACAATGGGCTTTACAGACGTGGTTCCTTTGCGCGCGTTGAATAAATGGAATTCAACCACTGAGAACCCTCCCACTTGTTGGCCAACTCATGGAGTTTTCATTCAATAGTGTTTTCAGCAGTAGCGGTTGTGCCATTTAAGATGAGGGAGGATGATTTTTATTTATCTAGTACAGCATATTGGATGACTGTCGTATTCCATTCACCCAGCTCAATGTAACATCGATAGGTTTAGGCTACTACATGATACTTAAATTTAACTGCATCTAGCTGATCTAGGATGTAATCATTAGTCCAACATTTGCAAATTAGAGTTTCTATTGGACAAATTCAGGTATGTTTATCCCCGTTTTGTTTCCTTTGTTTCCGTTTAAGAAGCGTTTTTCAACAGAATCGGCACATTCTCCTCCTATCACCTTTCCTCTTCTCTTGTGGACAACACATCAACTGTCTGTGACCAGGTGGAAAAAAAGTATTTCAAGCCAGACCTTCATATCGTGACCACTAACCGCTACAAACAGCCTACATTGTTGTCACGTCATAGTCAACATAGCTGCTAGAATGAACGTGTAAGTAAATCCGCTATAATCATGCAGTTCAGTGTACAGTCAGAAAGCAGTTTAGCAGTTACACTGATGGGCCCCGGTAGCAATAAATGAACAAAAACAAAAGATTACCTTGACTTGGAAGAGTGTTAGCCATAGCCAGCTAGCTATCATAGCATCCCTCTCTGTTCGAGCCGGGTGTTTGAGTAGGCTAAACTAGCTAGCTGCATTGACTTTCTATTTAAAATAAGATACAACTAAATATAGCTAGGTCTCTCTTACACTCTTTTGTTTCTCCTTAATTTTGGAAGAAATTAATTTGTTCAAAACTGTTCAACTATTGTATTTATCTCTCTTTGAGTCAGCTACTCACCATATTTTATGCACTGCAGCGCTAGCTAGCTGTAGCTTGATTTGATTTAGTGGGCAACATGTCAGTTCATGCTGCAAGAGCTTTGATAACTTCCTCCGGAAGTTGTCATAATTACTGTGTAATTCTATAGAAGGGGGTGAGAACCATGAGTCTCCTAGGTGTGTATTGAAGTCAATGTACCCAGAGGAGTTCAGAAGCTATCTGTTCTCCGACTATTTTATTTTACATTTTTATTTAACCAGGCAAGTCAGTTTTAAGAGCAAATTCTTATTTACAATGACAGCCTGCCTGCCCCAGCCAAACCAGGACGACACTGGGCAAATTGTGCGCCATCCTATGGGACTCCCAATCACGGCCGGATGTGATGCAGTCTGGATTTTAACCAGGGACTGCAGTGACGCCTCTTGCACTGAGATGCAGTGCTTTAGACTGGACCATGGTGCCACCCTACGGAGTGCTGCTCGGGCTACTTTTTATTTAATTTTATGTAACCTTTATTTAAAAAGTGAAACATTAAAAAAGTTATCCCTTTTAGATAAAACTATACTAAATATAGTCACATCACCAAATAACTGACTAAAAATACATTGTTTTGCAATGAAGGTCTACAGCAGGGGGCCAAGTGGTGCAGCGTTCTAAGGCACTGCATCGCAGTGCTAGAGGCGTCACTACAGACCCGGGTTTGATCCCGGGCTGTGTCACAACCGTCCGTGATCGGGGGTCCCATAGGGCGGTGCACAATTGGCACAGCGTTGTCCGGGTTAGGGGAGGGTTTGGCCGGGGTAGGCCGTCATTGTAAATAAGAATTTGTTCATAACTATCTTGCCTAGTTAAATTTATGAAATTCACTGAGTAGGATGGTCCCTCCTTCCTCCTCTGAGGTGCATCCACTGGTTTTCAGTACATTTATCTTAAGCCATCCTTTTAAATAGAGTAGAATACATAGAGAGAATGGGTTCAGAAAATAGCGTCTTCATCTCAATTTTAGCACAAACTGGTAGATTTAAAAATATACTCAAATATTCTGATTTTGTAGATTATTTAGGTACATTTTATGGTGAGGAACATATCTATGAATATATATATTTTTTAAATGGTTTGGAGAGCGCACAAAACACATTGATAAATAAAAAAGTGGTTTGATTCATCCTAAAAATTGTCATATTCATGGTCAATCCATTAAATATTTGAAGAATGAATTTGTTTTTTTACAGTAGGGGTTGAACAATAGTCCTATTTTACTGTGGAAAAGGGGCCGTAATACAAGTCATGTTGATATCATTTTCAGTTTGCTCCCATATGGCTGGTTTCACATCTTCTCCAGGGATCATAAGGAAATATAATCTAAAACAATTACTATGTGTATTTACAAAAAAGTCATTAGTCCGGGGCCTTCTGTCAGGCCCTATGCTGATCAGTTCTCTTGGATTGAGCCGGCAGAGTAACATACTTCAATCACAGTTACGGAGGTCGGAGTGGATCTCAAAAGAATACCTATTTGAGACCTTTCAGATTAAAATTTGAGGTCCAGGACAAACTGATACAATGTAAGATTATTATTGGTCGAACGAGGAACCAGGGAGCGAGGGCTCATTTGTAGCGGTGCAGAGAGCGATGGCATTAGAGTGAAGCGACCAGCCAGAATTTAAAACAGAGAACCAGAATTAGAGAGAATTATCCAGAAAAAGAGAGAAGAAGCCAGCAGACAAGCAATGATGCTGCTATTAAGACTTCCATCTCTCCACACAATGGATTCTCCACTGCAGTAGAAGTCCATCTCCTCTCTCCAATTTCAATTCCCATCACTTTTTCGTTATCAGCAGCACCACACAGCTTTGTCCTCTTGGTTGATATTGTCCCTGAAAGGCTTGTGTTGTCTTTTCGTCTAGGGCCTGTTCATTGTTATGATATCAGTTAGGCTTTAAGTAACAGCTCTATCTATCATATACTGTAGCTACATGCGCCTTCATTATTATAGACAAAAAAAAAACTTGTGTAAGTGATGATATTGTACTCAGCAATTATACCTGGCCTACGTCTGGGTTCTTGCCCAGACTCTGAAATTACACAGGCATGAATAATAGGTTCAGCACAGTCCCACTTCAGAAGTGAAATGTCATGCAGGTAGTGTAGTGCCACAGAGACAACCTTTCCATTTTAATACTGTATGCTCCATTGGCGGCTCCATTATGCTAATGTTTAAGGCGATGCTGTTGAAATGATTCGTTAACATAATAGCGGGAAGCTAATTGGGCGAATTCCACGCCAAATTACTGGGAGTGGTAAATCACCTGCCACAACCTCCCAGTCATATGTGGCCACACACACACACACACACACACACACACACACACACACACACACTTGCACATACATCAACAAATGCATGCAGGCCTCCACACACACGGCAGCATATGCATGCACGCAAGCACGCGTACACTCACACAATACAGAGTTTAAATTAGAGTTCTAGTTGTGGTTACCCGAATCACTCTCTCTCTGGGTTGTAGCATAGCGAGGTAGCCTGCTCACAGTACAGAGACAGACACAATGTGAGAACAGAAGTGACTGTGAAGGGGAATACTGAGTCAATGCCTGTTGTGTAGCTCAAACACATGGAAACCTAAGCAAATCTGACCTGACACTTTCAGATAACTTTTTACCTCGCTGACACCGTAATCACAGAACAATCTAACAATCTCACGGTTTAAAAACAGTTTATCTTCATCAAAGGTAGTAATGATTTTAGACGCCACAGTATGCTAATGTAACATTATCTATTTAACTCACTGTAGTATTCAACATGAAATCCCATCACAATCATGGAGCTGGAGACTGTTCAAATGACTAATAGGCATCTTTCATCTGAGGCTCTCAAGAGTCAAGGGTGTCAATCATTTCAGAACCGCTGTATATCCTCTCATTGCTGTGCCTTCCATGTTGTGTGGAGACGGGCCCATTCAGTTAACCAACTCCCCCTAGTATGTCTTCCCTGTAACCAGAAGGCAGTCATGTGTTAACTCAGGTCTGATAAACTGTAATACACAAAGGGACAGGTTTGCCACAATGTTTTTCATATGTGCTACATTAGCAGCTGCGTGTGTGTACAGTAACTGTCTATGAATACATGAGTGTGTATACATGAGTGCACATTCATGCATGTACGTGTGTGTGTTCGTGGGTATGTCTGTGGGTGTGTGCATGGATTAAGAAATGATTAATGCCAGTAGACACTGAATCCTGTAATTGAAAATCCTTGTCGCAAGCTATCCTTAGTTGACTCTGCTGCTCTACTATGTTGATGTACAGTATTGTCTTTGAAGAATCAGATTGTATTCCACCATAATCAAACAAGAAAACGCTCACCCAGAGGCGGCGCTCCAAGTAGCCGGGGACTTTAATGCAAGGAAACTTAAATCAGTTTTTACCTCATTTCTATCAACATGTTAAATATGCAACCAGAGGGAAAAGAACTCTGGACCACCTGTACTCCACACACAGAGATGCATTCAAAGCTCTCCCTCGCCCTCCATTTGGCAAATCTGACCATAATTATATCCTCCTGCTTCCTGCTTACAAGCAAAAATTAAAGCAGGAAGCACCAGTGACTAGATCAATAAAAAAGTGGTCAGATGAAGCAGATGGTAAGCTACAGGACAGTTTCTCAAGCACAGACTGGAATATGTTCCGGGATTCCTCCAATGGCATTGAGGAGTACACCATATCTGTCATTGGCTTCATCAATAAGTGCATCGATGACGTCGTCCCCACAGTGACCGTACATACATACCCCAACCAGAAGCCATGGATTACAGGTAGCATCCGCACTGAGCTAAAAGCTAGAGCTGCCGCTTTCAAGGAGCGGTACTCTAACCCGGAAGCTTCTAAGAAATCCCGCTATGTCCTATGAAGAACCATTAAAAAGGCAAAGCATCAATACAGGACTAAGATTGAGTCGTACAACACCGGCTCTGACGCTCGTCGGATGTGGCAGGGCCTGCAAACCATTACAGTCTACAAAGGGAAGCACAGCCGAGAGCTGCCCAGTGACACGAGCCTACCGGACGAGCTAAACTACTTCTCTGCTCACTTTGAGGCAAATAGCACCAAAACATGAATGCGAGAACCAGCTGTACAGGAAGACCGCGTGATCACACTCTCCAAAGCCATTGTGAGTAAGACCTTAAAGACAGGTCAACATTCACAAGGCCGCAGGGCCAGACTGATTACCAGGACATGTACTGCGAGCATGCTCTTACCAACTAGCAAGTGTCTTCACTGACATTCTCAACCTCTCCCAGTCCGAGTCTGTAATACCAACATGTTAAGCAGACCACCATAGTGCCTGTGCCCAAGAACACTAAGGTAACCTGCCTAAATGACTACCGACCAGTAGCACTCACGTCTGTAGCCATGAAGTGCTTTGAAAGGCTGGTCATGGCTCACATCAACACCATTATCCCAGAAACCCTAGACCCACTCCAATTTGCATACCGCCCCAACAGAGTCACAGATGATGCAGTCTCTATTGCACTCCACACTGCCACTTCCCACCTGGACAAAAGGAACACCTATGTGAGAATGCTATTCATAGACTACAGCTCAGCGTTCAACACCATAGTGCCCTCAAAGCTCATCAATAAGCTAAGGACCCTGAGACTAAACACCTCCTTCTGCAACTGGATCCTGGACTTCCTGACAGGCCACCTCCAGGTGGTAAGGGTAGGTAACAACACATCCGCCAAGCTGATCCGCAACACAGGGGCCCCTCAGGGGTGCGTGTTCAGCCCCCTCCTGTACTCCCTGTTCAATCATGACTGCATAGCCAGTTATGACCCCAACACCATCATTAAATTTGTGGATGACACAACAGTTGTAGGCCTGATCACCAACAACAACGAGATAGCCTACAGAGAGGAGGTCAGAGTCCTGGCCGTGTTGTGCCAGGACAACAACCTCTCCCTCAACTTGATCAAGACAAAGGAAATGATTGTGGACTACAGGAAAAAGAGGACCAAGCACGCCCCTATTCTCATCGACGGGGCTGCAGTGGAGCAGGTTGAGAGCTGGTGGTGGTGTCCACATCACCAACAAATTAACGTGATCCAAGCACACCATGACAGTTGTGAAGCGGGCATGACAAAACCTATTTCCCCTCAGGAAACTGAAATTTTGTTGCATGGGTCCTCAGTTCTTCAAAAGGTTCTACAGCTGCACCAACGAGAGCATCATGACTGTTTGCATCACTGCCTGGTATGACAACTGCACGGCCTCCGACCGCAAGGTGCTACAGAGGGTAGTGCATTCGGCCAAGTACATCACTGGGGCCAAGCTTCCTACCATCCAGGACCTCTATACCAGGCGGTGTCAGAGGAAGGCCCTAAAAATTGTCAAAGACTCCAGCCACCGCAGTCATAGACTGTTCTCTCTGCTACCCCATGGCAAGCGGTAGCAGGGAACCAAGTCTAGGTCCAAGAGGCTTCTAAACAGCTTCTACCCCCAAGCCATAAGACTCCTGAACATCTAATCAAATGATTACCCAGACTATTCGCATTGCCCCCCCCCCCCCCCCGCACCACTGCCACTCTCTGTTGTCATCTATGCATAGTCACATGAATTAATTAATTCTACCTAGAAGTATATACTACCTCAACTAACCACATTGACTCTGTACCTGCACCTCCCTGTATATATTGTTATTTTTTACTGCTCCTCTTTAATTACTTGTTACTTTTCTCTCTTGTTCTTATCCATATTTTTGAATCTGCACTGTCGGTTAGGGGCTCGTAAGTAAGCATTTCACTGTAAGGCTACACCTGTTGTATTCGTCGCATGTGACTAATACAATTTGATTTGATTTGCGATTGTGGTTTGGTTTCTGCGAAATATCATCTTGAGTGTGGCAAGCCTACACACAGGGTTAAATGTAATCTGATTACATAAAAACGTTAACTATTATAAATTCAATTACGAGCACAAATATTGTATTCAGATTACAGATCATTTAGAAAAACTAGATGATTTTTTCTTTGTTTACACTTCATGTTTGCTGGAAAACATACATTATGACACCTTTCTGTTTTCTCAATGACATTCAATTCAGCACTGAAAAAAGGTGCTAGATTAAGTCTGCTCCACCTGAGCAAGTCTGACCACTGTGATTACACACCAAATGCTTTTTTTGTCTTCTTCTAATGCCTCTTAAGGGGAAAGTAATCAGATTCTGTTTCTCAGTTTGGATAATCCAAAAATTATGTCACTGATTACAATTTTGGACAGGTAACCAGTAACGGTAATCGATTACATTTAGAAAGTAACCTAACCAACCATGGATACACAGGACAGTATATTGCTCAACAGCTATTGAATATGTAAAAAAAAAAATATTTGGCAAATATCTTTTGTGGTTGGAATATGTAGACTGGTAATTTGGCAGTAGGACAGGTATTTGGCAGTATTCTGAAATATACTTCATTATTGGACAATCATTTTGATGCTGTCGACCAATCGCTTGTCTCTCTGTGGTCAGTCACTCTGGTCTTTACATCTGTGGTATGCTTTCTGCTTGAGTTAGTGGGAGTAGTCAAATGTCAATCAAAGCCAAGACGTGGGTGAATCTGTTCCTTGATCGACGGTAAGGGACATGTATGTAATCTATTAACGCGGTACACTGTAGTGCGATACAACTCCAGACAGTGGTCATATGGAATGTCTTGCATGTTAATGTCAAACCCACCATCTCCACTAACCGCCAAACTCTAAATTGACCCTTTTTTAAAAATCAAACCCCCATTGATAGCCATCAATATGCATACTGTATATTCTATTCACACATCTATGCGGATACTGTAGATCTAATGCCAGTCAATCCATATACTTTTGGTTTGTCCAGCTTTACCCACCATGTGAAGTCATGAATAGGCCATTGTATTACAAAAACACACATCAGACCGTAGGAAGTCCATTTATCGACATAACCCATGTACACAAAAGGAGTCATTCAGTGTTTCCCACATAGTCATCATGTGACATCTGATATTCTAGAGACCACCTACATCCCTTATTGAATTGATATTGCCCTGTAATGAACTCTGAGGGTTTGAGTTTGGGAAGCCAATTTGCAATGTCAATGCCTACTGTAGCTAACACATCCTACTTGTATTATCATCAGTGGTGGAGAAAGTACAAAATTGTAATACTTGAGCAAAAGTAAAGATATCTTAATAGAAAATGACTCAAGTTAAAGTGAATGTCACCCAGTAAAATATTACTTGAGTAAAAATCTAAGTATTTGGTTTTAAATATACTTACAGTTGAAGTAGGACGTTTACATACACTTAGGTTGTAGTCATTAAAAGTAGTTAAAAAAAACGATAGTTTTGGCAAGTCAGTTAGGACACCTACTTTGTGCAAGTCATTTTTCCAACAATTGTTTCTGTCACGCCCTGACCGTAGAAAGCTTTATATGTCTCTATTTTGGTTTGGTCAGGGTGTGATTTGAGTGGGCATTCTATGTTCCTTTTTCTATGATTTGTATTTCTGTGTGTTTGGCCGAGTGTGGTTCCCAATCAGAGGCAGCTGTCTATCGTTGTCTCTGATTGAGAACCATACTTAGGTAGCCTTTTCCCCACCTGTAATTGTCCATGTATAGTTTGCCTGTGAGCACTACATTGGCTTCACAGGGTTTTTTTTTTGTTTTGTTTAAAAAAATAAATACAATTATTTCTTTCTTTTTTTCTTCCCCCCCACTTATAATTTACTGTATCACAATTCCAGTGTGTCAGAAGTTTACATACATGTTGATACTGCCTTTAAACAGCTTGGAAAATTCCAGAAAATGATGTCATGGCTTTAGAAGCTTCTGATAGGCTAATTGACATCATTTGAATCAGTTGGGGGTGTACCTGTGGATGTATTTTAAGGCCTACCTTCAAACTCAGTGCCTCTTTGCTTGACATCATGGGAAAATCAAAAGAAATCAGCCAAGACCTCAGAATTTTTAAAATAGATTTCCACAAGTCTGGTTCATCCTTGGGAGCAATTTACAAACGCCTGAAGGTACCATGTTCATCTGTACAAACACCACACAGCCGTCATACCGCTCAGGAAGGAGACGTGTTCTGTCTCCTAGAGATGAACGTGCTTTGGTGCGAAAAGTGCAAATCAATTCCAGAACAACAGCAAAGGACCTTGTGAAGATGCTAGAGGAAACAGGTACAAAATATCATACTTTTTGGAGAAATATCCTCTGGTCTGATGAAACAAAAATAGAACTGTTTGGCTATAATGACCATCGTTATGTTTGGAGGAAAAAGGGGGAGGCTTGCAAGCCGAAGAACAACAACCCAACGGTGGCAGCATCATGTTGGTGCACTTCACAAAATAGATGGCTTCATGAGGTAGGAAAATTATGTGGATATATTGAAGCAACATCTCAAGACATCAGTCAGGAAGTTAAAGCTTGGTTTCAAATGGGTCTTCTAAATGGACAATGACCCCAAGCATACTTCCAAAGTTGTGGCAAAATGGCTTAAGGACAACAAAGTCAAGGTATTGGAGTGGCCTTCACAAAGCCCTGACCTCAATCCTATAGAACATTTGTGGGCAGAACTGAAAAAGCGTGTGTGAGCAAGGAGGCCTACAAACCTGACTCAGTTACACCAGCTCTGTCAGGAGAAATGGGCCAAAATTCTCCCAACTTATTGTGGGAAGCTTGTGGTAGGCCAAAACGTTTGACCCAAGTTAAACAATTTAAAGGCAATGCTACCAAATACTAATTGAGTGGATGTAAACTTCTGACCCACTGGGAATGTGTAAAATAAAAGCTGAAATAAATCATTCTCTCTACTATTATTCTGAATTTCACATTCTTAAAAGGAAGAGGTGATCCTAACTGACCTAAAACAGCAAATTGTTATTGGGATTAAATTGTGAAAAACAGTTTAAATGTATTTGGCTAAGGTGTATGTAAACTTCCGACTTAAACTGTAAGTATCAAAAGTAAATGTAATTTGCTAAAATATACTTAAGTATCAACATTTAATCATTTCAAATTCCTTACAGTATATCTGACATGGTGCATGTGTTTTTGTTTTTGGAAGCCCATAACCATGTGTGTGAGGTGTGTACTTTTGACCAAGATCAAGAAACACTCTGTGTGACCCTAATTTAACCCACTGCAGTATACGGTTTTAAGTTCTTTTCACCACTGATCATCATCCACAGGTTGCCTGGTTTCATTTTGTCGACTGGTGTCCATGTAATCTTGTCTCATAGCGTGAATGTAAATATGTACTGTATTACCGTGCTTTTTCTCAAGCTGGGGTGGCTAACAATTGGCAATTGAAAAGAGGAGTTTCGATAGATCAATCTCATCAACAGAGATATTCATGAGGTCTCTCAGTTATTTTCAGTGCAGTCCTTACTATTCATAAATTAATGCATGATCTTGACACTAGACAAATTGATGGCACATTTATTTATGACTTAGTCAACTCAGTGGGTGGCATTTGAATGTTCCATTGTTCCAGACTTGTAACAGCATATCAATACATAGCATTTCATTGTAGTCTTCCACAGACTCTAGTTATGAGGCTGTGTGGGCAAATACTGTATTTTGGACTTGTTGGGATGGGAATATTTAGTCATTTGGCTGCAGAGGGAATTTGGCATGCCTCCAAAGTCACTTTCTTTATTGGACAATTTTGATGCCGTCGACCAAACGCATGTGTGTGGTCAGCCCCTCTAGTCTGAAAATGTATGGTGTGCCTTGTGTCTGAGTTAATGGGAGTTGTCAATCAAACTGACTTATTTTGTGCCATATTTGTAATATTTGGTTGGACAGAGACACAAAAGGAAAGTGCCTACACAGCATTGTAAAACAATATTATTCTGATTAGATTACAGGGGAAGGATCATAATGAGTTATTTTGCTGACCTCGAGACCCAGATAGTAGCTTTTAACCATTTTAGTTGTATGTCACTGAAGCTGACATGAGTTATATGTCACAAGGATAACAGGAGAAATCTGGTGATAGGGAGGAGGTGGGGATGTATTGGGGGCATTCAACACTGAGTGGGGAAACTCACAAAATGTGGTTTTCCACTCGATGTTAAATGCCCCAAATACACCCCAACCTCCTCCCTAGCACCACATTTGTCCTGTTATTCTTCAAGCCATAGCAGTGCCATGATCATGTGTGGCTCAAGTGGTATACCATGGCACTTGCAACATCAGGATTGTGGGTTTGATTTGCGCTGGGGTTTCCCATACAATAAATGTATTCATACATACTCTCACTTTGGATAAAAGTGTCTGCTAAAATGACATGTAATTGAACTACAGGTGAGGTGGCGTATAACTACTATGGTTAAATGTCAACATTCTGACATATTTCTAATGACATGTCTGGATTTTAATACCTCTGTTCTGTCTCAGATGACACAGGTGGGTTTTTGTCTGTAATGTGCTTCCGAAGGCTCACTAAAATATATTAACTATGCCTCGTAATTTTGCTTGTGTGGACCTGCTTGTGAGTACATACAGTAGAGCACTCTGCAGCCCTTTCTCCAATGCAATTTGAACTAGTTCAACTCAAGTGTATCTAGGAGCTGATTTTAACATTTTCCATGCTGTTTTGCAATTAACTTTTTATTTTTATTTAAATGTCCCATTGAAAATGCGTTGACAATGTTGGGCCCCTACTCTCCCAAACTGGCTATAATTAATTTCCATTACAACTACAAAATGCTGGGAAAACCAAATTGCAATGTTGATTTCTAATTTATTTCCTCTCCAAATTGTGTGCAGGGAGACGTTGATGTATTATCAGCAATCCATTAACTAAGTTTCTAATCAGACACCTAATCCAAGGGTCATAAGGAGACTTCCGATAATGAAAGGGATTTAATAATGTCACTGTTTAGACCTGTATATATCCCAGACAATGTGTAGAAAACAAAATAAATTGTAGGGAATTGCATTATTTTGGATCGAAATGTACTTAAATGCAAAATACATTTAAACAAATGCCTTCTTTGTTTCCAAAACTTCACGGAAACACGTTGGAATTACGCAGAGAAAGAAGGTACATAAACTGCACTGCATCAACACAAATCAATGAGAGCTAATTAAATGGTGAGGATGGGGTAAACAATGTATTGGACCACACCTTTAATGGTGACTGGCATATATTCTGCTGTCCAGGCCAATAGTCCCAACAGTGAACAACTGACTCAGAATCACTATATTCTCTTTTATTCTATTGGATTGTGGATATGTTCATTTTATTGGTTGCCTTAAAGGGACATTTTTCTAAATCATATCATCTCCTGCACCACCCCAACATAAAGATATGTGAAAATGGCTCTATTTTTTTGTTTTGTAGTAAATCATCAACCATTTTCACATATGTTGATGTTAGGGTGGTGCTGGAGATGATGAATATGACTTGAAACATTTCCCTATCAAGGAATACATCAGTACAGTATTCCTTATTGAAGGAAAAAATAAATCAACAACATAATGAAAGGAGTTTGAGAGACTTTTGTTTAACATAAAAAATATTGAAGTAAATCTTACTTTTCTTGACCAGTTTAGGTGCTTTGCCATTTTGTCCAAGGCACACAACTGCTCTACTTTATAAAACTACAGTTGAAGTCAGAAGTTTACATACACTTAGGTTGGAGTCATTAAAACTCGTTTTTCAACCACTCCACAAATTTCTTATTAACAAACTATAGTTTTGGCAAGTCGGTTAGGACATCTACTTTGTGCATGACACAAGTAATTTTTCCTAAAATTGTTTACAGACAGATTATTTCAGTTATAATTCACTGTATCACAATTTCAGTGGGTCAGACGTTTACATAGAGTAATTTTTTTATTTTGTTATTATTATATATTTTTACATTTTACCCCGTTTTTGTGGTATCCAATTGTTTAGTAGCTACTATCTTGTGTCTCCCGTATGGGCTCGGGAGAGACGAAGGTTGAAAGTCATGCGTCCTCCGAAACAAAACCGAACCAAGCCGCACTGCTTCTTAACACAGCGCGCATCCAACCCGGAAGCCAGCCGCACCAATGTGTCGGATGAAACACTGTACACCTGGCAACCTTGGTTAGCGCGCAATGCGCCAGGGCCGCTAATTGCCATGGCAATTGTCATGGCAATTGGAGGTGTACCTGTGGATGTATTTCAAGGTCTAACTTCAAACTCGGTGCCTCTTTGCTTGACATCATGCGAAAATCAAAAGAACTCAGCCAAGACCTCAGAAAAAAAAATTGTAGACCTCCACAAGTCTGGTTCATTCTTGGGAGCAATTTCCAAATGCCTGAATGTACCACGTTCATCTGTACAATCAATAGCACACAAGTATAAACACCATGGGACCACGCAGCTGGTATACCGCTCAGGAAGGAGACGTGTTCTGTCTCCTAGAGATGAACATAATTCGGTGCAAAAAGTGCAAATCAATCCCAGAACCACAGTAAAACGAGTCCTAAATCGACATAACCTGAAAGGACGCACAGCAAGGAAGAAACCACTCCTCCAAAACCGCCGTAAAAAAAAGCCAGACAACTGCACATGGGGACAAAGATCATACTTTTTGGAGAAAAGTCCTCTGGTCTGAGGAAACAAAAATATAACTTTTTGACCATAATGACAGTATGTTTGGAGGAAAAAGGGGGAGGCTTGCAAGCCGAAGAACACCATCCCAACTGTGAAGCACGGGGGTGGCAGCATCATGTTGTGGGGGTGCTTTGCTGCAGGAGGGACTGGTGCACTTGTATGTGAACTTCTGACTTAGATTTTGTAGATTTTTATGCTTCATAACCTTCAACTCTATTGCTATTTCTGGCCTTCTATCCAGAATGGGAACACCATCAATGATGTGTCTTCTGAAGTGTAAATGTAAATGCTAATGGTTCATCGTATACATAAATAATTGAACAGTGTGAAAAGGCAAAAAGTATCTAATTAACCTAAAATGTTGAAATTGTCTCTTACTGTCCTACATATCGTTAAGAGCAAATTTGCATATTTTAAATTAAGGTTGGGCGAGTACACGAACTTCAGTAACATCTACGGATCCAGCATCAGTCAAGCTACGGGACATTTATTATTATTATATAGCTCAGTTATTCCTAGAAGGCTGCCTCTGGATAGAGAAGCGTACAGTATCCTGGGAAAATGTCGCTGCACGAGTTGCTGGCCAGGAACTACTGTATCTGGCTACAGGCTGAGGTGGTGTTTTAATTGGTTAACTGCCATGTAGTATGTTTTGCATACGTCAATGCTCTTCCACGTTTACACGGAGGAGAAACATGTTTTCTATTCCGTTTGCTGTCAGCCAAAACATGTTCCTCCCTCTCTATTACAGATTATTAACATAAACATGACATACATATGGGTCTTTGAACAAATCACTGTGTCTCTGAACATATTTCCCCTTAGAAATAATGACTACATTTGTTTAATGATTTTACGTGATTGATGACCCTGGGTGGTTCCCAATTCTCTTCGTAGCAGTCAGACCATCACAAAATGATATTGTATATTACTGTATCTTAGTCTATGGCGCTCTGCCATTGCTCGTCCAAATATTTATATATATTTAATTCAATTTCTTACGTTAGATGTGTGTATTGTGTGTATTATTGTGAAAATGTTAGATATTACTGCACTGTTGTAGCTATAAACACAAGAACTTCGCTACACCCATAATAGCATCTGCTAATCACGTACAGTTGAAGTCGTAAGTTTATATACACTTTAGCCAAATACATTTAAACTCAGTTTTTCACAATTCCTGACATTTAATCCTAGTAAAAATGCCCTGTCTTAGGTCAGTTAGGATCACCACTTTATTTTAAGAATGTGAAATGTCAGAACAATAGTAGAGAGAATGATTTATTTCAGCTTTTATTTCTTTCATCACATTCTTAGTGGGTCAGACGTTTACATGCACTCAATTAGTATCTGGTAGCATTGCCTTTAAATTGTTTAACTTCGGTCAAACATTTCGGGTAGCCTTCCACAAGCTTCCCACAATAAATTGGGTGAATTTTGGCACATTCCTCCTGACAGAGCTGGTGTAACAGAGTTAGGTTTGTAGGCCTCCTTGCTCCCACACGCTTTTTCAATTCTGCCCACAAATTTTCTATTGGACTGAGGTCAGGGCTTTGTGATGGTCACTCCAATACCTTGACTTTGTTGTCCTTAAGCCATTTTGCCACAGCTTTGGAAGTATGCTTGAGGTCATTGTCCATTTGGAAGACCCATTTGTGACCAAGCTTTAACTTCCTGACTGATGTCTTGAGATGTTGCTTCAATATATCCACATAATTTTCCTACCTCATGAAGCCATCTATTTTGTGAAGTGCACCAGTCCCGCCTGCAGCAAAGCACCCCCACAACATGATACTGCTACCCTCGTCCTTCATGGTTGGGATGTTGTTCTTCGGCTTGCAAGCCTCCCCCTTTTTCCTCCATACATAATGGTGGTCATTATGGCGAAACAGTTCTATTTTTGTTTCATCAGACCAGAAGACATTTCTCCAAAAAGTATGATCTTTGTCCCCATGTGCAGTTGCAAACTGTAGATGGGCTTTTTTATGGCGGTTTTGGAGCAGTGGCTTCTTCCTTGCTGAGCGGCCTTTCAGGTTATGTCGATATAGGACTTGTTTTACTGTGGATATAGATACTTTTGTATCTGTTTCCTCCAGCATCTTCACAAGGTCCTTTGCTGATGTTCTGGGATTGATTTTCACTTTTCGCACATAAGTACGTTCATCTCTAGGAGACAGAACGCGTCTTCTTCTTGAGCGGTATGACGGCTGCGTGGTCCCATGGTGTTTATACTTGCGTACTATTGTTTGTACAGATGAACGTGGTACCTTCAGGCATTTGGAAATTGCTCCCAAGGATGAACCAGACTTGTGAAGATCTAAAATTATTTTCTGAAGTCTTGGCTGATTTCTTTTGATTTTCGCATGATGTCAAGCAAAGAGGCACTGAGTTTGAAGGTAGGCCTTGAAATACATCCACAGGTACACCTCCAATTGACTCAAATGAGGTCAATTAGAAGCTTTAAAGCCATGACATAATTTTCTGGAATTTTCCAAGCTTTTTAAAGGCAAAGTCAACTTAGTGTATGTAAACTTCTGACCCACTGGAATTGTTATGCAGTGAATTATTAGTGAAATAATCTGTCTGTAAACAATTGTTGGAAAAATGACTTGTTTCATGCACAAAGTAGATTTCCTAACCGACTTGCCAAAACTATAGTTTGTTAACAAGAAATTGTTGTGGTTGAAAAACAAGTTTTAATAACTCCAACCTAAGTGTATGTTAACTTCCGACTTCAACTGTATGTGACCAATAAAGTTTGATTTGATTTGAAAACAAGGATTTAGTATGAGGCTTGCTCTATCTTATTTGTCATCGTCCACCTGAATCAACACTGCTGGCCTGAGTAGATAGAGATGATTCATTCATACCCTTCAAATAGTCCCGGGTCAAACACATGCAAAAGTAGCATGCACCGTTGGTTGTCTGCGTGGTTTTCAATTATTCTTTGTGCTTTATGATATGATTATGCCATGGCCCCCCTGTCTGGCCCCGCCGACGAATCAGTATACGTGTAAATTGCTGATGAGTTTGATTAGAGATATTGTAGCGACGATTATAATTCAATTAGCATAAGCCATTTAATGAGTGGCCACGATATTGCCACATTGTTTTATCAGCTGCGGCTTAACACTAGAAGCGCAGAGGCAGCCATTTTGACTGCATATTAAAATGGAAATATCATTTTTAAAGTCAAGCCCCTCACCGTCCTTGACTTGGCCTAAATAAGTGTATTTAACAGGCGTATTTTATTTGATTTTTTTATGAAGACGTTTTGATTTCTATATAGTATTAGAAAGAGCAGATTCCACGTTTTCTAAAACCATTACCTTTTTTTTCAGAATATCACTTTTTCCAAGACTAACCGCTGTTCCATGTGCTACACAAGTGTGAGCACACAGCAGCAGATAGCTTATGTTATACTGTAAGCTAATGAAAATGCTATTGTGTTCTCAAAATATTTTTTTTCTTCCGTATTCTAATATTACCCAATACTTTCAAAAACACAACTAAAGGATATTTTTTTTACGATAGCATATATAAAATATATGTATTACTGTTAGAATGTTGCTGTCATAATTGCTGCTCATTGATGTTCTAAGGGGTTAGCGAGGCCCGGCAGTTTAAGTGTTTTAATTAACGTTGCATAATTACAACACTGTATAGCGCCAAGAAAACTCTGGTCAACACTCTGTGTTGCAGCAGGCAAGAATCCTCACGAAAGTGTGGGAGTTTCAAGGATTAACAAACGTGTAAGAGGATATGAAATAGGAGAATTTGAGTAGAATAACGTAGGTCTGTTTTGGGATATTTCGGCCAGTTTTACCCGTAATGCCCGACTGTGGGTCCCAGTCATTGGCTCCTGAAGGATGTCAAGAATCCTAGGTAATAAACAGAGAGTTTAGTGCCACCCCAGCTTAATAAATGTCACTTTTTGAATCTTATTACTCCAAACAGCCCCCGAAACGCATGATTAATGACACCCCTCTAATTATACATGCAGTGATGGAAGGCGTTTGATGATCTCATCTCCAGGAATATTCATAACATGTTATTGCCAGTAGTGTTCAGATAATTCCTTTACCGACCACCCCTCACCCTCATATATGGACACATTCAAAAATGTTAAATGTGTCAATAGAATAAATCGAAAAAGGCAGCAGCATTAACTGGTGGAGATTCCATCATGGTGAGAAGAGCCACTAAATATTAGGCGAGAAGGAACGTTAGGAGTTTATAGCCGTCTACGACAAGTCATTCATCGTCGCCAATTGGGTGGCTGAAGGGCAGACTCGTAAAATGTTCCCAAATATATGTGACAAAAAAAACAGGTCATCCTTGGAGGACGAGTCGAGCCCTCCAAGGATGAGCCCTCACATGTCATTAGCTAAAGCTCTGTGTTGACATTGCAGATTACCTACAGTATTAGGAAAGGGACAGGCTATTGCTTGCCAGTTGCTGTCACTGATTCTCTTAAATAAAATTACACTTGTTTGGCTGGACTGAGAAAGTGTTGTTTTAACACTGTATTCTCTTTCTACCCTTTCTCCAAGCATAGATTTGCATTCATGTATTCTTCTAACTATGTTTGATTCTTCAGATCTGCAACCTTAAAATGTTACTTTTCTGTTTCTCTGACTTAAATGTGTCTTGAATATTCTGAGTACTTATTATACATTTGAAATCTGCATAATGGGGATTTAAATGCAAGCTTTCCTCAGAGTTGACGCTAAAACCACACACACTGGATTGTGTGTTTGTGAAGTCATGGAGAGGTGGACTGCTTTGCATCCATCAACGTCAATAGATTCTGTCTCCTCTCTTCCTGTTATCAATCACATGGCTCCAGGAAAAATATTTCTGGCACAGCCAAGGGAGAATGAGTTTGAGAAAGAAATCCATGTAACATTTAAAGGTTGCTGGGCTCATTAATGTATAATGAGGTGTCCTGAATCTTGCTAAGTTGTAGTCCAGTGTTGATTACTGTCCAGGAGTAATGTGGAGCTAAGGACAAAGTATCTTTGGAATGAGGGGCTCATTTTCTACAAGGAGGATAGTTAGGGGGGTAAGTTCCAATATGACCTGGAATGTGCACTTGTTCATTACTTACCACAAATCTAAAATCATTGGATTGGTGTAGGCATGGGTTAGTGGGAGTTTCAATCATATTTTTATACCAGTAATTTCCGTTCAAATCATTGGAGGGAAGTTCACACGTTGGGATTAAAGAGAGATACTTGGGACAAAGCCTAGGTCTCTGGACAGGAAAAGATTTGTCTGGCACTGTTTGAGGATGCTCATGGCATAGGCCATAAGTGTTTGTCTTCTCAATCCTTTCAGCATATTTATTTTGTCCTAAAACTCCCATTCCCACCTCTACCAATTTAGAATTGCCATGGAAGACTCCATGAATCTAGCATTTTTGGGCTTTCCATGAAAGTGCGTACAGTACTTTAAAAATGGATAACGGTTCCTTGAAATTCAATTGATGCACGTGCAGTATGCACGTAAGTTGGTCATATCTCGAGGATGTTTCCATTTGCGTAATATTGTGTTTTTTCAACATACTATATGGACAATTTATTTTCATAATCAACCTTCCTGTGTGCTGTTGATTGCGAATTGAAAAGATGTGAAATCTCCTTTAGTACCGGTCTCTTTTAGATGTGGTACTTAAGATGGCCTCCCAGCAACTCTCCATTTAATGCTATCGCCACTTGGTCCATTGACAATATAATTTCCAGTGGTGGTTCCCCTAGAGCAGTGGTTCACAAACGTTTTATAGTCCCGTACCCCTTCAAACATTCAACCTCCAGCTGCGTACCCCCTCTAGCACCAGGGTCAAGGCACTCTCAAATGTTGTTTTTTTACCATCATTGTAAGCTTGCAACACACACACTAAATGATACATTTATTAAACATAAGAATGAGAGTGAGTTTTTGTCACAACCCGGCTCGTGGGAAGTGACAAAGAGCTCTTATAGGACCAGGGCACAAATGATAATAATCAATAATTTAGCTCTTTATTTAGCCATCTTACATATAAAACCTAATTTGTTCATAAAAAAATTGTGAATAACTCACCACAGGTTAATGAGAAGGGTGTGCTTGAAAGGATGCACATAACTCTGCAATGTTGGGTTGTACTGGAGAGAGTCTCAGTCTGTTTCCACACACAGTCTGTGCCTGTACTTAGTTTTCATGCTAGTGAGGGCTGAGAATCCACTCTCACATAGGTATGTGATTACAAAAGGCATCAGTGTTTTAACAGCGCGATTTGCCAAGGCAGGATACTCTGAGCTCTGCCCAATCCAGAAATCTGGCAGTGGAATTTAGATGAGGCTCTCTTGTTCAGATATCGGTAAGTGGACTGGAGGCAGGGCATGAAAGGGATAATGAATCCAGTTGTTTGTGTCATCCGTTTCAGGAAAGTACTTGCGTAATTGTGCACCCAACTCACTCAGGGGCTTCGATATATCACATTTGACATTGTCCGTAAGCTTGAGTTCATTTGCACATAAAAAAACATACAGTGATGGAAAGACCTGTGTGTTGTCCTTGTTAATGCAGTCAGAAAAGAGCTCCAACTTCTTAATCGTAGCCTCAATTTTGTCCCGCACATTGAATATAGTTACGGAGAGTCACTGTAATCCTAGATTCAGATCATTCAGGCGAGAAAAAACTGTTTCCAAAACGTATTTTAAGCTGTCAGGCATTCCCTTGGCAGCAAGAGCCTCTTGGTGGATGCTGCAGTGTACTCAAATGGTGTCAGGAGCAACTGCTTGCATGCGCGTTACCACTCCACTATGTCTCCCTGTCATGGCTTTTGTGCCATCAGTACAGATACCAACACAAAGTCCATTTGATGTCACAAAGCTGTCCAGCTATCCAAATATCCCCTCATGTTGTCCTGGTTTGCAGAAGATAATGTCTTCCTTAATTGAACCCCCATAAACGTTTTGGACATATACCAGGAGCTGGGCAAGGCCTGCCACGTCTGTTGACTCATCCAGCTGTAACGTATATAATTCACTAACTTGTATGCGAAGCAGTAATTTTTTCAAAGCATCTTCTGCCATGTCACTGATGCGTCGTGAAACAGTGTTGTTTGATGAAGTCATTGTCTGTAGAGTTTTTTGGGCCTTTTCCCCCAGCATTGCCCCAGCCATAGCCGCGGCAGCAGGAACAATTAAGTCCTCCACAATAGTATGGGGCTTGCCTGTCTTAGCCACTTGGTAGCTCACCATAAAAGACGTTTCTAGCCCCTTCTTATTCATGATATCTGTTGCTTTTATACATGTCTTATTACTCGAAAGTCGTCTTTATTCTCACTCAAAAAACTCCCGTGGTTTATTTTTCAAATGGTCATGTTTCGTTTCTAAATGTCTGTGCAAGAGTGAAGGTTTCCCACGAGAGAGTAACGGTTAATGTGACTGGATGTTAATTATTTGACTAGGCTACCTGTATTTGACATTGTGTTGTTATTTCACTGAACACTATTTCATTTTTGGCAGTGAAACGAGGCTACTCAGGCGAGAAAATACCTAACCCAAATGTATAGCCCCGTTGGAAAACATACATTTATTAGAATTTATTTTGTTGATTTAAAAAAAAAATTTAATCACATTTTTATTTACCTCCGACGGCATTGCGTTCCCCAGTTTGGGAATACCTGCCCTGGAGAAAAAGCTCTCAAATGCAGCTACCAGCTGCTGAAACACAGACTGAAGGAAAGAATCTTCTAAGTGTTTCCGGTGTTGATATTGTTTTAATTATTGCTTTCAAAGATAATAACAGTTCACACAGGCAACTAGTCTAGTTTTATCATGTTTTCTTTGATATACAACACTCTTAAAGATGGAAAGTTGCATTGATAGGAATATTAGGCCTACATAGAACTTTATTTGACGAAAAAGTGGTTTCTGTATTTATTGATGCTGTCTAGTGTGAGGCATATTGTTTCCAAATTATGCAACCATTTCATAGAGCTGATATTCCTTTACTTTCTCAAAGGTACAGAGTAAAGTGGACCTCTTTACTCTGGGTAGCGCTGTCCCAGATCAAATTGTCAGGATGAGAAGAACTGAGGAGGTAGAAAATTGGGTTTAGTTTTTTGATGTGTGTGTAGGCAGATGCTACTGTTCTCAGTCTCAGCTCATGGGGGAAAAATCTGTATTCAAACCCTGAACGAACCATGCTTCTATGAAGGCACGGTTAATGTCGAGGCAATATTGGCAATTGAGAGCATGTTTTACCCGTTCTCATTTTATTTAATTTTATCATTATTTAACTTGGCATGTCAGTTCATTTTCAACGACTGCCTAGGAACAATGACGGCCACATAACAAAAAAAGTAGTCGATGTGGTGTGAGGACAAGACACACACATTGTGGAAGATGCAGGCAGAGGAACAGAGGTGATTGATTTCTTGTTATTGCACAGGCAAATTGTTATTGGGACAGTGAACATAGCAGGGAAGCTACTCCCTATCTAATCCAACTACTGACAGAAGGAGATTTCAAATGTGGACCGAGGTTAGTCCAGAAGGAGCTCCCCTTTTTTGCTTCCCGTCGATCCTGTCATGACTCCCAGACTCCAGAACCCAACGTCTGGGAGTGATTTTAAGATATAACACCTACCATAAAAAAAAATCATGACAGCTATATGTTCCCCTCTTTCTCTTAAAAGTGACTTTAACACAGTTATAACTCATGAAAACTACGTTTTCCCATTTGATCCATCACCATCATATATGCCCCTAATAGTGACATAGGGTGATCATTAGCTGCCTTATAACAAGTGCTGCATCATTCTTATGACGTTGTTTTCTTATCTTAACGTTTCCCTTACTCTGGTGAAGTGGTAGCGGACATATGTCACTGGTCCTCAAAATGAAATAGGGTTGTCATTAAATCAAATTATTTATTTGTCACATGCTTCGTAAACAACAAGTGTAGACTATCATTGAAATGCTTACTTACGGGTCCTTCCCAACAATGCAGACAATGCATTAGCTGCCACGATGCCTTATAACAAGTGTCGCATCATTCTTATGAAAGTGTTAGCTATTTAGCTTCATGGCAGCTGAGTTGAGATGAAGTGTTAGCTAGCTAGCTTCATGGCAGCCAAGTTGAGCTGAAGTGTTAGCTACTAGCTGAGAGTACAGAGCTAATTTAATGCACAGCATGGAGCCAGACTGTTCAGCTCTGGGCCTCATCGACAGGGAGAAGGAAGGGGAGTCTGGTCCCTGACACAATAACTCAGCGCCGTTTACCATCCGCCTCCGAATGAGGAGTAGAGGTAATAGGGGAGGCATAAATCTTGGCTGAAATCTCCTAGATTGCATCCGAATGGCCCTTTAAACAACCGCCGTGGCTGCCACTGCGACTCCATCAGAACGATCCATCGCCTTCGGCCTTGTACGATGAGTCTCTCCACTCCAATCACAGATAACAACAAAAACAAGGTGCCCCTGTACAGAAAATGGGTGTTGGCGCTTTTCTTCTATACTCGGAATAGCACTTGTCCTTTAGTGCACAAGGGAAAAAGAGTACTTACACATTCGAGTGGGGTTTGGCTTGCGTTTGAATGTAAAATCCATAAATGCAGAGAGCTATGTCGGAAGTAAGGTTTGTCAAGGTCAAGGAGAAAAGTGGAGCCACTTCAATCAGTTGAAATGAACAAAGGGAAAAAGTATTCCACACAATCTGTCCATTTTTGAGCAGCCATGCCATTGGACATCAAATAATAGAAGCAGTAAAGTAGGGATTGTGTTACTCAAGGTGTTCTGTGAAACTGAGTAAATAATTTCTGTTCTTTTACTCCCCTTTTTTAAATTGATTGGTTGCGGACCATCCTTATTTTTTTTACTGTTCTGAAAGGTATATTACCAAAAACCATCGAGTCAGCAAAGTCATCATTTGGATTTTCCTTTATTGCTGAAATGGATAATACCACAACAAAGTATTATTATTTATTCATAAGCAGTTGTTGGCTGAGTTAACACTAAGAATGGGAAATTACTGTGCTGTTAAAAAATATACTGTGTTGCAATTTAAGGAACACTAATTAATTTGAGGAGTGGTTTGATTGTTAGCGCCGGTGAGGCGGCAATAAGACAAATTATTAATTTCCTTATTCACGGCTGTTGGGAATGAAAGGGAAACCTATTAAAGCGGGTGAAATGTCCGATCCTGGGGAAACTGACGAAGGCATGACCTTTCAATTTGGCAATAAAATCGGAGTGTATAGCTGTGCAATGAGGAAATGTTTTTAATCATAACAAAGTTTCTGGGTTGAAAGTCAGTCCCAATGAGGTTGTTTGTGATTTATTATTTATGATGTAAACAATTATGTCCTCGCCATATGGCGTGGCATCTGCGAGGAATACGATATGGCGGCTAAAGTTATTGGATTGCACAACCTGTCACTGACTAATGCAATGTGAAATGTCATGTGACAGTGTTGAGTGGGCAATCAGTGTTAAATAGAGGTTTGACATATAGTACGTTGTATATTAACATTAACCATTTAATGCCTAATAAGATTTTTGTCCCACTACACAGTTCCACAAACTGCATTGGACTGTTTTGTCTAAGTGTTGGGCAGCCTATGGACCTTTCAATTGATTGTTAGTTTCAAGGCCATGATCATAGTTTGGAATGTGAATGGAATAATAGCTAGATATTTAGACAGGCGGAAAGAATGACGGGAAGGCAAGGAAGTGCACAGGCAGGCAGGCAGGCAGGCATTGGGTCAGACAGGCATTTTTATTTTATTTAATTAGGATCCCATTAGCCAACACCAAAGGTCGACAGCTAGTTTTACTGGGGTCCGACACATAACGAAAAATAAATTACAGACAAAATACTTTAGAATTTACATACATTTTAAAACATTAATGTTGTGTGTGTTGGTGTGCATCTATCAGTTACACATACTTGTAAGTACATATACAGTGCATTCGGAAATTGAGACCCCTTGACTTTTTCCACATTTGTTATGTTAAAGCCTTATTCTAAAATGTATTACATTTTTTTTTTTTGTTCATCAATCTACACACAATACCCTAATACCCAATGAAAAACAGGTTCCAGAAAATTTAGTAAATGTATAACAATTTTAAATTCAAATATCACATTTACATAAGTATTCCTTTACTCAGTACTTTGTTGAAGCACTTCTTCTTGGGAATGACACTACAAGCTTAGCACACCTTTATTTTGGGTGATTCTCCCATTCTTCTCTGCAGATCCTCTCAAGCTCTGTTAGGTTGGATGGGCAGTGTCGCTGCACAGCTATGTTAAGGTCTCTCCAGAGATGTTCGATAGGGTTCAAGTCCGGCCTCTGGCTGGGCCACTCAAGGATATTCAGAGAATTGTCCGGAAGCGCCTCCTGCATTGTCTTGGCTGTGTGCTTAGGGTAGTTGTCCTGTTGGAAGGCGAACCTTCACCCCAGTCTGAGGTCCAGAGTGCTCTGGAGCAGGTTTTCATCAATGATCTCTCTGTACTTTGCTCTGTTCATCTTTCCCTCATTCCTGACTATTCTCCCAGTCCCTGCCTCTGAAAAACATCCCAACAGCATGATGCTGCCACCACCGTGCTTCACCGTAGGGATGGTGCCAGGTTTCCTCCAGACGTGACGCTTGGCATTCAGGCCAAAGAGTTCAATCTTGGTTTCCCCAGACCAGAGAATCTTGTTTTCATTGTCTGAGAGTCCTTTAGGTGCCTTTTAGCAAACTCCAAGCGGGCTGTCATGCGCCTTTTACTGAGGAGTGGCTTCCGTTTGGCCACTCTACCATAAAGACCTGATTGGTGGAGTGCTACAGAGATGGTCTCCCATCTCCACAGAGGAACTCTGAAGATCTGTCAGAGTGACCATCGGGTTCTTGGTCACCTCCCTGACCAAGGCCCTTCTCCCCCGATCGCTCAGTTTGGCCTGGCGGCCAGCTCTAGGAAGAGTCTTGGTGGGTCCAAATTTCCTCCATTTAAGAATGATGGAGACCACTGTGTTCTTGGGGACCTTCAATGCTGCAGATATGTTTTGGCACCCTTCCCCAGATCTCTGTCTCTGAGCTCTATGGACAATTCCTTCAACCTCATGGCTTGGTTTTTGCTCTGACATTCACTGTCAACTGCAGGACCTTATATAGACAGGTGTGTGCCTTTCCAAATCATGTCCAATCAATTGCATTTACCACAGGTGGAAACCAATCAAGTTGAAAAACATCTCAAAGTTCATTAATGGAAACAGGATGCACCTGAGATCAATTTCGAGTTTCATAGCAAATGGTGTGAATAATTATGTAAATACTTTTGATTTTTAATAAATTTGCAAACATTTATAAAAACCTGTTTTTGCTTAATTATTCTGGAGTTGTATGTGTAGATTGATGAGGGGGGGAGTATTTTATCCATTTCAGAATAAGGCTGTAACGTAACAAAGTGGAAAAAGTCAAGGGGTCTGAATACACTGTACACAAACTAGGTTTGCTGTTCACTTGCACTACATGAGATGGAAGTTCCATGGAGTTCCTATCAATCATGGCTCTGTATAACACTGTACGTTTCCTTTATTTGACAGACAGACAGGCAGACATACAGGTATGTGGACAGACACGAAGGCATGCCGACAGGCTGGTATTTATTTATTTATTCGTTATTTTACCAGGTAAGTTGACTGAACACATTCTCATTTGCAGCAACGACCTGGGGAATAGTTATAGGGGAGAGGAGGGGGATGAATGAGACAATTGTAAATTGGGGATTATTAGGTGACGGTTTGAGGGCCAGATTGGAAATTGAACCAGGACACCGGGGTTAACACCCTTCCTCTTACGATAAGTGCCATGGGATCTTTAATGACCTCAGAGAGTCAGGACACCTGTTTAACGTCCCATCCGAAAGACAGCACCCTACACAGGGCAGTGTCCCCAATCACTGCCCTGGGGCATTGGGATATTTTTTTAGACCAGAGGAAAGAGTGCCTCCTATTGGCCCTCCAACACCACTTCCAGCAGCATCTGGTTTCCCATCCAGGAACTGACCAGTACCAACCCTGCTTAGCTTCAGAAGCAAGCCAGCAGTGGTTTGGAGGGTGGTATGCTGCTGGCAGACAGACGGACGGACGGATGGACGGACGGACGGACATGGGGACAGACGGACAGACGGACAGACGGACATACGGACGGACGGACAGACGGACATGGGGACAGACGGACATGGGGACAGACGGACGGACGGACATGGGGACAGACGGACGGACAGACGGACATGGGGACAGACGGACATGGGGACAGACGGACGGACAGACGGACATGGGGACAGATGGACGGACAGACGGACATGGGGACAGACGGACGGACGGACATGGGGACAGACGGACGGACAGACGGACATGGGGACAGACGGACGGACAGGCGGACATGGGGAAAGACGGACGGACAGGCGGACATGGGGACAGACGGACAGACAGACGGACATGGGGACAGACGGACAGACAGACGGACATGGGGACAGACGGACATGGGGACAGACGGACGGACAGGCGGACATGGGGACAGACGGACAGACAGACGGACATGGGGACAGACGGACAGACAGACGGACATGGGGACAGACGGACAGACAGACGGACATGGGGACAGACGGACAGACAGACGGACATGGGGACAGACGGACATGGGGACAGACGGACAGACAGACGGACATGGGGACAGACAGACAGACATGGGGACAGACGGACAGACAGACGGACATGGGGACAGACGAACAGACAGACGGACATGGGGACAGACAGACGGACAGACAGACGGACATGGGGACAGACGGACAGACAGACGGACATGGGGACAGACGGACATGGGGACAGACGGACGGACAGGCGGACATGGGGACAGACGGACAGACAGACGGACATGGGGACAGACGGACAGACAGACGGACATGGGGACAGACGGACAGACAGACGGACATGGGGACAGACGGACAGACAGACGGACATGGGGACAGACGGACATGGGGACAGACGGACAGACAGACGGACATGGGGACAGACAGACAGACATGGGGACAGACGGACAGACAGACGGACATGGGGACAGACGAACAGACAGACGGACATGGGGACAGACAGACAGACAGACAGACGGACATGGGGACAGACAGACAGACAGACATGGGGACAGACAAACAGACAGACATGGGGACAGACAGACAGACAGACGGACAGACAGACAGACAGACAGACAGACAGACAGACATGGGGACAGACAGACAGACAGACATGGGGACAGACAGACAGACATGGGGACAGACAGACAGACAGACATGGGGACAGACAGACAGACATGGGGACAGACAGACAGACAGACAGACAGACAGACATGGGGACAGACAGACAGACAGACAGACAGACAGACATGGGGACAGACAGACAGACATGGGGACAGACATGGGGACAGACAGACAGACAGACAGACAGACAGACAGACAGACAGACATGGGGACAGACAGACAGACAGACAGACATGGGGACAGACAGACAGACATGGGGACAGACAGACAGACAGACAGACAGACATGGGGACAGACAGACAGACAGACAGACAGACATGGGGACAGACAGACAGACATGGGGACAGACAGACAGACAGACAGACATGGGGGACAGACAGACAGACATGGGGACAGACAGACACACATGGGGACAGACAGACAGACATGGGGACAGACATGGGGACAGACAGACAGACAGACAGACATGGGCGACAGACAGACAGACAGACATGGGGACAGACAGACAGACAGACAGACAGACAGACAGACAGACATGGGGACAGACATGGGGACAGACAGACAGACAGACAGACAGACAGACATGGGGACAGACAGACAGACGGACAGACAGACGGACATGGGGACAGACAGACAGACGGACATGGGGACAGACAGACAGACAGACATGGGGACAGACAGACAGACAGACATGGGGACAGACAAACAGACAGACATGGTGACAGACAGACAGACAGACAGACAGACATGGGGACAGACAGACAGACAGACAGACAGACAGACAGACAGACAGACATGGGGACAGACAGACAGACAGACAGACAGACAGACAGACATGGGGACAGACAGACATGGGGACAGACAGACAGACAGACAGACATGGGGGACAGACAGACAGACAGACAGACATGGGGACAGACAGACACACATGGAGACAGACATGGGGACAGACATGGGGACAGACAGACAGACAGACAGACATGGGCGACAGACAGACAGACATGGGGACAGACAGACAGACAGACAGACAGACAGACAGACAGACAGACAGACAGACAGACAGACAGATAGACATGGGGACAGACATGGGGGCAGACAGACAGACAGACAGACAGACAGACAGATAGACATGGGGACAGACATGGGGACAGACAGACAGACAGACAGACAGACAGACAGACAGACAGACATGGGGACCGACAGACATGGGGACATGGGGACAGACAGACATACATACATACATGGGGACAGACAGACAGACAGACAGACAGACAGACAGACAGACAGACATGGGGACAGACAGACAGACATGGGGACAGACAGACAGACAGACAGACATGGGGGACAGACAGACAGACAGACAGACATGGGGACAGACAGACACACATGGAGACAGACATGGGGACAGACATGGGGACAGACAGACAGACAGACAGACATGGGCGACAGACAGACAGACATGGGGACAGACAGACAGACAGACAGACAGACAGACAGACAGACAGACAGACAGACAGACAGACAGACAGACAGACAGACAGATAGACATGGGGACAGACATGGGGGCAGACAGACAGACAGACAGACAGACAGACAGATAGACATGGGGACAGACATGGGGACAGACAGACAGACAGACATGGGGGACAGACAGACAGACAGACAGACAGACAGACAGACAGACAGACATGGGGACCGACAGACATGGGGACATGGGGACAGACAGACATACATACATACATGGGGACAGACAGACAGACAGACAGACAGACAGACAGACATACATACATGGGGACAGACAGACAGACAGACATGGGGACAGACAGACAGACAGCCATGGGGACAGACAGACAGAACAAACACAACAGTTCAAACAAAAGAAAAATAACAGATGGAAAATAACAGACGGAAAATAACAAACAGAAGAAAACCTGTGCAAAACAGTTGTTGACTGATGATGATCCTTGATACAATCATTGAAAATGTCTTTGAGTGAGTTCAAAATTACCATTTCCCCACACATCTTGGGCCATTACATCATAAACATGAGGTGAGTAGCAGACTACTACAAGCCTTTGTATACCATTTCAAACCCTTCAGACTGGATGAGGAATCTCAGAATTTTGGAATGATCAACACAGATCAAATAATCAGAAATCCGCCATGTGTATGCACATACTAATGTGTTTGTAAGTGGAGTGTCCCCATGAAGTTCGGTACAGCTGCTGAATTGCAGAATCCCACGTGGGGATGCAGCTATGTCTGCCCCCCCCCCCCCCCCCCCCCACCTCACCTAGACAGCTGTGTGCTTACTGATGCCATGATGCAGACTGTGTCAAACGCTCCCACAGCGCCACATGGCACAGGCTCCACCCTCTATATAGTCCCCGCTAATTTGTACGAATCAAACTAATTTGACTCCCCATTTTGGTTCCAGACGAAATTGAGTATTCATACTTTTTTGCTAGAAATTAATTATAGGCAAATTAAGGGCTCATTTTTCACATTCAGCAAATTATCTGGAACTGATATGGCTACAACTGATGGATGATGCTATAATATAATTACAATTAGAATTTTGTGAGGAGATATCACCATTGTGGGGTTTGAATAGTATTTGTTAGCCGCACTTGATTGAGCTTGGCTAGTGCAATGGAGCCAATAGAATAGTCCCAAAAGTGCAAGTCTTGCCATCTGGATGGACAGGTTTTCAAATACTATGAAGTAACGATTATTGACAGTGAAGTGTTCATCCTAGAACATGAGGGAGGGTTGAACCTAAGTTAAGAAAAGGGAAGTTCAATCAGAGACATGAGGGGAGACTGCTGGGCGGGGACCAACCAGGGTTGAGAAAATGGACGTTTAAGGAAAGGGTAACTCAATCAGGGGTATTTAATGTTAAAGTGTTTTTTTTTTAACTGTAAAAACATATATAAAAGAAAGAATATATCTTGATTACATAAGTATTCAACCCCCTGAGTCAAATCATGTTAGAATCACCTTTGGCAGCAATTACAGCTGTGAGTGAGGCTTTCTGGGTAAGAGTTTTCCACAGCTGGATTGTGCAACATTTGCCCATTTATACTTTTCAAAATTCTTCAAGCACTGTCAAATTGGTTGTTGATCATTGCTAGACAACAATTTTCCGGTCTTGCCATAGATTTTAAAGCCGATTTATGTCAAAACTGTAACTCGGCCACTAGGAAACATATACTGACTTCTTGGTAAGCAACTCCAGTGTAGATTTGGCCTGTGTTTTAGGTTGTTGTCCTGCTGAAAGATTAATTAATCTTCCAGTGTCTGGTGGAAAGCAGACTGAACCAGGTTTTCCTCTTGGATTTTGCCTGTGCTTAGCTACATTCAGTTTCTTATTTATACTGAAAAACATGAAAAACATGATGCAGCCACCACTGCATGATAATATAGAGTGGTACTCAGTAATGTGTTGTATTGGATTTGCCCCAAACATAGCACTTTGTATTCTGAACAAAAAGTTAATTGATTTGCCACTTTTTTTGTTGATGCCAGGAGTTCCTCTAGAGGAACACCTCCCCCCCCGTTCAGCTCAAACCGTGGCGCATGGAACGCAAAAATATTCTTAGAAATATTTAACCTCCACACATTAACAAGTCCAATAGCTTAAATGAAAGATAAACACCTTGTTCATCTACCCAGCATGTCAGATTTTTTAAATGTTTTACGGCGAAAACACACCACATATTTATATTAGACCACCACCGAAACCAAGACAAGCGGCAGCCATTTTGTCCCAGAAAATATAAAATTATAAAAGCAGGATTAAAAAATAAATCGCTCACTAACCTTTTGAAAATCTTCATCAGATGACAGTAATAGGACATGTTACACAGTACATTTTTTGTACTGTGTAATATGTATTAGTAACAACATTGTTTCAGATCTTTGACAAACAAACCAACAAACCATCAGGTGTAACAGATGGACAGACAGTGCAACTGCAAGTCTGAAGTCAACAGCTAAGATCCCCCCCCCACTCTCACTCTCATTTTCCCTTCATCGCTCCAGTGCTTTACACTGTAGCAGACAGTTTTTTTTTCACAACACTCCCTTTGATGTTCAGTGTCTCTGGACTATTATTGCCCTGCCGGACGTATATTTGACTTGACATTTTGTTTTCAAAGGAGTGCATTGGAGTTTGTTTGTTTATTATTTGGAATTATTGATTGAACGGGATTGTTTTTTTGTGTCGGACTATTGTGATTTGTCCGAGGAGACTGGGGACATTTTAAGGCCTTCTTTGTTTTGTCTATGAACACACAGACACACAAATTCATACACCCCTCACTCCACTGGGAGTTAATACAGAATATTGAAAATTCTATAAGGTTTATGAATGGGTCCTTTCTTGTCAATTGTTCCTATGAAGTTGCCTTTGAATTGTTCCGCCGTCATTCTTGTATGAGGTATTATTGGTTGGGTTACCCCTGTGCTGTGACGTGTGTTTTATATGGTGTCTATTATCCTTTTTCTCCACTGGCTATCTGGCTAACAAGCTACACTCCAGGCGGTCTCTTCTGGTGACGTGTGTGCGTCTGGTAGCGGGTCTCTATCTATCCTACTATTTTCCTTTCGGCAGGGATAATATCTGCCTGACGCCCAAACAAAAAGCTTTATCTTTACCCTCTCTAACAATACCGCTACAACAGGATGCATGTTTTGGAATATTTTTATTCTGCACTGACTTCCTTCTTTTCACTCTGTCAATAAGGTTAGTATTGTGGAGTAACTGCACATTCTTTTTTAGACATCTTGGTTTCTCCTACCAAATCAAATCAAATCAAATTGATTTATATAGCCCTTCGTACATCAGCTGATATCTCAAAGTGCTGTACAGAAACCCAGCCTAAAACCCCAAACAGCAAGCAATGCAGATGTAGAAGCACGGTGGCTAGGAAAAACTCCCTAGAAAGGCCACTCCTTTTAAATATTTTTCCCCAAAAGTTTTTTTTTAAACCACTTTAACATTACGTATCTTTGATTGAGCTTCCCTTTCCCTAAACATCCCTTTGGTGATTCTAACATGATTTGACTCAGGGGGTTGAATACTTATGTAATCAAGATATATTCTTGCTTTTATATATGTTTTTACAGTTGAAAAAAAAACACTTTAACATTAAATACCCCTGATTGAGTTTCCCTTTCCTTAAACGTCCATTTTCTCAACCCTGGTTGGTCCCTGCCCAGCAGTCTCCCCTCATGTCTCTGATTGAACTTCCCTTTTCTTAACTTAGGTTCACCCCTCCCTCATGTTCTAGGCTGAACCCTTCAATGTCAATAATCGTTATTTCATAGTTTTTGAAAACCTGTCCATTCAGATGGCAAGGTTTACACTTTTGGGACTAATCTATTGACACCATTGCACCAGCCAAGCTCAATCAAGCGCGGCTAACAAATACTATTCAAATCCCATAATGGTGATATCTCCCCACAAAGGTTAATCTCCCCACAAAATTCCAATTGTAATTATACTATAGCATTATCCATCAGTTGTAGCCATATCAGTTCCAGATTATTTGCTGAAGGTGAAAAATGAGCCCTTAATTTGCCTCTAATTAACTTCTAACAAAAAATTAGGAATACTCAATTTCGTCTGGAGCCAAAATGGGGAGTCAAATGAGTCTGATTCATACAAATTAGCAGGGATCATATAGAGGGTGGAGCCTGTGCCACATGACGCTGTGGGAGCGTTTGACACGGTCTGCAGCATGGCATCGGGAGGCACACAGCTGTCTAGGTGAGGTGAGGTGGGGGTGGGGGTGGGGGGGGGGGGGGGGGGGGGCAGACGTACATGCATCCCCCCTTGGGATTAGGCTATTCTGCAGCTGTACCGAACTTCATGGGGACACTCCACTTACACACACATTAGTATGTGCATACACATGGCGGATTTCTGATTATTTGATCTGTGTTGATTATTCCAAAATTCTGAGATTCCTCATCCAGTCTGAAGGGTTTGAAATGGTATACAAAGGCTTGTAGTAGTCTGCTACTCACCTCATGTTTATGATGTAATGGCCCAAGATGTGTGGGGAAATGGTTATTTTGAACTCACTCAAAGCCATTTTCAATGATTGTATCAAGGATCATCATCAGTCAACAACTGTTTTGCACAGGCTTTCTTCTGTTTGTAATTTTCCGTATGTAATTTTTCTTTTGTTTGTACTGTTGTGTTTGTTTTGTCCGTCCGTCTGTATGTATGTATGTCTGCATGTCAGCCTGTCTGCATGCCTTCCGGTCTGTCCACATACGTGTCTGTCTGTCTGTCAAATTAAAGGAAACGTACAATATTATACAGAGCCATGATTGCATGGAACTCCCTGAAATTATTCAGACCCCTTGACTTTTTCCAAATGTTGCTATGAAACCATTTGCTATGAAACTCGAATTTGAGCTTAGGTGCATCCTGTTTCCATTGATCAACATTGAGATGTTTCTACAACATGATTGGAGTCCACCTGTGTTAAATGCAATTGATTTGGTAAGGCACACACCTGTCTATATAAGGTCCTGCAGTTCACAGTGCAGAGAGACTAGTCAGGATTGAGGGAAAGATGGGACAACTGGCCAGGTCGCAGTTGTAAATGAGAACTTGTTCTCAACTAGCCTACCTGGTTAAATAAAGGTGAAATAAATAAATAAAAACAATGACTCTAAGCACACATCCAGGACAACACAGGAGTGGCTTCTGGAAAAGTCTCTGAATGTCATTGATTGGCCCAGGCAGAACCCGATGAAACATCTCTGGAGAGACCTGAAAATAGCTGTGCAGCAACGCACCCCATCGAACCTGACAGAGCTTGAGAGGATCTGCAGAGAAGATTGGGAGAAACTCCCCAAATACAGATGTTCCAAGCTTATAGCGTCATACCCAAGAAGACTCGAGGCTATAATTGCTGCCGAAGGTGTTTCAACAAAGTACTGAGCAAAGGGTCTGAATACTTATGTAAATGTGATATCAGTTTTTATTTTTTATATTTTAGCAAAAATTTCTATGAACCTCCTTTGCTTTGTCATTATGGGATATTGCCTATAGATTGATAGAATAATGAGGGTAAAACAATGATTTAATAAATTTTAGAATAAGAATGTAACCTAACAAAATGTGGAAAAAGTCAAGGGGTCTGAATACTTTCTGAAGGCATTTTAATATGGTCTGAGAAGAACAATATTGTCAGGCCAGGCCTGTTGCCAATATGCTATTATGGTGTATTAGGCCCACAGCCCAAACCTCATTCCTACAGATCTTTTTTTATTACGCTGATGATACATTTTTCATGTAATGTTTTAAAAAGATTCAGAGCGGTAGATCTTGTCTTGCTTTTTGACTAAAGTGAACCTGACTCAGAAAAGGTTGTAGAACACTGCTGTACACACCCCAGGCCTTGCTTAAAAGGATGATCAGGCGGTGGTGTATGTTTCATGATTAACTACTCATGGTGTGATTGTGATAACGTACAGGAACTCAAGTCCTTTTGTTAACCCGACCTAGAATACCTCACAATCAAATGCTGATTTTCGGTTATAGTCACAGCCGTGTACATTCCCCCTCAAGCCGATACCACCATGACCCTCAAAGAGCTACACTGGACTTTGTGCAAACTGGAAAGAACATATCCCGAGGCCACATTTATTGTAGCTGGGAACTTTAATTAAGTAAATCTGAGGAAACCGCTTCCAAGGTTATATTAACACATTGCCTGTAGTACTCGCGCATCCAAAACTCTCTACCATTGTCACTCCTCCTTCCAGGATGGCTACAAGGCCCTCTCCTGCCCTCCCTTTGGCAAATCAGATCAAGACTCCATCCTGCTCCTCAGCAGAAACTCAAACAGGAAGTACCTGTGCTAAGGTCTAGTCAACACTGGTCTGACCAAACGGAATCCATGCTTCAAGATTGTTTTGATCACGCGGACTGGGATATGTTCTGGGTTGCCTCTGAGAATAACATTGACGTATAGTATACACGGACACAGTGACTGAGTTCATCAGGAAGTGTATAGGGGATGTTGTTCCCACTGTGACTATTAAAACCTACCCAATCCAAAAATTGTGGATAGATGGCAGCATTCGCGAAAAACTGAAAGAGTGAACCACCACATTTAACCACGGCAAGGTGACTGGGAATATGGTTGAATACAAATAGTGTACTTCTTCCCTCCGTCAGTCATTCAAACAGGCAAAATGTCAGTAAGGAGACAATTTAGAGTCGCAATTTCACGGCTCAGACACAAAATTTATGTGGCAGGGTCTACAGACAATCACAGATTCCAAAGGGAATCTGATGTCTTGCTCCCGCACAAGCTAAACACCTTCTTTGCCCGCTTTGAGAATAACACAGTGCCACCGACGCAGCCCGTTCCCAAGGACTGTGGGCTCTCAATCTCCGTGGGCAAAGTGAGTAAGACATTTAAGAGTGTTAACCCTCGCAAGGCTGCTGGCCCAGACAGCATCCCTAGCCACGTCCTCAAAGCATGTGCATACCAGCTTGCTGGAGTGTTTACGGACATATTCAATCTCTCCCTATCTCAGTCTGCTGGCCCCACTTGTTTCAAGATGTCCACCATTGTTCCTGCACCCAAGAAAGCAAAGGCAACTGAAGGCAAACATAACTGAATACCGCCCCAATAGACCAACAGACGATGCAATCGCCATCGCACTGCACACTGCCCTATCCCAACTGGACAAGAGGAATACCTATGTAAGAATTCCTGCCCAACGCATCACCGGGGGCACATTACCAGCCCTCCAGGACACCTACAGCACCCGATGTCACAGAAAGGCCAAAAAGATAATCAAGGACAACAACCACCCCAGCCACGGCCTGTTCATCCGCTGTCATCCAGAAGACGAGGTCAGTACAGGTGCATCAAAGCTAGGAGCGAGAGACTGAAAAACAGCTTCTATCTCAAGACCATTAGTTTGTTAAATAGCCATCACTTGCCACCTCAACCCTGCACCTTAAAGGCTGCTGCCCTATGTACATAGACATGGAATCACTGGTCAGAGTGTTGACATATTGCTTAACTCGTTTCATATGTAAATACTGTATTCTACTGTATTTTAGTCAAAGCCACTTCAACATTGCTTGTCCTAATATTTATATATTTCTTAATTCCATTATTTTACTTTTAGATGTGTGTGTATTATTAGATACTACTGCACTTTTGGAGCTAGGAACACAAGCATTTCGCTACACCCGCAATAACATCTGCTAAATATGTATGTGACCAATACATTTTTATTGGATTTGAATCCCTATATGAACACTGTCACACATAGGAATCGTCGTATTCTTGCTAATTCTCCCGGCTCATGTCATGGTCCATTATGAGCCGATTGCTTTCTTCTAATGGTAAAAATGGAATCAGGGTTTGCACTTGGAGATTATCCTGCATTTTGGTCCTCTGTTTGATCTAGAATGTGGGTTCACGCTTGAAAGTATTTTAATTCCAATGTTATACGTCTTTAGCATGAATAAACCATGAGGGGCCAAGCTGGTTGAAGTCTTATCCAGTCATTTACTGTTATGGGCTTTTGTGAAAAAAAATTAAGTCAAAGTCATCTCACGGGGCCCTGTGGATGTGTTTTACGTATCTGTTCATCAATGCTGGTGCTAAATGGATTTTGCAGTTATGTATCCTATTCTGTTTTGTCATAGATTGAGTTTGTATAGCTAGAAGACTGGTACAATGTTGTAAATTAGGCTAATTAGCATCTGATAGCAGCACATGCCACATTAAAGGTCCTGCAAAGTCACCCTATTTCCGAACTAAAAATAGCCTTTGAATGACCAAAACATCACGCATAACATTTATACACTATCAAAATACTATTGTACTGATGGGCCACATATAATTCCGAGCCTAAATAATATACCTCACTCCATTTTCTCTGCAAAATGCCCTCATGGTCAGCTGATAACAGACTGATAAGACTGATAAGAGCTGATAATGGACTGTTGGAGATCAGACAAACAGCAGTAATACACAATTGCATTTCTATTGTTTTGTAACGAATTATAAAATACAGTTAGTTCACTGATACAATTCTTCATCTTCACAAGAATTAGTAAAGCTTGAGTCATCTTAGAACAGGGTTTCCCAAACTTCCCAAACTTGTGGCATTGTGCTGTCTGGCAAAACTGCATGTCTTTATATTATTCCCAGCACAAGGTGCACCTAGGGCTGTGGCGGTCACGAAATTTCGTCAGCCAGTGATTGTCAAGCAAATAACTGTCGGTCTCATGGTAATTGACCGTTAATTAACATAAACACATTTAGCATCTCTTGGCTTTCACACATAGTCTACTAGCCATTTTTTTTAAGTCTAATAAATCCATGTAATATAGCCTACACCTTCACAATAAATCCATTATTTATTTTAGACAGGTCTAAAGAAGCATAATATGAAGAAAATGTAGTCTATTTCAGAAGAAGATAATAGCATACTCTGGGTTGTCCTGATGTGGCTATGCCAAATGGCTGTAGGCTACACTAGTTAATTTAGCAGACAAGATTAGTTTATAATTCCATTGCATTATTTCATATTATTTTATAGTATGAAGAATACAATTGAACAAAGCTGAATAAAATATAAATATTATCTCCAAATGATTTGAAAGGGTGCTCACATGCGGCTATTCTGTGTTGAGCGGTTAACAAAGAAATAGGTACTCCTATATGCTTAATTTAGAGTTATTAATGGAACTTTAGTTATTCTACAAACGTTGGGCTATATGTTTTGATTTTTAACCTCCACGGGATCAGTGTCCCTATACCGGGACAGTTGTTGCTAAGGTGACTAAAATTACGTTGTAGGTAACATCCAACTTTCCAGGACATAGACATGTCTTATATGTGCAGAGAGCTTACATTCTTGTTTATCTAACTGCACTTTCCAATTTACAGTAGCTACTGTATTACAATGTAAAAATACCATGCTATTCTTTGAGAAGAGTGCACAACAACAAAAAACTTTTATCACGGCACTTGGTTTGATACATTCATCTCTGAAGGTACAGTTGAAGTTGGAAGTTTACATACAGTACACTTAAGTTGAAGTCATTAAAACTTGTTTTTCAACCACTCCACACATTGCTTGTTAACAAACTATAGTTTTGGCAAGTCGGTAGGACATCTACTTTGTGCATGACACAAGTAATTTTTCCAACAATTGTTTACAGGCAGATTATTTCACTTCTAATTTACTGCATCACAATTCCAGTATGTCAAAAGTTTACATACACTAAGTTGACTGTGCCTTTAAACAGCTTGGAAAAATCCAGAAAATTATGTCATGGCTTTAGAAGCTTCTGATAGGCTAATTGACATAATTTGAGTCAATTGGACGTGTACCCGTGGATGTATCTCAAGGCCTACCTTCAAACTCAGTGCCTCTTTGCTTGACATCATGGGAAAAATCAAAAGAAATCAGCCAAGACCTCTGGGAAAAGAATTGTAGACCTCCACATGTCGGGTTCATCCTTGGGAGCAATTTCCAAACGCCTGCGGGTACCACGTTTATCTGTACAAACAATAGTATGCAAGTATAAACACCATGGGACCACGCAACCGTCATATCTCTCAGGAAGGAGACGCGTTCTGTCTCTTAGAGATTAATGTACTATGGTGCGAAAAGTACAGGCGACAGTTTGCAACTGCGCACAGGGACATAGATCGTACTTTTTGGAGAAATCTTCTCTGGTCTGATGAAACAAAACTAGAACTGTTTGGCTATAATGACCATCGTTATGTTTGGAGGAAAAAAGGGGAGGCTTGCAAGCCGAAGAACACCATCCCAACTGTGAAGCACAAGGGTGGCAGCATCATGTTTTTGGGATGCTTTGCTGAAGGAGGGACTGGTGCACTTCACAAAATAGATAGCATCATGAGGTAGGAAAATGATGTGGATATATTGAAGCAACATTTCAAGACATCAGTCAGGAAGTTAAAGATTGGTCGCAAATGGGTCTTCCAAATGGACAATGACCCCAAGCATAGTTCCAAAGTTGTGGAAAAATGGCTTAAGGACAACAAAGTCCAGGTATTGGAATGGCCATCATAAAGCCCTGACCTCAATCCTACAGAAAATGTGTGGGCAGAACTGAAAAAGCATGTGCGAGCAAGGAGGCCTACAATTCTGACTCAGTTACCCCAGCTCTGTCAGGAGGAATGGGCCAAAATTCACCCAACTTATTGTGGGAAGCTTGTCGAAGGCAACCTGAAACATTTGACCCAAGTTAAACAATTTAAAGGCAATGCTACCAAATACTAATTCAGTGTTGTCATGCGTAGATGTAATAGGTGGCAGGGAAGTCAAGCGCAGGAGAGTCAAATTGAGTGTAAAATGGAGTCTTTTAATAAAGTCCACGGGGTATGCTCCATAACACTAAATGTACATAAACATGGGTACAAAGGACCCGACGCACACCTATACAACAATCACACTACACTGACAATAAAACAATCTCTGACAAAGACATGAGGGGAAACAGAGGGTTAAATACACAACAGGTAATGAATGGGATTGAAAACAGGTGTATGGGAAGACAAGACAAAACCAATGGAAAATGAAAAAAGGATCAATGATGGCTAGAAGACCGGTGACGTCGAACGCCGAGCACCGCCCGAACAAGGAGAGGCAACGACTTCGGCAGCAGTCGTGACAGTACCCCCCCCCTGACGCGCGGCTCCAGCTGCGCGTCGACACCGGCCTCGGGGACGACCCGGAAGGCGAGGTGCAGGGCGATCCGGATGGAGACGGTGGAATTCTGATAACATGGAAGGATCTAACACGTCCTCCACCGGAACCCAGCATCTCTCCTCCGGCCCGTACCCCTCCCAGTCCACGAGGTACTGAAGGCCCCTCGCCCGACGTCTCGAATCCAAAATGGATCGAACAGAGTACGCCGGAACCCCCTCGATGTCTAGAGGAGGCGGAGGAACATTACGCACTTCAGCCTCCTGGAGCGGGCCAGCCACCATCGGCCTGAGGAGAGACACATGGAACGAGGGGTTAATACGGTAATGAGTGGGTAGTTGTAACCTATAACATACCTCGTTCACTCTCCTCAGGACTTTAAACGGCCCCACAAACCGCGGACCCAGCTTCCGGCAGAGAAGGCGAAGGGGCAGGTTTCGGGTCGAGAGCCAGACCCTGTCCCCTGGTGCGAACACTGGGGCCTCACTGCGGCGACGGTCTGCGCCAATTTTCTGGCGCCTTATGGCACGCTGAAGGTGGACGTGGGCTGCCTCCCAGGTCTCCTCAGCGTGCCGAAACCAATTGTCCACCGCAGGGGCCTCGGTCTGGCTCTGATGCCAAGGAGCCAGAACCGGCTGATACCCTAATACACATTGAAAGGGAGTAAGGTTAGTGGAGGAGTGACGTAGCGAGTTCTGAGCCATCTCTGCCCAGGGCACGAACTTCGCCCACTCCCCCGGCCGATCCTGGCAATAAGACCGCAGAAACCTACCCACATCCTGGTTAACTCTCTCCACCTGCCCATTACTCTCGGGGTGAAAACCTGAGGTAAGACTAACCGAGATCCCCAGACGCTCCATGAACGCCTTCCAGACCCTTGATGTGAACTGGGGACCCCGATCAGACACTATATCCTCAGGCACCCCATAGTGCCGGAAAACGTGTGTAAACAGGGCCTCTGCAGTTTGTAAGGCCGTAGGGAGACCGGGCAAAGGGAGGAGACGACAGGACTTAGAAAACCGATCCACAACGACCAGGATCGTGGTGTAACCCTGTGAAGGTGGAAGATCGGTCAAAAAATCCACCGACAGGTGTGACCACGGCCGTTGAGGAACGGGTAGAGGTTGTAGCTTACCTCTGGGCAGGTGTCTAGGAGCCTTGCACTGGGCGCACACCGAGCAGGAAGAAACATAAATCCTCACGTCCTTAGCTAAAGTGGGCCACCAGTATCTCCCGTCAAGACAGCGCATCGTCCGACCTATCCCAGGATGACCAGAGGAGGGTGACGTGTGAGCCCAATATATCAATCGGTCGCGTACAGCAGACGGAACGTACAGACGACCAGCTGGACACTCAGGGGGAGAAGGCTCTGCACGTGACGCCCGCTCAATGTCCGCGTCCAGCTCCCACACTACTGGCGCCACCAAACACGAAGCTGGGAGTATGGGAGTGGGATCCATGGACCGCTCCTCTGTGTCATACAGCCGAGACAATGCGTCTGCCTTAACGTTCTGGGAGCCTGGTCTGTAAGAAAGAGTAAACACAAAACGAGTGAAAAACATGGCCCACCTTGCCTGGCGAGGATTCAATCTCTTAGCCTGCCGGATATACTCCAGATTGCGGTGGTCAGTCCAGATGAGAAAAGGGTGTTTAGCCCCCTCAAGCCAATGCCTCCACACCTTCAAAGCTTCTACGACAGCTAACAACTCCCGGTTCCCCACATCATAGTTTCGCTCCGCCGGGCTGAGCTTCTTAGAAAAGAAAGCACAGGGGCGAAGCTTCAGTGGCGTACCCGAACGCTGAGAGAGCACTGCTCCTATCCCAGCTTCGGATGCGTCCACCTCCACTATGAATGGCAAAGAGGGATCCGGATGAGCCAGCACAGGCGCAGAAGTAAACAGAGTCTTCAGGTGCTCAAAAGCCCTGTTCGCCTCAGCCGACCACTGCAGGCGCACCGGGCCCCCCTTTAGCAGTGAGGTAATGGGAGCTGCCACCTGACCAAAACCCCGGATAAACCTCCGGTAGTAATTGGAAAACCCCAAAAAACGCTGCAACTCCTTTACCGTGGTTGGAGTCGGCCAATTACGCACGGCTGTAATGCGGTCGCTCTCCATCTCCACTCCTGAAGTGGAAATCCGATGCCCTAGGAAGGAGATGGATTGTTGGAAAAACAAGCATTTCTCAGACTTGACATATAGATCATGCTCCAACAGGCGACCAAGCACCCTGCGCACCAGGGACACATGCTCGGCGCGTGTAGCAGAGTATATCAGAATATCATCGATATACACCACTACACCCTGCCCGTGCAGGTCCCTGAAGATCTCATCTACAAATGATTGGAAAACTGATGGAGCATTCATCAACCCATATGGCATGACCAGGTACTCATAATGACCTGAGGTGGTGCTAAATGCCGTCTTCCACTCATCACCCTTCTTAATACGCACCAGATTGTACGCACTCCTAAGATCCAATTTTGTGAAAAAACGTGCCCCGTGCATTAACTCAATAATCGTATTGATCAGAGGTAGCGGGTAACTATATTTCACTGTGATTTTATTAAGACCTCGATAATCAACGCACGGGCGTAAACCGCCATCCTTTTTTTTCACAAAAAAGAAACTCGAAGAGACGGGTGAAATGGATGGCTGAATGAACCCCTGATGCAGGGATTCAGAGATATATGTCTCCATAGCCTCCGTCTCCGCTTGCGACAGGGGATACACGTGACTCTTGGGATATGCAGCGTCTACCAGGAGATCTATCGCACAATCCCCCAGTCGATGGGGTGGTAATTGAGTCGCCTTCTTTTTACAGAAGGCGAGAGCCAAATCGGCATATTCGGGGGGAATGCGCACGGTGGAGACCTGGTCTGGACTTTCCACCGTAGTAGCACCAACGGAAACCCCTAAACACCTACCTGAGCATTCTCGCGACCACCCTGTTAGAGCCCTCTGTGGCCAAGAAACAGTGGGGTTATGACAAACTAACCAGGGTAGGCCTAGCACCACAGAATACGCAGGAGAATCAATAAGGAAAAGACTAATCTTCTCCTTGTGACCCTCCTGCGTTATCATACACAAAGGTGCGGTTACCTCCCTGATAAACCCTGACCCTAATGGTCGACTATCTAAGGCATGAATAGGGAAAGGCATATCCACAGGAACAATAGGGATCCCTAAACTATGAGCTAGACTTTTATTAATGAAATTCCCAGCCGCACCCGAATCTACTAGCGCCTTATACTGGGAATGCAGTGAAAAGTCAGGAAAAGAGACAGAGACAAACATTAGTGCAGCAGAGGGCTCTGGATGAGAATGGTGCCTACTCACCTGGGGTGACGCCAGAATGCCCTGCCTGCCCTCTCTATTCCCAGAGGAACCAACCCGGCACCGACCAGCAGTGTGCTCTCTGCGACCTTGAATGGTGCTCGAGCGGGAACCCCCTCCGGTCTCCCTGCGCACCATCCCTCCCAATTCCATAGGTTCGGGAGAGAGGGTGCGGGAGGATGGAACAACCAGACCCCGATCTAGACGTCCACGAGTAGCCAGCATGTTGTCCAGCCTGATGGACATGTCCACCAGCTGGTCGAAGGTGAGGGTGGTGTCTCTACAGGCCAGCTCCCGACGGACGTCCTCGCGTAGACTACAACGGTAATGGTCGATCAGGGCCCTGTCGCTCCATCCAGCGCCGGCAGCCAAGGTCCTAAACTCCAAAGCAAAATCCTGTGCACTCCTCGTCTCCTGCCTCAGATGATAGAGAAGCTCACCCGCTGCTTTGCCTTCAGGTGGGTGATCGAATACTATCCGGAATTGGCGGGTGAACTCCTCAAAATGGTCCAGCGCCGCATCCTCCCTACTACACACAGCGCTGGCCCATTCCAGGGCTTTCCCGGTGAGGCATGAGACGAGGGCGTAACTCTTCTCACGGTCAGATGGTACTGGGGAGGCCGTGGCTAGATACAAGTTCAGTTTAAGGAGGAAACCCTGGCAGCCGGCAGTATCTCCGTTGTATCCCGTAGGTAGGGATAAATGGATCCTCGATTCCGGAGAGAAAAAATCGTTCACGGGAGATTCCGGTTGTGGTGGCGCTGGAGAAACTCCCTGTCTCTCCCAGCGATCCATTTTCATGGCAATGTGATCCATGACGGAGCTGATAACGTCAAGCTCCCTAGCTTGTTCCTGAACGCGTTCCTCCAGCTCCATGGGCATAGTGTCCTCTCCTGCTGACTTCATATATTGGTCAGAGATTCTGTCATGCGTAGATGTAATAGGTGGCAGGGAAGTCAAGCGCAGGAGAGTCAAATTGAGTGTAAAATGGAGTCTTTTAATAAAGTCCACGGGGTATGCTCCATAACACTAAATGTACATAAACATGGGTACAAAGGACCCGACGCACACCTATACAACAATCACACTACACTGACAATAAAACAATCTCTGACAAAGACATGAGGGGAAACAGAGGGTTAAATACACAACAGGTAATGAATGGGATTGAAAACAGGTGTATGGGAAGACAAGACAAAACCAATGGAAAATGAAAAAAGGATCAATGATGGCTAGAAGACCGGTGACGTCGAACGCCGAGCACCGCCCGAACAAGGAGAGGCAACGACTTCGGCAGCAGTCGTGACAAGTGTATGCAAACTTCTGACCCACTGGGAATGGGCGCCGACAGAGATGGCCGCCTCGCTTCGCATTCCTAGGAAACTATGCAGTATTTTGTTTTTTTATGTGTTATTTCTTACATTGTTACCCCAGGTAATCTTAGGTTTTATTACATACAGTTGGGAGGTTCTATTGGATATAAGAGCAACGTCAACCAGGAATACGACTTTCCCGAAGCGGATCCTCTGTTTTTCCCACCACCCAGGACAATGAACCGGATCCCAGCCGGCGACCCAAAACAACAACACCGTAGAAGGGGCAAACAGAGCGGTCTTCTGGTCAGGCTCCGTAGACGGGCACATCACACACTGCTCCCGAGTATACTACTCCACAATGTCCAGTCTCTTGACAACAAGGTAGACGAAATCTGAGCATGGGTTGCATTCAAGAGAGACATCAGAGACTGTAATGTTCACTGTTTCACAGAAACATGGCTCACTCGAGACATGCTATCGGAGTCTGTACAGCCAGCTGGTTTCTTCATGCATCGCGCCGACAGAAACAAACGTCCTTCTGGTAAGACGAAGGGAGGGGGTGCATGCCTTATGGTTAACGAGACCATAACAACATACAGGAACTCAAGTCCTTCTGTTCACCTGACTTAGAATTCCTCACAAACAAATGCCGACCTCATTATCTACCTAGAGAATTTCTTCGATCATAATCACAGTCGTGTATATTCCCCCCAAGCAGACACATCGACGGCCCTGAAATAACTTCATTTGACTGGAAACCACATATCCACATATCCATAACTGGAAACCACATATCCTGTAGCTGGGGATTTTAACAAGGCTAATCTGAAAACAAGGCTCCCTAAATTCTATCAGCATATCGATTATGCAACCAGGGCTGGCAAAACCCTAGATCATTGTTATTCTAACTTCCGCGACACATATAAGGCCCATCCGACCAATCGGATTCCACGCTTCAAGATTGCTTCGTTCACGTGGACTGGGATATGTATTGCACTGTGTCTAACAACAACATTGATGAAAACGCTGATTCGGTGAGAGGGTTTATTAGCAATTGCATCGGCGATGTCATACCCACAGCGTCTATTAAAACATTCCCAAACCAGAAACCGTGGATTGATGGCAGCATTCGCGCAAAACTGAAAGCGCGAACCACTGCTTTTAATCAAGACAAGCTGACCGGAAACATGACCGAATACAAACAGTGTAGCTATTCCCTCCGCAAGGCAATCAAACAAGCTAAGCATCAGTATAGAGACAATTTAGAGTCGCAATTCAACGGCTCAGACACGAGAGGTATGTGGCAGGGTCTACAGTCAATCACGGACTATAAAATGAAAACCTGCCCCGTCGCGTAATAGGATGTCTTGCTCCCAGACAGACAAAACAACTTATTTGCTCGCTTTGAGGACAATACAATGCCACTGACATGGCCCGCTACCAAAACCTGCGGGCTCTCCTTCACTGCAGCCGATGTGGGTAAAACATTTAAACGTGTCAACCCTCGCAAGGCTGCAGGCCCAGACGGCATCCCCAGCCGCGTCCTCAGAGCATGCGCAGACCAGCTGGCTGGTGTGTTTACGGACATATTCAATCAATCCTTATCCCTGTCTGCTGTTCCTACATGCTTCAAGAGGGCCACCATTGTTCCTGTACCCAAGAAAGCTAAGGTAACTGAGCTAAATGACCCCGTAGCACTCACTTCCGTCATCATGAAGTGCTTTGAGAGACTAGTCAAGGACCATATCACCTCCACCCTACCTGACACCCTAGACCCACTCCAATTTGCTTACCGCCCCAATAGGTCCACAGACGACACAATCACAATCACACTGCACACTGCCCTAACCCATCTGGACAAGAGGAATACCTATGTGAGAATGCTGTTCATCGACTACAGCTCAGCATTTAACACTATAGTACCCTTCAAACTTGTCATCAAGCTCGAGACCCCAGGTCTCGCCCCCACCCTGTGCAACTGGGTCCTGGACTTCCTGACGGGCCGCACCCAGGTGGTGAGGGTAGGTATGAACATCTCCACCCCACTGATCCTCAACACTGGGGCCCCACGAGGGTGCGTTCTCAGCCCTCTCCTGTACTCCCTGTTCACCCACGACTGCATGGCCATGCATGCCTCCAACTCAATCATCAATTTGCAGACGACAATACAGTGGTAGGCTTGATTACCAACAACTACGAGACGGCCTACAGGGAGGAGGTGAGGACCCTCGGAGTGTGGTGTCAGGAAAATAACCTCACACTCAACGTCAACAAAACAAATGAGATGATCATGGACATATCACTGACAAACTGAAATGGTCCACCCACACAGACAGCGTCGTGAAGAAAGCGCAGCAGGGCTTCTTCAACCTCAGGAGGCTGAAGAAATTTGGCTTGTCACCAAAACTTTTACAGATGCACAATCGAGAGCATCCTGTCGGGCTGTATCACCGCCTGGTACGGCAACTGCTCTGGCCATAACCGTAAGGCTCTTCAGAGGGTAGTGAGGTCTGAACAACGCATCACCGGGGGCAAACTACCTGCCCTCCAGGACACCTACACCACCCAATGTCACAGGAAGGCCAAAAAGATCATCAATGACAACAACCACCTGAGCCACTGCCTGTTCACCCCGCTATCATCCAGAAGGCGAGGTCAGTACAGGTGCATCAAAGTTGGGACCGAGAAACTGAAAAACAGCTTCTATCTCAAGGCCATCAGACTGTTAAACAGCCATCACTAACATTGACTGGCTGCTGCCAACATACTGACTCAACTCCAGCCACTTTAATGATGGAAAAATGTATGTAATAAATGCATCACTAGCCACTTTAAACAATGCCACTTCATATAATGCTTACATACCCTACATTACTCATCTCATATGTATATACTGTACTCTATACCATCTACTGCATCTTGCCTATGCCGTTCTATACCATCACTCATTCATATATTTTTTTATGTACATATTCTTATCCATTCCTTTACACGTGTGCGTATAAGGTAGTTGTTGTGGAATTGTTAGGTTCGATTAGTCGTTGGATATTACTGCATTGTGGGAACTAGAAGCACAAGCATTTCACTACACCTGCATTAACATCCGCTAACCACGTGTATGTGACAAATACAATTTGATGAAAGAAATAAAAGCTGAAATAATTCATTCTCTCTACTATTATTCTGACATTTCACATAGTTAAAATTAAATGGTGATCCTACCTGACCTAAGACAGTGAATATTTACTAGGATTAAATGTCAGGAATGTGAAAAACTGAAAAACTGAGTTTAAATGTATCAGAGCGAGGTGTATGTAAACCTCCCGACTTCAACTGTAAATAATGTACTTACATTCAGTAATCTCGCTCTGATTTGTCATCCTGAGGGTCCCAGAGATAAAATGTAGCATAGTTTTGTTTGATAAAATACATAATTATATTTAAATTTAGGAACTGGGTTCTAAAGTTTGAACCCCTGCTGTTTCTGTGGGCTGATAGTAGTGGTTAGCGGTCAGTAGTAATGATATGAAGGTTTGGCTTGGAAAGGTTTTTTCGGAAGGCCGGGGAAAGTAGGGAAAAGGTGAGAGTAGGAGAGTGCGTAGATATTGTAGTTGCGAGAAGGAATTATATTTACAACAAGCAATGTGATCATGCTGTTATGTGGCTGCTATGAAAGTTAACTGTGTTTACCTGTAATCACTTCGCCGATTATGTTGAAAAATATTCCTTAATACATTGTAAGGCTGCATGATGAGGCTCTAATGATGATTTTTAAAAGGTTGCTTGAAAGGCATGAGCCCTGCTTAGTTTTTTTGCGCAGGCTGTACACACTCCAATAGTCTCTCATTCACAATTTTACAAGCACCTGATAATGTCTCGAATTTCAAGGCGGCATCCCCTTTGTGGCTGTAATGCTCCTAAAGAAATCTGTCTTTTGCGGCCTGGAGTGCCGCTTTGTGCCCTTCTCCTTGGGTGTGCTGCGCAATCCAAAGCTTTATCACTCACATGGCTCTCTGTCACTTGATCAGGTCTTTCTCACAGGCTACATACAAGTGAAGACAGACACATCGGGGTCTCAACTGTGCGCGTCCTTATCCAATCCCAAGATGCATATTGAAGATATTGGAAAAATTTTCCACATTTACTTTTCGTCAGCCTGCAAGATGATTAGGCCTAACGAACAGCAAAAACACTAGCCTATGTCAATCTACTATCCCAAACAATACAAAAGTCGACCTGTTCTATTCTGTGTGCAAAATAAATATTCCAAACATAGTCGGTGGGATGCATTAAAAAATATTTTTTTATGCAATGTGGCAGACGCAACAGATCAGACCATTTAGCTTAAAATGTTGATAAACTATTAGGCTATTTAATCACATTATAAGAGTAGAAATGTGTGCATGGTAGTAGGCTATAAGTGCCAATGTTCCATTAGCTTTAAACACCATAATTAACAGTGACCGCGAATGCTATTATGAATGTAATGCTTTTATTATAAAGGTGTATTTTATGGTGAACATTTTCTTCCCTAAACTTGAAATGCACCCACTGCTTATTTTTTATTTAACCCTTATTTTGCCAGGTAAGTTGACTGAGAACACATTATAATTTACAACAACAACCTGGGGAACAGTTACATTGGAGAGGAATAAGCCAATTTTCGACTGGGGATGATTAGGTGGCCATGATGGTATGAAGGCCAAATTGGGAATTTAGCCAGGACACCAGGGTTAACACCCCTACCCTTACAATAAGTGTCAAGGGATTGTTAGTGACCACAGAGAGTCAGGACACCAGTTTAGTCCCCAGTCACTGTCCTGGGGCATTTTTTTGACCAGAGGAAAGGGTGCCTCCTACTAGCCTTCCAACACCACTTACAGGAGCATCTGGTCTCCCATCCAGGGACTGACCAGGACCAAACCAGCTTAGCTTCAGAAGCAAGCCAGCAGGGGGATACAGGGTGGTATGCCAGTTAGGCTCTATACCCCTTGTAAAGCAGATTCATGTGCTTAATTTTAAGAAGTTATTGGGCCACTTTAGTTGTGATGCAAACCTTATTAAAACATATAGGCCCAGGGGCTAGGCTACGAGGTGTCACATCAAATCAAATCAAATTGTATTAGTCACACGCGCCGAATACAACAGGTGTAGGTAGACCTTACAGTGAAATGCTTACTTAGGAGCCCCTAACCGACAGTGCAGTTTAAAAAATGGATAAGAATAAGAGATAAAAGTAGCAAGTAATTAAAGAGCAGTATAAAATAACAATCTATACAGGGGGGTGTTGGTACAGAGTCATTGTGCGGGGGCACCGGTTAGTTGAGGTACGCGACTATGGTCAGAAAATGTTGCAAAAAAGCTTTGTTTCTTATGCTGGGCATCATTCACACGTGATAATATATAATTCACAAGTGATAGGCTAATATTGTCACCCATCAGACTATTCTTGAAAAAATACATGTCATCTATGCACTTAAATATCAAATGGAAGATGCTTTTCCCCATGGTTTATTTTCATGCCAGCCAGGTAGGCTATACTCCTGTTGTAAATATATGCAATGTGCTTAATAATAGGAAAGTTGATATATAAATATAGTAGGCCTAGCCTATAGAAAGCTGATGGGATCCTCGTCTTTTTATTAGTGGCCATCATTCTGTTTTCTCCCGCAATTTCATAGCCTATAGAAATGTTGTGCAACATGAGCTCATGGGCTCTCATGAAGTATTTGATTCAATTTCCGATTACATTTGCATTGATGTCAGATTGATTAGAGGTACAATAGAGTGCTTGAGTACCAGGTAGTTAGCAATTTTGGTAGGCTACTAATGACCATCAGCAGCATCAGAGCTTGGAGATGCCTAATTACCGTGACTAAACGCATGTGGAATTTGACTGCCTTCGTGACTCGTGACCACTGGTGTGGCAGTAATGCAGTAGCCCTAGGTGCACCTGTTTAATGATCATGCTGTTTAATCAGCTTCTTGATATGGTACACCTGTCAGGTAGATGGATTGTCTTGGCAAATGAGAAATGCTCACTAATAGGTATGTAATCAAAGTTGTACACAACATTTGAGAGAAATAAAGTTTTTGTGCATATGGAACATTTCTGGGAACTTTTTTATTTCAGCTCATGAAACATGGGACCAACACTTTACATGTTACTATAATTGTACTGGACAATTTTTTGAAGCCTGCCTTTGCATTATACATGACAATATGTTCCGAATTGTACAGTATATATTGATCAGACATTTATTTTATAATTTACTATAGGCCATCATAGAGAAAATATTGATCAACATATACACTCTTGAGAAATAAAGGTGAGAAATAATGGTGAACTGTCATCTGACAGAAAAATAAATATTAGAACAATAAGACAAATATATTGTAGGCACCCCATTTGATTCGTACAATTTGGAACCCTCATCTCCCATCCGAATGCTTAAAAAAAACCACAAAAAAAAACAATGTGATATCATATAAAAGTGAATTACTTATGCTTCAGGAATACAACCAACTACAGAGATTGATGGGAAGGGACCCGGGAGAGGAGAGAGACCCATGTACCCCACTTCAATCAAGCAGGCTTCAGTCACACATTTGGCTTCAGTCACCCCCAAGATTGAAGAGGGAGACAAATCCAGCATTGGCCTCCTGCTTGTCAGGCCTCTCACACTGGGCAGACGGGTCCTGTGATGGACAGCTTGCACAGCTTCCCCACATATGACGATGGATCAAGGGTGACCTCATTGAAGAGGAGATTCAGGAGCCTGTCTTTGTAGCCTGTAATGTTTTTGAAAGGGCAAATGTTTGTTAAATGGGTAGTGAATTGAATTTCCTTTTATCTACTGTTCTGTGTTATGATGATCTACTCATTCTACAATGTGCTTTCTGGTGTTTTTGAAGTACTCAATGTGCAATATTTGGTTGTGCATGTTTTGGTGGAACTTTTCAATCTTTGTATTTGGAATGTGTGTACCAGAAATTATCAATTGATTTATTCACAGGCTTCACAGCATATCCCCCTTCTTTGGTCTGTTTTCACAGCATATCCCCCTTTGGTCTGTTTTCACAGCATATCCCCCTTTGGTCTGTTTTCACAGCATATCCCCCCCTTCTTTGCCTTGGGGAAAGCTGATTTTTGTATCACAGCATTTCTGCTGTGGTGGTGGCCTGGGAAGCTGTGCAGACATTAGATGTAGATATTTTAGAAATGTCTATAATTACAGCTTGATGATAGTGGAAAAATCTAAGAAGATGGAAAGTGAAACAATAATAACCATCACCCCATCATCATGATTAGCCCCAATGACACAACCTACATCAACTGTACGACAACAACCCACACAATGGAATGGCAATATATGATTTTCAGGGGTATATTACAAAGAGTATATGGACAACATTCATTCATGTACAGGGCTTAGGGATGGAAGAACAAAAGCCATATGGTGACTATCAAGTGTGCTACAGAAAATATACCATTCACAAGTCAAAGCAGCCACAGTTACAGCCACCGTGTCAGACTCAACAAACTCTGATACTTACATTATGATCAGCGCTTGCAAGATCCACTGATAAAGATGGAACAGCATCCGTCCTCAGGATTAGCTGCCTGGCAAGACCCATCGAATATTCTTTCCAATTGATAAAGCAACTTTGCTCGATATGTGCACTGCACACGTGTGACATGATCGTAATTTTCGGTGCAGCCTGTCCACCCGAAATGAAAAGCAGACACTGTTGTTGGATGTCTTCATTCTTTGTAAAATAGTGTAATGTTGAACGAACACTATGGAATCCAGTCACAACACAGTGTGCTTTTTCCGGGTTAGTTACCAGTATTGTTCTGCCACGTTCTTTTTGAGCTATCTTACGGTTTGTAAACAAAGCTGTATGATGAGCATATGTGATGAAGGTTTTAAGGCGTTATATATTTAAATTAGTTAAGATAAGACGCTACCATAAGTGTATAAAATGTATGGCATTACATGACGTTGCATAATACCTGATGTAATGCCTGCCTCCTGAATCCAAGCGTTTGACATGGGGGAAGGGGACCAGTAACTTTATGATCAACTTTGTCAACGTACCAGCTACAGTAATTTTTCATACTTGGGTCAGTCCAATTTGATGAAAAACATGATTTTTAACACTATACAAAAAAAAATTACGGTAAAAAAAGGCATGTCAATATTTATGCAATGTCTTATCGACAACATCCCCAAGTACAAGTGCAACCAAGTTTGTTGTCACAAAATATAATCAGAAATAAATAAATGCTGCATGTATTGTACAGCCTCCCTGCTACTCTATGATGTTGAATCGCCCCACCCACATGGTAGCTAGCTAGTAGTTAGAGACCAGCTCATGACAGCCAGGCTGCTGATGTATAAAGGGCCTGTGTATCTTTATTGCATCTCCCAGTTGGTTTTGTGTTGTTATCCATCTGCGGGCCTCAACTTATCCTGCGTCCCAAATGGCACCCTATTCCCTATTGTGAGCTAGCAGTGGACCAAATAAGGAATAGGGTGCCATTTGTGACGCATTCTGAAGCCTTCTCCCTGTGCTCCTTCTGTACGCCTCAATAGAGTCATCAACCCTGGAGCTTTGGTAGGCCGTAGACATATGTGTGTGTATGTATGTGGGTGGATATGTGAGTGTGTTTGTACAGTGTGTATGGATACATTCTGTGTGTGTGTGTGTGTGTGTGTGTGTGTGTGTGTGTGTGTGTGTGTGTGTGTGTGTGTGTGTGTGTGTGTGTGTGTGTGTGTGTGTGTGTGTGTGTGTGTGCGTGCGTGCGTGCGCGCATTGAGTCTCCCTCCCTCTGATATTCACCAAACAGAAATAAATGCCATTAACTACGTTTCTTTTAAATGCACAAAATCTATTTCATGTCAGCTGGAGAAAAATTGAACACCTCTTATGGGGATGCCTAATTTCCAACCAAGTTTGATTTGGAGCAAATTAGGATTCATGAGGAGTGATGAGTAAATACCTGTTGATATTTATCTCAACTGGGAAATAACAATAAAAGATGGCATCTGGGAGCATCGGATTTTGCTGATTCTGTACTGGGAGGGAAAAGTGGGTAATTGGAAGAAAGTGAAATGTACTATATTTATACTCAATTAATTCCCATGATGTCTCCTAGCAACACATTGATGTTGAATAGTCTTTTAAATTAGTTAAATTCTAAATACAGAGGATTCCAAGAAGTAGCAGTGTAAAGGAGAATGGTTTTGAGACAGATTGATTAAAGCAGGGGTGTAAAAATGCAATTAAATGCAGTCTCTTATAGCAGCCTTTCTCTTTTAGACCATTTCAAATAAAAACCAGGTCTAAATTATGTGTTTATGACTGAACTTCAGTGAGTACCATAAAGATTGCGCCAAAAAATTATAAAGGAGAGCAACATTATTGCCATGAATGAGACAGCAGTGTGGTTTGACATGGTCGATTCAACTACTGTATGGGGGATACGGAACAAGATCTCACGGTCTCACTTCAGTATTCAACATTTGTCCAGAGAAGTGCATGTCAGAGCAGGTTTTTAAACGAGAAAAAACATGATAGTTCATTTTAGGCATTAATTCCTACTGAGGGACCAGGACAAACATTAAATACTGAAGTGAGACTGAGATGTTGTTGCAACTATGGAGGATACAAGGCACATCGAGTGAGAGAATGGTGCTTACGCATGAAATCAGGGTGTATGATAGTCAGTCTAGTTTTTGTCAGAGTCTGAGCTGCAATGGATTTGCTGTCATAATAGTCACACCGGTCATAAACCGTGTGGTTGTCTTTTCAACATTTTATTGAGCAAAAGCAGTGTGCATTAAGGAAATAGACGCCTGGCTGAAATAGAAGAGTCTCTAAAAAGCGAAGTTGTGTTCAGTGATTAAAGCAAGTAAACGCCCGGGCTATTAATTCAGGTTTTACCGTACTCTTTCTCTGGTTGTCTGTCTTGCCTCTGTCCTCCAATATGCTCACGGGCCCAAACTAAGCAATTAAAGACAAAATATACCAATACCAACACCAATACTCTCGCTCTCTGACCAACAGGTTGTTACATCAATCGAATTGCAGCATAATCATCAGCACTATGTATACATTGATTCAGTGTTGATAGTAAAATGGTATGTTTGAATCATCGTAATTGTCATGCCATCAACCTAAATAAAGAGGTAAATTGAAATAAACTGTGAAGCCAGAGTGCAATCATTCATGCCTGAACATTGACTCCTACAGGTGTATGAGGGTTAATGCACTTCAGTGAGAAAACAAGTCGACCATCCAGATCAAAACTATGTTCAATTCAGCTAAACTATCAGCAGCTTCCATACTTATTTGCGTAGACTACCTAAATTACATTGAATAGAAAGTAACTCCAAAGGACACCATGATTTCAATATGAAGGTATAATATCATTCATCCATGGTTGATTGGGTTTTTTGAACTTTAGAAGTAGGTAAGCACAATGCCTTCGACCTCATTGCTTGGTTTCTGCTCTGACATGCACTGTCAACTGTGGAACCTTATATAGACAGGTGTGTGCCTTTCCAAGTCATCAATTGAATTTTCCACAGGTTGACTCCAATCAAGTTGTAGAAACATCTCAAGGATGATCAATGGAAACAGGATGCACCTGAGCTCAATTTTGAGTCTCATAGCAAAGGGTCTGAATGTAAATAAGGTATTTGTTTTTTATTTTAATACATTAGCAAAAATGTCTAAACATCTGTTTTTGCTTCGTCATTACGGGCTATTGTGTGTAGATTGCTGAGGATTTGTCTTTCATTTTAGAATAAAGCTGTAACGAAACAAAATTTGGAAAAAGTCAAGGGTTCTGAATACTTTCCGAAAGCACTGTACTATTCAAGCAGAAGATACTGTACATCTCCTTCAAATGTTGATTTTTGTTTGTGTTTACATTTCAATATCCAGTTTGTCTGCAATTATAATGATTAATATGTTGGATTCATGTCTACAATATAACCAAAAATCTAAGTAAAAAAATGGCACTAAATCAAATCAAACTAAATGCACTTCAAATAAAGTTTGATTTGATTTTGTCCTATGAATTAACTTAGATTTTAGATGGAGATGGGATTCCAACACATTAATTACTTGTAGATTACATTTTTAATCGACCAATATACAAGAAACAATATCTAAAGTTAAAAGTGTATTATTAATATCATGAATTTGACATTCTATTTGCAGGGCTAATGTTAACTACTTCTAAAATTCCAAAGATCCAATCAACCATGGATGAATCATAGTGTACCTAGCTACACGTTAAAATTATAGTGTCCTTTGTTGGGCAAATCAGATGTCAATCACAGAAGGTTGGTGGCACCTTAATTGGGAGGAAAGGACAGGCTCGTGGTAATGGCTGTAGCAGAATGAGTGGAATGGTATGAAATACATCAAACACATGGTTTGATGCCATTCCATTTACTCCGTTCCAGCCATTCTTATGAGTCGTCCTCCCCTCAGCAGCCTCCACTGATGTCAATGTAGATGACATAAACCCAACCTCAATCCAAATGTACTTTCACATACAGCTTGTATAAATCTTCTCATGGCTGGGGGGCAGTATTGAGTAGCTTGGATGAATAAGGTGCCCAGAGTAAACTGCCTGCTACTCAGGCCCAAAAGCTAATTAAGATATGCAAATTATTAGTATATTTGGATAGAAAACACTCTGATGTTTCTGAAAATATTTGAATGATGTCTGTGAGTATAACATAACTCATAAAACCTGAGACAAAATCCAACCAGGAAGTGGGAAATCTGAGGTTTGTAGTTTTTCAACTCATTGCCTATCGAATATACAGTGTGTATGGGGTCATATTGCACTTCATAAGGCTTCCACTAGATGTCAACAGTCTTTAGAACCTTGTTTCAGGCTTCTACTGTGAAGGAGGGGGGAATGAGAGCTCTTTCAAATAGGTGTCTGGTATGAGCTGATCACGCACGCTCACGTGAGAGTGGCCTGCGTTCCATTGCATTTCTAAAGACAAAGGAATTCTCCAGGTTGAAATATTATTGAAGATTTATGTTAAAAACATCCTATTGATTGATTGATTCTATACATCGTTTGACACGAACTGTAATGGATTTTTTTGACTTTTCGTCTGACCTGCACATCGTGAATTTGGATTTGTGAACTCAGGGCGCGAAAAAAAGGAGGTATCTGGACATAAATTATGGACTTTATCGAACAAAACAAACATTTATTGTGGAACTGGGATTCCTGGGAGTGCATTCTGGTGAAGATCAACAAAGGTAAGTGAATATTTATAACGCTATTTCTGACTTTTACTGACTCCACAACATGGCGAATATCTGTATGGCTTGTTTTTGTGTCTGAGCGCAGTGCTCAGATTATTGCATGGTGTGCTTTTTCGGTAAAGCTTTTTTGAAATCTGACACAGCGGTTGCATTAAGGAGAAGTTTATCTAAAGTTCCATGCATAACACTTGTATTTTCATCAACATTTATGATGAGTATTTCTGTAAATTGATGTGGCTCTGCAAAATCCCCGGATGTTTTGGAAGCAAAACATTACTGAACTTAACGTGCCAATGTAAACTGAGATTTTTGGATATATATATGAACTTTATCAAACAAAACATACATGTATCGTGTAACATGAAATCCTATGAGTGTCATCTGATGAAGATCATCAAAGGTTAGTGATGAATTTTATCTCTATTTCTGCTTTTTGTGACTCCTCTCTTTGGCTGAAAAAATGGCTGTGTTTTTCTTTGACAAGGTACTGACCTACATAATCGTTTGGTGTGCTTTCAACGTAAAGCATTTTTGAAATCGGACACTGTGGTGGGATTAACAACAAGTTTATCTTTAAAATGGTGTAAAATACTTGTATGAGGAATTTGAATTTTGAGATTTCTGTTGTTTGAATTTGTTGTCATATCGATCCCGGTAGCGGGATCTAAGCCATAAGAAGAAAAGAAAAGTTTGAGGAGTTACTTTCAACCATGCAATGTTATTTATGGAGTCTACGCAAATGAGTATGGAAGCTGATCACTGTCTACATATGTTGACATGATAGCTCAGCCAAATTGAACACAGCTTGTTTCCAAAACTAAGCAGGGTACAGAATGTTAGGCATCTGGATAATAGACTTGTTCTTGTTGAAGTGCATTTGCTTTCATATTTTTATTTAATCTTTATTTGACTAGGCAAGTCAGTTTAGAACAAATTCTTATTTGCAATGACGGCCTAGAACTGCCTTGTTCAGGGGCAGAACGACAGATTTTTACCTTGTCAGCTCAGGGATTCAATCTTTCAACCTTTCGGTTACTAGTCCAACGCTCTAACCACTAGGCTACCTGCCGCCCCATATACCAGTAGGAGTCACTGTTCAGGCAGAAATCGTTGAACTGTAGCTTCACATTTTATTTCAATATACCTCTTTATTCAGGTTGATAACATGACGTTGAAACAATGACGTTGATTCAAACATGTCATTTTGCTATCAACATTGAAACCCCATACCATATTACTATCAACATTGAAACAACGTAAAATAAAATATGTCTAACCAAATCTAAAATTTCAACCACCTAATCAATATATTGAATATAGGATCAAAACGATTGAATGCAATTTCAATGTATACAGAGTTCTGATATTGAAATTAGAATTATGTAACAACCTGTTAGTAAGGATAAGTCAATGCATTTTTTAAATGATTGTTTATCGAGCTATATTAAATACATTACCAGTTTGATTTTGTTTCATTTGAGTGACCTAGGAAATTGTGTTGTTTTGAAGCTCATTTCCTGCATTTCTACGTGGTTTAATAGACTCATGACATATTTTAGGTAGGCTAATTAATAATAATAATAATAATAAATATGGAAAATAAAGTCCAGACCTGATTTCCAAAAATTATATTCTGCAACCAAATATTTTTTATTATGATAATTTATATTAATTTATTTATACGTATTTTATTTGACAAAAAGTGATTAGATCAATTGATAGCGACAGAGTTATACATTGTATAATATTATTTCCCATGTGCATCAGAGTCACATCTTCATCTGGCATTTTACCATTTGTTTCTAGCCTAAAGCATCACAGATTTATAAAAAAAACATTATTATTATTCATATTTCCTTTTTAGTCCTCAATCAAGGAAGAGCCGTACCCCCCACCCCCCTAGCTCTGGAACCTATCACGTTTCAGGGAAGACCCAGATGCAGACAATGTCGAAGTACCAAAAGTTTATTACTAGTCCAAAAGGTACAGAACGGCAGGCAGTCTCGGGATCAGGGCAGGCAGAGGTCAATAATCTAGGGTGGTGTGACAAGGTACAGAAACGGCAAGCAGGCTCAGGGTCAGGGCAGGCAGAATGGTCTAAACTGGGAAAACTAGAAAACAGGAACTAGAAACAGACAGGAGCACAGGGAAAACCACTGGTAGGCTTGTCGAACAAAAGTAACTCACAACAGACACTGGGGATAATGGGGAAGATGGGCAACACCTGGAGGGTGCACAACACCTAGAGAATGCACAAAGACATGTGAAACAGATCAGGGTGTGACAAAACTCCTGGTCTAGATTGAACCTGATTGTCTCGCTCCTGGCAGGGCTGGGAGAAGAGGAGTGCTAACTCGAAGCGCCCTTGCCTTGCTCCCGTTCCCCATGCATTAGCTCCGTGCATGGTGGAAGGTGACTGGGGGCTAATAAATAGATTTTTCATTCCTCTCCTGTGGACATCCCGTAGCACGCTGGGCCCGGGCTGAGGTGGTGGCCCACTCCACCGGCTGTCTGATTCCTTGCCCAATGCCTCGGCCCCCTTTTCTCTTTTTCCCTGGGTTTTAGTGTGGATTGATACAGGCCTCTATGTTGTTTTGTTCCCCACTATTTGTTGAGATGGGACATTATAACCCTGTGCCATGTCAAATCCAATCAAATTTATTCATATAGCTTTTCGTACACCAGCTGAAGGGCTATATGGGGGGCGCCGCCAACCCAGACAGGAGGATCACATCAGTGACTCAACCCACTCAAGTGACGCACCCCTCCTAGGGATGGCATGAAAGAGCACCAGTAAGCCAGTGACTCAGCCCCTGTAATAGGGTTAGAGGCAGAGAATCCCAGTGGAAAGAGAGGAACCGGCTAGGCAGAGAAAGCAAGGGCGGTTCGTTGCTCCAGAGCCTTTCTGTTCACCTTCACACTCCTGGGCCAGACTACACTCAATCATATGACCCACTGAAGAGATGAGTCTTCAGTAAAGACTTTGAGACCAAGTCTGCGTCTCTCACATGGGTAGGCAGACCATTCCATAAAAATGGAGCTCTATAGGAGAAAGCCCTGCCCCCAGCTGTTTGCTTCTAAATTCTAGGGACAATTAGGAGGCCTGTGTCTTGTGACCGTAGCGTACGTGTAGGTATGTACGACAGGACCAAATCAGAGAGATAGGTAGGAGCAAACCCATGTAATGCTTTGTAGGTTAGCAGTAAAACCTTGAAATCATCCCTTGCCTTGTCAGGAAGCCAGTGTAGGGAGGCTAGCACTGGAGTAATATGATAACATTTTTTGGTTCTAGTCAGGATTCTAGCAGCCGTATTTAGCACTAACTGAAGTTTATTTAGTGCTTTATCCGGGTAGCCGGGAAAGCAGAGCATTGCAGTAGTCTAACCTAGAAGTAACACAAGCATGAATACATTTTTCTGCATCATTTCTGAACAGAAAGTTTCTGATTTTTGCAATGTTACGTAGATGGAAAAAAAGCTGTCCTTGAAACAATCTTGATATGTTCCTCAAAAGAGAGATCAGGGTCCAGAGTAACGCGGAGGTCCTTCACAGTTTTATTTGAGACGACTGTACAACCATTAAGATTAATTGTCAGATTCAACAGAAGATTTCTTTGTTTCTTGGGACGTAGAACAAGCATCTCTGTTTTGTCCCAGTTTAAAAGTAGAACGTTTGCAGCCATTCACTTCCTTATGTCTGAAACACAGGCTTCTAGTGAGGGCAATTTTGGGGCTTCACCATGTTTCATAGAAATGTACAGCTGTGTGTCATCCGCATAGCAGTGAAAGTTAACATTATGTTTTCGAATGACATCCCCAAGAGGTAAAATATATAGTGAAAACAATAGTGGTCCTAAAACGGTTTTTAGTAGCTACTATCTTGTCTCATCGCTACAACTCCTGTACGGGCTCGGGAGAGACGAAGGTTGAAAGTCATGCGTCCTCTGATACACAACCCAACCAACCAACCCGGAAGCCAGCCGCACCAATGTGTCGGAGGAAACACCATGCACCTGTCAACCTTGGTTAGCGCGCACTGCGTCCGGCCCGCCACAGGAGTCGCTGGTGCGCAATGAGACAAGGATATCCCTACCGGTCAACCCTGGACGACGCTTGGCCAGTTGTGGGTCGTCCCACGGACCTCCCGGTCGCAGCCGGTTTACGACAGAGCCTGGGCGCGAACCCTCTGTACATTACAGCGCCCTTAACCACTGAGCCACCCGGGAGGCCCCTGAGCACCTGGGAGGCCCCTGAGCAGATTATTTATTGCAATTGCAAACGTAATAAAATGGTGGACCGATAGTCCAGGATTATGGGGAAAAACATTAAGATCCACAACATTTATTCCATGGGACAAAACTTGGTCCAGGGTATGACTGTGACAGTGAGTAGGTCCAGAGGCATATTGGACAAAACCCGCTGAGTCGATGATGGCTCCGAAAACCTTTTGGAGTGGGAGGCCTGTAAACAGTAGCTATAAAAAGTGATTGAGTAGGCTGCATAGATTTCATGACTAGAAGCTCAAAAGACGAAAATGTCATTTTTTTTTGTAAATTGAAATTTGCTATCATAAATGTTAGCAACACCTTCGCCTTTGCGGGATGCACGGGGGATATGGTCACTAGTGTAACCAGGAGGTGAGGCCTCTTAACACAGTAAATTCATCAGGCTTAAGGCATGTTTCAGTCAGGCCAATCACATCAAGATTGTAATCAGTGATTAGTGCATTGGCTATAACTGCCTTTGAAGTAAGGGATCTAACATTAAGTAGCCCTATTTTGAGATGTGAGGTATCACGATCTCTTTCAATAATGGCAGGAATGAAGGAGGTCTTTATCTTTGTGAGATTGCTAAGGCGAACACCGCCTGTTAATGTCCTGTTATTTAGAAGGGTTGATATATGGTCATATTCTTTGTCAAAATTCTAGAACTATATTGTATTCCTTGAATTGATGCAGATTCTCAATGTTCCTTGAATTGATACAGATTCTCCATGTTCCTTAAATTGCTATGGCCCTATTCCCTGTTGTACTTTTTTATATTCATTTATTTTATTTAACCTTTATTTAAACTAGGCAAGTCTTGTGACTCTCTTACCTGACTCTCCATGGTCAGTGGATTGATACTTACCTGTGTTCCACGTTACTTTTCGAGGGGTTAATACAACTGTGTCATATCATATCATGTGTTCTATTTTATTCTGTCATTCTGTCATCTCCAAGATTGATGCAGGAGTGTGCTGTGTCACATATTTTGAGGCATTATTACAGCCTTATGCCACATCTTCTCTATTTAGCCTTAATATGGATTAAGAAAGTAGTCCCCTTCACTTATTTAGAGAGGTATATGCAGTCTTATGGCTTCCCATCTCCTCTTTTCAGACTTCCTATGGCTTAAACTAGTCCCCTGCACTTATTTAGAGAGATTAGTAAAGCCATATGGCTCGATCCCTGTTATGTGAAATCCCAAACGTCACCCCTCCCAGGCCTATGCTGTATTTTCTTCTCTCTGCAACCTTTTTATTGGTTAAAACTTCTTATGGCTGCAATCCCGTTAACGGGTGCGATATGACAACCAGTGAAAGTACAGGGCACCATGTTCAAAAGAACAGAAATCTCATAATTAAAATTCCTCTAACATTCATGTATCTTATATCGTTTTCAAGGTAGTCTTGTTAATCCCACCACAGTGTCTGATTTAAAAAAGGATTTACGGGGAAAGCACCACAAATTATTATGTTAGGTCACCAACAACTCACTAAAATACACAGCCAATTTTACCAGCCAAAGAGAGAGAAAAAAAGCACAAATAGAGATAAAATTAATCACTAACCTTTGATAATCTTCGTCAGATGACACTCATAGGACTTCATGTTACACTATACATGTATGTTGTGTTTGATAATGTTCATATTTATATCACAAAATCTGAGTTTACATTGGCGCGTTACATTCACTAGTTCCAAAAACATCCAGTGATTTTGCATAGCCACATCGATTCAACAGAAATACTCATCATAAATGTAGATGATAATACAAGTTATACAGATGGAATTATAGATATACCTCTCCTTAATGCAACCGCTGTGTCAAAAAAACTTTACGGAAAAATAAAACCATGCAATAATCTGTGACGGCGCTCAGAATAATAGTCGCATAGCTGCCATGGTGGAGTCAACTATAACCATAATTTACATGCTAAATATTCCCTTACCTTTGATGATCTTCATCAGAAACTCTCCCAGGAATCCCAGGTCCACAATAAATGCTTGATTTGTTCGATAGTGTCCATTATTTATGTCCAATTAGCTACTTTTGTTAGCGCGTTTGGTGCACCTATCCAAACGCTGGAGCTGGTCGACAGTTTATTCGGACAAAAACTTCAAAAAGTTAAATTACAGGTCGAAGAAACATTTCAAACTAACTACAGAATCAATCATTAGGATGTTTTTAACATATAGCTTCAATAAAGATCCAACCGGAGAATTGCTTTGTGTCTAGAGGATGAACGGAACACAGGAAGATATCATGTGCTTTGTGCATGACCTGGAACTGGCACTCTGCCAGTAGTCTGATGCATTCTGTTCTTATTCAGCCCCACTTCACAGCAGAAGCCTCATTCAAATTTCTAAAGACGGTTGACATCTAGTGGAAGTCCTAGGAAGTTAATTCATTTATATCTAACAGGGATTTCAAAAGGGAATGGTTTAAAAATATACCAGCCTCAGATTTCTCACTTCCTGTTTGGATTCCTTCTCAGGTTTTTGCCTGCCATATGAGTTATGTTATACTCACAGACATCGTTCAAACAGTTTCAGAAACTCCAGAGTGTTTTCTATCCAATACTAATAATAATATGCATATATTAGCAAATGAGACTGAGGAGCAGGCTGTTTCCTCTGGGCACCTTTCATCCAAGCTACTCAATAGTGCCCCTGCAGCCATAAGAAGTTAATAGCCATTTTCTATAAGAGATCCATTAGGAATGTTTGTGTACAACTGATTTCCAATAGAAATGCAAGTTATAGATCTGTCATTCTCATTGAAAGCATGTTTGATAAGCGGTAGATATGTTCTATGTGCACTGTGCAGTATGTCTATGCTTCCCCTTTACAAGTTTAGTTTTTGCTTCTTTTTACTTTTGTTTTGTACATCAGCTTCAAACAGCAATTTTGCAACAGAAACATATATGTTTGGTTATTTAAAATATATTTAATTGTGGTTTCGATGGTACAATGATTCTCTACACAAAACATTGCTTGCTGTGTCACTTAAACTTAAATCTATTTCGAATTTTTGAACCAGGAAATGTCTGAGATATTTCTATATATGGCAGCTTTAAGTTATTCCACACCGTATGTAAGTCACCCACTGTCTGCCTTTATATAGATATACCTAAATCGTCCTAGCTGCAATTGCAGCCCAGTCCTCTTTTTATTAGAGGGGTACATATGGTACTATACCTTCTCTTACAGATCTTCACTTAACTAAGACAGCCTTGTTTTACTGTCACATCCCTCTACGAACATCCAATTAATAATTGCAGCCCAGTAGCATGTACAACTCTAGTGACAGGCTTTCAGTAGTCAGATACAAACACAGATTCAGTCCACACCTCCCTTCTCTCTGGAGATATTTATGGTTAATGGCAGCTTCACAATATGCCCACATTTACTCCCCTGCCTTCAGAAGGATTGATTCTGTGGCATGGCGCTTGCAACACCAGGATTGTGGTTTTGATTCCCGGGGCCAACCCTATGTAACATGCATGCACAAATGACTGTAAGTTGCTTTGGATACAAGCGTCTGCTATATGGCATATATTATTATATTATACTTATGCCACTCTTATGGGCCCTGGTCAAAAGTAGTACACTACATAGGGAGTAGGGTGCCATTTGGGATGCGTTGGCTGTGGGTGAAACGTTCATATGCCCCTATCTGTTGCCTGTAGATCAGGTTTGGGCAATCATACAGTATCCTGTGAGGGCTGGTGAGGTGCAGGCTTTTGTGCCAGGCAAGCAGTGACACACCTGACTCTCCTAATCAAAGTCCTGATTGAGGATGGGCAATCTTACCATGCGAGGGTCAATGTGGATGCAGGCTTTTGTTCAGGCTTTTGTTCAATCAATGGCTTGATTGAAGACTATGACCAGTTGATGAGTAGAATCAGATGTGCTATCGCTTGGCTGGAAAAAAAACGAACTTTGCCACATAAACTTGTCTACAGTGGGATAGATTCTGACTCCTGCCTTATGCTTCATTCCACTCTCTGCCTTCCAGCTCTAACCCACCCATGTACCCTTCTTTCTACCTCATTTAGAGGGTAAAATACAGCCTTTTACCCAAAGCCTGCCTAACTATCCACTTCGTAAACAACTGTTGTAGACTAACAGTGAAATGTTTACTCATAAGTCCTTTTCCAATAATGCAGATTTAAGATAAAGATTTTTAAAATGATTTAGTGACATTAGGAATAAATACACAGTGAATAACAAAACAACAATAATGAGTAAAAATAACATGGTACCAGTCAATGTGTAGTGGTACAAGGTAATTGAGGTAGCTACTGTTTGTACGTAGGGGTAAAGTGACTAAGCAGCAGCATAGACAATAGTAGCATCAGTGTATGTGTGTGGCGCCAGTAGCAGGGAGGCTGGTGACTTGAGACATTTAGGAGGATGGGAGACCCACGGTATAGGTGCGAAACGCACAGAGACAACGAAGTGTGTTTAAAGAATTGTCATAGACAAATTTTATAAAGACATAGTACAATATTATGTGGAATGGGAATCAGAGGGCTACTTACACAGGGTTGGAAAGGCATCACAGCAATGATTGAATGAGGGTATTAGGCATGAGATGAGGTGTTCAGAGGCTTGACCAGTGCAGGTGTAGTGGTCTGGGTGTAGCTGGTGCAGAGGAGTCAGGCGCAGGACAGCAGAGATGAGTAACACAGGTAACTTTAGTCAAATATTCCAATAACATGTCGTAATACCGAGCCCACAATAACGGACCGAACATACATAAAACAATCACACACAAAAACAATGGGGAAAACAGAGGGTTAAATAATGAACAAGTAATTGGGGATTTGAAACCAGGTGTGTAAAACAAAGACAAAACAAATGGAAAATGAAAAGTGGATCGACGATGGCTAGAAAGCCGGTGACGTAGACCGCCGAACGCCGACCGAACAAGGAGAGGGACCGACTTCGGCGGAAGTCGTGACAGCAGGACAGGATTTGACCGGGAAGACATAAAACAATAACACAACACACTACACAGAGCTAAGACTGAGTTAGTCCAAGCAAGGGGTAAAATCATTGATGTGTAATAATGTGATTTGTGTATATGATTGACTCTACATACACAATTGATAGAGGTACTCAGTGCTTGGAGTGGAAACATTCAATGTGCCAGTGGATGAGCGGGATAATGAGAAGTGGCTTCAGTTCATGTCAGGAGAAAGTTGACAATGGTAGTGGAGTGGAGTAGTCATCACGTCTTTATCAGAGAACAGGGGGGGACTTAGCTGTAAATACAAATAGCAGACACATTCCAAAGTGTGTGCCCTCAGGCCTGGAGGGAAGCTAAAGTCATTCCGCTACCCAAGAATAGTAAAACCCCCTTTAGTGGCTCAAATACTGCGAGCATGCGCTGCCAACTGGCAAGTGTCTTCACAGACATTTTCAACCTCTTCCTATCCGAGTCTGTAATACCAACATGTTTTAAGCAGACCACCATAGTGCCTGTGCCCAAGAACACTGAGGTAACCTGCCTAAATGACTACCAACACGTAGCACTCACATCTGTAGCCATGAAATGCTTTGAAAGGCTGGTCATGGCTCACATCAACACCATTATCCCAGAAACCCTAGACCCACTCTAATTTGCATACCGCCCAAACAGATCCACAGATGATGCAATCTCTATTGCACTCCACACTGCCCTTTCCCACCTGGACAAAAGGAACACCTATGTGAGAATGATATTCATTGACTACAGCTCAGCGTTCAACACCATAGTGCCTTCAAAGCTCATCAATAAGCTAAGGACCCTGGGACTAAACACCTCCCTCTGCAACTGGATCCTGGACTTCCTGACGGGCCGCCCCCAGGTAGAAAGGTTAGATAACAACACATCTGCCATGCTGATCCTCAACACAGGGGCCCCTCAGGGGTGCGTGCTCAGTCCCCTCCTGCACTCCCTGTTCACTCATGACTACACGGCCAGGCACAACTCCAATACCATCATTAAGTTTGCAGATGACACAACAGTGGTAGGCCTGATCACCAACAGCGATGAGACAGCCTATAGGGAGGAGGTCAGAGACCTGGCCGTGTGGTGCCCGGACAACAACCTCGCCCTCAACGTGATCAAGAAACAGGAGATGATTGTGGACTACAGGAAAAAGAGGACAGAGCATTCTCATCAACGGGGCTGCAGTGGAGCAGGTTGAGCGCTGTCCCAATCAGGAGACTGAAAATATTTGGCATGGGTCCTCAGATCCTCAAAAGGTTCTACAGCTGCACCATCGACAGCATCCTGACTATTTGCATCACTGCCTGGTATGGCAACTGCCCGGCCTCCGACCGCAAGGTACTACAGAGGGTAGTGCGAACGGCCCAGTACAGCATTGTCGCACACCTAGTCACTTTAATAACTAACCATTACCACCGCACATTGACTCTGTACCGGTACCCCCTGTATATAGTCTCGCTATTGTTACTTTTATTTCTCATTCTTATCTGTGTTGTGATTTGAATAGCTGACTAAGTCAGCCTTTTACCAACCCTAAGAAAACTGCTGGAAAATATTTTTGGGACCAGATACAATGCTATTTCACAGAAAACAAACTGACCACAAACTTTCAGCACGCATATTGGGAAGGACACTCAACAAGCACAGCACTTGACTGATGATTGGCTGAGAGAAATTGATGATAAAATGATTGTGGATGGATGTCTTGTTAGACTTCATTGCAGCTTTTGACGTTATTGATAATAGTCTGCTGCTGGAAGAACATATGTGTTATGGCTTTACACCCCCTGCTATAATTAAAATAAGGAGTTACTTGTCTAACAGAACACAGAGGGTGTTCTTTAATGGAAGCCTCTCAAACATAATCCAGGTAGAATCAGGAATTCCCCAGGGTAGCTGTTTAGGCCCCTTGCTTTTTTCAATCTTTACTAACGACATGCCACTGGCTTTGAGTAAGGCCAGTGTGTCTATGTATACAAATGACTCAACACTATACACGTCAGCTACTACAGCGACTGAAATGAATCAAATCAAATTTATTTATATAGCCCTTCGTACATCAGCTGATATTTTATTTATTTATTTTTTTATTTTACCTTTATTTAACCAGGCAAGTCAGTTAAGAACAAATTCTTATTTTCAATGACGGCCTGGGAACAGTGGGTTAACTGCCTGTTCAGGGGCAGAACGACAGATTTGTACCTTGTCAGCTCGGGGGTTTGAACTCGCAACCTTCCGGTTACTAGTCCAACGCTCTAACCACTAGGCTACCCTGCCTCAAAGTGCTATACAGAAACCCAGCCTAAAACCCCAAACAGCAAGCAATGCAGGTGTAGAAACACGGTGGCTAGGAAAAACTCCCTAGAAAGGCCAAAACCTAGGAAGAAACCTAGAGAGGAACCAGGCTATGTGGGATGGCCAGTCCTCTTCTGGCTGTGCCGGGTGGAGATTATAACAGAACATGGCCAAGATGTTCAAATGTTCATAAATGACCAGCATGGTCGAATAAAAATAAGGCAGAACAGTTTAAACTGGAGCAGCAGCACGGTCAGGTGGACTGGGGACAGCAAGGAGTCATCATGTCAGGTATTCCTGGGGCATGGTCCTAGGGCTCAGGTCCTCCGAAAGAGAGAAAGAAAGAGAGAATTAGAGAGAGCATATGTGGGATGTCCAGTCCTCTTCTTGCTGTGCCGGGTGGAGATTATAACAGAACATGGCCAAGATGTTCAAATGTTCATAAATGACCAGCCAACCCAGACAGGATGACCACATCAGTGAATCAACCCACTCAGGTGACGCACCCCCTCCAGGGACGGCATGAGAGAGCCCCAGTAAGCCAGTGACTCAGCCCCTGTAATAGGGTTAGAGGCAGAGAATCCCAGTGGAAAGAGGGGAACCGGCCAGGCAGAGACAGCAAGGGCGGTTCGTTGCTCCAGAGCCATTCCGTTCACCTTCCCACTCCTGGGCCAGACTACACTCAATCATATGACCCACTGAAGAGATGAGTCTTCAGTAGAGACTTAAAGGTTGAGACCGAGTTTGCGTCTCTTACATGGGTAGGCAGACCGTTCCATAAAAATGGAGCTCTATAGGAGGAAGCCCTGCCTCCAGCTGTTTGCTTAGAAATTCTAGGGACAATTAGGAGGCCTGCGTCTTGTGACCGTAGCGTACGTGTAGGTATGTACGACAGGACCAAATCAGAGAGATAGGAAGGAGCAAGTCCATGTAATGCTTTGTAGGTTAGCAGTAAAACCTTGAAATCAGCCCTTGCCTTGACAGGAAGCCAGTGTAGGGAGGCTAGCACTGGAGTAATATGATCAATTTTTTTGGTTCTAGTCAGGATTCTAGCAGCCGTATTTAGCACTAACTGAAGTTTATTTAGTGCTTTATCCGGGTAGCCGGAAAGTAGAGCATTGCAGTAGTCTAACCTAGAAGTGACAAAAGCATGGATTAATTTTTCTGCATCATTTTTGGACAGAAAGTTTCAGATTTTTGCAATGTTACGTAGATGGAAAAAAGCTGTCCTTGAAATGGTCTTGATATGTTCTTTAAAAGAGAGATCAGGGCCCAGAGTAATGCCGAGGTCCTTCACAAATTTATTTGAGACGACTGTACAACCATTAAGATTAATGAATGCAACACTCTTTAGGATGCTGCGAATTTTCGCAGCTTTTTGTAAAAAATCGCGCAACATTTCAAAGTCCTGCTACTCATGCCAGGAATATAGTATATGCATATGTATGTGTGTATAGAAAACACTCTGAAGTCTCTAAAATTGGTTAAATCGGGTCTGTGGCTATAACAGAACGTGTTTAGGAGTAAAAATCCCCGGTAAAACTGTTTACCAAAAACACAAAAATAATATTAATCCGCCATTCAATGATTTGTCTAAGGCGACAGAAAATATAAGCGAATCCCCTGTAAACGCTTACAGCTTCCACACGATGTCGCCATTGCTATCAATTTCTGCCTCATTTATCCTTGGTTACGTCACGAATAGGCCCTTCCTCACTTGAGGCGCACCACAGGATGTTGTGAAAATGAAAACATGGCCGATGATTTCCAGACTTGCTGCTATCGAATACAGATCGCCCCGTGATCAATTTTATAGATTATTAACGTTTATTAATACCTAAAGTTGGTTTATAAAAGTAGTTTCAAGTGATTTGTAAAGGTTTATAGGCAACTTTTGTAATTTTAAAAAGTGACGTTGCGTCTTGTAAAGGGGCATTTTACAGGAAATGACTGGCCTTCAGCAAATGACATTTTGTGTATACAATGACGGATTTAATCGGGAAAAAGACCCAATTGTGATGTTTATGGGACATATAGGAGTGCCAACAAAGAAGCTCGTCAAAGGTAATGAATGTTTTATATTTTATTTCTGCGTTTTGTGTAGCGCCGGCTACCGCAAAATCTGTTGTTTTAGGTGACATTTTGGTATTTTGGGGGGGTGCATGCTATCAGATAATAGCTTCTCATGCTTTCGCCGAAAAGCATTTTACAAATCTGACTTGGTGGCTAGATTCACAACGAGTGTAGCTTTAATTCAGTACCTTGCATGTGTGTTTTAATGAAAGTTTGAGATTTATCGAGTACTATACTATAGTACTATAGGTGGCGCTCTGAAATTTCCGCTGAGGTGTTCCTGTGCAGGGATCACGTCGGTAAGAGGTTTTAACAAAGACCTGCAGTTAGTTTCAGAATGGGTAGCAAGGAATAAGTTAGTCAGAAATATTCCCACTTAAAGCATTGTTTTTGGGACAAATTATTCACTAAACCCTAAACCTCAACTACATCTGGTAATGAATCATGTGGAAATTGAGCAAATTGAGGTGAACTGCTTGGAGTAACCCTGGATTGTAAACTGTCATGGTCAAAACATATTGATACAACAGTAACTAAGATGGGGAGAAGTATGTCCATAATAAAGCACTGCTCTGCCTTCTTTACAACACTATCAACAAGGCAGATCCTACTGGCTCTGGTTTTGTCGCACCTAGACTACTGTTCAGTGGTGTGGTCAGGTGCCACAAAGAGGGACTTTGGAAAATTGCTGTTGGCTCAGAACAGGGCAGCACCCCTGGCCCTTAAAAGTACACGGAGAGCTAACATTAATGACATGCATGTCAATCTCTCATGGCTCAAAGTGGAAGAGAGATTGACTTCATCATTACTTGTTTTTGTCAGCGGTGTTGACAAGTTGTATGTACCGAGCTCTGTTTAAAATGCTAGCCCACAGCTCGGACATCCATGCATACCCCACAAGACATGCCACCAGAGGTCTCTTCGCAGTCCCCAAGTCCAGAACAGACTATGGAAGGCACACAGTACAATATAGAGCCATGACTACTTGGAACTCTATTCCACATCAGGTAACTGATACAAGCAATAGAAACAGATTTTAAAAGCAGTCAAAAATACACCTTATGGAACAGCGGGGACTGTGAAGCAACACAAACATAGACACATGCATACGCACACATGATAACATACACACTATTCACACACGTACACATGGATTTTACGTTGTAGATATGTGGTAGTGGAGTATGGGCCTGAGTGTACACACTTAGTGTGTTGTGAATTCTGTAATGAATGTTTTGTAATGATGTTACAATTGCATAAATGCCTTAATTTTGCCCGGACCCTAGGAAGAGTAGATGCTGCCTTGCCTACAAATACAAATACAGCTGCGCCATTGTAGGTTTGGACAACGAGTTTCTCTATGAAGTTAAACTAAGACATCTCAAAATTCATAAAGTCAAACACAGACTGAGGTGCATTTTGCCCACTTGACACATCAAAGTAACCCCTGAAACGTTCCTGAATAAATCCCTGATCATTCACATACCTGACGATAACTGACAACTGCAAGCAGACTGGTGGCACCACAGGTCCCAGAGCGGTGGGGCAATTTTTACCCCCTGGGGCCTGGAGTTTTTCCTTATATGTTAACCTATCTAGGAAATGACAGTGATCAGTTGTAAAAATGTTTTATATGGGCTATCATGGGACCAGTTTTTCCTAATCAGTTCACATGGTTTTTAAAAAACCCTGAAAAATTCCTGGTCTTGGCAGGAATGAAAACCCTGCCAAACTCCAGCTACCTTATATTTCTTCATGTAAATATATTTAAACTAGATTAGGAGGGGGATTTCCTCTACCCAGACACATAGACAACAACTGATAGATAACAGAACTAACAGGGCTGAGTTTGTTTCATGCATGTTTGCATCATGCAGGCCTATGCAACTGTACAGTAGGCCTCATAAAAAATGTACTCACATCTGTCATCACTTTTATGTTGATTGAATAATTCCAGTTAATAATTAAAAACGTATAGGCAGCCTAGACAGCCCAATTTGGAATATTAACCAAATTTGATCACATTCACATTTTCTCCTAACACACAAATGGACAATAAATGCATAATGTTACCAATTAGTTTACCCTGACCAGATGGACAGGGTGCATAGGCTATATGCAGCTGCTCTTACTAGTAGCCTACAGTTGATCAGACTGAAAAATAGTCTCGTTTTCATCCCATATAGCATGTCAAGTTTCCACTGTTTAGGTGTAGCCTAGGCTGCTGTTACATTTATGTCATGGGTTTTTGCTTGTGTCTATCCGGAGTGATTATGCGTTATCATCTTTGCTAAATAAATACCAGAGGAAAGTGGAAAGCCTACTTAAGCGCAGGTGAAAAAAATGTGCTGCGTCAAACTCTCTCTTTAATCTAACTTTTAATGGATGATGCGATGGAAGCGTTCAAATCATTCGGAATTGTTTTTGACATCCCAAAAAACACAGTCGAATGTTCAATATGTTCAGCAAGTAAAGCAAATGTAACGTGCAATTACCTCTGCAAGCTCATTGTAGTTGTCCTTGTTGGCTTTCCCTCTCGTCGTGTCCCATAGTGTAAAACCAAATTCTTGCATGCCAAAAAATGCAGTGGTGGTGATAAGCCACTTTGAATACACAGAACTTCGTCATTATCGATGCAGCTTTTTCCCCAAAAATTCTCCCTGCTTTTGTTTTGTCGTTTAGCTGAACGATCAATGTTCTTCAGGTCACAGTACCCAACCTCTGACCAAGACTTAGACTTTCCAAAAAGCAGGCAAAGCCAGAAATACAGGCGGCTTGATGAAAGGCTCCCTGTTAACCAGCTAATCTTTTGATACCAGTTTGTATTGAACACCCTCACCTTTTCATCAAGAAACTGATCTCAAGCAAAGGTTGACCCTTGTTTTTAATTCGCACCTTTTCCGTGTATCCCAGAGAATGAAAGGGGTTCTCAAATAAAAAGTCCACAACATTTTTGGCAGCATTGACCATTCTGGTGGAGAAAACTGCACACTCGCATTGGTAGCAAATGTATATAAATTGCACTAACTGGACACAAAATAAAGATAAAACCAATAAAACTTTTTTATAATATACCTCCTCCATCTCCTGTAATTTGAAAAAAAAATTGAATTTGAATTGAATAATATCCCAAAAATGCTCAACTATCACTCTTCACCTCTATCCAACACCGTCACCAAGCTGCTCAACACATAGATAATGCTCTGTGGCACATAATGCTCTGTGGCACAATCCCAATACAACACACTAGGTTCATTCTCTGATCCTTATTCTATGATTGGATGGACAACATCCAATGTGTGTGTGTGTGTGTGTGTGTGTGTGTGTGTGTGTGTGTGTGTGTGTGTGTGTGTGTGTGTAAGTACTGTATGTATGAGTGTCTGGGTAGTGTCCAATGTGTGTGCATAGAGTCAGAGCAAGAGAGTTACTGCATTAAAAGGGTCAGCCATTTTATTAGCTGTTAAGCAGTCTTGTTTAGAAGTTGTATAGCTTGGGGGTAGAAGCTGTGCAGGGTCCTGTTTGTTCCAGACTTGGTGCACTGGTACCGCTTGCCGTGGAGTAGCAGAGACAACAGTCTGTGGCTTGGGTGGCTGGAGTCTTTGACCATTTTTTGAGGTCCTGGATGGCAGTGAGCTCGGCCTCAGTGATTTACTGAGGAATAGCAAGCAGGCATTCCGAGAAAAAAATGTATTCCCCAGGTCATGTCTCCTCTTCTTTCCTTGACTACATCCCAAATGGCACCTTATTCCTAACATAGTGCACTACTTTTGGCCAGAGCCCCATGGGCCCCAGTCAAAGGTAGTGCACTATAGGGAATAGGGTGCCATTTGAGACGGAGAACTTCTCTCTCCAGGCTGTCAATGGGTACATGCCCATTTGGGTGACTTTGGAGGGGTAACATTAAGCCCTTACTCTGTGTCCTCTCCAGTTTCCACTCCTTCCTGCTTGCTTTCTGAGGGGGTAAATCCAAGACCTTTGCCTGGTCTTCACTGCTGCTTCTTCCTAAAGCTGGGTTAATGCCTAATACCAGGGCTTTTAATCCTCTCGGGTTGTACTGTAGGCTGTGAAGTAGAGGTCTGGCTGAGTGATAAACCAAACGAAAGGGAAAGAGAGGGTGATCCCTGTGTCTTCCTCTCTTATTATGTTATGGATGAATGAATATGAGTAGCGGAGCATTAGCGCACACTATTATAGCGAGCTTCTCCGTGAACTAAAAATGACTTGACGTTTGTCACCCTTGTAAATAGTTGTTGGGATGATGCATTTCTTCCCAGTTCATACAATGCTTTGTTCCACAACTACATTCAGTCAGTGTGTCATTAGTTGTTTTTTAATAATGAGCTGTGTGGGTGGCCATGGTCTTATACAGAAATACAAAGGGGACAATCTACATTTTGAAATTGCAAGAAATATGTGGGCCTACTTGGCAAATAGACATTTTAACAGACTATAATCTGAGTTTTCAGGGAACAATATAACCTACAATGCAATTTCAAATGACAGCTACAACACAGAATAGTACATGGAGCTTCCTAATATTACAATAATTAATCCATATGGTTGGTTGGCACATCTACAATACTCTCAACAGTGGTTCAACTGGAAAATGTGGTCATATCGCCACCTGCAGGCAGACCCAGGGGGGTGCTGTTGGCTCTCACTGACTTTCCTGGCAGGGGAAAACATTTAAATGTTATATTATATTGCCTGTTTATTTTTATTTGTTTATGCAAACTCTGTACTTTGCAGAAATATTCGCAGACATCCTTTTGTAAATTATTTCATTTAATTTCTTTCATTGCTGTAAAACCTTTGTACTACTAACAATGTTATGGAGTGGAGTGCCTCTGTCCCCGACCATTTTATTTTTAAACTAAGAGGGGGCGGAATGTGAGTATAACATAACATCAAACCTGGGTATAGTACTTGAGAAAAAAAACAAGCTGCGCTTGACTGACTTGCTTGCTTGTCACCATGGAACTAACTCAATATTCCCCCACCCATCCGGCACTCCAGGCAAGCTCAACCAAATGTTCAAAACATCTGAAAGATTTCCAATACAATTTAACTCAACACAACACAATCACTTTTTAATCTGAATTGAATGTGAAGAAAATCTGTCCCCAAGGGGCCTTAAAAATGCATAGGTAAGGCCCAGTATACAGCCTAGAATGTGGATGAGAAATGAACTGTGTCAGCCCTATCATCTAAATGTTAATAGCTTTACTACTGGAAAATACTGTTGACCTCCCAAAAGGGAAAGTAGTTAGAACCTGGAAAATACCTTCCACCTCTGCTATACTATGGACTATTATGTTGAGCATATTGATAATTCCATTAACATTTCCATGTGTTGACCTGTCCTTTCCACATCACTATTTGTTGCAGAATAGTTTGTACTCAGTAATGTGTTAAATGTTTTGATCTTTGTGGGTCGGAAAAGGACTTCACATCAATTTTGGGTCAACAACATGTTGTGGGCTGCTGTAAGGCAGTGAGATATGGCTTGAATGGAAATTGAACTTAAGCCTGAATAATTAAGCTACTTCAGCGATGAGTTATTTTGTCCGGATGTGTGACTACCGTAGCTCATGTGGTTTTAGAATGGCAGAGGAAATGATTGTAGAATGGCAGAGGAAATTATTTAAGCTCAATTGGTTTAGCATTATCATACAAAAAAAAAACAACTACTACTGTTGCTGCTGGTACTAGTACTACTAAAACTACTACTACTATGAGGCTGCAGCTACTAATACTAAAAATCACTTCCACTTGGCCGCTACTATTTCTAATACTTGGCTGCTTCTCCTTTACCCACTACTAACTACTACTACTACTACTACTACTACTACTACTACTACTACTACTACTACTACTACTACTACTACTACTACTACTACTACTACTACTACTACTACTACTATTTACTCCTTTAAGCATTTTAAAGGCCATTCACACAGAGACAAGTGAAGAATTGTTTAGCACAAATCCTCCTATTTTACCAAGTCATAAACTCCACACTGCCTCTGTAACCCTTTCCCCTGCAGCCGTCCACAACTCACAAGCTCAGGCATTTTATTATCTATATGCTACTTCATTGTCAAGAACAGAGAGTACTGTGCAGGAATTAAAATAGAACAAGGTCTTCAACCCATTTGCACAGCTGAGAATCTATCCTACCTTTGGTAGCTTAGCAACCGGCATTGGTATGCGGTATAGAGAGTTTAAGGTTGAGCGGAGGGTTAATGGAACGTATAGATACTCGTCCCCACATGTTTGCCATTATCATCCCTGATCACTATAAGCCTGGTGGAATCGCTCTGTTTAATGGGGGATATCTGCCTGTCTCCCTGTGTCCTAATGACACATGCATCATCCTGTCACTCAGCAGATGTAAATATGGACATGGCCTTTGGCAGTGCGGTGGCAGCGTGCTTATAGGATAAACTTAAAGCAGCTACTGTGGAATAATTTGGAAGGCTTCCTTCCTTCTTGAGATCAGTGATCGGATATGTTGGACAGGTTGTGTTGGATAGATTTAAGGAGATCAGTGATCGAATATGTTGGATATTTTAAAGTGAGGTTTTACAATGCGTTGCTTTCACGAGGCCTAATTGTTTCAAATCAGGGATCTCTTCAGTTTTGGAAGGAAAGAAGGGCGCCATTTGAGGGGACTTGAGAAATTTGAATTGGTCCTGTACGGTAACTGAATTTTGTCACTTCAACACGTTCTCAATTGTTTGTTTATGTTGCATCTAAATAAATAAATAAATAAGGAGATGACGCAAACCAAATGTCTTGAGAACGGAGGCAGATGGGGGCATTGTCTGCCTTGAACTATCGGAATCAATGACTCGTGAACTGAGTACACAAAAACTATTTCATGTACTGTATTGTTTGTGTACATTTCACTCTCGCAAAACATATTTCACTGGAATCTGTCATGTCAAGTTGAAGCAACATTCACGTGTTCGCACCACAACACACACACACCCCATCCCACATTTTTTTCAATCATTGCGAGAGCACATCGGAAGGCCTCACACACAGTGTCCCCGTATTCCCCTATTGTTAAGAGCCCCCCCACTCCTGTCCATCTGATGTGGGAAAAAGCCATTTCCCATTCAAATACAGTATGCTCGAAATTGCCATTAACTCCCACCACTGCAGCAATCCAAGTTCGCTGAAGCTTGCAAGGCTGTGGCGCCTGCAGTACCCTTTCACGTGGTTCAATTCTGAGAAGGGAAAGGCAACACTGAACACTGAGGGCAATCCCGTAGACGGCCTGTTTCAGGTGTTCACTGTAAATTCCAATCGATTGATGCTATCGAGCGCGGTGCTGCCTGAATCCGACTTGACGGATCCCGCGGAGGCCAAGGCGTCCAAATGGCCCGGCGAATAAGGTTGTTTTGACAGATCCGTTGTGGTTAAAAGGCCCTGTATTGAGCACAGGGATTGACTGGAGTGCAGGAGCTGCGAGACGAGAGCATTTTAAAGGCACTGCCATCAGGCCGTCAGCACCATTCACTCGGTTCAATGGCATGGTAAACCCATTTAGACCATTTGAAAAGTCACAAACACTCTGGGAAAGACTTGTTCTCTAGCCAACCCTAGTGGGACTACAGATATTGGAGTATGGCTTTGGCTTTTTAGTAGATTTGGCTTCTCCAAGGTATTCAGAAAGTGGGATACAGAAAAGATGGATAACTTGCGCACACGCACACCTTTTCTTGTGGCTCATCAGCTTCATCTTCAGACTATGTTTAGAAAAGACAATTGTCATTATCATGAGAACAGTCAGTTCTCTCTCGGTTGTATGAAGAAACCATATTCTCTTTCACTTGAAATATGCAAAGATTCAGTTCAGTATTCATGTATTCAGCCATTCAGATGTATGCATATGTTCACTGCAATTTGCATATTCAGTAGTGGACTCATCGTCATTGCATGTTCAGAATTGTAACCACTGTATTGGTTACATGTTAAAAAATAGCCATTGTTGTCACGCCCTGACCATAGAGATCCTTTTATTCTCTATGGTGGTTAGGTCGGGGTGTGACTAGGGTGGGTTATCTAGGTTATTATTTGTCTATGTTGGCCTGGTATGGTTCCCAATCAGAGGCAGCTGTTTATCGTTGTCTCTGATTGGGGATCATATTTAGGCAGCCTTTTTCCACTGGGTTTTTGTGGAATCTTGTTTGTTTGTGTGTAGTTGCCAGTGTCCACTGCATTTTACTTCACATTTCATTTTTGTTCTGTATTGTTTTGGTGAGTTTCTTTAATTAAACATGTGAAACTCTACGCACGCTGCGCCTTGGTCCGTTAATTCTACAAACGACCGTGACAGAAGATCCCACCACAACAGGACCAAGCAGCGTGCCCGGGAAGAGAAGGTATCCTGGGCTTGGGAGGAGATAAAGGAGGAGAAGACATCCTGGACTTGGGAGGAAATTATGGCTGGAGACGAAAGCCTTCTGTGGAAGCAGACGCAAGCGGTGAGGGAAGGACAGCGACGACGCCAGGGTTCGCGGCCACGACGCAAGCCCAAAAGACAGCCTGAATTGTTTTGGGGTGGCACACTAGGTGGTCGGCAACACTGAGGGGTGAGTCAGAGACCGAGGAGGAATATTGGGATAGATTGAGCGAGGAGTGGTTGGCGAAAGTTGAGGAGAGTGATGAGAGAGAGTCGCCCTGAGGAGCGTGTTAGCCGTCCGATGCCACCTGTGCTAGCTCTCCACACTCACTTTGAGGAGAGTGTCATCGTTCCGGTACAATGTGTGCTGGTTCTACACACCGTGTCTCCAGTGTGCCTCCACAGCCCGGTACGTCCTGTGCCAGCTCCCCGCACTTGCCGGGCGAAGGTTGTCACCTGTCCAGGACACGTTGTGCCAGTTTTACGCTCCAGACCTCCAGTGCGCCTCCACGGCCCAGTAAGTCTTGTGCCGGTTCTATGCACCATGTCTCCAGTGCGCCTTCCCAGTCAGGTACGTCTTGTTGCTGCTCCTCGCACTCTTCCTCAAGTGCGCATTCCCAGTTAGGTACGTCCTGTTCCTGCTCCACGCACTCTCCTTGAAGTGTGTGTTCCCAGTCAGGTACGTCCTGTGCCTGCTCCTAGCACTCTCTCTCAAGTGCGCCTTCCCAGTCAGGTGCCTCCTGTGCCTGCTCCCCGCACTCGCCCTGAAGTGCGTGTCACCAGTCTGGCGCCACCTGTGCCCGCCCCACGCATCAGGCCTCCAGTGTGCCTCCCCAGTCCAGAGCTTCCGGCGACGATTCCCAGTCCGGAGCTTCCGGCGACGATTCCCAGTCCGGAGCTTCCGGCGACGATTCCCAGACCGGAGCTTCCGGCGACGATTCCCAGTCCGGAGCTTCCAACGATAGTCCACGGTCCGGAACCTCCAACTACGGTCCCCGGTCCAGAGCCTCCTGCGAGGGTTCCCGGTCCAGAGCCTCCTGCAAGGGTTCCTGATCCAGAGCCTCCTGCGAGTGTTCCCAATCCAGAGCCTCCTGCGAGGGTTCCCAGTCCAGAGCCCCAGCAAGGGTTCCCAGTCCAAAAGCCTCCAATGATGATCCACGGTCCGGAGTCTCCGGCGATGATCCACGGTCTGGTTCTTCCGGCAACGATCCACAGTCCGGTTCCTCCGGCGACGATTCACGATCTGGAGCTTTCGACGACGTTTCACGGTCCGGAGCTTCCGAAGACAATTCACGGTCCGAGGCCTCCGGCGACGATCCGAAGCCGACGTATCCGCGAGTGGAGTGGGTACTTCTCCCCGCACCGGAGCCGCCCCCGATGTTGGATGCCCACCCAGACCCTCTCCTAATGAGTCAGGATCTTTGGGGGGGGGGGGGGGGGTACTGTCACGCCCTGACACCATAGGTATCCTTTTATTCTCTATGGTGGTTAGGTCGGGGTGTGACTAGGGTGGGTTATCTAGGTTATTATTTGTCTATGTTGGCCTGGTATGGTTCCCAAACAGAGGCAGCTGTTTATCATTGTCTCTGATTGGGGATCATATTTAGGCAGCCTTTTTCCACTGGATTTTTGTGGGATCTTGTTTGTTTGTTTGTAGTTGCCAGTGTGCACTGCATTTGACTTCATGTTTCGTTTTTGTTCTGTATTGTTTTGGTGAGTTTCTTTAATTGAACATGTGGAACTCTACGCACGCTGCGCCTTAGTCCGTTAATTCTACAAAAGACCGTGACAATTGTGAATAACATCAGTGGTGTACGTGGATCACACAGTGAGCTCCACAAGTATGTCTGTACTCCAGCACTTGGTACAATGGTACAATGACTATGAGGTTAAAGTGCAGACTGTCAGCTTTAATTTGAGGGTATTTTCATATCGGGTGAACCGTTTAGAAACACCTATTGTACATCATCTCCCCATTTTATGGGATCAAACGTATTGGGACAAATTCACTTATAGGTGTATTAAAGTAGTCAAAAGTATTTCTAGCATGCAATGATTACATCAAGCTTGTGACTACAAACTTGTTGGATGCATTTGCTGTTTGTTTTGGTTGTGTTTCAGATTATTTTGTGCCCAATAGAAATTAATAGTAAATAATGAATTGTGTCATTTTTGAGTCACTTTTATTGTAAATAAGAACAGAATATATTTATAAACACTTCTACATTAATGTAGATGTTACTGTGTTTACGGATAGTCCGGAATGAATCGTGATGAAGAGTAACGTTAAAGACACACAAATACCATACCCCCAAAGGCATGCTAACCTCTCACAGTTACAGTACCAGGGGAGGTTAGTTTTTTCGGAGTATGATACTTGTGCATCTGTAACTTTCTCACTCTTAATTTTTCACGTTTAATTCAGGATTATCCGCAATCATGTTAGCTTCCACATTAATATAGAAGTATTTAGAAATATTTGAAACAGTTGTTTGTGCTGGGCTATAACAAAAGCATGCCCACCCAGTGGCTCTTCAGGACCGGTGTTGGAGACAGCATGCTGAAGCTGGATTACTAGACCATACGAAAGACATTGATTCTAAAAAAGCGGCACTGTGCACAGGCAACACTGCATATGTACAGTATGGGCTTAGTTGTGGTTCTATTTGTGGCAACAGTGTGAGAAGCTGATAAAGTGTTAGATGTGGAAGTATTGGTAATGCCACAGCAACTGTAGCCGCAGTAACTGAATATATTGAGATGAACTGAATTAAGCTTGCTCCAGCATCCCCATGTCACGAATATCCGACTGGTTATCTTAGACACACTTCTGGTTCACTAGGGTCAGCGTGAGCAAGACTCGACACATACTTCTTATCTGGTTTATAAATCACCTCAACTACCAAACCACTGGGCATGATCACATCCAAATGATGGTTAACATCTTACGCTCGTTCAATTGCTAGAGTGTGTCATGGAACATTAAGATGACGCTGTAGTGGATAGCAGCCGTTTTACGGGATCCTGACCAATTCTGCTATTTTGTGTATTTTTTACGTTGATCTGAACTTTTTATGTACATAATCAAATAAAATAAAATCACATTTATTTATATAGGCCTTCTTACATCAGTTGATATCTCAAAGTGCTGTACAGAAACCCAGCCTAAAACCCCAAACAGCAAGCAATGTAGGTGTAGAAGCACGGACATAATGTCTCCACCATCGTTTCCTATGACCAAAACCAGCTTCTGGAGATCGAAATCAGCAATCTCTAACCTTGATTTGGATTACAATTTCTAATTCAACGAGTCAGCAGGTCTGGACATTCTGCTTTCTCCGGACCAGGCCCTAATCTTCGGGACTCAAAAAAAGTTGTGTTGAGTCTGTAATGGTCAAGCTCAATCAGGGCAATTTAGTATTGAATGGGGAAGAATCTAGTTGTGTTTTTTTTACCTCAAAAGTTTTGGTGATCTCGTTATTTTTCATCACACACGTTTGATCTGATTGAGGGACAGTATGTTTTTTGGGATAGATGTCCATGTCATTGCAAAATAGATCACACTTATTTTCTCTCTCTGTCAAACCATGACTTTGAATCCATTGCAGAGATTGTGTCTGTTCCATCAGGGTTGTGGATTCATTCTTGTGTTTTAATATTCCGTTTTGACGCTACAGTAAAAAAGGCAGCACTTTATTGGAATACAGTAAACCAGAAGAGGCATATCTCTTTGTGGGCAGTTCAGTGTCCTACTACTGCTTAGGCCTACTGTGCACCTTCAATTATTTTCCTATTCACAAAAGTCCTACACATACAGTTATTCAAAATATAATCTACCTTTAGATGACCTTCTCTGACCCAAAATATGTTTCTTTGATTATTTTTTTCAATTTCCACCTTTAACTACACCAGATCATCATTCCACAGGAGTGAGTCTGATGAGCTGAGGGATTGATACAGAGCAAAAAAAGCCTTTATACTTTTGACTTCATCAAACTACATTTTTTTCTCTCTTTTTTTTATTGTGACTATCTCGGCGCAGTTTTTTAACCTGAGTAAAATGTAAAATAATGGTCGGGAAGGAGCTCGAGTTCACTGGAGCGTAAGGGAATAGGAATTAGCCGAGGTTGGTTCTAATCAGCCCGTGCCATAGGTGGCTGGGAGACTATCAGCCCGGAGAGAAACTGCTTAATAACAGCTCATTAAGAGAATAGTCCATCACTGATAAGGGGGCCCCAGGGACGTGCTAATTAAAAAGAAGGGCTGTCAAGGGCTGAATTGTACCTCAGCAGTACCAGATGAACATGGAAGTTTAAGTGCGAGACAAAAGGTGCTATATACTTTCAGTTTTCCATTGTTCTACCCACCGTGAGGCGGGGTGACCCCAGATACACTGTGCCAGGTTCGTTTAGCTGTTGTTTAACACTGGTTGTATTAAAAGTTGAAAAGGTTCAATTTGTACAAAGATTCCACAAAATAAGTTGTTGTTTTTTTGTCAGTTAACTGTAATGTAATTGTGTGCAGGTCTGCATAGTGTGTGACTGTGTGAGCATGTGTGTATGTGTGCGTGTGTGTGTGTGCTGTGTGTGTGTCATCCCCCACTTGGTGGCAGAAGAGTTCTACTGAATGAACCTGGTTCTTCCTCGATCATCACCACATTGATAAATTCACTGCTCCAAAAACATCATATGAGATGATTCAAGAGCACAAACTTCAGTCGCCAGAGATCAAAATGTGATCATTGCAGGAGTGATGAAGTTCACCTGAGTTTCATGTTCAATTTGAATATGTCCAATGTGTGCTGAGCTCAATATATTTGTTTTTATTTGGTGGTACTTTAATGGAGGTGGTGGACTTCATTGTTATGGCCTCATGTTAGATAACACTTCATTTGACGATTCACCATGACATGAACATGACCGTTTCACTATGAAATATAGTCTACCATGCTATAGGAAGGTTGTTATGCAGCATCAGTACAGTCATAATGCAAACTGATACCTCTGTCATGACAAAGGTCATCTGACTTGCGTGATCATGAATGGACATGTCACCCATAGAAATAGAAGCACTAAGTCACACCAACACATTTCTTAACACACAAAGATATTTCCATATTTTCAGTCTGAATATTAGTATTCACTCACAAAGGCCATCCAAAGTGGAGGAACAAATTCTTATTCCCAGTTATGTGCAGGCATATGATTAACAGATGACAGAACAGAGACTTGCAGCTAGATAGAGAGGTAGAGAGACATTGATCAGGGTTAAATGTATCTCTCTTATCTCTCCATTGCCAGAAGCCATGAATTTTATTCCATGTCTGTTAAAAGCATCTGATCACTGGGTGGCACCCACTCTAGGCCACCACAAATAGATAGGTTGAGAGGCTTGGCAACACTGTCACCATCACCCAGACACTTAATCTCCAGTGTCCATATAAAAGGAAATGAAATAAAAGGTGCTCGGGATTAAGATTCTGTTAGAGACCCACCATCTCCCACATGGAGTTCAGAGTTGGAATATCAGTCTTCTTGATATTTTCTTCTTCAGTGACAAATAGCTGATTTTGCCCAGACAGGACTTAGTTAATATGATTAGAATGTGTTTACATCTTGGTTGTTTCCCCCTTATTCATTTAATTGGTGCTGCTGCCATTGATAGTAGGGGCAAGGAGCATTCATACACAAACCATTTCTATTCTGGGAAGAATTGACTTAATGACAACCTCCTTTGGCCACAATCGATGGGGAAGAAGTCGAAGGTGCATAAATGAAGAAAAGAAGACACATAATATCACATCACACAGTCATCTCCATCACTCTAAACTAGCGTCCTTAAAATGTAATATCCAGAAAAGTACCCACCACATTCCTATAATGCATTGTAGATGCCACTACAATATATTTTTCGAATGTGCTTCATTATTAAAAGTAGCAGGTTTAGTGCATTCAAATACTTCTTGTACTGTCAGAAAATCACTTTTGGATTCATACACTGAACTACATCACATTTTCGAACTAAATTAAATGACTGCATAGTGATTCAAACATGCTTTTCTACTTTGCGGGAAGAGGTTTTTAACTTACTGTATCTTAGAAAATAGGTGCGCTGCTTTACTTTGAATAGGTCTCAAATAGCACTGTTACCTTGAAATGTCACAGGGTTTTATAAACCATTAATTCAACACAAGTTCTTTCCTCACCACTAAGGTCACTTAATCATATAACCATCAGCAGCTAACCTTTGTGTATTTACAGCAGTTGTTTTTCATTGCTTAGTTCAGAATGTCCGTCACATATTACCTTGACATTTCCTGCCATTTTCAGAGTTCAACAAAAGCCAACCATTACCACAACACTATAACGGTGAGTGGACATTCCCACTTTATCCTTATATTGTATCTTTATCCAGCTCCTGTGAAAAGTCGAAGTTGCCTTGTATGTATTATACACCCACAGGGAGCAGTTATGGTACCTGTAACTGTATTTAGACAGCCTATTTAAAACAGGCCGTTGTTTAGTTTTTATTAAAAGTTGATTCGAATTAGGCCATACACTGTCTTGTTAGGCCTTAGCTGTACACTGTCTTGTTAGAGCCTAGTGAATTGAATCTTGCTTATTGACTATGTTGCCCGTGTCCAGATGGACATTTACAGTATGCCTAAACAATGTGTTTCCATGTTGAAGAAATGCAGTTAGAACAATGTTGGACTGCAATTTTTCATTTCCATTCACCTTTAAAAAAGTGTTTATTGGAATGTTTATTTGAATATCTTATGTTGTTCTTGTCTATGACTGTTCTGTACTTTATCATGTATTTGTACATTGTATGTGGGCCCCAGGAAGAATAGCTGCTGCTTGTGCAGTAGCTAATGGGAATCCTAATAAACTCAACTAAACCTCATTGGTAAGCTAGCTAAATGTACCATTATATCCAAACATTTAGGGGCACAGAAAGAAAGGAATAAGGGATAGCTTGTTCAGGAAATCAATGATCCTAGCAAGGAATGAATGACAGACCTCTTGCATGTGGTCATCACAAACCATAACAAGAGACAATGTACAATTTCCAATTGAATGCACCTCATTAGGAAACGTGGGCTTTTACACAGGTGACTATGTAATTTCAATGACAGGCATTCGTGTCAACCTTTTAGCTTTTATAATAAGCAGATGTCTTTACAGTGTTACATATTCATTTCTAGGGTAGAACATGTGCTTCAAAACTAGCTAGAATTTATAAAGGCCCAATAAATGCTGTATCTCAATTTAAAAAATTATTTTCTGGTGATTCTACATTTCATGTGGTGCACCAGGGCTACCAATTACATTATTTTTTTTTAGCCCTGGATGGCACCATTATTTAATGTTAAACATTTGAGGCAAACATTTGAGGTATGTTTGGCTTAAATGTGTATACGAAATTTAGCAATATCAAAATCTGTGTTTTGCTACTGTATGTTGCCAGTGTAGCACATGGGGATGTGTGAAACTTACTCCACAGCCTGAAGTGTCCACACTTGTGCCAGTGATTTGCTAGCTTTTATGTGTGGCGCCGACTTGAAAGACGCTTCAGGAGGGTGGTCACGTGTGCTAGCAAGGCAGAGGTCCTGGGTTCGAAACTCGGTGTGAACTGAATCAGGAGGAAGCAGTACTCGCTAAGCAAGCAGCATGACATCCTTTACACTGGTGTGGTGACCCGGATCTACAGTTGCGATGTTGAGGAAGTTTGAGGGGTGAATGTATCACATGGAGATGTGTGAAACTTCCTCTTCAACCTGAAGTTTCCCCACTAACTGGTAAGACACTTCAGGAGGGCAGTCACGTGCTAGCAAGGCAGAGGTCCTGGGGCCTCATTTATCAATATTGCGTAGATACTATTCTAAAATACTACTTATGAACAGAATTTAGAATGTTCGTACACCTATAGAAAAAGTGTGATTTATCAAACCATCCTACCAGCGTCATACATACATCTAGAAGATAACCATGAATAAATACAAATTGTTCTCAGCCTCTAGATGAATTTTGAAATGCACATAATTAATCATAAAGTCTGTGGAGAATATACAACGCCGTACCATGAAATACAATGTCTCAACCAAAAAAGGCAAAGAAAAAAACAACATTTCAGAGTCTGAAATAGAGGTGCTAGAGTACAACCAAAATGGTTTATTAAGCTCAGTCAGTTAAGCTCAGTCAGTTGTGAAAATAAAAACGTAGCTACAAAGAGAGGACCGTTAAGACAATTAGTTGCTCGGCTCTATGTGTTTAACTAGTTTGTGACTCACTGACACTACCCCCGGTATTACCAAGGGAAGGACTGTCTGAAGATGTATATGCTACCTGCATGTATTTACAATACAGCTATACACAAAGGCAGCATACAACAATAGTAACTAACTATTAAGATCAATATACAAATGTGCACGCACACCATCCCACAAGTCCAGAAAGATGTTATTGAGTCCAGTTGTTGATGGGCAGAGGTAGAGATGTTGCTCTCTGTCACTGCTTGTGTTGTGTTACCTGTATAGACAAGAGGATGGGCAGATGTCCGGCCCCTTAGTAACATTAGGGTTGTGAGGTGCTGATAACAGTCACCGGCAGGGAACTCGTAACAAGTAGGCAACACTCACCAATAAGCCATTCATTCTCAGCAGCTCAGTCCTACAGGCGTATAGCCATGAACGACATTCAGCAGCATCTTTTAGGCATCACATGCACATTAAGAGTGGAAGCATTTTCTGTTCACAGAGTTGAACTCATTTTGGGATGGTGCTTTTATGATGATGTGGGTGCCTTCTATTATTCTGTTTGTATTTGGGAACACATTGTTGGCAAAGAAACGCCTCTTGACTTCAACCTGTGGTGCGATGGTGTATGGAAATTGTATGTTACAGTTTGTTTTGCTGATTGCATCCAAAACATTGGCTCATCGCTGTCTGTGAGATGCCGATCGGCAATCTCCCGCTGAAAAGTGTCCGTTGCCAAAAAACTGAGGGTAGATAGCACTTGGAATGGCATGTGTTTGTCTTTCTAAAGGAGGTCTTAAATCCTCACAAATCCTCTTAAATCCTATAAGATTAGCTTTGGGAAACAATATCTGATGAGCCAAACTGTACTTTCTGCAAGAAGTCCAACCTGTCTCTAAAAACGCGCTCTCTTTGGCATGTGCCAAATCTTCCAACAGAGCAAGATCAGCCTCTCTGTCATGCCTGCTCCCGCTCTTCCCCCCTGGCGCTCGAGGGCGCCAGGCTGCCCTGCATTACGCCCTCCTGCCACCATCATTTACGCACACCTGCCTTCCCTCGTCATGCGCTTCAGCAATATTGGACTCACATGGACTCACTCAATCACCTGTTTATACTCCCCATACTTGCTTCTATTCTCCAGCATTCCTTACAGAATGCAGCAGTCATCGCACGAAGCATCGGGGAGTACTGGCGTTTTGGTTGGTTGTGACGTTGGTCCTGGGTCGCCGCCGCCGGAACCGGGGGTGCCTAGACAGCTGGTCGGGCTTCCACGTACAAGCTGGCTCGAGAGGTTTCCGTGCCCCGGTTGGCTCAGAAGGTGCCCATCCCACATCGGGTCTCAGCTGGATCGTCAGGTCTTGTTCGTCCAGCCGGCCCATGAGTTCTTGTTTTGTTGGTCACGTCGGGCTTGGATTCTGCGGCCGATGGAACCAGGGTTGCCTAAGCCAGCTCATCGGGCTTCCACGTCCAAGCTGGCTCGAGGTGTTTCCTTGCCTCGGTTGGCTCGACAGGTTCCCATCCCACATCATGCTCCGTCGTATCATCGGGCTTCCACGTCGCAGCGGGATCGACAGGCGTTCATGCCTCAGCCGGATCGTCAGTGTCCTATACCTCAGCCGGCTCACCAGGCTCCCACGCCCCTGCCTGTTAGAGGGGAGGTTACCCCCAGCCGGCTTGCCCAGCGCCCATGTCTCGGCGCTAGGCATGTCTCGGCGTTGGACTCACCTGGACTCAACCACCTGTTTATTACCTCCACTATATTTGTCAGTTCCCCAGCTCTGTTCCCCATTGCTGCATTGTTTGTCAACTGTCTTTGTGATTCCCAGTTCTGACGGTGTTCCTGTCCTGTTGCATGTCCGTTCCTAATTAAATGTCAACTCCCCGCACCTGCTTCTATTCTCCAGCGTCATTCCTTACATTCTCATACAATTTCCCATTATCTCAGTCTTTTATAGCATTTCATAAATGGTTCCACTTTCACACGTGCCTCTAATTTAACAAATATCTGTACTCTATATGTATTATTATCATAACAAATGCACTGATGTAGTCAAAATATATGATATCGCCTGTCAAGATATAGATGCATGAATTCACAATGGAAATACAAATAAATAAATTCACACATTTTCAACATATACACTGAAAATAAATATTAATGTAACATGTAAAAGATCCCAGAAATGTTTCATACGCACAAAGATCTTATTTCTCTCTTGTGCACAAATTAGTTTACATCCCTGCTAGTGAGCATATCTCCTTTGCCAAGATAATCCATCCATCTGACAGTTGTGGTATATCAAGAAGCTGATTAAACAGCATGATCATTACACAGGTGCACATTGTGCTGAGAACAATAAAAGGTCACTCTAAAATGTGAAGTTTTGTTACACCAGAACTGTTGCCAGATCATTGAATGTTAATTTCTCACCATAAGCCACCTTCAACGTCGTTTGGCAGGACATCCAACCGGACTCACAACCGCAGACCATGTGTATGGAGTTGTGTGGGCGAGCGGTTTGCTGATATCAGCGTTGTGAACATAGTGCCCCATAGTATGGGCAGGCATAAGCTACGGACAAATGAACACAAATGCATTTTATCGATGTCCAATATCCAGCAACTTCACACAGCCATTGAAGAGGAGTGGGACAACATTCCACAGGCCACAATCAAAAGCCTGATCAACTCTATTCGAAGGAGATGTGTCTTGCTGCATGAGGAAAATGGTGGTCACACCAGATACTGACTGGTTTTCTGATCCTCTCCCATACCATTTTCTAGAGGTATCTGTGACCAACAGATGCACATCTGTATTCCCAGTCATGTGGAATCCATAGATCGGGGCCTAATGAATTGATTTCAATTGACTGATTTCCTCATATGAATAGTAACTCAGTAGAATGGTTGAAATTGTTGCATGTTGCGTTTATATTATTGTTCAGAATATTTTTGTTCAGTATTTTTCCCCCGTTCACTAGGCTAAGCTTTGCTTGTTCCTCCACTTGTCACTGTCCTTACTCATGGTCATGGCTGTGCGTAAATTTACGCACACTCTCAAGCAAACGTTCATATTGATCAATCTCACACTTTGCGTGGAAGTGATCCCATGCATGGTTTACACACATATTTGTGCCTACGCATGATTGGTAAATGAGGCCCCAGGTTCTCACACCTCTAATCACCCTCTGCTGACACCATAACGGTTACTTCTGTGTCAAAACAATGTGTGAGCTCAGTGACCCGAGTGAGTCCTCATTCCTCTAGCTTCGTTGGGGGAAAAAAGGAGACTTCAGACTTTCAGAATCATCTTGAGCACTCCCAATATTGCACGGCAATGATTCTGCCCATCGCTGTCCTCCTGCACTGGGAGAGCACAGGTGTTGGCCAGGAACAGCTTGTGTGTTGGGCCTGTGATATTGTGATGAAGTGACAGTTAGTAGCCTCTTTGGAATTGCACCACCTCCCTGTGGTGGCGTTCTGGGGTGACATGGGAGATCTTCGATTCACACAGCTGGCCGTGGCGAGTGCCAACTGTGCCCGCCGACCGCTCCCTCCCACAGATGTCAGTGCCTGGGCCCGTGACTGTATGTCCTGACCTTGTTCTCTAGCCTTAATGTCGCTGAATGGGAAGTGAAATGTGGATACTGGCAGGTGTCCCTTGAAAAATAGATATTTGAATCTCAATGGGACAACCTGGTAGAATAAAATTATCCAAATATTAATGATTTGAGATGCACCAGGCTGCTTCACGACACACGGCAAAGCTGTGGAGAAAAGGAACATATTGCTTTCTCTCTGTACATCGTCGATAAGAATGAGATTATCGACAAAGTAACATGTTTGCAATAGCAGACCTGCAGTTGTCAGAATGATTTTAAAGGCTTGAGAGAGACTGTTGAGATGCAGCTCTCTATATATCCCAATTGTGGTTCCTTTTCTATTTTCCTTTCGGACAATGGTATTTAATTTGTCTTCAGTAGACTCTCTATGAAAGGTGTGAAAGCTATATGCTCATTTTTGAGGAATGTGTGTGTGTTAGGTTATTTCAGCGTGTGGCTTCCGTCGTTCAAGATGTCTGCACTATTTCACTCCCTGCTGTTTTTATAGCTGTACACTGTTTTAAAATGGGTCACCTTCATGACAGTCAAATATCTCCATAGTATGAGATTGCATATTCATTCCAACAGCAGAGGGCCCTATTATTTATTGGTTCCTATTCATATTGGCCTCCACATGCTGCCATAACCTACATAACCAAGCTACAGCATCCCTTCATCATTGTAGACACAAGCCATCCACGCCATCCACCCCTCAAACTGGTACCACCACAATCACTGCTCTTTATCCGTTAGCACACTTCAGAGTCGACTGAATTAGCCTGAGAATCCCCGTGGAATCACTGATGGGGAGCAGGTGCTGTAGTCCAGGGTTTCTGCCCCCTAGCAATACAAAGCTTCACTACACAGCCAAGGTGATAATGGCCAAGTCATTTTTTGCTTGTTTTTGCTGTTCTCCTAATAGGATTTTAGAGCGTTTAAATTGTATACAAGTGCATTAGGCCTAAATCAGCTAGGCCTAAAATTCATTACCACTGAACATGATACATCTGACTTGACTTGAATATGTTCCTTATGTTTATTTTCAAATGGATATATTTGAATACATTAGGGCAAATACCAATTAACAGTTGAAATAGTTATTCAATACAATGGATCGTAGTTGAGGCAAATTTTCAACACAGTTTGTGTTACAATTTGCTGATTTCCCATGGCCACCCATTAATGGTTTTCGGTCCCCCCTTTGCCACCCTACTAAATAAATCCTAGAATGGCCCCTGACAGTAGTTTCTTGCAATAGTGTACCTTGTATGGAATAAGTATGGCATAAGTTTTGGCTGACAACTGACAATTTCCTAATACGGATGCTGTAACATTGGACTTAGAAGACGTTGACTTGAGCTTGCAAACTATCTCAAAGTCTTTACACGCTGTCATTAAAAAGTCATAATGCCACATTCTTAAAGTGGCATTACACCATGTAAAAAAAATTGAAAATGCATAACCTTTTGGCTTTAGGGGTGCTTGTGAGCAAACCCATAAGCATTTTACGCCATTTGTTTGAAAGGTTTGGTGTCCTAAAACAAAGGATTTTGTGGTTTAATGAGGTAAGTAATGTATACATATTCTTAAAAAAAAAAAATGATTTCACCTTTATTTAACCAGGTAAGCAAGTTGAGAACAAGGTAGTTGTTTGGGCTAAATTATAGATGGGCTATGGACAGGTGCAGTAATCTGTAAGCTGCTCTGACAGCTCGTGCTTAAAGCTAGTGAGGGAGATAAGTGTTTCCAGTTTCAGAGATTTCTGTAGTTCGTTCCAGTCATTGGCAGCAGAGAACTGGAAGGAGAGGTGGCCAAAGGAAGAATTGGTTTTGGGGGTGACCAGAGAGATATACCTGCTGGAGCGTGTGCTACAGATGGGTGCTGCTATGGTGACCAGCGAGCTGAGATAAGGGGGGACTTTACCTAGCAGGGTCTTGTACATGACCTGGAGCCAGTGGGTTTGGCGACGAGTATGAAGCGAGGGCCAGCCAACGAGAGCGTACAGGTCGCAGTGGTGGGTAGTATATGGGGCTTTGGTGACAAAACGGATGGCACTGTGATAGACTGCATCCAATTTGTTGAGTAGGGTATTGGAGGCTATTTCGGTAGGTTGGTCAGTTTTACAAGGGTATGTTTGGCAGCATGAGTGAAGGATGCTTTGTTGAGAAATAAGAAGCCAATTCTAGATTTAACTTTGGATTGGAGATGTTTGATGTGAGTCTGGAAGGAGAGTTTACAGTCTAACCAGACACCTACGTACAGTATTTGTAGTTGTCCACATATTCTAAGTCAGAGCCGTCCAGAGTAGTGATGTTGGACAGGCGGGCAGGTGCAGGCAATGATCGGTTGAAGAGCATGCATTTAGTTGTACTTGTATTTAAGAGCAATTGGACCTCAACCATACAGAAATGTATACATATTGTACACAAACTATACAGCCTAAATGTAAGGTAAACAATTATCAACTAACTTCCATCTGTATTGTACCTTTAAGACCCCTGATACAACACATGCAGTAGCTCATAGAGTTGGAGCTCATTCCTGAATCAAGGGTTCTCAAAGACAAACCAGGAGCTTGAAACCATCCGTTGATTCACAGTACAAACAATAAGCAGTTTGGAGGGGTCATTTGTCAAGGTAAAGTAATTGGTTGTAAATATACATAATATATTATAAATACATCATGGCAAAACAACAACCAACTCTGCCTTTGGAAAACGATCTAAGTCTAAAGTCTTCCTCGTTTCCTCATGTCATCCACATCTGTCTGGCTGTACAAACAACCCAAGGCTGCCAATATGCAAATCCAATGGTCCGTTTTGGAGGAAAGTGTCGACTGGTGTTTATATCAGTCAGAGTACTGTTTGTTTGTTCTCCACTGCTTAACATTCTGCTAAGGTGCCATTTTCTCGGGGTCTCTCTTTTGAAAGAGGGAGCGACAGCAAACTTTTTAAATCTCTCTCCCTTTTCTCTTCATGAATATCCAGATTTTTTTCTCTCCTTTTGCTCTGACAGATTATGCATCATGGTTTTTAATTGATCCCTCTGGGGTGGGATTTTCAATGTTTGTGGGATTTAGCATTGCTGCGGTTTGAACTCCACGCTGTGATTCCCACAGAAAACACAAACCCTTGAATACCTGACTGACTGGGGATGCATCTAATTGTCTATAGAATGATGTATACATCGCTTAAGCATGTTCTCTTTTGTACAATGTTGTTTTTTAGGGCTTTTTTAAGGGGAAAGTGAATTTGAGGTGGCGGGTTGCGGAGAGAAGGAGGGAGAAGGAAAGCATTTTAGGTATTAAATATTGGGTAGGAACTAGACAGCCCCTTCTTAATTTTATCCTCCAATTTTTTATCTAGCGAGAATGAGCTTTATGGAGTGGTACTGGACTTTAATCAGTTTTCTGATGCCAAGCAGCCTGGTGCCCTATTCAATGCCGATGGCAAAGTTGCCTCAAAACAAAGTGACGTATGTTAAGCACGTGGAGTAATGATGCGAAAGTGTTTGCTCTCGTGACAAAAACTCATACAGTGCATTTGGAAAATATACAGACCCTTTGACTTTTTCCACATTTTGTTACGTTACAGCCTTATACTAAAATGTATTAAATATATTTTTTTTCTCATCAATCTAAACACAATAACCCATAATGACAAAGCAAAACAGGATTTTCTAAACTTTTGCAAATTCATGAAAAATAAAAACAGAAATACCTTAATTACATAAGTATTCAGACCCTTTGCTATAAAACACGCAATTGAGCTGAGATGCATCCTGTTAACGTTTATCATCCTTGAAATGGTTATTTACCTTGATTGGAGTCCACCTGTAGTAAATTAAATTGATTGGACATGATTTGGAAAGGCACACACCAGTCTATATAAGGTACCACAGTTGACAATGTATGTCAAGAGAAAAACCCAAGGCATGAGGTCCACAAGAACACAGTGGCCTCCATCATTCTTAAACGTTTGGAACCACCAAGACTCTTCCTAGAGCTGGCTAGCTGACCAAACTGAGCAATTGGGGGAGAAGGGCCTTGTTCAGGGACGTGACCAAGAACCCAATGGTCACTCTGATAGAGCTCCAGAGTTCCTCTGTGGAGATAGGAGAACCTTCCAGAAGGACAAACATCTGTAGCACTCCAACAATCAGACCTATCTGGTAGAGTGGCCAGACGGAAGCCACTCCTCAGTAAAAGGCACATGAAAGCCCGCTTGGAGTTTGCCAAAAGGCACCTAAAGACTCTCAGACCATGAGAAACAAGATTCTCTGGTCTAATGAAAACAAGATTGAACTCTTTGTCCTGAATGCCAAGCATCACATCTGGAGGAAACCTGGCACCATCCCTACGGTGAAGCATGGTGGTGGCAGCATCATGCTGTTGGGATGTTTTTCAGTGGCAGGGACTGGGTGACTAGTCAGGATGGAGGGAAAGATACGGAGCAATGTACAGAGAGATCCTTGATGAAAACCTGCTCCAGAGCGCTCAGGATCTCAGACTGGGGGAAGGTTCGCCTTCTAACAGGACAACAACTGCAAGCACACAGCCAAGACAATGTAGGAGTTGCTTAGGGACAAGTCTCTGAATGTCCTTGAGTGGCCCAGCCAGAGCCTGGACTTGAACCCAATCGAACATCTCTGGAGAGACCTGAAAATAGATGTGCAGCAACATTCCCCATCCAACCTGATTGAGCTTGAGAGGATCTGCAGAGAAGAATGGGAGAAACTCCCCAAATACAGGTGTGCCAAGCTTGTAGCGTCATACCCAAGAAGACTCAAGGTTGTAATCGCTGCCAAAGGTGCTTCAACAAAGTACTGAGTAAAGGGTTGAATACTTATTTAAATGTGATATTTCCTTTTTTTCCTTTTTTTTCTAAATAAATGTAAAACATTCTAAAACCAGTTTTTGCTTTTCCATTATGGGGTATTGTGTGTAGCTTGATGAGGAAAAAACCCAATTTTATACATTTTAGAATAAGGCTGTAACGTAACAAAATGTGGAAAAAGTCAACTTTACTTTATCTGCCTTCCCAATAAAAAACTGGTTCGCAAATTCTAACATAGAATTTATGGGGAAAACATGTTATGTGTTTATGAAAGATGCACCATGCTGCCTTGTTGACAATATGGTGGCGCAGATTACTGTTAAATTTTCGTAGAGCGCTCCCCCCTCACCGCTTTTGCCCCCTCACCGTTTTTTTCACGTCATGGGTCACAGCCCGGTGCACCCCGTTATATCTTAATAAAACCCCCCCATTGACTGTATCCATCTTAAGATAGCCAACATCCAACCTACATCCCAAGCAATGACTCATCAGATCTTCCAGTGCTCTCTCCCGTGCCCTTTGGTATTAATGTCTTCATCCCTGCCCTCTGGGTTTTTGAGGCTTAGAGGCCAGATGATCCATGCTCATTAATGTCATACGGTCTGAGGTCATGTGACATTGTGGTATTCCCTCGTCATTACCGCTCGTGAGTAACCTAATCTAACAAATCCTCTTATGAAGATATCATTCTCATATCATCCTATCAGTCTGTCCGTTAGCCCTCCCCACAATCCCCACGACCGATGTGGTTCTCTCTCTCTCGACATCGATCAGATGGCATAGTGATGTATTAGGATGACAGGCCATATGGATGACTTGTAATACATTATGAATATATTTCCCTAAAGCATTTTAGCCCGGGGCTTGATGTCTGATGCATGGCGATCAGAGTTAATTTCGTCTCGTTGGCATGCAGATGAAGAGTTGGGCCTCCAAACCATCAACCACAATAATTGAACTTTCGTCCAAAAAGCTGAATTCCCTATTCATAAAATTTGCATTAGCCCCATATCAGGCGAGTTTTCTCTCCTCGACCTATCTTACAAGTAAGTTGAGTGCATTTTTAAGATATACAGTAACGGTCAGAAGACAAGATTCACAGACTCAATTTATTTATTTCTACCAGGTAAGTCAACTGAGAACACATTCTCATTTGCAGCAATGACCTGGGGAATAGTTACAGGGGAGAGGAGGGGGATGAATGAGCCAATTGTAAGCTGGGGATTATTAGGTGACCGTGATGGTTGAGGGCCAGATTGGGAATTTAGCCAGAACACCAGGGTTAACACCCCTACTCTTACGATAAGTGCCATGGGATCTTTAATGGCAGGTCACCCGTTTAACATCCCATCCGAAAGACAGCAACCTACACAGGGCAGTGTCCCCAATCACTGCCCTGGGGCATTGGGATATTTATTTTAGACCAGAGGAAAGAGTGCCTCCTACTGGGCCTCCAACACCACTTCCAGCAGCATCTGGTCTCCCATCCAGGGTCTGACCAGGACCAACCCTGCTTAGCTTCAGAAGCAAGCCAGCAGTGATATGCAGGGTGGTATGCTGCTGGTGGTATGCTAAGGCTCTCAATATTTCAGATAGAGGTGAACAATTCAAGAGAAAGGAAACAAAGTTTTATAATGATGACCCCAAAAAAACAACAACAATTGTTTCCTGCCATCTGACCCAGCTACTGAGTGACTGATGCTGACTGCAGGTTGGTGTGATACTTTGTGGGCACGGTGAAGGCTAAAGAATTGGACTGCCAGGAGGTGTGAGGTACAGTACATTCAGTGAGATAACATAACGTTGGGAGGAAGAAACAGCTCAATCCCTAAAGGAAATGTTATGAAATGTGACCTGTACGTTATCCATAGGACAGTGGCGGGATATTTTGGGTGACATGTCAGTTGGAAGATTCTATGCGCTAATGGCACAGACAATGCCTGCATAAGCAATGACATAACATCAGCATGACCATTCATTTCTACAGTGCCTTCAGAAAGTATTCATACCCCTTGACTTATTCCACATTTTGTTGTGTTACAGCCTGAATTCAAAATAGATTAAATAAAATACAAATCTCACTCATCTACACAAAATACCCCATCATTACAAAGTGAAAACATGTTTTTAGAAATGTTTGCAAATGTATTGAAATTTAAATATATAAATATCTTATTTGCATAAGTATTCACACCCCTGAGTCAATATATGTTAGAATCACCTTTGGCAGCGATTACAGCTGTGAGTCTTTCTGGGTAAGTCTCTAAGAGTTTTGCATACCTGGATTGTACAATATTTGCACATTTTTCTTTTTTCAAGTCTTGCTATAGATTTTCAAGCCGATTTAAATCAAAACTATAACTAGGCCATTGAACATTCAATATTGTCTTGGTAAGCAACTCAATGAATATTTGGCCTTGTGCTTTAGGTCATTGTCCTGCTGAAAGATTAATTTGTCTCCCAGTATCTGTTAGAAATCCGACTGAACCAGGTTTTTCACTCTGATTTTGCCTGTGGTTAGCTCTATTCCGTTATATTTTTATCCTAAAAAAAATCCCTAGTCCTTGCCGATGACATCATACCCATAACATGATGCCACCACCACCATGCTTGATAATATGAAGAGTGGTACTCAGTGATGTGTTGTGTTGGATTTGCCCCAAACATAACGCTTTGTATTCAGGACATAAAATTAATTTCTTTGCTACATTTTTAACAGTTTTACTTCAGTGACTTATTGCAAACAGGATGCATGTTTTGGAATATTTGTATTCTGTTCAGGCTTCCTTCTTTTCACTCTGTTATTTAGGTTAATATTGTGGAGTAACTACAATGTTGTTGATCCATCCTCCGTTTTCTCCTATCACACAGCCATCAAACTGTAACTGTTTTAAAGTCACCATTGGCCTCATGGTGAAATCCCTGAGCAGTTTCCTTCCTTTCCGGCAACTTAGTTAGGAAGGATGCCTGTATCGTTGTAGTAAATGGGTGTAATGAAACATCATCCCAAGTGTAATTAATAACTTCACCATGCACAAAGGGATATTCAATTCATTTTACCCATCTACCAGGTGTCCTTCTTTGTGAGGCATTGAAAAACCTCCCTGGTCTTTGTGGTTGAATCTGTGTTTGAAATTCACTGCTTGACTGTGGGACTACAGATAATTGCATGTGTGGGGTACAGAGAAAAGGTAGTAATTCAAAAATCTAGTTAAACTCTATTATTGCACTCAGAGTGAGTCCATGTAACTTATTATGTGACTTGTTAAGAACATTATTACTCCTGAACTTACTTAGGCCTGCCATAATAAAGCGTTTGAATACTTATTGACTAAAGACATTTCAGCTTTTCATTTGTAATTGATTTGTAAAAATGTCTAAAAACATAATTCCACTTTGACATTATGGGGTACTGTGTGTAAACCTCAATTTTATCCATTTTAAATGCAGGCTGTAACATAACAAAATGTGGAAAAAGTCAAGGTGTGTGAATACTTTCTGAAGGCACTGTATATGAACTGAGTACATTCTGATGTGTCACAGTTTATTCCATCATATTTATTTTGTTGATGTTATAGCTTTGATTAGTGATTACCTATTTCCACGTTTCATAATTTCCTTCCAGGTTTAGAGCAGTTAATCGGGTTCTATGATCGAATAAATCAATGACATTGCCAGACCCAAAATAGAGCCCGATTCCCACCAAGGATCTGATGTCAGGCATTGTCTTTTGGGCATCTTCTTTTGGTCCTCTCTTTTTTCCCGTTTTTTTTAGGTGGTCCTGACCCACCTTGAAATCCTAACTAATCATAGACATCCACAGACTACCGGACGGCCTATACTTGACCCAAACATAGACGCTCAGATTTGGTCCAGTCCGGACTGTCCTTGATTTAGCCCAAACTTTAGACGTCTATAATTGGTTTAGATTTAGTCCTTTCTGGACCGGACCAAATCTGAACCAATCATCGACATCTATGTTTCACAAGTTTGGACAGTACAGTACAGTACAGTACAGTACAGTAGAGCAGAGTACAGTACATTACAGTATACAGTAAAGTAAAATGTAGAGTACAGCACATTGCAGTACAATACAGTAGAGCACACTAGAATACTGTAAAGAAAAGTAAAGTATAGCGTACTGTATTTTACCCTACTTTACTCTAATGTACTCTACGGAATTAAACTCTACTGTACTATAGCATGCTTTACTGTACTGTACTATAGCATACTTTACTGTACTTTACTGTACTTCACTTATCTACTCTACTAAATTAAACTCTACTGTACCATACTGTACTCTACTTAATTAATATAACTCATGCAGCCTTATTTACAAGTTTGAACACTGGAATGTAAGATGTAATCTACACCTCGATTAAGCAGTTAGAAATCCTCAGTATTAAATGTAAAGATTTTCTATTTGAGTGCAATAATTTCTATATAGCCTACACTTTCTCGTTCTGGAGTTCTAACGCAATTGGGATGGGTGTGGCTTCATGACATTGATCAAGGGCAGCTCCAACGCAGTTACACCTCCAACATCGGCAAAAAAATCAGGGGCGTATTCATTACGCCGAATCTATTGCGAAACGTTTCTTACGCGGAAGCAAACGGAACAACACGGGGAGGGATATGTTAAAAAAAAGTTATGTTATTCTTTACAATTTTGGACAGGTAACTAGTAACTGTAGTGGATTACATTTAGAAAAGTAGCCTACACCATCACTGCGCACGTTCAAGTTCAATAGGACGGAAGCAGTCAATACTGTTTTCTGGAAAATCAAGGCAACTGTCCAAATCTTGAGGTGGTTCATTTAAATCTCATGTCAGAAGAGATAGAGGCTGATTTTAATAATACATTCCAATAAATCCATTATATATCAAGTTTAAAAATAAGGGCTGTCAAGGTTAATCAATTAACTTCAGTTAACTTTTTGTCATTTTAGTGCACACATTGTTTTAAATCGCGATTAATCACATTGTTTGAAAGCATTGAAAATACACTGAAAACAACCAAAATACGAAATCTATATTGCTAAAATCTACAATGCCATGTAAAAACAAGTTGCCATTGAGGTTAAAGAAAGTCTGCTTTCTAAATGTACCTAATTTTGCTAATCGTTATTTAGACAAAATCAAGACGTCAATATTTTTGCAATGTTTTGTATGATTTCTTTTTTATTACAGCTCACTTTGAGCAAATTCTGAATTTGTGATTAATCACCGCAAATCCTGTGATTAACTCGATTCATTGTTTTTAACGTTTGACAGCCCTAGTTATAATCCAATACCTTGTAATTATTATAGTGGAAGTTTTAATGGATTCTACTGCATAACCCTCTACTCCTCCACATGTCCCATTTAGTGCAAGAATAAACATGATGTTTCTTTTGGTGAAATCATGTTAATATTGAGAATATTAAAAGTGTTTTCATCAACCAAAGCCTTATGATGTAGGCCTATTGTGGCATCAACGCCTCTAGAGGCGAATGGAATTCTTCATGATCACATTGTTGCATTGATATAACTGAGGTAATAGTGTTTGATACAAAACAAACAAACATGAATAAAGGCATGAATAATAGATTAATAAATTAGGGATAGAATGAAAGACGGAATTAAAATGTTCATGAGGTGGGAATTGAATGTATTTGTGAACAGCTGCAGAAGAGAGAAGAGGTCCAAATGCTGGGTAAACGACGCACAAGCATATTCTCAACGGACCAGGGCCTCATTTCCCCGAGCCTTCGTAGCATAAAGATCATCGTTAGAACAATCTTATGATTTATCTTTAGCTCAGAGTCTTAGTTAGTAACATGGCTCTTATAAACCTTGGGCATGTACTAGTGATCCAGACCAAAGTGCATCGTTAGACTTAATATTACAAATACAGTACCAGTCAAAGGTTTGGACACACCTTCTCATTCGAGGGTTTCTTTATTTGTACTATTTTCTACATTGTGGAATAATAGTCAAGACATCAAATTATGAAATAACACATATGAAATCATGTAGTAACCAAAAAAGTGTTAAACAAATCAAAATATATTTGAAATTTGAAATTCTTCAAAGTAGACACCTTTTTCCTTGATGGCACGTTTGCACACTCTTGGCATTCTCTCAACCAGCTTCACCTGGAATGCATTTCCAACTGTATTCAATGAGTTCCCACCTATGCTGAGCACTTGTTGGCTGCTTTTCCTTCACTCTGCGGTCCAACTCATCCCGAACCATCTCAATTGGATTGAGGTTGTGTGATGGTGCAGGCTAGGTCATCTGATGCAGCACTCCAACATTCTCCTACATGATTCCATATGTGTTATTTCATAGTTTTGATGTCTTCTCTATTATTCTACAATGTATAAAATAGTAATAGCCCAATTCTATGGGCGAAAAAAACCTAATCGAGCAGTTAGGATCATACCCTCTGATAGTGAGGACAGTGAGCTTAAGGGCAGTGATAGTGAGGAAGAATGGATCAATGTAATCGCAGCCAAAGTTGCTTCAACAAAGTAGTGCTTAAAGGATCTGAATACTAATGTAAATGTGGCATGTTTTGTATTTTTTATACATTTGCAAAAATTTCAAAAATCCTGTTTTTGCTTTGTTTTGTCATTATTAAGTATTGTGTGTAGATTCATGAGGAAAAAAATATTTTATTTATTTTAGAATAAAGCTGCAACGTAACTTTTTGGGGGAAAAAGTCAAGGGGGTCTGAATACTTTCGGAATGCACCATATGCTAAAATGTAAAATCTATTCTCCTGACATTTACTTTATCTTCATATTCTTATCTTGTATTATTTATTTTTGTTGTTGCATTGTTGAGAGGAACCTGCAAGTAAGCATTTCGTTGGGTGATGAATCAAATCAAATCAAAGTTTATTTGTCACGTGCGCCGAATACAACAAGTGTAAACCTTACAGTGAAATGCTTACTTACAGGCTCTAACCAATGGAGCGAAAAAAAGGTGTGTGTGTGTGTACACGTAAGTAATTAAGTAAAGAAATAAATCAATAGTAAAAAGACATTTGAAAAAAGAGTTGCAAGGCTACATACAGACACCTCTAAGTCAGGCTTATTGAGGTAGTATGTACATGTAGGTATCGTTAAAGTGGCTATGCATATATGATGAACAGAGAGTAGCAGAAGCATAAAAAGAGGGGTTGGCGGATGGTGGGACACAATGCAGATAGGCCGGTTAGCCAATGTGCGGGAGCACTGTTTGGTGGGGCCAATTTAGGTAGTATGTACATGAATGTATGGTTAAAGTGACTATGCATATAAGATAAACAGAGAGTAGCAGCAGCGTAAAGTAGGGGTTGGAGGGGGGCACAAAATGCAAATAGTCTGGGTAACCATTTGGTTACCTGTTCAGGAGTCTTATGGCTTGGGGGTAGAAACTGTTGAGAAGCCTTTTTGTCCTAGACTTGGCACTCCGGTACCGCTTGCCATGCGGTAGTACAGAGAACAGTCTATGACTGGGGTGGCTGGAGTCTTTGACAATTTTTAGGGCCTTCCTCTGACACCGCCTGGTGTAGAAGACCTGGATGGCAGGCAGCTTTGACCCAGTGATGTACTGGGCTGTACACACTACCCCCTGAAGTGCCTTGCGGTCGGAGGCCAAGTAATTGCCGTACCAGGCAGTGATGCAACCATGCTCTCGATGTTGCAGCTGTAGAACCTTTTGAGGATCTCAGGACCCATGCCAAATCTTTTTAGTTTCCTGAGGGGGAATAGGTTTTGTCGTGTCCTCTTCACGACTGTCTTGGTGTGTTTGGACCAATCTAGCTTGTTGTTGATGTAGACACCAAGGAATTTGAAGCTCTCAACCTGCTCCACAACAGCCCCGTCGGTGAGAATGGGGGCATGCTCGGTGCACCTTTTCCTGTAGTCCACAATCATCTCCTTAGTCTTGGTTACGTTGAGGGATAGGCTGTTATTTTGGCACCACCCGGCCAGAATAACAGGGTTAGAGTCCCGCACCTTGAAAGCGGCAGCTCTACCCTTTAGCTCATTGCGAATGTTGCCTGTAATCCATGGTTTCTGGTTGGGGTATGTACATACAGTCACTGTGGGGACGACGACCTCAATGCACTTATTGATAAAGCCAGTGACTGATGTGGTGTACTCCTCAATGCCATCGGAAGAATCCCGGAACATGTTCCAGTCTGTGATAGCAAAACAGTCCTGTAGTTTAGCATCTGCTTCATCTGACCATTTTTTTATAGACCGAGTCACTGGTGCTTCCTGCTTTAATTTTTACTTGTAAGCAGGAATCAGGAGGATAGAGTTGTGGTCGGATTTACCAAATGGAGGGCGAGGGAGAGCTTTGTACGCGTCTCTGTGTGTGGAGTACAGGTGATCTAGATTTTTTTTCCTCCGGTTGCACATTTAACATGTTGATAAAGATTTGGTAGAACTGATTTAAGTTTCCCTGCATTAAAGTCTCCGGCCACTAGGAGCGCCGCCTCTGGGTGAGTGGTTTCCTGTTTGTTTGTTTCCATATACAGCTTAGTGCCAGCATCTGTCTGTGGTGGTAAATAAACAGCCACGAAAAGTATAGCTGAGAACTCTCTAGGCAAGTAGTGTGGCCTTCAATTTATCACAATATACTCTATTTCAGGCGAGCAAAATCTAGAGACTTCCTTAGATTTCGTGCACCAGCTGTTGTTTACAAATGTGCACAGACCCCATACCCCCCCCGGTCTCACCGGGGTGTGCTGTTCTGTCCTGCCGGTGCAGTGTGTATCCCGCTAGCTGAATATCCATGTCGTCATTCAGCCATGATTCCGTGAAACATAGGATATTACAGTTTTTGATGTCCCGTTGGTAGGATATTCGTGATCTTACCTCGTCTAGTTTATTGTCCAATGATTGCACGTTGGCGAGTAATATTGACTGTAACGGCAGCTTTCCCAGTTGTCTTCTGCAGGTCCGGACGAGGCATCCGGCTCTTCGTCCTCTGCTTCGCTTCCTTTTGCGAATAATTGGAATGTCTGCCCTGTGGGGTGTTCGGAGAATATCGTGTGAGCTTGCTGCTGTATTTGTTGTTGAAGAAATCTTCGTCTAATCTGAGTTGAGTGATCGCTGTCCTGATATCTAGAAGCTCTTTTTTGCTGTAAGATACGGTTGCATTAACATTATGTACAAAATAATTTACAAATATAGCAAAAAAAAACCACATTTGGTTAGGAGACCGTAAAAGACCGTAAAATGTCGGCCATCTCCTCCGGGGCCATTTTAAACCATGCTTGTCCTGTACATATCCCATACATATAGCTAATGAAACTTGAAACCTGAAATGTGAATAACCGAACACGCCCCTTAGCTCTTAGCTGTCACACTTGTTTGGGAAACAGTCTTAAAGTTTTAATCTCTGACGCCCTCTGGTGGCATTTTCTGAGGTACACATAAATTGTAAACTACCTACATTAGATACACTTAAATTTCAAAACTAGTCCTACAAACATGTTTAGTACTGTTAGAATGTTAGGAACAGTGGGGCTCTGATTTTAGTTCTACATCAACAACGCGGCTACAGAGACAGAGCAACAGCAGGCAAAGAAAAGTGAAATACAAATATTTAACAAAGTTGTGGGGTTTTGGTTCCCAAATTGTTCCCTTGTTGGGAATAAGAGTTTTGAATGTCTCAATTTAAAATAAAAGATGTTACAAATTACCATTCCAAAAGGATAAAAAAAAGGACAAAAAAATGTTCTCTTACCTGGCGGTGGTGCTCTAAGCAGACACAAATAGGAACACAGCCATTTTAAAAGCACTTATGCAATGTGCCATGCCTTCATTGTTCGTCTTACAGGAATGATATACATATGAGGAGAAAGCTGAAGTCGTAACCTTTTCCCTGATGTAATCAGATCTCCTGTCTGATTTCCAGTTAGTCCATTAGAAAATCACATGATGTGACATGGCCACTGGAAACCAGATGTGTCTGGTGTGATCTGGTTTGGGTCGTACCTGCGAAAATGGCTGAATAGATTTTCAAGCCTAAAAATGGCCCTAGCGATCTGGACTTTTGAGTTATCAAGCAGCTGGGAAGCGAGGCCCAGAAATGGATCAGTGCTCCCGAAAGCCAGCCAAAAGCCCCCTGTGTGCTCCTTTTGGGCTGAATCTAGGACCCAATTACAGGTCACATAATCACCCGGAGATTTCCTGTGCACAAATATAGAGATGTATGAGGGAGAGAATATGCCTTATTAATCCTTCATTATGAGATCCACATGAGATCCATTATGAGATCCACATGAGATCCACATGAGATCCACATGAGATCCATTATGAGGTCCGCTCACTACTTATTTCTAGTAATCCTCTTTCCTCCGTCTGACTGAAAACTGTCTTGGCACGGTGAGGATGAAACGCGGCCCGCCACCATCTGCTCAGAGCAGCTAATAAAAGCAAAGCAGTCAGACTGTTAAATTATGCCTTTTTATGATCATGATGTCTGATGGGAATGTTTGGCTACTATTGACGGCTGAGGCATTCTCTGGTGGCCCACTGTCCGTTGACTCCACCCACCTATTCCCTTTTAGATCATTCTCAGATGAGACACGGTTGACTGAAATACTTTTTTAGGTCAGGGACTCTGATCCTATCAATTTGACTGGGCTGCCTGTTCTCCAGTCACTCCTCGACCCCCCAACGGCCAATTTAAAACCGGTTAATATGCAGCTTATTGTCTGATGTCCCTCGTCTGTAGCACTCAAACATTACCGTGGCAACAAGTCAGGGGAAGATGGATGAGAAAAGGGGGGTGGGGGATCAGTTCATCGCTTGCTGTTGTACAGAAACACACCGGTCGACTGATGGTGGCCCGTCTGGTCCGAGGCTGCCCGCAGCTTTCTGTGTGTCTGTCTCATTTCACAATTCATCAAGCAAGCACAACTGTCTTCAGCCCCGGCCATCCATCATGGCCTGTCAGCCAGCCATCAAAACCTGAGAGATGAGGCCCTGGTGTTGGAATTCCATTAGTCCCAGTAGCTAGCCATCCCACCTTGTTTTGCCCTCAACAAGATAATAAAACCATCAGCAAATCAGGAGAGCTCCCCCCTTGGGATGTGATGCAGTATTAAAGCCGTATTGACTTACATTATTTTTATTTTTCTATCCTTTTGGGTATTTGCTCCTGAATGAAATATTTGAGCTTTTTCCCCCTCCATTTTTTCTTTCTGCTTTCTATTCTTTGCATATAGAAGGGTTATTCCCCCCCTCACAAAATGCAGGAATAGTTTGGCTTAGTGATTCTATGGCAGCTCAGACTCCATTACGTGGCTGCTGGGCGTATGTAGAACAGATGACTTAGGCTCATAAACAGATTTTGTTTCTAAATATAACTTTGAGTGTCTGTCAAATGGCAATTTGTCTAATAATGGGAGATGGTGAACAAATATCACAACAGGTGTTTCGAGACGAAAGATGGCACAATGACAGTGTTTAGGGGAGACCGGGTTTGGTTGTCACAGTGCTTATTACTCAAAATCTGGGGGGGCTGTTTAATAATTTCAAGATACAAATGTGTGTCTTCTATGGAAGAGGTCAGCCATGTGGTCAATTCAGGTCAGGATCACAAAACATTGAGGTGAGAAGAATATTTGCATTTGTCATCGTTGAAAGTAAATACTCATATGCTTATTTCTTTATTAAATAGTTGTATAATGAGAGTATCCATAAACAATTACTTTTTGTGAAAAGAGCTTCATTTCAAGCCTATTGTTAAGTTCCTAGGTCAAGCCATGTGGTAACTAGCATCTAGGGGGGGGGGGGGGGGGGGTTGTCACAATGGGCGGATTCGATTACACTGAGCCCCGGGGCATCGGTCTATAATCTACCCGGTGAGGTAGGAGCGCCCTTCTCAAATTGATCAGTAATCTGCACTGCTCGGTCATGTTGTCAACAAGGCAGCATGATGCATCATCCAGAAACATACAACATCTCTTTTCCATAAAACATATGTTTTGAAGGCAGATAAACTGTTTTTATCAACACCAATCATTTTAGCATCTGAAAACACAGAATGTCCAGGCCAGATTGTCACAATCTGACAACCATCCCCATTGTAACAATCTACCCAGTAAGCTAAATGGTGTTGAAAAGACGCCTACAGTAGAAGGCTTCTTTTCCAGTAGTTGAAAAGATGTCTTTGTTTCACAAGTTGGACAGGACAGTACAGATTAGCAGAGCACAGGACAGTGCAGTTCAGAACAATGCAGTGCAGTACAGTTGAATTCAGTGTAGCAGAGCACAGTACAGTTGTCACGTGTGCTCCCTCTCCGGCCTCTGGGTCACCAGGCTGCTCGTTATGGCGCACACCTGTCATAATTGTTATAGAATGACGCCTCACCAAAGGGAAGCATCAGAGGGGTATTTCATTTTTTGTTTTTGTGTTGGAGGTGATGTCGGGTCCGGGTGTCTGAACCGGAGCTACCTGGGAGGCCTCAGCCGGTTTATCGGAATCCCATGCCTCGGCGGATTCGACGGGTTCCCCTGCCTCAGCTGGCTCGATGGGTTTCCATACTTCAGTGGGATCGATAAGCTGCCATGCCTCAGCTGGCTCGATATGCTCCCATGCCTCAGCTGGGTGAACAGGTTCCCGTGCCTTGATGAGGCAACCGAGGACGCCTCAGCCGGTTCATCAGGTTTCTGCGCCTCAGCTGAGGCGACCGGTTCGCTCCTGATCCCCGGGATCGTCCCTGTGGTTGAAGTCCTGCGGCCGGAGCCTTGCGCCGGGGAGGGGGTACTGTTACGTATGCTCCCGCCCCTCAGCCGGATTGCCAGGTTCCCGCGCCTTAGCAGAGGTGACCGGTCTGCTCCTGTTTCCCGGGATCGTAATTTTGGTTGGTGTCCTGTGGCTGGGGCCGCGCGTCAGGGAGGGGGTACTGTCACGTGTGCTTCCTCTCTGGCCTCTAGGTCACCAGGCTGCTCGTTATGGCACTCACCTGTCACCATCGTTACGCGCATCAGCGCATAATGACACTCACCTGGACTCCAACACCTCCTTGATTACCTGCCCTATATATGTCACTCCCTTTGGTTCCTTCCCCAGGCGTAATTGTCTCTGTTTCTGTTTCATGTCTGTGTTGTTCATGTTTCTTGTTTATTTATTAAATTATTCACTTCCTGAACACGTTAAAACAGTAAAGCAAAGTAGAGTACAGTTGAGTTTAATTCAGACATTTCTAAGTGACCTCAAACTTTTGAACGGTAGTGTCTGTTGAATTTGAAAGGTACTCGCACTTAAAACCATGAAAATTGTAACCCAAGGAGGTCGAGATGCAAAAGAATACAAAAAGTGTCATGCCCTGATCTTTTTCACCTGTCCTTGTGCTTGTCTCCACCTCCCTCCAGGTGTCGCACATCTTCCCCACTTAACCCCTGGGTAGTTATGCCTATGTTTTCTGTCTGTCTGTGCCAGTTGGTCTTGTTTGTTCAAGTCTACCAGCATTTTATCTCAGAGGCTGCTTTTCCCCAGTCTCTCCTTTTCTCATCATCCTGGTTTTGATCCTGTCCTGACACTGAGCCTGTCTGTCTGTCGTCCTGTGCCTTTGCCCTTACTCTAGATTACCGATCTCTGCCTGACCTGACCCTGGGCCTGCCTGCCTTTCTGTACCTTGGCCCCATTACTCTAGATTACCGATCTCTGCCTGACCTGACCCTGGGCCTGCCTGCCGTTCTGTACCTTGGCCCCACTACTCTGGATTATTGACCACTGCCTACCTTGACCTGTCATTTGCCTCCCCCTGTTGTTGCAATAAACATTGTTACGTATACACAGTCTGTACGTAGGTAAAGGTAAATAGGTAAAGCTCCACCTTATCTCAGTTCACTGGTCACGATAACAACACCCACCCGTAGCACACGTTCCAGCAGGTATATCTCACTTAGCATCCCCAAAGCCAACACATCATTTGGCCGCCTTTCTTTCCAGTTCTCTGCTGCCAGTGACTGGAACGAATTGCAAAAATCGCTGAAGTTGGAGACTTTTATTTCCCTCACCAACTTTATTAAACATAAACTATCTGGGCAGCTAACCAATCACTGCAGCTGTACATAGTCCATCTGTAAATAGCCCACCCAATCTACCTACCTTATCCCCATACTGTTTTTATTTGATTTACTTTTCTGCTCTTTTGCACACCAGTATCTCTACTTGCACATCATCTGCTCATTTATGACTCCAGTGTTAATCTGCTAAATTGTAATTATTTGCTCCCATGTCCTATTTATTGCCTACCTCCTCATGCCTTTTGCACACACTGTATATAGACTTTTGCACACACTGTATATAGACTTTTTTTCTACTGTGTAATTGACTTCTTTATTGTGTTATTGGCTTGTTTATTGTTTACTCCATGTGTAACTCTGTGTTGTTGTCTGTCCACTGCTTTGCTTTATCTTGGACAGGTCGCAGTTGCAAATTGGAACTAGTTCTCAACTAGCCTACCTGGTTAAATAAAGGTGAAATAAAATAACTTTAAAAAAAAACTTGGGTCTTACCCGAAACCTGATAAAAAGTGAAAGTGCAATGTGGTATAAAATAAAAACGGAGCATACGTTTCTGCTTATGCCTTCATCAGTGCTGTTCAAACAAATTAGGAAGAAACATACTTGAGACACGCCTGCTGTGCATAACAGGCGCAACAGGTGCAAGCAGATAGTTGATTAGATACTCGCGAATAGGGAGTCAATGCATATTAACAAGGAATATGTAGAAGACTATAAAAAAAATGGACAATTCAAATGTCACATATAATTAAAAGAAGGTAATCAACTATCTGCTTGCACCTGTGGTGCCTGTTACGCACAGCAGGTGCGTCTCCTTAAGTACGTCTCTTCCTAATTTGTTTGTACAGCACTGATGAAGGCACAAGACGAAACGTATGCACCGTTTTTGTTTTTGCTTAATAGCACATTGCACTTTCACTTTTAGTATTCTTTTGAGCATGGATTAAATGAAGTACATCAAATCAAAGTGTATTTGTCACGTGGGCCAAATACAACTGGTATAGTAGACCTTTCAGTGAAATGCTTACTTACAGGCCCTAACCAATAGTGCAAACAAAGGTATTAGGTGAACAATAGGTAGGTAAAGAAATAAAAACAACAGTAAAAAGACAGGCTATATACATTAGTGAGGCTATAAAAGTAGCGAGGCTACATACAGACACCGGTTAGTCAGGCTGATTGAGGTAGTATGTACATGTAGATATGGTTAAAGTGACTATGCATATATGATGAACATAGAGTAGCAGTAGTGTAAAAAAGGGGTTGGCGGGTGGTGGATGTGACACAATGCAGATAGCCCGGGTAGCCATTTGATTACCTGTTCAGGAGTCTTATGGCTTGTGGGGTAAAAACTGTTGAGATCCTTTAGGTCCTAGACTTCACACTCTGGTACGGCTTGCCATGCGGTAGTAGAGAGAACAGTCAATGACTGGGGTGGCTGGGGTCTTTGACCATTTTTAGGGCCTTCCTCTGACACAGCCAGGTGTAGAGGTCCTGGATGGCAGGCAGCTTAGACCCAGTGATGTACTGGGCTGTACGCACTACCCTTTATAGAGCCTTGTGGGCAGAGGCTGAGCAATTACCGTACCAGGCAGTGATGCAACCAGTGCTCTCGATGTTGCAGCTGTAGAACCTTTTGAGGATCTCAGGACCCATGCCAAATCTTTTTAGTTTCCTGAGGGGAAATAGGCTTTGTCGTGCCCTCTTCACGACTGTCTTGGTGTTTTTGGACCATTCAAGTTTGTTGTTGATGTGGACACCAAGAAACTTGAAGCTCTCAAACTGCTCCACTACAGCCCCATCGATGAGAATGGGGGCGTGCTGGGTCCTCCTTTTCCTGTAGTCCACAATCATCTCCCTAGTCTTGGTTACGTTGAGGGATAGGTTGTTATTCTGGCACCACCCGGCCAGGTCTCTGACCTCCTCCCTATAGGCTGTCTCGTCGTTGTTGGTGATCAGGCCTACCACTGTTGTGTTGTCTCCAAACTTAATGATGGTGTTGGAGTCGTGCCTGGCCATGCAGTCATGGGTGAACAGGGAGTACAGGAGGGGACTGAGCACGCACCCCTGGGGAGCTACAGTGTTGAGGATCAGCATGTCAGATGTGTTTGCTACCTATCCTCACCACCTGGGGGCAGCCTGTCAGGAAGTCCAGGATCCAGTTGCAGAGGGAGGTGTTTAGTCCCAGGATCGTTAGCTTAGTGATGAGCTTTGAGGGTACTATGGTGTTGAACACTGAACTGTAGTCAATGAATAGCATTCTCACATAGGTGTTCATTTTGTCCAGGTGGGAAAGGGCAGTGTGGAGTGCAAGAGATTGTAGAGATTGCATCCTTTGTGGATCTGTTTGGGCCGTATGCAAATTGGAGTGGGTCTAGGGTTTCTGGGATAATGGTGTTGATGTGAGCCATTACCAACCTTTCACAGCACTTCATGGCTACGGAAGTGAGTTCTACGGGTCTGAAGACATTTAGGCAGTTTGCCTTTGTGTTCTTGAGAATAGGGACTATTTTGCTCTGCTTGAAACATGTTAGTATTACAGACTCAATCCGAGACATGTTGAAAATGTCAGTGAAGACACCTGCCAGTAGGTCAGCACATGCCCGGAGCACACGTCCTAGTAATCCATCTGGCCCCGTAGCCTTGTGTATGTTGACCTGTTTAAAGGTCTTACTCACGTCGGTTAGGGAGAGCGTGATCACACGGTCGTCCAGAACAGCTGATGCTCTCATGCATGTGTCAGTGTTGCTTGCCTCGAAGCGAGCATAGAAGTGATTTACTGGGCAGTGTCACTGGGCAGCTCGCGGCTGTGCTTCCCTTTGTAGTCTGTAATAGTTTGCAAGCCCTGCCACATCCGACAAGCGTCTGAGCCAGTGTAGTATGATTCAATCTTAGCCCTGTATTGACGCTTTGCCTGTTTGATGGTTCGTCGCAGGGCATAACAGGATTTCTTCTAAGCTTCTCGCACCTTGAAAGCGGCAGCTCTACCCTTTAGCTCAGTGTGAATGTTGCCTGTAATCCATGGCTTCTGGTTGGGGTATGTACGTACAGTCACTGTGGGGACGACGTCCTCGTTGCACTTATTGATAAAGCCAGTGACTGATGTGGTGTACTCCTCAATGCCATCGGAAGAATCCCGGAACATGTTCCACTCTGTGGTAGCAAAACAGTCCCATAGTTTAGCATCTGCTTCATCTGACCACTTTTTTATAGGCCGAGTCACTGGTGCTTCCTGCTTTCATTTTTGCTTGTAAACAGGAATCAGGAGGATAGAGTTGTGGTCGGATTTACAAAATGGAGGGTGAGGGAGAGCTTTGTATTCGTCTCTGTGTGTGGAGTACAGGTGATCTAGAATTTTTTTCCCTCCGGTTGCACATTTAACATGTTGATGGAAATTTGGTAGAACTGATTTAACTTTCCCTGCATTAAAGTCTCCGGCCACTAGGAGCGCCGCCTCTGGGTGAGTGGTTTCCTGTTTGCCTATTTCCTTATACAGCTGTCAGAATGCGGTCTTAGTGCCATCATCTGTCTGTGGTGGTAAATAAACAGCCACGAAAAGTATAGCTAAAAACTCTCTAGGCAAGTAGTGTGGCCTTCAATTTATCACAATATACTCTATTTCAGGCGAGCAAAATCTAGAGACTTCCTTAGATTTCGTGCACCAGCTGTTGCTTACAAATATGCCCAGACCGCCCCCCTCGTCTTACGGAGTGTGCTGTTCTGTCCTGCCGGTCCAGCGTATATCCTGCTAGCTGAATATCCATGTCGTCATTCAGCCACGATTCTGTGAAACATAGGATATTACAGTTTTTGATGTCCCATTGGTAGGATATTTGGGATCGTACCTCGTCTAATTTATTGTCCAATGATTGCACGTTGGCGAGTAATATTGACGGTAACGGCAGCTTTCTCACTCACCTTTTCCGGGTCCTCACCAGGCATCCGGCTCTTTGTCCTCTATACCTGCGTCGCCTCCTCTTGCAAATAATGGGGATGATGATGTTTGGAGAATGTCTTGTGCTTCATGCTTGTTGAAAAAAAAACATTAGTCTAATCCGAGGTCAGTGATCGCTGTCCCAATATCCAGAAGCTCTTTTTTGCCGTAAGATATGGCTGCAAAAACATTATGTAGAAAATAAGTTACAAATAACGCGAAAAAAACCAAATAATAGCACAATTAGTTGGCCGCCCGTAAAACTACTGCCATTTCTTTTGGCTCCATTTTCTCGGCCTCCTTGGGTTATTCCTTTTCATGGTTTTGAGTGTGAGTACTTATTATGTAGAAAATACTGTTCACTAAGGCTTACATTTTTTTATTTTCAAGCCTTTACTTTTTCAATTGTTGCTGAAAAAAATGGCAAACACTGTGACAATCAAATCAAATTTGATTTGTCACATGTTTGGTAAACAACAGGCGTAGACTGACAGTGACATGCTTACTTACGGGCCCTTCCCAATAATGCATAGAGAAATTGAAAAAATTATAGAAAGATAACATGAGGAATAAATACACAATGAGTATTGATTACTTGGCTATATACACAATCCCATATGTGACAACCAACCCTGGGATCGGGCTGGTTGTCACAAGTGGACAGAGTGTGTTTAATGCCTTATCACTCCAATGTTGGAAAAGATATGAGGATAAAAATGGTCCCTATTTCATCCCAAAACCTTAGTCTTGTAAGATATACTGGTGCTGAGAAATACACAAATTTGTAAAAAGTGCGAAAACCAACCCAGTTCTCCCCTTCCCGATAACAGCGTTGTGCATTTGATTCAATGTTTATTTGTGCAGGATAAGCCTGTTGTTTTTCAATGTGCATTTGCAGTGTAAATAGGATGTCAGTCCCTCCATTTATGGCCCACTGTGAGCAGTATTATGTCCCTCTGTTATACCAAATGTAATGTCTGTCTACATTCTTGTAGCAAATGAGATGCACTGCACTGGTGTCCTAGTGAGAATGGAAGGGAAGGTAACATTATGTTGCCTAAGAGACAACTGAAATTGATTGACACTGTAGACCGTAGACTGCCGAACCATGCCACTGAGTACTGTACCACACCACAAACATGCCTGATCACAAACATTATGTATCCCCCCCATACTAATTTCTCTCCTCCCCATGGCATAATTATACTGAACAAAACTAAAAATGCAACATGCAACAATTTCAACGATTTTACTGTATTACAGTTCATTTAAGGAAATCAATCATTTTTAAAATATTCATTAGGCCCTAATCTGTGGATTTCACATGACCTGGCAGGGGCACTGCATTTGTGGATGTGGGTACGTAGATCCGCGAGCCACTGCAACCCCTCATGATGAGTTCCACATTTTTGGGTGGCCAATCCCTGCTTTAGAGGCTGAGTAACCTCTTTTTTTTTTATCCCCAACAAGAATGATTTTGTATTATTTCTGGCCCTTTTCAAAGAAAAGAAGAGATATCATGTGATATAATGATGTTTTAGGATAGCTCTAAGTCTAATTCTTATGGACATATTTATTCACAGATATTTAGTAAAATATTTTCTTTTCACTAAAATAGGGCCTCATATCAGTGGGAAGAAGTGTCCACTAGAAAGTGCATTTTCAACTCAAGAACATTCCCACTAACAACTTAAGGGACAGATTACGGCTCACATTTCCAAAGGAGACTTTGGGGAATATTTGACCTTGTGAGGTGAATTTCTGCGCTCTACGGTCTTATATTATACTTGGGGGTTCCTCTTTGCTGCTCACTGGAGAGAAAGTCTTTCTATGGACGTTGTTCCAAGCAAATGTATGCCCTGCCGTCTTTCCCCTCATCGCCCCCGGTGACAGGATTATGCCCTGTCACTGTGCCTCTCTTTGGCCTAACGGAACGAGCCCCCAATTCTGAAATCACCCACTCTGTGGTGTAAAACAGTAGGTAGAGAAGATGAGCAACGTTGTCTCATCTCCCAGCAATGGCATTACTCCTTTTCCTTAATCCCTCAAATGGACCTTCAGGCAGTCAATTTGCAGCCAGCCGAGTGTGAAGCTCACCTAATGATGGGTTATTGACCCGTTTCCTGTTTTGGGCGATGAGAGTAGAGGCAAACTGAAACAGTTCCTGTTTTCACACATCAGGCTCGTAACGTCAGCCTCCCCTCTTTCCAGTCAAACACGTACTACATTTAAATAAGGAAGGCTTTTTTCGGGCCACATTTCTCCCGAGCGGTCATCTTCATTCTCCCGAGCGGTCATCTTCATGTCACAACGGGCATGTCATGTAATCCTCCTGCTGTTTTAGTTTTTTTTTTGTCAGCCATCACCAGCTAACCCTGGGTCTGTAATTAAATGCCAAGCAGATGGAATCATCCTTCATAAGTATTTACATTAATTCATGCGAGCAGGGCTTGGATGGAGGACAGGTCTCAAGGAACTCAAGGAAAAACACATGATATCATAGCGGGATTTTTTTCCCCATCTTCTACATAAATCGTCAGATAAAGATAGACAACCTATCATGGCTCTGTGCTAGTCAATGTTAGTCAACAGATTTAGGTGATTGAGGAATAACACTTAACTCTGGCAGAGTGCCAAAATGCCACTGGCCATTGCACTTTGCTCTCATTTTTTGATCTGTTGCCAGCAGGTTTACTCACTCACAGAGCACTGATTCAATTAAAATATATTAAGCTATTAGTTATATGCCACATATATTATTTAAACGCCCAGTGCAGTCAACATTATGTTTTACCTATGTTTTATGTCATATTGTACAACAGCCGATGAAAGTAACGCTGTAAAAGTGTGACATTTTTTTTATCAGTGTTATTTCCTGACAGTTGCTGGTTGAAAATACAAACTACACAGGACCTTCTAATCAGCAGGTTTTAAATAAATTGGTTAATAGACTGATATCAAAGAGAGTTCCAAACCTCTCTGCCAATAACAGCTAGTTTTTAGTTTTCCCCTCCCCACTCAGACCACTCCCAGACAGTCCTAGCAAATTCTTGCTTAGGAAATAGTTTTGCCCATTTTAATGGAAATCTATTACAGTAAGGTACTTAATTGTTGCCCGGAAATGATTTGATATTGATATAAAAACAGCTGCATTGGATCTTTAAATCTCACAGTAAAAAATATATTAGACGAATTTGGATCCCTTTACCATTCAATCAATTACTGGCACGATGTTGCATTCGAAGATGCAAGTAAATGAGCATAAAGTAAGTTTGTGATTAAATCGCATTCCCAAAGGGGCTTGGGGACATCCTCTGGTGGTAGGCCGATCTCCCTCCCCCTCTCTCTCTCTCTCTCTCTGTCTCCCCAATCTCCCTTTAGCTGTGTTTGAATACTCATACTAACATACTGTATACTACATACTTAATGAGTATATACTACATACTATTAGTTAATTTTAGTATATTGTAAACGAACGGTATCCTTTAAGTTGAGCGTACTAGCGCTTCGCCTGTCTAACGGAAGTTGATGCTGTTGCTATGCAACCTCTTGCTAGCATAACAAATTACTAGCTAGACATCTTACGACTTAATTAACAATCTCCATTAAGAACGCACAACGACTCTACCAATTAGATAAGCTAAGAATGACGTGAATAATCAAGTCAACTGGTTGCGTTCGTAAATTCACTCTGGCTATCTACTCCAATTTCAGAGCACTCTCATCTGAGTGTGACGAATTTACGAATAACCGACAAATTTATGAACACTCAACACCATTTAATATGGCGGGTGTCAGTAAACATCGGCAAAAAAGCAGAATTAAATTGTTGCCAGGAGCACAGTTACAGTCACCAACACTCTGGATAGCATGGAAAAAGCTTAACCATCTCTGCTAGGGTGAGTAAAATGGTCAGAGTGAGGTGTTCACTAATGTGTGTCTGGAAGTAGCTAGGAAGCTAGCCAACGTTAGCCAATTAGCTTGAGGGCTTGACTGCCGTTCTGAGGTCAGAAAGCTCGCTCAGATCAACCCTACACCTCGACCAGAGCGTCCAGTGTACGCTCTGAACGCTCCGAGATCAAAACGCAATTTACAAACAGACAGTTGGGTAGTTGGTTAGATAGCATATAAACTCAGCAAAAAACTAAACGTCCCTTTTTCAGGACCCATTCTTTCAAAGATTATTCTTATAAATCGAAATAACTTCCCAGATCTTCAATATAAAGGGACAAAAAACACTGTTTCCCATGCTTGTTCAATTAACCATAAACAATTAATGAACATGCACCTGTGGAACGGTCTTAAGACAATAACAGCTTACAGACGGTAGGCAATTAAGGTCACAGTTATGAAAACTTAGGACACCAAAGAGGCCTTTACACTGACTCTGAAAAACACCAAAAGAAAGATGACCATGGGCCTTGCTCATCTGCGTGAACGTGCCTCAGGCATGCTGCAAGGAGGCATTGTTATAATGTCAAAGGCTCTGAATACTTTCCAAATGCAGTCTAAGCCTAACAACTTCAATGACACATTTTCTGAACAGGGAACAGAAAACATCACCAAATTCACTGAGAATACATTACATAGGTTAAATAAACAATTCTCCAATATGGAGCCATGGGTGGCTTTTGCCCATTTATTTCGATTCCTCACATCTTTGGTCCGAATCGGACATTGTGTACTATAGTTACTGAATATTATATGAATCCTATCAACTGAAATGGCCAATTTGGGTGCATTCAATTTGTTTAATTTCTCAAAAGTTCAATTTATTTCAACAAAATAATAATTCAGGAATGCTAATATTATCTGTTTCTAACTACAGAAACGATTTTAGAACAATCTGAGATGATGGGTGTCAATCCTCTTTTCTCTCTCTTTTTGTTCTCTCTTTCTTTAATGCCGGTTCTTTATCTTGGCGGACCCTACCGATGTGAGAGGAGAGGTCTCAGTGGAGGGCTAGACAGGGATCCCGACTCCATGAGTCCTGGCAGTTCTCTATATCCCCCTGCTGTCACCCTGTGGATGTATACCCGCAGCTAGGACGAAATGCTGTCATGTCGCTGTCAGAAACGGTATGAAGAGAAAACCACCACCCATGTAATCCAAGGAGTGTGTGTGAGTCCCATTTTAGCTGATGTTCAAGTGTATAAAGCCCCTGTACATCAAGGTCCTTGCTTGACCAGTTGAAACCCGGATGTTTCAATCAGAGCACTTCTCCTAAAAGGTCAACTCCTGCACAGTTTCCGAAGAACCCTGATGAACCATGCAACATGAGTTATGGGAGAAGAAAATGCCCCAGTGATGGTATTTCTCTCTTCACCTTTGATTCAAGAAGGCCAACAGATAGTAGAATCTACCCACCAGAATGGACCATGGGTTTCTTCTTTGTTTATGATTATTAGAGGTTAAATGGAAATCAACCTACAGATTAATATTGGCAAACGAAGAGGCCAGGGATGAGTTACGAAACCAAGGGCCAAAATGAATAAAACAATGGGCGCGCGGGCTGTAATCATGGGCCAAACTGACACACAGGACCATCCAATCCAGGGCCTGATTATTTATCTGTAGTGTATATGACACCAACGCTTAGATAAAGAGCATATGTATAACAAGCCTGAGGGTATTAAGATGAATGTGATAACTGTTAGAGATGCTAGTCTTGTATCAGGAGGATAGTCTACTCTCGTGCCTGGTCTATAAAATGTCAGGGTATCTGAAAGATGTCAGAATAGACATACTCAAACATAATTATTTTTCATAAAAAATAACTGGTATTGTTGAATAGTTTTACAAAAATCTGAAACTCACCTTTCTGGTCAAAATAGTTATACATTGCTGAGGTGTACTAACGTTTGAGGACACAAGCTCAAGTACATAGTAGAAAATTATGAAAATATGAAATGATATACTTTTTTTCTATTCAACAAAAGTGGGCTTGAAATGACTGAAATACTTTCTAAATACAGTAACAATCAAATTATAAATGACTTACTATAAAATGTTTTAATGTTTTATAACTGTAAAATAAATATGATCATACTTAGTGACAGTGCAATATTGGCACAAAGTCATATACAGTGGGGAGAACAAGTATTTGATACACTGCTGATTTTGTAGGTTTTCCTACTTACAAAGCATGTAGAGGTCTGTAATGTTTTATCATAGGTACACTTCAACTGTGAGAGAAGGAATATAAAAACAAAATCCAGAAAATCACATTGTATGATTTTTAAGTAATTCATTTGCATTTTATTGCATGACATAAGTATTTGATCACCTACCAACCAGTAAGAATTCCGGCTCTCACAGACCTGTTAGTTTTTCTTTAAGAAGCCCTCCTGTTCTCCACTCATTACCTGTATTAACTGCACCTGTTTGAACTCGTTACCTGTATAAAAGACACCTGTCCACACACTCAATCAAACAGACTCCAACCTCTCCACAATGGCCAAGACCAGAGAGCTGTGTAAGGACATCAGGGATAAATTGTAGACCTGCACAAGGCTGGGATGGGCTACAGGACAATAGGCAAGCAGCTTGGTGAGAAGGCAACAACTGTTGGCGCAATTATTAGAAAATGGAAGAAGTTCAAGATAACGGTCAATCACCTTCGGTCTGGGGATCCATGCAAGATCTCACCTCGTGGGGCATCAATGATTATGAGGAAGGTGAGGGATCAGCCCAGAACTACACGGCAGGACCTGGTCAATGACCTGAAGAGAGCTGGGACCACAGTCTCAAAGAAAATCATTAGTAACACACTACGCCGTCATGGATTAAAGTCCTGCAGCGCACGCAAGGTCCCCCTGCTCAAGCCTGCGCATGTCCAAGCCCGTCTGAAGTTTGCCAATGACCACCTAGATGATACAGAGGAGGAATGGGAGAAGGTCATGTGGTCTGATGAGACAAAAATAGAGCTTTTTGGTTTAAACTCCACTTGCCGTGTTTGGAGGAAGAAGAAGGATGAGTACAACCCCAAGAACAATATCCCAACCGTGAAGAATGGAGGTGGAAACATCATTCTTTGGGGATGCTTTTCTGCAAAGGGGACAGGACGACTGCACCGTATTGAGGGGAGGATGGATGGGGCCATGTATCGCGAGATCATGGCCAACAACCTCCTTCCCTCAGTAAGAGCATTGAAGATGGGTCGTGGCTGGGTCTTCCAGCATGACAACGACCCGAAACACACAGCCAGGGCAACTAAGGAGTGGCTCCGTAAGAAGCATTTCAAGGTCCTGGAGTGGCCTAGCCAGTCTCCAGACCTGAACCCAATAGAAAATCTTTGGAGGGAGCTGAAAGTCCGTATTGCCCAGCGACAGCCCCGAAACCTGAAGGATGTGGAGAAGGTCTGTATGGAGGAGTGGGCCAAAATCCCTGCTGCAGTGTGTGCAAACCTGGTCAAGAACTACAGGAAACTTATGATCTCTGTAATTGCAAACAAAGGTTTCTGTACCAAATATTTAGTTCTGCTTTTCTGATGTATCAAATACTTATGTCATGCAATAAAATGCAAATTAATTACTTAAAAATCATACAATGTGATTTTCTGGATTTTTGTTTTATATTCCGTCTCTCACAGTTGAAGTGTACCTATGATAAAAATTACAGACCTCTACATGCTTTGTAAGTAGGAAAACGTGCAAAATCGGCAGTGTATCAAATACTTGTTCTCCCCACTGTAACTGTCGACAGAGAATTTTCTCCTAAATATCCACTGGGCGGTGAAGAGACATTTTTCAAATGTGTGCAGACTCGTTACAACTTGAGCTTTAAGCACAAAGTGATTTAGAGAAAAGTGGCCAAGAAAAAGTGATCTTAGTTCAATTCTATGAAATTATGTAGTATTTTTTCATGTTGAGAGTTTTAAATCTGGCTGAAAATATAACAGCAATGAGATTCACACACAAACAGGAAATAGTTCCTTTGTCTTGATAGGCCAGAGAATGTGACACGTCACTCCCTATGCAAATGTTGAGTTTGAAACCTGACACTTCAAGTCAGCTCCCCTGGGAGAATGGAAGCTGAGAGCAGAGAGATGGGGCTCTGACATTATAAGACACAGAACTTATATGGTTGCAACTCTTATCAACACTTGGCAAGTCTTAGAACTGTTTTCAAATGTATATCAAAATGCAACTGAAATTGATACTGACTTTCTGTGTTGGTGCCCACCACTTCTGTTTACAGTACCTTATTCAAGACGATGGATTTACCATCTTTAAATTGCATATGGAAAAGAAAGATAGGGTCGCCTTAAATAAATTCAAGCGAGAATTGGTAATCTTCTATATCCCCTCAAGCCTCCTTTCTGCAATCAACATTGTGCAATGATATACCAAGAAACCAGTACCTTTGGTCCCTCTATATCTGCTTAAAGGCAGTTAGCCCTGCAGACTTTCAGTTCCTTTAAGTCTTTGTCTTGTGCAGGTGAGTGATCACTGGAAAGGTTTTGGTCCCATTGCACTGGTGAACTAGTTAGATACGTCACAGCTACACCCTGTGTTTTCGACTGGCATGTTGTGTATATAGAATGACAGTGACCACCTCTCTGCTTCTAGGCTTTCAAATGTAGAATTGGGGCTCCTGTGCCTGAACTGAGAGGATGACTGTACTTCTGACTATTAGAGTGACAGGAGCGATATCCAATTCAATTACTTTAGGAGACACTGGCTACGGCTGGGATGTGTCTAGAGGCTAACCCCTATAAAAGATCAGCTTTCCCTTGCTCAGCTGTGTCCTCACTCCGCCTCTGGTACCTGCTACTACTAACCTAACTCGCTCATAAATGCAGATGGCAATTTTCTTTTTGATCATTTCAAAGTGTTCCTTATGCACAAAATCAAATGGATTCCTGTAGTGTGAATGATATGGAAGAAAAGATAAGTAACGTCTCTTAGTCTCGTGGAATATATCAGAAACGAAAGTGGAGCGAGAGTCAGAGATTGAAGAGTAAGGGGTAACTGAAGAGTCTTGGAAGCAGATCGATCAGGTCTGATGGAATATATCTCGGGTTATTCAGGTGGTTTCACTATGTCATTAAGACAGTGTTTACTGTCAGCGTTGTTAGGGATCAGGTCGGCAAAGTTGTTTGGATTGGACAGGATTGTGGCCTGATCAGAGGAGCATAGCCCCTGACTGATATATGAGTTTTCTGTGCTGGACTCACACCCTGGGCTGACTTTGTTACCATATTTATTGTGCCGGGATTGCTGACGACTGCCTTTTTCTTCTAATTGAACATCATCCGACCCAATTCACCTCATTCTCGTGAAAGAACCAGCCAAGAAGTTTTTAAAAAACAGGTCAAGGTTGTGGGAAGTGGTGCGCATTTAGCATATTGAGAGAGTGGAGGAAATAGTAAATCTTCCTTCAAGTTATTGCGAGTAATAAAGTTAGATTTTTTTTTTAAGATGCTGTGGCGCATCTGCAGTTAGTGCTGCTCCCTTGTCAAACAAAAAATTGCAGTGTTTTTCTTCGCCCCGAAGCCTGACATTAAAGGCTCATGTCTGGTATCAGTAGCAGCACCCCAGTGGTAGACCTGCTGTGGTTTATGCATTATTAGTGGGGGGGGGGGGGGGGGGGCAGAGCTTGTTATCTTTGCTACATGTGTGACCTCCCCCTGGAAACTCCTCCTGTAATAACTGCTCAGTGTGAGTGCTGAGTTTTTGAAACATATCCGTGGTTCGCCACATCAAAGTGTCTGTACTGATACTTTTACCCCACATTTAATGTTTGATGGGAAGATCTCATGAATTTCCTCTCCTTATGTAATTGAAGGGGAGCGAGGGAGGGTTTATAATTCACCAGATGACATGAACACATTAGTGTTTTTGTTGATGAGAGGGGCAATATTTTATCCCTAATCAAAGAAAACATATAGGATTTAGTAGACAAAAATAGGGGGAAAAAAATAAGGAAAAAACGATTGGTATTATTTGTCTTGTACAATGTTCTCATACTGTGTCATATTTCGATGAGTCAAGCAGACACTCTACGGTAGACCCATATCGTTACACTGATATGCTTATGGCTGTAGCAATTATTGCACATATGGCTTCAACAATTGGTGTACCCTTCATAATGTTGTTTACATTTGCCCTTAAGCATAATGATGTGGGGTAGAATATTCAATTCAACATTTATCTAATGTAATAATGTCAGTAGCTTATCATAAAGTAATTCCAACGTTTTAACTGTTTATATACTGAATGTACCTGGCTGTGAAAAGGGGTCAGGATAAGAGTTGCATTTGAATCCTGAAGCAGCATACGACTCTCGTGTTTCTGCATCCTGAAATGGTTCAGTGTTATACTGTTGATGTTATCAGTTTACACAAAATTCATTGTGAAATTAACGCAAGAGCACTGCTGATCACTGGGCCTCGTAGACATTACGAGATAGTGATGACCATGAAGAGGGAATGAATAAACACTCAATTTTCTTGTTGTTGGACCTCTCCCCAGCCACAACCATATTTGTGGCCACTTCTTATTTGATCTTCATGTAAACACCTTCCAATGTTCACATCCTCCATCTAGTCTACTCTGTACCCAAACCCATGGCTAGCAAAACGATGGTTTAAGATGGGTTCAAATGGCTTAAAGTGCAGATTGGCCACGCCACACAAAATGTCCTGTGAAGCAAAGGCCCTGTTCTCAGTCCGGTCTGTATCAGTTGTAGGCAGCTTGTGCTCTATGCAATATGGATTTGAACCATCTGCCGAGGGTTTGAGCTGCTCCTCCCCTGTCTGCCTCTTGGGCTGACATCAGAGGACAGGACAGTGGAATGAACAGGCTATGTAGGCCACTCAGAGCATTCCATCTGAGTATCCAAGGTTGGGAGTACATTATGGAGGCTTTGCATTTCTGGCTGTCTGTTTGTTGGCATATTATCAAGAGCCACGGCCATGCAGTGGGAGATATAAAACAGGGATCAATATGTTTATGATAAAAGTTTGTGCAATACACCGAGACAATTAATTTGGTCAGGATGCTAGCTGGCTAATTTGTTCACACAGTCGTTAGCTACGTTGTCGACATTTAGAAAGTTTGCATAGAAAATAGATGTGAAAATTACCTGCTATCGTGTGTTTCCATTGGTCTGTCTTATGTCAATAAAAACAACTGGAAATAATGACATCACAAAAAATAGTTTGAAGTGTTTCTATTATCAATTTAGGCAAATTGCGCTTTAATAAATTGCCGACAGCCTGTATGCCCTCCCACCTATCGGTTTCATATCTCAAGTAGCCCGCAAAAGCCAGCATGAATAGAATGTACAAATTTACTAATACATTTCATATTCTAATTATTCTCATGTGCCAAAGTATCCTCATGGTCCTCAACAATATTTTGGAGCCATTTTGACATTCAGGCTCTTGAGCAGTAAAAGAAGCAGGACCAGAAACTATTTTATCAGTCTGTTTTCCATCGAGTGCTGGGTAGATTGTAGGTGGCCATTTAATCGATTTTTTTGTGTCTATATTTTCCAGTTATTTTTCATTTCCTCTTGGTTTATTTGTGACAGTAAAAGAGTATGGATGATGATTTATGTCAATAGATTTTATGTCTGCTTCTTCTAAAGTCTCCCAAGGGTTGTGCCAAAGAGAATATAAAGCTTAAGTGTCTTCAGTTTTGAACTTTTTGAAATGTAGTGTTATTTTTTCATTAGCTAGAGATAAGGCTTCAAAGGAAATCTTTAAACTACTGAAGGTGTGCGTTAGTGGTGAGTAGTAGTATTAGTATTAGTAGAGATAGCAATGAGTTAGGGTTAAATGCATATGCGTTTCTTTAGGATACATTAAAAGAAGCACCAATTTGTGCCATTTACTACTATAGTTGGCAGTTAGCCAAGTAGCCCAAGTACAGGCTGAGGGCACACATTACCGCTATTCTGCAGTCCTGTTTCCGACTGGTGTTATTTACTGAGAAACAGTGAGGTAATAACAGTGTTCAGATTTAATGGAAGATGTTTAGTTGTGTGGGAGTTATTCCAGTAGGCTTTTGCCTCCAGATGGGGGTTAGCTAACCTTGGTTAGGCAGCCTCCATATAACCTGCACTGTGAACTGGCATTCATTTTACAGTAGGTATAGGTATGAAATCGACTCGAGAGTCTGGGCCCACTTGTCCCCTATAATCTTTTTCACAGTGGTGAAATGGAACAGGATAGGAAGAAAGTATTTTCCCTCCAAGGCTTGTCAAAAAGCTCTCTGAGGCACAGCAACTTATCAGAGGAGTTTACCACCATGTTTTGTTTTTTACGTGAGAGGGCAAGTAAAGGATGCTATCATATGAGGTGAAAGAAAAATCTGTTGATGTGGTATAGACTTAACTAGCCATGGGACACACACCCACTCACACACACACGCAGACATCCATGCACACAAACACATACCCAGCCCAGCTGTGCATCTTCCCGCTGGTTCGTCCCCTCCAGAGAACCCAGGTGACACCGGGAAGCCACGACAACAACCCTCAGGGTAGACATCGCTGTCTCATGTCTGCCACACTTGCACCTAATTCCTCCTGCGCGTAATGAGCCACTTGATCATCATGCCACCTTTGGCTAGATCAATGCAGAGAGAGAGAGCAGGGAATGGAGTGTATTTCCCCTGCTGAGGACTCCTTCTTATCAACAAAGCATAGAGTTGCACAATGGGCCAGGCTGACCCCAATGGCTTCATGTACCGTTGTGGATCAGTATGAGAGGAGACAGCGAGAAAAGCCAGTGGAGGGTGTTAAGTGGTGGAATGCAGGGAGAGGTTATCTCTGAGTGTGGGGATTTGAACTTTCTAACACTTCTGGTTTAAAACATCCTTCATGGTTCAAATGAGTTTTGTGAATCCTCTCAATCACTCTAGCCAGCATCACTGTATTGCTCCTACATTTGCTGGAAGTTGAAATTTGGTTACAGCAACTAAATATAGACCAATACATATAGTTTTATGACTTTGTTGAACAAATTGTGAAAACATAATGGCACTGAGTGTCAATGAAAAAATACATCGTTATGACTCGTACTACTGAATCAATTACAGTATGACACCATACTGTCTGCTGTCCACTCTCTTTAAATGCCAACTAACAGCTATTCAAATTTTCCAGCTGTTTCTATGTCAGACAGAGATGTCCTTTGTACTCGGCTCATAAGTAAAACATTTCCTTTCACAAGGGAAAGGTTAACTTTTGATGTCACTGTATGTAGTCTATTGAAATGGCATGCCAAGACCGCACAATGACAGGTGTAATAAAGGAAAAATTATAGCTGCTGAATATCATAAATAATTGGATGCCTAACATCTGCTATGACATTTGTTCACTTTTGATTGCCAAACAATGGCATTCGTTTTATAATTGCCGTGCTCACGACTGAACTCGTCATCTAAACGAACTTGCTCGCCAATACTACCTATAGCTCAGGGTAATCAACTATCTTACACAGTAAACAACTATCTTGATGTGACAACAGTGAACTCATATTGAATGGAATTCGGAGGAGAATATAGAGTTGAAGTTGGAAGTTTACATACACCTTAGCAAAATATATAAAACTCAGTTTATCACAATTTCTGACATTCAATTCTAGTAAACATTCCCTGTCTTAGGTCAGTTAGGATCAACACTTCATTTTAAGAATGTGAAATGTCAGAATAATGGTAGAGAGAATGATTTATTTCAGCTTTTAGTTCTTTCATCACATTCCCAGTGGGTCAGAAGTTTACATACTGTTACGGTTTTCTTGGTGAGAAGGAGAGTCGGACCAAAATGCAGCGTGTCGATTGCGATTCATGTTTATTCAACAAACGAAACACGAATCTAAATACAAACACTACAAAAACAATAAACGTAACGAAAACCGAAACAGCCTATACTTGTGTAAACTAACACAGAACAAGGACATCAGGACTCTAAGGACAATCACCCACGACAAACTCAAAGAATATGGCTGCCTAAATATGGTTCCCAATCAGAGACAACGATAAACACCTGCCTCTGATTGAGAACCACTCCAGACAGCCATAGACTTTGCTAGATAACCCCACTAGCTTTAAAACTTCCTGACTGATGTCTTCAGATGTTGCTTCAATATATCCACATAATTTTCCTACCTCATGATGCCATCTATTTTGTGAAGTGTACCAGTCCCTCCTGCAGCAAAGTACCCCCACAACATGATGCTGCCACCACCGTCCTTCACGGTTGGGGTGGTATTCTTCGGCTTGCAAGCCCCCCTCTTTTTCCTCCAAACATAACTATGGTCATTATGGCCAAACAATTATATTTTTGTTTTATCAGACCAGAGGACATTTCTCCAAAAATAACAATCTTTGTCCCTATGCGCAGTTGCAAACCGTAGTCTGTCTTTTTTTATGGCAGTATTGGAGCAGTGGCTTCTTCCTTGCTGCGCGGCCGTTCAGGTTATGTCGATATAGGACTTGTTTTACTGTGGATATAGATACTTTTGTACCTGTTTCATCCAGCATCTTCACAAGGTCCTTTGCTGTTGTTCTGGGATTGATTTGCACTTTTCGCACCAAAGTACATTCACCTCTAGGAGACAGAACGCGTCTCCTTCCTGAGCGGAATGATGGCTGCGTAGTCCCAGGGTGTGTATACTTGCGTACTATTGTTTGTACAGATGAACGTGGTACCTTCAGGGATTTGGAAATTGCTCCCAAGGCTGAACCAAACTTGTGGAGGTCTACAATTTGGAGGTCTTGGCTGATTTCTTTTGATTTTCCCATTATGTCAAGCCAAGAGGCATTGAGTTTGAAGGTAGGCTTTGAAATACATCCACATATACACCTCAAATTGACTCAAATTATGTCAATTAGCCTATCAGTAGCTTCTAAAGCCATGACATCATTTTCTGGAATTTCCCAAGCTGTTTAAAGGCAGTGTCAACTTAGTGTATGTAAACTTCCGACGCACTGGAATTGTGATACAGTGAATCATAAGTGAAATAATATGTATGTAAACAATTGTTGGAAAATGACTTGTGTCATGCACAAAGTAGATGTCCTAACCGACTTGCCAAAACTGTGGTTTGTTAACAAGACATTTTTGGAGTGGTTTAAAAACTAGTTTTAATGACTCCAACCTAAGTGTATGTAAACCTCCGACTTCAACTGTAGATGATTCTCAGGGTTTCCTGTTCAGAAAAATATGATTAGATTTCATATCTACATGGCCATGTAAATACTGTATTTGGGTAATATTGCAGACTAAAAAGCTATACATTCAAGGAGGTTACATATGTATTTCGGTGAGACCTTGTTGTCTTGTCCCGATTCCATCTGGTAGTCACAAGGTTAACCACAGTAAATGCATAGCCTTGACCCTGGGCTCGTAATAAGTATGTCCAACATACCTCTGCACACTCACCGGCATTCTGCCTCCACTGCGAATAACCAAGGTTACTGTGTAATAGCTACTATAGTCTGTGAATTACTGGAATTGTATGCATGTAGAGCGAACAGTGCAAGCATCACAAAAATGCCTTTGAACATAGAATAAATTTGTTTAAAAAACTCATATCTATTCCATTGTATATTCAAAAGGATGCATTTTTTTCTGATAGCACTTCAGTAATCATGTCATGTCACATTCCACGAGTTGTCTGCACTTGTTTTTAATGACCAGCAGTGATATAGTTTTTTTTTTACCTGTTTCTAGTGCTGAAGAGACAAACAACTTGAACATTCATGACATTGGCTAAGTTCAGAGAGTAGGGTATTCAATTGCATATTTTGAGTCGGAAAGATAGCAGGCTGAACCTGATAAGCCCAGAGCCCTTGGAATGTTAAACGATTTGGTGATCAATAAAATACCTTATATTTGAAAGAGCTAATCCCAACATTTTAGCAAAGGTTTCTCCCATGGAAGCAAACATATCACTAATCAATCAATCGCTCAATATTTTCCGCTGCTCGGCAAAGGGGCCCCGTGACATTAACATAATCGTAGATGGTAATAAGTACAAGGCATTTCCTTAATTCCAGCAAGATTCAATTTGTCCACATTTAATTTGTTTTAAATTGGTAAAAAGCATGTTGTAAATCCAATCTCCATACCAAGTAATTGCTGCCGAAACTCTCTCTGTGTGTGCTTGTGCATGTGCGCACGTGTGCTGGTTTCACCACATAAAGTAGAATGACCTACTAGGGAAAACGTAATCTGGCAATTTCATACCTGGCATTTTAAGAGAAACTACTATGTATAGATGTAGGATCTTAATTTCACCTATATTGTAACAGTAAAAAAATTATGCAGCAACAGGATTTGAACGTTTCAGCTCTTTGCTTCCTCTTTCTGAGAAAGGTCCACTTTCTTTGGGAGAGATGGCAAATGGAACTTAATGATGGGATATATGGATGGTGACAAAATTAGTTTATTTTTTTTGTACCCACACTACTGTAGGAGTTGAATGAGTCTGTTCACCCTGGGGAGTGGAGCTGTAGAAAATGGCAAAATGGCAGTAACTAAAATGGACAGAGGCTAAGAAGGGATGAATGAGAGTGGGGTTTAAATGCACCTTGTGAGAGACAAATGTATATCCAAGAGGTAGATGGGACGCTTCGAACAACGTAAGCACAGCTTTTGAAAGAAGTGCTCCAAGATACAGTACGTTATCTCCCTGCCGCACTGAAAAACAACCTTTTCACTTGTTGTTGAATTGGCCTGTTAATGAACTGGATTGCATTAATACACAACTTACTTGTGGTTTCACAATCCATTTGAAGCAATTTGTTTTAATATAAAGTACTTGATGAAGTGGGAAAATTGAATTTCAATCAACTGAATGTATTGCAGTACAGTCATAATGAAATAATGTAGAATAATCTGTCACACATCCGACTGTAGCTGAGGCGCAGGAGATGACGAGCAATACTGTAATGGAATGAAGTGTCCACGTACTCAGGATCACGGCACACATGTCATTTTATTAGGCTAAGCTTTCGGTCGCAAGGCCTTCATCAGAGCATGCTTAGCCTAATTATATGACTGTGTGCATTGCACCTGCGTGTGTGTGGAGACCTCATTCCATTACAGTATAGTCATAATGAACCACGTAATCAGCTATGATTTTGATCATTATATCACTACCATTGTTTTGTTGATTAGCTAGACCACCCAATTTGGCATTTTACATATTTGAGTGGCTATGCTTGATATTTAAGCTACCAATGCTAAATATCAGGGCAAAATAAAAATGCACCAAATTAAAACTTCGCAATTTATTTGAACAAGAGTTATAGGTAAAATTTTCTTAGATTGAATGGATTATTCCTCATTAAAACCATGAATAATGAACGGGTAGCAGCTCATGAAGTTGTCTTGCTGTTGTGCTGACGTGCATTAGACATAATGCACGTCAGCAATATTATGAATAATAGATTAAAATCATAAGATTAAGGCCATAAACATATAATAGCTCTCATTGTACAGTAAATACTTTATGATACAGTAGACAAGGTCAACATGAAATCTAAGGTACTACGTCATATTTCCCTTATGTTCCTTAAATAAAGCACTGCAATTAAAAACAAATACAAATAATAATAATAATTAGCTTTATCGGGATGATAAAACATTTTCAGTGTAAACTTAAATGACTAAAACCAGATATAAAATATGTAGAACAGATAATGGAGCAATATACAGTTGAAGTCTGAAGTTTAAACTAGTCTGAACTAGTTTTTCATCCACTCCACAAATGTAATGTTAACAAACTATAGATTTGGCATGTCGGTTAGGACATCTACTTTGTGCATGACACAAGTCATTTTTCCAACAATTGTTTACAGACAGATTATTTAATTTATAATGAACTGTATCACAATTCCAGTGGGTCAGAAGTTTACATACACTAAGTTAACTGTGCCTTCAAACAGCTCAGAAAATTCCAGAAAATGATGTCATGGCTTTATAAGCTTCTGATAGGCTAATTGACATAATTTGAGTCAATTGGAGGTGTACCTCTGGATGTATTTCAAGGCCTACCTTCAAACTCAGTGCCTCTTTGCTTGACATCATAGGAAAATCAAAAGAAATCATCCAAGACCTCAGAAAGAAAGTTGTAGGCCTCCACAAGTCAGGTTTATCCTTGGTAGCAATTTCCAAATGCCTGAAGGTACCAAGTTCATCTGTACAAACAATAGTACGCAAGTATAAACACCATGGGACTACGCAGCCATCATACCGCTCAGGAAGGAGACGCGTTCTGTCTCCTAGAGATGAATGTACTTTGGTGCGAAAAGTGCAAATCAATCCCAGAACAACAGCAAAGGACCTTGTGAAGATAATGGATGAAACAGGTACAAAAATATCTATATCCACAATAAAACAAGTCCTATATCGACATAACCTGAAAGGCCGCTCAGCAAAGAAGAAGCCACTGCTCCAAAACCGCCATAAAAAAGCCAGACTACGGTTTGCAACTGCACATGGGAACAAAGATTGTACGTGAAGCACGAGGGTGGCAGCATCATGTTGTGGGAGTGCTTTGCTGCAGGAGGGACTGGTGCACTTCACAAAATAGATAGGCATCATGAGGTAGGAAAATTATGTGGATATATTGAAGCAACATCTCAAGACATCAGTCAGGAAGTTAAAGCTTGGTTGCAAATGGGGCTTCCAAATTGACAATGACACCAAGCATACTTCCAAAGTTGTGGCAAAATGGCTTAAGGACAACAAAGTCAAGATATTGGAGTGGCCATCACAAAGCCCTGACCTCAATCCCATAGAAAATTTGTGGGCAGTCCTGAAAAAGTGTGCGCGAGCAATGAGGCCTACAAACCTGACTCAGTTTCACCAGCTCTGTCAGTATGAATGGGTCAAAATTCACCCAACTTATTGTGGGAAGCTTGTGGGAGGCTACCTGAAACGTTTGACCCAAGTTAAACAATTTAAAGGAAATGCTACCAAATACTAATTGAGTATGTAAACTTCTGACCCACTGGGAATGTGATGAAAGGGGCGGCAGGGTAGCCTAGTGGTTAGAGCGTTGGACTAGTAACCGGAAGGTTGCAAGCTCAAACCCCGTTCAAACCCCCGATCTGTCATTCTGCCCCTGAACAGGCAGTTAACCCACTGTTCCTAGGCTGTCATTGAAAATAAGAATTTGTTCTTAACTGACTTGCGTAGTTAAATTAAAAGATGAAATAAATAATTCTCTCTACTATTATTCTGACATTTCACATTCTTAAAATAAAGTGGTGATCCTAACTGACATACAACAAGGATATTTTACTAGGATTATATGTCGGGAATTGTGAAAAACTGAGTTTAAATGTATTTGGCTAAGGTGTATATAAACTTCTGACTTCAACTTTATTTTTTGAAGAACAATCACCAAAATGAAAAATAAACAGTCAGGGAGAATCAAGAATTCCCAAAATATCATGCCATTTTGTTGGCGTCACTCAGATTGCATAAGCATGGCATGGTGTAGAATTGCAGGAAATTCACTTTAAAACTGCACATGATCTCTCAGCCCCATGGCAAATCTGTTGAATTGCAGGAAATGTGGTTTAATACAGCAAAATATTCTATCTGCGGCCAAGAGGACGCCCTTTAAAACCACACCATTGGCCACTCCCACTACCCCAGACATATAGAAAGATCAACGGAAGTGAAAAATGTGATTTTAATCATTTTCAAATGGATGGTCCGCAGACATTACATTTAGTGTTATTATTGGTTGTCTCAGATTTCCCAAGGTGAAATAAATAGTTCTGACAGCTTTACTACTGCATTGGCAGGGCAGCTATGTGTGACCCCTCTGTGTTATTGCTAAGGGAGTATAGGACGACCAGTGGTCTTAGATAGTAATATCCATCCAGTCATATTCAGATTTCCCTATTTCACCCAAGAAATGTACTGTGCAGCAGTCAAAACATAGGCCTGGCATAGACATGATCCTATTGTGGCCACAGAGAAGATCAAAGGTTGCAGATGATGGTAACGATCATGGATTAACCAACAGATGAAAGACTACTAGAGCCTTGAGTCAAGGCAGTGACAAATACCACCATCCTTTCTGTTCACCCTTGGAAAGAGAGAGAAAAAGAAAGCGAGAAAGAGCAAGTGAGTAAGAGAGAGAGAAAAAGAGAAGGCAAGCCAGTGAGAAAATTGAAGAGGGATGTGGGAAGCAGGTAAATCAAAGGGGGTTGTGTGGATTTCCTAAACCAAACAAGTTGTTCCAAGCGGTGTGTAATTCACTCCACAGATGATGGGTTTTACAGCCCTTTTGCCTGTATTCTATGCAGCGGTTATCTGTAAATCTGTCAGCGAAATAATAAATTCCATTCCCCCTCTCCATAATCTAATTTGCCTTTGGTGCCAACGGTGCATCAAATGCCTCTGACTTCTTCTCCGGTGGCGGAATCCTGCACTAGTTGTCTTGGCGCTGGCTGCTGTCGCTGCGCCGACGGAGCCTAGGAGTAAATCTCACCTGTCCCACATGAGCCGCTCCGTCAACTGCCCCAAAAAATCCATTATCTCGGAATGTTTTAAGGGCTTAATGGAGTCCTTATCTTTATTTTGCACTGGGAAAAATATTAATTACACAGCGTAGGAAAAGTTCCTTGGTTATCATCACTCCCCCTCCCCCCACATGTACTCTGTCTATCTATGCTTTTCAGTGCTGAATGCAAATGTTTTGTTAAGGCAGGTGTCGACTCGTGCCGATGTGTGTGTTTTCACAGTACTGGTGGCTGCCAATCATTGTGTCTGTTCTTGCACATCGCAACCAACCTCTGAACACAGGAGTTACTATCAACGAGATAAGGGAAAATAACAAGCATGTGAATGTCGCTTCTGTCTGGCAGGGTAGTTTGCTAGAAACCAAGGTGAGGATTTTTGTTGTTGTGTGTTTTCCCCTTCTCAGGGCGTGGTGTGACATTTCTCGACAAACCTTTGGAGTGTTGTAAAGGATAAAAACATAATTGGTACTGTATGCTGAGATATCTATGGTGATGTATACATAGGAGATTCAGAGATCAAGCAGTATACAATTTCCCATTGTGTTCTTCTCCATAACAAGCCCTTTCCTACAATCCCTTGGTCTTAATAACTTTGTACTTCCTTTCGCATTTCACTGAAGCACTTACAGGCTAGAGCAGGGAGGCAGGCAGCATCCCTTCAGTAAGGCGAGTGCAAATGAAACCCCATAATTACTAGTCACATTGAGAGAGAGAGAGAGAGAGAGAGAGAAAGGACACAAAAACAGCATTGTTTTTTTTTTTTTTTTGTACTGGAAGCATAGCTAACACGTCTGTGGATGCTGTGAATTCAATAGGAGTAGGCTCATTACAGCACAACACTTGCATCCTCCACATTGGCGGGGTTTCCATGGTGATTAAGGTCTTACAACCTGGTCTCAGAACATTTTTGTATTATTCTGTACGTAAATCCAAGACACTACATTTATGTATGATATGTAATGTTTCGTATGGCATATATTCATTTGTGGATGTCCATCACCAATTTTGTATAATATGTTATGAATTGCAATGTGTATTACATGTTACAAATTTGCAAAACATACAATATGTTACAAATTTGCAAAACGTATGATATTTACGAATTCTAGGTAGGTGACTAGGTGGCTAACGTTAGCTAGCTTGCTAAAGTTAGCTAGGCTAGGAGTTAGGGTTAGAGGTTAGGGTTAAGGGTAGGGTTAGGGGATGGGTTAGCTAAAAGGGTTACGGTTAGGGTTAGGCAAAGGGCTCGCTAAATTAGTACGGTTAGGGTTAAGGGAAGGGTTAGCTAACATGCTAAGTAGTTGCAAAGTAGAAAAAAATGTAAGTAGTTGAAAAGTTGCTATTTAGCTAAAATCCTAAAGTTGTCTGTGAAGAAACTCGCAGCCTTTGGGTTGCTAGACATTCACGTTATACGCCCACCCATCAACCTCGACCAACCAACCTCCTAAGTAACCATCTGTCTTATGTAACCATATCAAACCTAAGATATCATACTGAATAAATTTACTTGCACATCATCATCTGCTCATTTATCACTCCAGTGTTAATCTGCTAAATTGTAATTACTTCGCTACTATGGCCTATTTATTGCCTACCTCCTCACATATTGTGTTATTGACTGTACGCTTGTTTATTCCATGTGTAACTCTGTGTTGTTTGTATCACACTGCTTTGCTTTATCTTGGCCAGGTCGCAGTTGTAAATGAGAACGTGTTAAATACCTGGTTAAATAAAGGTGAAATAAAAAAATAAAATGGAGTGTCTCGGGTGTATGAACAGAATAATACAAAATGCTCTGAGACCAGGTTGGGGCTCATCACATTGAGGTTAAAAAAGGAGAAATATGACAAGTGGGTAATTATAAGTAATATTGCAGAAGAGGTGAGATAAAGAAGAGGAAAATGTGGTTTGGTTTAGAGCTTAATGAAGGGTTATGGTATTCTTAGCAAGAAGGTAGAAAAATAACTGTGGTGGTGGGCTTAAGCAACAGCCACCTCATCTTTGATGTTGAGGTCTTATCAATTGACCGGTAAAGCGGTCCATACTTACACCTCTGTCTTTCATAAACGGTGTACTCAGCCGTTTTACTTCAGATCAGTTCTGTTCAGATGAAATCAGCTGTGTTTTCTGTGAAAGGCTTATGGTTGGTTCTGTGAAAGTGTCAAGGTTGGTTCTGTGAAAGGGTTCACTTCTGGACTGACTTATGTTTTCTTTTTTCCGTCTGACTTCTCAGACTACCGAGTGAGCTCATTTGGAATACTTTCATAAACCCACTGTGTTATTATTACAGATACAGAATGACACAGCAAAGGAGCTATGTAACAGCATTCAATCAAAAGCACATTAAAGATGATTGACGAATCAAAGTCGGGGAATTGAAAAGGGAAACACAGTGAACCAGATGGCCCTGCGCTGCACATACACTTTTCTACTTTATAAACTGTGAAAGAGATGTAGAAATATATATTTTTAGATGCCTTATGACTGTGCTCCATATTCATTGGAGACGGCTATGTAAGGCCTACTACACATGTTATGAGTTAGCTGACCATGACTCCATCTGCATGAACAAGAATGATGACAAACAGTGCACTACTGTTGGAAAATGTATTTTAACTCACAAAATTAAGTTCTAACAAAACCTTACCAAACTCTGTGTTTCTGTGTCTTTGATAGTCAGAGTGAAATGAACTAGGCGTGAAAGCAGCTAAAGTTTATATATCATTATGGGTTCATGATGGTACATTATTAGTGACAGAGAGCAGCTTTTTCTCCCTCCAGAGGGAAATCTCGTCCAAGAAGATGGTATTTTGTCCATGAGAATAGAACCCTATAACGAATAGCCATGTGCACAGTCCCGTCTCAAGCGGACACTTTTACAATGATCTACTGCAAAAGCCCTTAGAACAGCAAAACGTGTTTATTAAAGTGCAATCGTCGAGGGAAACAAACCTTCGAAGCGGAGCAGCTGTTGTGTCGCTGGATGTCGCTCACCCTCAAAAGTGCTGAGGTAAAATAATCACACACACACATCCTCACAATTCTCATTAAGCTGGTTCTCCCCTAATAGTCCCAGTATAAATCTTCTATTGCCTCTAAGGCTGCGTTTACACAGGCAGCCCAATTCTGATCTTGTTTTTTCTTTCGACCAATCTGTGAAAAAGAGCTGATCTGAAAATGATCTGATGTGATTAGTCAAAATACCAATAAGAGAATATCAGAATTGGGCTGCCTGTGTAAATGCAGCCTTAGACTCGATTAAAGATACAGCAATAAAGTCAATTTTCTTATCAGCGCGTTGGCAACTGCATGTGAATAGATTCAAAACAGTACCAGGCTACATATTTTTTTTTTTTTGTGGTGATGATGCTTGCTTGACTGCCCATGCTGGAGACATGCAGCACTGCGGTATTGAGTGTTTCAAGAGATATATGAGATATGCTCCCTATAGAATGATATACTGTACAGAGCGCAGCTATTCTCTCTTCCCACACAACTGTCTCGCAGAGACAGATTCAAACGAAGACACTTTAGAAAATACATGTAACTCCCGCCTAACCTGTGGTCAGGTAGAACGCATGTTCATCTCTCAAAACGAGTTGGTGCTCATACTGCCCAATACCTTTACTGCCCCCACACTGTGATGGCTGAATATAGTGTCACTGCAAAGTGCACTTAATCTGCCTTCCGTAATCTGCCTTGCCTTCCAGTCAGGGAGACATTACCAAGGGGTGATAAAGAGGGGTTCATCGGCATCAATCTTTTTATTAGAAACTAATGGTCTCTTCCACTTCCAACATGTCCACCGGCCACCTTGAGCTATAGGGCCTTCTCTCTTGTTGATTTCTTGAGCCCCTCCTATGATTGAGATCTGGGAGATGACTCCATCCCTGTGGGGCGGGGCCACACCATCACATTCCGAATCCCGAGCCACTTAGAGTCCCTCTCCAAAGCCACAACCACCGTCTTCTTCAACAGACTCCTTTTGGTGACTGATGCCTCTCTGGACATTTTTCACGTCTTGTTTGCTTACTCCTAATTTTAGTTATTTTCCTGGAACTCAAAACTCTAGACGAGCATATTGCGGTCGCGCACCTTTCCGGACGCTCCAAAAGCAATTCCAGTTATTCCACACTATGGGAAAACTCAGTAAAACATTCAAATGTACTGTATTGGCTTTTCAAAAGATCTAATGGGAAGTAATTACACTGAACAAAAATAAGCATCATCAGCCGGGCTAATGACCATGGAGGACCTTCCCCTTTTATGACTGGCCCAGACAGAAGTACAGACTGACATACACTTAGCTGCCACATAAATTACTTTACATGAACTGTGACAGACTGTGTATATGCGTGCCTTTTGTTGAGGACCTAAAATAGGCTAGATTAAGCAAATTGCAATCTATTGTTCACTGAGTTTCAATGGCTCCGATGACATATACTGTATGTGGTAAATATGTTTGCGTGTATCACAAAGGATAATTTCTACTTCAGGGAACATTTTGGGTTATAAACATAATCAAGCACACCCAGCTTTTATAAAATGGCTGAAAATAAATATTTTTACTGACTCATAGGACTGATATCAGCAATAAATATGGTAAGAAAGTTGCAATCGTGTATGCCTTTACTTTAGGTGCTAAAACTATATGAAACCTATTTGTTTGTTTAATAATGCATAAAGAAAGACATTGAGCAAGTAGTTAGTTGTTGAATGGTATTGATAATGTACAAAAGCAAACTATCCACCCAGTGGTAATTGCTCATTGCATACCTGCTACAGTAATTGTTCAACTATGTGGATGTGTTTCTGTTCCCTGATTGGTGGTTGTGTCCATATAAATAGAATCTCATTCTGTGATTGCGTCATTGTGATTGACAGACACAGGGTCATGTTCAGTAGTCACAAAATGGAGGTTGTAACTGCATTTCTACTATAAAAACACTTGTTTTTGGTTTCAAAGTGTTTCCTGTTCCATACTTTTAATAATGACTGCCTATAATTTAATTTGGCCATCCTTAAAAGATGGGCTTAATGTGTATAGGAGAGTCTTCCACAAAATAACTGTCGTTGAACTGCACATTTTTAGGGACCTACCCTTCACACTCATTTAAACTTTGGCTGCACAAATTATTTTTAGGAATCAATAATGGAACTCCTGGAATGATGGCTCGCTTAGGCTATATAAATGCACTGCTATTAGGCCTCCCGAGTGGTGCAGCGGTCTAAGGCACTGCAGTGCTTGAGGCAACACTACAGATTCGGGGTCGATCCCAGGCTGTGTCGAAGCCGGCCGCGACTGGGAGACCCATGAGGCGACGCACAATTGGCCCCAGCGTCGTCCGGGTTAGGGAAGGGTTTGGCCGGACGGGATGTCCTTGTCCCATCGCGCTCTAATGACTTCCGTGGCGGGCCGGCCGCCTGCATAATGACACGGTTGCCAGTTATACAGTGTTTCCTCCGACACATTGGTGCGGCTGGCTTCAGGGATAAGCGAGCAGTGTGTCAAGAAGCAGTGTGGCTTGGAATGGTCGTGTTTCTGCGAATGCATGACTCTCGACCTTCACCTCTCCCGAGTCCGTACAGGAGTTTCAGCGATGTGACAAGACTGTAACTACCAATTGGGGAGAAGGGGTAAGAATATAAATGCACTGCTATTAGATGATTGACACAAATGTAATAGCCAGGGGTGTGAAAATACATGTTATGAGTCATGGGCAGTATATTTAGTCCGCATGCCTTCATCCACACCACCAAAACAGTTGAGTCATACCCAGCAATTTCACTTCAATTTCCCAGATTCAAGGTTTGAACAATATAGTCTATCTGTAGGTCTAGTCTATAGCATCTGCATCAAAACACACACAGTTGATCCATGTTTACAATTGCATCCTTGATTAACAGTAATGTCCACACACCTGTACAGAGCTATTCACCAAGGTCCCTGCTACCATGACAACCCCCCCCCCCCCCCCCTCCCTCTTCTTGCCAGAGTTCTTACTGTGAGGGGGTTTAGCAACAAACTCAAATTGGTGGTGCATACTTGCAAAGATAGGGAAAAATAATCGATTCAATGAACCTGATACTGGTTTTTGGTTTTGAGTGAAAATAGAAAAGGATATTAGTGCTGCTATCCCTGCCTATTTGAAATGTGCAACAAACCCCAAGTGCTGAAGGGATGGTGGAGATCACTAAAACTATATTGTATAGAGTCAATCACAAGAGATAATCAATCATGTGTGTTGTTGTTTGTGCTCTCTTCTTCGGATTTGGCACCAGTGGTGTGTTTAAGTTTTATCACGTCATCTCAACCGAAATACCTGTTTTAGGTTTGCTCTGCGTGCTGTCCACGACCGCAACCGTTAATTTTCCATGAACGTGAAATTGCGCAATGTCATCATCAATACAAGTATTTGGACCATTCGGAAAGGAAAAGTAAACATTTCCATGCGAACTGCGGAACAGAATGGAACAGGCTGACAATATATTTTGGAGTGCGCAGTAAGGATAGCTACCCTCTTGCATAGATTATGCTGTACCTGGAAAACATATTTGGATTAACAGATGAACAGTAGGCTATTAACTAACCCGCGCTCGCTCCACAGGACCGCTATACGCATTTGCCTTTTAAAACAACGGAAGCATTGTCTCGACAAGCAGTGGGATTTATAAACCGAAGATGGGTATTTGTGGATACTTTACCGTGTCTTGGAAGTGCCTGGTGGTTCTGTCTTTCAGACTGCTGTTTCTTGTCCCCGCAGGTTTGCCTGTCCACAGTCAAGGGGAATCCCAAACCGATAGTAAAGTGATGGACAATATTACCGTCAGGCAAGGCGAAAACGTCTTTCTCAGGTAAAACACTTTCTTATTATTCTTACACTCACTATAAAAAGTTGTATTAACTATGAGTCCAACGTTGCTTTGCCAATTTAAAGTATAATAAGAGTGGTTTATGTCTGATTAAATGATACGATTCTAAATGTTGGCTGTGCTTATGATGGAACTAAGGTGCTTATGATGGAAGAAGCTCCTATACAGGCAAGTGCACAGATAGGACTTTACCTTTGCACATGCTCATGCTCATTTGCACTTCCAGTCTCCAAAGTGCTGTTTTGGCTGGTGGTATAATTTCCCCCAAAATATTATTTTTAATATTTATTTTGTCATTGTTTTTCAGAACCCACTGCCCTCAAGTCCTATTGACACGGTCAAATTCGCCCCCCACCCAGTCCATTTGTTACACCTGTTGATTACGCAGGGCCAACTCTAGCCTTTTGGGGGCCCTAATGAGATTTGGTTGGGGGTGCCACCGACTATTGAACATTTTCCAGTACCTTGAGAATTTTCCAGTATCTATACTGTTTTCTTAGAAGTAGTAAGCAGAATCAATATAGGGTTAACCATTAGACATATGTAAACAGAATCCATGTGATTGTGCAAAGCTGGATCAACACAGGCCTGGTCATTCAGGGTCTTGTGAAGGCCTTTGGATCGTCTACCTCACAGCAAATAATTTTAGTGGCCCCCCTCTTGACGGCGGAGATATTTTTTTTGTTTTGAAGTTAATTTCCTGCAATTTTACACAGAGGTGGCACCACAGGTTCAAAAGATGTATTATTATTATTATTATAGATAGCTTCCCTTTTCATCTGTGCTATGACTATAGGTCTGGGGGTTTTCTTGTCGGGTCATGTGAATTCTAAACTCTCCTGACCTGAGGCTGAAAAACACTTTCAAACTACCACAAACCTTGTTGTAATTCATTATGAATCTGGTATCAAAAGAGCCAGAGGACAACTTCAATGGACAACATACTCTGTGGTTTAGTGAACTCCTATGGCAGGGGTGAGCGTTATGCAAAGAATGGTTACAGTGTATTTTTAAATAGTAATTTCAGTCTTTACACACACACACTGTTAAGCAGTTGCCTTGACAAATAAAAAAGAGACAGGTTTCAGTGTAGAAAAGTATTAGTATTATTCATCTCATTACAGTGCTCTTCTGCATTTATTCATTCTGGAAGCTTTATGTAAGGCAGGGTTACATTTAACACTATACACAGTAGACTTGGTAGCAAAGTATTTTTTTATGTGTAAGTAATAATACCACTAACCTTGTGTTGTCCTGATTGGTTCCCTGGCGCTCACTGTAGGAACTGATTGCCTGTTAAATCTATATATTCAATCATTAAATCAACATTTTAATTGAAAACAATATCCCCGTTTTAATGAAGTAGATTTTATTGAATGTCACTCATTCCATTGCACTCTATTCTAACCTAACCTGCTAGTCGAAAAAGACTGACACCATGGCTGCCTATCATATTTGTGAAAGGTATGGTGGTGCCAGAATCTACCAATTCTCTCTTTCTGCATAAAGCCATCCATTTTGTTATGGTTGGACAAATCTTTTCAATTGATCTGTGCCGACTGCTCTGTGGCGAATTTGTTGATTTTTGTACTTTTATGACAGTGTAATTTGTGCCACAAATATTTGTGAATAATCACCAGCAGTGGAAATATAATAATATGCCAACAAACATTAATGGACTAACAAACTGGCTGACTAACCTTTTCAGGCACTTCAGTATCCATTGGCCTTGGATAGCAGCAGCAGATAATTGCATCTTCTTTATCCTGTGCCAAATACATTTATTCAGTGAGTCTAAATTATTAATATTAGCTGCTGGCTGCATGATTGCATCAACCTAGCTAGCTGAAGTTAGCTAGCTATCTAGCTAGGCTACTCTAAATATAACATTGGTAATTTTGTGACCTAGCTATAGATTGGATAATTCTAGATAGTTTTAGAGGATGACTAAACTGCTTTTATGAAAACATATAGTACCTTGTTTGCCATGAACATTTGTGTTCATTCTTTCATGAGGCAGGCAGGAGAGAAGGGTTTCCACTAAATAACACAGCCACAAAGTCAGATTCCGGCAGGATTCCACATGGTTTCCACTAGCTTCTTTCTGTATAGCCACAAAGTCAGATTCCACAGCCACAAAAATGTTTTTTGGGGTATTAGTTTAAGGTTAGGGTTAGGCATAAGGTTAGCAGTGTGGTTAATGTTAGGGTTAAGGCTAGGTTTAAAATCAGATTTTAAGAATACAAATTGTAGGGATGGGTGTGGTTTATGAGTTTGTGGCTAAGGAAGCTAGTGTTAACCTTTGTGATGACTATTCCACAGACTGAAGAGGAGCGTGAGCCAAGAATAAAACAAGTGCAGAGTCAAGCAACGAGGTGCTGGTGCAACCAAACTTAGTTGTTGAGAGGTGTGGTTTATAGGCCCTGTAAGCTGTAGCTAGAAGACTACTGTGAAACCACCTGTTGCAGCGAGCGTGGGGGTTACTGCTTAAAATCCTAGGGACAGGGTTTTCCTAGACTAGACAAAAGAGAGGAAAGGGAAATTGGGTGAGGTGCTATGTCAAATTGTCCAACAAGAAACGCCTGCTTTCTTTTCCGTTGCAAAAGTTTTTCTATGACATGAACTATTGAATAATGGTGCTTTCAAGAAAACTTGGAACTCTGGGGGGAAAAAAAAGGTCACATCATGATGTCAGTGATCTTCAGGTCGGAAAGTCTGAGCGCTAGAAAGATGTCAGAGTTTCCGACATTGAATTCAGAGTTGGTTAACTGCTCAAAAAGATTTCCCAGTTGTTTTGAATGTGACATATGTCTGATAAACGCGTTCAGTGGTGCAGCTTTGAGTGGTGTGGCGGCGCCTACCAGATTGAAAAGTACTGGGGCAAATGCTGTCTCGCCACATGTTTTCCAGCAGCTCTTATTCTACAGATTATTCCATGGGACAAAGATTATTTTTTTTGCCGTTTTATAGCTAATTTCCTGCAATTCTACCCATTTAGCTTTGGGATGGAGATCATTTTTTGCAGTTTTAAAGCAATTTTTTAAAGCTACAACTGACGCTTTTATTTTAGGTCAGAAAATAAATACAAGTTACACTCCTATTTACTTTTAACAGTTCCTAAAATCAGAACGGATCATGGGGAAAAAAGTGTTTTAGTTACTCAGCTCCGTGGTCTTGGAATTGTCTCCAGCTGATCTTGAAACTCCAAGATCTTATTTCCTTGGAGGAGTTTAAAAGTTTGGTTGAGTCACATGTTACTGAGGAATTTGATTGTCATTAGGACTTCATGCGGTGGTACATATGATAGATTTGTATCTATGATGCTTGTATGTTTCTGTAATTGTAACATACTGTATGTGTGTATGTCACATTTTGTTTATGGTGTGTCTATGTCAGTAAGTTGTTATGTCAGATTTTTCTGAAACATTATTATTCTCTCCTCCTGCTGTCTTGGTTGGACCAGGTGTCTCTTGACAAATAGTTTGTATCTCAATGAGACTAAACTGTCTAAATAAAGCTTTAAAAAATCCCTAAAATTATACATATTTTGCCATGGCTTATGCCATGTTAATATGATATCTCAGTGAGAATGACAAAAAAAAAGTTGTCTACACTAACTACCAATAAAAAAAATTATGCACATTATTCTTTTAAAAATTCTTCAAGCTCTGTCAAGTTGGTTGTTGATCCTGGCTAGACATCCATTTTCAAGTGCTGCTATAGATTTTCAAGCAGATTTAACTGGGCCACTGACAAACATGCAATGTCGTCTTGGTAAGCAATAGTGTATATTTAGGTTATTGTCCTGCTGAAAGGTGAATTTTTCTCCCAGTGTCTGTTGGAAAGCAGACTAAACCAGTTTTTCTAGGAATTTGCCTGTGCTTAGCTCTATTACGTTTATTTTATCTTAAAAAACTGCTGATTCCTTGCCGATGACAAGCATACCCATAACACAGTAGAGGCTATTGACTTGAAAAATTGAGGAGGATGGGAGACCACCAGTATAGGCGCAGACCGCACAGAGATGACAAAGCATGTTTCAAAAATCACCAAAGACTAATTATTTTAACCTAAAGCATTTAATAAAGACATTTATTGTATAATATTATGGGGAATGGGAATGAGAGGGCTACTTACAGTGTTGGGAAGGGATCACAGCAGTGATTGAATGAGGGTATGAGGCATGAATTGAGGTGTTCAGAGGCTTGACTTCAGTGCAGGACAGGGGTTGAGGTGTTCATAGACTTCAGTGCAGGACAGGCTCATCATGGATGGATGGTGTTGTTGGAGAGTTAGTCCAAGTAAGGACTAAGAATAATTTAGTCCAAGCAAGGACTAAAATCATTGATGCATGTTCATCCCATACAGCATGTCAGATCTCTAATGTTTAGGTATAGCCTGGGCTGCTGCAACATTTATGTAATGAGTTTTTACTTGTGTCTGTCCGGAGTGATTTTTAAAATTTTATTTATATACCTGCTGGAGCACGTGCTTCGAGTGGGTGCTGCTATGGTGACCGGTTTGCTGAGATCAGGCGGGGCTTTACCTAGCAGAGACTTGAAGATAACCTGTAGCCAGTGGGTTTGGCGACGAGTATGAAGCGAGGGCCAACCAACGAGAGCGTACAGGTCGCAATGGTGGGTAGTGTATGGGGCTTTGGTGACAAAACGGATGGCACTGTGATAGACTGCATCCAGTTTGTTGAGTAGAGTGTTGGAGGCTATTTTATAGATGACATCACCGAAGTCGAGGATCGGTAGGATGGTCAGTTTTACGAGGGTATGTTTGGCAGCATGAGTGAAGGATGCTTTGTTGCGATATAGGAAGCCGATTCTAGATTTAATTTTGGATTGGAGATGCTTAATGTGAGTCTGGATGGAGAGTTTACAGTCTAGCCAGACACCTAGGTATTTGTAGTTGTCCACGTATTCTAAGTCAGAGCCGTCCAGAGTAGTGATGCTGGATGGGCGAGCAGGTGCGGGTAGTGATCGATTGAATAGTATGCATTTAGTTTTACTTGAGTTTAAGAGCAGTTGGAGGCCACGGAAGGAGAGTTGTATGGCATTGAAGCTTGCCTGGAGGGTTGTTAACACAGTGTCCAAAGAAGGGCCAGAAGTATACAGAATGGTGTCGTCTACGTAGAGGTGGATCAGAGACTCACCAGCAGCAAGAGCGACATCATTGATGTATACAGAGAAGAGAGTCGGTCCAAGAATTGAACCCTGTGGCACCCCCATAGAGACTGCCAGAGGTCCGGACAACAGACCCTCCTATTTGGCACACTGAACTCTATCAGAGAAGTAGTTGGTGAACCAGGCGAGGCAATCATTTGAGAAACCAAGGCTGTCGAGTCTGCCGATGAGGATGTGGTGATTGACAGCGTAGAAAGCCTCGGCCAGATCAATGAATCAATCTGCACAGTAATGTTTCTTATCGATGGCGATTAAGATATCGTTTAGGACCTTGAGCGTGGCTGAGGTGCACCAATGACCAGCTCTGAAACCAGATTGCATAGCAGAGAGGGTATTGTGAGATTCGAAATGGTCGGTAATCTGTTTGTTGACTTGGCTTTCGAAGACCTTAGAAAGGCAGGGTAGGATAGATATAGGTCTGTAGCAGTTTGGGTCAAGAGTGTCCCCCCCTTTGAAGAGGGGGATGACCGCAGCTGCTTTCCAATCTTTGGGTATCTCAGACGACACGAAAGAGAGGTTGAACAGGCTAGTAATAGGGGTGGCAACAATCATTTTAGAAAGACAGGGTCCAGATTGTCTAGCCCGGCTGATTTGTAGGGGTCCATATTTTGCAGCTCTTTTAGATCATCAGCTGACTGGATTTGGGAGAAGGAGAAATGGGGAAGGCTTGGGCGAGTTGCTGTGGGTGGTGCAGTGCTGTTGACCGGGGTAGGGGTAGCCAGGTAGAACAATGCTTATTGAAATTCTCAGTTATAGTGGATTTATCAGTGGTGACAGTGTTTCCTATCTTCAGTGCAGTGGGCAGCTGGGAGGAGGTGTTCTTATTCTCCATGGACTTTTTTGAGTTAGTGTTGCAGGAAGCAAATGTCTGCATGAAAAAGCTAGCCTTGGCTTTTCTAACTGCCTGTGTATATTGGTTTCTAGCTTCCCTGAAAAGCTGCATATCACAGGGGCTGTTCGATGCTAATGCAGAACGCCATAAGATGTTTTTGTGTTGGTTAATACTTATGTCATGCAATAAAATGCAAATGAATTACTTCAAAATCCCACAATGTGATTTTCTTCTCTCACAGTTGAAGTGTACCTATGATAAAATATTACAGACCTCTACATGCTTTGTAAGTAGGAAAACCTGCAATATCGGCAGTGTATAAAATACTTGTTCTCCCCACTAATATATATAAATATCTTTATGACTAGGTCTCAGGAGTATATACAACACACATAATATTCTCTGGACTGTAGATCATCGCCGGGGACCGTAGATCGTCGCAGAAGGCTCCGGACTGGGAACCGTCGCTGGAGGCTCCGGACCACAGACCGCCGCAGAAGGCTTCGGACTGGGAACCCTCACAGGAGGATCCGGACTGCGTAGGCGTACTTGTAGCCTGGTGCGTGGAGCCGGCACACATTTTACCAGGCTGGGGAGACGCACTGGAGGCCGGGTGCGTGGAGCTGGCACAGACAGGGAGTACCAGGCTGGGGAGACGCACTGGAGGCCGGGTGCGTGGAGCTGGCACAGGATATACTGGGCTGTGGAGGCGCACTGGAGGTCTGGAGCGTAGAGCTGGCACAACCCGTCCTGGCTGGATGCTCATTTTCACATGGCATGTGCGGGGAGATGGCACCGAGCATACCGGGCTGTGAATGGGCACTGGAGACACAGTGCGTATCACCGCATAACATGGTGCCTGAACGGTCACACGCTCCTTTAAGCAAGTGCGGGGAGTTGGCTCTGGTCTGAAACCTGGCTCTGCCAACCACCCCGTGTGCCCCCCCCAAATTTTTTGGGGGGGGCTGCCTTTCGTGCTTGCGTTGTGGTTGCGATCCCCGGAGTCGTCGTTGATCCTGCTTCCCTGCCTCTGCCTGCTTCCATGGCAGGGTCTTGTCCCCTGCCATAACCTCCTCCCATGTCCATTATGTCCTCCACCACCTTTTCTCCCGGGCCCAGGATCCCTGCTCCTCCTGGCCACGCTGCTCGGTCCTTTGTTGTTGGTGGGATCTTCTGTTACGCTCGTTGTTTGAAGGATTGGACCAAGGTGCAGCGAACATCTTACTTTTATTAAAACGAACACTGAAAAAAAAATTATACAAAACGAACGTAAAGTTCTGCAGACCACACAGCAACTATACAAAATCAAGATCCCACAAACTAAGGTGGGAAAAAGGCTGCCAGAGTATGATCCCCAATCAGAGACAACAATAGACAGCTGCCTCTGATTGGGAACTATACCAGGCCAAACAAAGAAATAGGAAAACTAGATTGCCCACCCTAGTCACACCCCGACCTAACCAAAATAGAGAATTAAAAGGATCTCTAAGGTCAATGCGTGACAGCCAGAGACACGACCCAGACATTCATTCTAAATGTTCCATTGCTATACTGGCTGGCAACGTTCTTATCCCTTGCTTGTTAGCTGGCTGACTTACAGTCACTTGTCAGGACACTGTTGTTCAGAGGAGCTAGCCAACAACACAATCACTACAAACTGAAGCTTTTTTCAATTTACATTTCTTTGTATATAGCCATAAAAATTATGCCAGCTGATTCATGATTTCAACTGGCTGAGAAACACTGCCTGCCTGTCTGTCTCTTCCCGACTTGTTCATTACTATGGAACAGCTGGAGATCAAATTTGAATATTGAAACAATGTTGCAAATGTAGGAGGGACAGACAGTAAGGTTTAGACAAATCTCTGCGGTTGAAAACTAAATGTTAGTCTAAAAGAAATGTGAGATAATGTCTAGATGATTTTTATAGTGGAGATCAAGTTAAAAAAATTGCTTGGCTGGGCTGATGAGACAGTGGATTCCACGGTCAGATGGAACAGAGTAAATAGGCATTTTAACATCATAGATTTAGCTGGTTGTAACTTGTGGAATAGCCACCAGCTGGAATGTGGTTTTAACCAATGACCCTTTGTATAAATCAGCAAGAGTGTAAATGATCACATACTTATTGCAGAAAACCTTTCTCTGTCACGTCCTGACCATAGAAAGCCTTTATTTTCTATGGTAGAGTAGGTCAGGGCGTGACTAAGGGGGTTAGTCTAGTTTATCTTTTATATGTGGGGTTCTAGGTTGTTTTTTCTATGTTGGGGTTTAGGTATGATTCCCAATTAGAGGCAGCTGGCTATTGTTGTCTCTAATTGGGAATCACACTTAGGTAGCATTTCTTCCACCTGTGGGTTATGGGATATTGTTTGTTTAGTTGCCTGTTAGCACTGCATTGTCGTCATGGTTCGTTTATTCTTTGTTTTTTTCTTTTTTTTCTTCTAAGTTTCACTTTCTTTAATAAATAATGTGGAACTCTACGTACGCTGCGCCTTGGTCCGACCATTATTATGAACATCGTGACATTCTCTCATTTGTTGGAGGGGAACTCTACCCAGTACTTTGCCTCAAACGCCCTGATACAATCTTTCTCAGCCATGGTGTTTGTCCCTTCCATGTTGTCAGCTAGTGTAGCTGCTCTCCTTAACACTGTATATAACTTCGTTATTGTGTTACTTTTTATATATTTTTTTTACTTTAGTTTATTTGGTCAATCTTTTCTTAACTCTTCTTGAACTGCACTGTTGGTTAAGGGCTTGTAAGTAAGCATTTCATGGCAAGGTCTACACTTGTTGTATTCGGTGCATGTGACAAATAAGGTTTGATTTAATTTGAAATCCGAAGTTACTGGACTGTATCAAATCCGCACAAATTTCCAGAGCAGAGGTGCACTGCTCACTTAACTTAAAACAACACCTGCTGCAGCATGCCAATCAAGCTGTGGGTTTTCTCCCTCGTCCTCATTTCAAATATAGCACTAAATACATTTTTGAATGACTCATGGGAGATGTGGATGTACATAAATTACCAGTATGGCTGCCTGATGTTTGCACATTTGGAAAACGAAATGAATGATGAGACATTTTGTGTTCCATCCCCACCTACCTGTAATCTGAAAATACTGAGGTTAGCGATCAGCACCCAGCGGTGAATGTCACTATGGCGACCGTGTATTGAGGGTCTTCTGAGCTGCTTATCTTCCTGTAGAGATGAGTATAGTCCCACAGCCATGTGACCTCACTGTGGTGGTATAATTATCCTCAACTTGCTGAACAGCAATCATTAGCCACATTTTCTAAATTGGGTTAAGCACATACGCCTTCATATGCTAACTAGCCAAGATATTTGTGTCTACTACATAATATAGTGCAGTTTCTGCATTGTGCTTTGTCTTAATTGACATTTTCAGCTTTATTGGCTTGATTGATATTCAATTTAAGGCTGTGCACACAATCATTTTGGTAATCTTTTTCTTGTACAGCAGCCTCTGTCAACCAGTGACGTCATTATTGCAATGTAATCCTTGAATATTGTGGTAGTTTAGCAAGGACTCTGGCAATACCCCACATTATAAGTCGAGAATGATTGTTGGCAACAAGAAATCTCACAGGAAACATTAGTTTATCTTTCTTCTGATTATTGTGTTATTGATTTTCATTCATGTTCATTTCCATTTAAAATACTAGCTGTAACAACCGTTTTCTTTACAGACTAGCCATCAAATCTGTTAGTGCAGAATAATTAGTTGGTGCATATAACTCCTTGCTGTTCAACAATTTCAAAATGGAGATGTATTTTGCCAGTCCATGTTTCTGTCAGAGTTGTTCGAGCCCTCTTCAAAGAAATATTCAATTGCTCCCCAAAGTTACCCCTAGACCAAGGTGATATTTTGATTTCACAGTCGGATGTTGGGGATTCTCTTTGTAAGCCCATTTCCCCCACACCTTGCCTCATCTAGTCTTGCATCTATCATCTCCACAATTTCATGCATTGTCCTCAATTTGCAATTAACCTGATGCTGTCATCTGGAGACCAAGACAGGTTTGGAGATGTTGTCAGAGAACACTCAGGGGAGACATGCAATATAGTAGCAGAGTGGATGTGGAAGGAAATGGATACTTAAGACAAACTATAACAAGGTTTTGAGAAGCCATTATGCAAATTAATGGTGCAGTTACGCTGTACATGCACGTCCCTCACGTCTCTTGTCTGGCTTACCGTTGATAAGGTACTGTAAACCTGTTATTTTTTACTTTGGCCTTATCAAAGACGAAGCGAGGAGAGGGAGTGCTGTCTGCCATGGGGTATGTCTTTGAGACAGCTGTTCGTCAGCTATTTCTATCTACAATGTCAGGGGGCTAATGGCATTGTGCTGCCATTCGCCTGGTCTGGCTTGGAACCAAAAGGCTCAATATCAAACCCAGGGCTGTGAATTCGCCACAGCTCCTTAGCTAAGGGGCCCTGGCATGCAGTAAGCTCTGGCATTAACCCACTGCAGCCAACAAACACTGGCAGCTTCTCGTTATCCCCGCAGTGATAGCAATAATCACAAAAAAACGCAATCATAGACTTCCACAAAGGCTCCCCCCAGGGAATGGAATTTGCAGTCAAACATGATTTTGTTTGTGTCATTTCCACATCTGTGGACAGAATATGATCACTTTCAGAATTGACTATCTACCTCAGTACACCTTTCCACAAGACTTAGGCCTATTCCATTCTGACAGCTACAGGACCCATTTGGCCCTGGCCCTAATGACACAGGACAGTTTTGCTGACTGCAGTTTTGTCGGTCGTAATAAATTGCATGTTTTTTCATGACTTGTGTCTTTCCTTCCCTTTAAAAGCTCGGGGAAGGCTGACTTGTATTATCAAAACAAATGGGTGAACTTGCCAAATCATATAAACCTGCAAAATTGCCAATCTTCAACAGAGAAAGAGGAAGACACAGTTCGCTGGCATTGGATTTGATTGTATTGTCTCCGGCATATGCAGTGGAACCAGCTTGGCCTACATTCACCAGCTATTTTTTTTTTAATGGAAATAATCTTGTATTTCCTGTGGATTACAGGAGTGGGGATTCACTAAAATGAGGAACAGGGGCAGTTCACAGTATGATTTCTTGATGATTTTAGATTTTTCTGTTTCTTTCTCACTCCCCCGCTTTAAAGACATTTTAACGCCTCTGGTAAACTATTCAATAAATTACCGAGACACTAATGTGGTGTGGGAAATTGAAATTGACAGATTCGTGTTTAGCTACCCAGGAAATGTTATAGGATTATTTAGGTTGATACTGTGAGAACAGAACTACTAAGAAAACCCTGAAGCACATGATGACAGACTATTCTACTGTAATTTGTTAGCCATTTGTTACCAGTTCCACATAGTTGATAACCCCAGATAAATCTGTCATAAGAATGGCCAAGTTTGCTCTTATTTGTTGGGTGTTATGGGCAAAAAGGAATGTCATGATAAATTGACCCATTTTGCTCGATAACAATAATACAATTAAATAAAATATAGTTATTTTCCATTAGCGGCAGAGCTGTATGATTCAAGAAATACATTAGCTATTTCATCTAACATTTTCAGGGAATGCATAATTGAAATTGATGTGCTACCTGTCAAAATAGGATCAAGAATGATTAGATGTATTTTTGTCTCTTTAGAAATGAATTTGTCTTAATCTTTTTTGTGCATATTGGCCTAGGCCTCAGCTATATAATTCACAACCTGAGATACAGTGGTGTAAAGTACTTAAGTTAACATTTTTAAAGTACTACCTAAGTATTTTTTGGGGGTAGCTGTACTTTACTTTATTATTTATATTTTTGCTTACTTTACTTTTTACTTCACAACATTCCTAAAGAAAATAATGTACTTTTTACTCCATACATTTTCCCTGACACCCAAAAGAACTCGTTACATTTTGAATGCTTAGCAGGACAGGAAAATGTTCCATTCACACACATCAAGAGAACATCTCTGGTCACCCCTACTGCCTCTGATCTGGCAGACTCACTAAACACACATGCTTTGTTTGTAAATTATGTCTGAGGGTTGCAGTGTGCCCCTGGCTATCCGTAAAAAAGAAAAAAAAGAAAATGGTGCCGTCTGGTTGCCTAATATAAGGAATTTGAAATGATTTATACTTTTACTTTTGATACTTAAGTATATATAAAACCAAATACTTTTGAAATTTTACTTGAGTAATATTTTACTATGACTTTTTCCGTCACTGCTGAGATAGTGAGAACTCAAAACACATTACCTAGATTGCTAAAATTAGATTGCTAAAACCCAAAATATTAGTGCTGAGCGATTATTGCTTTTTGAGGTTAATTTGGTTTAGGTTCGTCCTTTGAAAAATAATCACAGGTTTTCAATTTCGGTTTCGATTATTTATTTTATAAATGCATTGTAGGTTGAATGCTGTAAGAACACAGAATAAAACACATTATGGTAGTGACTGCCCATTATGTTTACTTAGTAAAACCTCTTAAGGATCCTCCCCTTTTCTTCAATTTTCGCCTAAAATGAGAGACCCAAATCTAACTGCCTGTAGCAAATTCTTGGTAATATTTGAATGGAACCACTTTGAAGTTTGTGGAAATGTGAAAGGAATGTAGGAGAAAAAACACAATAGATCTGGTAAAAGACAATTTTTATTTTATCTTTATTTAACTAGGCAAGTCAGTTAAGAACAAATTCTTATTTTCAATGACGGCCTAGGAACAGTGGGTTAACTGCCTGTTCAGGGGCAGAATGACAGATTTGTACCTCGTCAGCTCGGGGATTTTAACTTGCAACCTTCTGGTTACTAGTCCAACGGTCTAACCACTAGGCTACCCTGCCGCCCCGATAATACAAAGTATTTTAGATTTTGGCCACTAGTTGGCAGCAGTGTATGTGCAAAGTTTTATACTGATCCAAAGAACCATTGTATTTCTGTTAATTTTTTTAATCAAGACTGCCCAAATGTGCCTAATTTGTTTATTAATAGCTTTTCATGTTCAAAATTGTGCACTCTCCTCAAACAATAGCATGGTATGCTTTCACTGTAATAGCTACTGTAAATTGGACAGTGCAGTTAGAGTAACAAGAATTTAATCTTTAAGCCAATATGTCTATGTCCTTGGAAATTTTCTTGTTACTTACAACTAATCGCATGAGCCTACATTAGCTCTCCGATCATGAAGAAGTTTGCTAACCATAATTTATTAGCATGACTTTACTTAATAGGGCTAGGCGTCCCGTCAGCAGGACACCTGTCGACAACATCCGGTGAATGGACGTCAACATATTTTTCAACCAGCACAAACATAATAAAATCACAAATAGCGATTAAATAACCTTACTTTTTGAAAATATTCCTCTGTTTGCAATCCCGAGGGTCCCAGCTACAACATGCATGGTCGTTTTGTTAGATACAATCCTTCTTTATAACCCAAAAAGCCTGTTTAGTTGGCACCATCGATTTCAGTAATCCACTCGTTCAACATGCAAACAAAGGAATCCAAAAAGCTACTGCTAAACTTTGTTAAAACAAGTCAAACTACTTTGCTATTTAATCCTCAGGTACCTTAAAATGTAAATAAACTATAATATTTCATACGGAAAGAAGTATGTTCAATAGAAAAGTAAAATTAAAAAGTGCGCGTCCTCTTCGTTGCGCGCCCATAGACTGATTTCCCATAGACTGACTCTTTGTACCAAAACTCAAATGTCTTCCTAGTTTTGGAAGAAACAAGCCTGAAACCTTGAACAAAGACTGTTGACATCTAGTTGAAGCCATATGAATTGCAATCTGGGAGCTGGAATTACATAGGACCCATAGTTTTCCATTGCAAGAGCATGTGATCTCCCAAAAAAATAATTCTGTTTGGTTTTTCTTTTGATTTTCGGCTACCGTATCAGTTGTGTTATTGTCTCATACATTATGTTAACATTTCTACAAACTTCTAACTGTTCTATTCAATGATATCAATTATATGCATATCCTGGCTTCTGGGCCTGAGTAACAGGCAGTTTACTTTGGGCACATCAGTCAGGCGGAAATTCTGAAAAAAGGACCTTAGCCCTAAGAGGTTTTAAATAAAATATTGTGTTTGTGTACATTACATACACTGCTCAAAAAAATAAAGGGAACACTTAAACAACAAAATGTAACTCCAAGTCAATCACACTTCTGTGAAATCAAACTGTCCACTTAGGAAGCAACACTGATTGACAATACATTTCACATGCTGAATCAAATGGAATAGCCAACAGGTGGAAATTATAGGTAATTAGCAAGACACCCCCAATAAAGGAGTGGTTCTGCATGTGATAACCACAGACCACTTCTCAGTTCCTATGCTTCCTGGCTGATATTTTGGTCACTTTTGAATGCTGGCGGTGCTTTCACTCTAGTGGTAGCATGAGACGGAGTCTACAACCCACACAAGGGGCTCAGGTAGTGCAGCTCATCCAGGATGACACATCAATGCGAGCTGTGACAAGAAGGTTTGCTGTGTCTGTCAGCATAGTGTCCAGAGCATGGAGGCGCTACCAGGAGACAGGCCAGTACATCAGAAGACGTGGAGGAGGCCATAGGAGGGCAACAACCCAGCAGCAGGACCGCTACCTATGCCTTTGTGCAAGGAGGAGCAGGAGGAGCACTGCCAGAGCCCTGCAAAATGACCTCCAGCAGGCCACAAATGTGCATGTGTCTGCTCAAACGGTCAGAAACAGACTCCATGAGGGTGGTATGAGGGCCCGACGTCCACAGGTGGGGGTTGTGCTTACAACCCAACACCGTGCAGGACGTTTGGCATTTGCCAGAGAACACCAAGATTGGCAAATTCGCCACCGGCGCCCTGTGCTCTTCACAGATGAAAGCAGGTTCACACTGAGCACATGTGACAAACGTGACAGTCTGGAGACGCCGTGGAGAACGTTCTGCTGCCTGCAACATCCTCCAGCATGACCGGTTTGGCGGTGGGTCAGTCATGGTGTGGGGTGGCATTTCTTTGGGGGGCTGCACAGCCCTCCATGTGCTCGCCAGAGGTAGTCTGACTGCCATTAGGTACCGAGATGAGATCCTGAGACCATATGCTGGTGCGGTTGGCCCTGGGTTTCTCCTAATGCAAGACAATGCTAGACCTCATGTGGCTGGAGTGTGTCAGCAGTTCCTGCAAGAGGAAGGCATTGATGCTATGGACTGTTCCGCCCGTTCCCCAGACCTGAATCCAATTGAGCACTTCTGGGACATCATGTCTCGCTCCATCCACCAACGCCACGTTGCACCACAGACTGTCCAGGAGTTGGTGGATGCTTTAGTCCAGGTCTGGGAGGAGATCCCTCAGGAGACCATCCACCACCTCATCAAGAGCATGTCCAGGTGTTGTAGGGAGGTCATACAGGCACGTGGAGGCCACACACACTACTGAGCCTCACACACTACAGCCTGTAGTGTGGTTTTCCACTTTAATTTTGAGTGTGACTCCAAATCCAGACCTCCATGGGTTGATAAATTTGATTTCCATTGATAATTTGTGTGATTTTGTTGTCAGCACATTCAACTATGTAAAGAAAAAAGTATTTAATAAGAATATTTCATTCATTCAGATCTAGGATGTGTTATTTTAGTGTTCGCTTTATTTTTTTGAGCAGTGTATTTGTTCTTAGCATGATGAATATATGCAATTAATAAAACTCCAATGATGATAGTGACTGCCTATTACTGCTTATCACTTATTTATAAACCAACTTTGATAAAATATTCCAACTTATATTTAAATATTCCCTAAATATTCCAACTTTGATAAAATATAACTTTTTTTATTAGATTAGTTTTTATTTAATTCCAAGTCATTATCTCATCTAGGCTCAGGCAGTATCAGCCAGCCATCCATCTCTGTGCTCAGTGCTCTGTGCTCAGAGCTTAGCTTAGTAGCCTATCGGTGACTAACCCCGATCCGTACGCATTTTCACCACTGAAGCATTCAAACGAGGCTGCAATGAAAACTAATGGGACTGTAGTGACTGTCTCAAAAACCATGACAGCTGCAGTTTAATTGTGAAGATACATTTAGCGTTGCCCTAAAAACCCTATTCAAATTTGACACGAACCTTCAAATCGGTATACGGGCACAATGTGAGACCCAGATGCAGACATGGGAGGCAGATGGTTTGAGTCTTGATATTTATTAAACAATCCAAAAGGGGTGGGTAAGATAATGGTCGTGGAGAGGCAAAAGGTCAAAACCTGTTCATAATCCAGGAGGTACAAAGAGGCAGGCAGGCTCGAGGTCAGGGGAGGCAGAATGGTCAGGCAGGCTGGTACGGAGTCCAGAAAACAGGCAAGGGTCAAAAACCGGGAGGACTAGCAAAAGAGAATAGAAGCAGGAGTACTAGAAAACCACTGGTTGACTTGAAAAACACACAAGACGAACTGAGACAGGAAACACATGGATAAATGCACCAGGGATAATAAGCAACACCTGGAGGGGGTGGAGACATCACAAGACAGGTGAAACAGATCAAGGTGTGACAAATAGGTATGTAATGAGACATTATACATACTCTTTATAGTGTTTCATTGACATTTTATAGGTGATAAGTTGGACAAATCGGGTGAAAACAGTCGTTTCCCCACCTCCCTTTCCCTATCAAGCAATAGCTTTCGCTTCCCCACCTGCCATTTTTAAAAAGACCTGGTGGAGCTCCATTGCCTTCTTGGTTAGAACATTGGCCGCAGGTAGCCTAGTGGTTAGAGTGTTGGGCCAGTTAACCGAAAGGTTGCTGGATCAAATCCCTGAGCTGACATGGTCAAAATCTGTCATTCTGTCCCTGAGCGAGGCAGTTAACCCACTGTTCCACCATGCACTGAAGATGTGGATATTGATTATGGCAGCCCCCCACATCTCTCTGATTCAGAGGGGTTGGGTTAAATGCAGAAGACGCATTCAGTTGTACAACTTCAATCATGAAGAGCTGGGCAGCATGAAGGCCTTGTCATTGATTTTGCTGGAAAGGGGAGAAATTGTGCTTTACAATGATATTCATATTACAGTTGACCTGGAAGTATTGTGTTTTTAGGGCGCTAAAATAAGGTCAAATGTACAGAACAGCGCGATGTACAAAAGTGTGTTAGCTATCGTTAGTTGCCTGCTGTCTGACAAAATCACAAATTCAGTAGTTTTTCAAAGTAAATAAGGTATACATTTAAGACTGATGAATAACAACTACCAATCAATTAGATGTATTGTCAGGTAGAGATACCTAAATATCTGTTCTATATCCCTCTTGTTTGCAACACATTCTGGTTATGTTCCTCCCTCTCCATGTCTGTCTGCCGGCCCCACAGGCTTTCCCGACCAATAACTAATTACAACAGGCAGCTGTAGGTGCAATGGATTCTAGTTATAGTAGTTAATTACCACATTTTCTGCACTTAACTATGATGCATATCGTAGCCTGTTGAAAAAATCATCTTCCTACAACATCCCACAGTTCATGCTTGATTAGATTTATGTCTAGAGAAAAGGTGTGTTGAGCTCAAACACACAAAAAAAATATTTTTTAAAAACTGTAAATAAACTGAAATTTCAGCTAACTGCCCAGAACTACTATGATTGTGTTGCTAGATAGCCATGTAATTGATTAATTTAACAGTAAATGTAATGTCCTACAAAAACTTTACATTGGTAGTAGGGATATAACGATTCGCCAATATGTATCAGTCTCTGATTCAAATGTTTAAGACATGAGTGCATTGGTCCACAGGAACTGAAACCGATCCAAATGTAGCATGTACTGTAATCTGAAAATCGATTCAAACTTTACATCTCACCGGTTCATTAACTTTCAAATTACATTTTATACCTTCCGAAAAAATAACGAATCTTTTGTGACAAATGACACGTCCTCTTCTTCAATATAGAACTAAGCATCAAGCATGTAAGTGCTTTATAGTAATTGATCTACAAGTCATTTTGTATGCCGAACTACCCCAGGCAATAACAATAGCCTAGTCGAGCTGCGCACTGTGTGTAGCATCACGCGCTGACTAACGAGAGGTTGGCATATTCCTGATCTTGCACATCTGTGTGGCACCTTCCGCATTTAAATGCTTGTAAAATGGTTTGTGCAATATTAGGCTTTATTAGTTGAGTGACAACCAATGTAATTTGCTAGGTTATTGCTATCAAATGCAATGCATCAAAATTATTTGACCGAAATAAAAGTAAGCTCCCGGAGGCACAACTCTCATCTGGCTATACCTGCTGGTCTCAGCTTACATTCAATTTGACCTTCACCAATAGTTTGGTAGCTTTGCTTTAAACAATCAATGTATATGGTAATTTCTTAGATATAGTGGTTCCTGTGATAATTTAATAAAGAGGACAGCAATAACTTTTGCGAGCCCCACAACATGGTCGAATAAGGAGAAGAGAAGCTCACTCCCTAAAAACTTCCAAATGGTCTAAACCAGGGGTGTCAAAGTCAAATGGACGGAGGGCCAAATAAAAAAATCAGCTACAAGACGAGGGCCGGACTGTTCGAATGTTCATTGAAAAATTTTTAAATGACGCATATAGTCTAGTGAACCTAATTGAACCTACTGAAAACCTAACAAATATATTACAATATGATCAGATAAATAAAGCAATATTTTCTTATGGCTCTGTCAGTAATCTTTAATTTTCAACAGACACAAAAGACAAATTTCCTTTATATAAATATCCCCATAACATGAACATTAAATGAAAGAAACCGGTATTCAAGGCACCATCAGTAGACTATATTTTCTATTTTAGCAAAAGTGGGCTAAATTTACTTCAAAGAAAAAACAATAATAGCAATTTTCTATCATCCACTCAACTGAAATATTTTTAAAATATAATTGGATTGAAATACAAAAAAATAAAGTGCAAAAATCTATTAATCAAAAACAACACTTTGTTTAAGGAGAAGTAACATGCAGTGAAAACAAATATTAAATTTTAACTTTTAAACTTGAACTGAGTAAAAACTCTAAATATGTGATTGCACAGTAATGTTCACTTGTTTGAGGTTGAGGGTGATACTTGGTGGTGTCCCATCTTTTCCACAAGTTCATCAATGTTCGGGGTAAGGCTCTGAGCTGAAGAAATCCTCAGAATTGAGTGGAGGTGTTCAGCAGTAAGTCGACTTCTGTGTGATGTTTTGTTCAGGTTCATCAAAGAAAACAGTTGTTCACACAGGTATGTGCTGCCAAACATAGACAACGTTTGAGCAGCCTGGATGCGCAGCTGGGGCATTGTGCCGGGGAGGAAACGGGCGAACTCCGCAGCACCCACTGCCACATATTTTGCCCTCAGTGCATCATTGCATTGGAGGTCAATCAACTCCATTTGGAGGTTTGGTGGTGAGCTTTCCACGTCAACAGCAAATGGGTTACCGAGCAGTTCCAACCTGCTTTTTTGTGCTTCAAAGTCAGCAAATCGGCGTCGAAAGTCAGCGGCAAGCATACCTATTTTATCAGCCAACTGTGTGCTCGGGAACGCACTGGTAGAGAGCTTCTCTTTCATGGTCTGGCAGCTGGGAAAGTGGCTCAAATTTTCTTTCCGCATCTGCGTCTCCCACAGAGTCAGTTTGGTTTTAAATGCCTTCACTGTACTGTACATATCAGAGATGACACGATCCCGACCCTGCAGCTGCAAGTTTATTGCATTCAGATGACTCGTAATGTCACACAGAAAAGCCATTTCACACAGAAACATTTCGTCTCGGAGTTGTGTTGTGTCTTTCCCTTTGCTGTCCAAGAACAGACAAATCTCCTCACGAAGCTCGAAACATCTTTGAAGCACCTTTCCCTGGCTTAGCCATCGCACCTCTGTGTGATAAGGCAAATCACCATGCTCCGTTTCTAACTCCGTCAGAAATGCCTTGAACTGGCGGTGATTCAAACCTTTGGCTCTGATAAAGTTAACTGTGCGCGTGATGATGCTCATTACATGCTCCATTTTCAAGGCTTTACCGCACAACGCTTCCTGGTGTATGATACAATGATAAGCTGTCAGCTCACCTGTCGCGTTTTCCTCTTGCATCTTTTCCCGTATCTTCGCCACCAGTCCGCTCCTGTGTCCACACATCGCAGGTGCTCCGTCGGTTGTCAAACCCACGAGTTTTTCCCAAGGCAGCTCCATCTCATTTACACATCTTGACACCTCTTCATACAAATCATGCCCCGTAGTTGTGCCATGCATAGGACGTAAAGCCAAAAACTCCTCTGTCACGCTTAGGTTGGAGTCCACTCCGCGGATGAAAATTGACAACTGGGCAATGTCAGAAATGTCGGTGCTCTCATCCACAGCCAAGGAATATGCAATAAAATCTTTTCCCTTTTTCACAAGCTGCTCTTTTAGATTGATGGACAACTGGTCTACTCTCTCGGCAATGGTGTTTCTGCTCAGACTCACATTTAAAAAGAGTTGCCTTTTTTCTGGGCAAACTTCGTCACAAACTTTAATCATGCAGTTTTTGATGAAATCCCCCTCCGTAAATGGCCGGGCTGATTTAGCGATCTCTTCTGCCAAAATAAAACTGGCCTTGACAGCAGCCTGGCCTTGTGATTTGGCTTTTTTGAACAGAGCCTGTCGAGATTTGAGGCCTCGTTTTAATTCCTCTGCCTTTTGTAGCCTTTGTTCCATGTCCATATTCTTGTTTTTGTCCGCGTGTTTCGTTTCATAATGTCGTCTCAGATTATACTCTTTCAGTACCGCCACACTTTCTCCACACAGAAGACACACAGGTTTTCCAGCTACCTTCGTGAACATATACTCCGACTCCCACCTTGTTTGAAACCCCCGGTTCTCAGTATCCACCTTCCGTTTTGCCATTTTTGATGGGTATCTGAAAGTTAATTTTACTGTGATGCTGACGACTGCTGTGCCAATAAATATTGAAATGAAGCAGCCTACTGCTCGGTGCGTCACCTTTGCATTGTGGGAAATGTAGTATTGGTGCGTGTAAAAGATCTGCGGGCTGCCGGCTTGCTGCGGGCCGGTTCTAATAATAAATCAAGATCATCCCAGGGGCCGTAAAAAACCTTCTTGCGGGCCGGATGTGGCCCGCGGGCCTTGACTCTGACATATGTGGTCTAAACCATTCGAATGGGTGGTAGATGCCCATTCTACCTTATATGGCTCAGCTCAGGTGCCTACATACACCATAGACATATTTACACACACACACACACACACACACACACACCAAATCGCATTGATTTAAGGAGCGTTGTAAAGCCTAATCACTGAAAAAATTCCTTCAGTAAGATTCAGCAAAATTCCTTCAGTAAGAGGAAGGCAATGATGGTGACGGTAATTTTCGGTTTATCGTCCCAACTCTACTGTTTCAAGTAGCATTAGCTCTTTGGGCTAATGGCTACATCTCCTTTTTATATGGTCTTCGGTCATTTGCTCTCTGCCAGTCATGTCTTTCAAGCTAAGTCAGTGGAGAACTGACCATGAACCTGCTACAGCACAATACAGTCAGCATTTTCTCAAGCAGGGCTTCAGCTATGCTGCATTATTGTGGTAAACTGCATTAGACTTGTCTGGCCCAGATGCAGAGTTCAGAGTGCATTTGCAGTGCTGTAATGTTAGCGTAGCCTACTTATCGAAGACTGAAACCTTGCCCAGGTATTAGCTAGCAAGCGTGGAGAGGGAAAGGGAGAGGGTGCCCTGGATAATGTGCTTATGGGACATGCGGTTCCACCTCCCTTTCAGCCCGAATATATTCAGTATCAATACTGAAAGAAATACAGAGCATGCTGCATACCCGCACACACACTCACTGTAAGCTACTGGTATTCAGAATGACTGACAGAGACTAACAGATGGATGCATTCTGACTAACACATACACAGTCAAGACACGCACATGCACACGCGCACACACACACACACACAATCGACTGCAAACAAACATACCCAAAGTGCACTGCAGTTTGTAGCCGTGGTTGGAAGTTGTTTCTTCATACATAATTAAGTGGCTTTATGGATTGAAGTTCTCACACTTCATTCATACTGATGTTCACATTTATAGTACACGCCAGTCACCACACACACTCACGTCCATAACTTCAGCTAAATGGCTGTCGGATGTCGTGGCAAAGATGTAGCTCATTACAATTTGTCTTCCTTGACATTCACTTGAGTTCGAAGACTCAAGGGTTTGTTTTATATTTAGTGCAGAGGTCCGCATCATAATAGTTTCAAATGCGAGGCAATTTGAGAAAGAAATACCAGTGCCTCCCTACTTATTGCTCTGGGTAGGCTCCCCTACCATTAACAGAACAGAAGAGGGATGTTAGAGATCCATCTCTGGGATAAGAGAGAATTAGATGGTATTTAAGACATTATAAACTGGGTGGTTCGTGCCCTGAATGCTGATTGGCTGACAACCGTAGTATATCAAACCGTATACCATGGGTTTGACAAAACATGTATTTTTACTGCTCAAATTATGTTGGTAACCAGTTTATTATAGCAATAAGGCACCTCAGGTGTTTATGGTATATGGCCAATATATCACGGCTAAGGGCTGTATCCAGGCACTCTGCGATGCATCGTGCATAAGAACGAACAGCCCTTAGCCGTGGTATATTAGCCATACCTCTGCCGCTCATGCATTATTGCTTAATTGTATCTTCCCAAATGGCAGTCAGCTTGCTATGCCAACACAACCAAAGTGATCCCCCCATAGTGGGAACAGAGGGACGAGACTATTGTAAAGCACTGCTGGGTTTAAGGCATCTGGTAAGACTGGAATTTGTTATTGTTCGAAATTACCTAATGTTCAAAGGCCAGTCGGTCAGTACCAAGCGGTTCAACAGAAACTCATTTATGATTCTGTTTCTTCCCTATACCATAAATATCATCAATAATAAACAGTACATCATATCATAAATACTGCTTTTCTACTGATTTTAGGATTGAAAATACAATATTTGCAACATACAGTATATGCCGGTTAAAGACGACTTTCTACAAAATATTGAGATTTGCATGATCATATTTTTACCAATCATTCATGTTCATGAGCTAATTTCATTTTTTGCTTGGTTTTTTCCACCCATAGTGTGTGCTTTGAGGTCCCTAACTAGTATGCCTGGTGATGTAACATATTGTATTTATGCCCAAGTGTACTGAACCCAATTTTGGGCCAAATAAAGTGGCTTGCGAAAGTATTCACCCCCTCATGAAGGAACTGCTCCGGTTCCTTCAAATTGGATGGGTTCCGCTGGTGTACAGCAATCTTTAAGTCATACCACAGCTTTTCAATTGGATTGAGGTCTGGGCTTTGACTAGGCCATTCCATTCTCTTGGCAGGTTTGTTGTGGTGCATTATTCTTTCCATTTTTTAATAATGGATTTAATGGTGCTCATGGGATGTTCAACGTTTCAGATATTTTTTTATAACAAGTTTTCTTTTTTCATTTCACGTCACCAATTTTGCAAGGCACTGTATGCGGCTAGAACGTGTTAAATGGAAATTAAGTCTGGATTTCAATATATTGTCACTGCAATTCCCCATTTTGCAAATATACTGCAGTAGTTTACCACTAATTATACACTATATTTTGATGAAACGTTTGTGTTTGTCAATGGAAGTGACAATGGTGGCATTAACAATACAGATATTTACATTTATATATATGGCTAGATTGAAAGAAAGAAATCTTAAGGCCATCGATTTATTACACAAACAGCTATTCTACTTTATACTCTTTATTGCCATCACATGAAGTGCTATCGTGAAGAAGGAGCATCGCAAATTACATGCATACCTTCATGACTAATTCCAGGCAGTGTGCTCTCTTCAATTTTAATCATATAGCAGAAAACCCATCACAAACATTTTTTAAAAAGTACTGCGACATAGGATGCATAACAGCATACTGTACATCTAAAATAGTATTCTATGTGCTTCAGTGTCGGTCTATTCCACAGAGGAGGTCAGCAGTGTTTTCCACTAGCGGTTAAACAGCCAATTAAACAGTCTAATTTTCACGCAACTACCTTTTCCACTTAAATTAACTAGGCTAATTTTGGAAATCAAAAGGAGGTGGTCTACGGAGATAGGTGGGATGGGCTGAGAGTAGCAGAGGGCTGGGTTTAAAAAGCTCATGATCGGTAATGGTTATTACCGAAAACTCTATATTGATGTCCGAGTACTAACTATCCCAAATGTTATGTGTATATCAAAAAATATAAATAAATGTCTTTGTTATGTAACAATGTGAAAAAGGTACCATGTTGGTAAAATGTATATGTTACAAATATGTAACGAGTGGCGCAGCGGTCTAAGGCACTGCATCTCCGTCACAGACCCTGGTTCGATTCCAGGCTGTATCACAACCAGCTGTGATTGGGAGTCCCATAGGGGGGTGCACAATTGTCCCAGTGTTGTCCGGATTAGGGTTTCGCCGAGGTAGGCCATCATTGTAAATAAGAATGTGTCCTTATCTGACTTGCCTAGTTAAATTAAATAAACTTAAAGCTTGCAAAAACAACATTTTTAAAACAATGTCACTTTTGCCCTCCAAAGAAGGGTGGTGGTGTATGAGCTAATAAAAAAAAAAATGTAATTCGCTAATCAGAAAAAAAGTCAGCCAAGCCCTCTCCTGCTAGAATGAACGATCTATTGATAGGACAAGCGCCTCTCCGTCACAAAGCGAGTGATGACCTGGAAACACTGCTCCTTCATTGTCCATGTGAATGAATTTGCTCTTCCCATACATTGTGGTTACAATGAGTCGAATTGCCTATTGTTTTCTGGCACATTCATTTATTTTATATCATGTGTTTCTTATGCATCCACGGAGTGGTGGTGCACAGGCTATTTACTGTGCTTTGATTGATGAACAGCAAGCTTGACTAGCTTAAAAAATGGGTCGAATTTACTGAATAAAGTCGATCTCATATATCCTTGCCATTCATAAATCATACAACTTAATTATATGTCCATGGTATAGCATCGGGACAACTAAACTAAAGATCACGTTTGTATTTTCGATATGAAGTCCATTAAGACTTGTCAGACAGTGACTTTAAAGTGAGTGACGCGTCTGTAGCATACTGAATCACATCGGTAATGCTCCGTGTACACTGGCACGCGGTGGCGCGCGGTGAAACATCGCTACCTATTCATTTTCAATGGAAGGAAAGTGTTGAGAAACGGAGAGGGCAGGGGACCGTTGGGCGTGGGAGGCCGTGAAAAAGTGAAACATTTCCCAAATTTATGCAAATCACCAGCGGTGACCGCTGGGTAATGACCAATCATATAGAGTGGTTCCCATGACAAATTTGACGCTATGCAACCCAAGGCTGGAGCCCATCTTCGGCAAAGATGGCTGACAAAAATACAAGGATGGAAGCATATGTAAGTAATTATAACGTCATAACGAATCATGCAAAAAAATTACAGTTGAGAGAAATATTTTAGGTAATGCAGAGAAAAATAATTATGCATATTTTTAAATATCATAAAGTTAATTTACAAAACTCGCTATTTAGCTAGCTGACTAGCTAACATTAGCCAGTTAGGTGGCTAGCTTTATGGGTGTTGTGACGTGAGTATGAAATTGTAATTCTGGGTGTTTAATGTTTTAGGGACTCCTTAAATAACCAGCAAACCAGGCTGTCATCTTGTGACACAGTGGATGTAAAGAATCTAGCTAGCTAAAGCATTTGCTGTAAATTGAATTTTGTAAGCTTGCCTTGCTGATATTTACCATGCAATGCAGCTGAAGTAATGTAGCTAGAGAAGTATATTCTTGCTTTTTGTGCAGTGGAGGATAAAAATACCTGTATCAGCTATCATAGCCAACTTCAAAACAATCTGAATGACATTAATGAAGCATATGGATTGAGTAGAATATAATATAACTTTGTGCTAAGGATGCAAGTTGTATATACATGTAGTTATTACCATACATGAGATCACAACATTGTAGCATGTACATTTAATATATTCACTGATCATGTACTCTATCTTGGCAAATAATGGTGCAGTTCAGGTATGAATATATGTGAGATTCTTTTTCAGTCATATCTAATTCCAGTAGAATAAAATTCCAGTCTTTGAATGATGCTGTGTCTGCATATATGTATTACAATTATACACTTCAACAGTGTTTACCAATCCTGGTCCTGGGACATCAGTGGTTACACATTGTAACTATACAACAGACTAGACACATGATTTAACTAGTTAAAGGCTGATTTGTAATTCGTATATACATAAATAGTACTTACAAAACAGTACACTACTCTTCCTTTGCATCATGTAAATACTCTAAAACCCGTTAATCTCAATATTTAATTTCCTTCATCTGCATTGATCTGATAAACACAAGATAGGCGTAGTATTTCATCAAATGAGAGACTTAATTTCAACCAGTAGAGAATCTAAAATGCTTTATTGAAAGATCATTATCCAAGGGTTATAAATGCGTAATATTATATTATAAATACAAGTTCAATCTGTATTTCAATGCACATATGGTGTGCATTATAAAAACAAAGGAAGAAAGAAGATGTGGCAAGAGAGGTGTAAAAGACAGAAAGGGAAAGAGGTGAGAACAGAGGGGCAGGAAAGACAGCACATGATTAATGAATCACAAGGCAACCCTAATATTCTCTCAGTTCATCACAATTACATAATAGCGTCTCTAGTGGTGTCTCCTAACCAGCCTTGGGCTCCCAGTCGGCCCGAAGGTCATCTTAAGTGCGGGTGAGGTGGAGATGACGGGACTGGGGGTTGGCATCCTCTCTCACATCAAAACATACCTGCAGACGAGAGAGAGAGAGAGCATGTTTTTTTCTAACACTGTCAGTCATCATAATCATCAGGAAAACTGACCTTGGATCCTTACCTCTGGGACGACGACATCTATATATGTATTTAAATGTAAAGCATCTCTTTAATAATACTTCCTGTTGAGTGGACCAAGTTACCGCTCTCACCTCTGATCATGCTGTGCCCTCTATGTAACCAGTTCAGATGCGGGAGGGGTTCAGCTGATATAACCTAGAGGATTTAGGGAGAAGGGGAGAGAGGGATGAAGTGAAGGAGAGACTGTTATTGAGAAGAAATAAGGTAGACAGTGTTCAACAGGAATCTGTGTGTATGGTCTCACTTGGTAGCCACACTAAGTGGCTGGAGAGAACTTTATGCTGAAAAACATGCACAGACACATGAGGAGAAATAATGAAATGTCTTACTATTCTCCATGGTTGTCCTTCTTGCCTATTCTTTGAAGGTGGAAGGAGCCACAGTTATACACCTGAGCCTGCTTACTGCACAACACAACAATTTTCAATTTGGGTGACTTCAAATAGTCTGTTTATGATTTTGTACAGACATCACACTTTAATCTAAACAGCACCCTCACCTGAGAAGTAGAAACTTTGAATTGAATAACTGCAGTTGACATAGCTAAGTAAATGAAATAATACTCTTATTGCAATGTGGATGGCTCTTAAAAGAGGATTTGGTTGTGCATAGTGTAGTCTATGGTGTCACCAGTGGACACCAGCCTCTTCAAAGAAGTAGGAGATGAAGATCTCCTGCACACAGATTGCCTCTCTTGCTGCATTGTTGGACCCCATCCTTGCAACATCCAGCAGAGCAGCAGACTTTTCCTCTGGCACACGGCGGCGAGCTGCAGATCCTCTCCTGGTCCTTGTGTCCATCCTCATAAAGTTATGCAGGACACAGTTAGCCTTCACACACCTGAATTCCCCCAGGATGCAGTCCCAGATGGCCCTGGTCACCCAACCTTGCAGTGCCCTACACGGTAACTGTAGGCAATTGTTTTGAAGGAATCTTCAGTTACAAAGTATATGTAGGAATATGGAAAATAATGTCATTATTAGACTTACATCACCAGGTCATTGTCGATTACTACAGTATAATATCCTTTATAACAAATCACGGATAGATGCATGTGCACACACATGTGCATGTGTAATCAAATCAAATCAAATTGGTCACATGCAGATGTTATTGCGAGTGTAGCGAAATGCTTGTGCTTCTAGTTCCGACAGTGCAGCAATATCTAACAAGTCATATCTAACAATTCCACAACAGAAAACCTAATAAACACACGTCTAAGTAAAGGAATGGAATAAGAATGTATAAATATATGGATGAGCAATGTCAAAGCGGCATTGGCTAAGATGCAATAGATAGTATAGAATACAGTATATGCATATGAGATGAGTAATGCAGGATATGTAAACATTGTTTTAGTGACATTATTAAGGTGACTAGTGTTCCATTTATTAAAGTTGCTCGTGATTTCAAGTCTGTATATAGGCAGCAGCCTATCTGTGCTAGTGATAGCTGTTTAACAGTCTGATGGCCTTGAGATAGAAGCTGTTTTTCAGTCTCTCGGTCCCAGCTTTGATGCACCTGTACTGACCTCGCCTTCTGGATGACAGTGGGGTGAACAGGCAGTGGCTCGGGTGGTTGTTGTTCTTGATGATCTTTTTGGCCTTCCTGTGACATCGGGTGCTGTGGGTGTCCTGGAGGGCAGGTAGTTTGCCCCCAGGAGAGCATTGTGGTTGTGCAGTTGTTGTACCAGGTGGTGATACACCCCAACAGGATGCTCTCAATTGTGCATCTCTAGGTTTTAGGTGACAAGCCAAATTTCTTCAGCTTCCTGTGACATCGGGTGCTGTGGGTGTCCTGTTGCGCCTTCTTCTGGACCATTTCAGTTTGTCAGTGATATGTACGCTGAGGAACTTAACTTTCCACCTTCTCCATTGTCGATGTGGATAGGGGGGATGCTCCCTCTGCTGTTTTCTGAAGTCGACGATAATCTCCTTGTTTTGTTGACACCACACTCCAAGAGCCCTCACCTCCTCCCTATAGGCTGTCTTGTCGTTGTTTCTTATCAAGCCTACTACTGTTGTGTCGTCTGAAAACTTGATGATTGAGTTGGAGGCATGCATGGCCGTGCAGTCATGGGTGAACAGGGAGTACAGGAGGGGGCTAAGCACGCACCCTTGTGGGGCCCCTGTGTGGAAGATCAGTGAAGGGGAGATGTTGTTTCCTACCTTCACCACCTGGGGGGTGGCACGTTAGGAAGTCCAGGACCCAATTGCACAGGACGGTGTTGAGACCCAGGTCCTGAAGTTTAATGATGAGCTTGGAGGGTACTATGGTGTTGAATGCTGAGCTACAGTGGTTGCTCAACTAAAATGTTTACGATTATGCTGTGGTTTAGTACAGTACCCTGCATCACTTACTTCAAAGCTCCAGACCAGCGCAAGGGGGAATTAGAGCACTGATTATGCTTTTGGGTCCCAAGGCGCTACTGTGCCTCTTAAAACTTCTTATGGCTGAGATCCCGTTAACGGGATCGACTTGACAACAGCCAGTGAAAGTTCATGGCGACAAATTCAAATAACAGAAATCTCATAATTAAAATTCCTCAAACATACAATTATTATACACCATTTTAAATATAAACTTGTTGTTAATCCCACCACAGTGTCCGATTTCAAAAAGGCTTTACGACGAAATCATACCATGCTATTATGTTAGGTCAGCACCTAGTCACAGAGAAACACAGCCATTTTTCCAGCCAAAGAGAGGAGACACAAAAAGCAGAAATAGAGATAAAAATGAATTACCTTTGATGATCTTCATCAGATGACACTCATAGGACTTCATGTTACACAATACATGTGTTCTGTTCGATAAAGTTCATATTTATATCCAAAAATCTCAGTTTACATTGGCGCGTTATGTTCAGTAATGTTTTGATTCCAAAACATTGGGTGATTTTGCAGAGAGCCACATCAATTTACAAAAATACTCATCTTAAATGTTGATGAAAATACAAGTTATACACGGAATTAAAGATACACTTCTCCTTAATGGAACCGCTGTGTCAGATTTTAAAAAAAGCTTTACGGAAAAAGCACACCATGCAATAATCTCAGCACTCAGACACAAAAACAAGCCATACAGATACCTGCCATGTTGTGGAGTCAGTAAAAGTCAGAAATAGCATTATAAATATTCACTTACCTTTGATGATCTTCATCAGAATGCACTCCCAGGAATCCCAGTTCCACAATAAATGTTTGTTTTGTTCGATAAAGTTCATCATTACGCACGTTTCGTTCACAAATCCAAATTCACGAGGCGCAGGCAAGACGAAAAGTTCCATTACAGTGCGTAGAAGCATGTCAAACGATGTATAGAATCAATCTTTAGGATGTTTTAACATAAATCTTCAATAATATTCCAAACGGACAATTCCTTTGTCTTTAGAAAGGAAAAGGAACGTAGCTAACTCTCACGGGCACACGCGAGACATAGCTCATGGCATTCTGCCAGACACCTTAGTCAAACAGCTCGTATTCTCTCCACAGTAGAAGCCTGAAACAAGCTACTAAAGACTGTTGACATCTAGTGGAAGCCACAGGAAGTGCAATATGACCCCATAGACACTGTATGTTGGATAGGCAAAGACTTGAAAACCTACATACATTTTTTCGGAGGTTTTTGCCTGCCACATGAGTTCTGTTATACTCACAGACGTCATTCAAACAGTTTTAGAAACTTCAGAGTGTTTTCTATCCAAATCTACTAATAATATGCATGTCTTAGCTTCTGGGCCTGAGTAGCAGGGGGTTTACTCTGGGCACCTTATTCATCCAAGCTACTCAATAGTGCCCCCAGCCACAAGAAGTTAACTGACAATGAATGGGCGACATAAACCAAATAGAAAAGGATAATTGTGTACAACTTCAGTATTACTTACTAAAACTGTTGTTACACTAAGGTTTTTATTCTAAGATAAACTTAGACTACAATTAGGGTGTGGGAATGTTAGGATTATTTTGCTCTTACTGTAGTACTGTAGCCTACCACCAACTGGTGACATTGTACAGTGCCCAAGACACTGCATCGCAGTGCTACAAATGCTGGTTCTAAACCCATGCCGGCCGCAACCGGGAGACCCATGAGGCAACGGTAGCCGTTTGGTTTGTCTTCCTCTAAAAACAGAACTAAATAATTCTAAATGACAAACTGGCTTTATTTAAAAATTGGTAACAATGTCTCACCCCATGTTCAAGAATATATTTTTCTCGCTGACTTTACGTTATTTGAAAACGCAATCATCTCCAAAATATATATTTTTTTTAACAATGCGATTATTATTATTAACAACATTTCTAACATGGGCTATTAGCAGGACAATATATATTGGTCATATTGGTCATAGCTCCCATGTGGCGCACAATGTGATTGCCTTGCCTTCTCCAGCTTTATCCACTGAGATAGCGGTAGGCCCACGAGGTTCAAGGCATGAGGGCAGGGGGCACAGGACGGGCCACAGAGCAGCGCACAGAAGACGAACCTAGCCCATGGGGAAGGGAGAGCCCCACTGTGTAGCACAGAGCAACACCTTAACGGGCATTGCACTAATAATGGCGCTGAATAGGGAAATGTTCCCGCTGTTCTTAGTGCCTGTCTGCACGTTCAAACTAAAACAATGTAACTAATAATGGTGTGAAAAATGCCCCTTAGATATGAATTCGGAGGGCAGAAGTTATTAAACATTAAAGCTTTAGACCTCTCACTAAAGGCGTCAGTCAAAAGTTATACTTAAATCCAAACTGAATTTAAGGAAAAATGACATGAAAAGCACACATTTGTAAATCCCAAACTCTAAAAGTTATTGGAAGGGTAGATACAAATGATTTGTGACATTGTGGTTACATTAAAGAATGTAAACAAGATGTTGTGTTTTTATTTACAGTAGTGATGGACAGCTGGAGGCATTTTGAAAACAGGTTTAGACTACAATTAGGGTGTGGAAATGTTAGGATTATTTTGCTCTTACTGTAGTACTGTAGCCTACCACCAACTGGTGACATTGTACAGCGCCCAAGACACTGCAACAATACTCTTTATAGCCCGGCTACTGTAGGTGTGAAAATCTCCTAACTTGCAATGTATTTGTTGCTTAAGTACTCTAAAGTGTTACATTTCTAACTCAAAACAGCAGTACAGTATTTCTTCATCAACATCTTTATGCTTTCATTAATAAAATAACAAGACATAGGGTCCAGCACATCTCTTGATGATTTCTTCCTTAAAGAAGTCTTGAGCCATGATACCTGAAAAAGGAGGTAATAGTGAATTATTGTGGAACACATAGCAGTCCATGATGTGTAAGCTAAATAGCCAAACTTACCAAAAATAAAATATGGGCCTGGTCCCTGGCGAGAAATCGCCCCCACACATGAGTGGATGCTTGAGACTCGGTTTGCTTGATCTTCTTCCTTTTTTCCCGTAGCAATTTTGAGCAAATTGGTTGATTCTTCTGTGAAGATGACATCATTGAATGTCTCGCAAGCTTTGATCCATGCCTGGGACTGCAGACACAAAGTTCTTTGTTTGTCAGATGAATCATCTTGTCGAAACTATAGAACAGTACAAAACAAGCGAACACACATGGTTCTGAAAATGATATGTACATACTGTATATACAGCATATATATAAAATGTCTTATAGAGCCTTTCCATAAGTCCACACAAGTTTCTTCAACTGTCTTCTGACTGTGATGCCAGCAGATTATCGCTCACCATCTTCATTTATTAGTGAGTTGATGGCTTGAATAGTCTCGCTGGAAATGGAATAGAATGTAAAAATGTGCAGCATACAGTAAAGACCAGCAGTCAATTTATTTCATCTTCATTTTTAGCATTATTAGGCCTACATCACATTACTGTAGCTGTTCATTTTCCTGGGCTTTCGACAGTGTTTGCGAATAGCACTGTCCGTGACCAAAATCCCCAAGTCTACTAGTATTTTGAAATGTCTCCAGTAGATTTTCCGGTTCCTCCTGAAAGCCCTAATCTGCTCACTTAAATGAAATGAGGATCCTGGTCATGGTGCTACAGTATGTTGTTACAGCATAATCAAAGTGAGGACAATTGGCGATCTGCTGTACACTTATAGCCTATTGTAACCTGAAAGTCACACCTTTCCAGTACTCCTCATTCCGCCACAATCCTTTTCATTTTATTATTGATGGAGAGCCATATAGATTTCAAAATAGCTGGGAAGCGATTCCATGGCACATGGTTTATGAATTGACACGCAATTTTCCATTCCTCCTGAAAGCCCTAACAGTCAAATGCATTCTCTGCATCGCTACAGATGCTACAGATGCTGGTTGAATACGCGTGCCGGCCGCGACCGGGAGTCCCATGAGACAACGCACAATTGGCCCAGCGTTGTCTGGGTTAGTGGAGGGTTTGGCTGGCTGGGATGTCCTTGTCCAAAAGCCAACAGATGGAGAAAACCTACACCAGTCGTGCAATTCATTTCAATAATAAGTTTCATTTTTATTTGACTTTACAAACAACAAGAGGGCTTAATTTGAATCTCTTTCTTCGGAGCCTAGACTTATATAAAACAATTATTTAAAGAAAAAAATGCTGTTCGTGTCGGGGTAGTTTGCTCTTGTAACGACAGAACAAACAGAACATACTGTAAGCTTGAGATGTAAATATCCCTGGATAACCTCTCACAATGTAACCCATGATTGTCTGTAAACCCTGCCAAGTACATCTCGTGTCTGAGCCGTTGAATTGCGACTCCACTTTGTCTCGATATTGAAGTTTTGCCAGTTTGATTGCCTTATGGAGGGAACGACTACTCTTGTTTGTATTCTGCCAAATTCCCTGTCACCTTGCCATGGTGAAATGCAGTGGTTTGTGCTTTCTGTTTTGTGTGAATGCTGCCATCTATCCACGGTTTCTGGTTAGGGTAGGTTTTAATAGTCACCGTGGGTACAACATCTCCTATACACTTCTTGATAAACTCAGTGACTGTTTTGGTGTACACGTCCATATTATTCTCAAATGCAATTGGAGTTTGTTTTTTACAGTAACAAATACATCAAGATAGCTAGCTAATATGAATTTAGGTAGCTGGTGATATTGAATTCACTTAGCTAGCTGTCTATAGAGTATGTAAAGTTGGGTAGATAGCTAGCTAGCTACGTTAGCAGCTCATTTGAGTTATCCTGAACTGTAGCTAATGTAAACGCACCCCATTCCGTACAAATGTGCGTAACCGCGACATTCAAACGAGGCTGCAATGAAAACGAATAAGACTGCAGTGACTGCGTTGGCATCAAAATCCGGGGTGTGAACTACGTTTCGATTCAGCGTTGATTGACATGGTAATGGACAAACAGTATTGTAGAAAAGATGAAAAAACTGACACCTCTGACGCTGTACGTTACATCGTGACGTGTCACTACGTAACGTACAGCACGCATTTTCAACTAATTTTGTGCCATACAGCCTCTTTCCACCAGGGGTAGCCCTTCTCTCGCAGATTAAAATCCTGTTTAACCATATACACTTGTAAGAAAACTTAATTATTCATGATTTTTGTCTAAATTAATATAATTATTGCTAGTATTAAACTAACAATTCATGACTAGGGTGCCAATTGCATTTTTTTGCGCATCATTACTGCGAGCCATCATGACACTCAAAAGCCGGAACAGCTGCAGTTCACTTGTGAGGCTAACGTTAGCGCAGCCCTAAACCCCTCTTCAAATTCGACACAAACCTTCAAACAGGTATGTGTTGAGTCATTACATAAACTCTTCATGTTTTATTTACATTTTAAAGTTGATTAGTTGGACAAATCGGGTTAAAAAACCTGTTTCCTCACGCAACAAATTTCCCCCTTTCACGATCAATTTGTAGCCTTCGCTCCCCACCTGCCATTTTTAAAAAGACCCGAAGGAGCTCATTGCCTTCTTGAATTATGCAGAGATGGGCATCATGAAGGTCTCGTCATTGATTTTGCTGGAAAGGGGAGAAATTGTGCTTTACTTTGGTATTGATATTACAGTTGATCTGGAAGTGTTAGGTTTTTTGGGCGCAAAAATAAGGTCAATTGTACGGACCAAGGCGATGTACAAAAGTGAGTGAGTTTTTAACATTTTCTAAATATATTTACTTACTTGAATAGGTTCTTCCAGCCATGTAGACGATTGGAAACAGGGCAGCAAAGTTTGTTTGTCAACAGAGCATTTTAGAGCATATTACTATTTACCTCTGAATAAATTCATGAAATGGAGAATGTTTTAATCTATTTACCCATTTAATAACCAGACCTTCATACAAACTTGCTATGCTGATTCCTTGACGCACAATCGAACGGGCTGCCATATGCTGCCAGCACACCCACAAGCGAGCCACTCTGGGCGGCCTCAGCGGCACGCGGCAATTTACCGTGTGCTAGTGTACACGAGCCGTAAGAGAGACATTAATTTAGCTCCCTATTTTGCATACGGGTAGGCTTTTTGGTGAATATCTGCAGATAAACTATGAAAACATTCGATGAAGATGGTGTACAGCGTAGGAACTGTAGGAACAATAGGTAGGCTAGTGGAGAGAGAGCCTCACTCTGGTCCAAAATATTATAAAAGAAAACAGATTGAATTGTTTTAAAAGCTAATGATATATGGTATTTTCAAAGATAATGATATAGGACTACTGATTTAATCAAGGTGTTGACCTCACTGTCAAGGTGTGTGTGTGTGTGTGTGTGTGTGTGTGTGTGTGTGTGTGTGTGTGTGTGTGTGTGTGTGTGTGTGTGTGTGTGTGTGTGTGTGTGTGTGTGTGTGTGTGTGTGTGTGTGTGTATTGTTCACTTATGCCATAAACAGACATGTCATAATAGCAACCACCTTTTCTTTCCCTTTTCACCCAGTGTACTTTTTTATTAAATATGAAATCTCTAAAATGTTGTTTTTAAATAACTTGAAGCTATGAAATTAAATTTTAAAGTGGAAGTGACAGCGATTTAACCACCACAAATTCCCAGTTTATGCTTTAAAACCATAGGTTCTATTCGACTCAAAATTCCATGACGTACAGTAAGGAATAGTTGGCAGAATAGATGGATGCAGTTCAATGCATGATTGCCATAGTTCACTAATATGTGTCTTGGTAATCCCCAAAATATGACTATCAGGTTGTAAATCACAGCTGGATGTGTACATTGTTTGCTGCTTCCACACATTCGGGATGCACTGTTTCAGTTTTAATGACTCAATATTTTGAACAAAAACAGACAACTGTAACTAAGGCTGGGAATGTCAATACAATCAAACGAGCAAGGGCAATGATCACAAGTCAGTTATAACGTGGCTAGGCTAATAGGCTAGCACACATGTCAAACACAAGGCCCGTGGGCCGAATAGGACACACAAGCGAGTATAAATTATTCAAAAGTTGAGTCATCTACTTTATGAAATTACAGCCTGAGGTGCTCACATTGGTGAATTCAACTGCACCTCCCATTTGCAGCTGTGCAGAGGAGAGAAAGTGTGCAGATACATGCCACAGTCCTAGCTAGGCTACTAATGTGTTGCAATCTGGCTTCGGTTTTTTAAAGATTGACAATGAATAACTAAAAAAACTATATCTGCAACAAAACACCATGCAAAGAAGAAATATAGGCTTAGTACAGCAACATTTGAGCAGTAGTTTAGGCTGGTTACTCAACTACAATACATTTTGAGTGCACCATCTGTCAATGGTGCATGTTTTAAGTTTAAACGTTACAACCAGCCTATAGTTCAGTTTTTGTTATTTGGAGTTATTAAGTAATGTCACTGGAGGAATGGGTGAGTGACCAACTTTTTCCCCTCATATCGTTTTTTTTTGTGGCTACAGCTAGAGATGCAGGTGTAATTTGGTTAACTAGCAAGACATGTTATTACAGTAAGCATATCTCTTAGTCGTCAATCAAATGGACGAGCAGGCAGGCAAGTTCCCATGCAGTTGTCAAAAAGTGGGTTGGGACGAGTAGCAAGCTGCAGAAGGACGAGCAGGCTACTATTCCTAATGTTGACGGCCAAGCAGCTTAAAACATTTGAGAGGGTTTATCTAATATTCCCTCGTTAGATTTTAGGTTATCTCACTCTGGCTAGCATTAGTTGTCGATCTTGTTGTTGTAGATGTGCATAGGCAACTGAGGACTCTGGGTCCTGGACAAGACAGATGTATTATTTACTGCAGTATCTATTAATTGTCCAAACGCACGTCCGCATTCCCACTCTGTATTGCTACAGCATTTTAACAAATGCTTTACTATACCTCATTTACAAACATTCTAGGAATTTATGAAAATGTGAAAATGACCATATCTAAGCCCTTGCTTGTCGAAAAAAAAGTGTCATTCTTCCTGGAGGTGTATTTTAATACGATTTCATGTTACTAAAACGCTGTCAGTTCCACTTTAACTTTCATTGTCGTGAAACACTTTTAATATAAACAAGAAGTCTATTTTAGAGATACCATCATCTACTCCTCAAACTCCAGTGTTTGTACAAAAGCTGGATTTCACATTGAAGATATGTTAAACCAGTTGTACTCTTCAAAAACCAAACAGTAAATCTCAGAAGCTAAGATTATATGCATGTATGGAGTATGTGGCTCCTTCAGAGAGAACTGTAACTACCACTCCACGCGATGGGTTCAAAGGACCCATATTGACTCCCCTGAGCAAATTGGCCCCTCAAATCTGAGTGCTGTTGTCTTTTTGTAGAGTCAAGTGTCTTTTAAGTCCCTGGGAAGCGAGGGCAAATGGGGGGAATTGGCAAGCAGACAAATCAATCTGGAGAAATTTCCACATCACAGAGGCTCTCAAGGCTTGCACGGAGAACAGGAGCATGTGAAGAAGATGAAGGTGCTCCAGCCGAGTTCTTCTAATCAGCCAGGGCTCCAGGAGTGACGCCATCCTTGCTCTCCCATGTTCTGCTCTGATAAAAGCATCCTTTCTTCCCTAATCAATGAAGAGAGAGAGGGAGAGGGCGAGAGTGAGCTTAGCTGGGGAGCTAGATCTGCAAGCTCTGCATGGTTTTAAAGGGGGGAAAGGTGAGGTTTCAAACTTTTCTTTGTAATCATCTCCTGTTTGCGTTGATGACAGGATGACATCCAGTTGAACGTAAAACCTTGGAATAGCATTGATATGGTGTAGTGCAGGAATCGTGTTCCAGCGTAACAGTTAAAAAACAATAACAATGCTCTCTTATCTGCTGACATATTTTCTGATGAATTCGAGCACACCTGAGGTTGTAGACTTTCCTCCCCTTCAAAGGTGAATGTCTTAATCAAATGTTAAATGGGTTCATTTAGGTCTCTCATGCTGAGAAGGAAGCATCTCTACATTGAAGTTGGCCGTTTTAATATATATGTTTATTTTTTTGCCTCTCTGGAAAGTAAAAAACGCTAAGCCACTTAGATAACTTTCGTATTTGGAAAATGTATAACCTTCTATATAGGGTGTTCTTTATAGCAAGTTTTGACAAGGGCACAAAAGGTTTAAACTTTTAAGAGCTCTTTCAAATATCTCCTTGTTTCAGGTCCGATGGAAAATAAGGTTACTGTTAATTAAACTAGTTTATCTTCTCCTGTAACCTTGTTCACTCCCATAATAATGCAGGGAGAACAACTTCCACCAAGGGTTTTATTAATGCATTTAATATGGTGCCTTGGTAACTGCTGCACACTATTGTAGTTATTGCTTTTATTTTCGTCCTGTTGTGCGCCTCCATCAAAGCAGCATAAATCTGGCATTTGAACATGCATTAAGACGAACTGCCAAACCCATTAAACAATTACAAGCAACCCAGTCAGAGACATCAACTTGGCTTAGCACTATTACGACAACTAACAAATCAACTCCTTAATTGAACCATATACAGTAGCCCTTTTTTTTTGAAAATATTGGTGATATGGTATATTTCCAGTTGTATAGTCAATATAAATCATTCAGAGTTTTGATATTGCATACAGACTATGAATAGACAACATGTACAATACATTTCCATGTCAGTTGAGAACTCTGGACATTATAGTAAACTTTTAATAAGATACAAAATCAGAAATCATCTGAAAATGAAAAATGCACATATATGCTTCTTCGGTTGAGGGGTTACATTTGAGGTGTAATCTGTTTTGAGCAGAGTTGTTTTTTAACAAAAGTCTGAGTGTTATGGTCTGGTCGGCCAACAAAACAACCTTGGGGTTCAGCCAGCTCTCCGCTGCACCTGGGGAGCCTCCTGGAGAATGATTGTGTATTCTGCTGAGGTAAGCCAGGAGTTGCGCTCTCTCCCTCTGTTCTCTAACTACTCTTGAGCCAGCTGCCCCCCTATATGTTTCATGACCTAAATGTTGGCTGAGCAGCAGCGAATGTTACTTGGTATAATTTGGGATCCGCCAGATGATTGGCTCTCGCCTCTTTTCCATACCGCCTTGGCTGCATCTCAATATTTTTGAGGCAGTGATTTTTTTTTTCATATTTATTTTTACATATACAGCAGGACAGGGTCTGCTCGTGTACCGGTCTATTCATCAATTGGAAAGTGTTATTCTAGCCGGCGACTCCTGGCTGCATGCAAATGCAATGGCGTCGGTGGGAAATTAATTATCACAGATAGGAAGCATCCGATGCGCAGGCTGACTGGCGTGAACACGGCATCCCCATGTGGGCCTTTGCCTTGTCTTATCTCGAAGGTTAAGTGTAGCTTCACACCAACTGTCTGGTCGACTGTTGCACATGGCTAGCTCCATCATTACGGCCCTGTGCACTCTTGACATTTCCATTATTTCTTATCGTGTAACAGGGCCTTTCTCCATAGTGAGCCGTGGATAAGTGTGTCTCTCGGAACGTTGGCAGTGGTTACAAATACAAACAAGCACAATAGGAATCATGTACAGTGCATTCAGAAAGTATTCAGAGCACCTGATGTTTTCCACATTTTGTTACATTACAGCATTCTTCTAAAATTGATTAAATAACTTTTTTATCTCATCAATCTCCACACAATAACACATACTGATAAAGTGCAAACAGGTTTATAGATTATTCTTTAAAAAAAACATTTACTTATTTACATAACTATTCAGACACTTTGCTATGAGACCTAACATTGAGCTCAGGTACATCCTGTTTCCATTGATCATCCTTGAGATGTTTCTACAACTTGATTGGAGTCCACCTGTAGTAAATACAATTGATTGGACATTTGGAAAGGCACACACCTGTCTCTATAAGGTCCCACAGTTGACAGTACATGTCAGAACAAAAACCAATCCAAAAACCAATCTCGTGCCTCAACACAGGATTTTGTCGAGGCACAGATCTGGGGAAGGGTACCAAAACATATCTGCAGCATTGAAGGTCCCCAAGAACACAGTGGCCTCCATCATTCTTAATTGGAAGAAGTTTGGAACCACCAAGACTCTTCCTAGAGCTGGCCGCACGGCCAAACTGAGCAATCGGGGCGAAAAGGTGAATTGGTCAGGGAGGTGACCTTTTGGCAAACTGCAAGCGAGCTGTCATGTGCCTTTTACTGAAGAGTGGCTTCCGTCTGGCCACTTTACCATAAAGGCCTGATTGGTGGAGGACTGTAGAGATGGTTGTCCTTCTGGAAGGTTCTCCCATTGCCGATGAGGAAGGTCACTCTGACAGAGAACCAGATTTCCTCATTGGCAATGGGAGAACCTTCCAGAAGGACAACCATCTTCCGTGACATAGAGATCCTTGATGAAAACCTGCTCCAGAGCTCAGGACCTCAGACTGGGGCGAAGGTTCACCTTCAAACAGGACAACGACCCTAAGCACACAGCCACGACAATGCAGGAGTAACTTCGGGACAAGTCTCTGGATGTCTTTGAGTGGCCCAGCCAGAGCCCGGACTTGAACCTGATCGAACATCTCTGGAGAGAACTGATAATTGCTGTGCAGCAACACTCCCCATACAACCTGACAGACCTTGAGAGAATCTGTAGAGAATAATGGGACAAACTCCCCAAATACAGGTGTGACAAGCATGTAGCATCACATCTAAGAAGACTCGAGGCTGTAATCGCTGCCAAGGGTGCTTCAACAAAGTACTGAGTATAGGCTCTGAATACTTATGTAAATGTGATTTTTCAGTAATTGTTTTATAAATGTGCAAAAATGTCTAAAAAACCTGCTTTTGCATTGTCATTATGGGGTATTGTGTGTGTATATTGATAATTCATTTTAGAATAAGGCTGTAACGTAACAAAATGTGGAAAAGTCAAGGGGTCTGAATAGTTTCCGAAGGCACTTTTAAGTGCAGTTATAGCAGTTACAGCATGTAGTTGTTGCTTTTTTCTATGTAAAATCCTGCAGTAGGTTGATAGATGAGAGGGCTCAATGATTACACAGAATCACAGCACAGGCAGGTCTCTACCTAAAACTTAAATAAACACCATCCTTAGTAATATTGTTATTTTTTCCCCCACTCCTTATTGTACAGGCTAACTTGTCCTTGAGCTCATATTCAATCATTCAGTCTTTTCAATAGCTACTTGCAACACTGGGATTATTGTTTGACATTGTATGACCTCCATAATGTAATAGTTTGCATTTGTAATAAAAACCTGGCCTCAAGGGGCTTAAAATTCTCCATGTTGGATAACTGCAAACATTTAGTGGTTGGGCAACAAGTCAAGTGAACTCTTAAAATAATTTATCTTTTTTGTTTATTTGTACTTTTCCTCACGTTCATGGAGCTCAACTAGAGACACAAAATGTGGGTAATACCCAAACAGAAACAGCAGGTGTCTGAGTGGTGTTCAGTGTCACCACCTATTGTATGCAGTAATCATGCACCTATGAGCTATACTGTTAGCACTGAGGAGGTTTACCATAGTAGGAAGTCCACTGTGTGAAGCTCACCTTGCACTATCAGCTAAAACATAAGTATCACTGTCATGTCTGATATGCCTGATATGCCTCCCGTAAAGCAATAAGAAAAAAATCAAGAATCCCAGAAAAATGTTAATTTAGGCTATTTTTAGCACGTGTCTCGTTTCAGGAAACTAGGTTGTGCGTCACTACTTCACGGGAGAGGCATTTAAACATATTTTTTGTTTTTTTTAGCAAAATGCGTTTTGGGGCAGAAATGCCTTCTGGAACATTTGACCTTTCATGTGCCTTAAAAACAAACTTGTGGGCCTCCTGGGTGGCGCAGTGGTCTAAGGAGACTCTGGGTTCCACCAGAGACTCTGGGTTCGAGCCCAGGCCGGGTTAGGGAGGGTTTGGCCGGTAGGGATATCCTTGTCTCATCGTGCACTAGCAACTCCTGTGGCGGGCCGGGCGCAGTGCACGCTGACCAGGTGCACGGTGTTTGGGATTATGGTTCATTGTAGCCAACAAACATTGGATTTGTATTATAACTACATTTAGTTTAGTTGTTGTTGGCTGTCGAGATAGAAATTAATCTAACCGGCTAACGACACAGCCCTGAGAGGCTGCACCGTGCATTAACACGTAGCACTGCGTAGCAAAGAACAGCCGGCGACCTGACACTCATAACCGACCCTGACATCACCCTCCCACCTGCGCTTCTCTCTCTCTCTTCACATTCAACGAGAGACAACAACACATTTGTGCAGGGGGCTGGTGGAGGGAGCATCTTAGTCCCCGGTGATGCCTGGAAATGTTTGTTCCCTTGTATTGCGTGCAGCAGTGAAAACTAATTTGAATCTGATGGTTACTCGCATGCTATTAAATGTATAATCTATGACACGTTCGTTGTTGTCACGGGGAAAGGTCTGATGGATACCTTCATTTGTGAAAAATGTATTGAACTTGATGCAGCTAAAGAAAGGATTGTTACTCTTCATGAATAAATAAATAATTTTACCAAGCACTTTGAATTGAATAAGGATTCTATGAGACTATCGGCACCTTTAAATGCTACCTATCAAAATATCCAAGAGGATCATAAAGGGACCTTCCTGGACAATAATCAATTTCTGCCACTGCACCCCTCTACTAGCTTGAACCAGAAAATGGCTTCTCATTGTTCGACTCCAGGTGAGCATAAATGGATGTGTGTCGGAACCAGAAAGAAGGAGAAGAATCGTTCTCTGTGCTCCTGCCTCCGGACTTAAGACTTTCAAATTGCTTTGAGCCCCTTTACCAGCTGTCTTCTGCCGGGGGCTTTGGTGTTCCCTCCATGGCTGTGGATGTCCCTCCAGCTACCTATTCCTGTCCTAGTCAATCAACTGCCTGGACACAGCCTGGATCACCACGGCCCCCCTCTGCTTTTCCCTGCTCTCTGGATCAGAGCTATGTCCCTTTGGCTGTTATTGCCTGCATGCAGTCGGTGTCTCAACAGCCCTCTTCTCAGGTGAGTACTGTGGCTCTGGCCTTGCAATTTGCTTAGAGACGTGGCAGAGGATGATTCTGGCAAATGTGATAGGGAGTTTGACGGTGAAGGATATATCTGTACCTGGGGCAAATACTTTGTGTTTTCCTGGTGCAAAAGTTCAGGATATCACCAAGTTGCTTCCCGAGGCTGTGAGTCAGTTACCGGGGGCCGATACTGTCATGGTTCATGTGGGGTCAAATGACATTATGAAGCGCAGCTCAGGGCAGATGAAGATGGATTTTAAAGAATTGATTGGGTCTCTACTTGACACCAACAAACCCCCCATAATATCTGGCCCTCAGCCCTCCCTAAATCGTCGCTTTGAATGGTTCAGCAGACTTTTAGCCCTCCATATCTGGCTACGAGACTATTGCAGCTCTGTGAATGTAACATTTATTGACAATTTTGATACCTTCTGGAAACAAAGTTCCTATTATAAGGAGGATGGGATCCACACAAATCATTTCACAGCATTATAAGGTGCCTTTTAGACAATGACCCAAGTCCAGCTCAGTTTATCCCTACCATTGTTTCGCTGAGTTGACATAATGCTTCAGCGAATGTACATTACCCTAAGGGTGTTGGAAGACAATGTAAATAACCTAATTTATGTCCCTCTTACTGCCCGGAATGCCTCTGCTGATCCTACAGCTATTGTATGAAATAATCATATGCCTATGAACCAGAATAATACAGTTGGCGCTGAGGTGGTGTGCCCTAGTAGGAAGTCCACGGTGTGCAGCTCACCCTGCACTAATACAAAAAAAATAGTATGTCTAGCTCTGCTAAGCTTTCCAGAAAAGCGAGAAAAATAATCAAGCATCCCAGAAAAGTCTTACAAATATCCCACGTTAACATATGTAGCTTAAGAAACAAGGTTAATCAAATCAATAATTTTCTAGTAACAGATGACATTCATATTCTGACAATCTCTGAAACTCACTCAGATAATACCTTTGATGATACAGTGTAGTAATAATAACATCTACAGAAAAGACATGCAAAAGGTGGAGGTGTAGCTGTTTTTATTCAGAACCACATCCCTGTAACACTTAAGAGAGGATCTCATGTTAAATACTGTTGAAGTAATATGGCTACAGGTTCATCTGCCTCACCTAAAGCCCATTCTGGTGGGAAGCTGCTATAGACCACCAAGTACTTCCAGTCAGTATCTGGGTAACATGTGTAAATGCTGGATAATGTATGTGATATCAGTAGAGAGGTATACTTTCTGGGTGATTTAAATATCGACCGCTTTCATCAGGCTGCCCACTCAAGAGAAAGCTTCAAACTGTAACTAGTGCCTGCAACCTGGTTCAGGTAATCAATCAACCTACCAGGGTAGTTACAAACAGTGCTGGAATGAAATCATCAACATGTATTGATCATATCTTTACTAATGTTGCAGAAATTAGTTTGAAATCAGTATCCAAATCCATCGGATGTAGTGATCACAATATCATAGCCATATCTAGGAAAACCAAAGTTCCAAGGACTTAGTAGTGTGTATAAGAGGTCATACAATAAGTTTTGTAGTGATGCCTATGTTGTTGATGTGAAAAATATTTGTTGGGCCATGGTGTGTAATGACGGGGAACCAGACACTGCACTTGACACATTTATGAAATTGCTTATCGGAGTTTCTATTAAGCATGCCCCCATTAAGAAAATGACTGTTAAGTCCCTGTGGTTTGATGAGGAATTGAACAATTGTATAGTTGAGGGGGATGAGGCAAAATGATGGCAAATAGATATGGCTGTACAACGGAATGGCAAACGTACTGCAAATTGTTGTAACGGCAGATTTCCTCCTCTTCGTCTGAACACTAAGAACTACAAAACAATAAATGTGACCATGACCGAAAACCAAACCGAAACAGTCCCGTGTGGTGACAAACACGGAAACAAACACCCACAAACCAACAGTGAAACCCAGGCCAACTAAATATGGTTCCCAATCAGAGACAACGACTAACACCTGCCGATTTATTCTGGTATTATTCTGGTTCATAGGCATATGATTATCGATTGTGAACCATATCAGGCCAAACACAGAAACAGACAAACTAGACATCCAACATAGAATGCCCACTCAGATCACACCCTGACCAAACAAAACATAGAAACATACAAAGCAAACTATGGTCAGGGCGTGACAATTGTGAAATTATGTTACTAAACTGAATAAAGAGAAGAAGAAACTACACTGTGAAACAATGATAAATTACATAAAGAATGATTAGTAAAAAGCTTTGTAGCATCTTAAATGAAATGTTGGGAAAAAAGGAAAACTCCGCTCCATCATTCATTAAATCAGATGGGTCATTCATCACAAAACCCACTGATATTTTCAACTACTTTAATTAATTTTTAATTGGCAAGATTAGCAAATTTAGGCATGCCATCAACAAACGCTGACTCTACACAGCCAAGTATATCTCACCAAATTATGATTGACAAGCATTGTAATTTTGAATTCCATAAAGTGAATGTGTAAGAGGTGAAAACATTATTGTTGTCTATCAACAAGTACAGGCCACCTGGGTCTGACATCTTGGATAGAGAATTACTGAGGATGACTGTGGATGATATTTCCATTCCTATTTTCCATCTCTTCAATCTAAGCCTACAGGAAAGTGTGTGCGCTCAGGCCTGGAGGGAAGCGAAAGTCAGTCCGCTTCTGTAGAATAGCAAAGCACCCTTTACTGGCTCAAACAGCTGACCAACAGCCTGTTACCAACCCTTAGTAAACTTTTGGGAAAAAATGTGTTTGACCAGATACAATGCTATTTTCCAGTAAACAAATGAACAACAGATTTTCAGCACGCTTATAGTGAAGGGCATTCAACATGTGACTGGTGACTGGCTGAGAGAAATTGACAATAAAAATATTGTGGGAGCTGTTTTGTTAGACTTCAGTGCAGTTTTTGACATTATCAATCATAATCTGTTGCTGGAAAAACATGTGTTATGGCTTTACATCCCCTGCTATTTCTATATTTTTCATAGCTGTTAGGTTCTGAACAGAGTAAAAACTAAAATGGACGGCTAGGAAAAGCTCAAATTAAACTTTATTCAACCCACTAGGTGCTTCAGCTGCAAGCATACCATACAATCACCTCCTTGCATGTCTAAGATAAACTATCCATCTCTGACACTAGGCAGGAACCCAGTCTGTTCCTCTTAATGGTATTGTCATGGCCCTGCCTAAGTCTAGAATCTTCATGTGTGGAAATGTGTGTGTGCAAGATAGGACTGTAGTTGGAGAGTCATCCCCCCTCCCAGAGGTTTCTTCTTTCTTCGACTGTTGATCTTATCTCGAGTTGAGTTCCACATCCCTCCTCCTAGTTTCACCGACCTTGGGCTGCCTTATCAGAAACTGAGACTAGACTGTTGCTCTTTACCTCCCTTCTTAGTAATATAATATTCAGCAATAACATGCTTGAACAAACAGAAACATCTTTACTTCCTCTTGTCTTGCTCAGTAGCTTTTCATACACAGAGCTAGTTAGAACCCAACATTCCCCCTTTACTGTTCAACATTACATAAGCTTTGAAATTACTTATAAATTAAACACCTTCGAGATTTAGGGCCTCTGTCTGCATAATCTTCACCCACGGCTTAAGGCCCTGGTCTCAACATTATAATCACACCAACCACACTCTCTCCTTTCTGTCATTACACCTCCCATTGTACAACTGATAATTCCATTTCAGCTGGAGCTTTTGACTTTCTCGTCCTCCTTCGGGTTCCTAAGAGAGTGATAGCAAAAGACTTGGAAAAAAGAGAGAGAACACAAAGTATTGCAAATGTTATTAATGTCTTAAGCTTAATATATGGAGAAAAAATATCTAAGTTTGACAACGTGGCGATTCCCACTACCTTATCCTGACTCTGTACCTTCGGGATCATTTCTGCTGGGGTCCACAAAAAGAAAGGCTTATTCACCTCCTCAGGCTTGTACCCAGACCCCAGTCCCCCTTAGGCTGCAGGTTTACTGGAGGTGTTCCCACGCCATGTCATCCTCACTTCGCCCTTTGTCTCCCTCCATGGCCACACGATACACATGTGCTGTGGCCTTAATCAGCTTGATCTCGTCTTGAGGCAAGTCTGCACATTTCAGCATTAACTTTTCAGAATATGATATCCCAGCAATGCCAACAATGTCAGTCCTGCTACTACTAACACTGCCCATGCTGCATACTTCAAGATACTCCTCACTTGTTCAGTGGTCCAATTCCAAGCTGTTACTATAGCATTTTTCACCACCCCTACTGAGTGTGATGAAATAGAACTACGGACGTATTCGAATAGACCCAGTTAATTTAGCTGTCACTGCCACACAGCCGAAATAGATTGCCACTGGGACAGTGACGCGTGCATTTGATGATTCTCCCCATGAACCCCATGAAATGGTGCTTCACGTTGAGTCTATCACTCAAATGTAAGACCCTTTAACTTAGCACAAACAGACACTGGCAGAATGTACATTTACAGGCAGGGAGTAATACTGACGGTAACATAAACTATATTCATCTTGTGTTTCTAGCATGAACTTTTCTCAGTACGGTCCCGTGTGTCCTTGTCTTATACTGTCGCGAGTGGCATGTTAATGACAGATCGGTATCAATGCATTTCTAGTCTAAATTACTATATATTTACCCAGTGTGCAGACCTCCACAATGAACCCGATACCCCAAATAAAACAATTTTGGGCAATCGTAAATCAATTACAGCCAATGATGACCCCCCCTTCCCGGCACTCATTCTTCTGGCATCTCTTAATTTTCTTCTTCAGATACACTACATTACCAAAAGTTTGTGGACGCCTGCTCGTCGAACATCTCATTTCAAAATCAAGGACATTCCTATGGAGTTGTTCCCCCCTTTGCTGCTATAACAGCCTCCACTCTTCTGGAAAGGCTTTCCACTAGATGTTGGAACATTGCTGCAGGGACTTGCTTCCATTCAGCCACAAGAGCATTATAGAGGTTGGGCACTGATGTTGGGTGATTAGGCCTGGCTCTCAGTCGGCGTTCCAATTCATCCCAAAGGTGTTTGATGGGGTTGAGATCAGGGCTCTGTGCAGGCCAGTCATTTTCTTTCACACCGATCTCGACAAACCATTTCTGTTTGGACCCCTTCCCCAAACTCTTGCCACAAAGTTGGAAGCACAGAATTGTCTATACTGAACATAAATATAAACGCAACATGTGAAGTGTTGGTCCCATGTTTCATGAAATAAAAGATCCCATAAATGTGCCATATGCACAAAAAGCTTATTTCTCTCAAATCCATCCACCTGGTGTGGCAAATCAAGAAGCTGATTAAACGACATGACCATTACACAGGTGCACCTTATGCTGGGGATGATAAAAGGCCACTCTAAAATGTGCAGTTTTGTCACACAAAACAATGCCACAGATGTGTTTGCAATAGGAAGGAATGTCCACCAGAGCTGTTTCCAGAGAATTGAATGTTCATTGCTCTACCATAAGCCACCTCCATCATCGTTTTAGAGAATTTGGCAGTACATCCAACCTGCCTCACTACCGCACTGTAACCATGCCAGCCCAGGACCTCCACATCCATCTTTTTCACCTGCAACTCCATGGCCATGATTTTGAAATGAGATGTTTGATGAGCAAAAGATCCACATACACTGTATGACCAAAGGTATCAACAATAATAAAGTGTTATAATGCCAGGCTTCGCCATCAGCTGTGTCGCTGGTGACCTCTGTCTTCATCAACTGCACAGTGATTAATGCTAGCAGATAGCGGCAGTCGTTGCTACAAAAATAGTCGCATCCCAATTCATTTGCCTTGTTCATTAGAGGCACAAAAAGATGACAACACTTGATGACCGGCAGTGGCTGACTATTACAGTCATTTACTCTATGGGAAACAAATGGTTGTCTATTTTAGCGTGTCATCAGGCATGTTCCAGCATGCCACTTCTCTGCTCACATCAGTGGCATGTGGCAGGCTGGCACTGCCTTTTGTCCTCCACAGGAAACTCAAAGTGCCAATTCACCCAGAGGGTGTGTGTGGCAAGTGTGGGCACCAGATCAAACCCCCGCCACGGCCACGTGTACCATACCAAACCCAATGCACATCAAAGGCTGGAATGACATGAAACATTTAATATATACCACTACATCTTATAGATGTAGTATTTATCTGTGGGGTATAAATACAGTGTGACAGAGGTAGGGTTGCACATTTTGGGGAATATTCAGAGGTGGAAACTTTCTGTGGGAATTAACGGGGATATATGGGAATTAACGGTACTTTGTCACAAGGTACTTTGCTGTTGTTCTGGGATTGATTTGCACTTTTTTGCACCAAAGTACGTTCATCTCTAGTTGACAGAACACGTCTCCTTCCTGAGTGGTATGACGACTGTGTGGTCCCATGGTGTTTATACTTGTGTACTATTGTTTGTACAGGTGAACGTGGTACCTTCAGGCATTTGTAAATTCCTCCCAAGGATGAACCAGACTTGTGCAGGTCTATAATTGTTTTTGTGATGTCTTGACTGATTTCTTTTGATTTTCCCATGATGTCAAGCAATGAGGCACTGAGTTTGAAGGTAGGCCTTGAAATACATCCACAGGTACACACCTCCAATTGACTCAAATTATGTCAATTAGCCTATCAGAAGCTTCTAAAGCCATGACATAATTTTCTGGAATTTTCCAAGCCGATAAACAAGTTTTGATGACTCCAACCTGAGTGTATGTAAACTTCCGACTTCAACTGTACATATTACGACATTTTTATTTGAGATATTTTGGGCATCAGATCAATCTTGAGGGAATCTTATTTGAATCGGAAAAGGATGTTCATATGATAGGTAAGATAATACTGTGCGAACAACTGACAATCTCTTAGAAAAAAAAAATAAACTATTGGAACGAAGATTTAAAAAGAACCAATGTTGGCATGAGATGAAGGGAAAGTTTGGGTATAATTAACGGAATTACAGTTCATGAAAATGTAGGCTTAATTCAGTATAAACAAATGTATCGAATTTATAAAGCAAGACACAATTCACAAATTCTACAACACAACGGCAGAGTCATGTCTTAGGTGTAAAACTAACAATGGCTCAATAATCCATGCTTTCTAGGAATGCTATATTTATTATTTTAAATAATGAAATGGCATGGGCAACCGAGACATAAATTGGTACAATTTAAGGACATATGGTAAACAATAATGCAAGCACTAGGGATGGGGTGTGACCAGGCAGATGAGATGTACAGTGCCTTGCAAAACTATTCTTCCCACTTGCCGTTTTTCCTATTTTGTTACATTACCGCCTGTAATGTAAATAGATTTTTATTTGGATTTATGTAATGGACATACACAAAATTGTCCAAATAGGTGAAGTGAAAAAAATGACTTGTTTAAAAAATATATATAATAATTAAAACGTGTATATCGCGTGTATATCTATTCATCCCCTTTGCTTTGAAGCCCCTAAATAGGATCTGGTGCAACCAATTGCCTTCAGAAGTCACATAATTAGTTAAATAAAGTTCACCTGTGTGCAATCTAAGTGTCACATGATCTGTCACATGATCTCAGTATACCTGTTCTGAAACTGTACATCTGTAAAATAACATTCTATAAATGAATGCTTTGGTTGTCTTCCTCTCAGGCTTCCATGTCTTCTCTCTGGACCTCAATGAACATCAGACACTGAGGCCTCATCATTACTGTCACTTTCCAAGCTTGTTGAGGATGGCTCATTGTCATGCTCAAAAAGCCTCAAATTTGCCCGGGTGTCGACCAATTTTTCAACCCTTCTATTGATCAGCCTGTTGCGTGCGTTGGTGTGTGTGTTCCCAAACAAGGACCAATAGTGCTCTGAGCTGGCTGATATTGGTGGGATTTGGAGGATGATGGAGACAACAGGGGAAAGAGCCTCAGATCCACAAAGTCCCATCCACCAGGTGGCTGATGAGATACGTTGGCACAACTGCCATAATGCATCTCCATCCCAAAGCCTTTGCTAGGAAGTATACTTCGCCAGACTGCCAACAACCTTGCGCTTATCCAGGCCAAGGTGGCGAGACATGGTAGTGATGATACCATAGGCCTTGTTAATCTCTGCACCAGACAGGATGCTCTTGCCAGCATATTTGGGGTCCAACATGTACGCTGCGGTGTGTTTGAGCTTCAGGCAGAAGTCTTCACGCTTTTTGACGTATTTCAGAACTGCAGTTTCCTCTGCTTGGATCAACAATGAAGTGGGCAGGGCAGTACGGATTTATTTCCTTACATCTGCAAGCAGATTCTGAACATCAGACAGGATGGCATTGTCTCCCTCAATCTGTGCAATGGCTACTACTACAGGTTTCAGGAGTTTCAGGCTGCTTTCCACTCTCTCCCAAAATACATCATCCAGGAGGATCCTCCTGATGGGGCTGTCCATATCGTCAGACTGTGATATGGCCATTTCTTGGAGAGACTCCTTCCCCTCCAGGAGACTGTAAAACATGATGACAACGCCACCCCAGCAGGTGTTGCTGCGCAGTTTCAATGTGGTGTTCTTATTCTTCTCACTTTGCTTGGTAAGGTAGATTGCTATAACTTGATGACCCTTCATATACCTAACCATTTCCTTGGCTCTCTTGTTGAGTGTATCCATTGTTTTCAGTGCCATGATGTCCTTGAGGAGCAGTTTCAATGCATGAGCAGCACAGCCAATGGGTGTGATGTGAGGGTAGGACTCCTCCACTTTAGACCAAGCAGCCTTCATGTTCGCAGCATTGTCTGTCACCAGTGCAAATACCTTCTATGGTCCAAGGTCATTGATGACTGCCTTCAGCTAATCTGCAATGTAGAGACAGGTGTGTCTGTTGTCCCTTGTGTGTGTGCTCTTGTGGAATACTGGTTGAGGGGTGGAAATTATGTAGTTAATTATTCCTTGACCATGAACATTCGACCACCCATCAGAGATTGCAATACAGTCTGCTTTCTCTGTGATTTGCTTGACCTTCACTTGAACTCTGTTGAACTCGTCATCCAGCAAATGAGTAGACAAAGCATGTCTGGTTGGAGGGGCGTATGCTGGGCAAAGAACATTCAGAAATCTCTTCCAATACACATTACCTGTGAGCATCAGAGGTGAACCAGTTGCATACACAGCTTGAGCAAGACATTCATCAGCATTTCAGGAGGACCATGAGCTGTTGCTATCGATAAGGTGTCTGATTCATCATTTTCACCTCAAATAGAAGTAGAGGGACTTTTGTCAGAGGTCGCTTATTTTGAGCGCTGAGGGAAAATTATGCACTTGGCCAGATGATTCTGCATCTTTGTTTTATTCTTCACATGTGATTTGGCACAGTATTTGCAAATGTACTCAGCTTTTCCTTCTACATTAGCTGCAGTGAAATGTCTCCACACATCAGATAGTGCCTGTGGCATTTTCCTGTAAAGATTAGAAAAAAAATAGTAAAATAAAACAGTTCCATGTACAGATAAATAGTTAAGCAGTTAGATTAAACAACTCCTTTGTAAGATAAGTGTTTTAAAATGAAACATGTATTGAAACAGGTGAATCAACACTCGTCAGTTAGCAGACTCAAGCAAACTAAAACCCACATGGTAGCAAAAACTAAATAGCAGAAATTGTTCACAAGTTATAAATGGTTTAAACACACTTTGCTGTAGGCTACTATTTACTAGTTAACAAAAAATAATTTATGTTATATAAAATATATTCACCCCACCCAGTATTGTAATCAAAACTTTCCAGAAAGCATGTAGTCCTTGGCTCAGACAATGAGGTGGTGTGGGCTCAATAGCATCTCATTATGTGTGCAAGATATTGAGAATCAGCTGTACATGTGATGGAAGAATGCACTGTGCATGCAGAGGGTTGCAATTCCATTGAATTGGGGATAGTTTTACCAAAATATGCCACAAGACCTAGAATTGTCTTGTGTGTATCCCACAAAAAGGTTCACTGTTATAAGCTACCTTTTTTGATGAATTTAAGCTACATTATCAAAATTCCAGGGCTTAACTTCCCATGGAAAATTTCTGGAAATTTCACGGAAAGTTTCCAACCCTATGCAACCCTAAACTGAGGCCCCTTTCACAACACCACAACCAAGTATCAGAGGTAAAACCCCAAAAACTACTTTTAAAAGTTGCATTCTGCAGTAGCTGCAAATATTTTTAGACATATAAATTAATGATACGCACCCATTGATTCTTGAAGAATATAACTTATAAATGCCTCATGATCAAAGTTCAAATGTTGTACCCAATCAGAACTCAAAATATAAGCTTGTTTTACTTCCAATGTTTGTAAACAAAGTAAATGTTTAAAAAAAAACTATACAGCCTCAAAACATGGTTAAAACTATCATTTTTATATCATGGATGGCCAATCCTTGCATCCATAGCTCTGTCTATGAATTTGAAAGGGGTTACATTTTCCAGCCCCGTCCTTCAGCTTTTTACTGAAACAGAGGCGGGGAGGGTACTTTGTTATTGTTTCAACTTCTGTTTGCAGCTTTAAAGGAAAAAAAGACCCCCGCAGACACATGTACAGTACCAAACACAATGCTCATCAAAAGCTGTAACGACATGAAACGTACTATACATCTCACTACCACATAAAAAGTAAGTACATCTTGCACTAGCCTTGGCTTGAAGCAGGAGCCTATCTCCTGTTTCTGTAGTGTGAGGTATCCACAAGTACACCCGCTGGATAGAACGCTAGTCTATCGCAGGGCCTTACCTCCAATCTATCATCTCAAGCAGAGAAACATTAGGGTCCCATATTTACTAGGGTATGACTCGGCTGGGAATCAAACTCCCAACTTTCCAATCTCAGGGTGTAAGCTCTACCTACGAAGCCACTGAGTGTGGCATTAACACGTACTATTTATTTGTGGGGTATAAATATAGTAACAGAGGCCCCCTTTAAGACATCAGAACACAGTATTTTTCAAATCGATAACATCTGGTATATGAGAAGTAATTATTCATCTTTCTCAAATTCACATGACACTGGTTAACATTATGAGGCAGAGCGAAGAATAGCAATAAGGTGCTTTCACATTGACACAAGAATGAGACAATTGCTCTGGGGGAGATCACATTTTATTTTCACTTTAGCAAGAGATTAGTGCTTTCATCAATGAAGATTGGTTAATCACTTCCTTCATAATGGATGCAGAGACATAAAAATGGTATCCACGAGTTCATCTGACTCTGGGGAAGTAGATAAAGTTATTATTATTGCCAAAATCACAAACTATCCCTTTAATACATTCTTATTACCATTGCATTCCTAATGTTTTATGTGCAACAGAGTGCATTCTGTTTTGTTTCGAGGGGGGCTTTAACACAACCTTCTACACAACATCAAACACAACTCAAAGCCAACAGTCTTAGATCCAATGTATTATTGAGGGCGAGTTTCACATCTAATGTACAGTTGAAGTGGGAAGTTAACATACACCTTAGCCAAATACATTTAAACTCAGTTTTGCACAATTCCTGACATCCTAGTAAAAATGCCCTGTCTTAGGTCAGTTAGGATCACCACTTTATTTCTTTAGAATGTGAAATGTCAGAATAATAGTAGAGAATTATTTATTTCTGATTTTATTTCTTTCATCACATTCCCAGTGGGTCAGAAGTTTACATACACTCAATTAGTATTTGGTAGCATTTCCTTTAAATTGTTTAACTTGGGTCAAACATTTTGGGTAGCCTTCCACAAGCTTCCCAGAACAAGTTGGGTGAATTTTGGCCCATTCCTCCTGACAGAGCTGGTGTAACTGAGTCAGGTTTGTAGGCCTCCTTGCTCGCACACACTTTTTCAGTTCTGCCCACACATTTTCCATGGGATTGACATCAGGGCTTTGTGATGGCCACTGCAATACCTTGACTTTGTTGTCCTTAAGCCATTTTGCCACAACTTTGAAAGTATGCTTGGGGTCATTGTCAATTTACGACCAAGCTTAATATGTTGCTTCAATATAACCACACACTTTTCCTACCTCATGATGTCATCTATTTTGTGAAGTGCACCAGTCCCTCCTGCAGCAAAGCACCCCACAACATGATGCTGCCACCCTTGTGCTTCACGGTTGGAATGGTGCTCTTCGCTTGCAAGCCTCCCCCTTTTTCCTCCAAACATAACGATGGTCATTATGGCCAAACAGTTCTATTTTTGTTTCATCAGACCAGAGGACATTTCTCAAAACAGTACAATCTTTGTCCCCATGTGCAGTTGCAAACCGTAGTCTGGCTTTTTTATGGTGGTTTTGTATCAGTGACTTCTTCCTTGCTAAGCGGCCTTTCCAGTTATGTCGATATAGGACTCGTTTTTACTGTGGAAATATATACTTTTGTACTTGTTTCCTCCAGCATCTTCGCAAGGTCATTTGTTGTTGTTCTGGGATTGATTTGCACTTTTCTCTAGGAGACAGAACGCGTATCCTTCCTGAGCGGTATGACAGATACGTAGTCCCATGGTGTTAATACTTGTGTACTATTGTTTGCACAGATGAGCGTGGTACCTTCAGGCATTTGGAAATTGTTCCCAAGGATGAACCAGACTTGTGGTCTATAATTTTTTTTCTGATGTCTTGACTGATTTCTTTTGATTTTCCCATGATGTCAAGCAAAGAGGCACTGCGTTTGAAGGTAGGCGTTCAAATACATCCACAGGTACACCTCCAGTTGACTCAAATGATGTCAAATAGCCTATCAGAAGCTTCTAAAGCCATGACATAATTTTCTGGAATTTTCCAAGCTGTTTAAGGCACAGTCAACTTAGTGTATGTAAACTTCTGACCCAGTAGAATTGTGGTACTGTGAATTAGAAGTGAAATCATCTGTAAATAATTGTTGGAAAAATGACTTGTGTCATGCACAAAATAGATGTCCTAACTGACTTGTCAAAACTATAGTTTGTTAACAAGAAATTTGTGGAATGGTTGAAAAATGACTTTTAATGACTCCAACTTAAGTGTATGTAAACTTCCGATTTCAACTGTATATGCGAAATAGTATTATAAAACTTGCTGTAGGCATTCGTAACAGCTCATGGTTTCTTACAACAATGTACAGTACACAAGTATTACATTCATAAAACATTTCACATACAACATGACCAAAAGTATGTGGACACCTGTTCGTCAATCATCTCATGTTCCCCCTTTGCTGCTATAACTTCTTTGGGATAGGTGGGACGGCAGCGTCCAACATCCGGTGAAATGGCAGAGCTCCAAATTCAAATTAAATTACTATAAATATTCAACTTTTATGAAATCACAAGTGCAATACATAAAAATAAAGCTTAACTTGTTGTTAATCCAGCCAAGGTGTCAGATTTCAAAATGGCTTTAATGCAAAAGCAAACCATGTGAATATCTGAGGACAGCGTCCAGCACACAAATGCATAACAAATTATTTTCAACCAGGGAGTTACTACACGAAAGTCAGAAATAGCAATATAATATATGCCTTACCTTTGAAGATCTTCTTCTGTTGGCACTACAAAAGGTCTCAGATACATTACAAATGGTCCTTTTGTTCGATACATTTCTTCAACTCAGTTTCGCTGGCGCAATAATCCACTCGGTTTCCATCGGTCAAAATGCATACAAAATGAATCCCAGACGTTACCAAAAAACTTATCCAAACAAGTCAATCAATGTTTGTAATCAATCCTTAGGTACTCTAATACGCAAATAAACAATAACATTTTAGACGGAGAATCGTTATTGTCTTTACCGGAGATAAACAAAAAGAACCCGCTATCTCGGCAATGCGCATGGAAACACTACAGCCAAAATGGGAGCCCTTAGAAAAATGACTTCTTCTCCCTAATTTTTCCAAAAACCAGCCTGAAACTCTTTCTAAAGACTCTTGACATCTAGTGGAAGCCCTAGGAACTGCAATCTGGCACGATTTCACCCTATTATAAAAGTACCAGCCATTGAAATCAGTGGTAGGATGAACATTTGAGTTTCGCCTGCCATTTCAGTTCTGTTATTCTCACAGACATTATTTTAACAGTTTTAGAAATTTTAGAGTGTTTTCTATCCAAATCTTATATGCATATGCATATCCTAGCTTATGGGCCTGAGTAGCATGTAGTTCACTTTGGGCACGCTTTGCATCCGGATGTCAAAATCCCGCCCCTATCCCAAAGAAGATAACAGCCTCCCCTCTTCTAGGAAGGCTTTCCCCTAGATGTTGGAACATTGCTGCTGGGACATGCTTCCATTCAGCTACAAGATAATTAATGAGGTCGGGCACTGATATTGGGCAATAAGGCCTGGCTCGCAGTCGGCCTTTCAAGGGGGTATTTTCATGCTAAAACAGGACAGAGCCTTCCCCAAACTGGTCCCACAAAGTTGGAAGCGCAGAATCGTTTAGAATCTCGTTGTATGCTGTAGCATAAATATTTCCCTTCACTGGAACTAAGGGGACCCAACAATGAAAACAACCACAGACCACTATTCCTCCTCCATCAAACAGTTGTGTTACAGTGTTACAGTTGACACTATTCATTCAGGGAAGGTAGCGTTCTCCTGGTATCCGCCAAACCCAGATTCATCCATCGGACTGCCAGAGAGTGAAGCTTGATTCATAAGTCCAGAGAACGCATTTCCACTGCTGCAGAGTACAATGGCGACAAACTTTACACCACTCTTAGGCTTATGTGCAGCTGCTCGGCCATGGAAACCCATTTCATGAAGCTCTCGATGAACAGTTATGGTGCTTAAGTTGCTTCCAGAGGCAGTTTGGAACTCAGTATTGAGTATTGAAACCGAGGGCAGATGATTTTTATGAGCTTCAGTGCTCGGCAGTCCCGTGCTGTGAGCGTGTGAGGCTTACCACTTTGTAGCTGAGCTGTTGTTGCTCCTAGGTATTTCCACTTCACAATAACAGCACTTACAGTTGACCGGGGCAGTTCTAACAGGGCAGAAATTTGACAAACTGACTTGTTGGAAAGGTGGCATCCTGTGACTGTGCCACGTTGAAAGTCACTGAGCTCTTCAGTAAGGTCATTCTACTGCCAATGTTTGTCTATGGAGATTGCATAGCTGTGTGCTCGATTCTATACACCTGTCAGTAACGGATGTGGCTGAAATAGCTGAATCCAGTAATTTGAAGGGGTGTTATGTAATGTAGGTTGTTCATAGAATGTGAAGAAAATAACAATAGCAGACTAACCAACCAGGCTATTATTCTAGATTTAACGTCAATTGTCCTGGCTTGAATGCCAAATATATACAGGGTTTTCAGAAAATGTTATTGCATTATACACTGAGTATAAAAAACATTAAGAACACCTGCTCTTTCCATGACATAGACTGAACAGGTGAATTAAGGTGAAAGCTATGATCCCTTATTGATGACAGTTCAATCAGTGTAGATGAAAGGGAGGAGACATGTTAAAGAAGGATTGTACCTTGATACATGGATTGTGTATGTGTGCCATTCAGAGAGTGAATGTGCAAGACAAAAGGTTTTAGTGCCTTTGAACGGGGTATGTTAGTAGGTGCCAGGCCACCCGTTTGTGTCAAGAACTACAACGCTTCTGGGTTTTTAATGCTCACCCGTTTCTAGTGTATATCAAGAATGGTCCACCGCCCAAAGGACATCCAGCCAACTTGACACAACTGTGGGAAGCATTGGAGTCAACATGGGCCAGCATCCCTGTGGAAATGCTTTCGACACCTTGTAGAGGTGGGTGGGGGGGGGGGGGGGGTGGGGGGGGGGGTAACCAACCCAAAAATAGGAAGGTGTTCCTAAAAGGGAGACAAGTCATGCATACACTCTGCCCTCTCTCAACTTCTCTTTGACTACGTGATAGGCACTCAAGTGTATAGCAGGGAAATTTCATCACTTGACTGCCAGCGAGTGCAGTGCTGATAGAAACCACTATGTATCCAGTCAATTTAGCCTTCCTCATAGTAGCCTTAGCATCTAACCCATAATATAATTGGATAATTGGATGGTTAGTATACTTTTTCTTGCAAAGTTTCCTTTGTCACAACAACAGAGCCAATAATATTCCAGAACAGATTTAAGTAAGGATTCAACCCATATTAGATTATTAGAAGAGCCAGTTGGAGACCTCCATTGGACATTAGAGGAGCTATAGTGTATTTCCTCGTGGTGTGGAATGCCTGTCGCTTGCTGTTATTTCCCTCTTCTGTTTTTTTATGTGTATTACAGGGCCTTATCACTTCCTACGTAACAAGGCCAATATGTTCTGTCTTTTTAAAATTTCAAGCTTATTAACAGGGAATGAAACTAACGCGGAGGGGTATTAATGGGTAGAATTAACATTTGTAGGCATGATCCTCTATGAAATTTCAGTCGAGCAGCGGCAGCCCCAACTGCTTCCTACTCTCCCTCGCTCTCTCTCTCTCTCTGTCCCTCTCTTGCATGCAAATATATAGATTGGTTTACTTGTTGGCTGCTGTCAAGGGATCAACTTGCAAGTGAGCTTGTAGATCTGCTACAGTAATATCAGAACAAATCATAGGAAAACCCGATTCCTCTGGAAATGTTTGTGTACTGTCAGGTTGTTTACTTATAAGGTTTATGCACTTTCATAGCTACACCGTGGACGCCTTTCCACTCTGAGTTTTTTCAGTGGAATTGAGAGGATTTGAAGTGCCGCCAGTTTACATGCAAACACATTGAGAGCTGCATTTGTAGGAGTGAAGGACAAATCAACAAGCTATTCAGGCTCGTTGATGACGCATCAGGGACAATTCAGCAAACAGCTTGATTTCCTGATTGCAGCCTTTGATTCGTCTGCCGAAGGTATTTTACCCAATTGTTTTGTTCCCTTTGGACTTGGCTAGATCGAGTGCTCTTGGTTCCCTGATCGAAGTACCCCATATAGCCCCACGGCAAATTTATGATTTGATTAAAAGCTGCTGCCTTTTGAGGAGGACAATTGTTCAAGGAACCAAAAATGGCATACTTGTAGAAATGGTAGGAAGCAAAAAAGTACAATAGATTATATCAAGGAGACATGGAAATTGCGGCAAAAGATGAATAAAAGGATGCATACTAATGCCCACAATTATTCACAAAAGAGTGAATCCTCAACAAGCGAGGACAAAAAAATACCATGATTTTCACAAGATTTAATCCATGGAATGGTTCTTTGGAGAAAGGATTGTTGACACATTTGACATTTGTTGACATTTGTAATTAAAGCATAATTTAGAAATAATTTATCAAAGGTATATTTATGACATTGAGGCCTTACCCAGGCCTAAGACTACATAATGTTTAATCTGTAGGTGCTACAGATTTGTAATATGAGTAGTATTTTGATTTCAGTAACATTTTTTACAACTTTTTTTTATGAATATATCAAATAAAATAAAAAATACAATATTGGTCACATACACATGTTTAGCAGATGTTATTGCAGGTGTAGTGAAATGCTTGTGTTTCTAGGGCAATTATTTTAAAATATAAACATGAATGAACATGAAAGCCAAGGCTTTCGACTCTGTCAATCACCGTATTCTTATCGGCAGACTCAGTAGCCTCGGTTTCTCGGATGACTGCCTTGCCTGGTTCACCAATTACTTTGCAGACAGAGTTCAGTGTGTCAAATCGGAGGGCATGCTGTCCGGTCCTCTGGCAGTCTCTATGGGGGTGCCACAGGGTTCAATTCTCGGGCCGACTCTTTTCTCTGTATTTATCAATGATGTTTCTCATGCTGCGGGCGATTCCCTTATCCACCTCTACGCAGACGACACCATTCTATATACTTCCGGCCCGTCCTTGGACACTGTGCTATCTAACCTCCAAACGAGCTTCAATGCCATACAGCACTCCTTCCGTGGCCTCCAACTGCTCTTAAACGCTAGTAAAACCAAATGCATGCTTTTCAACCGTTCGCTGCCTGCACCCGCACGCCTGACCAGCATCACCACCCTGGATGGTTCCGACCTTGAATATGTGGACATCTATAAGTACCTAGGTGTCTGGCTAGACTCTAAACTCTCCTTCCAGACCCATATCAAACATCTCCAATCGAAAATCAAATCAAGAGTCGGCTTTCTATTCCGCAACAGAGCCTCCTTCACTCACGCCGCCAAACTTACCCTAGTAAAACTGACTATCCTACCGATCCTCGACTTCGGCGATGTCATCTACAAAATTGCTTCCAACACTCTACTCAGCAAACTGGATACAGTTTATCACAGTGCCATCCGTTTTGTCACTAAAGCACCTTATACCACCCACCACTGCGACTTGTATGCTCTAGTCGGCTGGCCCTCGCTACATATTCGTCGCCAGACCCACTGGCTCCAGGTCATCTACAAGTCCATGCTAGGTAAAGCTCCGCCTTATCTCAGTTCACTGGTTACGATGGCAACACCCATCCGTAGCACGCGCTCCAGCAGGTGTATCTCACTGATCATCCCTAAAGCCAACACCTCATTTGGCCGCCTTTCGTTCCAGTTCTCTGCTGCCTGTGACTGGAACGAATTGCAAAAATCGCTGAAGTTGGAGACTTTTATGCCTTCTCATGCCTTTTGCACACAATGTATATAGACTCCCCTTTTTTCTACTGTGTTATTGACTTGTTAATTGTTTACTCCATGTGTAACTCTGTGTTGTCTGTTCACACTGCGATGCCTTATCTTGGCCAGGTCGCAGTTGCAAATGAGAACTTGTTCTCAACTAGCCTACCTGGTTAAATAAAGGTGAAATAAAAAATAAAAATAAAAAATGAATATATAAAATATAAAATTGTGATTTGGCAAATGTTTCAAATTATTGTTGAACATAATATACTCTACTGGCATATACAAGTTTCAGAGTTGGATCTATGCTAGTTTTTTAAAAATGGTCCATTTTATACAGAGAAATTGGCGTAGTAGGCAATGTAACCAATCACAGCCCTCCTTTTATTGCACATCCTGCAAATTACCAGCGAAGGGGACATTTTTTATCCATTTTCACATTCACTATGTTGGCTTACAAATTGGACTAAAAGTAGGACTCTGGAACTTTGATATGCATATAGAGTATTATGTTCAACAATATATTGACACATTTTCTGACCAGACATTTTTATGTTTTTATATTCATGTTGATATTTTTCAATTTTCATAGAAAATTGTGATTGATATCAAAATACTACTCATATTACAAAGAAAGAGGTAATGTTTTATATGACACTAAGTTTACATTCTCACACCTTTATTAGGAGAGGAAGTATAAAATGAACAGTGGTGGAAAAAGTACCCAATTGTCATACTTGAGTAAGAGTAAAGATACCTTTAACAGAAAATGACTGAAGTAAAAGTGACTACCCACTAAAATACTACTTGAGTAAAAGTCTAAAAGTATTTGATTTTAAATATACTTAAAAGTAAAAGTATAAATAATTTCAAATGTATTATATATGGCAAACCAGACGGCACAATTGTCTTGTTTTTTTATTTACGGATAGTCAGGGGCACACTCCAACACTCAGACATAATTTACAAATGAAGCATTTGTGTTTAGTGATCCAGCCAAATCAGAGGCAGTAGGGAGGAGCAGGGATGTTCTCTTGATAAGTGCATCAATTGGACCATTTTCCTGTCATGTTAAGCATTCAAATTGTAACGAGTACTTTTGGTTGTCAGTGGAAAATGTACGGAGTAAAAAGTACACTATTTTCTTTAGGAATGTATGGATGTAAAAGTGAAAGTGGTCAAAAATATGAACAGTAAAGTAAAGTACTGACACCCCCAAAAACGAGTTATGTAGTACTTTAAAGTATTTTTACTAAAGTACTTTACACCACTGAAAAGGAAGGATAAAGGCTTTGACACTGTAAACTTAGTTTGTTCCAGGGACCTGACATTTGAAGTGTTTTGTATTATTAAAGTAATTTCTGCACTACTGGTTCCCTGAATGGCTTTGGTTGATTTGATCGGTGTATTCCCCGAGGAACTCTACAGGTATTTGAATAGAAGAATGATCATGTTCACCATGGTAATAATCATACCTTAGGATTCTCCCTGATGTTGAATGAATGCTAAACATTTTTAGTCCTTCTGTAATAGGCTTTCATTGATGGGAACATTTCAAAGCCAAATGAATGGACAATCAGGAGGTCCAAGTTGAAACTGTGCCCGATAACAATAAATATGATTTCACAGAAATAAATTATATTGCAACTAATGAACACAAATCAAAGGTAATGCAAGTATATGACCCATGATTAGGCTAAGGTATGAGGAACATTTCAATTATATATACAGTACCAGTCAAAAGTTTGGACACACCTACTCATTCAAGGGTTTTTCTTTATTTTTACTATTTTCTACATTGTAGAATGTAGAAAAAAACACTGAAATAACACATATGGAATCATGTAGTAACGAAAAAGTGTTAAACCAACACTTTTTTGGTTACTATATGATTCCATATTTGACTGACTACCTTGATTTCAGTCTTATGTAGCAACATTTGAAATTGTGTTTTTTACTTTGGATAAAAGCAGAGACACAGGACTACAAAATGGTACATCATACACTGCATTTAAGGAACAATGGGAAAGTAAATCTACTTGGAACGTTCAAATGTCCTTTGAATGATTTGATACTAACTGGAGAGCTCTTCTTTGTCTACACCTATTCAGCATCGTTCACACCCTCTTAAGCTTTAGCCTGGCCCCATCTCTTTAAGGGTTGATCTGAGCGTTATGTACTAACAACAGCATTCAAGAACCCAAGCTAACTGGCTAACTTGCTAGCTATTTCCAGACACAAATGAGAGAACAGCTCACTGAACATTACTCGCCCTAGCACAGCTGGTTAGGCTGTTTTTATGTTATCCAGAGCATTTGTGACTTTAACTGTGCTGCTGGCAACATTTTAACAACACTTTGTTGCCAACGTTTACTTACACCGACCATGTTCAACGGGTGTTGAGCATTCGTAAATTCATAATTTATTCTGCGCATCAGGCACACTCAGTCGAGAGTGCTCTGATATTGGAGTAGATGGTCAGGCTTAATTTATGATCACACCCGAAATAGTTACTTGCATAGTGGAGTCTTTTGTTGCAGATAGCTAGCTAGGTAAACAATGAACCATAATCCAAACTCATTACTTTACTACCCTGCATGAGTTATCTAACTGTAGGCTATAACTAGCCAAGCAAAAAGGATCTGACATACGATTAAGATCATACACGTAATGTTAGCTAGCGAGGCAGTCAGCTAATGTTAGCTAGCTAGCTAGTTAAAGTTTGATCAAAAATGGGTCTTCCAAATGGACAATGACCCCAAGCATACTTCCAAAGTTGTGGCAAAATGGCTTAAGGACAACAAAGTCAAGGTATTGGAGTGGCCTACAAACCTGACTCAGTTACACCAGCTAACTGGTAACAGGTAACAAATACTAATTGAGTGTATGTAAACTTCGGACCCACTGGGAACGTGATGAAAGAAATAAAAGCTTAAATAAATCATTATTACGTGAAATGTCAGAATAATAGTAGAGATAATGATTTATTTAAGCTTTTATTTCTTTCATCACGTTCCCAGTGGGTCCGAAGTTTACATACACTCAATTAGTATTTGTTACCTGTTACCAGTTAGCTGGTGTAACTGAGTCAGGTTTGTAGGCCACTCCAATACCTTGACTTTGTTGTCCTTAAGCCATTTTGCCACAACTTTGGAAGTATGCTTGGGGTCATTGTCCATTTGGAAGACCCATTTTTGATCAAACTTTAACTTCTTGACTGATGTCTTGAGATGTTGCTTTAATATATCCACATCATTTCCTTCCTCGTTATGACATATATTTGGTGAAGTGCACCATTCCCTCCTGCAGCAAAGCACCCCCACAACATGATGCTGCCACCCTGTGCTTCACGACAGGGATGGTGTTCTTCGGCTTGCAAGCCACCCCCTTTTTCCTCCAAACATAACGAAGGTCATTATGCCCAAACAGTTCTATTTTTGTTTCATCAGACCAGAGGACATTTCTCAAAAAAGTACAATCTTTGTCCCCATGTGTAGTTGAGTTGCAAACCGTAGTCTGGCTTTTTTATAGCGGTTTTGAAGCAGTGGCTTCTTCATTGCTGAGCGGCCTTTCAGGTTATGTTGATATAGGACTCGTTTTTACTGTGAATATAGAAACTTTTGTACCTGTTTCCTCCAGCATCTTCACAAGGTCCTTTGCTGTTGTTCTGGGATTGATTTGCACTTTTCGCACCAACGTACTTTCATCTCTAGGAGACAGAACATGTCTCCTTCCTGATCGGTTGGACGGCTGTGTGGTCCCATGGTGTCTTGACTGATTTCTTTTTATTTTCCCATGATGTCAAGCAAAGAGGCACTGGGTTCTGAAGGTAGACCTTGCAATACATCCACAGGTACACACCTCCAATTGACTCAAATTATGTCAATTAGCCAATCAGAAGCTTCTAAAGCCATGACATCATTTTCTGGAATTTTCCAAGCTGTTTAAAGGCACTGTCAACTTAGTGTATGTAAACTTCTGACCCAGTGGAATTGTGACAAGGTTAATTATAAATGAAATCATCTGTAAACAATTGTTGGAAAAATTACTTGTGTCATGCACAAAATAGATGTCCTAACCGACTTGCCAAAACTATAGTTTGTTAACTCGAAATTTGTGGAGTGGTTTAAAAACAAGTTTTAATGACTCCAACTGTATACATATACTGTATACAGTGGGGCAAAAAAGCATTTAGTCAGCCACCAATTGTGCAAGTTCTCCCACTTAAAAAGATGAGAGGTCTGGAATTTTCATCATAGGTACACTTCAACTATGACAGACAAAATGAGAAGAAAAAAAAATCCAGAAAATCACATTGTAGGATTTTTTTATGAATTTATGTGCAAATTATGGTGGAAAATAAGTATTTGGTCAATAACAAAAGTTTATCTCAATACTTTGTTATATACCCTTTGTTGGCAATGACAGAGGTCAAACATTTTCTGTAAGTCTTCACAAGGCTTTCACACACTGTTGCTGGTATTTTGGCCCATTCCTCCATGCAGATCTCCTCTAGAGCAGTGATGTTTTGGGGCTGTTGCTGGGCAACACGGACTTTCAACTCTCTCCAAATATTTTCTATGGGGTTGAGATCTGGAGACTGGCTAGGCCACTCCAGAACCTTGAAATGCTTCTTACGAAGCCACTCCTTCGTTGCCCGGGCGGTGTGTTTGGGATCATTGTCATGCTGAAAGACCCAGCCACGTTTCATCTTCAATGCCCTTGCTGATGGAAGGAGGTTTTCACTCAAAATCTCACGATACATGGCCCCATTCATTCTTTCCTTTACACGGATCAGTCGTCCTGGTCCCTTTGCAGAAAAACAGCCCCAAAGCATGATGTTTTCACCCCCATGCTTCATAGTAGGTATGGTGTTCTTTGGATGCAACTTAGCATTCTTTGTCCTACAAACACAACGAGTTGAGTTTTTACCAAAAAGTTATATTTTGGTTTCATCTGACCATATGACATTCTCCCAATCTTCTGCATCATCCAAATGCTCTCTAGCAAACTTCAGACGGGCCTGGACATGTAATGGCTTAAGTAGGGGGACACGTCTGGCACTGCAGGATTTGAGTCCCTGGCGGTGTAGTGTGTTACTGATGGTAGGCTTTGTTACTTTGGTCCCAGCCCTCTGCAGGTCATTCACTAGGTCCCCCTGTGTGGTTCTGGGATTTTTGCTCACCGTTCTTGTGATCTTTTTGACCCCACGGGATGAGATATTGCGTGGCGCCCCAGATCGAGAGAGATTAATAGTGGTCTCGTATGTCTTCCATTTCCTAATAATTGCTCCCACAGTTGATTTCTTCAAACCAAGCTGCTTACCTATTGCAGATTCAGTCTTCCCAGCCTGGTGCAGGTCTACAATTTTGTTTCTGGTGTCCTTTGACAGCTCTTTGGTCTTGGCCATAGTGGAGTTTGGAGTGTGACTGTTTGAGGGTGTGGACAGGTGTCTTTTATACTGATAACAAGTTCAAACAGGTGCCATTAATACAGGTAACGAGTGGAGGACAGAGGAGCCTCTTAAAGAAGAAGATACAGGTCTGTGAGAGCCAGAAGTCTTGCTTGTTTGTAGGTGACCAAATACTTATTTTCCACCATAATTTGCAAATAAATTCATAAAAAATCCTACAATGTGATTTTCTGGATTCTTTTTCTCATTTTGTCTGTCATAGTTGAAGTGTACCTATGATGAAAATTACAGGCCTCTTTCATCTTTTTAAGTGGGAGAACTTGCACAATTGTTGGCTGACTAAATACTTTTTTGCCCTACTGTGTATATATATATATATATATATATATATATATTTTTTTTTTTACAAACACCATATATCTCGAAGGTCTTTCACTAGCAGCACATTCACTCAGGGAGCGTAACAGAGTCACATAATACGTTTTTAAATGGAGGCTATTTGTTTTGAAGGGTTCCAAGTCCTCAAATGGGTGCAAGTTATTAAGAACTTGTTAGCAGTAAATATTCAATTGTTTTGTTTTCATCACTCTGTCATTATTATAGCGCAGAGAAATGCCATGCTACTCACCATTGTTTTCTACCCACAGCCACAATAGACTAGCTTTGTGATTACCAGACTGATTACAGCAGCGCTATCATTCGGTGTTAGCGAACATTCATGTCATCTCGCAAGATCAGGCAGCTTGTGAGGCTAACAATAGACAAGCTAAAGTAATTTTGTGTTGTATGTTGAATGAGCACAGCATCTCCTCCATATGGCTAATTGAAAACATGTAACAGAAGCCATTATTTGAAATTTTGCGATACCTGGAAACAATGTCTCAATTGCAGAAAAGTGAATCCACTCAAGAGCTTCACTTGCAAATGTGTTTGTTTCATGGCAAGTGACTTGAGCACAGCAATCACAACACCATTGTGTCTTAATTAGGTTTTCATAAACATGGGAAAGGCAAGTGGGGGGGGCGCTGAAAAAATACAAACCAGCTTTCTCTGTGAAAGGTAGATGGGATCCAAAAGAAACAAAACCCACGTGACAGCTATGTTATGAATCACATTTTACTCTACATAAGTTCCTATTTTAAAATATAAGATGGTGTTCTGTCAGTGCCTCTGACAAAGCCCACCAACAGATGGCGACACCAACACTACATAGAACAAAGGGCAATTCAGCTTTCTGTGTTGATGTATCTCACAACCATAACCATTTTGACGGCAATTATTTTAGGGAATTGGTTGCAAATGTGTCTTAGTTTTGATCCTCTACACATTTGTGAACTAGTTAGAAAGGACTGGGTGGAAGTGACCTGGCTGTATAGATATGACCATTACCTCAGAGATATACTGTAGGTCTAGTAGAACTAGCACCAGGAAACAAACACTGTGTCACTTGATATAGGACTGAAAAAGTTATTGCATGTCAATAAGTGCATCTGTAATGATATCTATAAAATGCAGACTGTGAATCAATCTCTCGCTCTCTATCCCCCTCCTCTTGTTCTGTATCTGTCTCTTATCCCCCTCTCTCTCATTTCCTTACTTCCTCCTTTCTTCTCTCTCCCTCCTTTACTGTCTTCTCTCTCTCTCAGATGCTTAAAACACTTGTCATGTGTAGTGAATAATGCATGCTAGCATGCACATGCAAACACACATCTCCTGTAGTGAGACCACAGCAGTTGGGCCTAACAGGCTACCCCTCAGTCATCTTTTATCAAGTGACTATTGTAATCATAACATATATTCCACTTAAGAATACACATTGAACTGATAAACACAGGGCTCCATTAACCCGAGTTCTAGAATGTGCGCTGTAGTCCTACTATTATCTTTGGGGTTCATTGTGAAAAAAGCAAGGATGTTCAGTTAGAGAAAGTCACATTACGGTAATGTCTGATATTCAACATTGAAAATCCACCCCTAGCATTTGAGGAGCAGATTGTTGTCAGCGGGACTGGCTGGTGGAACATGTGTATGTGTGATAACCTGGATGTTGCTATGGCAGATCGGAGCGTTAGGGGACCTTAGACAATCTTGCAAGGACATTGACTCTGTTGCCACTCGGGGCGCAGAGCTTGATCCGTGATGAGTATGATGGCAGACACATAGGCATAGCCTAAGATCAGACGATGCTGTTTGATCCTCAAGGGGGAGACATGGGCCCCCACACCAAAATAAAAAATCTAGCCCCTATAACCCTTAGGCACGTCATAGCTAGATCCAAAATAATTGGATATGTATAAGCAATATAGTAGCGGGTCCGCCTTACCGTCTGATAGGCTCGTTGGATTTTTTGCCATATTACTTAAACCAATCCAATCTATTCAGATTTACAAGTGTATACAGGGTCTTGGAGCTAAAGTGTCTTCAGAAAGTATTCACACACGGACTTTTTCCACATTTTATTGTGTGACAGCCTGAATTTAAATTGGATCAAATTTAAGTTTTTCTCACTGCCCAACACAATAACCCATAATGTCAAAATGGAATTATGTATTTCACTTTTTTTTTTACAAATTAATTAAAAATAAAAAGCTGAAATGTCTTGAGTCAATAAGTATTCAACCCTTTTGTTATGGCAAGCCTAAATACGTCCAGTCGTAAAAATGGACTTAAGTCACATAATAACTTGCACGGTCTAATAAGAGTTTGACATGATTTTTGAATTACTACCTAATTTCTCTACCACACACATACAATTGTCTGTAAGGTCCATCAGTCGAGCAGTGAATTTCAAACACAGATTCAACTACAAAGACCAGGGAAGTTTTCCAATGACTCGCAAAGAAGGGCACCTATTGCTTGATGGGATAAAAAAAGAAAAAAGCAGACATGGAATGTCCCTTAAAGCATGGTGAAGTTATTAATTATACTTTGGATGGTGTATCAATACACCCAGTCACTACAAAGATGCAGGCATCCTTCCTAACTCAGTTGACGGTAATGAAGGCAAATGTTGACATTTAAACAGTTACAGAGTTTAATAGGAGTGATAAGAGAAGCTAGGATAGATCAATAACATTATAGTTACTCCACAATACTAACATAATTTACAGAGTGAAAAGAAGCAAACCTGTACAGAATAAAATATTCCAAAACGTGCATCCTGTTTGCAATAAGGCACGAAAGTAAAACTTTATATCCTGATGTTTGTAGCAAACACAACACATCAAGCATGGTGGTGGCTGCATCATGTTATAGGTATGCTTGTCATTGGCAAGGACTAGGGAGTTTTTTGGGATAAAAATAAGCGGAATAGAGCTAAACACAGGCAAAGTCCTAAAAGAAAACCTGCTTCAGTCTGCTTTCCAACAGACACTGGGGAACAAATTCACTTAAAACACAAGGCCAAGTATACAGTACACTGGAGTTGCTTACAAAGACGACATATAATGTTATTGAGTTGCCTAGTTACAGTTGTGACTTACATTGGCTTGAAAATCTATGGCAATATGTGAAAATGGCTGTCTAGCAATGATCAGCAAACAATTTCACAGAGCTTGAAGATTTTTTAAAATAATAATGTGCAAATATTATACAATCCAGGTGTGCAAAGTTCTTAGAGACTTACCCAGAATGGGGTCGCAGGGTAGCCTATTGGTTAGAGCGTTAGGCTAGTAACCGGAAGGTTGCAAGTTCCAATCCCCAAGCTGACAAGGTACAAATCTGTCATTCTGCCCCTGAACAGGCAGTTAACCCACTGTTCCTAGGCCGTCATTGAAAATAAGAATTTGTTCTGAACTGACTTGCCTAGTTAAATAAAGGTAAAATAAAAAACTAAAAAAATGACCCACAGCTGTAATCACTGCCAAAGGTGATTCTAACATGTATTGACTCAGTGGTGTGAATACTTACACTACAGTTCAAAAGTTTGGGGAGACTTAGAAATGTCCTTGTTTTTGAAAGCACATTTTTTTGTCCATTAAAATAACATCAAATTGATCAGAAATACAGCGTAGACATTGCTAATGTTGTAAATGAGCATTGTAGCCAGAAACGGCAGATTTTTTATGGAATATCTACATAGGCTTACAGACAGCTGAAAACTGTTGTTCTGATGCAAGAAGCAATAAAACTGGCCTTCTTTAGGACTAGTTGAGTATCTGGAGCATCAGCATTTGTGGGTTTGATTACAGACTCAAAATGGCCAGAAACAATTAACTTTCTTCTGAAACTCGTCAGTCTATTCTTGTTCTGAGAAATTAAGGCTATTCCATGCTTGAAATGTCCAAGAAACTGAAGATCTCGTACAACGCTGTGTACTACTCCCTTCACAGAACAGTACAAACTGGCTCTAACTAGAATAGAAAAGGAGTGGGAGGCCCCAGTGCACAATTGAGCATATATAAGATGGGATGGGAAAAAGAACACAGACAGTTAACAGAGGAACCTCTTCACTGTTGATGTTGAGACTGATGTTTTGCTGGTATTATTTAATGAAGCTGCCAGTTGAGGACTTGTGAGGCTTCTGTTTCTCAAACTAGACACTCTTATGTACTTGTCCTCTTGCTCAGTTGTGAGTTGGGGCCTCCCACTCCTCTTTCTATTCCGGTTAGAGCCAGTCTACACTGTTCTGTGAAGGGAAAAGTGCACTGCGTTGTACGAGAGCTTCAGTTTCTTGCCAGGGATTTGTCGGACCAGTTTTTCTACCCCTTAATTGTCCAGTGTTGGTGGTCGCGTGCCCACTGGAGCCACTTATTCTTGTTTTTGCTGACAGGAGTGGAACCCTGTGTGGTTATCTGCTGCAATAGCCCATCCTTGACAAAGACCAACAAATTGTGTGTTCCGAGATGCCGTTCTGCACACCACTTTTGTACTACGCCCTTATTTGTCTTTTTGTTGCCCAATTTTATTGCACGATTCCTGCCATTCTCCTTTGACCTCTCATCAACAAGATGCTTTCACTCACAGGACTGCCGCTGACAAGATGTTTTTTGTTTGTCGCACCATTCTCGGTAAACCCTAGACTCTGTCGTGTCTGAAAAGCCCAGGAGGCCAGCCGTTTCTGAGATACTGGAACTGGCACGCCTGGCACCGACAATCATACCAAGCTTATGGTCACTTAGGTCACTCGTTTTGCCAGTTGTAACGTTCAATTGAACAGTAACTAAATGCCTCGATGCCTGTCTGGCTGCTTTCTATAGCAAGCCACGGCCACATGACTCACTGTCTGTAGGAGCGAACAATTTTCCTGAACAAGGTGGTGTACCGAATAAACTGCCAACTGATTGTACTTTGCCATGCTGTATAAAGCAATACAGTGATATATATATATATATATATACAGTACCAGTCAAAAGTTTGGACACATCTACTCATTTAAGGGTTTTTCTTTATTTTTACTATTTTCTACATTGTAGAATAATAGTGAAGACATCAAAACTATGAAATAACACATATTGAATCATGTAGTAACCGAAAAAGTAACCAACATATATTTTATATTTGAGATTCTTCAAAGTAGCCACCCTTTGCCTTGATGACAGCTTTGCACACGCTTGGCTTTCTTTCAACCAGCTTCACCTGGAATGCTTTTCCAATAGTCTTGAAGCAGTTCCCACATATGCTGAGCATTTGTTGGCTGCTTTTCCTTCACTCTGTGGTCCAACTCATCCCAAACCATCTCAATTGGGTTGAGGTTGGGTGATTGTGGAGGCCAGATCATCAGATGCAGCACTCCATCACTTTCCGTCTTGGTCAAATAGCCCTTACACAGCCTGAAGGTGTGTTGGGTCATTGTCCTGTTGAAAAACAAATGATAATCCTACTAAACGCAAACCAGATGGGATGGCGTATCACTGCAGAATGCTATGGTAGCCATGCTGGTTAAGTGTGCCTTGTATTCTAAAATAAATCACAGACAGTGTCACCAGTAAAGTACCCCCACACCATCACACCTCCTCCTCCATGCTTCACGGTGGGAACTACACATGCAGAGATCATCCGTTCACCTAGTCTGCATCTCACAAAGACACAGCATTTGGAACCAAAAATCTCCAATTTGGACTCATCAGACCAAAGGACAGATTTCCATCGGTCTAATGTCCATTGCTCGTGTTTCTTGGCCAAAGCAAGTCTCTTCTTTTTATTGGTGTCCTTTAGTATTGATTTCTTTGCAGCAATTCGACCATGAAGGCATGATTCACATGTTCTCCTCTGAACAGTTGATGTTGAGATGTGTCTGTTACTTGAACTCTGAAGTATTTTGCAATCTGAGGCTGGTAACTCTAATGTACTTATCCTCTGCAGCAGAGGTATTTCTGGGTCTTCCTTTCCTGTTGCGGTCCTCGTGACAGCCAGTTTCATCATAGCGCTTGATGGTTTTTGCGACTGCACGCACTTGAAGAAACTTTAAAAGTTATTGAATTTGACTGACTTTCATGTCTTAAAGTAATGATGGACTGTTGTTTCTCTTTGCTTATTTGAGATATAATATGGACTTGGTCTTTTAAATAGGGCAATCGTCTGTATACCACCCATACCTTGTCACAACACAACAGATTGACTCAAACACATTAAGAAGGAAAGAAATTTCACAAATTAACTTTGAAAGAATCTGACCATTTTTTTCAATTTCTGCCTAAAATGACATACCCAAATCTAACTGCCTGTTGCTGGGGATCTGAAGCAAGGAAATGCTTGATACCATTTGAAAGGAAATACTTTGACATTTGTGGAAATGTGATATTAATGTAGGAAAATACAACACATTATATGTGGTGAAAGTTAACACTAACAAAAAACATGCATTTTACATTTTTTTGTTTTGTTCCATTATCTTTGAAATGCAAGAGAAAGGCCATAATAAAATATTGCAGTTTAGGTGCAATTTAGATTTTGGCCACTATATGGCAGCAGTTTCAGATTGATCCAGTGAAGCATTGCAATAATGAACAATATTTTGAATGAAGTCTGCCCAAATGTGCCAAATTGGTCAATTGATACATTTTCAAGTAAATAACTATAGAGAACATATAACATTTATATGGTAATACAATTAGCTCAACCTTTCCTGGTATAGGGACACCTAAGTGCTCTCATGTGATTAGTATGATGTTATAAGTAACAGCAAACTTTCCAGGACATAGTTATGTCTTATATGGGCAGAAGGCTTAAATTCTTGTTAATCTAACCGCACTGTCCAATTTACAGTAGCTTACAGTTGCTCTTACAGTGAAGAAAATGCCATGCTATTGTTTGAGGAGAGTGAAGAACAACAAAAAACATTTATCAGGGCACTTGGTTTGATACATTCACCTCTGAAGGTAAATAATGTACTAACATTCAGTAATCTTGCTCTGATTTGTCATCCTGAGGGTCCCAGAAATAACATGTAACATATTTTTGTTTGATAAAATCTATTTTTATATTCAAATATAGGAACCGGATTCTACAGTTTGAACCCCTGCTGTCTCTGGCACCACACATACATCCACGACGCCCAGCCATCTAGATGTATGAAAGTTAGTGTATAAGCTACTGATCCTTCGTGCATAACATTCCTGGCAGTGTGTAAACTTAACAATGCACACCTGTTAATTGAAATGCATTCCAGGTGACTACCTCATGAAGCTGGTTGAGAGAATGCCAAAAGTGTGCAAAGCTGTCCAGGTTGAAATAACACTTATGATTCCATATGTGTTATTTCATAGTTTTGATGTCTTCACTATTATTCTACAATGTAGAAAATAGTTTTAAAAAATCAGAAAATCCTGGAATGAGTAGGTGTGTCCAAACATTTGACTGGTACTGACGATATATATATAGAAAAGGAGGGTGTGATTGGGGAAGATGGGGTTTGGAGCTGTTCTTTGTAAAATATAAAAATGAAAAAAAACTGCTGCAAAAGTTTAAAATCTGTAATAAAATTAGATTGAAAGAAAGTATAAATGCTATTTCATAAACCTTTATAAGTATCAGTACAGTTTATTTTATGCTGTGTGGGAAATGACAAAGTTACATATTGGTTTGCACAAAAAATGCTACTATAGATACAGTACCATGACTTGTATGGGATTTGTACCACAAATGCCAAAATGTTAGCAGTTTTAAACAGTATCAGGGAAACTTAAAGTATGGAATGCTGTCATAACTTGCCCATAGACTGCTTACAGGGTTAGGAAACCAATAATTGGGTAAACCACTACTTTAAGCAATAAGGCACAACAAGAACTAGAAATTGATATTTAGTTATATCCATAACAATGATTCTGATGCGTGATTTTGCTTGGCTCAGAAAAAGTTGATGTCTCATCTGGACCACGTTTACTCTCTATTGTATAGGGGGACTGCATTTCAAAACTGAAACACTGTTTTCCAAGGTCGGACAGGCAGACAACAAGGTTTACACAAACCCCCACTGTTACAAACCAAATGCTAGGCTAGAAAAAGGGGGAAATAATGTGAAAGTTGAGATATATTCAGACAGTCACTTGAACATAATTATATTCCAGTGATAATTCCAATTGAACTGTAAGCAGGAACAGCTATGCCAATATCGGTGAATACAGCACGGCTTGGAATGCTGCTCATCCAATCAGCATCTAGGATCCAAACAACCCGTTTTATAATTTATTTTACTGACATGTATAATCAATCAAATGCATGATACCTATTATTAATGTTGTTCATCATTCAATAGGTTAGTATTGTCAATACAATGTTTCCCAGGGCATTCATAGAGTAGCCTATCCATTTTAGCTGTCAAAGTGGAGTAAAGAAAACAACAAGGCCCAACCAAATGGCAAAAAAAGTCCATCCATTTCTATTGTACGCACAGACTCGGCCTGGATGCTTTGCGTGTTGCCTCCTTTACCCTCTAATAATATTACATACATGCCAGATGAACAAGCAGCCTTTTACTGTTCTACTTGTATGCATATTCTCCTGTGTGTGTGTGTGTGTGTCTGTGTGTGTGTGTGTGTGTGTGTGTGTGTGTGTGTGTGTGTGTGTGTGTGTGTGTGTGTGTGTGTGTGTGTGTGTGTGTGTGTTGTTTACCTGCACCAGGGGCCACTGTTCTTCCTTGCTTCTCTGCCTGAGTCCAGATTGATGTTCATCAGCAGAGGCCAGACATCACTGTAAAGGCCTGACAATTGTACAGTATTGATTAGGCCCCCAGACTAATTTAAACCGCATATGGTATTATCAATATCAAGTTTCTGCCACGGTTCCGGTAGGCTAGCACATTCAATCACCTGGGTTTAGAGTTGGGGGCGGATTGGATGGATGAATGGAGCTCTGCAGCTTGAATATGGGATAATTAAACTGGAGGGAATATCCCAGACACACAGACCTTTATATTTGCAGCTAGGTGCGGTTTATGTTTTTGTGCTTTTTTTGAGGTTGTTTTGAGATTATGGGACAGTTTGGTTAAATTATAGAAACATGGTTAATTGATGTATGTCAAATGTGAAGGGCTAATCAGTGTCTTGACCAAGTTTAATGGTAAATGTGTATCTGCATTTTACAGTTGTTGTTAATCGTATTTGCTGCGTGCTTTGATAATGGTCATTCATTTGGCTGTGTGTTCTTTCTGCTAAAAGGTCATGCAAAGTTCAACACCAAACAATATGTAAGCTAGTTATACTGTACACAGTATGTTCAGATTCATATGCATTCCTAAATGTAATACTATAATTATACAAGCTGTTAATTAGCCAAACATAAGTTCTCAATTTTGGGGTCCCATTATCTACTCTAACTGTTAAAACATTGTCTGTGGTTGCATTGCCCACAGTGGGCTTGAAAGTTTGAGCATCAAACTGCAGCTCCAAAACATAAAGGGGCAAATCCGAGGGTCAGGGCTCACATATTAACGGGAATAGCAATTATCCGAGTGAATGAAACTGCGATTTCATATCCATCAAGTCTACGAAACTCTCCACTGGTAATCCTTCTTAAACTTTTCACCAGCAATTATGTCGTCGCCCGCCACATTCTCCTTTAATGCCTCTTTCATCTTTCTTGGCCAACTTTTCCATAATCTTGGGCTGATTAAAAGATGGAAGGGTGAAACTAATTAAAGATAGGTTGATGCCAATGGAGTCACTGTTACAAAATAACTATACTGAACAAAAATATATAAACGCAACATGCAACAATTTCAACGATTTTACTGAGTTACAGCTCATGTAAGGAAATCAGTCAATTTAAACAAATGAATTAGGCCCTAATCTATGGATTTCACATGACTGGGCAGGAGCATAGCCATGGGTGGGCCTGGAAGGGCACAGGCCCACCCACTTGGAAACCAGGCCTAGCCAATCAGAATTAGTTTTTTCTCACAAAAGGGATTTATTACAGAGAGAAATACTCCTCAGTTTCATCAGCTGCCCAGGTGGCAAGCAGGTGAAGAAGCCGTATGTGGAGGTCCCAGGCTGGCATGGTTAGACGTGGTCTGCGGTTGTGAGGCCGGTTGGACGCACTGCCAAATTCTCTAAAACAACGTTGGAGGCGGCCGTCTGTCCTGCCGATGCACGGAAAACCCAGCCAACTCTATATTATCTGTTGTCATTCAGCCATGACAAGGTGAAACATAAGATATTACACAGCCATGAATAAAGAATGGTACCAACACATACTCTGAGAGCAACTTCTCCCAACCATCCAGGAACATTTTGGTGACGAACAAAGCCTTTTCCAGCATGATGGAGCACCTTGCGATAAGGCAAAAGTGATGACTAAGTGGCTCGGGGAACAAAACATCGGTATTTTGGGTCCATGGCCAGGAAACTCCCCAGACCATAATACCATTGAGAACTTGTGGTCAATCCTCAAGAGGCGGGTGAACTAACAAAACCCCACAGATTCTGACAAACTCCAAGCATTGACAGCATGCCAGCGCAGATTGCAGAGGTCTTGAAAAAGAAGGGTCAACACTGCAAATATTGACTCTGCATCAACTTCATGTAATTGTCAATAAAAGCCTTTGACACTTATGAAATGCTAGTAATTATACTTCAGTATTCCATAGTAACATTTAACAAAAATATCTAAAGACACTAAAGCAGCAAACTTTGTGAAAATGAATTGTGTCATTATCAAAACTTTTGGCCACAACTGTAGATCGCCTCTGTGACTGTCAGTTTCCTTGTCGCACAGATATGAAAAAAAGTCTCTGTGACTGTCGCAACGTCCGTTGTCATGGTTACCGGACTGCCACAGCAACCTGACCAAATCCTCCTGTGACAAGACGATACAGGAATTCAAAAATTATTAGATAGAATTATCTACTTTTATTTTGTCACACTGTGGCAGTAAGCTACTTTCTGTACGCTCATCATTACCCTGCAAATAATGATGTTGTTGTGGATTTATAATTCATTAAAAAAATAGCTAAAGTTAAGACATCAGCTATCATCTGGTCATTATTTAATTAGCTAACTAGCTAGCAACGAACCTAAACATTGATTAGAAAATTGCTTTTAGTTGCCTGGCTTGCTACATTGACTGTGAATTTAGTGAATTATTTTTTTAACTGATGTGATTATTGTTGATAAAATAGAGAAAGTATGCTATTTGCAGCACTGGGTTGCTGATGTCATGCAGAGGCTGTTGTTTTGTGTTTGTACTTTTTCATAACAACAAGTTTGATGTTGGGTGACAATAGAATGTCCATGATGTCGTTACGTCAATTGTCTTCAGACATGTCGATAGACGAATTGTAAACCACCATAAGACATATTTTTAGAGACGATATCCCATAGAAGGTGGAAAGGTGACGAGGGCCAGGCCAATGTTATTGCACACTGCAGAACCACGTTTGAACAATGTGTTACTATTTTATAGACTATTGATAAGCCCACAGGGTTTTCTCCCTCCCACATTTGACCCAGATGGAGCACAGAGCATGAGCTTTGCTGAGAGAGGCCTATATCTTTCCAGGGTTGTTGAAATAGAAGGGAAATACACAGATATTAACTCCACTAACTTTTCTTTAAGTTTCACTTTCTTCAGAAATCAAGTTTGTACTTGTTTTTCGCAAGATATTTAAACAAGAAGACCCAGTATATTTGGGTCTTTCTATAAATTATGGGGCTAATGTGTGACATTAGGATCAACATTTCAAAATGGTTTGAAACTAAAATAAAATGATTTTTATGCAGTTCCACATGTGTACTTAGAGGAATATATGCAAATTGGCCCATAACTCCATCCAAACAACATAGGCCTAGAGGGACTAAATATCCTTTAAACAGGGTTCATTCAGACATTGGCAAGTCACATTCAAGGACTTTCAGGGACTTTTTCAAGCACTTAATTGTAATTTTCAAGGACCTCAATGTTAGACAATTATATACTTTATATAATTGTACATATAGGGCCTAATATAGACACCCCCAAACAAAAACAAAAAAGCATGCAAAAAGTAGGCCAATGCTTAACTTTTTAGGTCTTGCCAATGCATTGATACTAAAATTAAAATGTGAGAATAATGTTGACTTTCCTGACTAGACAAATTGAATGCATGCATAGCGATTGTTCTGTAGCCTATGAAGCTGACGCTGGCACACATAATAAAGCCATGAATAGCAGTAGCATTAATCTCAACATTTGAATGTCACCATCGCTGTTTTTATAATGAGAACACGACCAAAAATCAGGTTCCTTTTGTATTGGAAGGATTTATATGGAAAGCCAAATTGAAGCCAGCATTACACCGTACCCAAACCGGCCATGTGCGAATAGATTTTGTCTCCCCACACCAAACGTGATCACGACACGCAGGGTGAAATATCTCAACAAACTCTGAACCAATTATATTAATTTGGGGACAGGTTGAAAAGCATTAAACATTTATGGCAATTAAGATAGCTAGCTTGCAGTTGCTGCTAATTTGTCCAATTTAGCTAGCTTGTTGTTGCTAACCAATTTGTCTTGTGAGATAAACGTTGAGTTGTTATTTTACCTGAAATGCACTACTCCGACAATTAATCCACACATAAAACAGTCAACCGAAATGTTTCTAGTCATCTCTCCTCCTTCCAGGCTTTTTCTTCTTTGGACTTTATATGGTGATTGGCATCTACCTTTCAGAGTTACATTGACGACCGACCGAACTCAGTTCATCTTTCAATCACCGACGTGGGTATAACCAATGAGGAGATGGCACGTGGGTATCTGCTTCTATAAACCAATGAGGAGATGGCACGTGGGTATTTGCTTCTATAAACCAATGAGGAGATGGCACGTGGGTATCTGCTTCTATAAACCAATGAGGAGATGGGAGAGGCAGGACTTGCAACGTGTTCAGCGTCACAAATAGAACTGACTTCTATTTTAGCGCTTGGCAACGCAGACGCTCATTAGTGCGCGCAAGCAGTGTTGTTGCAATATTGAATAACATGTATGTTTACATTTATTTTGCAACGCTCGTGCATGCGACGGAAACGGTGTGATCAGCATATTAGATGTTGTTCTCATAATAACCACACATGGTTTTACCCCGCAACACCTTTCAATGGAAATGGCAGGCAACAAACAAAAGTGTCCACATCTCTCACAAAAATGGATACAAAATGCAGTCATGGATAATTATAAAACAGCAGGAGAATTTATAAATTGGCTACAATAATTGCAAGAACTTTTCAAGCACCAAATTGAGATTCAGATTTTCCTGTACTTGAATTTCTGAGCTCCAAATTCAAATTGAAGTAAGTTACTTCAAGCCCCTTGCATTGTTTAAAATTGCAGATGTAACATGGAAACCAAAATGTATTTGTGATGTTATTTCATTATCAGATTATATTGTGAAGAAGCCCACTAGGCTATGTAATTTGTTGTCATTATATCAAGGATAATTAACAAGAATAGGATTGGGTGTTGCACAATAGTCTATCTTACACAGTTGCTCACAGTTCATTCAGTGTCCAATCCTAGGCACAAAAACATATGAAAACAACTCATTACCTTGATGCTTTCTCTGTTAAATCTAGACCCTGCTGTAAATCAAACAGCTCCGGCGCCGACAGAGATGGCCGCCTCGCTTCACGTTCCAAGGAAACTATACAGTAGTGTGCAGTTCATCCAGAGTGATCATGGGCCTCTTGGCTACATCTCTGATCAGTCTTCTCCTTGTATGAGCTGAAAGTTTAGAGGGACGGCCAGGTCTTGGTAGATTTGCAGTGGTCTGATACTCCTTCCATTTCAATATTATCGCTTGCACAGTGCTCCTTGGGATGTTTAAAGCTTGGGAAATCTTTTTGTATCCAAATCCGGCTTTAAACTTCTTCACAACAGTATCTCGGACCTGCCTGGTGTGTTCCTTGTTCTTCATGATGCTCTCTGCGCTTTTAACGGACCTCTGAGACTATCACAGTGCAGGTGCATTTATACGGAGACTTGATTACACACAGGTGAATTGTATTTATCATCATTAGTCATTTAGGTCAACATTGGATCATTCAGAGATCCTCACTGAACTTCTGGAGAGAGTTTGCTGCACTGAAAGTAAAGGGGCTGAATAATTTTGCACGCCCAATTTTTCAGTTTTTGATTTGTTAAAAAAGTTTGAAATATCCAATAAATGTCGTTCCACTTCATGATTGTGTCCCACTTGTTGTTGATTCTTCACAAAAAAATACAGTTTTATATCTTTATGTTTGAAGCCTGAAATGTGGCAAAAGGTCGCAAAGTTCAAGGGGGCCGAATACTTTCGCAAGGCACTGTATATTCCCCCCCAAGCAGACACATCGATGGCCCTGAACTAACTTAATTTGACTCTATGTAAACTGGAAACCACATATCCTGAGGCTGCATTCATTGTAGCTGGGGATTTTAACAAGGCCAATCTGAAAACAAGACTCCCTAAATTCTATCAGCATATCGATTGTGCAACCAGGGCTGGTAAAACCCTGGATCATTGTTATTCTAACCTCTGCGACGCATATAAGGCCCTCCCCCGCCCTCCTTTCGGAGAAGCTGACCACGACTCCATTTTGTTGCTTCCAGCCTATAGACAGAGACTAAAACAGGAAGCTCCCGCGCTCAGGTCTGTTCAACGCTGGTCCAACCAATCTTGATTCCACACTTCAAGATTGCTTCGATCACGTGGACTGGGATATGTTCCGCATTGTGTCAAACAACAACATTGACGAGTACGCTGATTCGGTGAGCGAGTTTATTAGCAAGTGCATCGGCGATGTCGTACCCTCACCAACTGTTAAAACATTCCCAAAACAGAAATCGTGGATTGATGGCACCATTCACGCGAAACTGAAAGCGCGAACCACTGCTTTTAATCAGGGCAAGGTGACCGGAAACATGACCGAATACAAACAGTGTAGCTATTCCCTCCGCAAGGCAATCAAACAAGTTAAGCGTCAGTATAGAGTTGCAATTCAACCAGCCCCGTTGCGGACCAGGATGTCTTGCTTCCAGACAGACTAAACAATTTCTTTGCCCGCTTTGAGGACAATACAGTGCCACTGACACAACCCGCTACCAAACCCTGTGGACTCTCCTTCACTGCAGTCGACGTGAGTAAAACATTTAAACGTGTTAACTCCCGCAAGGCTGCAGGCCCAGATGGCATCTCCAGCCGTGTGGTCAGAGCATGCACAAACCAGCTGGCTGGTGTGTTTACAGACATATTCAATCAATCCTTATCCCAGTCTGCTGTCCCCACATGCTTCAAGAGGGCCACCATTGTTCCTGTTCCCAAGAAACCGCCCAGTAGCACTCATTTCCATCATCATGAAGTGCTTTGAGAGACTAGTCGAGGACCATATCACCTACACCCTACCTGACACCCTAGACCCACTCCAATTTGCTTACCCAATAGGTCCACAGACGACACAATCGCAACCACACTGCACACTGCCCTAACCCATCTGGAAAAGAGGAATACCCATGTGAGAATGCTGTTCATCGACTACAGCTCAGCATTTAACACCATTGTACCCTCCAAACTTTACCTTCAAGCTCGAGACCCTGGGTCTCGACCCCGCCCTGTGCAACTGGGTACTGAACTTCCTGACGGGTCGCCCCCAGGTGGTGAGGGTAGGTAACAACATCTCCACTCCGCTGATCCTCAACACTGGGGCCCCACAAAGGTGCATTCTGAGCCCTCTCCTGTACTCCCTGTTCACTCACGACTGCGTGGCCATGCACGCCTCCAACTCAATCATCAAGTTTGCAGATGACACGACAGTGGTAGGCTTGACTACCAACATCGACGAGACGGCCTACAGGGAGGAGGTGAGGGCCCTCGGAGTGTGGTGTCAGGAAAATAACCTCACACTCAACGTCAACAAAACAAAGGAGATGATCGTGGACTTCAGGAAACAGCAGAGGGAGCACCCCCCTATCCACATCGACGGGACAGTAGTGGAGAGGGTAGTAAGTTTTAGGTTCCTCGGTGTACACATCACAGACAAACTGAATTGGTCCACCCACATAGACAGTGTGGTGAAGAAGGCTGAAGAAAGGAGGAGGCTGAAGAAATTCGGGTTGTCACCAAAAGCACTCAAACTTTTACAGATGCACAATCAAGAGCATCCTGTCAGGCTGTATCACCGCCTTGTACGGCAACTACTCCGCCCACAACCGTAAGGCTCTCCAGAGGGTAGTGAGGTCTGCACAACCCATCACCGGGGGGAACTACCTGCCCTCCAGGACACCCACAGCACCCGATGTCACAGGAAGGCCATAAAGATCAGCAAGGACGACAACCACCCGAGCCACTGCCTGTTCACCCCGCTAGAATCCAGAAGCGGAGGTCAGTACAGGTGCATCAAACAGGAACCGAGAGACTGAAAAACAGCTTCTATCTCAAGGCCATCAGACTGTTAAAAAGCCACCACTAACATTGAGTGGCTGCTGCCAGCATACTGACTCAACTCCTGCCACTTTAACAATGGAAAAATTGATGGAAAAATGTATCACTAGCCACTTTAAACAATGCCACTTCATTTAATGTTTACATACCCTACATTACTCACCTCTTGTATATATACTGTACCCTATACCATCTACTACATCTTGCCATCTTGATGTAATACATGTATCACTAGCCACTTTAAACAATGCCACTTTTATATGTTTACATACCCTACATTACTCATCTCATATGTATATACTGTACTCGATACCATCTACTGCATCTTGCCTATGCCATTCTGTTCCATCACTCATTCATATATTTTTATGTACATATTATTCATTCCTTTACACTTGTGTGTGTATAAGGTAGTTGTTGTGAAATTGATAGGTTAGATTACTCGTTGGTTATTACTGCATTGTCGGAACTAGAAGCACAAGCATTTCGCTACACTCGCATTAACATCTACTAACCATATGTATGTGACTAATAACATTTGATTTGATTTAACAGATGATCAGCATCAAATCGCAAGCGTTATTTCTAGGCCGTCATTGTAAATAAGAATTTGTTTTTAACTGACTTGCCTAGTTAAATAAAAAATAATATGTTATATACACAGACACACTACCGGTCCACATTTTTAGAACACCTACTCAATCAAGGGTTTTTCTTTATTTTTACTATTTTCAGATGATGATGTGTGAAAATATCACTCCACAATTACTGCTTGACACGAAATGTGCATCCAGTACTATGCATAGGTACTATGCATAATTATTCTCTCTGAAAAATGTAGTTAATTGAATCTGATTGTCAGAAGGTTCCGTGACTTTGTCCACACAGGGCATCTGAACACACAAAATACATTTAGATGATTTTCATTCGATTTTGGGTGTTTTATTTAACTTTTTTTTACACCTGTGGTGTTCCCGTGTCTTGAGTTTAGGCACATGCCCATTCATCAGATGGACACACTTTCTCTCCCAGACCCCCACATGTGTGTTTGAGCGCGCGCACACACACACACACCTCACTCCCCTTCTTGGCTTCCATGGCAACCCCAATATAATATTTCCCCCACAAGAGCCACACCTGGTGGCATTCTCGCAAACAATCACAACATTGTTTCAATAATATATGGAACTTTTCTGCAAGCTCTTGTATATAAAGCTTTTTTGAGGCCTTAATCACAATTAATTCGTGGCAGCACAATGACCAAACGATATACTGTATGTGAGGCTCTTGATCATATCTTTGATAATGACACTGGTGAGGAGGAGAGAGTCCTTGTTACACAAAGTAGTCTGTGATAAATAGTACAATATGTTTCATCTGAGTATTTGTTATAGTCTAAATAATCCATACATTATGCTTTTTTTTAACTCAAAAATGAGTTGTATGAGCTATGGTCAATGAGGCCTACAGGCCATAAACAGAAAATATAAGTTCAAAACGTGTAATGGTCTCAAGAACTTAAGTTGATTAAAAGATCTAACACAACATTAGGTGATAATATATGTATTATTATGGATTTGTAATCAGCTATAATGGGGGCGGTAATTTTGGACCGGGAACACAGAATTTATTAACATGAAACAAACACAACAGGTGGGTTAATGACAGTATCATTTTAGGTTTTAAGCATCAAGGTAAGGTAACTTTCGGTTAGAAGCATTGGATTTTGCAATCACATACTTTTTGGGGAATTTGTGTGTCCATGACAACTTTTCACACCATAGCATAAGGAGACACAACATTTTACATAGTTACATTGCATTTCCCGAGATCTAGGATCCAGAATTCTTACAGGGTTCAAGTTCAATGTCTAATTTAACTGATTAATGCTTAACATATGATATAACAACAATTTACACAGCCATTAATGCAACGACAGAAAAGTCATGTTTTATGTCACACGATGTTGGACAATCTGTCAAGACACCAACCATGAGAAAGGGTCAAACAACGTGTCAATTTGATTGAATATGTTCCCCCCTTAATGTTATGACATGAAAGAAATTGGCTGATTATCGACAACTGTAACAAGTTGTAGGAAATACTCACTGGTACCCTAGTTTATAGAAAGACTAATTTACTGCAATGGAAGTTTATTGAATCTAAGTGCTGTAGGTAGCGCTAAAGGTTCGGTGGTGTGTCAGAAATATGTTTACTAATTTCACCACCAGAATTATGGGTGCAGTAGCTGGCACTGGAGCGAAAGGGCTGGGTTTTTGATTAAGAAACAAGTTGAAGGTGTGTGGGCTTGACCCCTCACTGACCTATTAGAACGTGCTCCAGGGCTAAATATGTGGTTGCTTCAAGTTGTGTATTTGCTGTCTTTTATGTGTTGCATTGTCATCAACTCCAATTCAAATGTTAGTCCATTATAGCCTAGTTTGTTAAATACCCTACAAAAACAAAATATGGTCACCACCGCCCTTCAGAAAATACATATATATTGTGTTTTAAGGCAATTTTTTCCCACCCTGCCCCCATGTATTCAATGAATTCTATTTCATACTTGGCTCCCGCTCTACTTCTTGCTATAATGACGCATCTGGCAGTTCCTCCACTATGTACTCCTAGAACTAGGGCTGTGGCGGTCATGACATTTTGTAAGCCGATTATTATCATGCAAAATACTATTCTCAATTTAATCTTGTCTTAAAATGTGTACACTTTGATTTGATTTAGAATGGCCCATTATCAAATGGGCAGGAACAGAGGCAGGGGTAAAAAGACATGTCATCAGTACTTGAATAGCAAGTTTTGCCGGGTAGACTACTCCGGTTTTATCTGCTTAATATGAGCAGCTGAGAAATAAATATTGTAGTAGCTGGAATCCAATTATTTTTAGTGGCAACCATCAAAACTCTGCTTCCACACGGGGTTGCATATAGAAATGTCTGGGTTTAGTGACTGTACATTATTTATAATGAGGGATACCTGGAAATGAAAATGACCTTCCTTGAACACTTGAAATAATAAAAAGAGTGACCCTCCCATCTGCCCCAAAAAATAACTAAAACATAAAGTGGATAGTAGAGAACATGCCCGCTGTTTACCCTCACGCCTAGGACCTAACATAGCCTTTAGATATGCAGTTTTAGTAACTGTTATTCGTGTTGTAAGTATCAGCCTACATGGCAAAGTAGCCAGAAGGTTGTGGATTCGCATTCCAACCCATGACAAGGGTAGGGGTGAAAAGATCCTCATTATAATAAAAGCACTGCATCAATCAATAATTCTATTTGCTGTCCAATTAAAAAATAGCCTTTTACATTTCATTTCATGCAGTTCAACATCATTTACATGACTGGAGACAAGCAGAATATTTTAATACCACAACGTAGCATGACAATGAAAGAGTGCATGTAGCTCTTTCCAGTAACCACGAGCACAAATGTTCCTTGATTTTAACTGCCGTTTTTATTCTGTAGTTTTAGTGAGAATTATCACCTTCCGTGAGATCTATAAAATAAATGAAAACACAGTTAAGCACACTCTTACAACTTTCTTGTCTTATGAGTGACTTATTAGCTCGATATAACTCTGAAGTGCTTACAAACATAACAGTTTAGCTGGAGAGAACAGTATCAGATTAAACACGTGAATAAAGGAAAAATACCTGATTGGCTGCTTATTACAGAAGGGAGGAAATCAAAAACTTCACACTTCTTATTCCTGCCATGAATTCACACTTCATCCTTAATTATTATAACGTTACCATCCTAACAAACACACTTCAACCTTTATGACCTACACTCGAAGACATGAAAAACCTAGCTAACACAGAGTGGGATTGCCTTCACTGAACAAGTGTGTTGCTACGATAATAATTCCCGTTACAACAGCTCTTAGCCACGTGGTTCCGCTTGTTTTACCATTTCCCCCGCATAGTAAACATGTAAACAATTCAAACAAAAAAACAACGACATTGACTGACAGGTTAATTGTCAGTTACACTCCCACCAATCACCTGTGATTTCTGTGAAGGGGTTCTGCAGTCCTGGGTCATTGCCTGAGATCTCTACCACATTGACTTGTCCTTTGAGAAGTTCCTCCTGTGAACCAGTTGGAAGCCATGAGCTGTTCTGATGTCAGACCTATGAAAGCGTGATCCGCAGGATTCTCTTCAGAGGTCACATATCTCCATTGTTCAGGATCTGTGCTTTGATTAATGTGTTGAATACAGTTAGCTACAAAGATGTGGAATTGTCTGGCTTCATTGTTGATGTGGCCAAAAATTGCCTTTGAGTCTGTCCAGAAATATTCCTGTAGACCTTGTATCTCTAGCTCCTTTTTGAGCGTGTCACTTGTTTGAACAGCTACCACCGCTGCTTGAAAGTTCCAGTAGTGGTATGGTCGTAACCTTGGAAGGGACAACTCTCGACTTCCACATAACTAGGGAGCAATGAACTTCTCCTGCTGTGCTGATTGTTCTGAGGTATGAGCACTCTCCATAACCTGAGGTACTAGCGTCAGAGAAGTGATGGAGCTCATAACTCTGAACTTCCTTGAAACTTGATGGCAAGTAGTCTCGTTGGATCCTTACTTCAGATAAGTTTTGTAGACCTTGGAGCCAGAATTCCCACTGGGAACATAGGTCATCTGGAAGGGGACATCCCAGTCGATCTTGTCACAACACATCTGCTGCAAGCTTCCCTGCTAGGACAAAGGGTGCCACAAACCTAAGCGGGTCTTGTTCTGAGGCTACTGTAGACAACACTCCTCTTCCTGTGTGTGTGGGCGCCCCTTGACAACTACTCTGAACTGGAACTCATCTGATGCGACACACCACAGTTCACCAAGTACTCTCTCCATGTGTGGTTCACCCAGAGCCATATCCAGGTCTTTGGTACCCTCGGCACATTCTTCCTTGGGAATTGTGGCTATAACTTCCTTGCTGTTGGAGATAAACTTGTGCAACCGAAGTTTGCCGATGCTGCAAAGCTCCCTTGCTTCTTTCACCAGCTGCGCTGCTTCAGCTTCAGACAATATGCTGGTCAACCCATCATCAACATAAAAGTTCCTTTCTATGAACTGGATAGACTTCTCGCTGAAGCTTCCTCGTCCTTCGGCAGCAAGATGTTTGAGACCATAATTGGCGCAACAAGGAGATGAAGCTGCGCCAAACAAGTGGACCTTCATATGATAGATACACTGAGGGTTGAGACTCTAGATCTCTGTTCTCCCACCAAAGGAAACACAGATACAGTTTCACATGAAACTGGTGGAACATGCTCTCTCACATGATTGCGACTGGACTCATATGGAAACATTAAAGGACACCCAGCAATGTGTTTGTCAACTCTGGACCGGTAAGGAGATGGTCTTCAAGGACGTCTCTTGAAACTTCGCTGAGCAGTCAAAAACAACTCGTATCTTCACAGGCTTTTGTGGGTGATAAGCCCCATGGTGCGGGATGTCCATGCTGGATGCTTGTTAATTTCCTCCTTGGAGACCATCTCAGCATCTCCACAAGCTATGGTCTCTTCCATGAAGGCTGTGTAGTCCTTGTAGTACTGTTTGTCTCTCCTAAGCCTCCTTTCTAGGCACTTGAGACGGTGAACTGCACATGTCTTATTGTTCGGCAGGTTGGGTCTTTCTTCCTTAAAAGGCAGCGGCAATTCGTAATGTCCATCATCCTTGCGTCTGATTTTTGTCAGGAACTGGATATCCTCTTGAGATTTGAGGTCCTCTTCTGCGGCTCTCTCGTTAAAGTCGGATTCAAGCATCTTGATAATGTCCAGTGCTGTGATTACCTCTCTTATGTGTGTTCTACAAACATAGTTTACTTGATTTGTGAGGTTGGAAGAGGATGGAAGACTTGGCATGACCTGTCTTCTGTTACATCAACTTAATCTGTGACAGGCTTGGATTTGTGCTCTGCACCTTTGTCTTGCTGGCATAGCTTACAGGTATGTAATGGCTATCCACAAGTGTAACAGACGAACCTCAAGTCATTGTCTTTTGGAAAGGGCTTTTTAGGTTTACCTTCTGGGTTATGTACAACCTTGAAAAGCCCTTCTTGACGAGCAGTCAGCTTCTGTATTGCCTCATGTAGCACTTCCAAGGTTAGGGGAGAAGTGACATCTCCAGCATCTACAGCTTTCACGGTGGATCCAGCACGCCCACTGTTCCTGGATGAAACAGTCGTGTACTCCTCTTCTTTCTCAGACCAGGTGATTGCGGCCTGCATGAGCTCAATGAATCTCAGTTTTGTGTCCTCCTTTTGTTTTCCATTTCATTTCCATCCTCAGGAAATTGTCCCTGAAGCCCAGTACAAGCTGCTCCTTCAGAACTGTGTCAGTGTCAGCACTGTTGAGTTCATCCTGCAGGTTGCTGGCATACATGCGTATAGTCTCGCCAGACATCTGCCTCCTATCATATTAGTCTTATACCAATAGGGACATTATCACCGTATGTTTCTTCCAGTATAATATGTATTCTATGTCAGTCTCTCCTGCGCTGAGCATGGACTTCACGGTTAGCTTGGCTTCACTCTTTAGATACTTTTTGACTAGCTCTATTGGGTCCTGGCGCTCTTGATACTTTGAATGCAGAAAGCATGGAGGCTATCCACTCTTCGACACATAACTCACCAGTCTGGGTTGGGTAACCTCTACAGCCTGGGAATTTTCAGTTTTTTGAGATCTACAGTAGATCGTAGCTGGTGCCTGGTGAGCTGAGGCCTGCTTGTCAATGACAGTTTTCGCCAGGGAGAGAACTTATTTTTGATCTTCTCTTGCCTGCAGCAAGGCACTAGATTGTTCTAACAGCCTAACCTGTAGCCTTTCAAACTATTTATTTAAATCTTCTAGCTCGGCCATGTTCGAGCCCTCAAAGACCTTTAACTCATAGTACAGCGTTTAGGGGGCTGTATTTAAGGATTATTTATATTTTTTTGATGCCAGATTTGATGACGGGTAGACTAGTGCTCCTACTCGATACTCTATTGCTATGTAGTCCGTTTTGTTTCTCTCACCATTATTTGTTGGTTCACATATATATGAATGTATTTATTTGGACACTGAAGCTAAACTGTTTAATTTGGCTCTACTCCAGCAAATGTTTTATATAAGGTAACAGTACTGAATGTCACTTTTTATTTTGTGGTATTTTCATACATACACTATCATTCAAAAGTTTGGGGTCACTTAGAAATGTTCTTGTTTTTGAAAGAAAAGCGATGTCCATTAAAATAACATCAAATTGATCAGAAATACAGTGTAGACATTGTTATTAATGTTGTAAATTACTATTGTAGCTGGAAACGGCAGATTTTTTAATGGAATATCTACATAGGTGTACAGAGGCCCATTATCAGCAAACATCACTCCTGTGTTCCCAATGGCACGTTGTGTTAGCTAATAAACTTGCTCCGGTCATTGTCTTGAATCGGTCTCGCTGTAGGTTGTCTCAATCACAATTTTAGTAGTTCTTTAAAGTAAATAATGCATACTTTTATGACTGCTGAATACCACCAAATAATCACTTAGATCATGCATTTTCTGGTAGAGATACATTGCAAAGAAACTGCTCTCCCTCTCGATTGCACATTATTCAACCTCTTCTCTCCATGTCTGCCCACACTAACCTAACCTAGTAGACAGAAAAGAAACACACAGACCGGACAAGTAGGCACACAATAGATTACGGTCATTGTAATTAATTAATACATTATCTGTGCTTGTTATTCGAAGTGGAACAGGGGAACCCAAGAGCAGACTCAGACGAGGAGATTGCGATGAAGTAACTAAGGTATTTATTGAAACACATGGGGAAGATCGAGCGCAGGCCAGGGGAAGCTTGGGTTGGTTGCAGGAAACCAGGTGCTCAGGCTGGAGCGAGAGGGGTTGGGAGAGGGTAAGCAGGTCCTGAGGGGAATCCACGGGAGTAGTAGAGTGGGGATTCCAGGACAGAGTAGCAGGATGACAAGATGTGGTACTGGAGACAGGGACCAGAGTCAGAGCTGGCGGAATGAGCAGAGATTACGATCTGGCAGCGTGGAAGTGGCAGGGCTGAGTATTTGTAGAGGTCTTGATTATGGAACAGGTTGCAGCTGGTGGGGATCTGCTCTGACTCCAGCACACAGGTCTCCTCCCACACAATCACACACACACACAGAGATAGAGGGAGAGGGAGAGAGTACTGGGGGAGTGGCGGCAGATCAAGGAGACACAGGATGAGCAATAGAGGGCTTTGCAGGAGCAGATGTGACAGTGCTAAACTATGTAGACTATTGGCCTTTTGGAAACTACAACTCCCTACTACTTTGCACAGTTCGGGCTTGATCTGATTTGTCTAGAAAAACTGTTCAATGTGCGCATTAAGCTCAGAGAAAAATAAAACAAAATGCAATTCAAATCATTGAATCCAGATTGGTCAATAAGTTGTTCAAAAAAAGAAAATTGCTAAGCGTTTATAGCTAATCTGTCTTTGTAGGAAGTAGTCCCGTTAATTTATCATGCTGCATATTAGCAAAGCCAAGAAATTGTATTAGCTTTTATTGAGACAATTGATGCCTTTCAGCACATTGTTGGTTATGGTGGAGGGTGTGAGGAATTTTAATTGGTACACATCCTGACATAAATATCATGCCGTTCTGTCTGAAGTTTATCATACATGTCTTTGCCTGTGAAATGTTAAACGGGGGAACAGAGACGAGGAATGCCAAAGTACAAAATATAGGCAGTGGCTAATTGAGCTGAATCATAATCGGCAGTTGTCCCTGATGGGTGACCTGGATCACTGGAGCATTTTGTGGTGTTTTTTTTTAAAGGTGAGATGCTGCAAAGCACCAAGCCAGCCACCAAGCGTCACGTGCCGCTGCGCCACCTCCATTCCACCCCGGACGCTGTGACTTTAGAGAAGCCTAATGGGTATTTTTTGCAAAGTGCACCTTCATTTGTGTGTGTGTGTGTCTGTTCCTCGAGAAGACAAGGTGATTTTCAACTGGGAGCTAATCCGACTGTAGCACGCTACGAGCAGTTGGTCTGTCACACTTCATTTTTAGGCCCTGGCAAATCCAACCGAGTACTTTAATTGTCCATTAATTGTGCAATAATTATTCCCTCCCTCTCCCATTATTTGTACCCTCCCCTTGGTTAGGTGGAAACAAGGGGACTTTCATGCTTGACGTGGATGTAATTATAACACAATTACTAGTTTGGTCCAGTATAAACAGATGTACTGACATGTTATGCTGCTAAAGAGAAAATGGAGGAGCTGTAAGCGTGGACGATAGGGCTACGTATTAACTTAATTGTATTCGTCTCATTTGATTCCTAGAATTAAATGAATGAGGCAGCCGTGTCTACAGTATGTATTTCCCTATTCACTGTCGGAGCACTCAGTATGTCTACAGTATCTTCATGAAAACACGTATCTGACAAAAAAAAAACATATTTTTGGGGGATAAGTCCCTGAGAAACCATTAATCAAAAAATTATGAACACCATTATGTCACTGCCTCTACATGTCAACTATTGGCATTCCTTTTTAGATTCATACAACTACACATATCTCACATTTCAGTACATTCTAACGTTTTTGTTGTTGAAAATTGTCTGCTTTTAGCCATCAAAGAGAGTTGATAGTTACGGTAACGTGTGTCTGTATTGCACCTTCATGTCCTCTTTGTTACTAACTTAAGTGCTGGGAGTTTATTCAGACATATAAATGGCTTAGAATGTCTAGAAAAAAACGACACAACTTTTGCCCAGGCGCTTTTTTGTGCGCCTCAAAAATGTTTGACTTTTACGCACCTTTGTTGCACTAATACTGTACATTGAATTAGTTATTGTTATTCATTGGGAAAAGGGAAACAAGGGACTCCCTTGTCTCTGATGCCTTGATTTATTGTATTTATCCTGGTCCTGTGTAAAACATTTGTACAGGCGTGCAGAAGCTAGCGCCTCAGTGGTCTGGCCTCTGTGTGTGGGGAGCTGCGAGAGAGTTAATATGATTCATGTGGGTGCTGGATTCTTGGCTGGGTTTTGTGTCCAGCTCAATTAACCGAAGGTTCATACACCCCCCCCACACGCCGGGAGAACGGAGCCCATCCCAATAGTTTACTGTGTGTGTGTGTGTGTGTGTACGTGGTTGGTTGGATGGTGTGTGTGTGTGCACAAGCTAACTGTTTTGATGTGTTAATTTGGGACATGAAAACATGTGTGGGTGGATGTTTTCTTTCCTTTCTTTCCTGTTTTCTTTTCCACAGTGTCAATTGCTTTCACCCAGTGAAGCCAGCTCCGGACAAATCTCCTATTCCCCAAACAAGTGTACCGTCATCACATTTAAGTGCCCCCACGAGGCCCAAAGCAAGCAAGTCAACCCAGCCTATATGACCTGCCGGTGACCCCAGCTAGGAGCGGATATAAAACCAGAGATGCAGTATAGTGCATTCATCTCGGAACACATGGGAAATCCCAGTGTTATTACACAGTAGCATTACAGCTTTAGTTGTGCTTGCTAATTGCAGCTTGTGGTTCCATGTAAGAATTGAACCAATGAACAAGTCAGTTTTTACACTCATGCCGTCTTCATTCCTTTTAGGCAATTTGCACTAGCAATGGCAAGGTTGTTTCAAATAAGGCCTGAAAAGATCACTAGTGAATCGAACTGCATGCGGACATGTGAAGTCCCCCAATGTTTTACATGAGGGCCGGACCCACTCTATTGCGTGTGTGTGTGTGTGTGTGTGTGTGTGTGTGTGTGTGTGTGTGTGTGTGTGTGTGTGCGTGTGTGTGTGTGTCACAGATTTCGCACAAGTAATTTGTGTCTATTTCACAATCATTTGTGATAGCGAGTTAGTGTGTTTGGGGTTGGGGTTGGAGGCTCAGGGCTATGGATCCAGCCGGCACATCAGCTCATCCACCTCGCCAGGCATCCAGAGAAACGAAGCGATCACCATAGTAACTATGGAGGCAGAAGCCATGTGGGGTTGGTTCACCAGTGTGGTTAAAGGGAATAGAATCAATGAACTCTGACTGACTGAACAGAGCTGGGCTGGGGTGTCTCGGTGGAAAGTCTCTCTCTCTGCCTTTTCACTCTCTCTCTCTCTCTCTCTCGTTCTCTCCTCCTCTGCCTTTCTCTCTCCCTCCCTCTCTGCCTTTCTCTCTCCCTCCCTCTCTGCCTTTCTCTCTCCCTCCCTCTCTGCCTTTCTCTCTCGCTCCCACTCTCTCTGTCTTTCTCTCTCGCTTGCCTTTCTCTCTCACTCCCACTCTATCTCTCTCATCTTAACTGAGCCCACTATGCAATCAGAACATAGTTGTTTATATATGTTTTATAATTAGAATGATAAAGAAAATCAAATTCTAGTGGTAGGATGTTATTTTATTTGTTGTCTAAAAACACATTTCTGAACTGTAGCGTTTGTTTCTAGAGTTCACAGTTAAAGGATTCAGTTATGTAAAAAAAACTCTAAGAACAATTTAATATTGCCTGATAATGGTCACCTACCTGATAATTGCAGGACCATTATAGAGAACTGTATCCTCAATCGAATGTGTGCATTTCCCCCCATGAAATGGTTCATGGCCACTTCTCACCTTGTTATTACCAAATCCCCCATATACTCAGCAATCATTCAGTCACCATGTTTCGCAGAGTCAACTGTTTGCTTAGGGCAGATTTACAGTGCACAGACACACACATGAACATTGTGTGTGAGAGAGCGATTTTCTGCCCTCACTAAATAATTAAAACAACAATGGGTCCAACTTGTTTTCATGAAACAAAAGTCTCTATTTGACATTCTGTACTATGCTATCCTAAATGCTACGCTATGCGAAATCATTTTGTGAAATTGACCCGGCAAAACAGATACCGATTCATTATCAATGGTGAAACAGTAGACAATAGCAGAAATACATATGGCCTAGCAGTTGCGGGGACGACTATTCCAAAGACTAATGTCGCCTGGAAGTTAGGGCTGTGCATTATGGCCTAAAAATCATAACATATTTTTTTTCAAACTTATAGGCGATTCCCAATATATATAAATAAGTACAATGTTTTTCAAACAGACAACAAAATCGAATTAATTCAGGGCTTGTGAAGTTATACCTAGGCTAAATATAAGCCTTCCACAACCATAAGACCCAATAATAATGTAATGTTATTTTATCAAATAGTTTAATTAGCCTTTTTTATTTTTTATTTATTTAGCAATAGTCACTTTTCTGGCTTTCAAGTCTGTCTAGAAAATGCTATTTTTTTGTTACAAATTTAACTAGAACCGGACTAGACAGATAGTACAGTTTAACAGCTTTTGCCAAAAATGCTGCTAATGGTATGTGATACAAATGCTGTTTGCGACAAACTGAGCTTTCAATTCCAGAATCAATGTTCATCGATATTAGAGGTTTGAAAATGTAACTTCTCTATTACAGTAAATTAATGTCTTAATGTGTTTTGTTGTCCATACTACCGATTATTTTAGACCAAACCTCAAATGAAAATAGCGAGTTGAAACTGTTGGCATAAAGGCAGGGGGAGGGGCTTGGTGTGTGTGTGTAAACCATAGAGGAAGAGAAGAAGCGCTAATATCTGTCCAAAATAAGGACAATTTGTTTCAATGGGCTTATTTTGGACCTAAACTTGTCACGTGCCTTCCCGCCTTTGGGATAACGACTCCCATTGTTTGGGCAGAGCGACGTAAAGCTCATCATTACATACAGATCTCTGGTGTAAATTGGGAATGTGCATACAGCCCAGAGGAGTGAAGGAGAGGAGACCAAAAATACAACATGAGAACAAGCGGACACAAACGCTCATAAAAATGAAAAATAACAAAACCTTGATTCTTGTGACACAGGCATTTGGAATATCGCACAATAACATGTATCTCCCAGCCCTACTGGAAGTTATCCAGGAGTTATCCATTACAGATGTTTATTTCTCCTGGGTACGTAGATGCTTAATCAATCTAAGCAAAGCAAAAATGAATATATAACTTTGTCGCAAAACAATCAAGGCTGTTTGTTGTAAAACATATTTTCCAAATAAGCTTACTGTATCCTCTGATGCTGATTCTAAAGTCGTTTCCCAGGAAATGCCATTTTTCCCCACATGCCATGTAATTGATTTATATGTTCAATCTCAGGTATTTCCACACAAAACAGAATAAATAGCGAGGCTCTCATTAAATAGTGAATCTCTTATTATGTTTTAAATGACCTCAACTATTCAGCACTATGGACTTCTTTCTGTTCATTGTCAAGTTTATGGAATGTCATACAGGTATATCTTTAGCTGTGTGTGAGAGACACCTGTATAAGTGTCACTAAACTAGTGGTTTGTTGTACACACAAGTGTCCTGCAGAAGGTAAATGTAAGACAAGAAAACACACTGCACATATAGGCACTTGCTCTAAGGCTAATGGATTAACATGCACTGTGGTAAAAACATTCTCTTCTCCCTTTCAGGGTTAGTTTATATCACCGAAAGCATGATGTGTGTTTGTTTGTTTGAGGTACAGTATGTAGTTATTCCTCTTAGCTGTTACCTTGGAGCGCTAACGCCGACAGATACCCATTTGTGTTGGTACACCAACAAATAATACAGGATTGACCATGACGATCTTGTCATTCCTTTAAAGTGCATTTCAATTACATTAGCAACCTTTTCTACTTGAGAACTAAAGTTCCACCTCGACATAAACTCTGCCAACAAAATCTATTTCCGGGTGCATCATTTCAAGGTTGAATAAACAATCTTTTTTTTTTTTTACTTTACTTGCAACAGAGACTCTTAAAATGCACTTTTCATACAACAAAAACACATCTATGATGTTGAATTTACATAGTGCTGGGGGCATGTTCAGCAGGACACAATGTGTTGGACCATTCTGTTAGAAATATGTTAAGTAGAACAAATCTGATATTTTTTTCTACTAATTGGGTCTTTTGACCAATCACATTGGTCAAATTGGGCGGCTTGTCTAAACGCAGCCTCTTGCATGTAGACTAAGGAATCATATCAGTTCTATTTATGACATTTCTATCAGCAACATTCCTCAATGTTTGCCAACTGACACAACTGATGTGAAATAACACAGGGTATCCTTTGCCTTTATTTGCAATGCTTTTACGTGCAGATGGACTAAACAAGTAAGAACAGGTTGTGTCAAAGCTTATTATGCAACTTTATTTCATTAATACAGACCCCTCAAATGATCATGACCTCACATTTGTCATGCAGTGAAGTTCATATGACAAGCGATAGTGTGAAATTTAAGTGACAGCTACTGATTCAAATATAATGGGGTTAGGAAAGGGGGTACCATTCTTATTCAGAGATGGTACCTGAGTTAATGGACTGTTGATATCGTCTCATTTAGCTTCACTTCACCTTGTTGTGGTGCTCTCGAAAAAGGAAGCACATGTGTTTGTGTCTCTGTCTTCTTTCGTCATGGGATGATACTATTTATAGGGATATCATTGATGAGAGACATTTGTGTTTGTTGCTGATTATTGTTTATTTTTGTTTATTCCCTCCAAGATTAAGTGACCAATGTAAGCTCTCCCTTCCTCTGAATGCTTGTTTGAATCATGTTTTTTTTGCTGACGACTCTATTTGTCCTTACAATATTTGCTGTAGTTGTTGATCTGAGAAGGCACATTTATTTCCTTTTGCTTTCAGTTTGTATTTGTTTGGTTACAGATATGAATAATTTCAACTCAATACTATTGGCATCAAGTTGTCTTCATAGAAGATGACCTCGAACTGATATTGGTTGATCAAAGAATAATAGAATACGCTGGTCAAATCAATGCCTCTCCCCTGATCTGCAATGACCCACAAGCTGTGTGTCTCTGCAATGTCGGATGTTTACAGGCAATGGCAATACATCCCCAGACAGTCTCCTCCTTCAAATTCATGAGAAACCCTCTGACTAATAAGCTTAGTTTAGCACCACATTTTGTTTGATATTCTCCAGTACATAGCCCTTCCATTAACTGCCTGTGGATATTCCAAAATGCGTAAAAAACAGCAAGACCAGCCAACACCCAAATATATAAAATATGTATGTCACAGGAAACCAATATTTACCTTCCTAGTTTTTGTATTTGAACAGTATTAGTTTTACAATTGCATGCAGACTCTTTGCAGAGCCGTCCATACTGTTTAATAAATGTCAACCATACAAAATTAATATTTTGTAGTACTTAAAACATAAATTGTTGTATTCCCTATGAACTAGCCAATGATGACACTGCATTAAACATTAACCAACTCCATTGAAGCTCGCACTGAACAAAGTACACTAGAAACCTTTAATTGTGGGGAAGAGAAATGGCATGCATTTTTAATTGTATGCACAGTGCACCAAGGAAGAGGCAAGAAGTTGTTTATTTCACTGCTTCATTTTCACTTCCTCCTGTGCTGTAGTTGGATCCCTTTCATGGCGCTGAAAGGGTCAACACTTTTTCAGGATTAAATTGGTTTGCAGTCTGTGCGACGGTGTTGAGGGAATAATGCAGGATAAAATATTTATTTTTCTTTCTTTATTTGTAGGCATTATGGGGATTTGGTGTGGAGGCTGAACACACTGTACTGTATGATGACCTTGCATAGCACATGGTTTGAAAAGCAGGGCTCTGGCTTAACAGCACCCCATAGCAGGCGAGGGCTTTTTGCAAGTCAAGAATAATTTTACCATAGAATCAATAACATGCAACCTGAGAGAGATATTGTTTGTTCTCAACAGGCGGCTTTGCAATCTCAGAGACCCAAGTAAGTGCTACAACATAAGGGGACATCTTCCTCATGTTATGTCTATTTTATCATCCTCATATCACCTTGTCAATTACAAATTCTTAACCAATATCTCTGACTTTCCTATTACTTCTCCCCCAGTGTCTCTCAACATGCTGTTGAGTTATCTTTACATTTAGAAGTCTCCAGTAGGGTTCTCCAATCTCCTGCTGTGCTCTCCTCCGTTTTATCTTCTGTAAGGTTTCTGGAGTCATAAATAAAATCCTAACTATGGCACTTTGAGCATTTTGCAATTCTGAAAAACTGAGACAGAAGGGGCTGAATATTAAGTAAATAGTTGACTCTGGTGACATCATTTCTATTTTGAGTCGAGCCAGAAGGTCCTGGGAGAGTTGCTAATGCACCATGTGTCTCTCTCGACAACCTTGTACTTTTTGCACCTCGCAATGCATCTCCTTTAGGTATTACTGGTAACAAATCCTTGTTGAGGCTTTGTGGTTACGTTCACCATGGGACACATTTGTCACAGTAGCCAGGTCCCAGGATTAATTCTTGATTCACTGTGGTGCACTTCAGAGCAAGAAGACAAAAATAGTTTCATACTTGGAGAACATAAAAATATATATTTTAATGTTTCCATGTAAGGATAGCCCACAGTATATCATAAAATAACATCCCAACGGGGAAACAAATGATCTTCACACTTTTAACACCCGCCCATTACAATGCACGACCAGCGCTCTACCCAGTTCCCGTGCCCTTGACTGGCAGTCCAAAAAAGGCAAAATCAGCTACACCTCAGCCCGCTCCCAGGTGATTTTGGAGGTTACCCTTTGTGAAAGAAAGTAGTCCAACAGGGTAAATAAGGCAGGAGACACCATTATGCCATCAACTGGCAACTGGGTCAGGGATTCATCAAGATCATTTCTAATTCATAATGAAGAATTAGGAGATGTTTTACAGAATGCGTTGTTGTCAATGGCTCTCTACCTTGAAATAGTGTTTGATGAATTATTAAACTTCCTGTCAAAGAGGTGGTAGTCTGTGGATTATGTTAAAGTACCCCTCCAGAGGAAGTTGCCGTCACTATTTCTTCTTAATTCCTGTCCTAGTGCGGTTAAGTTCAACCCTTCGAACACTGAATTATGGCTCCTTATAAATATTGATTAATCAGGCATGTACATCGCCACCTTCTGTGTGCACGGCCCATATTTTCTCTGGCACAGCCCACACGCCGCAAATTGTAAACACAGCAAAAAGCCACGGCCAGGGTTGCTTTGCTAATGCTACGGAGCATTACCGGCGAAGCTAGAGGCTAGCTAACCTACTCCCTGGACCAATAAAGCTATCTAGTTACTAATACAATATCCCAACTTCTTGCACATTGATTTGATGAGTCGGTTAAAATAAGGCTGTCACTTAGACAATTCATAAATCATGCCTATCAATAAACATCTGACAATGTATACATCATGTAATTCTACTGTATGTGCCTTATTAGCATTCAGGACTCGAACCACCTGGTATATTATATAGGTTATAGCACTCCAGACCGGTCTCACATATTGAGTGCCTCGGCCTTGTCTCTGTGTTGGATACCTTTGTACTCTGTCTTGACTCAGTCTCAGACAGCAATTTCCTCCCGAGACCAGCAGAGTAAAAAACTCTGAATAATCAGCTTCCATTCAGTCAGCGCATAAAACCGTTTTGCCAGGCCAAATTTCGACACTCCTTTCTTGAAACATTATTATCTTAACAAGCTTAATATCTATCATAGACATGTTTGTGCAGTGAAGAACTGATAGGCCTTCAGTGTGTGACAGGTTTGTGATTCTGAAAGGACAGGAACTGTAATACCAGCGCACTCATGTAGGAGAGTGCACTTTTTGTCAAACATAAAGGGCCAGTGGTGTAGTGGAGGGTATAAGCAGGTATAAACCGTATACCCACTTTTTTCAGTGGGTATTGCGTATACTCACTTCTTAATACCTACTGATGCATATCAAAGTGGTGTAGTGGAGGTATACGACTTATCAATTATGTAGTACAATAGAGAAATCATGCACAAAGTAGCCTATACAATCGCAAAGCATGTGAAATAGCCTAGTTTCACCGGAATATAATCTGCAGGCAGCAAGAGTGTGCAGCTCTCAACTGGTTTTGGCATGGAGCATCTCACAGAAGAATGACATCGGTAGCCGGTAGGGTAGGAAAAACGTTTCATCTTATGATATCAACAATGGGTATGCAAACCAGGTATTGAAAAAGATTAGTCGGAAGTGTTGGTTAGTAAAAGGGGATGCATGGTCAGTTGTACAACTGAATGCATTCAACTGAAATGTGTCTTCCGCATTTAACCCAACCCCTCTGAATCAGAGAGGTGCGGGGGCTGCCATAATCGACATCCACATCTTCAGTGCCCGGGGATCAGTGGGTTAACTGCCTTGCTCTGGGGGAGAATTAAAGATTTTTACCTTGTCAGCTAAGGGATTCAATCCAGCAACCTTTCAGTTACTGGCCGAACGCTCTAACCACTAGACTACCTACTGCTATTTATGATGCGCAATTGTCATCATAACCTGCTTGCCATAGAGGTGTAGACATGGATGGGCCTGGGTGGACACAGGTCCACCCACTAGGCAGCCAGGCCCTGACTAGGCAGCCAGGCCCCACCTAATCAGATCGATGTGGTTTAAGCATTGTTGTGGACTTAAACCATCACATTTTTGTCCTTTTCTATGAAAAAATAAAGTGATTTTGAGAGTGAAAGTCTGAAAAATCTATAGGAAAACAGGATTTTTCACACAGGATGCCTTTCCTTCACTGGGCATTCCGTTTGAGAACTTTTTGGCAAAATTAGAGTATACCCACTTCTACAGGCACCCCTGCATAGGGTCGATAGAAAGACACCAGTCACACACAGCATCATGTTAAAGGATAAACAGTCCATGAACTCGGACATAATAAGCCAGTCGGTCCCAATCATAATAATTCAAAAATACAACCATTAAGCATTTCCCAATCGACATGTACAACTATTAATTCCCATTGCAAAAAAATATTTAATGTTTAGCATACAACATAACCGGTGACCTAAAGATTAAAGTGAAACTGACAGAGTTGAACTACTTTGCAGATAGGAAACAAACAGACAATCATAATATCAGTCAAACATATCAAATTCCCAATTTATGCTACGAAACCAACGCTAGCGTATATGTTTATGTAGCAAGCTAAAAACACAGAGCCTAACGTTAGGGTGAGTGGCTGACTTTTTCCTCTCATAACTATTTTTGGTGGCTATACACAGCTAGGGATGAAGGTGTTTATTTGGTTAGCTTGAAAGAACTTGAACGACTGTTATCCAGCTAGCATATCTCTTGCATTCGCAAATTCACTCTGGTTATCTACTCCGAATTCAGAGCACTTTCGTCTGAGTGTGCCAGAACGCAGAACAACTGATGAATTTACGAACGTGCAACACCTGCTGAATATGACCGGTGTCAGTAAACATAGGCAAAAAAAAAAGTAAGTTAGTCAAGAACGCTCTAGATAACATGTAAACAGCCTAACCAGCTCTGCTACGGTGATTAAAATGGTCAGAGTGAGGTGTTCTCTCATTTGTGTCTGGAAGTAGCTAGTTAGCTTGGGAGGAGCATGCATTGGCAGGGAAGCTGCAGAAGGACTAGGAGGCTACCATTCCCCATCATTTATCAGTGCAATTTTGACGGCCATCTAGCTAAAAAAAGGAAGAGGTTTTATTCAATGTTCCTTCGTTAGATTTCTATTAATTTACTTTTGAGTCGTTTAGCAGACACTCTTATCCAAGGCAACTTATAGTAGAGTAGTGAATACATTTTCAGACTTTTTTCATTCTTGTCCCCTGTAGGAATCAAACCCACAACTCTGGTGTTACAAGCACCATGTTCTACCAACTGAGCTACACGGGACCAAGCTCATCTTGCTGTGCCTAGCATTAGTTGTTGATCTTGTTGTAGTAGCTGTGCATAACTGAGGGAGAGCGGGACTACCTTTTTCATGGTTGTTTGATCAATATGACTGTCAAGTTCCCAAATGTAAGAGGACTCCCTTGGCGTTTACATACTTGCAGGAATCCATTCAGGTGTATTTTGTGGCTTTTGGCGAATGCGTTCTAATGATCTAAAGTCGCGCTCTTGCAACTGCCTGTAAACACACATTCCAGTTCAAAGTGAATGATGGCAGGTGCGTGTGGCAACTGGCTTGTTTGTATAAAGGCCTACTGTAGCGCTGATTGGCTATACTCGGTTTAATTTACTGCACGACCGCTTTCCCACTCTATATTCTATAGAATGTTCACAAATGCTTTAGTATTCATAATTCCCAAACACTCTAAGAATTTATGAAAACATGAAAATGACCATATCCAAGTGGTTGCTTGTCTGAAAATGTTTAAAACATGTCATATTCTTCCTGGGCGTGTACATTAACAGATTTCATGTTGCTAAAATGCTGTCAATTCCACTTTAAAAGCAACAATGTTTAACACACATATGTATTTTAAAAGAGATGGCTTACAGCTGCACCATTGAGAGCATCCTGACCGGTTGTATCACCACCTGGTATGGCAACTGCTCGGCATCCGACTGTAAGGCGCTACAGAGGATGGTACGTATGGCCCAGTACATCACTGGGGCCAAGCTTCCTGCCATCCAGGACCTACATACTAGGAGGTGTCAGAGGAAGGCCCCAAAAATTGTCAAAGACTCCAGTCACCCAAGTCATAGACTGTTCTCTCTGCTACCTCACAGCAAGCGGTTCCCGGAGCGCCAAGTATAGGTCCAAACTGCTCCTTAACGCCTTAACAGCTTCTATCCCCAAGCCATAATACTGCTGAACAATTGATCAAATGGCCACCTGGACTATTTACATCGACTTGCTGCTTATTATCTATGCATAGTCACTTTACCCCACCTACAGATACAAATTACCTGTACTAACCTGTACCCCCGCACATTGACCCGGTAACTCCTGTAAATAGCCTTGTTAATGTTATTTTATTGTTTAGTTTAGTTTATTTAGTAAATATTCTCTTAACCCTACTTCTTGAACTGCATTGTTGGTTAAAGGGCTTGTAAGTATTCATTTCACGATAAGGTCTACCTACACCTGTTGTATTCGGCGCATGTGACAAATACAATTGGATTTGATTTGAACAACAGCAAGCGTGCTGCAATTAAAAGCACAGCTCCACTCAGCAGCTGATGATCATTTGAAACTTAACTTCTTTTTGAATGTTAATCTTGAAAAGGGAAAAGCTAACAAATTAGCAACAACATCCGCTTTGATAAGACCTGTTGCAGCCGCTGCAAACTAGTCGACAACACCGTGGGAAAACAACGCTATTGCATTGTGACCTGTTGGCCTTCAAAAAGGCAGATATTTTCATACATTTTTGTAAAAACGGCTCCATCCATCAAGCCAAAATGTCATTGGTTGATTCCACTGTCACTCCAAAACGTTGCCCTAATACAGTTGAATGGCAGATGCTTTTATCTAGCTTCTGATGGCCTAGACAATGGTTGATTTAGCTAACTAGATGTATCCCCCCCAGAGACCAGCAAAGAAAAATCCTGATTGGAAATGTATTTATCTTCAGTATTAACCCTTTCCAACAAAATTTAAAGAGATTAAATGAGATCATTGAAAATATAATTATAATTACTATAATAATGATTTGATCAATCCTTAGCCCTCCTCTGAAGGTGTAGAAGGCCCATTGTTTCCCACTGCTTTTGAGTTATTAATAATTTGTAGAGTGGCTCTATTTTCTCTCAGCATGCATTTTTTCACTATTCTGAATGTCTAAATAATCCATATGTTGTTCTGAAATGTAAACACAGAAATACTTGACATTTTGAACTCTTATGATGGTGGTGATTTTACAAAATTACAATCATGGTCTTGAATTGGACTGGCATTTTTCTGGTCTCAGTCTTGACTAGGTCCCGGACCCCTTGTCCCCCCTCCGGTCTTGGTCTTGACTCGGTCTCACTTTAGGTGGACCTCAACCACAACACAGGTTATAGCCAAGAGAGGAGGAAGTGGTGGCTTGTTAGAGCACAGACATGGTTCTAATTTCAGTGGTGCTCATGAGGACCCCAATAGCAATTAAAATGTCTATGTGGCCACCCTCAAACTTAATTGCAATAATGGGAACCTTCAGTAGTCAATGTGTGATCGGTCCTGAGCATAGGAGTGGACTATAATGAACATGTGATTTATTTTCCATTGTTTGCTCAGCTTGTAACTGTAGTTGGTTATGTTAACATTATCAGAACAGGTATTGAATGATAAACAGAACAAAACATTGACCCATTCTGTGATTTATATTTTTTATGATCCATTTAATCCACATCCTCACTTCATGTCAATATTACAATATTGCTGCTTGGCCAGCCTCTGCCCTTGGTCTGCATCCCATAGCCCGGGAGTCCTCAGTCCTGTCTAGCACATGAAACAGATAGGTAGGTTGTTGAATTGTCATTATGTCTGTCATGGATCCAGTCCTACATTACCATTTCACTGTTTTTAGTTTAGCCCAGAGAACTGAGAATCAGGCAGTTATTCTCTCTGTCTGTCTACAGTCAAGACAGTGCTGTCAGGTTCCTACCCACTATGTACATCAACACCTGGGTCATGCCACCCATGACTGTCCAGCCTTGTTGTAGTCCTGACTCTACTCTACTTCACCTAGGTGGCGTAGGGATTTTAGCAGCGTTGGATAATCATAGACAGTCCTCTGTCAGTTTTCATGGCATGTGTGAGTTGGGATGTTATTTACAGTGACATAGGCCTACCTTCACAATAAGCTACTCAAATGATTGTAGACACTGCATTCTTCTGGAAAAACTTCAGTGATGATTAAATATTTTTTGAGTCAGCTTCATGTTTGGTAACATAAAAGGGAAAGGGATAGATACCAAGTTGGTTGGACAACTAAATGCATTCAACCGAATAGTGTCTTCCGCATTTAACCCAACCTCTCAGAGAGGTACGGGAGCTGCCTTAATCAACGTCCACGTCATCCGCAGCGGTGCAGTAGCATTAGCTACTACTGGTAAAACAGTGATTTACTTACTGAGCTATATATAAACTTAGCTACTTCATATGGATTTACTTCACGGTACTGTTACCTACAGCGCATTCGGAAAGTATTCAGACCCAATTACTTTTTCCACATTTTGTTACATTACAGCTTTATTCTAAAATGTATTAAATAAAAATGTTTCTTAATTAATCAACACACAATAACCTATAATAACAAAGTGAAAGCAGGTGTTTAGATTGTTTAGCAAATGTTTAAAAAACTAAAAACAGATGCCTTATTTACATAAGTATTCAGACCCTTTGCCATGAAACTCAAAATTGAGCTCAGGTCCATCCTGCTTCCACTGATCACCCTTAAAATGTTTCTACAACTTGATTGTAGTTCACCTGTGGTAAATTCAATGGATTGGACATGATTTGAAAAAGGCATACACCTGTCTATATAATGTTCCACAGTTGGGACATTATATAGACAGGTGTATGCCTTTTTCAAATCATGCATGTCAGAGGTCGAACCAATAGTCCGTAGAGCTCCGAGACAGGATTGAGTCGAGGTACAGATCTGGGGACGGGTGCCAAAAATGTCTGCAGCATTGAAGGTCCCCAAGAACACAGTGGCCACCAAACACCAGATGGAACACAGTGACCACCAAACACCAGATTTTTCCTAGAGCTGGCCGCTTGGACAAACTGAGCAATCGAGGGAGATGGGCCTAGGTCAGGAAGGTGACCAAGAAGTACTGTAGCTCTGTGAAGATGGGAGAACCTTCCAGAAGGACAACCATCTCTGCAGCACTCCACCAACCAGGCCTTTATGGTTGAGTGGCCAGACAGAAGCAACTCCTCAGTAAAAAGGCACATGACAGCCCACTTGAAATCTGTCAAAATACACCTAAAGGACTCTCAGACCATGAGAAACAAGATTCTCTGGTCTGATGAAACCAAGATTGAACTCTTTGGCCTGAATGCCAAGCATCACATCTGGAGGAAACCTGGCACCATCCATACGGTGAAGCATGGTGGTGCCAGCATCATGCTGTGGAGAGGTTTTTCAGTGCCAGGGACTGGGAGACTAGTCAGGATTGAGGGAAAGATGAACGGAGCAAAGTACAGAGAGATGCTTGACGAACACCAGAGCGCTCAGGACCTCAGGCTGTGGTGCAGGTTCACCTTCCAACAGGACAATGACCCTAAGCACACAGCCAAGACAACACAGGAGTCGTTTCAGAACAAGTCTCAATGTTCTTGAGTGGCCCAGCCAGAGCCCGGACTTGAACCTGATCGAACATCTCTGGAGATGAAAATAGATGTGCAGCGACACTCCCCATCCAACCTGACAGAGCTTGAGAGGATCTGCAGAGAAGAATAGGAGAAACGCCCCAAATACAGGTGTGCCAAGCTTGTAGCGGAACACCTCGACAACATTCCGCTGAAAAGGCAGCGTGCGAAATTCAATAATATTTCTTAGAAATATGTAACTTTCACACATTAACAAGTCCAATATAGCAAATGAAAGATAAACATCTTGTTAATCTACCCATCGTGTCCGATTTCAAAAATGCTTTACAGCTAAAGCACAACATATGATTATGCTAGATCACCACCAAGTCGAAAAAACACACAGCCATTTTTCCAGCCAAATATAGGAGTCACAAAATGAAGAAATATAGATCAAATGAATCACTAACCTTTCATGATCTTCATCAGATGACACTCATAGGATATCATGTTACACAATACATGTATGTTTTGTTCGATAATGTGCATATTTATATCCAAAAATCTCAGTTTACATTTGAGCCTTATGTGCAGTAATGTTTTGATTCCAAAACATCTGGTGATTTTGCAGAAATATTATTAATAAACATTGATAAAAGATACTAGTGTTATTCACAGAATTAAAGATATACTTCTCCTTAATGCAACCGCTGTGTCAGATTTCAAAGAAACTTTACGGAAAAAGCATAATCAGAGAATGGAGCTCAGAACCCAAAACAGCCAGAGGAATAGCCGCCATTTTGGAATCAACAAAGTTAGAAACAACACCATAAATATTCACTTACCTTTGATGATCTTAATCAGAAGGCACTCCCAGGAATCCCAGTTCGACAATAAATGACTGATTTGTTCCATAAAGTTCCATCATTCATGTACAAATAGCCACTTGTTGTTAGCGTGTTCAGCCGAGTAATCCATCTTCATGAGGCATTTCATTCAGACAGAAACTCGAAAAGTTCCATTACAGTCCTTTAGAAACATGTCAAACGATGTATGGAATCAATCGTTAGGATGTTTTTAACATAAAACATTAATAATGTTCCAACTGGAGAATTCCTTTGTCTTCAGAAAAAGCACTGGAACGAGAGGTAACTCGGTTGGGATCGCGTGTCATGAGACCAAGGCTCTCTGCCAGACCACTGACTCAAAGAGGTCTCATGAGCCCCTCCTTTATAGTATAATCCTCATTCAAGTTTCAAAAGACAGTTGACCTCTAGTGGAAGCCCTGGGAAGTGCAACCTCATCCATATCTCAATGTGTACTCGGTAGACCAAGCTTTGAAAAACTACAAACCTCAGATGTCCCACTTCCTGGTTGGATTTGTCTCAGGTTTTCGTCTGCCATATGAGTTCTGTTATACTCACAGACATCATTCAAACAGTTTTAGAAACTTCAGAGTGTTTTCTGTCTAATAATAATATGCATATATTAGCATCTGGGACAAAGTAGGAGGCAGTTCACTCTGGGCACGCTATTCATCCAAAAGTGAAAATGTTGCCCCCTATCCCAGAAAGGTTCAATTGCACAACAATTCCACGTGAATCTGATAACTAGAATGTGTAGACTTTCCAAGATACAGTCCATGTCGTCCTATCATCAGTAATAATGTCTCAGACACCAACTGATCTCTGACATCATACTCATTAAGTACCAACGCATATTTTCAACTGGTTGGATTACCGAAATATGGTTCAGTTTCCCACCTTTTGATGTTACCAGACTCTCCATGTTAACAAAGGCATTTTCAATAGTCACATCGGTAGAGTAGAGAGAGGAAAAAGGGGAAAGGTATTTATGGGGGTCATAAACCTCCCCATCAGGCCCAAGTCATGACAGTTTTCAGAGTTCTTGCAGCATGAACTGACATGTTGTCCAAAAAAATCAAAGGATCAGAGAATGAATCTAGAACTGAAAGCATAAGATAGCTAGCACTGCAGTACATAAAATGTGGTAAGTAGTTGACTCAAAGAGAGAGAAGGACAATAGTTGAACAGTTTTCAAAAAAATGATTTCTTCAAAAATGAAGAGAAGCAAGAGTGAGAGTGGTTGACATTTTTGTCATTTTTTCCACTTTCAGTTTCAGTTAGCTAGAAAATGTAGATGGATAGTTTAGCCTACTCAACCACCCGGCTCAAACAGAGGGATGTCATGTTAGCTAGCTGACTATGACTATCCAACACAACACTGGAACTCTTCTAAGTCAATGTAAGCTTTTGGTTTTATTCATTTATTGCCACCGGGGCCCAATGGTGTAAATGCTAAACTGCTTACTGACTATACACTGTAACGTTACTGCATGATTGTAGCGGGTGTACTAATACATTAGTTATATTAGCTATGTTGACAAGGAACGTTACTTTAGCTAATATGGGAACAACAATGTAGGCCGTGTGTAGCGGTTATGACATGGTTTGGCTTGGAAAGGTTTTTTCGCCTGGTCACATACAGATGTGTTGTGCATTGAAGTCCACAAATGAAGTGAAAAGGTGAGGGAAGGAATACAATGTGGCTGCTATGAAAGTGAACTGTGTTTATGTGTGATCAGGGCTGTATTCATTCTGCCGATTCTGTTGAAAATAGTTTCTTAAAAACTGTTGGACTAATGATTACACCCTAGATCAGCTAGATGCAGGCAAGAGTGTGCAAGGCTGTATTTAATGTGTCACTGTCTGTCACCTCAACATTTTATCTCAACCTGTGTGCACCTATGTTGTAAACTTTCATCATAGGCTAGGTTGTAGCAATCTCACGTTGGGTATAGGGAAGATTTGAGTATCATTTAGTAGCCTAAACCTATCAATGTTACAATGTACTGGGTGAATGGAATATGAATGACAGTCATCCAATATGCTGTAATAGAAAAAAGGCGAAGCTTGTGAAAAAATGTTTTGTCCTCCCTCATCATAAACGGCACTGACCGCCACTATGCCTATGCTTTTCCCATTTCGGAGGAATGGCGTGAATGAAGGACAAGGAAGTTGACCGACCAGATATGCCAATCAGCCAAATAAGTTAGTGTGTTCTGTTGGATCTCTTCCAGCAAAGTGCCTAAGGAAGTTCTCAGCTTTCCATTAATTGGAGTTGCATGGGCAGAGATGCACACACAATCACACGTCACACACGTGCACTACCCACGTTGTAAGTCTTCTTGTGTGACCTCCAAGTCGAGTCATCATATAACAGTAAACCTGAGGTTATCCAGGCGTTCCACAAATAGAGTATGCTCATACTGTAATTGCATATGATTTAGCATAGTTAACATAATCAATACAGTAACCTATTGACAGATATTAGTGATTTGTCAAACACTTGACATGGATAACCCCTGGACCAGCACCTCCAAAAAGTTAGCTGAACATGGGTTAAGGTTCATTTGACTATGATGAAAAGGATAATGACATTTACCGTATCTCACAGAAGATATTTGAATGCACCAAATGCAGTACACATTTCTAAAGCAACAAAGGTTGGATTCTCTTAGATATCCTAGAGAAATCCGTGCACAGAGGCATCACAAGCACTGTGGTCATTTGCTATGACCGCCATCGACACTCGATATCGAGTATACACAAGCATGTAACTTCTGACTTATTTTTCCTTCATGACACAACAGCCCCCCTGGACACTGTCCCACCCTCACTCTCATCACTGGAACAGAAGTGACGAATGCCATAGAGGGAAAGCTGTGACATCACAAATGGGGCCTGCTGTGGTTTCTCACCTGATGCAAAGCAAAGCGTTACTTTTCCGTTTTGTATTTCACCTTGTGTTTGATTTGGCAATGTTCCTTCTTTCTCGTCCTATAGGTGCGCACAAGGGGACATTGTCACACACACGGCCTGGCTCAACCGGTCGAGTATACTGTACGCCGGCGAGGATAAGTGGTCTGTGGATCCCAGGGTGAGCCTGGTTACACTCAATCAGGAGGAGTTCACCATCAAGATTGAGGATGTGGACATGACAGATGAAGGCCCATACATCTGCGCGGTGCAGACGAGCAGCAGACCGAGGACGACGTCAGTGCACATCCTCGTCCAAGGTAAGCCAAAGCCTTAGAATCTAGATACATTCTGGGCGGATGATGGAGAAAAACATATTTTGTCTGATGTACAGTATGTGTGTGTCTCTCTTCTATCTCTCTCCCTCTTTGTGTGTGTCTCTTTGTGCTTGTGCCTGTGCCTGTGTCGCTCTCCCTCTCGCTCTTTCACTGTATATGTGTGCGTGTGCATCTCCCTCTCTGGTGTATTTGGTGGCCTTCATACCCCTCAGTCAATGAGAACCTCTTATTAAATCAAATCAAATGTATTTATATAGCCGTTCGTACATCAGCTGATATCTCAAAGTGCTGTACAGAAACCCAGCCTAAAACCCCAAACAGCAAGCAATGCAGGTGTAGAAGCACGGTGGCTAGGAAAAACTCCCTAGAAAGGCCAAAACCTAGGAAGAAACCTAGAGAGGAACCAGGCTATGTGGGGTGGCCAGTCCTTTTCTGGCTATGCCGGGTGGAGATTATAACAGAACATGGCCAAGATGTTCAAATGTTCATAAATGACCAGCATGGTCGAATAATAATAAGGCAGAACAGTTGAAACTGGAGCAGCAGCACGGCCAGGTGGACTGGGGACAGCAAGGAGTCATCATGTCAGGTAGTCCTGGGGAATGGTCCTAGGGCTCAGGTCCTCCGAGAGAGAGAAAAAAAGAGAGAAGGAGAGAATTAGAGAACGCACACTTAGATTCACACAGGACACCGAATAGGACAGGAGAAGTACTCCAGATATAACAAACTGACCCTAGCCCCCCGACACATAAACTACTGCAGCATAAATACTGGAGGCTGAGACAGGAGGGGTCAGGAGACACTGTGGCCCCATCCGAGGACACCCCCAGACAGGGCCAAACAGGAAGGATAAACCCCACCCACTTTGCCAAAGCACAGCCCCCACACCACTAGAGGGATATCTTCAACCACCAACTTACCATCCTGAGACAAGGCTGAGTATAGCCCACAAAGATCTCCGCCATGGCACAACCCAAGGGGGGGCGCCAACCCAGACAGGATGACCACATCAGTGAATCAACCCACTCAGGTGACGCACCCCTTCCAGGGACGGCATGAGAGAGCCCCAGTAAGCCAGTGACTCAGCCCCTGTAATAGGGTTAGAAGCAGAGAAAGAAAGCCCTGCCTCCAGCTGTTTGCTTAGAAATTCTAGGGACAATTAGGAGGCCTGCGTCTTGTGACCGTAGTGTACGTGTAAATATGTACAGCAGGACCAAATCAGAGAGATTGGTAGGAGCAAGCCCATGTAATGCTTTGTAGGTTAGCAGTAACCAAGGTAAAATGATCGATGGATCAAAAGCAGCACTAAGGTCTAGGAGCGCGAGGACAGATGCAGAGCCTCGGTCCGATGCCATTAAAATGTAATTTACCACCTTCACAAGTGCAGTCTCAGTGCTATGATGGGGTCTAAAACCAGACTGAAGCATTTCGTATACATTGTTTGTCTTCAGGAAGGCAGTGAGTTGCTGCGCAACAGCCTTTTCTACAATTTTTGAGAGGAATGGAAGATTCGATATAGGCCGATAGTTTTTTATATTTTCTGGGTCAAGGTTTGGCTTTTTCAAGAGAGGCTTTAATACTGCCACTTTTAGTGAGTTTGGTACACATCCAGTGGATAGTGAGCCGTTTATTATGTTCAACATAGGAGGGCCAAGCACAGGAAGCAGCTCTTTCAGTAGTTTAGTTGGAATAGGGTCCAGTATGCAGCTTGAAGGTTTAGAGGACATGATTATTTTCATCATTACCCCATAGAAAAACAAATTGGTATACTTTCTCTTTCACTGTGGAAGGGATGTAAAATTGAATAAACATAAATAAAGGGAGAAGCACATGTAGAACAACACCAGTCTGGGAATGCACTTCACTAAGTCATCCGTTATTATCTGTGCAGTTGGTGGTGTACTTGTTTTATTAGCTTTTACAATCTCCCAGTAGATTCCACCTAACTTGTAAAAACGTACAGTATGGAAAGCATCCAACGTGTGGTGCTCGTTCACAGTCTAATCAATTATATACAGTACCAGTCAAAAGTTTGGACACACCTACTCATTCAAGGGTTTTTTTCTTTATTTTTACTATTTTCTACATTGTAGAATAATAGTGATGACTTCAAAACTATGAAATAACACATAAGGAATCATGTAGTAACCAAAAGAGTGTTTGTTACGCTCATTTAAAGATGGATTGGACCAAGGTGCAGCATTATTTAAATGACACCGAAAAACCAACAAAATAAAAAAACGAACGTGAAGCTATATGCAGAGCAGAACGCAAACAAGATCCCACAATCTAAGGTGGAAAAAAGGGCTGCTTTAAGTATGATCCCCAATCAGAGACAACGATAAACAGCTGTCTCTGATTGGGAACCATACTAGGCCAACAAAGAAATAGAAACATAGATTTGCCCAACCAAGTCACACCCTGACCTAACCAAATAGAGAATAAACCCCCCCCAAAGGTGCGGACTCCAGACGCAAACCTGAACCTATGAGGGTCCGAGTGGGCGTCTCATCTCGGTGGAGGCTCCGGTGCTGGACGCAGACCCCGCTCCGCTTGAGGCTCCCCCCATTTTGGTGGCACCTCTGGTGCGGGGATCGTTGCCGGGGACTCGGGACCGTAGATCGTCGTCGCGGACTCCGGACTGGGCACCGTCTCTGGAAGCTCCGGACCGGGGACCGTCTCTGGAAGCTCTGGACCGCCGACCGTCGCCGGAGGCTCTGGACCGCCGACCGTCGCCGGAGGCTCTGGACCGCCGACCGTCGCCGGAGGCTCTGGACCGCCGACCGTCGCCGGAGGCTCTGGACCGCAGACCCTTGCTGGAGACTCCGGACCTTGGATAGTCTCTGGAGGCTTCTGGCCATGGATCATCACTGGAGGCTCCGGGCCATGGATCATCACTGGAGGCTCCGGGCCATGGATCATCACTGGAGGCTCCGGGCCATAGATAATCACTGGAGGCTCCGGGCCATGGATCATCACTGGAGGCTCCGGGCCATGGATCATCACTGGAGGCTCCGGGCCATGGATCATCACTGGAGGCTCCGGGCCATGGATCATCACTGGTGGCTTCATGCCATGGATCATCACTGGAGGCTTCGTGGAATGGATCATCACTGGAGGCTTCTGGCCATGGATCATCACTGGAGGCTCCGGGCCATGGATCATCACTGGAGGCTCCGGGCCATGGATCATCACTGGAGGCTCCGGGCCATGGATCATCACTGGAGGCTCCGGGCCATAGATAATCACTGGAGGCTCCGGGCCATGGATCATCACTGGAGGCTCCGGGCCATGGATCATCACTGGAGGCTCCGGGCCATAGATAATCACTGGAGGCTCCGGGCCATGGATCATCACTGGAGGCTCCGGGCCATGGATCACCACTGGAGGCTTCAGGCCATGGATCACCACTGGAGGCTCCGGGCCATGGATCATCACTGGAGGCTCCGGGCCATGGATCATCACTGGAGGCTTCTGGCCATGGATCATCACTGGAGGCTCCGGGCCATGGATCATCACTGGAAGCTCCAGGCCATGGATCATCACTGGAGGCTCCGGGCCATGGATCATCACTGGTGGCTTCATGCCATGGATCATCACTGGAGGCTTCGTGGAATGGATCATCACTGGAGGCTTCTGGCCATGGATCATCACTGGAGGCTCCGGGCCATGGATCATCACTGGAGGCTCCGGGCCATGGATCATCACTGGAGGCTCCGGGCCATGGATCATCACTGGAGGCTCCGGGCCATAGATAATCACTGGAGGCTCCGGGCCATGGATCATCACTGGAGGCTCCGGGCCATGGATCATCACTGGTGGCTTCATGCCATGGATCATCACTGGAGGCTTCGTGGAATGGATCATCACTGGAGGCTTCAGGCCATGGATCACCACTGGAGGCTCCGGGCCATGGATCATCACTGGAGGCTCTGGGCCATGGATCATCACTGGAGGCTTCTGGCCATGGATCATCACTGGAGGCTCCGGGCCATGGATCATCACTGGAGGCTCCGGGCCATGGATCATCACTGGAGGCTCCGGGCCATGGATCATCACTGGTGGCTTCATGCCATGGATCATCACTGGAGGCTTCGTGGAATGGATCATCACTGGAGGCTTCTGGCCATGGATCATCACTGGAGGCTCCGGGCCATAGATAATCACTGGAGGCTCCGGGCCATGGATCATCACTGGAGGCTCCGGGCCATGGATCATCACTGGAGGCTCCGGGCCATAGATAATCACTGGAGGCTCCGGGCCATGGATCATCACTGGTGGCTTCATGCCATGGATCATCACTGGAGGCTTCGTGGAATGGATCATCACTGGAGGCTTCAGGCCATGGATCACCACTGGAGGCTTCGGGCCATGGATCACCACTGGAGGCTTCGTGCATGGAGCAGGCACAGGACGTACCAGGCTGGAGACACGCACTGGTGGCCGGGTGCATGGAGCTGGCACAACACGCCTGGCTGGATGCTCACTTTAGTCCGGCAAGTGCGGGCTGCTGGCACAGGACGCACTGGGCTGTGAAGGCGCACCGGCGAGACAGTGCGTAGAGCCGGCACAGGATATCCTGGACCGAGGAGGCGTACTGGAGACCAGGAGCGCTGAGCCGGCACAACCCGTCCTGGCTGTATCCTCACTTTCGCATGGTAAGTGCGAGGAGCTGGCACAGAACGCACCGGGCTGTGAATGCGCACTGGAGACACAGTGCGTATCACAGCGTAACATGGTGCATGAACGGTCACACGCTCCTTAAACGGGGAGTTGGCTCTGGTCTGAAACATGGCTCCACCAACCACCCCGTGTGCCACCCCAAATCATTTTCTTGGGCTGCCTCTCGTGCTTCCTTCGTGGTCACGAGATTTGCCCACCCAAGTCACACCCTGACCTAACAAAATCGAGAATAAACAAGGCTCTAAGGTCAGGGCATGATAGTGTTAAACAAACCCAAATATATTTTATATTCTTCAAAGTAGCTTCCCTTTGCCTTCATGACAACTGCTCCCGCTCTCCCTCTCTGGCACTCGAGGGCACCAGGCTGACCTTCATTAAGCACACCTGTCACCATCATTATGTGCATCAGCACTCATTGGACTCACCGGGACTCCTTCACTTTGTTGATTGACCCATCTACTGTATATCTGTCTGTTCCTCCGTTGGTTCCCCGTGTCAGTATTATTGTTGTTTACGTTTCCCCTGTCCAGACGCTATCCGTGTTCTGTTTCATGTCTGTGTTTCATTAAATGTTCACTCCCTGTACTTGCTTCTCGTCTCCAGCATCTGTCCTTACAGAATGCTGACAGCAATATGTGAAGCATCAGGGAAATATTATTCTCATTTTTTTGTTGGTGACGGGTCCGGGTGCCATCACTGATTGGAACTGGGGGTGCCTCAGCTGGCTCGTTGGGATTCCACGCCTTAGCTGACTTGAGAGGGTTTCTTGGCTTGGCAGGGGCCCATCCCACGTCATGCCTCGTCGGGCTCCCGCGCCTCAGCGGGATTGTCAGGATCCCACGCCTCAGCCGGCTTGTCCAGCGCCTGTTTCATGTCCGTGTTTCATTAAATGTTCACTCCCTGGACTTGCCTCCAGCATCTGTCCTTACACTCATGGCATTCTCTCAACTAACTAGTATTGAAGGAGTACCCACATAGGTTGAGCACTTTTTGTCTGCTTTTCCTTCACTCTGCGGTCCAACTCATCCAAAACCATCTCAATTGGGTTGAGGTCAGGTGTATTGTGGAGGTCAGGCCATCTGATGCAGCACTCCATCACTCTCCTTCTTGGTCAAATAGCCCTTACACAGCTTGGAGGTGTGTTGGGTCATTGTCCTCTTGAAAAACAAATGAAATTCCCACTAAGCACCACCCAGATGGGATGGCGTATCGCTGCAGAATGCTGTGGTAGCCATGCTGGTTAAGTGTGCCTTGAATTCTAAATAAATCACTGACAGTGACACCAGCAAAGCACCCCCACACCATCAAACCTCCTCCTCCATGCTTCACGGTGGGAACCACACAATCGGAGATCATCCGTTCACCTACTCTGTTTCTCACATATCCACGGCGATTGGAATCAAAAATCTCAAATTTGGACAGATTTCCAAGTCTAATGTCCATAGCTCGTGTTTCTTAGCCCAAGCAAGTCTCTTCTTCTTATTGGTTTCATTTAGTAGTGGTTTCTTTGTACCAATTTGACCATTAACGCCTGATTCACATGGTCTCCTCTGAACAGTTGATATTGAGATGTCTGTTATTTGAACTCTGTGAAGCATTTATTTGTTCTACAATTTCTGAGGCTGTTAACTCTAACGAACTTAACTCTAATTAACGTATCCTCTGCAGCAGAGGTAACTCTGGGCCTTCCTTTCTTTTGGCAGTCCACATGCACTTGAAGAAACGTTCAAAAGTTCTTGAAATCTACCGGATTGACCTTCCTTCATGTCTTAAAGTAATGTTGGACTGTCCTTTCTCTGTGCTTATTGAGCTTTTCTTGCCATAACATGGACTTGGTCTTTTACCAAATAGGGCTATCTTTTGTATACCACCCCTACCATCAAGGCAAAGGGTGGTTTCTTAGAATAAATATAGTTAACACTGGTTAACACTTTTTTGGTTACTACATGATTCCATATGTGTTATTTCATAGTTTAGATGTCTTTACTATTATTTTACAATGTAGAAAATTATACAAATAAAAAGTATGTGTGTCCAAACTTTTGACTGGTAATATGGATGCGTGTATTGTTATGTATTACTGCACTGTTGGAGCTAGCATTTCGCTGTAACATCTGCAAAATATGTGTATGCAACCGATAAAATGTGATTTGTTTTCATAATGGAGCAGTGGCGAACATCTGTTTTGAGGTAGGCTAGCTATAATATCCTATAGGCTACATGTCTTATCGTTGATGTTTGATGGCAGACTGTAATACTCATAGAACCACATGTAGAAGAGGGGTTAGTTATAAATATATGTAATGGAACTGGAACTGTGCATTAGATTAAGCATATTGTTAACCAGGCCCCTTTGTAACAGGCAGTGCTGTGTCACAATATTGCAGACCGATTATTAGCTAGTTTACTCTGTAAAAGTATCCTCGACTACCGTGGTCTTCCATGCAATAAGAGCTAAAGAAATGGGAAGTAGCTATAAACCGATCATAACTCTAATGTTAAAACGTTTATGTGTATGGCTCAAAACTCATTTCTGGGATTGGTTATTAGTGCAGTCAATGTGTAGCCTGTGTAGTGTACTGGTTTCGATGTGTATAAGCTTTGTTGATGGAGTTTGCCCCAGCAATATTTTAATGTTAAAACCGACAGTGTTCAAGCCATATGTTCTAATGAAGTGGATAATGGTCTGATTTGAGCCCCATTAACGGCATTGCACTCCTGAGATAGTATATTTTTCCTAATCAGCGGATCCTGAGGCAATTTGATTGATGGCGGTGTCATTGCTGAGCACCAGAGCATTAGGGCGGAACAGAAGAGAACGGAGCAGGCTGAGATGCAAGGCTAGTCTATACAGTGGGGTCCGGAATGCCTTCTTAAAGATGAGCAAGAAAGACTGTATAAAATAAATAATCCAAATACTAAGTTATATTGTATGCTTATTTTATTTGTATTATATTAATACAATTGCTAAAGGAAATTGATTTTGTTGAACAAGTAATAATAATAATAATAAAGATAGGGGTCAAAATGATTGACATCCCTGTTTTCAATACTCGAGCACCTTTCCCTTGCGAGAATAATGACGCTGAACCTTTTTCTAAAACGTTTTATGAGATTGGATAACACATTGGGAGGGATCTTAGACCATTCCTCCATACAGAATCTTTCCAGATCCTTCATATCCTTCGTCTGTGTGTCACACCCTGACCTTAGAGAGCCTGCTTATCTCTCTATTTGGTTAGGTCAGGATGTGATTTGGGTGGGTATTCTAGTTTTCTATTTCTTTGATGGCCGGGTATGGTTCCCAATCAGAGGCAGAATTCTATCGTTGTCTCTGATTGGGAATCATACTTAGGCAGCCTGTTTTCCACCTGAGTTTGTGGGATCTTGTTTTTGCACAGTAGCTGTATAGCCCTGCAGAACTTTACATTCGTTGTACACTTTCCACGCGGAGTGGTCGGCGGAGCCGAGGGTTGAACCAGTGCCAGTCAGGGAGTCGAGTGAGGAGCTCGACGCAAGATTCCGGAGAGAGGTGCTGGCGTTGAGAGAGCTGCAGAGTGGGCGTGCTGTTGAGCGTGACACCAGTCCGGTGTCATGTGCACCGGTTTCACGCATCTGGCCTCCGGTGCACCTCACCAGTCCGGTGCATCCTGTGTCTCCTCCGCGCACTCACCCTGGGGTGTGTGTCGCCGTTCAGGCACCATGTTATGCAGTTCTACGCACCGTGTCTCCAGTGCGCCTTCACAGCCCAGTGAGTCCTGTGCCAGCGCCCGCACTTGCCGGGCTAAAGTGAGCATCCAGCCAGGACGGGTTGTGCCAGCTCTACACTCCAGACCTCCAGTGCGTCTCCACAGTCTAGTACGTCCCATACCTCCTCCCCGCTCTCGCCCTGAGGTGCGTCATCTGCCCGGTGCCACCTGTACGGGTCCCACACATCAGGCCTCCACAATCCAGTACGTCCTGTGCCCCCTCCCCGCACTCCCCGTGATCAGCCCGGTGCCACCTGTGCCGGTCCCATGCATCAGGCCTCCAGTGCGCCTCAACAGTCCAGAGCTTCCGGCGACAGTTCCCAGTCCAGAGCTTCCGGCGACAGTTCCCAGTCCAGAGCTTCCGGTGACAGTTCCCAGTCCAGAGCTTCCGGTGACAGTTCCCAGTCCGGAACCTCCCGAGACGGTCCACAGTCCGGAACCTCCCGAGACGGTCCACAGTCCGGAACCTCCCGAGACGGTCCACAGTCCGGAACCTCCCGAGACGGTCCACAGTCCGGGAACCTCCCGAGACGGTCCACAGTCTCCAGTGATGATCCGTGGCACAAAGCCTCCAGTGACGATCCAAGGTCCAGAGCCTCCAGCGACGCTCTGCAGTCCAGAATTTTACGTTCGTTGATCTTTTGTTGTTTTTGGTGTTCATCTAAAAGAAAGAAAGATGTACACTTTCCACTCTGCGCTTTGGTCTTATTCCAACGACGGACGTAACACTGCACTTGTAGACTGCCCTCTTCAATTCAAACCACAGGTTTTCAATGGGATTCAGGTCCGGAGACTGAGATGGCCATTGAAAAATGTTTATTTTGTCGTCATTTAAACATTTATTTCTGGATTTCGATGGTGTGTCTGGGGTTATTGTCTTACTGGAAGACTCACTTGCAGCCAAGTTTGAGCTTTCTGGCAGAGGCAACCAGGTTTTTGACTAAAATGCCCAGGTACTTGGTAAAGTTCATGATGCTGTTGTCCTTAACAAGTGCCCCAGGGCCAGTGGAAGCAAAATATCCCCATAACATCAGAGGACCATTACCATATTTTACAGTAGGAATTAGGTGTTTTCTGCATATTGTTCTTTCCAAGGCCGAACCCAAATCTGGTGTGCGTGGCCAAAGAGCTCTATTTTCATGTCATATGACCATGTGACTCAGTATTTTATACAGTCTTTCTTGCTCATCTTTATCAAGGGATCCAATAATTCTAGACCCCACTGTATGTTCTCTAATAGCTTGAAACTTTCTTTTATCCCAGCTTTGATGGAAATTAGATTTAAATACCGCTGTGAGCCATAAAAGAGAGAAAAAAAATGGTATGATGTAGAATACTGGTATAGGTGCAAATTAAGGCTTTTCTGGGCCTCCCGGGTGGTGCAGTGGTTAAGGGCGCTGTACTGCAGCGCCAGCTGTGCCATCAGAGACTCTGGGTTTGCTCCCAGGCTCTGTCGTAACCGGCCGCGACCGGGAGGTCCGTGGGGCGAAGCACAATTGGCCTAGCGTTGTCCGGGATGTCCTTGTCTCATCGCGCACCAGCGACTCCTGTGGCGAGCCGGGCTTAATGCGCGCTAACCAAGGTTGCCAGGTGCACGGTGTTTCCTCCGACACATTGGTGCTTCCGGGTTGGATGCGCGCTGTGTTAAGAAGCAGTGCGGCTTGGTTGGGTTGTGTATCGGAGGACGCATGACTTTCAACCTTCGTCTCTCCCGAGCCCGTATGGGACTTGTAGCGATGAGACAAGATAGTAGCTACTAAAACAATTGGATACCACAAAATTGGGGAGAAAAAGGGGTATTTTTAAAATTTATTTTTAAATAAAAATAAATTAAGGCTTTTCTGAGGCTTGGTTTATGATGATGTTATGGGGAATTTGAGGTCAGTGATCTTGGATGTTCTTTGGTGCAATATTGCTTACACCTACAGTATGTAGTCTTCTCAGATCTACACAGGGGTATAGGGGCTAGGTGTTCTCTGGGGCTAAGGTTTTTCGAGAAATTTAATCATGAACTCTAGAATGCTCTGGTGGTGTCTGTATCCAGTTCCACAATATTACCTGCATGTATCAAGGCACAAGGTGAGGCCCAAATGCAGACACTGGAGGCAGATGGTTGGAGTCTTACAATGTTTATTAATCCAAAGGGGTAGGCAAGAGAGTGGTCGTGGACAGGCAAAAAGGTCAAAACCAGATCAGAGTCCAGGAGGTACATAGTGGCAGACAGGCTTGTGGTCAAGGCATGCAGAATGGTCAGGCAGGTGGGTACAAAGTCCAGAAACAGGCAAGGGTCAAAACCGGGAGGACTAGAAAAAGGAGAATGCAAAAAGCAGGAGAACGGGAAAAACGCTGGTTGACTGAGAAACAAACAGGATGAACTGGCACAGAGAGACAGGAAACACAGGGATACATACACTGGTGGAAATCAGCAACACTGGAGGGGGTGGAGACAATCACAAATCAAATAAATGTTTATTTGTCACATAAACATGGTTAGCAGATGTTAATGCAAGTGTTGCGAAATACTTGTGCTTCTAGTTCCGACAATGCAGTAATAACCAACGAGTAATCTAACCTAACAATTCCACAACTACTACCTTATACACAAGTGTAAAGGGATAAAGAATATGTACATAAAGATATATGAATGAGTGATGGTACAGAACGGCATAGGCAAGATGCAGTAGATGGTATCGAGTACAGTATATACATATGAGATGAGTAATGTAGGGTATGTAAACATAAAAGTGGCATAGTTTAAAGTGGCTAGTGATACATGTATTACATAAAGATGGCAAGATGCAGTAGATGATAGAGTACAGTATATACATATACATATGAGATGAGTAATGTAGGTTATGTAAACATTATATTAACTGGCATTGTTTAATAACCTCTTGCGATGAGCAAACCCGTATCCGGGAGCGTAATCATAGTCTCAAATGCATTAGCATAACGCAGCGGACATAAATACGCAAAAAATCGCAAATGAAATAAATATATTCAAATACAAGCTTAGCCTTTTGTTAACAACACTGTCATCTCAGATTTTCAAAATATACGTTACAGCCAACGCTAGACAAGCATTTGTGTTTATCATGGCATAATGCTATGCTAGACTCTGCTGGCAGCAGGCAACATTTTCACGGAAATAGGAAAAGCACCCAAATTAAATAATTTACCTTTGAAGAACTTCAGATGCTTTCACTCAGGAGACTCCCAGTTAGATAGCAAATGTTCCTTTTTTCCAAAAAGGTTATTTTTGTAGGCGAAATAGCTCCCGTTTCTTCATCATGCTTGGCTGAGAAATCGACCAGAAAATGCTGCAACTATAACGCCAAACTTTTTTCAAAATTTGCTCCATAATATCGACAGAAACACGGCAAACGTTGTTTAGGATCCACCCTCAAGGTGTTTTTAACATATATATTCGATAATATATCCGTTGAGGCAATTGGTTTCTCATAAGAAGCGATTGGAAAAATGGCTACCTCAGTATTTTACGCAAGATTTTCTGCGGGAGACACCATGCTATATATGGTCCCTTATAGCCATTCTTCAATGGAAATGCCTAAAAAGACGTCACAATGCTGTAGACACCTTGGGGAAAACGTGGAAAACGTAAGCTCATTCGTAGCTCATTCACAGCCATATAAGGAGTCATTGGCATGAGGCGGTTTCAAAAAATGCGGCACTTCCTGGTTGGATTTTTATCTGGGTTTCGCCTGTAACATCAGTTCTGTGGCACTCACAGACAATATCTTTGCAGTTTTGGAAAAGTCAGTGTTTTCTTTCCAAAGCTGTCAATTATATGCATAGTCGAGCATCTTTTCGTGACAAAATATCTTGTTTAAAACGGGAACGTTTTTCATCCAAAATGTTTAATAGCGCCCCCTAATGCATAACTGCATAAGTGGCTAGTGATACATTTTCTTACATCATTTTCTATCAATTTCCATTATGAAAGTGGCTGTAGTTGAGTCAGTATGTTAGCAGCAGCCACTCAATGTTAGTGGTGGCTGTTTAACAGTTTCGCTTTGAGATAGAAGCTGTTTTTCAGTCTCTCGGTCCCTGCTTTGAAGCACCTGTACTGACCTCACCTTCTGGATGATAGCGGGGAGAACAGGCAGTGGCTCGGGTGGTTGTTGTCCTTGATGATCTTTATGGCCTTTCTGTGACATCGGGTGGTGTAGGTGTCCTGGAGGGCAGGTAGTTTGCCCCCAGTGATGCATTGTGCAGACCTCACTACCCTCTGGAGAGCCTTATGGTTGTGGGTGTGGTAGTTGCCGTACCAGGCGGTGACACAGCCCGACAGGATGCTCTCGATTGTGCATCTGTAGAAGTGCTTTTGGTGACAAGCCGAATTTCTTCAGCCTCCGGATGTTGAAGATGCGCTGCTGCGCCTTCTTCACAACACTGTCTGTGTGGGTGGACCAATTCAGTTTGTCCGTGATGTGTACGCCGAGGAACATAAAACTTACTACCCTCTTCACTACTTCCAGACACAAATGAGAGAACAGCTCACTCTGACCATTTATCTTGCCCTTGCAAAGCTGGTTAGGTTGTTTTTATGTTATCCAGAGCGTTTGTGACTGCAACTCTGCTGTTGGCAACAATTTACGTTTTTTTTGCCAACGTTTACTGACACCAGCCATATTCAACGGGTGCTAAGCGTTCATAAATTCGTCAGTTATTCTGCGCTCTAGCACACTCAAACGAGAGTGCTACCATAACAGATCCACAGACAATGCAATCACCATTGCACTGCACACTGCCCTATCCCATCTGGACAACAGGAATACCTATGTAAGAATACTGTTCATCACCCACAAGGATGCGTGCTCAGCCCCCTCATGTACTCCATGTTCCCCCATGACTGTGTGGCCACGCACACCTCCAACTCAATCATCAAGTTCGCAAACGACACAACAGTAGTAGGCCTGATTACCAACAATGAAGAGACAGCCTACAAGTAGGAGGTGAGGGCCCTAGGAGTGTTGTGCAAGGAAAATAACCTCTCACCCAACGTCAACAAAAACGAAGGAGCTGTACATGACCATCTGATCATTTATCACTCCAGTGTTAATCTGCAAAATTGTAATTATTCGCCTACCTCCTCATGCCTTTTGCACACAATGTATATAGACTCTCTTTTTTTTCTACTGTGTTATTGACTTGTTAATTGTTTACTCCATGTGTAACTCTGTGTTGTCTGTTCACACTGCTATGCTTTATCTTGGCCAGGTCGCAGTTGCAAATGATAACTTGTTCTCAACTAGCCTACCTGGTTAAATAAAGGTGAAATTAAAAAATAATAAAATTGTGGACTTCAAACGCGTAAAATCTGAAAATGTAGCTATCTTACCTGTAAACATGGCTGGATGCTTCTCCCTCTCTGTCACGGATTACATGGTTGCCCTTAGTTTGAAGATGCAATCCGGAGACAGGTGTTTTCTCCATCTCCTTAGCCATCATGCTCTAATTCCACTGATTTCAAAACTCGGTCATCCAGAAAGTGGAGAGCAACACTTATGCAGTTCTACTACGCAATATTTTTTTAAAGCCGCGTTAGACAGGATTACCTACACATACTGACCAGCTCAAATAGACAGAAGTGTGGCAGACCAATCCAAACTCATTTCTCGGCAGGTCCAGCCAACTCATCTCAGCCAATCATGGCTAGCTGGAAGGTTGCTGACTTTTTCTCTGGCTAAACCAAATAGGCTTGTATTTTAAGAATTGTATTTGTATTAACAGATAGCATACAAGTTTGTTATTAAAGGCACATTAAAGTTCACATGTTCCAGAAGGCCTTTCTGCCAAAAAACACATTTTGTTAAAATAAAAAAGTTATGTTCAAATGTCTTTGCTGCACAGGTCCAGCACTAGATTATACTTGGATCCTTTCATTTTGACAAAATGCACCATGAAATTTTTTTTATTTACTTTAGCTCTTGATGATAACTGCCAAAAGAATGAAACTGCCAGCCCATGACTCAAACAGTAGGAGTAGTTGGCTATTGGCTAACCCTCTGGGTTTCTAGATATTAACAAAAACACCTGACGTTGTGTGGTGAAACATATCCTCATAAGTGGAGAGAGCTGTTAGATTTCTACTTCAGAGAGGGATGCTTGCTACTGTGTTGGGAGTAGGATGTGCTCGTTAGAACAGACTTTTTGGAATAATTCATCAGAGTGATTTATAGGCGTCATGCTTCATTCCAAATGACACCCTAGTCCCTATTAGTGCACTACTTTTGACCAAGGTCCAGGTTAAAATAGGGCACTAAATGGGGAATAGGGCATAATTTGTTTCACATCATAGTCATCGCAGTCAGTCTTTTTATGTGGGTTTTCAACATGAATAGTTGATGTCTTTTCAAACCTCGCTGATCATAATCTGACATTGAGGTTTTCAGATCTCTGTGTGCTTTAATTGAGAGTGCTCCTAGCAGGCGACTGTGCATGTGTATTTACATTTGTAAATGTGTAAACTCTAATAAAAGGCAGATCAAAGAGGAACAGAGGGAAAAAGTCACATGTGGGAGGGAAGCAATGGGAAGGTGTCAGCGAGGGGGGGGCAACATCCTCATTATTAAGCAACCTTATGATGGGTTGTGCCCCCCCACAATTGCACTGCGCACACCACCTTTCTACTGCAGTCACTTCCACCTACCTACTACAGCCACAGTAAATGGCTCTGGCTAAAGCGCAGGGCATTTGACAAACACACCTGTGGAAATATAAACTTACGGACGTCAAACGTTCAGCCGGCTGCACAGACCCTATGGACGCTCTAGCCTAGAATGTCTTGTTAAAATTGTGCTTAGGAAAAATATGAAAGTATATATGAAAGTAAAAAAATATGAAAGTATAAAGAAAAAAATTCTGAGTTTGCTTCATCCTAAATTAAGAAATGGAATTACTTTTCCATATATAATTAACGTACACTACCGTTCAAAAGTTTGGGGTCACTTAGAAATGTCCTTGTCTTTAAAATAACATCACATTTATCAGAAATGCAGTGTAGACATTGTTAATGTTGTAAATGACTATTGTAGCTGGAAACGGCTGATTTTTTTTAATGGAATATCTACATAGGCGTAGAGGCACATTATCAGCAACCATCACTCCTGTGTTCCAATGGCACATTGTGTTATCTAATCCAAGTTTATCATTTAAAAAATGCAAATTGATCATTAGCAAATCCTTTTTCAGTTATGTTAGCAGAGCTGAAAACTGTTGTGCAGATTAAAGAAGCAATAAAACTGGCTTTCTCTAACCAGAGTAGAAAGGAGTAGGAAGCACCGGTGCACAACTGAACAAGAGGACATTAGAGTGTCTAGTTTGAGAAACAGACGCCTCACAAGTCCTCAACTGGCAGCTCATTAAATAGTACCCACAGAACACCAGTCTCAAAGTCAACAGTGAAGAGGAGACTCCGGGATGCAACAAAAAAAGTATTTTTCTTTCAAAATCAAGGACATTTCTAAGTGATCAAACTTTTGAATGGTAGTGTACATTAAGCTACTTTCCATGATGTGGAAACATGTGTTACTACAATACACAAGCTGACCAGTATGAAATAAAGTTTGAAAATGTATGCACTCAGGATAAGAGCATCTGCTAAATGACTAAAATGTTAAATGTAAATGTATTTGACCACATAGAATTAGGGGAAACTACACACCCTATAGTTAACACGATGACACAAGATCAGTTGCTTAAAACAGATGAACATCTTTGGTTTTGTACAGTTGATGTTGCCATATGCGTTGGGGGGGGGGGGGGGGGGGGGGGGGTCGTAGTACTTAGGACGCAGCTATCATTTTCTTTCTCAAATCGAACAGATATTTCAGGTTGGGCTCTCTATACAAGTAGCTGGCCACAAACCAATAAACTGATTTGAAAGTCAAACTATTAATTAGATGGGAGCCAACCCACTGTTCTTATGGTGGGTTGTGATTCGTGGAGGTTAACAGAAAAAGTTGTTTGTTCCCATGATGGCAGCCATGATGGCAGCCTCCCGATATCAACATCCGCCATTCCAAAATATAGATGAAGCCTTGTACAAATGTTCATCTAAGCAACCATGTATAGGTTATTCCAAGCTTCAGTGAGGCCTTTGAATAGTGTTTGTTTAAACATCTCTACACCCCAAATGTTTGCCCCCTATTCTATTGATTTCAGCGTGATATCAATGGAAGTGATTAACAAAAATAGTGTTGCGTTACACTTACCGTGTTGGCGACCCACTTGAATAAAAATGCAACAATTCAAAAATGTAGGTAGCTGTCTTCTACAAATTGCCCTCTAACCAGTGATGTACACATTATTCCCAGATTCTGTGTGGTTTTTGAGCTGTGTTCATTTTAACAGGATGTGCAATCTCATCTCCCCCCTATATCCAGTTACCATGTTATTTTTGAGTGGTGGTAGTTTCAACAGCGCGTAACCCCCCCCCCCCCAATTGATGAGTTATGAGTTATTGCCACTTAACACTACAGGGTTTTTGGTGCATGTGCAGTTTATAAGATGCTTGTTTAAAAAAATGCAAGTGATATGATACTATTGTTGCACATGTATGTGTACACAGTACATTTTATGTTTATGTTTTCAATATATCAAACTGTTTTTGCATATTGGTTGTTGATTTGGACACTTTTAAACTGTTTTGACATTCGGCTATTTATCAATATGTCTTGTCAACATGAAGCAGCGACATCATTTTCCACTAAAGTTGTAGTAAAATAAATGTATATATGCGTGTGCTCTTTGAAGCCCACAACAGAATGTTTACCGTAGTGTGTACACAAAAGGTACGCTTTCTGGTACTCTTTTCTGCCACCTCTGGTCTCTTGCTCCTCCCACCCCTACAGAAGGGAAGCTCCTGCTCAACCCAGTCAAAATTGGTGGAATGATGGAACCAGCTTCCCCCTGAAGCTAGGACAGCAGAGTCCTTGCCCCATCTTCCCGAAAACGTATGAAAACCTACCTCTTCAAAGAGTATCTTAGATAATCCCACAGCACCCACACATTTGTTTTGCCTTTTGTGAACTAACACAAACACTTCACCCCCCTCGCCCCACCCCCCATACTGGTACTGACTTTGCTAATATCTACTTTATTGAGGAAGAATGTACTTATGAGTGAGATAGTTAGGTGGGGCAACTACATATCTCAAAATGATTGCACTACTGTGCCTGTCACTCTGGATAAAAGTGTCTGCTAAATTGATAAAATGTATTGAAAATGCATTTGAAAATGTATTCAACTTAATCATCTGCCAAAACAAGCCGCTGCTATTTTATAATAACCATGTTTTAGTTGTTAATGAGAATGATTGAGTATTTCATGGCTATTATATTGAATATGTATAAGGGCTGTGTTTAGCGATCCTCAACTGACTGACTGACATCTAATGGCTTGACCTGTGAATACAGGTGTGATCAGATAACGATGAGTTCATTACCATTTTAGAGTGGTGCAACGCTGGCAGTCCTAATCAAAGACTCCCCAGACCGTCAATGTTGCCAAGTGCTAATTTTGCTGCCTCTAGCGCTACATACCTTTCCGAGATAATGTACTGTAGCTGTTGACATGTTCACAATCCTCTCCTAGTCTTGTTTTGCCTCCGGGCTATTAGACACAAGGCCAATATCCATAAAAGAAAACATGGACTATAGAAGTGTCTGTACTATACATGCATTCCTTGTCATTATGGCACAAGAGGCCAAAATATATATATATAATTCTGCATTGAAACTGTTCTAGTTAGCAGAATCTTTGTACAAAAATGTGTGTTGTGTAACAGGCACATCAGCAGCATAACCCTTTCTTTGCAGGGCCTCTAGTTGATGCCAACAAGTCTATTTTTTGAAAAATTACCCTGATTAACTCTTTAGTCATATCTCAGTTTACATATTTACTTATGGCCCTACCTATGCCTAACAACTTTTTTACATTTTTATAATTGAGCAAAAAAATATTCCACTTTATTTGGAACGGCAAGTCAGGCCTATTTATATAATGAATTCTGAGGGCAAAAATGACTAAATATTAAAGCACGACCTCATACTAAAGTCTTTAGTCATACAAAAACTATACTTAAATCCGAACTGGTTCTCTGGCAGATTTTCCCTTTCTTTAGATTACAACATCTCCAAAATATCTCTATTTTTAAAACAAGCCATAGAAAGCTGGTTGCAATTTCAGTGTAAAAGACCAGAAAATACAGAACAAATAACACAATAAATATTATGGTTAACTTAAATATTAGTAATTGATAAAAACATTACATTATATATTTTTTAATATATATACACACACACACACACACACACAGACAGTATAATCTTTGTAAATTACATCATAAATAGGACTGGTGGAGTTGTGACACTCCAAAATTACAAATCAAATACATACACATATTTAGCAGATGTTTTTGCGGGTGTAGCGAAATGCTTGTGTTCCTAGCTCCAACAGTGCAGTAGTATCTAAAAATGATTCACAACAATACACACAAATCTAAAAGTAAAATAATGGAATTAAGAAATATATAAATATTAGATCGAGCAATGTCGGAGTGGCATTGATTAAAATACAGTAGAATAGAATAGAACACAGTATATACACAAATGAAATGAGTAAAGCAGTATGTAAACATTATTTTAACATTATTAAAGTGACTAGTGTTCCATTATTAAAGTGGCCAGTGATTCCAAGTCTGTGTATGTAGAGCAGCTGCCTCAAAGGTGCAACGTTGTGTAACCGGGTGGAAGCCAGCTAGTGATGGCTATTTAACAGTCTGATGGCCTAAAGATAGAATATCTTTTTCCACTCTCTCAGTCCCAGATTTGATCATCAAATCAAATGTATTTATATAGTCCTTCTTACATCAGCTGATATCTCAAAGTGCTGTACAGAGACAGTCTTAAAACCCTAAACAGCAAGCAATGCAGGTGTAGAAACACGGTGGCAAGGAAAAACTTCCTAGAAAGGCCAAAACCTAGGAAGAAACCTAGGAGAGGAACCAGGCTATGATGCACCTGCACTGATCTCACCTTCTGGATGATAGAGGTGTGAACAGGCAGTGGCTTGGGTGGTTGTTGTCCTTCATGATCTTTTTGGCCTTCCTGTGACATTGGGTGCTGTAGGTGTCCTGGAGGGCAGGTAGTTTGCCACTGCGGTCCTGTCGATGTGGATAGGGGTGTGCTCACACTACTGTTTCCTGAAGTCCACGATCAGCTCCTTTGTTTTGTTGACGTTGAGCGAGAGGTTATTTTCCTGGCACCACTCTACCAGGGCCTCACCTCCTCCCTGTAGGCCGTCTCATCATTGTTGTTAATCAGGCCTACTACTGTTGTGTCATCTGAAAATGTGATGATTGAGTTGGAGGCGTGCGTGGCAATGCAGTCATGGGTGAACAGGGGGTACAGGAGGGGGCTGAGTGGAGGTGTTGCCTATATGTAACTTGTTTGTGGTCACAGGTTCAGAAATGGCTGAAGAACTGCAACATTTACCTGAAGCTAACTCTTCGTATAGCACTTCTGGGTGATTTGAAAAGTTATAACCAATTGAACAAAAATACTCTTAGCACAAATGTTTACCGTTAATTTATAATCTGTAGAAACTATGAGAATAGAAAGGTTCAGAAAATTTGTGAAATATCACAGAAAAATGTACGGCAATTAGGAATAAAAATGGGATGGTTTTCAGAGGTAGATGGGAGGGGATGAGGCTAGCTGAATGGTGGGACTAAAAAGAAACAAAAAAGATAACTAATGTAAAATAAACTGTGTCCGTAAAGTGTATATAGTACAGTACCAGTCAAAAGTTTGGACACACCCACTCATTCCAGGGCATTTATTTTTACTATTTCCTACATTGTAGAATAATAGTGAAGACATCACAACTATGAAATAGCACATATGGAATAATGTAGTAAAAGTGTTACAAATATCAAATATATTTTATATTTGAGATTTTTCAAAGTAGCCACCCTTTGCCTTGATGACAGCTTTGCATACTTTTGACATTCTCTCAACCAGCTTCATGAAATGCATTTCAATTAACAGCTGTGCCTTGTTAAAAGTTCATTTATTCTGCCAACGACACAACAGTGGTAGGCCTCATCACCGACAACGATGAGACAGCCTATATGGATGAGGTCAGAGACCTGGCAGTGTGGTGCCAGGATAACAACCTCTCCCTCAACGTGATCAAGACAAAATAGATGATTGTGGACTACAGAAAAAGGAGGTTCCTTGGTGTCATTGGTGTCTTCATCACCAACAGCTGCACAATCGAGAGCATCCTGACTTGTTTGCATTACCGCCTAGTGTGGCAACTGCTCGGCCTCCGACCGCAAGGCACTACAGAGGGCCCAGTCCATCACTGGGGTCAAGCTTCCTGCCATCCAGGACCTCTATGCCAGGCTGTGTCGGAGGAAGGCCCAAGAAATTGCCAAAGATTCTAGCCACCCTAGTCATAGACTGTTCTCTCTGCTACCCCACGGCAAGCTGTACCGGAGAACTTGCCATCTAGGTCAAAAAGGCTTCTCAACAGCTTCTACCCCCAAGCCATAAGACTCTTGAACAGTTAATCAAATGGCTACCCGGACTATTTGCATTGTCCCCACCACACCCCCCATTTTTACGCTGCTGCTACTCTGTTTATTGTCCATGCATAGTCACTTTACCTCTACCTACAGATAACCTCGAACCGGGGCCCCCGCACATTGACTCTGTACCGGAACCACCTGTATATAGCCTCCCTACTGTTATTTTATTGTTGCTCCTTAAATATTAAAAGTGCATTGTTGGTTAAGGGCTTGTAAGTAAGCATTTCAATTTAAGGTCTACACCTGTTATATTCGGCGCATGTGACAATGAAAATTTGATTTGATTTTGAATGAGTAGGTGTGTCCAGACTGGTACTGTATGTATAAGCTGGAAGTAGAAGCCTAAGTATTGTTGTCCATTAATTTACTCCAATTAGGGAAAGGTGGAAGGGTTAGGGGAAAAGAAATAAAGGATTTAAAAAAATAATAATAATGTTTTCAGTCTGGCCACTTAAAACAAAAATGTCAAACGGTGTTATTATTATATTAAAACAAAAACTTGATAGGTACGGCGATTATCTAATAGCCTGGAAGAAAGGTTAATAACAATCTATGTATTTTGTGGTTCAAGATCATTTGTATTTTTTTGCTGATAAAAGGCATACTCTCGGTCCTGTCAGAATGTTTACACTGTATCTGAGGTGTTAACCATGTTAGGAGAAGACCCAGATGCAGACAGTGTCTAAGTAACATAAGTTTATTACTAGAACAGGGGGCAGGCAAAACGACAGATCAAGGGCAGGCAGAGGTCAGTAATCCAGATCAGAGTCCAAGGTACAGAACGGCAGGCAGTCTTGGGGTCAGGCAGAATGGTCAAACCGGGAAAACTAGAAAACAGGAACTAGAAAAAGACAGGAGCAAGGGGGAAACGCTGGTAGGCTTGATGGATAAAACAAACTGGCAACAGACAAACAGAGAACACAGGTATAAGTACACTGGGGATAATGGGGAACATGGGCGACACCTGGACGGGGGTGGTGACAAGCACAAAGACAGGTGAAACAGATCAGGGTGTGACATGTTAGAACTGACACAAGCTGTTCTTCTAACGTGTTCACATGAAATTGCATCTGTCCTTTCAATAGAACATAAACATTCCTGTTGAACCCACAGTAAGGCATTCTTTAATCTGCAACTGATTGTTTTAAGGCCATAGCCAGACATTCTGAAATGGAAAATGGCTTATGCCTTATCTCCAATTCAGTGTGTTCTGTCTTGGTGGTTTAGTGTCATAGTCCCTCATGACTGTATATGGCACAATGTAGATTTTTTGTTGATGGGAGATTGCATCGCATCATGAAATAGTCTCCTTGCTTCACCACTTCAAAAGAGTAGGCCGCATCACCTGAGCAAGGGAATCAGACGTAGACATCAAGGATTTGTTGAGTTGTTATTTGGGGGGGGGGGGCTTTTTGAAGAACTGTCATTCTGGGGGATTGGATTCTCAACCTGCCTTGGTGTCTTCGATGCCTACAAACTGTTAGGGTTGCTGGGGTGGAGACGCAGAGATTGTTGATGGGAAGCAATTACACAAATTTACACGTCGCAAGCTTTTAAATGCTTGCTTGCCAATTTTAAATCAAGAGCCCGTTAAGTACATCAATGTCTTTCCTATTCATGTGCTAATTCATTCTTTCAAGCCGGTTTTGCTGAAGTGGGAGGAAAACATCTCCACGGTGATGTTTGTAGAGGGGGCAGGGAAATGTAGCCGTGAGTTTATGCCAAGATGCTAGACGCGCTGATTGAAAGGCCCAAGCTCGAAGTGGTTTGGAAAGGCAAGAGTTACTGGAGGATATTTAACGTCTATATCTATATATATTCTTTAAGTAGTTGCTCGTTGTGTGTGATAAGGAGAGGAGGTCAAGGAGAAACAAAGCCAATTTGTCATAATCCCCACACACAGCACTTCCGAGCTTTCATCACTGTCACCGCATTTATGAGGGAAGATGAGAATGTTGAGGCTACAGGACTGCACGGTATGTTGTTTGGTCTCTTTTCCCATAGTTGTTGTTTTTCCCTCCAATTCGCTCAGTGCTTGCAGTTTGAACTTGGTCTAATTCCTCCGCACGCTTTCTTTTCTCAATACGTCATATTATGGAAACTCATTAAATTGAGATTTAGAGCATGAATTAGTCTGAGCTGAATAAGGATAGGATTTGCCTGAGATAATCCCTTTAAACTGTGCTTTGGCTTGAGTTAACATTCTAATGTATTGTCTAACGGTAAAGGGATCATTGACTGTATTTTATGCGATGTGGCCAACCTGTCGACAAAATTACTTAAGGTGTTTGATTGAATGACTTCAGATATGACCTCATTTGAAATACAGTGCCACACCAGTAGATCACTGCTTTATGATGAATAAGATAGAGTGTAAGCCATAACACCTCAAGTATCTACCCAGATGAACCGTTCAAATTCATTTAAAGGATCCCAAGTAACTGCCACAGAGTTTTGGTTGTTGTCTGCAGGAGAAAAATAGGTGCTATCTAGAGCCTAAAGGGCTTATTTGGCTGTCCCCATTGGAGAACGCTTTGAAGAACCCTTCTGAGTTCCAGGTAGAACCCTATTGGGTTCAATGTAGAACCCTGGGTTCTACCTGGAACCCAAAAGGGTTCCCCTATGGGGACAGTCAAATAACCCTTTTTTCTAAGAGTGTATAGTGGTTAGAGCATTGGGCCAGTAAGCGAAAGGTTGCTAGATCAAATCCCCGAGCTGACAAGGTAAAAATCTGTCGCTCTGCCTCTGAACGAGGCAGTTAACCCACTGTTCCTAGGCCGTCATTGTAAATAAGAATTTGTTCTTAACTGACTTGCCTAGTTATATAAATATTAAATTTGTAAAATAAAGTCTAAAAAATACACCCCTAAAAAAAACAGAGAATTCCTAAAAATCCAAATCAATAATGAAATATGGATCCTTTGCTCTAGTAGCTGCAAGTTTTTGGGATACGCCTTAAGCAGATAACATTTTAAGATCATCAGTACTTATTTAATGGGTCTGAGAAAGGAAGGGGGAATTCTCTGCAAAGTAGCTATCTCGCTCAAAGGAATGACGCAGGCCTGTTTATGATAGAAGGCAAATTGCATCAGTGGAAATGCAGATGCCGCAAATATGCCGTGCTTGATTACCAAATTTACATGTTAATCAATGTCTGGAAGAGGTCATCATTTGCATGTCAAATCATCTGACATTTCCACAAGATGCAAACAATGTTGCCGCAGCTGTGGAGCCAACATTTGAGAAGATTAATTCATGTATATTTCTTCACTGAGGAGCAAGAACATCTTGTCTTGTCACATTGGACAAAATAAACTGGATTGCTTATGACTTAAGTGGCTGTGTATGAGATGTTACAGCGTTGGAATGATTGGTTTCACCTGGATGTGCAATGAAACAATATTTTTGTTGGCAATCACAGTCAAGATGACTGTAGTTGTTATTCTGGTGGATATCCTAGTTTGCTAATTGAGATGTCCTGGTTTTAGTAATCTCTACGGGCCTGAGCTTGGAAATAATTGGGTTCAGTGTCTCATAAGGCCTTGTTCAGGTAAGGGCTTCATTACATAACAGATCAAAATCTCGAAGACCATACCACCAGGGGGTAATCTCCATTTTCTGTAATAATATTTTCTTTTCCCCTGGCTTCCAATGGTGAAGCAGCTGGGATTCTAGGTTAAGAATATAGGGCTAATACAGCCAGCTAGACACAAGATAATTATTTTGATTCAGCATAGCAGCCTGCTGACTTAAGAATCCTTTGAAGCTCTGAAATCCTCCATCAAAAGTGAAGGGAAGGGACAGCTCTATTATAACTAAATGTAACATGCTTTACCTCATATAAAAGATTGGAGAATTCCAATCTGGTGGCAACACATACACAGGGTGCATCCCAATTCACAACCTATTCCCTACATAGTGCACTACTATTGACCAGGGCCCAAAGGGTCATTTGGGTCACATTCACACAGGCCGATCTCTTTATTGGCCGTGTGACAGACTGTGCAATATAAAAGGAAAGACCCTCACAGGAAGCACTTTATTGGCTTTGAAAGTGTTTTTTGTGCACTCGGCTGGTTATTCGCATTTGTAAAAATATGGTTGGTAAATAGGCCTATATGACTACCAGTAAATATGCGTATATTTTGAATGATCCATCACACTCGTGCAGCTTTCTTTAATTGAGGATGTTTTAATGAATTAAAAAAAGGGTCCTTTATTTTTAACTGTTGAATTAATTCAAGAAGCACCGCTGATGCACGTTTTTAGTGAAATCTGTATGTAAAACCTTCTAAGATAAGAAAATTGAATACAGTCGATTCATCAAAATAAAGATATGATTGTCATGAATATTGATGCTCACTTACTATTCAAAGTAAAACATTGATAGAACGATATGTTTTACCAATTACTTGAAACACGTCATCTACTATAAATGGCTGCCGCTGGTAAAACCCCTCAGGTCATTATAGCTAACACACAGTGGGGTAGATAATCACACAATGGAGGGGGTACAGTGAATACAAATATGAGATACACATTTTATATATAGTCAGATTTGGGTTGCACAGTTGGAGAGGGCAAGAGAGTGGGCTGTCTTTGATACAGCAGCCTCCAGTTGTGTTGGTGTGTTCTTTTCTGTCGGTAGACTGGATAACTCAAATGTTTTTAGATTATGTGCTATTTCCTGCCGGGACAACAACCCAATATATATTTGTTAATGCCTGACTGACAGGCAATATCTGGAAAATACAGGTATTAGTACACCAATTTGACTGTATCAAGTGGGTTTAAACTGTGTCACTGGCAGAGGATGTGTCACATCCATGTAGACTACAGTCTGTTCGATAGGAGGATTTCAATTGAATATCAGTTTCTATTCAATTTTGACACATGCACTTACTAGAATCTAGGAATAGAAATTGAACGGACCTGTGCCATGGTAAATGATAAGAGCAGTCAGATGAAGTTCTGCAGTGACATGACTGCTCAAATTTAGTTCCTAAACTGAAGGTATTTTTTTAGCTCCAGAAATATTGGAAGATTCACCCCTAACTCGAAGAACTACTACAGGCTGGGAGAACCAAGACAAACAAAGTGTAGCTGACACACTTTCTGGGCACTTGTCATTCATACGGGAGGGAACTAAGGATTAACTTGACACGTGATACATTATTCATGGCAAATGTCTAGCAAAACAAGCCCAATGTGACAAAACAAGATAAAATAGCGGTGTTGCAGTTTTTTTAAGTTTTTTTCAGTTAGTGATCGTCAAACTTTGTATGATGGGACGCATTACTTTAAATTGTAAATACCAAATCTAGTAAACAGACAAACAGATAAATACAGTCCCAGTCAAAATTTTGGACACACCCACTCATTCCAGGTTTTTTATTTTTTTATTTACTATTTTCTACATTGTAGACTTCAAAACTATGAAATAATGCATGTGGAATCATGTAATAACCAAAAAGGTGTTAAACAAATCAAAATATATTTTATATTTGAGATTCTTAAAAGTAGCCACCCTTTGCCTTGATGACAGTTTTGCACACTTGGCATTCTCTCAACCAGCTTCATGAGCTTGTCACCTGGAATGCATTTCACATGTGTGCCTTGTTAAAAGTTAGTTTGTGGAATTTATTTCCTTCTTAATGCGTTTGAGCCAATCAGTTGTGTTGTGACAAGGTAGGGGTGGTATACAGAAGATAGCCCTATTTGATAAAAGACCAAGTTCATATTATGGCAATTATGGCAAAGCTGAAATAAGCAAAGAGAAAGGACAGTCTTTCATTACTTTAAGACATGAATGTCAGTCAATACTGAAAATTTCAAGAACTTTGAACGTTTTAAAACCATCAAACGCAATGACGACTGGCTCTCATGAGGATCGCCACAGGAAAGGAAGACACCGAGTTACTTCTGCTGCAGAGGATAAGTTCATTAGAGTTACCAGACTCAGATTGCATCCCAAATAAATGCTTCAGAGAGTTCAAGTGACAGACACATCTCAACATCAACTGTTCAGAGTAGACTGTGTGAATCAGGCCTTCATGGTCGAATTGCTGGAAAGAAACCACTACTAAAGGACAACAATAAGAAGAAGAGACTTGCTTGGACCAAGAAACATGAGCAATGGACATTAGACCGGTGGAAATCTGTCATTTGGTCTGAAGAGTCCAAATTTGATTTTTGGTTCCAACTGCAGTGTCTTTGTGAGACACAGAGTAGGTGAACGGATGATCTCCGTATGTGTGGTTCACGCCATGAAGCATGGAGGAGGAGGTGTGATGGTGTGGGTGCTTTGCAGGTGACTGATTTATTTTGTGTTCAAGGCACTGTTAACCAGCATGGCTACCACAGCATTCTGCAGCGATATGCCATCCCATTTGGTTTGCGCTTAGTGGAACGATCATTTGTTTTTCAACAGACAATGACCCAACACACCTCCAGGCTGTGTAAGGCCTATTTGACCAAGAAGGACAGTGATGGAGTGCTGCATCAGATGACTTGGCCTCAACGCAATTGAGATGGTTTGGGATGAGTTGGACCACAGAGTGAAGGAAAAGCAGCCAACAAGTGCTCAGCATATGTGGGAACTCTTTCAAGACTTTTGGAAAAACTTTCCAGGTGAACCTGGTTGAGAGAATTTAAAGTGTGCAAAGCTGTCATCAAGGCAATATATTTTGATTTGTTTTAATTCTTTTTTGGTTACTACATTTGTGTTATTTCATAGTTTTGATGTCCTCAATATTTTTCTAAAATGAAAAATCCTTGAATGAGTAGGTTTGTCCAAGCTTTTGACTGGTACTATACTGTAACAGTTTTGACTTGAGGTTATTGTTTGTAGGGGTGCCAGGTAGATTGTGCCTACCAGAGAAAATATAGATTTCTCCTTTTTGTTTGGGAGGGAATGAGTCCAGTCTGGTCCGTCAAGTCTACACCAATACAAAGAACTCATGTATAAGTCAGTATGGAAATACTATTTTCATAATTCCTTAAAACAATGGAAATAACTTCAAAACAACTGTTCTTTTGCATTAGTTGTATTACCCAAAATAAATGATCAAAAACATAACAGTGAGCTCTGGTTCCTCAAGAAAAGCCCCGTACCTCGGGCCCAAAAGAGTCCAGCCCGGTAAGGAGTACAGTGATCCCAAGTGACCTTGTCCTTTCATAAAGTGATGTGTAATTACGTTCTCATTAATACAATCAGATTGCAATAAACTATTTTACCACACAACTATAAAAAGAGTCTCACATCTCTGTAGTCTTCACTACAACTGAACACAAAAATCATCACGGTATAAATCACACCAAAACAAATGGAAATACCGTATGTAAAAAGTTGTAGTCAGTCAGACAATCCAATCTGCCATCAGATCTCCAGCAGGGAAAGGCCATGAAGAAACAGCAGAGACCAACGTAAATCAGTAGTCCAACAATAGACATAGGTAAATCCAATAGTGGTTGATCCTGCGTCACGTTTACAGTACACACTTTACTACAAACAAAACAAACTGGGTCTCAACGAGCTTCCAAGCTGAGGGTAGAACACTTCCCCTCTCGGGCCACTGTCACAAACCCACTTTTGCGCAGCTGATGCTGGCTATTTAATAGGGAATTAAAGGGGAAGCGCCCTATTTGAAGGAGAAGTACTGAGACGGTTCAGACAAATTCAGGGCAGTCACACGCCCCCTCCCTTGGAAAAAGCCGACCATTGCCTTGGAAGGGACATCTTGGTCTGGGAAACCGAGAAAAGTCTCATCGTTTTCCTCTTCAAAGATATCCAGGACCTTGCAGTGCTCAATCTCCTCCAATTCCATAGCATCATCTGTGGATCTGTTGGGGTGGTATGCAAATTGGAGTGGGTCTAAGGCAGGCAGAATGGTCAGGTTTCTTCATCAGCATCTTTATGCTTTCGTTAATAATACAATGACAAAATTACTCTTTCAAAATGCAGATGTTTATTTTGTTTTGGATCCATAACGATTTACTATTGGAATAAATATCACTGAATGACAGAAATATTGGAACAAAGTAGGCTAATGAAGGTAAACAAATTGTTGGTTACCGGAAAATACTCTTTCAAAATGAATGGAAGAGACAGCATTCAGAGGTCAAGACAGCGCTACTCTGAAATGAGCACGAGGACTGGTCTTGATAAATCAACAAGATTATTATTTTCACTGAATCTCCGTTTGGGTATTGTTTAGATTGCAATTAGGGTGTGGAAATGTTATGCACTTAGTACTGTAGCCTACTCCCGACTGTCATGTTGTATATTGCCATATTTTCCTGACGGAAACCCTAAGGGTTTCATTTTTCGTTTTCTTGGAATAGAAACAGTATAATATTAATCAAATTAATTAAGCTACACATCTTAAAATAAATCCAATACACTATGTTCTTACAAAAAAAGTTTAGATTCTCTAGTGCCCTCTGGTGGTCAAACTAGCACTAATGGTAACAATGGCTGACAATTAAATAACGTGCCATATAATTCTGCGGTAGCCCGCAAGGTGTGCTGCAGTATGACACAACTTTTACAGGAAGAACCACTGTATATGGTCCTTGCAATTTAGGAGTGAGCTTGGCTGAGAAGAATTGTTCAGCTTTTGAGTATGGATGAGAGCGAAGCCACACCTGATCACTAACCTGGAACTGCATGTCTTGACTCTTGTTATCATAATTTCTCTTCTGCTTGAGATGTGCCTTGATCATGTTCTTTGAGATAAGAGCTCTCAAGTTGTGAATATGGCATACCATGCAGAGTCTGGAGTAACTTGCTCGGGCTGTCGCACCATATCCAAGGATTCTCAGAGGCGACGACTCAGGTTCAGCTCTGCATGGGTGACTTCAGTGGACTCTTGCACAGCAGAATTCAGGGCAAATCGAAAACCCGTGAAGGTATTTGTCCCAGTGTTTGTGCTGGGTCCCAACATAGGAAGCAACCATTGTCTTAAAGGTTTGATTAACCCTCTCGGTGAGGTTCGTCCGTGGGTGATAGGCCGTGGTCAACATCTGTCTCAGGTTCCATCTTTGGCAGGTCTCAAAGAGATCAGAGACAAATTGGGAACCTCGGTTCAGCGAGTCAGATTCTCTTTCGTGAGGATGCTAGAGACGGTCCTCGCTGTAGCCTGACGAAGGGCAAAGAGCTCCACTCACTTGGAATATTAATCAACAAAAACAAGCATGTACACATTATGATTGGAGATTCTAGGAAATGGACCCATCAAATCCACACCCAACATTTCCCAAGGTCGGGTAACCACAGTTTGCTGCAACTTGCCAGCAGTCTTTTTTCCTTCTTGTTTGTACATTTGACAAACCTGACATTTTCAGATGTGTGACTTCACATCCATGCTCAGATGTGGCCAGTATAGTAATGCTTGCAACCGCTTGTAGGTTTTGAACCTTCCCTAATGACTAGCTAATGGGTCTTCATGGAAATGTTGCAGCAGTTGAAGGCATAGAGGTTCAGGTATGTACATTTGGTAGTGTGTTCAGTGAGGTCACTGTACAACTCGGTAGACTTTGTCTTCAATGATGGTCAGCTTTGTGGTAGGATTGACCATATTTTCTCCATCTTCCAGGATCATCCTGTTGGGCCTTCCATATTGCCTCATGAGAGATGGGAAAGTCAGTTTTGGGTGAGTCTTGACTGCTAGACAGGACAGTAGCACATGTACAGTGGTTCATCCTTAAAAGTTGAAGTGTACTGCAGTGCAGCTTGCATGGTGCTGCAGAGTTTTATGGCATGTTATTTAAGTGTGAACCACTGGTACAATTAATGCTAGTTAGTGTTAGTTTGACCACCAGAGGGCATATTTGAGAAGCATTTAATAACCTTCAATAGTGGCTGTACTAGAGAATTTAAAACATTTTTTGTAAGAACACATGCTGTCAATACTCCTCAAGGAAATGTTGGAGGACATTTATTTGAGTGGGAATGTACTAATCTTTGAAGTTGATTGCTTGTTGAACTATACAGCAGTGGATGGCAGGTAGAGAGGCCGGCCAGCAACGGGAGAGTTGTTGGTAAGAATCGCAGGTTGTTGTCAGGAAAAATCTGGTGGGAGAGGGTGGAAAATCAGATGATTGCTGGTATTAGTGTCCTGGCCTCGTCACCATCTCCTGCCATTGTGCCTTTGAGCAAGGCACTTAATACCTAAACTGCTCCAGGGGCGCTGCACTGTGGTTAATCCTGTTCTCCAACCTCTCCGTGGGTATGTGTGTAGGTGTGCATCTCGGGGGGAGGTGGGACTCAGTGAAGAGTCACCAAATCATTAGACATTCCTCTGGCTTGTTGACTAAAGTGATGGTGTGACATTTGACACGCATTTAGTTCACAAAATTCCAACAAATTCTAAACGGTGCTTCAGCATTTTAGGGAGTGACACGGGCTTACGCATCACATGCCATTCTGTTCCCAGTGACTCCCTAAATAATGTGATTATTTGTATATTTGTACTGACTTTTTATTTATTTGTATTTTTTTTATTTTTTTATTTCACCTTTATTTAACCAGGTAGGCTAGTTGAGAACAAGTTCTCATTTGCAACTGCGACCTGGCCAAGATAAAGCATAGCAGTATGAGCAGACAACACAGAGTTACACATGGAGTAAACAATTAACAAGTCAATAACACAGTAGAAAACAAAGGGGGAGTCTATATACAATGTGTGCAAAAGGCATGAGGTAGGCGAATAATTACCATTTTGCAGATTAACACTGGAGTGATAAATGATCAGATGGTCATGTACAGGTAGAGATATTGGTGTGCAAAAGAGCAGAAAAATAAATAAATAAAAACAGTATGGGGATGAGGTAGGTGAAAATGGGTGGGCTATTTACCAATAGACTATGTACAGCTGCAGCGATCGGTTAGCTGCCCAGATAGCAGATGTTTGAAGTTGGTGAGGGAGATAAAAGTCTCCAACTTCAGCGATTTTTGCAATTCGTTCCAGTCACAGGCAGCAGAGTACTGGAACGAGAGGCGGCCAAATGAGGTGTTGGCTTTAGGGATGATCAGTGAGATACACCTGCTGGAGCGCGTGCTACGGATGGGTGTTGCCATCGTGACCAGTGAGCTGAGATAAGGCGGAGCTTTACCTAGCATGGACTTGTAGATGACCTGGAGCCAGTGGGTCTGGCGACGAATATGTAGCGAGGGCCAGCCGACTAGAGCATACAAGTCGCAGTGGTGGGTGGTATAAGGTGCTTTAGTGACAAAACGGATGGCACTGTGATAGACTGCATCCAGTTTGCTGAGTAGAGTGTTGGAAGCCATTTTGTAGATGACATCGCCGAAGTCGAGGATCGGTAGGATAGTCAGTTTTACTAGGGTAAGCTTGGCGGCGTGAGTGAAGGAGGCTTTGTTGCGGAATAGAAAGCCGACTCTTGATTTGATTTTCGATTGGAGATGTTTGATATGAGTCTGGAAGGAGAGTTTGCAGTCTAGCCAGACACCTAGGTACTTATAGATGTCCACATATTCTAGGTCGGAACCATCCAGGGTGGTGATGCTAGGCGGGGATGCGGGTGCAGGCAGCGATCGGTTGAAAAGCATGCATTTGGTTTTACTAGCGTTTAAGAGCAGTCGGAGGCCACGGAAGGAGTGTTGTATGGCATTGAAGCTTGTTTGGAGGTTAGATAGCACAGTGTCCAATGACGGGCCGAAAGTATATAGAATGGTGTCGTCTGCGTAGAGGTGGATCAGGGAATCGCCCGCAGCAAGAGCAACATCATTGATGTATACAGAGAAAAGAGTCGGCCCGAGAATTGAACCCTGTGGCACCCCCATAGAGACTGCCAGAGGACCGGACAGCATGCCCTCCGATTTGACACACTGAACTCTGTCTGCAAAGTAATTGGTGAACCAGGCAAGGCAGTCATCCGAAAAACCGAGAATACTGAGTTTGCCGATAAGAATATGGTGATTGACAGAGTCGAAAGCCTTGGCAAGGTCGATGAAGACGGCTGCACAGTACTGTCTTTTATCGATGGCGGTTATGATATCGTTTAGTACCTTGAGTGTGGCTGAGGTGCACCCGTGACCGGCTCGGAAACCAGATTGCACAGCGGAGAAGGTACAGTGGGATTCGAGATGGTCAGTGACCTGTTTGTTGACTTGGCTTTCGAAGACCTTAGATAGGCAGGGCAGGATGGATATAGGTCTGTAACAGTTTGGGTCCAGGGTGTCTCCCCCTTTGAAGAGGGGGATGACTGCGGCAGCTTTCCAATCCTTGGGGATCTCAGACGATATGAAAGAGAGGTTGAACAGGCTGGTAATAGGGGTTGCGACAATGGTGGCGGATAGTTTCAGAAATAGAGGGTCCAGATTGTCAAGCCCAGCTGATTTGTACGGGTCCAGGTTTTGCAGCTCTTTCAGAACATCTGCTGTCTGGATTTGGGTAAAGGAGAACCTGGAGAGGCTTGGGCGAGGAGCAGCGGGGGGGGCGGGGCTGTTGGCCGAGGTTGAAGTAGCCAGGCGGAAGGCATGGCCAGCCGTTGAGAAATGCTCATTGAAGTTTTCGATAATCATGGATTTATCGGTGGTGACCGTGTTACCTAGCCTCAGTGCAGTGGGCAGCTGGGAGGAGGTGCTCTTGTTCTCCATTGACTTCACAGTGTCCCAGAACTTTTTGGAGTTGGAGCTACAGGATGCAAACTTCTGCCTGAAGAAGCTGGCCTTAGCTTTCCTGACTGACTGCGTCAGTCTTATATTTGTGCTGACTGTTTCCTTTTTGTTCTCTGCAAGGGTTCCACAAAGACAAGGATTAGGCCTTGCACTGCACTCTTCTCAAATAGTGTTCAAGGTACAAAGGCAATCAATACATCAGCCATGAGGTGAATTGCATTTTTCTGGTACTGAACCCACATTTCTTTGGGCTCCTCTCAAAAAGAACATACATCTCACTGTCTTCTTGGAAATAGAAATATAGGGAGAGAAAACAAAACGTGTCCTTTGACAGGACATATTGGAGATGTCGAAACACGAGGACACCTCTCTTTGGTTTGGCAGATACCTTGCCTGTCACTTGCTGGTGAGAGGAAAAGCATCATAGATGGGGCACATTGTTCTTGGTAAATAGCTTGTCAGTCCGCCATTACACTTCCTCAAAAAAATGTGGAACAGGGATGGGCAACTCCATTCCTCAGGGGCCTGATTTGTGGTGTCACACTTTTGCTCCATCTAACACACCTCCAACTAATCAACAACTTTTCATTTGAGAATGCAATTAGTTTAATCAGCTGAGTTTGCTAGAGATGGGGAACAAGTGTCCCTGATGTGGAACATACAATGCCTAATAATATCATTCAATATCACTATATTTCCATGTCTCATTCAAATGAAGTTGTAGGAAATGGATGACATTTTCACTACCTGAAGTGGCTTGAGAGGAATTATACATATTGTTAGTGGAAAAGCACTCAATTGAGCAATGTTTATTGCTACCTCACTCTGGTGCCTGTTCCAGAGTGACATTGAGGAGGGACATAGAAAGTGCTATTGTCACAGCTTTTGTCAAAATTGGGTTTTCGTAGCAGGTTAAGGAGAAATTATACAGTAAGTTAGGATAATTAATGTAGCAGGTTAGGATAATTAGGTAAAGGGTTAGGGTTTGTTAAAATGTTTGTTTTTTAAAACATCCACTTTGGACATCAATTTCACAATAGCTGTATCCCATCTACACATGACCATAGAAAGGGGAGACATTTTAAGGCTAGCTTGCAGAAGTCCCTTCTTGTATAGTAGCTCCCTGCTCAACTCGCTCCCCTTCACACTTTGACTGTTTTTAGGTCAAGGTGCTATTCCTGGTGCTTCTGCTTTTTGAAGAATAAAAAATATTTCAAAGACTAGTTTCCGGATCTTTGCAGAATTTCAGTGCTTTGCACTGTCAGGGGTGAGCTTTTGAGTGAAGAGCAGGTGTAAAGTAAAAGCTGAAATGTGTGTTCTGGTAAGAGACTCCTGAAAGTGGCTGTGGCTGTTTCTCTTTGGATCTGCACTAGCAACGCTCAAGGTCATAGTTTTCAGATCACATCTGTGGTTTGCAACCATGTTTTGCTCTCTCTGTACCACATTCTAAAACCCCATGTTTATGATCTGTAGAAATGGTTTCATCTGAATGTACTCCAACCAACCATAGTAATGTTTAGTGTACTTTGTTCTTTGTTCTTACTTTACGTCCACCCCCAACTTGAGTAGGCCTTGTTCTAGCTGAACTTATCCGAGTGTATTGATGGTGAGCAGGCTACGGTGGCCCTTAGATGCACCCATGGCTCAAACAGCAAACTAAGGCCTATTTAATACACTATCTTCCTTTGAGGTGGAATAACTCCTGTGACACGGTCCCATTTTGATTGAGGTTATGGTTGAATAGCTCTGGCTCTTTGTTCAGTCCACTGTACCACCAGTGAATGCTTTTAAGGGTAAACTGTAATGTCAGGAAAGGCTATCTTTTTCTGAGTGCTCCTCCACTTTTCGGAGACTGGCTTATAGGTTATAAGAGACACTGATGTAGCTGTCACAATGCTAACTTGACATCAAGATTCAGAGAACTCCGTTGCTCGCACCTGTCATATTTACAGTATTTTATATTTCAATATTTTGTATTTGATCTTTTATCCAAATTCTTGGTAACAAAGTTACAATAATATTGTATGTTATTGTTAATTGTCCAAAAAATTCAAATAAAATGTTACAAAAATAAAATGGTCAAACAAAGCAAATAGCAAACAAGTGTCGTTTTCTGTGTTTTGCAGTGCCCCCCACAATCATCAACTTGTCGAAGGACCTCGTGGTCAACGAAGGCTCGAACGTCACTCTGATGTGCCAAGCCAGTGGCAAACCAGAACCCTCGCTCACCTGGAAACTTCTCTCTCCCTCAGGTAAGACAAAACCTACAAGCCTCTCACCTCAATTACTTGTTTATATACATTCCCGCTCTTTGTCTCTTTGCTCTTTCTTTCTCACACTCTCTCGCTTATTCCCCAGCCCCCTCCCCCCTCTCTAGCACTCACTCCCCCCCTCTCACTCCCCCCCCTCTCTCTCTCTCACACACACACACACACAGACACACACACACACACACACACACACACACACACACACACACACACACACACTCCCCCTCTCTCTCAACTGTCTCCAGTCTGTCACCTTGACATTAGGTAACCCCAATGACACTTGGTGAACTGCATCCTTTTCCTTTATGAGTATCTCATTATCTGTCTACTACCTGTTCCCTAATCACCATTACCCACTAATGATATGTATAGAAATAATGTTTTGGAGGCAAGTGAGTGAATGATGGAATACATTTCAGAATAATTTGCGTTTTGTGAGCGTTGTTGCAAAGAGAAACATGTCACGGTTGACATCGAGTAGATTTAAAGCACTGGGCTCAAACATACCACTATCTTGTCCAGAGGACGGAAGACCACAAAATAGTCTGCCTATCTAAGAGTCTATGCTTCACTTAATCAGGTGAGGGGAAGCTTGCATTTGTAATGAGCTACATTTCACGTAGATGTTATTGCGCAACAGTTTCCTCCCCTCTCTCTCTCAATCTCTCCTTTTTTTGTCGCTACAAGGATCGCAGAATTTAAATGTTAATACGACAAGGATGTGACTGGCCCTGTCTTTTAGGAGATAAGTGGCGAGTTGCTTTGATAGGGCTCCATTTTCCACGCACTCCAGGATTCTTCTCGACTGGGGGGGAGCCATAATTGGGCCCAGTGACTGAAAAATAAAAACTGTCACTTGTTGTGCCAGTACCCCCTGAAAACATTGAAGACGCATGCACATTTACTCAATTATCGCCTCCTTCGGTGTCTATACTTTATAGACTGGCTAGCGTGCACAAACAAGCAGTTAGTCTTTGAGCTATATCACTCGGCATCAAAAATGTTGATGTGCATGCAGCCAGTTGGAGAGACAGGTGGGGATGTACATACAGTGCCTTCATCCAAAGTGTAATTAATAACTTCACCATGCTCAAAGGGATATTCAATGTCTGCTTTTTTATTTTGACACGTTTACCAATAGGTGCCCTTCTTTGCGAAGCATTAGAAAACCTCCCTGATCTTTATAGTTGAATCTGTGTCTGAAATTCACTGCTCAACTGAGGGACCTTACAGCCAATTGTATGTGTGGGGTACAAAGATGAGGTACTCATTAAAAAATCATGTTAAACACTATTATTGCACACAGAGTGAATTCATGCAAGTTATTATGTGACTTGTTAAGCAAATGTTTACTCCTGAACTTATTTAGGCTTGCCATAACAAAGGGGCTGAATACGTATTGACTAAAGACATTTCAGCTTTTCATTTTTTATTAATTTGTAAAAATGTCTTAAAACATAATTATGTGGTGTTGTGTGTAGGACAGTGACACAACATCTCAATTTGATAAATTTTAAATGCAGGCTGTAACATAACAAAACGTGGAAAATTTCTGAAGGCACTGTATATGAACTGAGAACTTTCTGATGTGTCACAGTATATGCCATCATTGTAACGTCTACTTTCAACTCACACTCTCAGACACGTAGATCCCCTGAACGCAACTCACTCTCCAGATCCCAATCACCTGAATTCTGATCACCTGTTCACACACCTGTATGTCATTATCATACACTATTTAGTTCAGTTCTTTGCACCACATCATTGTGAGGTATTGTTTGCCTTGTGACGCACTTCAATTCAGAGCGCTGGTTTCCCACTGTAATTTAACCCTCCCGTCTATGATAGTTTTTTCCTGCCTCACTAATGACGCCTTTTGTCTATTTCCTGCATGTACTTTAGTCTATCGGATTTCCTGTTATAAACCTATTTCCTGATCTCCTGGATGACGTTACTAGCCTTTTCCCTGCCTGTACTGTTGCCTTTTTGGACAGATTAGCGATTACCTCTTTCCACTTTGTATAATTTCCGTCCAGGTTTGGAGCAGTTAATCAGGTTTTATGATTGAAAATAACAATGACATTGCCAGACCCTTAATTGATTCCCACGAAGTATTTGACGTCAGACGATGTCTTTTGGACATCTTTTTTTTCAGTCTTTTTTTGGGTGGTCCTGACCCGCCTTGAAATCCTAACCAATCATTGTAATCCGCAGATATCCGGACGGCCAATATTTGGCCCAAACATAGACGTTCAGATTTGGTCCGGACTGGCCTTGATTTAGCTCAAGCACAGACATCTATAATTGGTTCAGATTTAGTCCTTTCCGGACCGGACCAAATCTGAACCAATCGTAGACATCTATGTTTCACAAGTTTGGACAGCACGGTACAGTGCAGAGTACAGTACATTACAGTACACAGTAAAGTAAAATGTAGAGTACAGCACATTACAGTACAATACAGTAGAGTAGTGACAGACTCAATTTAATGCATTCAGGTGGTAACAGTGAATACTTTATAGCTCATTATGGCTGTTATCCCAGAGGCAGGTTTTATGTTTTGTATCTACATGAGTTCTCCCCCAATTTCCCCCCTGGGTGTAGGCCTTTTCTACTGTATGCTGTATATGAGGTCATTCTAATGCTTGTGAACCATACTGTAACTGCACTAGATTGTTACTGCATTATATCTGCTTTTGGCATGCACTGATGGGAGACATTATGTTCATGCCACACATTATAATCATCATTATTCAAAAACTGTCAATCAACATTATGGCGTTCAACTTGTAGAATTGACTATCTAGCTATACATGTAGTATGTTGCCGAGGTAACAGCACGAGGACACTCTTAGGTATTCTTTTAGAATCAGAACCATAGCATGTTAAAGTACCTTCCGATGCTTTCCCTTTTAATAGCATGTATTACTTCCATATTTCCCAGAGTCTAGTGATTACTAGTCCTCACAAGCCCTATTTGTGTGTAAGTGGTCCTGTGTGGTCCCATGTGGTTCAGTTGGTAGATAATGGTGCTTGCAATGCCAGGGTTGTGGGTTTGATTCTCACTAGTACAAAAAAATGACAAATGTATTCCCCCACTACTGTAAGTCGCCCTGCTGAAATGTAAAAGTGCACACATCCCAATACAGAATCCTTTGGAAATAATGACATCTGTTGTATTTCTCTCCCACAAGTCTACATTTCATGCCTGACATTGTGTGCTCTTAAGATACAGGATACTGAACGTTATGAGTGTTACACCTTTAACAAAATCTGAATCTAAATATAATATAAAAGAGGGCACAGACTTGTTCCTGAGTGCACGAGATAGTGACTGCATTATCTTTTTATTGAACCTTTACACCAATATTACACATGGCTGGATTTTCTTTGTTTTCTTTTACCCGTCAAAGACAAACAGTGACACTGATGATGAACACAACAAGATAATGATGGTAAATCAAAGTGCAGTTAAGAAAGCTTTGGGCGTCTCAGCATTTTTGACATTGGCTAAGAGCAATCAGAGACTTTATTATACAGTATACCTTTATAATTTCATAGGGTGCAGCTATTACTGCCTTTGCCCACTTCTCATACTAAATGTCATGGGTCATGGCCAAATGTTTTTTTTAACAAATAAGCACAGACTACTTGCACTGTCTGTCATGGTTCCACCTGTCACTAGAGACATTAATGACACCCAGGTGTGTCCTATTTACTCATGATTTCCCTGTTAAAAGAGGTGTGTTTTCTGTTGTCCTTTGCAGAAACTTGAATTGTTTACCGTGTTCGTGGGTTTTCGAGAGTGTTTGTTGTTTTTCAAATGTACTGTGATCCTGCAGCTACCATTTCTCAGTAAAGTATTATGTTTAATCTTAACCACTGATTCCTCGTCTGGATTCTTCTCTGCACCTTGGTCCAACCTCACCACGTCACAGCAAGCTTCTGCCTCAACATGGACTCATGCCCGATGGCTGATGCCTCTACTGTGGCGCTCTCGGCCATCTCCGTTCTACATGCCCAGAGTTGACAGGAAATGCTGGGGCTCGCCAGGACAATGGGAGACCCTGCTGAGCTGTGCATTTACACCCCAGCTACCCGATCACCATCTGACACTACCCGCAACCATCCATTGGGATAACCGTCAGCACCACATTCAAGCCTTTGTGGACTCCGGGGCTCTGACTTCGCCAGAGAATTACAAATCCCCTGCATGAAATGTCCCATCCCTCTACAGATTCAAGCCGTCGATGGACGCCCCATCGGCTCCGGCCAGGTGGATTATCAGTTCAAGCCCATTCTACTGCAGGTTGGAGTGAACCACCCGGAGACTCTTAGTTTTCTTTTGATCACTGCTACCGAGAACCCCCTTATCCTAGGGTACCCCTGGCTAGTGCTACATAACACACTATTCTCCTGGTCCATGGAACACCTACTAGATTGGGGTAAGAACTGCTAGACTAAATGCCTAAGACCCCCATCAAGAGCCTCGCCCTGTTGCCCGGCATGTATTGAAAACCAATACTTTTCCGCTCTTCCTCCCGAGTACTACACCTCCGGGGAGGCCTTCAGTAAGAGGCAATCCACCACCCTCCCTCCTCATCGTCCATACGACTGCGCCATAGAATTTCTACCCAGCTCCACCCATCCCCGGGGCTGTCTGTACTCCCGCTCGACCCCTGAAGCAGTAGTCATGGACAATTACATCCGGGAGTCGCTGGAGGAAGGTTTCATTCGCTCCTCCACATCCCTAGCTGGTGCAGGCTTCTTCTTTGTGGGAAAGAAGGATGGATGTCTGCGTCCCTGCATCGATTAGAGGGCTGAACAGGATTGTGATTAAGAATCGTTACCCCCTACCCCTGATGTCCACCGCCTTGGAGTTGGCCCATGGGGCCCAATTCTTCACCAAACTGGACCACCGCAACGCTTACAATCTGGTGAGAATCAGGGAGGGAGATGAATGGAAGACTGCCTTTAACACCCTGACTGGCCACTATGAATATTTAGTCATGCCCTTCGGATTATCAAACTCACCGGCAGTCTTCCAAGCATTGGTCAATGACACGATTAGGAATATGTTGAATCGGTTTGTCTTTGTTTACCTCAATGACATCCTGATCTTCTCCAAGACCAATCCGGAACACATCCTGCACATCCGCCAAGTCCTGAGATGCCTCCTGCAGAGTCAACTATACATCAAGATAGAGAAGTGTGAGTTCCATGTATCCCAAGTTTCTTTCCTCTACCGCCAGCATTCAAATTGACCCTGTAAAGGTGAGTTGGTCACCGACTGGCCGCGTCCCGCCTCACTCAAACAAGTCCAGCGGTTCCTCGGGTTTGCACATTTTTACAACTTTGGTGCAGCGCCTCTCACGCACCTAACCAGCAAGTCCCAGAACCGTTTTTGCTGGACCCCCGAGGCTGAGAGGGCATTCGGGAAGCTCAAGGGCCGTTTCACCTCTGAACCCATCCTCGTCCATCCTGATCCTACCCGTCCCTTCGTGGTAGAGGTGGACGCCTCGGACACCGGGGCAGGGGCGGTCCTTTCACAGCAGAGCGAGGGGGACAAAAAACTGCACACATGTGCCTTTCTCTCCAAGCAGTTCTCGCCAGTTCTCGAACGCAATAATGATGTAGACAACCGGGAGCTCTTGGCAGTTAAGTGGGCCCTTTAGGGGTGGAGACACTGGTTGGAGGGGGTACCTCGACCTGTTGTGATCTGGACGGACCATAAGAACTTGGTTTCCATTCAAGAAGCCAAGAGGTTGAACACTCGCCAGGCTAGGTGGGCTCTGTTCTTTAACAGGTTCAACTTCACACTAGCCTATCGCCTGCGATACAAGAATCAGAAAGCAGACACCCTGTTCCACCAACACGATGTCTCTAATGAGGAGAGGGACTCTGAGCCCATCATCCCCAGGTCCCACATTGTGGACCCCATGATATGGAGATTTGAGACCACGGTTCGACAAGGCCAGACCCGAGAACCTGAACCTGATGGGGGTCCCACTAACAGACTTTATGTTCTGTGATCAGCCCATTCCCGAGTACTACAATGGGGACACGCATCCAGGGGTTAATCGGACACTGGAGTTCCTGAAGTGGAAATTCTGGTGGCCCAACATGATTGAGGATGTGAGATCCTTCATTACGGCCTGCTCCACCTGTGCCTAAAGCAAGCCGCCTTGGTCCGTAGACTTTATCACAGGGTTCCCCAATTCCAAGGGGTTTTCCAACGCAGCCCATTTCATCGCCTTACCCAAGTTGCCCTCAGCGAAGGAGACCGCTGATCTCATGATTACCCATGTCTTTCGAATACACAGACTTCCTAGGGACATTGTCTCAGATCGTGGGCCCCAGTTCGTCGCACGGTATTGGAAAACATTCTGCTCCCTGTTGGAGGCATCGCGAGTCTCTCCTCGGGGTTCCACCCACAGTCAAATGGGAAAACAGAGCGGGCCAACCAAGAGCTGGAGAAGTTCCTTCGCTGTTTCATCTCCACCCAAGCCAGCAACTGGAGCAAGTTCCTCGTTTGGGCAGAGTATGCTCACAACACACTGCCGGACTGGTCCACTGAACTGTCATCGTTCGAGTGTCAGTCTCAAGCTTATAAGTCCCTTCTCTTCTTCTCTGCACCTGGTTCCAACCTCTCCATTTCACCATGTCAAATGCACAATTTATGTTAGGCCTGTCATGACTGTCCTGATCAGGTCAGGTTACAGGAGACCACAACCCTACAGATTATCTCTCAACCCCATCAGTGGAGGAGAGATCTAGGGGTCTGAAGATGTTTTTTTATGACCCCTCACACCCATGGTAAATCTTAGGCCACTGACAACATTCCTGTGTCCTCTCACTATGGAGAACCAACCTCTGAACATTAAACATGCAATAATGGGACTTAGGAACAATGATTTCCGTCAGCCACAATGGTGGTCATGATGATAGATGGAATATGAAAATGTATGTAATTTTTGTTTTGTTATTAAAGGTTATTAGATTACGTTATTACAAAAACATTGTAACTGTAATAGTTTTCCTAGGACATGATTGGTGTTTATACATTGTACGTTGTGTGAAAAATGTCCAAATCAAAGACAATGATTTGGTAAAGATGAAATGTGAAGTTAGTTGTCTAAAATTGGATTTTAGTCAAATCTAGACCTTGCCTCTTATCTTGGTACGCCCAGAGAATTGCCCAAAAGGTGGCTATGCCCACTTCTGACCCGAGGGTATAAGACATTGGGTGAAGAATTAACATAACAGACTACGTGACCCAAGCTGCAGCCGAGGTCTAAAAAGTCAACAAACTCAAAACTCAACCCAGGGTTGAAGACAAATAAATATTTTTCTACCCATGCTACTGATGAGTAGCTGTGTCTAAGCGGGTGAATTCAAGCCAGACCACCTAACCTCCACTCTCCATCGAATCGGGGTATCTACACTGTTTCATTCCTACACTGTGAGCTCTGAGCTACAGAGCTGTCTGCCCTCAGAAGAGCCCTCCCAGAGCAAGGGCGAGGAATCAGACCAAAAGAACACTGACATCGCGAGGACGACCAGAGTTGCACCGGAGAAGTGCGTCATTGAGAAGCCTAAACGACCGACGCGGAGCTTCCCATCTGAGACCGCCCAAACGTAATTACATCATTATATTCTGACCCATGAGAGCGGCAGTTTGGGGCAAGGCTAGGGTTAAAATAAGCATAGCTGACAAATGCACCCAAATGTATATTTCTCTCGTGTACTTTCTCTTTTTCCCTCTCTTTTTCCCTCTCTTTTAAATCCCCATTTTGGGTGACACGCGCCATAGTGTGTTGGCCCGTTATACTAAGTTATAATCAACAGCCTAGACTGTGTGTTGTGTATCTTTTATCATCATTTTAGCTTTCTAGTAAATAAATACTCAACTAAGATTGGCGTGGTACGAACTCATTGGTGGGACCCGGGTCCCTGCAGATTCCCAGATTATGCGACGTTCAGAATGAGACTGTAGGGGAAACTGATTAATTAGCGACTGTTGTAACATCGATATTCTGATATTCTTTGAGTTAATTTGGGAAATAGAAATTTAATAAAACTAATCTTCCCATGGTGCCCCAGGTTAATGAGTTGATAATTGCTTGATTAATTTAATCACGCAATTAGAAACCTTCAATCATTCGATGAGCAACAGTCGTCACATTAACTAATACAACATCACGACAAGCCTAAAACTAACACTAGAGTGGAACTGACAGCGTTTTAACTACTTTGCGATATGAAACATATCAGTCAAAAATATCAAATTCTCAGTTTATGCTTCAAAACAAACTTTATTAGAGGTTTTAAAAATAGGTTCTAATTGACTCAAAATTCCATGACATGCAGTAAGGCATTGTTAGCAGAATAGAAACATTGTCTCGAAGACTTGATCAGGCTGTTGATTGTGGAATGTTGTCCCACTCCTCTTCAATGACAAGCTAAACTACTTCTATGCTCGCTTCGAGGCAAATAACAATGAAACATGCATAAGAGCTGTTCTGGAAGACTGTGGGATCACGCTTTCTGCAGCCAATGTAAGACCTTCAAACAGGTCAACATTCACAAGGCAGCAGGGCCAGATGGATTACCAGGACATGTACTGCGAGCATGTACTGACCAATTGGCAAGTGTCTTCACTGACATTTTCAACATCTCCCTGTCCGAGTCTGTAATACCAACATGTTTTAAGCAGACCACTATAGTGCCTGTGCCCATGAACACTAAGGTAACAAGCCTAAATGTCTACCAACCTGTAGCACTCAAGTCTGTAGCCTTGAAGTGATTTGAAAGGCTAGTCATGGCTCACATAAACTCTAGACCCACTCCAATTTGCATACCGCCCCAACAGATCCACAGATAATGCAATCTCTATTGCAGTCCACAATGCCCTTTCCCACCTGTACAAAAGGAACACCTATGTGAGAATGCTATTCATTGACTACAGCTCAGCGTTCAACACCATAGTGCCCTCAAAGCACATCAATAAGCTAAGGATCCTGGGACTAAACACCTCCCTCTGCAACTGGACCCGGGACTTCCTGACGTGTCACCTCCAGGTGGTAAGGGTAGGTAACAACACATCCACAATGCTGATCCTCAACACAGGGGCCCCTCAGGGGTGCGTGCTCAGTCCTTCTTCTTTATTCCCTGCTCGCTCATGACTGCATGGCCAGGCACGACTCCAACACCATCATTAAGTTTGCCGATAACACAACAGTGGTAGGCCTGATCACGGAAAACGACGAGACCGACTATAGGGAGGAGGTCAGAGACCTGGCCATGTGGTGTCAGGACAACAACCTCTCCCTCAACTTGATCAAGACAAAGGAGATGATTGTGGACTACAGGAAAAAGAGGGCCGAGCACGCCCCCATTCTCATTGATGGGGCTGCAGTGGAGCAGGTTGAGAGCTTCAGGTTCCTTGGTGGCCACATCACCAACAAACTAACATGGTCTAAGCACACCAATACCGTGATGAAGAGGGCACGACAAAACCTATTCCCCTTCAGGAGACTGAAAAGATTTGGTATGGGTCCTCAGATCCTCAAAAGGTTCTACAGCTACACCATCGAGAGCATCCTGGCTGATTGCATCACTGCCTGGTATGGCAACTGCTCGGCCTCCGACCGTAAGGCACTACAGAGGGTAGTGCGAACGGCCCAGTACATCACTGGGGCCAAGCTTCCTGCCATCCAGGACCTATATACCAGGCTGTTTCAGAGGAAGGCCCTAAAAATTGTCAAAGACTCCAGCCACCCTAGTCATAAACTGTTCTCTCTTCGACCGCATGGCAAGCGGTACTGGAGCGCCAAGTCTAGGTCTAAGAGGCTTCTAAACAGTTTCTACCCCAAGCCATAACACTCCTGAACATCTAATCAAATGGCTACCCAGGCTATTTGCATCCCCTCCCCCCCTTTTATGCCGCTGCTACTCTCTGTTGTTATCAGCTATGCGTAGTCACTTTAATAACTCTACCTACATGTACATATTATGTCAACTAACCGGTGCCCCCTCACAATGACTGTTACCCCCCTGTATATAGTCTCGCTATTGGTATTTTACTGCTGCTCTTTATTTACTTGTTACTTTTTTTTCTTATTCTTCTCCAAAAAAAAATGTTTTAACTGCATTGTTGGTTAGGGGCTCGTAAGTAAGTATTTCACTGTTGTATTCGGCACATTTGATTTGATTTTATATTGTTAGATATTGGCGGGAACTGGAAAAACTATTGTACGAGTCAATCCAGACCATCCCAAACATGCTTAATGGGTGACATGTTTGGTGAGTATGCAGGCCATGGAAGAACTGGGACATTTTCAGCTTCCAGGAATTGTGCCTAGATCCTTGCAACATTTGCCCAATGAAGTCAGTTACAAATCTCTGCAGTCAGGTCAAGAATGCAGTCCCTGAGACAGTTTCTGACAGTTTGTGCAGAAGTTATTCGGCTGTGCAAACCCACAGCGGCAACACCTCCTCCATTTGCATTTATATTTTTCCTATATATTCTATAACCATGTATAGATACTACGGCATCATCAAAGGAATGATCTAAGTGTGTTTCAGAAATGGCCAGAATATGCATGTTTTCAAGTGTTAGTAAGTTGTACATTTCATGAACCTTGTTTCTCAGGCTACATATGTTAGTATGGGCTGTTTCTTGTCCTTTTCTGGGTTGCTTGTTTGTTTTTTGTGCTATTCTGAGAGGCTGATCCAAGTTAAACATGTCCATGACAATTACGTTTGAGTCAATGGTACTGAGTGGTCTGGCAGATGGTTTCACTGCAAACATTGGAATTCAATTCTATGAATTTAATTATTACAGACAATACAAGCCCGGATGTGGAGGTCCTGGGCTGGTATGGTTACATGTGGTCTGCGGTTGTATGTACTGCCAAGTTCTCTAAAACAACTTTGGAGGTGGCTTATGGTAGATAAATGAACATTCAGTTCTCTGGGAACAGCTCTACTGGACATTCCTGCAGTACGCATGCAATTTGCAGGCCACCTCAAAACTTAAGACATTTGTGGCATTTTGTTGTGCCTTAACTGCACATTTTAGAGTGACCTTTTATTGTCCTCAGCACAAGGTGCACCTGTGCAATTCCCATGCTGTTTAATCATTTTACTGATATGCCACACCTGTCAGGTGGATGGATTATCTTGGCAAAGAAGAAATGCTCACTAACAGGGATGTAAACAAATTTGTTCACACAATTTGAGAGTTTTTTTTTTTGCACTTATGTAAGATTTCTGGAATCTTTGATTTCAGCTCTTGACACATGAGACAAACACTTTACATCTTGTGTTTATATTTCTGTTCAGTGTAATTCACCAATACATTTCTTGGGAGTCCAAAAAATATTGTTATCAGGTTGTAAATCACAGCTGGCCTGGTACATTGTTTTCTACCACCAGCCATCAAGGATGCACTGTTTCAGTTTCAATAACTCAATATTTTGAACAAAAAACGGACGACTGTAACTAAGGCTGGGAATGTCAATACAATCAAACCAGCAATCACAATTCAAAACGAGGCTAATATGCTAGCGCACGTCTGAAACACAAGGCCCGCGGGCGAGTATAAATTAGTCAAGAGTTGAGTTCTCTACTTTATGAACTTACAGCCTGATGCGCTCGCATTAGTGAATACAACTTCAATTGCGCTGCTTTCATGTGTCCCATTTACAGCACGCAATGGAGGGAAAGTGTACAGACACATGCCACAGTCCTAGCTCGGCTACGAACATTTTGCAGTCTGGCTTCAGTTTTTAAGCTTGGCAATGAATACCCAATAAACAAAACTTGCAACAACAAAAAAACATGCAAAGGAGAAACGTGTAGGCCTATTACAGCAACAATTAAGTCGTATCCTAGGATGGCTACTCATCTACAATATATTTTGAGTGCACCATACAGCAATACTGCATTCAACGGCACTGGTCATCCATGCAGTGCAAAACAAAATGAAAAATGTTTTAAGTTTAAATGTTACAACAAACCTATAGCTACATTTTTGTTATTGTGAGTTACTAAATATTTTTTGATTATCCACATCTGCAAGCATGGCAGCAAAGACTGGGCAAATATGATTTATCTCCTTTTGTTTTAATATGTTAAAATGCTCTACACAGTATTCCAAGTACATAAGTGGACATTATATTTTTTCTAATAAAACAATGGCCATTTTTGGGGGGTTTGTAAAAACAAAGAGGCTATGTCTGGCATGCGAAGTGTGTGTTTTTTTCAATATGGCCCATGTGCTAATTGAGTTTGATACACCTGGGCTAGTGTATCTACTTATCTAGTTAGCTATTTATTTAGCAAGCTAAAAACACAGAGCCTAATGGTATCTAGCTAGCTAGCTGCTGGGAGGATGTCATGTCATTGCATGAGTGGGTCAGTGACTGACTTTTTCCCTTAATATTGTTTTTCAGTGGCTACAGCTAGAGATGCAGGTGTCTTTTGGTTAGCAGGCAAGTTCCCATTCAGTTGTCAAAACATGGGTTGGGACAAGCATGCATTGGCAGACAAGCTGCAGAGGGACGATCAGGCTACTATTCCCCATTGTTTAAGTGCAATTTTGATTGCCAACTAGCTTAAAAAGTTTGAGAGGGTTTAGCTAATGTTTCCTCATTAGATTTTAGCTTATCTCGCTCTGACTAGCATTAGTTGTTGATCTTGGGGATGTGCATAGGTAACTGAGGGAGAGAGACCCTACCTTTTCATGGTTGTTTGATCAATGGGACTGTGATGTTCCCAAATGTTAGAGGACATCCATGGTATTTACATATTTGCAGAAATCCATTCATTTGTACTTTGTGACTTTTTGCCAAAGCATTCTAATGATCTGAAGTTGCTCATACCATAAATACCTTGTTGAGTATTGTGAAGTTCACTTATATAACCCAAGGTAGTGTATGTATGTACATGCTTTTGTAGTCTGGTCCCATACTGTGTGTACTGTAGTCAACTCTTCCGTTGTTGTCAAGCCTTATGTATGACGTGTGTTTAAAGATATAAGAGATGGCAACAGCACATACATGTGACTGAGTTCATTATTATGCACTTATGAACCTGTCTTTTCATTTGAAGATATATTATTTGAAATATATAAAAGATACTGCCATTGGGATCCAATGAATAGAAAGAGTGTGCAGAGGCTCATTGTCAAATGACCAAACAGACAGAGCAATCCAGTCATCTTGAATATGAAGTTACTGCTGATTTGTTAAGTAGGTTAACGAAGTACAGAAATATCCACCCACCCACCCGCACAAAACAATACCAGACAAAAACAGGATGCACTTACTACAAGATAATTAAACCAAATCACATGACGCCAATTTACGCTAATCAATTTCCATTCCAAATGGATACTTGCCGTATTAAAAGTTTACGGGGGGTGATCATGACGTGAATTTATTTTTCAAATGGTGAAATAAGTAAGCCGATTTGAATAGGTCCACAGCTGGATGTTAAAAACTGTCTTATATTTCTATGTGGGTAGTTTGGCGTTCCAGCTGGGAAGTTAAGAAGATAACATTCTCCCTAATTAGGAAAAGCTGCTTATTCTGTTATTCCCTTGAACAGTCCCATCACTAGCCTATAAAACCAACAGAGGGAATATTATGTTTATAACAAGAACATATTCCACATGAAAATACTATTTCAATTTGAGCTGGCGCATCAAGTGCTTCAGAATACCATTAACGGAGTGTGCCGGTAGTTGGGCTCCTCAGCAGAGCTAACTTCGGAGTCCTCTGATAGATTACCCCCGAATTAGCCAAACTCAGGACTTTTATAGATTCAATTCATCATAATTGCCTATAAGATGGGAAGCAGTTTTAAATGTGTGTTGTTTGTGTGTGTACTGTGTATGTTGATTCATGGAGAACATTTTATAGTGATTGCATAATGGGGATAATAACCATGCAGATTGTATTTAACACAGAAAGGGGAAATTTATAGTACAACAGTGCTGCAGTGGACACTGTACTTGTTCTGCTCTTCTTACTTCAAGGACCTCTGTTTGATGGTCATAAACAAATATAGCACAATCTGTTTTTTTTTGTTCATAGTGTAGCTGACATAACATGATGCTTACTATTGTGTAAAGCAAAGGTGTAGTCTTTTGTAAAACTAGCTGAAGCATGTGTTAACACCTCTGACACTAAGCATACAGTATATTAGAGAGCATACAATATATTACAGTATATTACTTTGGCTTCCATTGCTCTTGATTCCCTGCTATTTCTGTACTGTCTAAATAATAATACAAATGCTGAAGGTGTATGGAAGGTTACTGGAATTGTGCAAAACTAATTAGTGGACCCATAATTGCACCCTACTACTACATATACAGTATATTGTATTACGCTTTAGTTGGAATGTGTTGTCTTGCTAAATGAAACCGATTGTAAAATAATCAGTCATGACACAGATAATGAATACTATTAGACCAACATTTGTGACCTACCGTAGTGTTTTTACAATGGATACAATTATAGACTCAAAGCTAGAAAATGGTATATCATACACTACAGTTGAGGAACAATGGGAAAGTAATTCTGCTTTGAAAGTTGATAACCTTTGGATTCACATGTGAGGCTATGTACTAAACAACCAAAGATTTCAAGACTGAAGGCTGGCTTATACTATGGGTGTGTTTGTAAATTTAATCTGTAGTGCCAGAGTGTGCTCTGGGCATTCGTAAATTGAGATTGTTTGGCTCTCGGAAAGTTCAGAGCACAGACTGGACGCTCTGGCTGTAAAATTAGGGTCGATCCGAGCGTTCTGCCCTGACAACAGGATTCAAGCACCCAAGCTAATTGGCTAATGTTTGCTAGGTTGCTAGCTACTTCCAGACACAAATGAAAGAACAGCTCACGCTGACCATTTTACTCGCCCTAGCAGAGCTTGTGTAGGCTATTTCTTATGTTATCCAGAGCATTGGTGACTGGATAACAATTGAATTACACTTGTTTTGCCAACATTTACTGACACTGGCCATATTCAACAGGTGTTGAGCATTCGTAAATTCCATGGTTGCCCTTAGTTTGAAGATGTAATCAGGAGACGGTTGTTTTATACAACAGCCTTCTGTGTGTTCTCTTTTCGACTCTGTCTGCATATTTGCAATCAAACACCAGAATTTTCACCATCTCATTAGCTATCATACTCGAAGTCCACTGATTCAGAACTCAGTCCTCCAGAAAGTGGAGAGCTACCTTGTGTAGTTCTACTACGTGATATATTTAAAAGAAAAAGCTGCATAATAAAGGATTACCTACACATACTAACAAGCTCATATTATAGACAGAACTGTGCTACATGGCAGACCAATCCGAACTCATCTCTCGGCATATCCAGTCCACTCATTATCTCAACCAATCATGACTAGCGGGAAGATTGCTGACTTTTTCTGTGGCTAAACCAACTAGGTTTGTAATTTAACAATTTTGTTCGTATTTACAGATGGCATGCAAATCTCTAATTAAGGCACATGAAAGTTCACATGTTCCAGAAGGCATTTCTTCCAAAAATAGCATTTTGATTTAAAAAAAGTTTAAGTTAAAATGGCTCTCCTGTGAAGTAGTGACGCGCGACATACAACTAGTTTCCTGGAACGTGTCACACTTTGCTTTAGTATGATAGGGAGTTTGACCCAATATTGGATTCAGGATGCTATCCAACTGCAAAACGTACAGAATCTCTATCTAAACCTGTTTGATTGAAAGTGCAATTAGCTTGGAAATACAATGAATTCAATTGTTTGCTTTTGTTTTCATTCAACTGAAATCAATGAGCATTATTCTAGATTTCATATTCTCAGAAGTTTGGCATGGAAAGTTAAAGCATTGTTGTTATTAGCAATTTGTGTATCCATCAATACTTAGCTACTTTTAATTCCTCAGAAATGCGAGAACAAGTGATAGTGCAATACAAACGTCCTAATAGAGACACATCTCCATATGAAACAAACCAAATAAGCCATTTTCAGAGGTTTTACCTTTGCACCCCCAAAACATTCTCCCAGATGCTCTCCTGTGATCAAAACAGGCGCCCTGACAGCTGAATTATTTTTTATTACTCTCTTAACCATCCCCAACTGGGAGCCGCCACTGAAATCAATGGAAGGGATTTGTTATAGTCCTTGCACTAATCAAAACCAACAAACTGAGAGATGTAGAGGTCGAAGTCCAGGGCAAGGGGCATTTAGTGGAACAGGGGAAGGGAAGTGTAGATAACCAGCAGTCTGTTAGGTAGTTAAAGTATGCTGTTGTCAATGCTTTGTGTCCCTTAGACAGCACAAGGACGCCAGTGATTCTGACTGTATCCAATTGTTTTTTGTTTCCAACTATGTATATGGCACTGTTTAAGTTGTTTATGGGGTTGCATTGTCATGGTGTTCAGCCTAAATTGGTGCTATCCAAAGTATTTTGCTAACCAGGTTGGCGTGTTTACTGTAGTTCCATGGCAACTCCAAAATGTGTGCGATTGATAAAGACAGGAGAAATGTTAGACTACTCCAATACTCTGATAATTTAACTGCTCACTGTTCTGTTTCCCTAAGATACAGGCAGTATACACAACCTGATTCAGCTAAATACAGCCAAACCCAATGCTTATTTTCATTTCAGTAGCAGTGCAAGCTTCAATCTCTCAGTCCCACCACCACCATCACAAACAGTTCCAGTGCACTGCACTATCCTCTTGCCTCGAGGCCATTCAGTGTGGGCCCAGTTATTACAAGGCTTTTCCAGAGTGACAAATAAAGAATAAAATATGTATCCATCCCAAGAGGGAGAGGAGGGAGGGAGGACAGAGGAGGAGAGGAAGGAGGGGAGGGGGGATTGGTAATATTTCCCTCCCTGTATGGAGCTCTCGATGTAGTCATGACCTAGCTCAGCAGCCGCCCTGCCGCCTCACCGCTTCATGATAGATAGATGGCTTAGAGGCTTCTGCCAGATCAGAAGGGATCCCTGGTATCTCACACCACCGCAGTACCTGACTGGCAATGTGTGTCCGCTAGACCAGGGTTGTGTCCCAAATGGCACCATATTCCCTATTTACTGCACTACTTTGGACCAGGGCCCATAGGACTCTGGTCAAAAAAGTGCAATTTACAGGGAAAAGGGTTCCATTTGGGAGACTGACCTGAAACCATTGGTAGTGGCCTCAGATGAATTAATATAACCTCTCCCAAAAATGAATATATATATGATGGAAATCGGGAATGAACGCATTAATAAAAAGACGCTGAAATTGACTTGGCATCCACTTTTTTTTTGTGGGGGGGGGGGGGGGGGGGGGCTAGCTATTACAGACTACAAAGGGAAGCACAGCCGAGAGCTGCCCAGTGACACAAGCCTACCAAACAAGCTAAATTACTTCTATGCTCTCTTCAAGGAAAGTAACACTGAAGCATACATGAGAGTGTGTGATCACGCTGTCCGTAGCCGATGTGAGTACGACCTTTAAACAGGTCAACATACAGACGGATTACAAGGATGTATACTCCGAGCATGCGCTGACCAACTGGCAAGTGTCTTCACTGACATTTTCAACCTGTCCCTGACTGAGTCTGTAATACCAACATGTTTCAAACAGACCAACATAGTCCCTGTGCCCAAGAACACTAAGGTAACCTGCCCTAAATGACTACCGACCCATAGCACTCACGTCTGTATCCATGAAATGCTTTGAAAGGCTGGTCATGGCTCACATCAACACTATTATCCCAGAAACCCTAGACCCACTCCAATTTGCATACCGCCCCAACAAATCCACAGATGATGCAATCTCTATTGCACTTAACACTGCCCTTTCCCACCTAGACAAAAGGAACACCTATGTGAGAATGCTATTCATTGACTACAGCTCAGCCAGCGTTCAACACCATAGTGCCCTCAAAGCTCATCACCAGGCTAAGGACCCTGGGACTAAACACCTCCCTCTGCAACTGGATCCTGGACTTCCTTTCGGGCCGCGCCCAGGTGGTAAGGGTAGGTAACAACACATCTGACACACTGATCCTCAACACAGGGGACATTCAGGGGTGCGTGCTCAGTCTCCTCCTGTACTCCCTGTTCACTCATGACTGCATGGTCAGGCAAGACTTCAACACCATCATCAAGTTTGCCGATAACACAATAGTGGTAGACCTGATCACCAGCAACGATGAAACAGCTTATAGGGAGGAGGTCAGAGACCTGACTGTGTGGTGCCAGGACAACAACCTCTCCATCAATGTGATCAAGACAAAGGAGATGATTGTGGACTACAGGAAAAGGAGGACCGAGCATGCCCCCATTCTCATAGACAGGGCTGTAGTTGAGCAGGTTGAGAGCTTCAAGTTCCTTGGCATCCACATCACCAACTAACTAACATGGTCCAAGCACACCAAGAAGAAGGCATGACAAAAACCATACCCCCTTAAGAGACTGAAAAGATTTGTCATGTGTCCTCAGATCCTCAAAAGGTTTTACAGCTGCACCATTGAGCGCATCATGACTCGTTGCATCACTGCCTGGTATGGTAACTGCTTACCCTCCGACCGCAAGGCACTACAGAGGGTAGTGTGTACGGCCCAGTACATCAACGGGGCGAGGCTTCCAGCCATCCAGGACCTCTATACCAGGGGGTATTAGAGGAAGGCTTTAAAAATTGTCAAAGACACCAGCCACCCTAGTCATAGACTGTTCTCTCTGCTACTACACGACAAGCGGTTCCGGAGCGCCAAGTCTAGCTCCAAGAGACTTCTAAACACCTTCTACCCCAAGCCATAAGACTCCTGAACATCTAATCAAATGGCTACCCAGACTATTTGCATTGCCCCCACCCTCTTCTACGCTGTTGCTACTCTCTGTCATTATCTATGCATAGTCACTTTAGTAAGTCTACATACATGTACATATTAGCTCAATTACCTCAACACAGGTGCCCTCCTGAAATTGACTCTGTACCGGTCCCCGTCTATATAGCCCCGCTATAGTAATTTACTGCTGCTCTTTAATGTTTTGTTATTCTTTTTTAGATATTGTCTTAAAAACTGCACTGTTCGTTAAGGGCTCTACACCTGTTGTATTCTGCATATGTGACAAATCAAATTTGATTTGATATGAAAGGCCTGATTGGTGGAGTGCTGCAGAGATGCTTGTACTTCTGGAAGGTTCTCCCATCTCCACAGAGGAACTCTGGAGCTCTGTCAGAGTGACCATTGGGTTCCCTTCTACCCCAATTGCTCAGTTTGGCCAGGCGGCCAGTTCTAGGAAGAGTCTTGGTGGTTCCAAACTTCTTCCATTTAAGAATGATGGAGGCCATTGTGTTCTTGGGAACCTTCAATGCTGCAGAATATTTTGGACCCTTCCCCAGATCTGTAACTCGACACAATCCTGTCTGAGATCTACAGACAATTCCTTCAACCTCATTGATTTTTGCTCTGATATGCACTGTCAACAGTGGGACCTTATATAGACTGGCGTGTTTCTTTCCAAATTATATCCAATCATTTTAATTTACCGCAGATGGACTCCAATGAAGTTGTAGAAACATCTCAAGGATGGTCAATGGAAACAGGAGGCACCTGAGTTCAATTTCGAGTCTCATAGCAAAGGGTCTGAATACTTATGTAAATAAGGTATTTCAGTTAGACAGTTTTTTAAGTACATCTATCTGTCTACAACCAGAATCTCCCTGCGGGACAAGCGTGGTCCTTCCTTAGTTTTCAAAGACACAGCGAGTTCAAGGGAGCCTCTGCAACAGGGAGGCTATCCCAGGCCCTCCGTGCTCTGTGTGGTCTGGTCTCCTGAGTGTACACTTTTTCTCAGTCTGCGAGAAATAAATGACGACTGGAGATACAGCGTGCAGAAGGCTGTGTTATATTTGTGGTATCTCGTCTCTCACTGACAGCTTGTCCACCTGTACCCCTTCAGTATCAAGTACTACTTGAGTACTTCAGTTTTGAGCATTCAGGATTTTCAAGTAGCGGATTGCATTTTAACACAGTGTTTATTTGTTCGATTTTCTCCAAAGTGTACAGTCTTATATTTGATAGAGTCCATTTCAGTATTTCACACACAAGCATTTTGTGTTCATAGTTGCACAGTAACGCCTGCAGTTGATAGGCAACTCTGCCTCGGCTGAGCCAACATGGTCCCCACGACCTTCCTCTCTTCTTCCTCCACACAGGAAGTGGAAGTCCTGCGGGTGCCCACCAGCGTATGCTGCTGCGTTTCCTCTGTTTTTTTGTGGGATTTGTCTCCTCTGTGACTGCAGATATCAGCTAGCTACTTTCCCCCAACGGCACACATATTTTACGTCAGCCATAAAATGGTCCAGGAAACATTGATATCATATGAACACTTCCAGCTTGGCAATTATGGCCCCTTCAAACTGCCTGTGTTGTACCTTAAAAAAACATGCTTAACCCAGACACTTTAAAGTGCGTAAGATATACTCTTGCTTGTCTGTTCTCTTCAAATCTCCTTGTTGGTAATGGTAAATATTCTTTGACCCTTCACATGTAGATAGTACATTTTCAGAGTCTGAAAAAAATGTCCAGTCTGTACTCGTGAAGTTGTGAAGTATATGTTATTGCAGTTTGTCTACTGTTGCCTACACAGTATGTACAGTAGTTAAGCACAAGTTCGGTCTGTCGATTTCTGTCCTCTGATGACCCCTCAGCTAACGGTCAGCCAGGGGCACCGTCTTGAGAATAAGTCTTAAGTCTGTCGATAGATACCCAGCCTGCTATAAGGCATATTGTTAGTGTTCATCTGGTTTATGGTATGGAACACATATACATGTAAGTTACTTTATAATTTCTGAGTTTCTGAACAGAACGATAAAGGGGAAAGCCAGAGTCCAGACAAAAACCGCTATTTGCTAAGTAGGCTACATAACATTCCTAACAACATTTGTTTTATTGACGCTTGTCACACAACTGCATGGATTACATCTAGTGCTCAAAACATGTTTTTTGAGCACTAGATACTTAGCTTCCTGATGATACTTAGCTTCCAGATACTTAGCTTCCTGATGCAGTCTGAATTTGATTTTGCAGTAGTGAAAAGAGTAGTAAGTTAACAGAGTAAGAGGCTAATGAGAATGATGAAAGACAAAGAGAGGGGAATGTAAACGAGGGAGAGAGACACCAGAGCAATAGAGAATCAGGGACACGAGCGAACCTGTGCTTTCCGAGGGTTCTCCTGACCATCGTCAGGTGATTCGAGCTGTGAGCAGAGCTGTGATGGTTAAAGCGCAATACTACAAAGGCGGCTACGTGAATCAGCTAGTCATGTTTTCCATAGGAAAGTGTCAGTATGCGGAATGGTGATGAGCTTGAAGGCTGTTTTTAGTTTTGAATTGAATCAAATCAAATTTATTTATATAGCCCTTTGTACATCAGCTGATATCTCAAAGTGCTGTACAGAAACCCAGCCTAAAACCCCAAACAGCAAGCAATGCAGGTGTAGAAGCACGGTGGCTAGGAAAAACTCCCTAGAAAGGCCAAAACCTAGGAAGAAACCTAGAGAGTAACCAGGCTATGTGGGGTGGCCAGTCGTCTTCTGGCTGTGCCGGGTGGAAATAACAGAACATGGCCAAGATGTTCAAATGTTCATAAATGACCAGCATGGTCAAATAATAATAATCACAGGCAGAACAGTTGAAACTGGAGCAGCAGCACGGCCAGGTGGACTGGGGACAGCAAGGAGTCATCATGTCAGGTAGTCCTGAGGCATGGTCCTAGGGCTCAGGTCCTCCGAGAGAGAGAAAGAAAGAGAGAATTAGAGAGGGCATACTTAAATTCACACAGGACACCGGATAGGACAGGAGAAGTACTCCAGATATAACAAACTGACCCTAGCCCCCCGACACATAAACTACTGCAGCATAAATACTGGAGGCTGGGACAGGAGGGGTCAGGAGACACTGTGGCCCCATCCGAGGACACCCCCAGACAGGGCCAAACAGGAAGGATAAACCCCACCCACTTTCCCAAAGCACAGCCCCCACACCACTAGAGGGATATCTTCAACCACCAACTTACCATCCTGAGACAAGGCCGAGTATAGCCCACAAAGATCTCCGCCACGGCACAACCCAAGGGGAGGCGCCCCCCCCAATTGACATGTTTAAGGAAAGGATAGAGTGAGGAATACAACATAACTGGGCTGCTCCAAAAGCCTCTGTTGATGTAGTCTTTTCAAAATAGTTTATTTTCATTTAAAAAAAATAATATTTATTATTTTTACATTTTCAGTTGTCCAAAGACATACAATAACAGTTGAATAAGGACATTTAATATACAAGACATGAAAGGTTTTATCATGCCCTCTTCATGACGGTCTTAGTGTGTTTGGACCATGACAGTTTGTTGGCGATGTGGCCACCAAGGAACTTAAAGCTCTCAACCTGCTCCACTGCAGCCCCCTCGGTCCTCCTTTTCCTGTAGTCCACAATCATCTCCTTTGTCTTGATCACGTTGAGGGAAAGGTTGTTGTCCTGGCACCACACGGCCAGGTCTCTGACCTCCTCCTATAGGCTGTCTCATCGTTGTTGGTGATCAGGCCTACCACTGTTGTGTCATCGGCAAACTTGATGATGGTGTTGGAGTCGTGCCTGGCCATGCAGTCATGAGTGAACAGGGAGTACAGGAGGGGACTGAGCAGGGCCCCCATGTTCAGGATCAGCGTGGCAGATGTGTTGTTACCTAACCTTACCACCTGGGGGCGGCCCGTCAGGAATTCCAGGATCCAGTTGCAGAGGGAGGTTTAGTCCCAGGGTCCTTAGCTTAGTGATCAGTTTTAAGGGCACTATGGTGTTGAACGCTGAGCTGTAGTTAATTAATTGCATTCTCACATAGGTGTTCCTTTGGTCCAGGTGGGAAAGGCAGTGTTGAGTGCAATAGAGATTGCATCATCTGTGGATTTGTTGGGGCGGTATGTAAATTGGAGTGGGTCTAGAGTTTCTGGGATAATGGTGTTGATGTGAGCTATGACCATCCTTTCAAAGCACTTCATAGCTGCAGACGTGAGTGCTACGGGTTGGTAGTCATTTAGGAAGGTTAAATTAGTGTTCTTGGGCACAGGGACTATGGTGGTCTGCTTGAAACATGTTGGTATTACAGACTCAGTCAGTGACAGGTTGAAAATGTCAGTGAAGACACTTGCCAGTTGGTCTCAGTGCATGCTCGGAGTGCACGTCCTGGTAATCCGTCTGGCCCTGTGGCCCTGTGAATGTTGACCTGTTTTAAGGTTTTTCTCACATCAGCTAAGGAGAGCATGATCACACAGTTGTCCAGAACAGCTGATGCTCTCATGCGTGCTTCAGTGTTACTTGCCTCGAAGTCAGCATTGAAGTAATTTAGCTTGTCTGGTAGGCTAGTGTCACTAGGCAGCTCTCGGCTGTGGTTCCCTTTGTAGTCTGTAATAGTTTGCAAGCCCTGCCACAACCCAACGAGCGTTGGAGCCAGTGTAGTGCGGTTCAATCTTTATCCTGTATTGAGGCTTTGACTGTTTTATGGTTCATCGGAGGGCATATTGGTATTCTTATAAGCGTCTGGGTTAGAGTACCACTCCATGAAAGCGGCAGCTCTACTCTTTAGCTGAGTGTGGATGTTGCCTGTAATCCATGGCTTCTGGTTTGGGTATGTACGTACGTCACTGTGGGAATGACATAATTGATGCACTTATTGATGAAGCCAGTTACTGATGTGGTGTTCTCCTCAATGCCATTGGATGAATCCCTGATTATATTCCAGTCTGTGCTCGCAAAACAGTCCTGTAGTTTAGCATCTGCTTCATCTGACCACTTTCTTATTGACCAAGTCACTGGTGCTTCCTGCTTTAGTTTTTGCTGGTAAGCAGGAATCAGGAGGGTAGAATTGTGGTCAAATTTGCCAAATGGAGGGTGAGGGAGAGCTTTGTATGCGTCTCTGTGTGTGGAGTAAAGGTGGTCTAGTTTTTTTCCCTCTGGTTGCACATTTAACATGCTGTAAGAAATTAGGTCAAATGGATTTGAGTTTCGAAGCATTAAAGTCCCCGGCCACTAGAATTGCCGTCTCTGGATCAGCGTTTTATTGTTTGCTTATGGCCATATACAGCTCATTGAGTGCTGTCTTACTGCCAGCATCGGTTTGTGGTGGTATATAGACAGCTACGAAAAATACAGGTGAAAACTCTCCTGGTAAATAGTATGGTCTACAGCTTATCATAAGATACTCTACCTCAGGCGAGCATAACTTTAAGACTTCTTTATATTTTGTGCATCAGCTGTGGTTTACAAATATACATACACCGCTACCCCTAGTCTTACCAGAGGCCACTGTTCTATCCTGTCGAAAAAGCTTAAAACCCGCTAGCTGTATGACTCGGTGAAACATAAGGTATTACAGTTTTAATGTCCCGTTGGTAGGATATACAGTGCCTTGCGAAAGTATTCGGCCCCCTTGAACTTTGCGACCTTTTGCCACATTTCAGGCTTCAAACATAAAGATATAAAACTGTATTTTTTTGTGAAGAATCAACAACAAGTGGGACACAATCATGAAGTGGAACGACATTTATTGGATATTTCAAACTTTTTTAACAAATCAAAAACTGAAAAAATTGGGCGTGCAAAATTATTCAGCCCCCTTAAGTTAATACTTTGTAGCGCCACCTTTTGCTGCGATTACAGCTGTAAGTTGCTTGGGGTATGTCTCTATCAGTTTTGCACATCGAGAGACTGTTATACGACTGATATACGACTGATTGTTGTCCTATGGACAGAGTCTCCCACCTCAGCTGTAGATCTCTGCAGTTCATCCAGAGTGATCATGGGCCTCTTGGCTGCATCTCTGATCAGTCTTCTCCTTGTATGAGCTGAAAGTTTAGAGGGACGGCCAGGTCTTGGTAGATTTGCAGTGGTCTGATACTCCTTCCATTTCAATATTATCGCTTGCACAGTGCTCCTTGGGATGTTTAAAGCTTGGGAAATCTTTTTGTATCCAAATCCGGCTTTAAACTTCTTCACAACAGTATCTCGGACCTGCCTGGTGTGTTCCTTGTTCTTCATGATGCTCTCTGCACTTTTAACGGACCTCTGAGACTATCACAGTGCAGGTGCATTTATACGGAGACTTGATTACACACAGGTGGATTGTATTTATCATCATTAGTCATTTAGGTCAACATTTGATCATTCAGAGATCCTCACTGAACTTCTGGAGAGAGTTTTCTGCACTGAAAGTAAAAGGGGCTGAATAATTTTGCACGCCCAATTTTTCAGTTTTTGATTTGTTAAAAAAGTTTGATATATCCAATAAATGTCGTTCCACTTCATGATTGTGTCCCACTTGTTGTTGATTCTTCACAAAAAGTACAGTTTTATATCTTTATGTTTGAAGCCTGAAATGTGGCAAAAGGTCGCAAAGTTCAAGGGGGCCGAATACTTTCGCAAGGCACTGTATACGTGATCGTAGTTTGTCTATTTCATTATCGATTGATTGTACGTTGTCTAATGGGACCAATGGTAAAGGTAGATTACCCTCTCGGCATATGATCCCTACAAGGCACCCGACCTTCGTCCCCGATACCTCCGTCACTTTCTCCTGCAAATGATGGGGATGAGGGCATTGTCGTGCATCTGAAGTAAATCCTTCCCGTCCGACTCGTTAAAAAATATTCCTCCAGTACGGGGTGAGTAATCACTGTCCTGATATCTATAATCTCTTTTCGGTCATAAGACAGGTTGCCAGAAACATGATGCACAAAATGTTCAAATGATGTACAAATAACACGAAAAAACATACAAAATAGCACAATTGGGTACGGGATTGTAAAACGGCAGCCATCTCCTTCAGCGCTGCTCTTCATTCCAACCTGAGTTATTTAATTCCTGCTTTACATGAGGATGAGGCTTTGATCAGTTCAAACACCCTGCCTTTTAATAAGTTGGTCGGTCTAGAAAATGATGGCTTACCCTTTTCTCCAATGGGAAAATATGTACGATAGGTATTTTAGAGAACAGTGGGGTGAATAATTGGGCCATTGATTTGATATAGGATTGCCGTACACTTCACCTCACCTCGTTGTTGTTGTTTACCTCACATGTTGGTGTTGTTGTTGCTTCTTACTTCACCTATTGTTTACCTCACCTCGTGTTGTTGTTTACCTTCACAGTTGACTTGGTATCGGAGGACGAATACCTGGACATCCCCAGTATCTCCAGACAGAGAGCGGGGACATACGAATGCACCGCCATCAACGACATCGCCACAGACGTCCAGACCGTTGAGATCACAGTCAACTGTGAGTTCAATGTCATCCCAGTCCTGGCGTGTATTTACTAGGAACCAAACAGAAGCAAACAGGCCAAAACTTGGAGGGGCTAACCTGAACTTGTCCAGTAAGAGAGACTTGTTGCAAAACGGTTTGCTACGATGTGCACTAAGCATTCTATTCTCTCGCAGACAGACATTTCACTCAGTCAATGGTTTCATGAGCAGGGATTTAATATAGACACATGGATGACGCACATGGCGGCCGCTGATTGGCTGAAAGCGCGGGGTGGTTGGAGTTTTCAACAAAGTAGCGTGACAGAAATATGATGCAAAGTTTTTGAACTACCAGTTTCTTTAAGACGATATATAAAAAGATCTGTGAATTTGAACAACAGCATAAATACACCTATTTCACTTTTACATGTAAAAAGCCGAATGACCACTGCTAAACATGCTGCCACTGTTTTGAACAGATTAGATTATAATGTGTAGAACTAGCAGCTAGCTCAATAATTAACTAGTGCACCAGGGAGAGCGCAACAAGCATGCAGATGTAATACGTGAAAACAAATGATCTAACTGGGGATATGTAGCTAATATAATGTCACAAAGCACGCCAGCCATCCTGAACTAATTGAAATATTTCCGAGTTAGTCAGATATTAGTTTAGAAAGACTTGAAATTGGCATGGAAGGTTTCTAGCTAGCAAGCTACCAGCTAGCTATAGCTGATGAACAATACAATTGGCCAGCCACAGTAATGCTTTTTTGTCCTACCAGATCCGCAATGAGAAGGTTCTATCCCTCTGTCCTTTGACTCTTGTCGAATGTAGATGTCCGGTTTATCAGGTCCCAGGCTTCCATGACTGTTAATGATTATTTATTTACAAGTTAATTATAATTATCTGTTTGCTTTAGCAGCATCTGTACCTTCTAGTATCTAGTGCGGAAGTAAGCTGTCTGGCGCGAGAGACTCATTGGGAAGGATACTAGATCAGACCCATCATTTCTGACTGAGCGCACTTTTGAGGTCCCTAGGATCGTCCATTTCCTTTGTGCTGTTATAATTGATGTTATGAAATCCTGTGATTTCATTGGGGCGGTTCCCCCTGATAGCAAATAGCTGACAAAACAATCCAATCCAATGTTCGCATGGACTATGCGCCCGCGGAGCTGCTGGCAGTCACTGGCAGAAGTGTAGTAACAACTTGTTTTGAACAATATAGTTTTTCACTATATATATATTATATATTTTTTTATTGACTATTAACAATTGGGCCACTGCCCCTAACACACATGTGGGCGGACCGCTTCTGGATGAAGCACAGCTTGTGTTTAGCTTTCTTTTGTTGCAGTTCATCAGAAAAAGTTGGAAAAGAGGTTATGCATGCTATGCATCATGTCTTATTGGACAATTATGGATTACGGTATTTGTTGCATGTTGGAAATTATTCTACCCTACATACAAATATGTAGTGTGACTCAGTAACCTAATAAAGTCAAATAAAAGCATTGCAAAGTATGCATACTACAGATAATTCAAATGATACGGGAAATAGATGAGGTATAACAGGGATGTGATGTGGTTTCAGTTAATTGGGTTTATTCTAATAATTATAACATGAACTGTGCTAAACTTGGAATGCAGCCCACATGCTCTGAAGTACCAGCTCAATTAAACGCCACTGCATTTACAAATTTGTTCTCCAAAGAATCACAATTCAACTTGATTCCAATTGTATTTACACATGACCCCCATGTGATACATTGACTAGGGCTGTTACGGTGACCGTATTACCTCCACCTCAGCGGTCACGAGTCATGAAGGCAGTCAAATTCCAAGTGACCGTTTAGTCATGGTAATTAGGCTTCTTCAAGATCTGTTGCTGCTCATGGTCATTAGTAGCCTACCAAACTTGCTACCTGCCTGGTACTCAATACTGTATTGTCCCTCTAATCACTCTGATATCAATGCAAATGTAAACCAACTATATTTATTTCTTAACTTTCCTAATATTAAGCACATTGCTTATCTTTACAACAGGAATATAGTTTACCTGGCTGGCATGAAAATAAATCATGGCAAAAGCGTACTCCACCCGCTATTTAAGTGCATATAAGAAATGTTTTTCCGCTGCCCCTATTTCGAGACAAGTGCATGACAATGGTCCATTCTAAATAAATACAAATTCACACATTATTTGGTACATGTAAAGACGAGATTAAATCCAGAATAGTCTGATGGGTGACAATAATATCACTTGTGAATTACAGCTGAAGTCAGAAGTTTACATCCACCTTAGCTAAATACATTTAAACTCAGTTTTTCACAATTCCTGACATTTAATCATAGTAAAAATTCCCTGTCTTGGGTCAGTTAGGACCACCACTTTATTTTATTAAGAATGTGAAATGTCAGAATAATAGTAGAGAGAATATATATAGTATAGTGTAATTTTTTATTTCAGCATTTATTTATTTCATCACATTGCCAGTTGGTCAGAAGTTTACATACATAAAATTAGTATTTGGTAGTATTGCCTTTAAATTGTTTAACTTGAGTCAAACAGTTTGGGTAGCCTTCCACATGATTCCCACAATAAGTTTAATGAATTTTGGCCCATTCCTCCAGACAGAGCTGGTGTAACGGAGTCAGGCTTATAGGCCTCCTTGCTCGCACACGCTTTTTCAGTTCTGCCCAAAAATGTTCTATGGGATTGAGGTCAGGGCTTTGTGATGGCCACTCCAATACCTTGACTTTGTTGTCAAGGTATTGGCCATTTTGCTACAACTTTGGAAGTATGCTTGGGGTCGTTGTCCATTTGCGACCAAGCTTTAACTTCCTGACTGATGTCTTGAGATGTTGCTTCAATATAACCACATAATTGTCCTACCTCATGATGCCATCTATTTTGTAAAGTGCACCAGTCCCTCCTGCAGCAAAGCACCCCTACAACATGAGGCTGCCACCCCCATGCTTCACGGTTGGAATGGTGTTCTTCGCCTTGCAAGCCTCCTCCTTTTTCCTCCAAACATAACGATTGTCATTATGGCCAAACAGTTCTATATATGTTTCATCAGAGCAGAGGACATTTCTCCAAAAAGTACGATCTTTGTCCCCATGTGCAGTTGCAAACCGTAGTCTGGCTTTTTTATGGCGGGTTTGGAGCAGTGGCTTCTTCCTTGCTGAGCGGCCTTTCAGGTTATGTCGATATAGGACTAATTTTACTGTGGATATAGATACTTTTGTACCTGTTTCCTCCAGCTTCTTTACACGGTCCTTTGCTGTTGTTCTGGGATTGATTTGCACTTTTCGCACCAAAGTACATAGTGTTTATACTTGCTTACTATTGTTTGTACAGATGAACGTGGTACCTTCAGGCATTTGGAAATTGCTCCCTAGGATGAACCAGACTTGTGGAGGTCTACAATTATTTTGCTGAGGTCTTGGCTGATTTTTTTTTTCCCCATGATGTCAAGCAAAGAGGGACTGAGTTTGAAGTTAGGCCTTGAAATACATCCACAGGTACACCTCCAATTGACTAAAATGATCGCAATTAGTCTATCAGAAGTTCTAAAGCCATGACATAATTTTCTGGAATTTTCAAGCTGTTTAAAGGCATAGTCAACTTAGTGTATATAAACTTCTGACCCACTGGAATTGTGATACAGTGAATTATACAGTGCCTTGCGAAAATATTCGGCCCCCTTGAACTTTGCGACCTTTTGCCACATTTCAGGCTTCAAACATAAAGATATAAAACTGTATTTTTTTGTGAAGAATCAACAACAAGTGGGACACAATCATGAAGTGGAAAGACATTTATTGGATATTTCAAACTTTTTTAACAAATGAAAAACTGAAAAATTGGGCGTGCAAAATTATTCAGCCCCTTTACTTTCAGTGCAGCAAACTCTCTCCAGAAGTTCAGTGAGGATCTCTGAATGATCCAATGTTGACCTAAATGACTAATGATGATAAATACAATCCAGCTGTGTGTAATCAAGTCTCCGTATGAATGCACCTGCACTGTGATAGTCTCAGAGGTTCGTTAAAAGTGCAGAGATTATCATGAAGAACAAGGAACACACCAGGCAGGTCCGAGATACTGTTGTGAAGAAGTTTAAAGCCGGATTTGGATACAAAAAGATTTCCTAAGCTTTAAACATCCCAAGGAGCACTGTGCAAGCGATAATATTGAAATGGAAGGAGTATCAGACCACTGCAAATCTACCAAGACCTGGCCGTCCCTCTAAACTTTCAGCTCATACAAGGAGAAGACTGATCAGAGATGCAGCCAAGAGGCCCATGATCACTCTGGATGAACTGCAGAGATCTACAGCTGAGGTGGGAGACTCTGTCCATAGGACAACAATCAGTCGTATATTGCACAAATCTGGCCTTTATGGAAGAGTGGCAAGAAGAAAGCCATTTCTTAAAGATATCCATAAAAAGTGTTGTTTAAAGTTTTCCACAAGCCACCTGGGAGACACACCAAACATGTGGAAGAAGGTGCTCTGGTCAGATGAAACCAAAATTGAACTTTTTGGCAACAATGCAAAACGTTATGTTTGGCGTAAAAGCAACATAGCTGAACACACCATCCCCACTGTCAAACATGGTGGTGGCAGCATCATGGTTTGGGCCTGCTTTTCTTCAGCAGGGACAGGGAAGATGGTTAAAATTGATGGGAAGATGGATGGAGCCAAATACAGGACCATTCTGGAAGAAAACCTGATGGAGTCTGCAAAAGACCTGAGACTGGGACGGAGATTTGTCTTCCAACAAGACAATGATCCAAAACATAAAGCAAAATCTACAATGGAATGGTTCAAAAATAAACATATCCAGGTGTTAGAATGGCCAAGTCAAAGTCCAGACCTGAATCCAATCGAGAATCTGTGGAAAGAACTGAAAACTGCTGTTCACAAATGCTCTCCATCCAACCTCACTGAGCTCGAGCTGTTTTGCAAGGAGGAATGGGAAAAAAATTCAGTCTCTCGATGTGCAAAACTGATAGAGACATACCCCAAGCGACTTACAGCTGCAATCGCAGCAAAAGGTGGCGCTACAAAGTATTAACTTAAGGGGGCTGAATAATTTTGCACGCCCAATTTTTCAGTTTTTGATTTGTTAAAAAAGTTTGAAATATGCAATAAATGTCGTTCCACTTCATGTCATTCCACTTCAAAATACAGTTTTATATCTTTATGTTTGAAGCCTGAAATGTGGCAAAAGGTCGCAAAGTTCAAGGGGGCCGAATACTTTCGCAAGGCACTGTAAATGAAATAATCTGTCTGTACACAATTGTTGGGAAAATTACTTGTGTCATGCACAAAGTAGATGTCCTAGCCAACTTGCCAAAACTATAGTTTGTTAACAAGAAATTTGTGGAGTGGTTGGAAAAGGAGTTTTAATGACTCCAACCGAAGTGAACGTAAACTTCCGACTTCAACTGTATATATTATCACTTGTGAATGATATCCAGCATAAGAAACAGCCTTTGAATCATAGTTAAACACCACATGTAGCCCAGCCCATAGGCTTATATGTTTTGATAAGGTTTGTGTCACGACTAAAGTGGCCAAATAAGCACATTAATCCGCTTTACAAGGGGTTTAGAGCCTAACTGGCATACATAAGCAGCGCATGAGTTTCAAGTTTTGGGACGATCATTTTCACCATAAAATTTCAAATTTCAAATAAAAGCATTACATGCATTATCGCATTTGCAGTCACTTTCTATAATGCCGTTTTCCGCAAATAAAACATTCCCTATTGTAGCCTGCTGCCATGTGCGCATTGCTGCGCTTATAATGTGAAGAAATAGCTTAATTGTTTATCAACATTTTAAGCTAAATGTACTGATCTGTTGTATCAGCCACATTGAGTACATTTTTTCAGGATTGCCACCTCTCACCCAGAGGTGGCAATCCTAGTAGCCGGGGACTTTAATGCAAGGAAACTTAAATCAGTTTTACCTTCAATCAACATGTTAAATGTGCAACCAGAGGGAAAAGAACTCTGGACCATCTATACTCCACACACAGAGATGCATCCCTCGCTCTCCATTTGGCAAATCTGACCATAATTATATCCTCCTGATTCCTGCTTACAAACAAAAATTCAACCAGGAAATACCAGTGACTAGATCAACAAAAAAGTGGTCAGATGAAGCAGATGCTAAGCTTCAGGACTGTTTTGCGAGCACAGACTGGAATATGTTCCGGGATTCCTCCAATGGCATTGAGCAGTACACCACATCTGTCATTGGCTTCATCAATAAGTGCATCGAGGACGTTGTCCCCACAGTGACCGTACGTACAATACATACCCCAACCAGAAACCATGGATTGCAGGCAGCATCTGCACTGAGCTAAAGGCTGGAGCTGCCACTTTCAAGGAGCGGGACTAACCCGGAAGCTTATAATAAATGCCCTCCGACGAACCATCAAAAAGGCAAAGCATCAATACAGGACAAAGATTGAATCGCACTACACCAGCTCTGACGCTCGTTGGATGTGGCAAGGCCTGCAAACCATTACAGACTACCAAGGGAAGCACAGCCGAGAGCTGCCCAGTGACACAAGCCTACCGGACGAGCTAAACTACTTCTATGCTCGCTTCGAGGCAAATAACACTGAAACATGCATGAGAGCACCAGCTGTACCGGAAGACTGTGTGATCACGCTCTCCGCAGCCAATGTGAGTAAGACCTTTAGACAGGTCAACATTCACAAGGCCGCAGGACCAGACAGATTACCAGGACGTGTACTGCGACCATGTGCTGACCAACTGGCAAGTTTCTTCACTGACATTTTCAAACTCTCCCTGTCCGAGTTTGTAATACCAACATGTTTCAAGCAGACAATCATAGTGCCTTTGCCAAGAACACTAAGGTAACCTGTCCTAAATGACTACCGATCTGTAGACATTAAGTGCTTTGAGAGGCTGGTCATGACTCACATCAACACCGTCATCCCAGAAACCCTAGACCCACTCCAATTTGCATACCGCCCGAACAGATCCACAGATGATGCAGTCTCTATTGCACTCCACAATGCCCTTTCCCACCTGGACAGATGAACACCTATGTGAGAATGCTATTCATTGACTACAGCTCAGCGTTCAATTTTTTTGCTTTTTATTTTATTTTACATTTATTTAATTAGGCAAGTCATTTAAGAACAAACTCTTCTTTTCAATGACGGCCTAGGAACAGTAACATCTTCAGGGGCAGATTGTACCTTGTCAGCTCGGGGATTTGATCTTGCAACTTTCCAGTTACTGGTCCATCACTCTAACCACAAGGCTACCTGCCGCCCCAATCAATAAGCTAAGGACCCTGGGACTAAACACCTCCCTCTGCAACTGGTTCCTGGACTTCCTGATGGGCCGCCCCCAGGTGGTAAGGTTAGGTAACAACACATCCTCAACACAAGGGCCCCTCAGGTGTGCGTGCTCAGCACCCTCCTGTACACCCTGTTAACTAATAACTGCACGGCCAGGCACGACTCCAACACCATCATTAAATTTGCCGATGACACAACAGTGGTAGACCTGATCACTGACAACAACGAGACAGCCTATAGGGAGGTCAGTGACCTGACGTGTGGTGCCAGGGCAACAACCTCTCCCTCAACGTGATCAAGACAAAGGAGATGATTGTGGACTACAGGAAAAAGAGGACCAAGCATGCCCCCATTCTCATCGACAGGGCTGCAGTGGAGCAGGTTGAGAGATTCAAGTTCCTTGGTGTCCACATCACCAACAAACTAACATGGTCCAAGCACACCAAGACAGTTGTAAAGGGGGCACAACAAAACCTATTCCCTTCCAGGAGACTAAAAAGATTTGGCATGGGTCCTCAGATCCTCAAAAGGTTCTACAGCTGCACCATCGACAGCATCCTGACTGGTTGCATCACTGCCTCCTCAGGCAACTACTCGGCCTCCGACCGCAATGCACTCCAGTGGGTAGTGCGAACGGCCCAGTACATCACCGGTGCCAAGCTTCCTGCCATCCAGGTGCTGTCAGAAGAAGGCCCTGAAAATGTTCAAAGATTCCAGCCACCCTAGTCATAGACTGTTCTCTCTGCTACCGCACGGCAAGTGGTACCGGATTACCAAGTCTAGGTCCAAGAAGCTTCTAAACAGCTTCTACCCCCAAGCCATAAGACTCCTGAACATCTAGTCAAATGGCTCCCCAGACTATTCACATCCCCCCCCCCCTTCCCCTCTCCACACCACTGCCACTCTGTTGTCATCTATGCATAGTCACTTTAATAACTCCACCTACATGTACATACTACCTCAACTAACCAGTGCCCCCGCACATTGGCTCTGTTACTGGCACCCCCCTGTATATATTGTTATTTCTTACTGCACCTCTTTAATTACTTGTTACTTTCATCTCTTATTCTTATCAATATTTTTTGAAACTGCACTGTCGGTTAGGATCTCGTAAGTAAGCAACTGTAAGGTCTACCTGTTGTATTCGGCGCATGTGACTAATACAATTTGATTTGATTTGAACAGTGAATTATTAATAAGTACCTCATCAGTCTCATTCTGATTTCGCATATTTCTTGGATATCTGCACAAACCCTAACCTTATTGATGAATCAGCAATACACAAATTGGCTTAATTATTTATTATAGGGGAGGCAATCAATGCGTGATAGAGTCCTCTTTGGCGCGTAACGAGCGCCAAAGAGGGTGAGCAGGAGAAGGCGTGACAGTACCTCCTCCCCCTTTAGGGGCGTCACCTGGCGTCCCACCTGGGCGAGCCTGACTGGCCAACCAAGGTGTGGGAGCCCGACGAGCCGTCTGTGGCGTGGGAGCCCGACGAGCCGGCTGAGGTATGACGTGTGATGGGAGCCTGCTGAGCTAACCGAGGAAAGAAAACCTATTGAGCCATTTACGGCATGGAAGCCTGATGAGCCAGCTGAGGAACCCCCGGTTCCTTCGGCAGCAGCACCTGGACCCAACATCACCAACAAAAAAACAAAAAAACTCCCTGATGCTTCCAATATTGTGCTGTCAGCATTCTGTGAGGACAGACGCTGGGAGACGAGAAGCAAGTACAGGGAGTGAATATTTAATAAATGATCAACATGAAACAAAACAAGGACAGCTTCTGGACAGGGGGAACAAAACAACATTAATGCTGACACGGGATGAAACTGAGGCAATCGATAAGTGATGGTATCCAATGAAGCCGCCATTGTTCCTCCCGCTGTTATTGAAAAACCTACACACTTGGTTGATATATTATCGAATATATATTTTAAAAACTACCTGAGGAATGATTATAAAAAACGTTTGACATGTTTCTGTGGACATTATGAAGACTATTTGGAATTTCCGTCTGCGTTGTCGTGAACGCTCTTTCCTGTGCATTTCTGAACATAACGCGACAAACAAACGTCAGTATTTTGGGTATAAAAATAATCTTTATGTAGCAAAAGGAACATTTGTTGTGTAACTGGGAGTCTCGTGAGTGAAAACATCCGAAGATCATCAAAGGTAAGCGGTTAATTTGATTGCTTTTCTGATTTTTGTGACCAAGCTTCCTGATGCTAAGTGTAAATAATGCTATGCTAGGCTATCGATAAATTTACACAAACGCTTGGATTGCTTTCGCTGTAAAGCATAATTTCAAAATCTGAGACGACAGGGGGATTAACAAAAGGCTAAACTGTGTTTTGCAATTTTGCACTTGTGATTTCATGAATATTAATATTTTTTTGTAATTATATTGGACTATTGCGCTATGCTATTCAGTGGTTGCTGACGAAAATGATCCCGCGACAGGGATGGGTAGCGTCCTGTTGGATCTCTAGGGGCGCTATTTCATTTTTGGATAAAAAACGTTCCCGTTTTAAGCGCGATATTTTGTCACGAAAAGATGCTCGACTATGCATATTCAGTTGACAGTTTTGACAGTTTGACAGTTTTGGAAAGAAAACACTCTAAAGTTTCAGAATCTGCAAAGATATTGTCTGTAAGTGCCCCAGAACTCATTCTACAGGCGAAACCAAGATGAAACGTCAAACAGGAAATGAGCAGAATTTCTGAAGCTCTGTTTTCTAATGTCTCCTTATATGGCTGTGAATGCGACAGGTATAAGCTTAGACCTTCTGCCGTTTCCCCAAGATGTCGGCAGCATTGTGACGTATTTGTAGGCATATCATTGGAAGATTGACCATAAGTGTCATGTATTGTCATGTTGTGTCTTGTTTCTGTCCTTTCCCTTCACCCTGTCTCCCTCTGCTGGTCGTTATTAGGTTACCTTTTCTCCCCCTCTTTTCCCCAGCTGTTCCTTGTCTCCTCCTAACTACCTCGTCACCCCTTTTCCCACCTGTTCCCTTTTTTCCCTCTGATTAGTCCTCTATATCTCTCTCTGTTCCTGCTCCTGTCTTTGTCGGATTCTTGTTTGTGTTGTTCATGCCTGAACCAGACTATCGTCATGTTTGCTGCAACCTTGTCCTGTCCTGTCGGAACCTGCCGGTCCATCTGAGCCTACGTTTTGTTTTGTTATTAAAGAAGCTCAGTTTACGTTAATTCGCTTTTGGGTCCTCATTCACGCACCGTAACAGAAGAATCCGACCAAGAATGGACCCAGCGACTTCGGATCCTCTCCACTCAGCCGTCGAGATCCAGGGAGCGATGCTAGGCAGACACGAGCAGGAATTGTCTGCTGCTCGACATGCCGTTGAGACCCTGGCCACCCAAGTCTCCAACCTCACAGAACAGGTTCACCATCTCCGCCTCGATCCACCGGCCACTTCCAGGGCTTTCGAATCTCCGGAGCCCAGAATCAATAACCCGCCGTGTTACTCTGGGGAGCCCACTGAATGCCGCTCGTTCCTCACCCAGTGTGATATTGTGTTTTCTCTCCAGCCCAACACTTACTCCAGGAGCACTGCCCGTGTCGCCTACGTCATATCTCTCCTTATTGGACGGGCTCGTGATTGGGGCACGGCAATCTGGGAGGCAAGGGCTGAGTGTACTAACCAGTATCAGGACTTTAAGGAGGAGATGATACGGGTTTTTGATCGATCTGTTTTTGGGGAGGAGGCTTCCAGGGCCCTGTCTTCCCTATGTCAAGGTAATCGATCCATAACAGACTACTCTATTGAGTTTCGCACTCTTGCTGCCTCCAGTGGCTGGAACGAGCCGGCTTTGCTCGCTCGTTTTCTGGAGGGTCTCCGCGCAGAGGTAAAGGATGAGATTCTCTCCCGGGAGGTTCCTTCCAGCGTGGATTCCTTGATTGAACTCGCTATTCGCATTGAGCGACGGGTTGATCTTCGTCACCGAGCTCGTGGAAAGGAGCTCGCGTTCTCCGTTGCCCCCCTCTCCGCATCACTACCATCTTCCTCTGCCGGCTCGGGTGCTGAGCCTATGCAGCTGGGAGGTATCCGCATCTCGACTAAGGAGAGGGAACGGAGAATCACCAACCGCCTCTGTCTCCATTGCGGTTCTGCTGGTCATTTTGTCACTTCATGTCCAGTAAAAGCCAGAGCTCATCAGTAAGCGGAGGGCTACTGGTGAGCGCTACTACTCCTGTCTCTCCTTCAAGATCCTGCACTACCTTGTCGGTCCATCTACGCTGGACCGGTTCCTCAGCTTCCTGCAGTGCCTTAATAGACTCTGGGGCGGAGGGCTGTTTTATGGACGAGACCTGGGCTCGGGAACATGACATTCCTCTCAGACAGTTAAGGGAGTCCACGGCCTTGTTCGCCCTGGATGGTAGTCCTCTCCCCAGGATTCAGCGTGAGACGCTACCTTTAACCCTCACTGTTTCTGGTAATCATAGCGAAACCATTTCTTTTTTAATTTTTCGTTCACCTTTTACACCTGTTGTTTTGGGCCATCCCTGGCTAGTTTGTCATAATCCTTCCATTAATTGGTCTAGTAATTCTATCCTCTCCTGGAACGTCTCTTGTCATGTGAAATGTTTAATGTCTGCTATCCCTCCTGTTTCCTCTGTCTCTTCTTCACAGGAGGAGCCTGGTGATTTGACAGGGGTGCCGGAGGAATATCACGATCTGCGCACGGTGTTCAGTCGGTCCAGGGCCACCTCTCTTCCTCCACACCGGTCGTATGATTGTAGTATTGATCTCCTTCCGGGAACCACTCCCCCCCGGGGTAGACTATACTCTCTGTCGGCTCCCGAACGTAAGGCTCTCGAAGATTATTTGTCTGTAGCTCTTGCCGCCGGTACCATAGTCCCCTCCTCCTCTCCCGCCGGAGCGGGGTTTTTTTTTTGTTAAGAAGAAGGACGGGTCCCTGCGCCCCTGCATAGATTATCGAGGGCTGAATGACATAACAGTGAAGAATCGTTATCCGCTTCCTCTTATGTCTTCAGCCTTCGAGATCCTGCAGGGAGCCAGGTTTTTCACTAAGTTGGACCTTCGTAACGCTTACCATCTCGTGCGCATCAGGGAGGGGGACGAGTGGAAGACGGCGTTTAACACTCCGTTAGGGCACTTTGAATACCGGGTTCTTCCTTTCGGCCTCGCTAACGCTCCAGCTGTCTTTCAGGCATTAGTCAATGATGTCCTGAGAGACATGCTGAACATCTTTGTTTTCGTTTACCTTGACGATATCCTGATTTTTTCACCGTCACTCCAGATTCATGTTCAGCACGTTCGACGTGTCCTCCAGCGCCTTTTAGAGAATTGTCTTTTTGTGAAGGCTGAGAAGTGCTCTTTTCATGCCTCCTCCGTCACATTTCTCGGTTCTGTTATTTCCGCTGAAGGAATTAAGATGGATCCCGCTAAGGTCCAAGCTGTCATTGATTGGCCCGTCCCTAGGTCACGCGTCGAGCTGCAGCGCTTTCTCGGCTTCGCGAACTTCTATCGTCGTTTCATCCGTAATTTCGGTCAGGTGGCAGCCCCTCTCACAGCCCTTACTTCTGTCAAGACGTGCTTTAAGTGGTCCGTTTCCGCCCAGGGAGCTTTTGATCTCCTCAAGAATCGTTTTACATCCGCACCTATCCTTGTTACACCTGACGTCACTAGACAGTTCGTTGTCGAGGTTGACGCGTCAGAGGTGGGCGTGGGAGCCATTCTTTCTCAGCGCTCCCTCTCTGACGACAAGGTCCACCCTTGCGCGTATTTTTCTCATCGCCTGTCGCCGTCGGAACGTAACTATGATGTGGGAAACCGCGAACTGCTCGCCATCCGCTTAGCCCTAGGCGAATGGCGACAGTGGTTGGAGGGGGCGACCGTTCCTTTTGTCGTTTGGACTGACCATAGGAACCTTGAGTACATCCGTTCTGCCAAACGACTTAATGCGCGTCAGGCGCGCTGGGCGCTGTTTTTCGCTCGTTTCGAGTTCGTGATTTCTTATCGTCCGGGCTCTAAGAACACCAAGCCTGATGCTTTATCTCGTCTCTTCAGTTCTTCAGTAGCCTCCACTGACCCCGAGGGGATTCTCCCTGAGGGGCGTGTTGTCGGGTTGACTGTCTGGGGAATTGAGAGGCAGGTAAAGCAAGCACTCACTCAAACTCCGTCGCCGCGCGCTTGTCCTAGGAACCTTCTTTTCGTTCCCGTTCCTACTCGTCTGGCCGTTCTTCAGTGGGCTCACTCTGCCAAGTTAGCCGGCCACCCTGGCGTTCGGGGTACGCTTGCTTCCATTCGCCAGCGTTTTTGGTGGCCCACCCGGGAGCATGACACGCGTCGCTTCGTGGCTGCTTGTTCGGTCTGCGCGCAGACTAAGTCCGGTAACTCCCCTCCTGCCGGCCGTCTCAGGCCGCTTCCCATTCCCTCTCGACCGTGGTCTCACATCGCCTTAGATTTTGTCACCGGACTGCCTTCGTCAGCGGGGAAGACTGTTATTCTTACGGTTGTCGACAGGTTCTCTAAGACGGCTCATTTTATTCCCCTTGCTAAGCTTCCTTCTGCTAAAGAGACGGCACAAATCATCATCGAGAATGTTTTCAGAATTCATGGCCTTCCGTCAGACGTCGTTTCGGACAGAGGTCCGCAATTCACGTCTCAATTTTGGAGGGAGTTTTGCCGTTTGATTGGGGCTTCCGTCAGTCTCTCTTCCGGCTTTCACCCCCAGTCTAACGGTCAAGCAGAACGGGCCAATCAGACTATTGGTCGCATCTTACGCAGTCTTTCTTTTCGCAACCCTGCGTCTTGGTCAGAACAGCTCCCCTGGGCAGAATACGCCCACAACTCGCTTCCTTCGTCTGCGACCGGGCTATCTCCTTTTCAGAGTAGCCTCGGGTACCAGCCTCCGCTGTTCTCATCTCAGTTCGCCGAGTCCAGCGTCCCCTCCGCTCAGGCTTTTGTCCAACATTGCGAGCGCACCTGGAAGAGGGTCAGGTCTGCACTTTGCCGTTATAGGGCGCAGACTGTGAGGGCTGCTAATAAGCGTAGAACTAAGAGTCCTAGATATTGTCGCGGTCAGAGAGTTTGGCTCTCCACTCAGAACCTTCCCCTTAAGACCGCTTCTCGCAAGTTGACCCCGCGGTTCATTGGTCCGTTCCGTATTTCTCAGATTATTAATCCTGTCGCAGTTCGACTTCTTCTTCCGCAATATCTTCGTCGCGTCCACCCGGTCTTCCATGTCTCCTGTATCAAGCCCGTTCTTCGCGCCCCCGCTCGTCTTCCCCCCCCCCCCCCATCCTTGTCGAGGGCGCACCCATCTACAGGGTCCGTAGGATTTTGGACATGCGTCCTCGGGGCCGCGGTCATCAGTACCTAGTAGATTGGGAGGGGTACGGTCCTGAGGAGAGGAGTTGGGTTCCCTCTCGGGACGTGCTGGACCGTGCGCTGATCGAGGATTTCCTCCGTTGCCGCCAGGTTTCCTCCTCGAGTGCGCCAGGAGGCGCTCGGTGAGTGGGGGGGTACTGTCATGTATTGTCATGTTGTGTCTTGTTTCTGTCCTTTCCCTTCACCCTGTCTCCCTCTGCTGGTCGTTATTAGGTTCTTTTCTCCCCCTCTTTTCCCCAGCTGTTCCTTGTCTCCTCCTAACTACCTCGTCACCCCTTTTCCCACCTGTTCCCTTTTTTCCCTCTGATTAGTCCTCTATATCTCTCTCTGTTCCTGCTCCTGTCTTTGTCGGATTCTTGTTTGTGTTGTTCATGCCTGAACCAGACTATCGTCATGTTTGCTGCAACCTTGTCCTGTCCTGTCGGAACCTGCCGGTCCATCTGAGCCTACGTTTTGTTTTGTTATTAAAGAAGCTCAGTTTACGTTAATTCGCTTTTGGGTCCTCATTCACGCACCGTAACAATAAGAGACTACATTTTCCAAGTGTCCGCCTGGTGTCCTGCGTCGAAATTGGTGCGCAAAGCCAGGTGCAAGTATTTTTCCATTTGATTGAGAGGAGAAACCATGCTTCCACGAACGATATATCATCGAAGAGATATGTGAAAAACACATTGAGGATTGATTCTAAACAATGTTTGCCATGTTTTCAGTCGATATTATGGAGTTAATTTGGAAAAAAGTTCGCGTTTTGAGGACTGAATTTTCGGGTTTTTTTGGTAGCCAAATGTGATGTACAAAACGGAGCTATTTCTAATACACAAAGAATCTTTTTGGAAAAACTGAGCATTTGCTATCTAACTGAGAGTCTCCTCATTGAAAACATCCAAAGTTCTTCAAAGGTAAATTATTTTATTTGAAGGCTTTTATGTTTTTGTTGAAATGTTGCGTGCTGGATGCTAACGCTAATGCTAACGCTAAATGCTACGCTAGCTAGCTACTTTTACACAAATGATTGTTTTCCTATGGTTGAGAAGCATATTTTGAAAATCTGAGAGTGTTGTCTGACAGTGTTGTTTACAAAAGGCTAAGCTTGAGAGATGGCATATTTATTTCATTTGCGATTTTCATGAATAGTTAACGTTGCGTTATGGTAATGAGCTTGAGTCTGTATTCACGATCCCGGATCCGGGATGGGGAGATCAGAAAGGTTAAAACTTCTTGGGGCTGCAATCCCGTTAAAGGGATCGAAATGACAACAGCCAGTGAAAGTGCAGGGTTCCAAATTCAAAACAACAGAAATCTCATAATTAAAATTTAAAGGCAATCTTGTTGTTAATCCCACCACAGTGTCCGATTTCAAATAGGCTTTACAGCGAAAGCACCACAAACGATTGTTAGGTCACCACCAACTCACAGAAAAACACAGCCATTTTTCCAGCCAGAGAGGAGTCACCAAAAGCACAAATAGAGATAAAATTAATCACTAACCTTTGGTGATCTTCATCAGATGACACTAATAGGACTTCATGTTACACAATACATGTACGTTTTGTTTGATAAAGTTCATATTTATATAAAAAAAATCGCAGAATACATTGGAGCGTTACGTTCACTAGTTCCAAAAACATTTAGTGATATTGCAGAGAGCCACATCATTTTACAGATATACTCATTATAAATGTTGATGAAAATAAAATTGTTAGACATGGAAATATAGATATACCTCTCCTTAATGCAACCGCTGTGTCAGATTTAAAAGAATTTAACGGAAAAAGCAAACCATGCCATAATCTGAGAATGGCGCTCAGAAAAAACAGAAATGAGAAATAACATTATAAATACTCCCTTACCTTTGATGATCTTCATCAAAATGCACTCCCAGGAATCATAGTTCCACAATAAATGTTTGATTTGTTCGATAATGTCCATTATTTATGTGCATGTAGCTACTTTTGTTAGGGCGTTTAGTACACAAATCCAAACGCTCGTGCAGGTCCAGCCGAAAACTTCAAAAAGTTATATTACAGGTGTTAGAAACATTCCAAACTAGGTGTAGAATCGATCTTTAGGATGTTTTTATCATAAATCTTCAATAACGTTCCAACCGGAGAATTCCATTGTCTTTAGAAAAGCCATAGAACGCAGGTCGCGCTCATGTGAAATGCGTGACCAGGACCTGGCTCTGTGCTTGACCACTGACTCAAAGAGCTCTCATCCAGCCCCACATCACAGTAGAAGCCTCATTCAAGTTTCTAAAGACGGTTAACATCTGGTGGAAGCCTTAGGAAGTGCAACATAACCAATATCCCACTGTGTATTCATTCAATAGGGGCTGGGTTGAAAATCAACCAACCTCAGATTTCCCACTTCCTGTTTGGATTTCTTCTCAGGTTTTTGCCTGCCATATGAGTTATGTTATACTCACAGACATCATTCAAACAGTTTTTGAAACTTCCGAGTGTTTTCTATCCAATACTAATAATAATATGCATATATTAGCAACTGGGACTGAGGAGCAGGCCGTTTACTCTGGGCACCTCTGGGCACCTTTCATCCAAGCTACTCAATACTGCCCCTGCAGCCATAAGAGTTAACCATTTCCCACATTCTTAATATTAGAAATATTGTTTCAATGTCCAATCTTTTGACGTTAGAGTTTTTAGGCAGACCATACTCTCTAGACAAAGCATTCCTTTGGTGGATACTGAAAGGCAGAGGGGGACAGCCCCCCATCTTTCTGTGGGAGAGAGGGGTCTGGCTATCTTCAAACATGTGCCAATCTTATCTGGCACCTTTGATCCTCACCAAGGAGAGAGGGTCAGGACAAACTAAAGTTACATAAATAACTCTAAATTAAGCATATAGGAGTACCAATTTCTTTGCTAACCGCTCAACTCAGCTTTGTTCAATTTTATTCTTTATACTATAATATATTATAAAATAATGACACAGAATTGTAACCTTTCCTAGCGGAACCCCTCGACAACATTCCGCTGAAAATTAAAAAATATTTTTAGATATATGTGACTTTCAAACATTAACAAGTCCAATACAGCAAATGAAAGATAAACATTAATCTACCCATAATGTCTGATTTCAAAACTGCTTTACAGCTAAAGCACAACATATGATTATGTTAGATCACCGCCAAGTAAAAAAAACAGCCATTTTTCCAGCCAAAGATAGGAGTCACAAAAAGCAGAAATAAAGATAAAATTAATCACTAATCTTTGATGATCTTCATCAGATGACACTCATAGGACATCATGTTACACAATACATGTATGTTTTGTTCGATAATGTGCATATTTATATCCAAAAATCTCAGTTTACATTGGCTCCTTATGTGCTGTAATGTTTTGATTCCAAAACATCCGGTGATTTTGCAGAAATACTCATAATAAACATTGATAAAAGATACTAGTGTTATTCGCAGAATTAAATATATACTTCTCCTTAATGCAACCACTGTGTTAGATTTCAAAAAAACTTTGGGGAAAAAGCATAATCTGAGAACGGCGCTCAGAACACAAAACAGCCAGAAAATCCGCCATTTTGGAATCAACAAAGTTAGAAACAACACCATAATTATCCACTTACCTTTGATCTTCATCAGGAGGCACTCCCAGGAATCCCAGTTCGACAATAAATGACTGATTTATTCCATAAAGTTCCATCAAATATGTCCAAATTGCCACTTGTTGTTAACGTGTTCAGCCCAGTAATCCATCTTCATGAGGCGCAGGCACTTCATCCAGACAAAAACTTGAAAAGTTCCGTTACAGTCCTTTAGAAAGATGTCAAACGATGTATGGAATCAATTGGTAGATGTTTTCAACATAAAACATCAATAATGTTCCAACCGGAGAATTCCTTTGTCTACAGAAAAAGCACTGGAACGAGAGAGAGTTAACTCTGTCAGGAGCGCGCGTCATGAGACCAAGGCTCTCTGCCAGACCACTGACTCAGAGGTCTCATGAGCCCCCCACTTTATAGTAGAATCCTCAAACCAGTTTCTAAATATGGTAGACATCTAGTGGAAGCCCTAAGAAGTGCAACCTCATCCATATCTCAATGTGTTTTCGGTAGGTCAAGATTTTAAAAACTACAAACCTCAGATGTCCCACTTCCTGGTTAGATTTTTCTCAGGTTTTCGCCTGCCATATGAGTTCTGTTTTTCTCAAAGACATCATTCAAACAGTTTTAGAAACGTCAGAGTGTTTTTATCCAATACTAATAATAATATGCATATATTAGCATCTGGGACAGAGTAGGAGGCAGTCACTCTGGGCACGCTGTTCATCCAAAAGTGAAAATACTGCCCCCTATCCCAGAAAGGTTAAGCAAGTCTTGTCTGCTAAATGAACTAGTGTAGCCCACAGCCATTTGGTATAGCCACATCAGGACAACTCAGAGTATGCTATTCTGTTCTATTGAAATAGACAACATTTTCTTCATATCATGCTTCTTTAGATCTGTCTATAATAAATAATGGATTTATTGTGAAGGAGTAGGCTATATTTCATGGATTTATTTTACTTTTTAAAAATGTAGATGCTCCAAATGTCTGCACCAGTGGCTTGTAGTGGAAGCCAGGATATGCTAAATGTGTTTATGTTAATTCATGGTCAATTACAGTGAGACCACTTGACAATCACCGGCTGACAACATTTTGTGACCGCCACAGCCCTAACCTTGACTCCCTCTCTGGCATCCTGATCCCATGAGTGCCCTCGTGTGCCCGTAGATGCCCCCAGTGTGTCAGAGGGCAGAGACGTTGGCGTGACCCTTGGCCAGAGAGGGGTGCTGGAGTGTGAAGTGGATGCGGTGCCCAAGGCGGACTTTGAGTGGTATCGAGACGACAGAAGGTAAATTGTTGTGCATGTTTGCAAACATGTTGAATCTATCTATGCTTTATGCAGGGTTTTAGATTATCCTGGAAGTTGATTTTCAAGAAAGGTAATTGGGTCATCAGCATACACACTGCTGAAAAAAATTAAGGAAACACTAAAATAACACATCCTAGATCTGAATGAATGAAATATTCTTATTAAATACTTTTTTCTTTACATAGTTGAATGTGCTGACAACAAAATCACACAAAAATTATCAATGGAAATCAAATTTATCAACCCATGGAGGACTGGATTTGGAGTCACACTCAAAATGAAAGTGGAAAACCACACTACAGGCTGATCCAACTTTGATGTAAGGTCCTTAAAACAAGTCAAAATGAGGCTCAGTAGTGTGTGTGGCCTCCACGTGCCTGTATGACCTCCTTACAACGCCTGGGCATGCTCCTGATGAGGTGGCGGATGGTCTCCTCCCAGACCTGGACTAAAGCATCCGCCAACTCCTGGACAGTCTGTGGTGCAACGTGGCATTGGTGGATGACATGATGTCCCAGATGTGCTTAATTGGATTCAGGTCTGGGGAACGGGCGGGTCAGTCCATAGCATCAATGCCTTCCTCTTGCAGGAACTGCTGACACACTCCGGCCACATGAGGTCTAGCATTGTCTTGCATTAGGAGGAACCCAGGGCCAACCGCACCAGCATATGGTCTCACAAAGGGTCTGAGGATCTCATCTCGGTACCTAATGGCAGTCAGGCTACCTCTGGCGAGCACATGGAGGGCTGTGCGGCCCCCCAAAGAAATGCCACCCCACACCATGACTGACCCACCACCAAACCGGTCATGCTGGAAGATGTTGCAGGCAGCAGAACGTTCTACACGGCGTCTCCAGACTGTCACGTCTGTCACATGTGCTCAGTGTGAACCTGCTTTTATCTGTGAAGAGCACATGGCGCCAGTGGCGAATTTGCCAATCTTGGTGTTCTCTGGCAAATGCCAAACGTCCTGCACGGTGTTGGGCTGTAAGCACAACCCCCACCTGTGGACGTCGGGCCCTCATACCACCCTCATGGAGTCTGTTTCTGACCGTTTGAGCAGACACATGCACATTTGTGGCCTGCTGGAGGCTATTTTGCAGGGCTCTGGCAGTGCTCCTCCTGCTCCTCCTTGCACAAAGGCGGAGGTAGCGCTCCTGCTGCTGGGCTGTTGCCCTCCTATGGCCTCCTCCACGTCTCCTGATGTACTGGCCTGTCTCCTGGTAGCGCCTCCATGCTCTGGACACTACGCTGACAGACACAGCAAACCTGCAGAACCACTCCTTTATTGGAGGTGTCTTGCTAATTCCCTATAATTTCCACCTGTTGTCTATTCCATTTGCACAACAGCATGTGCAATTTATTGTCAATCAGTGTTGCTTCCTAAGTGGACAGTTTGATTTCACAGAAGTGTGATTGACTTGGAGTTACATTGTGTTGTTTAAGTGTTCCCCTTATTTTTTTGAGCAGTGTGTATATATATATATATATATATATATATATGAGAGAGAGAGCGAGCGAGAGAGTCTTCCCTACAAGGACATTTTGTGTATTGTTTAACTCGCATGGCTGAGGCAGCTCTATATGCATTTTAAATTGGTTAAATAAATTCATAAATGTATTCACTGACTACAGAGCTGTTTCCTTCTCTCTCAAGGATCTTCAACGGTTTAGATGGCATGGAGATCGAGGACGCCGGGCAGCTCTCCAAGCTGACCTTCTTAAACATCTCAGAGGCAGACTACGGCAACTACACGTGCATCGCCATCAACAAACTCGGCAGCTCCAACGCAAGCTTTGTCTTGTATGGTGAGTACATTATGCCATTCAAGGTGCTAAAAAATAGAATGTTGTGTAGGTAACACTTTATAATAACTTTCATGAATAAGCCATTATACATGCTTCTAAATGCTTCGTAAATTATTAAACATTTTATAAATGTTTATTATGAATGTTTACAAATGTTGAAATGTTTATTTATTATTTGTTTAGAAATAATTTATGAATGCTTATTCATGAAAGTTATGATAAAGTATACTGAATATTTCTTACTTGTGTTATTTCTAAACAGTGCATGACTAACACGGAACCCAAACCGGCTGCGCGCGTGCACCATCGTGCATAAATGTATTTTGTCCCACCACACCAAAAGCGATCACAACACGCAGGTTAAAATATCAAAACAAACTCTGAACCAATTATATTAATTTGGGGACAGGTTGAAAAGCATTAAACATTTATGGCAATTTAGCTAGCCAGCTTGAACTTGCTAACTAATTTGTCTTTAGCTTTAGCTATCTTGCTGTTGCTAACTAATTTGTCCTGGGATATAAACATTGAGTTTTTATTTTACCTGAAATGCACAAGGTCCTCTACTCCGACAATTAATCCACACATAAATGGTCAACCGAATCGTTTCTAGTCATCTCTCCTTCTTCCAGGCTATTTCTTCTCTTGACTTTATATTGCAATTGGCAACTTTCATAAATTAGGTGCATTACTGCCACCGACCTCGTTTGTCTTTCTGTCACCCACGTGTGTATAACCAATGAGGAGATGGCACGTAGGTACCTGCTTCTATAAACCAATGAGGAGATGGGAGAGGCAGGACTTGCTGCACGATCTGCGTCACAAATAGAACTGACTTCTATTTTAGCCCTTGGCAACGTAGACGCTCATTGGCGCGCGCAAGCAGTGTGGGTGCAATAATTGAATAATATAGATTTTTAAATTCATTTTGCAACGCTCGTGCGAGCGTGGGCTTTGATGTTATGCATGGCAATTGCCTCAGTTATTTATATCAAACAAATTAAATAAATAGATATCATAGTCAATTCAAAGTGAACTGTGACAGGCTGACTACACCACTCGCGTCGCGTTTGCGAGCGTTGCAAAATACATTTATAAATCTATATTATTCAATTACTGCACCCACACTGCTCGCGCGCGTCAATGAGGGTCTGCGTTGCCAAAGGCTAAAATAGAAGTCAGTTCTATTTGTAACGCAGATTGCGGTGGAAGTCCTGCCTCTCCCATCTCCTCATTGGTTTATAGAAGCAGGTACCCACGTGCCATCTCCTCCTTGTCGATGCCCACGTGGTTGACTGAAAGACGAACGAGGTCAGTGGTGGTAATGCACCTGATTTATGAAAGTTGCCAATCACAATATAAAGTCAAGAGAAGAAAAAGCCTGGAAGAAGGAGAGATGACTAGAAATGATTCGGTTGACCATTTTATGTGTGGATTAATTGTCGGAGTAGAGGACCTTGTGCATTTCAGGTTAAATAAAAACTCAATGATTATGTCCCAGGACAAATTAGCTAGCAACAGCAAGCTAGCTGAATAGGACAAATTAGCTAGCAAGTGCAAGCTAGCTAGCTAAATTGCCATAAATGTTTCATGCTTTTCGACCTGTCCCCAAATTAATGTGATTGGTTTAGAGTTTGACTTGATATTTTAACCTGCATGTCGTGATCGCGTTTGGTGTGCGGGAACAAAATTAATGTATGCACGATAGTGCACGCGAGCAGCCGGTTTTGGTTCCATGTAAGCCTGGGAATCTGTACCTTAATTTAACGCAACATTATCATAATGATTTAGGTTAACAGCAACACCTTTCGCATCACTGTATGCCTTTACTACTGCACCCACAAAGCTAAAAACATATTCACCAGCTTGACTTTCTCATTGTTCACATTAAGGTAACATTGTCAGTGATTGTTTGCTTTTTGTTTGTTTTATATATTTTGCTGTGGTCTGTTCTTCTGGTGTAGAGGTTATTGAGCCTACTAGCTCAACACTAGTGCAAGGTTAGTACCGGTATTCAGCATGAGCATGCTTTTCGACTCACGCTCACCTCTCTGATGCGCTAACAGAATTCTAACAACGCATCTTAAACATTGCCATTTTCACATTGACAACAAACTGATTGGATGCCAATATCACTGGAGTGGCACTCATTGCTAATTCCGAGGTGACAGGAGGAATATGTTTCTGCCATTGGAAGGGGCCAGATAATGTTTGAGCAGTGCATGACAAAATGAGATTGTCAGAAGGTTACTGGGCTGCTCATGAAAACTTTATTAGCTTCTAATTCCATTTATTAATATTGATAACAAGTTAAAAATGTATGTCAGACAAGTGACATTTCCTGGAAGAGGGCCAGATGAGGAGAAAGTAAGTCAGTAAAATCACTGTGGAAATGGTAAATGAAGAACTCTGTACCTTTTTTAAATGTTTTGCTAACTCTATTTTGTTTTTCTTATTTCAACCGCCTAACCGCCTCGCTATGTGGCATGGCTTCATTTTATTTTGCATGTGCTTCATCTGCTGTGTAAGTATCTATCTGTCCTAAAACTATCATTTGTGTTGTATGTGTTAAAGCTGTTGTGACAATTTGTTAAATAATTTGTCTGTCTGGTTGTGGAATGGTGTCTTTATAGGAATCACAGAGACACATTCCTAATTCCCATTTTTTTTAATCAATGCCATGTGTTCTTTTCCATTCCGAACTTCCCTCTAGTTAGTTGTAACTAATACTTGTAATGAACGTTACTACTATAGTGAAGCCCTACACCTGACCTCTTAGCAATGTGTTAGCAATGCACATTTGAATGATTAATTTGATGTGTGGTCAACGTCATTGTATTAATTAGACAGATGTTTGGAATATAAGTGAAACTGGATCATTAACTGTGGCGCCCCTCTTCAGAGATGTATTACTTGCTTTGATTTGGATTGTGGGGGGAAAGCAGCAATATTATTGTAATTATCCACATGCAGGTTTTGGAATAATCTACTGTGGCAGCATAATTGGATAGATGTCCCAATAGAATAGCTGGTGAACTCCAAGAAAATCCAAAGGAAATTAGAAATCATTGTGTTACTCGGCTTCAAAGTAAAAAAAAACGGCAATCATTTTGTCCCTCTCTCTCTCTCAATAATGCCCCATGTGGTCCAATATTTTGGGATTTCGAAAGCCCTTCTGAACCATACGACCCTGCAAGGCCAAAGAATGGAAATATGTTTAACTCATATAAGCCTTATTATATAGATCATCTCGTCAGCCTCCGAAATACAGTATAAATTCACATTCAATATGAGCTTTGCACAAAGATCATTACTGAGATTAAACATTTCATCTTGAAAAGGGACATAACACAATAGCTGTGACAATTGTCTCTAGAATTTTACCTCTTTCGCCCTCAAGAAAACTTGTCCCAAATCATGTACACTATGATATGTGTTCCAAGCACTTGGATGCTTGTCAAGGGCATTCGTTTATGGAGTTCGAGGACTACTCTACTTTGGCCTGGATTGTTGTTGTCTGGCCTGGATTAAATTCTTAACGTTAAGAGCAAATCAATAATTCTACATTTTGTCTCTAAATGAACAAGTCTTGTTCCCACTCTAGGTGAACAAAATCCCAGACCTTATGGCACCATATTTTTTATGCAGTACATGATGCATACAACATGACATTCGGGTGACAAAACAGTCCTATACATTATTGTTATTAAATACTGATGACAAAACAGTTCTATACACAGTTTATTAGGTACACTCATCTAGTACCGGGTCAGACCACCATTTGCATCTAGAACCGCCTGAATTATTCAGGCCATGGATACAAGTCGGAAATGCTCCACAGGGATGTTGGTCAAATAGGACCTGATGGCATCACACAGTTGCTGCAGATTGGATGGTGATACACCACCGCCACCATCCTGTTCCATTGACACCCGGCAGTATGAGTCCAGGAACTTATGCTGCTCATGCCAAATCTTCGCCAAATCTCTGCCATCAGCAGGACGCAACAGGAACCGTGATACGTCAAACCAGGCAATTTTTTCCACTCAACTGTCTAGTATTGGGGATCGCGTGCCCAATCGAGCCGCTTCTTCTTGTTTTTAGCTGATAGGAGTGCAACCCAGTGTGGTCGTGTGCTGCAATAACAAGGATCAACAAGTTGTGCGCCCCAAGATGTCGTTCTGCACACCACTGTTGTACTGTGCCGTTATTTTTCTGTTTGCGGCCCTCCTGTTAGATTGCACAGGTATTGCCATTCTCCTTCGACCTCACTCATCAATGAGTTGTTTTTGCCAACAGGACTGCCGCCACTGTTGTGTGTAAAAAGCCCAGTAGGGCATCCGTTTCAGAGATACTGGATCCGGTGTGCCTGGCACCAAAAATACCATGCTCAAATTCGTTTAGGTCACTCATTTTGCTTATTCTAATGTTCAATCGAACAGTAACTGAATACCTCAATGCCTGTCTATCTGTTTTATATAGCAAGTCATAGCCTCATGACTCACTGTCTGTAGGAGCAATCCATTTTTGTAAACAGGGTGGTGTACCTAATAAACTGGTGATTGTACTTTACTGTTATTATATACTGGTGACAAAACAGTACTAAACATTATTTCACTATATACTGGTGACGAGGGTGTTATGAGTGGGCCTTAGGGGCCCTGGCCCCCCTACCATACCTCCTTGCCCATCCAAATAAAAGATTGAAATATTGATCATATATTTGAACAAGACGCGAGCCGACAGAAAGACTCATCAGTTTCAGTTAAAGCATCTGAGCGAGAGAAACAGCACCCCTCTGTCTCAGTATGTTTACAAAAAAAATACAAATGTAACCTTTATTTAACCAGGAAGGGCTCATTGAGATTTTAAATATATCCTCTGTCCTGGCCAAGATAGGTAGCACCAAGTCATTACACAATTACAGACAAACAATGTGAAAAACTACAGGTAATCTAGTAAAAAAAACATATAATTCACAAAGTTATAACAAAATCATTAAACAGCAAATTAAAAACATTGACAGGTCAGGGAATCAGCCTCAAAATCCTTCATCAATGATTTGAAAACACAATTCAGGACAAGTTCTTCCAATTTAAAAGTATTTTGGGAGGCGTTCCAAGCCGATGGCGCAGTGTACATATAAAAGCCCTTTTACCAAAATCAGTTCGGACATTTGGAACAGTTAGCAGCATAAAGTCCTGCGAACGGAGAGAGTACCCACCACATTTCTGAACAATAAAAATGCCCAAATAAAATGGTAAACCTAAAATGGCTTTGTAAATAAAAGAATACCAGTGACTGAGCCTATGACTGACTAGAGAAGGCCAGCCAACCCTTGTATATAAAGTGCAGTGGTGAGTAAAGGTTTTGCAGTTTAAAATAAATTGCAATGTTCCATGGTAAAGGGTGTCAATTGATCTCAAACACTGAGCGGAAGCATTAATATATACTATATGGTTTAAACCATGTATCTGATGCTGTCTGGACTAAAATAGTGTGGCATGTCATACAGCATCAGATACATGAGCTACATATAAAGGGGCGCTGTTTCGCTCGCTCAGATGCTTTCTCCGTTGATATAGTTTCAGCAGAGAGGAATAGGCGAAGCGAGAGGGTTCACTCTCGAAAAAGCCCAATGCGTTTACATGGGAATAATATGCAGACCTAAGCATGTCGCCTGCCTTCCCGCCTTTGGGACAAAGACTCACATTGTTACGGCGGAGACATGAGCATCTCGTCATCACATAGGCAACAAAGTTGGTGGGTGCACTGTGCACTGTTAGGATGCTGGATTGCCCTAAAGTAAAATGTTTTGCCAAAATTACATAATTACCCCTGTCTAAATAAAATCTGACAAAATACAGGGAGCATGACTTAGCCACAGAGGATCATTAGCTTATTTTTAAAAAAAAGCTGTGTGTTGTTTCAAATCAGAAGTGTCTAGGCCTATGCCTATTTGGGAAGCCCGCAGTTTTGGAAGTGCGTGTGGCAATAGGTCTAGCTGATTGAGTTGCGGCTGTCAGTGAAAAGAGTCTAAAATATGTGTGAAGATAATGTGTCTTGAGTATTATTTAAAGAAGGGGAGGGGTGTGTGGCGAAGATATGGTACGTCTCTCCGAGAATGAATGCATATTTATGAAAGAGCCCATTTGGCAATATCTGATTTCTGATTGTCTTAACTCACCACGTACACCACTAATAAGCTGAGCTTTCAGTAATTTTTTATTTGCTTCACACAAGTCAATGAAGTCTGTTTTTTTATCACCTATTGCGAAACATAGTTCCTCGTTATTTGAAAAATCTTTCCAACACTCCCGACCTCCACATGGGTGAGGATATTGGACATTTAATCAAAGCCTATTGGATGATAACTTGTTTTTAACTAGGACAGAATAATTTATAATTTACTTTTTACACTTTTAAATGTGCCTTTAGATGCCATGCAATTCAGTACTCATGTCACACTCTGACCTTAGAGATCCTTATTTATTCTCTGTTTGGTTAGGTCAGGGTGTGACTCGGGTGGGAAAATCTATGTTTTCTATTTATTTTTTGTTTTGCCGAATTGTGTTCCCAATCAGAGGCAGCTGTCTATCGTTGTCTCTGATTGGGGATCATACTGTATATAAGTTGTGATTTTCCGTTTGGTTTTTGTGGGGTGTTATTTTCTGTTTAGTGTCTGTGCCTGACGGAACTGTTCGCTTTAGTTTTTTTGGGATTTGTTATTTTTGTTTGAGTGTTTCTGGAAAATAAATATCATGAACACTTTCCACACTGCGCTTTGGTCCACTCTTCCTTCCACCAACGAGAGCCGTTACAACTCATCTCTAAAACAAAAGCAATTTAGGTCAAAAGAGTACAAATTAACAAATTAAATGGAAGGACTATCAGTACAGATAGATGGCAATAAAAACTGTACCATAGAGGTAAACAATAAGTTAGAGAAAAACCAAAATAAATGTAGGAACTTATTCAAGAACGATTATATAAAAATAACGTGAACTGGATGAATATGGGGGAAAATGCACCAAATTATTTTTTATTTTCAACTTAGAAATTCTATCAAAAACAATTACGGAAACTTGTTAAAAATGACAGAGTCCATGATTCGCCAAACAATATTTTGAAAGAGGAAGCAAAGTACTTTAAGCAGGTTTCAGTTTGTCTCCTCGATCTCCACTAACCAAAGTTAATTGTATGGATTTTTTTATATTAAATAAAGTAAAATGAACAACTGCACAGAAAGACTCATGTGAAGGCCAAATTACAGAGGGGGAACTTCTTGATGCAATTAAAGCCTTTAAGTCTGGGAAAATTCCAGGGCTGGATGGAATACCAGTGGAGGTATACCAAAACGTTTTGATGTACTCAGAGGACCGTTATTAGCATGTTTTTACCTCTCCTTTAAACATTTTAGATTATTCGATACTCAACAAGAAGGTCTGATTTCATTAATACTGAAACAGGATCCAAGGTGTAAATATAAAGATCCAGCCATTAAAAAAAATTGGAGTCACCTTACACTTCAGTGTTGTGATGCAAAGTCTCGCAAAATGCATAGCGCATAGAATTAAAAAGGTATTGTTGAAATGTTAGCTATTAAAATCAGATCCAACAATATCAAGTGGTTAGAAATCCATAGGCTCTAGATACTTTTTATAACCTCTCTGGATCACAAAAATATATTTATTTGGTTTATTTATCCGTTATTTTACCAGGTAAGTTAACTGAGAACACGTTCTCATTTGCAGCAACGACCTGGGGAATAGTTACAGGGGAGAGGAGGGGGATGAATGAGCCAATTGTAAACTTTTACATTATTGTGTAGTTTACCAATAAAATGGTCTGACGGTGATGTGGACATACTCTGTATACATATCCCAAAATAAAAAAATTATCTCACTACAATACATTTTAATAGAAAGTGAACAAAAATTGATAAGATCTTGCTATCTTGGAACAGAAAATACCTGTCTATTTGTGAAAAAATCACAGTGATTAACTCTTTAGTCATATCCTAGTGACCTGTTTTTTTAATTATATGAGCAAAAAATATTCAATTTTATTTAGAACGGCAAGACAGACAAAAGTAAACGGGCCTATTTATGTCATGAGTTTGGTGCGCAGAAATGATTAAATATTTGTCACGATCGTCGTATTGAGTAGACCAAAGCGCAGCGTGGTGTGAATGCATGATTTAATGAAAAGACAGAAAAACCACGAAGTACACTAAAACAAACAAGACGACCGTGACTGCTAAAGAACCACTATGCTAACAAGCAACATAACATAGACAATAACCCACAAACCCAAACTGGAAAATGGCAACCTAAATAGGTTCCCCAATCAGAGACAACGATAAACAGCTGCCTCTGATTGGGAACCAATCCAGGCCACCATAGACCTACAATATGCCTAGACTAGACACACACACCTAGACATACAAAACCCCTAGATGAGACAAAAAAACACACATACCACCCTCGTCACACCCTGACCTAACCAAAATATATAAAGAAAACAAAGAATACTCAGGTCAGGGCGTGACAATATTAAAGCATTAGACCTCTCACTAAAGGTGTCAGTTATACAAAAGCTATACTTAAATCTGAACTGGTTCTCTAGCGGATTAGTAAGAATGTCTCACCCCATGTTCAAAAATGGCCTTTTTCCCTTTATTCAGATTTACAACCGCCGGATTCAAAACATTGAATTTTCAATGTAAATTATTATACATAATTCATGTAACAAATAGAATATCATATACATTGGGGCAAAAAAATATTTAGTCAGCCACCAATTGTGCAAGTACTCCCACTTAAAAAGATGAGAGAGGCCTGTCATTTTCATCATAGGTACACTTCAACTATGACAGACAAAATGAAAAAAGAAATCTAGAAAATGACATTGTAGGATTTTTTATGAATTTATTTGCAAATTATGGTGGAAAATAAGTATTTGGTCAATAACAAAAGTTTATCTCAATACTTTGTTATATACCCTTTGTTGGCAATGACAGAGGTCAAATGTTTTCTGTAAGTCTTCACAAGGTTTTCACACACTGTTGCTGGTATTTTGGCCCATTCCTCCATGCTGATCTCCTCTAGAGCAGTGATGTTTTGGGGCTGTTGCTGGGCAACAAGGACTTTCAACTTCCTTCAAAGATTTTCTATGGGGTTGAGATCTGGAGACTGGCTAGGCCCCTCCAGGACCTTGAAATGCTTCTTACGAAGCCACTCCTTCGTTGCCCGGGCAGTGTATTTGGGATCATTGTCATGCTGAAAGACTCATCGTCAATGCCCTTGCTGATGGAAGGAGATTTTCACTCAAAATCTCACGATACATGGCCCCATTCATTCTTTCCTTTACACGGATCAGTCGTCCTGGTCCCTTTGCAGAAAAACAGCCCCAAACATGATGTTTCCACCCCCATGCCTCACACTAGGTATGGTGTTCTTTGGATGCAACTCAGCATTCTTTGTCCTCCAAACACGACAAGTTGAGTTTTTACCAAAAAGTTCTACTTTGGTTTCATCTGACCATATGACATTCTCCCAATCTTCTTCTGGATCATCCAAATGCTCTCTAGCAAACTTCAGACGGGCCTGGACATGTACTGGCTTAAGCAGGGGGACATGTCTGGCACTGCAGGATTTGAGTCCCTGGCGGCGTAGTGTGTTACTGATGGTAGGCTTTGTTACTTTGGTCCCAGATCTCTGCAGGTCATTCACTAGGTCCCCCCGTGTGGTTCTGGGATTTTTGCTCACCGTTCTTGTGATCATTTTGACCCCACGGGGTGAGATCTTGCGTGGAGCCCCAGATCGAGGGAGATTATCAGTGGTCTTGTATGTCTACCATTTCCTAATAATTGCTCCCACAGTTGATTTCTTCAAACCAAGCTGCTTACCTATTGCAGATTCAGTCTTCCCAGCCTTAATACAGGTAACGAGTGGAGGACAGAGGAGCCTCTTAAAGAAGAAGTTACAGGTCTGTGAGAGCCAGAAATCTTGCTTGTTTGTAGGTGACCAAATACTTATTTTCCACCATAATTTGCAAATAAATTCATAAAACATCCTACAATGTGATTTTCTGGATTTTTTTTCTCATTTTGTCTGTCATAGTTGAAGTGTACCTATGATGAAAATTACAGGCCTCTCTCATCTTTTTATGTGGGAGAACTAGCACAATTGGTGGCTGACTAAATACTTTTTTGCCCCACTGTATATGGGGGATACAACCATCTCAGCTCTGCAGACTTTGCTGGGAAGAGACAGAATCATTAGATCACTGTCCATATGTAGCTTGCTTTTGGTCACAGGTTCAGGAATGGCTGAAGAATTGCAACATTTACCTGAAACTAACTCTGAAGATAGCACTACTGGGTGATTTGAAAAGTCATAGTCAATCAATCAATCATATAATAATACTTTTAGCAATAATGTTTATATTTGATTTAGAATCTGTAGAAACTATGAGAATAGAAACGTTCAGAACTTTTGTGAAACATCACAGCACTGTTGAAAGATATATGGAAAATAGAAATCCAATATGGATGGTGATAGATGGGAGGGGTTTAGTGGAGCTGAAGGGTGGGAATAATAATAACAAGATAACTAATGTAAAGCATACTGTGTCCGTAAAAAGGTATATAGGTTCAGACCTTTTGTGAAACAGCACAGTTAAAAATATATGAAATATAGAAATCAAACTGGATGGTCTTCAGAATTAGATGGGAGGGGTTGAGGGTAGCGGAAGTATAGAAGTAAAAACAAACAACATTTTACTATCGTAAAATAGATACGTAGTATGTACAGTAGAAGCCTAAGTGTTGTTGTTCATTAGTTTACTCCAATTAGTGGAGGGGTGGTAGGGTTAGTGGAAAATAATAAAGGAAAATATTATTTGAAAATATGTGTATTTATGTACAGTGGCTTGTGAAAGTATTCACCCCCTTGGCATTTTTCCTATTTTGTAGCCTTACAACCTGGAATCAACATTTATTTTGGGGGGGTTTGTATCATTTGATTTACACAACATGCCTACCACTTTGAAGATGCTAAATATTCTTGATTGTGAAACAAACAAGAAAAAAGACAAAAATACAGAACTGGGGTGTGCATAACTATACACCCCCCCAAAGTCAATACTTTGTAGTGCCACCTTTTGCAGCTATTACAGTTGCAAGTCTCTTGGGGCATGTCTCTATAAGCTTGGCACATCTAGCCACTGGGATTTTTGCCCATTCTTCAAGGATAAACTGCTCCAGCTCCAGCTATAGTGTTGCTTTAGCAGTATGCTTAGGGTCGTTGTCCTGCTGGAAGGTGAACATCCGTCCCAGTCTCAAATCTCTGGAAGACTGAAACAGGTTTCCCTCAAGAAGTTCCCTGTATTTAGCGCCATCCACCATTCCTTCAATTCTAACCAGTTTCCCAGTCCCTGCCTATGAAAAACATCCCCACATCATGATGCTGCCACCACCATGCTTCAGTGTGGGGATGGTGTTCTTGGGGTGTTGAGAGGTGTTGTGTTTGCTCCAGACATAGCGTTTTCCTTGATGACCAAAAAGCAAAATTTTTGTCTCATCTGACCAGAGTACCTTCTTCCATATGTTTGGGGAGTCTCCCACATTCCTTTTGGCGAACACCAAACTTGTTTGCTTCTTTAAGCAATGGCTTTTTTCTGGCCACTCTCCCGTTAAGCCAATCTCTGTGGAGTGTATGGCTTAAAGTGGTTCTATGGACAGATACTCCAATCTCCGCTGTGGAGCTTTGCAGCTCCTTCATGGTTATCTGTGGTCTCTTTGTTGCCTCTCTGATTAATGCCCTCCTTGCCTGGTCCGTAAGTTTGGTGGACGGCCTTCTCATGGCAGGTTTGTTGTGGTGCCATATTCTTTACATTTTTTTTATAGTGGATTTAATGTTGCTCCGTGGGATGTTCAAAGTTTCTGATATTTTTTTATAACCCAACCCTGATCTGTACTTCTCCACAACTTTGTCCCTGACCTGTTTGGAGAGCTCCTTGGTCTTCATGGTGCCACTTGCTTGGTGGTGCCCCTTGCTTAGTGTTGTTGCAGACTCTGGGGCCTTTCAGAACAGGTGTATATATACTGAGTGCCCCCACTTAAACATTCCATCAGCAGGAATCGCGATTGGAATATTTCTTAGTCTGGGAATGACCTGATTAGCATAGCTATATTAGCTAACCTAGCTGTGCCAGAAATACCATGGACATACAGTGTCTTCAGAAAGGATTCACACCCCTTAACTTTGTCCACCTTTTGTTGTGTTCCAGCCTAACTGTAAAATGTATTACATTTATATTTTGTTTACTGATCAACAAACAATAGGCTACCCCATAATGTCAATCAAAATATATTAGTGTTTTATGTTCCATTCATATATATATATATATATATGTATGTGTGTGTGTGTGTGTGTGCGTACACTTTAAAAAAAATGTCTTCCCTTTTGACATTACGGAGTATTTTGTGTAGATCATTGACAAAAAAAAAAAATTACAATTAAATCCACATGTATCTTTGTAACACAAGAAAATTTGGAAAAAGTCAGTGTGTGAATACCTTCTGAAGGCACTGTATCTATGTCGGGTAATAAGTAAACAGAACTAAAAATAACAATAATGTCCTCTTTTGAATTGGTTACCTAATAGATCTTGGTAAAATACATTTGTGTTTGTTATTCAAATAATTATTTTGTATGTGTGAGTATTTTCAAATAATATGGCACAAATCAACTACTTCTAAATGAAGTATTTGAAACTTTTTTCAAATAATTTCCTATACATATCGTACTATTTGAATGTATTTTCAAATATTTATTTCAAATACTATTCCCAAATACCTGGGCATGGGAGTGTATTTGCGTCGATGCATTTGAGTATTTTCAAAGACTTTCAGTGTATCTCCAAATACATTCCTATATTCAACTACTTGTCTTTTCAAATAAAAAACATCGAAATAATTACTTCCAAATGTCTTTAAAAGTAATAGAAATACCCTAAATAGTATTTGAACCCAGGTGTGGTACCTAGCAACCGTTTGGCCCAGGGGGTAGTTTATTATGTGCTGAGTGTCAATTACTCAGATCATTTTGCATGTGAGCAGCATTTGCTTGTGAGCTGCTCTGTTGACATGTTTTGAGTGCCTTCTTTCATATAATCTCTCTTTTTAGAGGGGTCAACCAATGTGTTATTGTTGAGTTCATCTGTGTTAGAAAAGACACCCTCTGAAACCTTTGCATTACCGGCAGGTTTGTAATGAATCCACTTTAAAACCTAACCTAATACCCACAAACTAATTATTTTTTTAAAAATGTGATCAACACATGATTAAATACTAACCCGTAGATTAACAGTACTGATACCTGTAGGTGACGTTAGGGGAAAGGGGGATGTAGTTGTATATTGTTGTACTACCACACAAATTTGCGAATATCAGTGAGACACACTTCTCTCTTGAGCAGACAGCTAGTTAAGAGTTGATGAGAAGGTATTAGAGCTGTGAATCACTTGTTAACAGAAGATTTGCATAGTGATATCCATCCGACAGGTTTATGGAAGAGAAAGGGCAAAACCAATCTTGAATGCCTCAAACTCATCCAAATGTTTTGTTCCCTCTCCTCCGCCCTCCACCTACGCCATGACAGGACCCGGAGCAGTGCAGGATGGGAACAGCGGCTCGATGGGGACACACGTACACACCTACACCTGTCTACTTCTGGTCATCCTCCTTCCGTTTCTGCTCAAGTTTTGATGCAGTGGGCTTTCTGGCATCCGAGGGCAAGGTTGCATGTTTTGTGTGTTTTCTTTCACCTGGAACCACAAACTTGATGCACAGAGTGCATGGGCTACCCTACTACATCATGTCGAACCGCTAAAAAGTATTATGTAACATATACTTTTTAAAATTCATTTTAGTTGAGTTTTAAGGACATAACAAGTTGCTTTTTTTTGTTTAGTTTCGCCTCCCATTATGATATGATTCTTAAATGTTTATTCACGTGGGTCTCAAAAATAGGCCTGTCCGATGTGGTTTGTCTGTTATTTACATTTAATTTATCTCAATTTCCCCCGACTGACAGTCATCTTAGCCCCGAGAGTCTTAGCCCTAAGAGTTAAGTGTATGAGGTGAACTAAACAAACACCTCAAACACAGGCAAGGACCAGAAGGACTGAAATCCCTCTAGGGCCTAAAAGCCTGTAATCATGTTTGTTTCTGCTGTAATTATTTTGGATTCTGATACATTGACAAACCACAACCGGTTAAGAAGAAATGGAATTTTGACAAATGTTCTTCTTCCTCTCATCATTGTAAATTGTGATATTTTCAGTTGTTTGTGCTATGCTATTTTTTGTTTGTTTTTAACACATATTGAAAAGGGGTAAATAAAACATAAAAGTTGTATACATTTGTGCAAAGACCATGTTTGTCTTCCCTTTTAACTGGCACAAGTCTATACAAGGTGGTTTGAAGAATAATTACTTAACTAGTTATGAATGGAAAGGGAGTTTATTTCCATTTTTGTGGACATATAACTTCAACTAATGTAATCACTTGCAAAGTTTATTCATGTCTTTACAGCTGGTGTTACTGACTTGCCTAGTTAAATAAAGGTAAAATATGGATCACTCTAAGCGCAAATCCTAACTTCCACTTCAGTCACTTAGTGATGCATTGATGTCAGTGGGAGACTAAGTGGAAAATTGGACTGAAGTGGAAGTTAGGATCCACCTCTGAAGGTTCTCAGCTGTTAGTATCAGTATTTTTGTATGGTCATTGGTTCGAGTTTGTTCCAAAATACTGTCTCATAACCAATAAGTATGAACTGTTCGGTTGTGTTGAACTGGTCCGTTTTGACTGGAAATTCAAATAGATTGCTTATATTGTCTCCCAATAGAGTGCAGATACGTTCAAATATTATCACACAGTGTGGTATAACGAGTTAAATAATCAGGGTGGAGTTTGGATGGATTTGAAATCGGGTATGTCTTCTCGTCGACGTCTCTGTGACACTCAGGAGCTACAATAAAACGTTCTATACCCAACCACGTCATTTTACGCAATTAGATTTAGTTTAACAGGCAAGCACAATCCATGCTCCATGAAATCACTGAAAAAAAATATCAACGCAACATGTAGTGTTGGTCCCATGTTTCATGAGCTGAAATGTAAGAAAATGTTCCATATGCACAAAAAGCTTATTTATCTTAAATGTTGTGCACAAATTTGTTTACATCCCTGTTAGTGGGCATTTCTCATTTGCCAAGATAATCCATCCACCTGACAGGTGTGGCATATCAAGACGCTAATTAAATAGCATGATCACAGGTGCTCCTTGTGCTGTGGACAATTAAAGGCCACTCTAAAAATGTGCAGTTTTGTCACACAACACAATGCCACAGATGTCTCAAGTTTTGAGGGAGTGTGCAATTGGCATACTGACTGCAGGAATATCCACCAGAGCTGTTGCCAGATAATTTGTTAATTTCTCTACCATAAACTTCCTCCAAAATTGTTTTAGAGAATTTGGCAGTACGTCCAAACCGCAAACCACCTGTATGGCGTTGTCACGAACCTCGCCGAAGATGGTGCCTCTTCCTGTTCGGGCGGTGCTCGGCGGTCGTCGTCGCCGGCCTATTAGCTGCCATCGATTCCCTTTCCGTTTGTTTTGGGTTATTGGGTAATTGGGTACACCTGTTTAGTATTAGGTTTTGTTTGTAGGGTATTTAAGGGCACTAGGCCCGCTGGGTATTTGTGCGGGCTTGTCATTTGTTACTCTGTGTTTGATGGTGTGATTTATTTTCGTGTATTTATTCTCCGGACTAGTTTGTCCTGTTTTGGACTGGCAACATGTATACACCCTGTGTGTTGGCGTGACTGTTTTGTTGTGCTGGGGAATAAATTGGAAGAAACGACTGAACCTTGCTCTCTGCGCCGGATTCCACCCACCACACCTAGTTGTCCGTAACAGGCGTTGTGTGGGAGAGCAGTTTCCTAATGTCAAAGTTGTGAACAGAGTGCCCCATGGTGGCGGTGGGGTTATGGTATGGGTAGGCATAAGCTACGGACAACGAATAAAATTGCATTTTATCTATGGCAATTTGAATGCATAGAGATACCATGACGAGGCCCATTGTCGTGCCATGACCAGCCCCATGTCACAAGGATCTGTGCACAATTAATGGAAATGTCCCAGTTCTTCTATGGCCTGCATACTCACCAGACATGTCACCCATTGAGCATGTTTGGGATGCTCTGGATTGACGTGTACGACAGTGTGTTCCAGTTCCTGCTAATATCCAGAAACTTCGCACAGCCATTGAAGTGAAGTGGGACAACATTTCACAGGTCACAGTCAACAGCCTGATCAACTCTGTGCGAAGGAGATATCTGTATTCCCAGTCATGTGAAATCCATAGATTAGGGCCTAATATATTTATTTAAATTGACTGATTTCCTTATATGAACTGTAACTCAGTAAAATCTTTGAAATTGTTTCATGTTGCGTTTATATTTTTGGTCAGTATACAAGGATTTTGCAGCTTTCTGTGCAGTGCATCAACACATTTTCCCAGTTTATAAACTACATAGCAGTATCTCCTCTTCATGATAGTTTTAAAACTTTGTTAAAATATCTGTGCCCATATTCACAAAGCATCTCAGAGAAGGAGTGCTAATCTGGGGTCAGTTTTGCCTTCGAAATTAATGTGCTGACATGGACAAGGGGGAATTGATCCTAGATCAGCACTCATACTCTGAGACCCTTTATGATTGCTGACCATGGTCTTGATTTATTTCAGTCTGTCCTCTAAACACCATGTTTTCAATAGATACATGTACTGTAATGTAAATGTAAGCAAGACAAAGGTTCAGAGTAGCGTTGACAGATGTAATAAGGGATGGATTACACACAATGAAAAGGGATATATTTGCTGTTGTATTGCTATTCCACAGTTCTCTGACAGGACATTGCAGACACACCTGAATGTTCATCTCTCATCGCTGTCTCCTAAATGATTCATTCCTGTGTTGGTTTTAACGTTGCCTATATCAGACAAAGCACTTGTTGAGCCCATGACAAACAAATCCTAATTCAGAGGTCTTAAAGGTAGACTCAACATTATGACATCATCATAAACAGCGGGGAAACTTCCTGCTTTCTCCCAGAAATCAACAGCAACAAAATCTAATCTGCCAGGACTGCTGGTATTGCCTCTTCCTTAAGTGGGAATGCCTCAAGGAAGGGCACAAATTAGGAGTCAGTTTTGTTAGTCTTCTGTTGTTGATGTCAGCACATGTGTACGATGAAGTCTGACTTTAATATTGTATTCACAAATGTGGAGAAAGGGACACATTTTGATGTTACAAAATATTTTACTTTTTAAATGTTTCAAACCTGTGGTGCTGCCATCAAAATCGGCCATATTACAGCAGATATATGGGTGCATTTATCACACATTTCAAATGGGCTATGTCTGTGTGAGGGTCACATTGATTTGATAATGATTAGAAATATACATCACTGTAATTCATGATTCACCAGGCATCGGCATTATTGTAAATGATTCTTGAACTTGGATTTCATTTGAATACATTGTTCCATATGGCAGAGCACTTAGCTAATAAAGTGAGATAGCTCACCCATTATCCACTCCACACCAGCATAATTGTTTGAACCCCAAATCCATTTAGAAATAAATACCACGAGTATTACCCTAGTAAAATAGGTATTCAGACCTCAATGGGATAAATAAAGGTTAGATAAGTACCACATAATTAGTCAAGTGTTCTACTGTGGTAAATGTACTGATAAAACAGATCCAAATGTCTGTTGAAAGATAAGCTCATTCTAGTGACTGAAACTATATAATATGGGCTCAATGAAGGCCATGCTAAGGGTAGATTCAATAAAAGTTGTATTGCTTTTTTTGTAGTTGTTTTAAAACATATGTACAGAAAGCAACATCTGGGGCTTCTGAGAAGTCCACGGTATAACCATTGCAAGAAACTTATTTCCAATTATTATTTTTGACTGAGCTTATATTGGACCTACCCTATAGTATAGTGCTGTTTGTGACGTGACATTTAAGTATGCATTCAGTCACTCTGTGGTGACCGGCACACACACATTCCCTATACCCCAATACAAGACAGTCAAGTCATTCACCCGACAAAAGTCAGTCAAAGTCGTCCCTTTATTCTGGTTGATTCCACAGTGAATGGAAAATTACATTCTATTTGACTCCCTGTGATGTAAAAGATTGTTGGTTCATATGTATTTTCTTGTTGAAGATTGTGTGTTCATATTTCAAACTGACAATAATAATAAAAAAATGATCTTAAATGCCCCATGCTTTGACCATCTTTGTTTGAGTGCGCACATTGCTATGCTTTGGAATTGCAAGTCATTCATTCATGTGTGTTTGCTTCATTGGGTAATTGAACTAACCTGGTGTCTCCAGTTACTGTGTTGATCCATCTTGTCAGCCATACAGTACCTGTCTAGGACCCACATGACAGACCTGCATATTGTGTATTTTTTCTGTTTGGGAGACATCTCCAATCTGCTAACCTGCGTTAGGTAAATCAATCCCTTTTCACGCCAGGTGTCTGCCAGAAGGTGGAGAGAGTAGGCAGGGCAAATCCGTTTTTGTGATTTCTGGTATATCATCAAAATAAATAAAAACACAGCATGTTTTTTGACTCATTCAGCAGTTTTTACCAGATTATGTACAATACCATTGGAAATAATGTTGAACGTTCAAATTATGTTCCTAAATAGCCCAATGTAAAACACAGTTTTAATGTGTCCAAATCAATAACAAATATGCAGAAACAGTTCATGCTATATTGAAAACCTAAACATAAAATGTACTATCTACACATACTGTACATGTGAAACAACAGTAATCATGTTACTTGTATAATTTCTTTTATGAGCACCTTATAAACTGCACACGTACCAAAAACCCTATTGTTTTGACAAATGGCAATAAACCACTCATATTGATTAGGGAGGAAATCAGGTTCTATACGCTGTTGAAACTACCACAACTCAAAAAACACTGGGAAACTGGAGATATTTTGGCATCATTGGTTAGAGAATAACCTGCATTAGACTGTCAGCTAAATTTTAGAATGTTGCATTTTGATATGGGGGGGATCACCAACAAAGGGAAATGTAACACTGTCTTGTCAATCACTCAAATATCAATTATCAGGTTGAAATCAATAGCGCAAGCGGCAGGAAATGAGGTTGCAGGTCCTGTTTAAACTAACACAGCTCAAAAAACACATGGAATCTGGGAATAACGTTAGAGGGCAACTTGCAGAAGACACCTAGCTAAATTTGTATTTGATTTTGATTCAAGTGGGTCGCCAAAAATATTTTCTTATATATCCTGAAAACTTGATTGCTGACATGCAATACATTTTGGGACTAAATCAACAAGGGACTAATGAAACAAATTTTAATTGAAGTGATAGTTTGACTCTCAAATCATTTTATTGGTTTGCGACTATCGATGTTTATAGAGTAGCCCGAATTTTCTGTGCCAGTTGACCTTAAAAATAATTGCGTTGTAAGTCCTACAACAGACAGGCGCGTATAAAAAAAATCTACGGTAACAAACCAAATATATTAATATGTTTAAAGCAATCAAATTAATGTATTTGTGATGACTGTTAACTTTTAGATCAAAAAACACCAATCTGAAAGAAAAAGTAATTCCAATAAATGTTGTGCTTCTATGAAAATGGGAGTTTGTGTAATGTAGTAACAAAAACTGTCGACATTGGGGAAATTTGGGACAAACTCTACTTTTTGTTCATAAATATTTTTCATACTATTTACAACATTTGAAGTAAATATTTTAATAGATCAAAGTATCAGCTATCACAAAATGTATGCAACTAACTGGATTTATCCTCTACGACATCTTTGTCCCTATACGGGGGCAGTTGAGGTAACGTGCGCTAATGTGATTAGCATGCCGTTGTAAGTAACAGCAAACTTTCCAGGACATAGACATGTCTTATATGGGCAGAAAGCTTAAAGTCTTGTTAATCCAATTGAACTTTCCAATTTACAGTAGCAGTGAAAAAATACCATGCTATTGTTTGAGGAGAGTGCACAACAACCAAACACTTTTATCACGACAACTGATTTGATACATTCACCTCTGAAGGAAAATAATATACTTACATTCGGTAATTTTGCTCCTATTTGTCATCCTGTAGGTACCAGAGATAAAATGTAGCATTGTTTTGTTTGATAAAATACATTTTTATATTCAAATGTAGGAACTGGGTTCTACAGTTTGAACCCCTGCTGTCTCTGGCCCCACATCCAACCTTCCCGGCCATCTAGATGTGTGAAAGGTAGTGTATAAGCTAATGATCCATCATGTATGACATTCCTGGGAGTTGGGTTGAGGTCGGGTGTTTGCGGAGGCCAGGCGATCTGATACATCACTTGAATTCTAAATAAATCAGACAGTGTCACCAACAAAGCACCCCCACACCATCACACCTCCTCCTCCATGGGAACCACACATGCGGAGAGGCTGGTAACTCTTAATAAACTTATGCTCTGCAGCAGAGGTAACTCTGAGGCTTCCTTTCTTGTGGCGGTCCTCATGAGAGCCAGTTTCATCATAGTGCTTGGTAGTTTTTGCGACTGCACTTCAAGAAACTTTGAAAGTTCTTGACATTTTTCGGATTGACTGACCTTCATGTTTTAAAGTAATGTTGGACTCTCGTTTCTCTTTGCTTTTTTGAGCTGTTCTTGCCATAATATGGACTTGGTCTTTTATCAAATAGGGCTATCTCCTCTATACCACCCTACCTTGTCACAACACAACTGATTGGCTCAAACACATTAAGAAGGAAAGAAATTCCACAAATGAACTTTTAACAAGGCACTCCTGTTAATTAAAATGTATTCCATGTGACTACCTCATGAAGCTGTTTGAGAGAATGCCAAGAGTGTGCAAAAGCTGTCATCAAGGCAAAGGTTGGCTACTTTGAAGAATCTCAAATATAAAAAATATTTTGATTTGTTTAACACTTTTTTGGGAACTACATGATTCCATATGTGTTATTTCATAGTTGTGATGTCTTCACTGTTATTCTGCAATGTAGAAAATAGTAAAAAATAAAGAAAAACCCTGTAAAGAATAGGTGTGTCAAAACGTTTGAATGGTAGTGTATATATAATTTTCCAAACCAGATACAAACATACGAACATCAATTTGCACATGGACACAAACTACGACTGCAGTGGCTTGTGAAAATATTCACCCCCTTGGAATTTTTCCTATTTTGTTACCTTACAACTTGGAATTCAAATATATTTTTTTGAGGTTTGTATCATTTGATTTACACAACTTGCCTACCACTTTGAAGATGCTAAATATTTTTAATAAACAAGAAATAAGACAAAAATACAGAAAACTTGATCATGCATAACTATACCCCCCCCACCCTCACAGTTCACACCCCTTTACCCCACCCTAGTCAAGCTTATCACCAACTCCCATCCTTGCCCTCTCTTACCCACACTTGACAAGTGTTTCCCAACCTCCCATCTTTTCCCCCCTCCCTTCTTCTCAGTCACATTTACACCCTTCTATACATCTACTAGCTCATCTATTCTTATTCATTCATACACAACATATACCTATCCCTCCGCACACCCATTATCTCCTGCCCTCCTACACATATTCATATTCAACCTCCTTCACTCTCTCATTCATATGCACAGACACATACACACACATGCGCCCACTCACAACCTCTCGCCTACACACACACACACACACACACACACACACACACACACACACACACACACACACACACACACACACACACACACACACACACACACACACACACATCTTTAGAACAATTATTGACAATTATTAACATACATGCTATATTTCTCCTTTTACATGGTCTTTTCACTGCCCATGTATCTCATTGCATCATTACATCCCTAGAGAAGAACAGTTACTTGGGGACAATAAAGTCTAGATTGTATTGTTGAGAGGGGGAAAGAACATTGTCTCAATTTACAATAAACTGGTCTTGGGCATCACTTTCTGTAGCCAAGTGTGCTTATCACTTTTTCTGCTTCTTCCTCTCCTCATGTCATTGGGCTCCTTTTCAACTGGAAAGGAACTCCATCCTCTGTGTTCCCTTCCATACTGACAGCACTGACGGGAATCAGAGTTGAGATTTGATTCCTTTTTCCTCCAGTGACTATGCGATCGTAATGAATTGTTTGTATTTTTTCCTCAGCTTAGCAGAAATGTCCTGGACGAATCAAATGGACTGGCGATGGATTTTGACATTGGTTTGAAAGTTCCACAGCTTAAATATTACAATGCGAAGTTATTTAGCATTCTTCTGTTTCACGCCGATGCGATGGCATCGCTCCAGATCCTCCGGTGATACATCCATGCCAAGCACCTCTGATATCCACTTGATCATGTACAGTGGGGCAAAAAAGTATTTAGTCAGCCACCAGTTGTGCAAGTTCTCCCACTTATAAAGATGAGAGGCCTGTAATTTTCATCATAGGTACACTTCAACTATGACAGACAAAATGAGGATATTTTTTTTTTAATGCATTTATTTGCAAATTATGGTGGAAAATAAGTATTTGGTCAATAACAAAAGTTTATCTCAATACTTTGTTATATACCCTTTGTTGGCAATGACAGAGGTCAAACGTTTTCTGTAAGTCTTCACAAGGTTTTCACACACTGTTGCTGGTATTTTGGCCCATTCCTCCATGCAGATCTCCTCTAGAGCAGTGATGTTTTGGGGCTGTTGCTGGGCAACACAGACTTTCAACTCCCTCCAAAGATTTTCTATGGGGTTGAGATCTGGAGACTGGCTAGGCCACTCCAGGACCTTGAAATGCTTCTTACGAAGCCACTCCTTCGTTGCCCGGGCGGTGTGTTTGGGATCATTGTCATGCTGAAAGACCCAGCCACGTTTCATCTTCAATGCCCTTGCTGATGGAAGGAAGTTTTCACACAAAATCTCACGATACATGGCCCCATTCATTATTTCCTTTACACGGATCAGCCGTCCTTGTCCCTTTGCAGAAAAACAGCCCCAAAGCATGATGTTTCCACCCCCATTCTTCACAGTAGGTATGGTGTTCTTTGGATGCAACTCAGCATTCTTTGTCCTCCAAACACGACGATTTGAGTTTTTACCAAAAAGTTATATTTTGGTTTCATCTGACCATATGACATTCTCCCAATCTTCTTCTGGATCATCCAAATGCTCTCTAGCAAACTTCAGATGGGCCTGGACATGTACTGGCTTAAGCAGGGGGACACGTCTGGCACTGCAGGATTTGAGTCCCTGGCGACGTAGTGTGTTACTGATGGTAGGCTTTGTTACTTTGGTCCCAGCTCTCTGCAGGTCATTCACTAGGTCCCCCCATGTGGTTCACGGGGTGAGACCTTGCGTGGAGCCCCAGATCGAGGGAGACTATCAGTGGTCTTGTATGTCTTCCATTTCCTAATAATTGCTCCCACAGTTGATTTCTTCAAACCAAACTGCTTACCTATTGCAGATTCAGTCTTCCCAGCCTGGTGCAGGTCTACAATTTTGTTTCTGGTGTCCTTTGACAGCTCTTTGGTCAGTTCACCAAATCTCCAGACACATATTTTAGGAATCACAGTTTTGAGAGAAACATTCTTTAAAGTCAGAGACGGCTATAGTAAGAAACTACATAAGATAATTTTTCAGTTAATATTCATTATTGCCAGCTAAATGTACTTTTTTTGAAAACTTTAGGGGTTTAAAAATGGGATCCTTTACAAGGGCCTTTCCATGCATAGGGCCGACAGAAATTAATAATATTAAAAACATTTGGACAATTCCAAAGCAAATAATTTCCCTCATAAAATACCCCTAAACATATTTGTTTTGCTCAAATAATGCAACACATTTGTTTTTCTTTTTAATTCAATGTTTTAATTAGGATGATACTAAATAAAGCACACTCACAGTCTTTTACAACTATGACATCTATTTCTTACTGCTTTAGCCACGGAGAGAATTGAAAAATACTGTGTGCTCTAGACTAGAGCTTCCTTAGTGCATTAGCCTGAACATTTGTCGTCCCTAGAGAGGGTGTGTGGTGACTGTCACAATAACCGGAGAGCCCCATTGATTTCTCACTGACCCTGGCCACAACTGACTGTGGCCCGATCCAAATAACAGTGCCAACTCCAGCTAATGGCCATGCCCCAATGACTGGCCTCTTGATTCTGAGTACAAACTGTAATGGTCTGTTTCAAGTGCTCGCCTCTCACCTATCAATTATGTACCATTACAGCATGGGGACTTCCTTAATAGGTTGAATCTTGTTTCTCTACCCTGCCATACCACCACGACACCGGTTGTTAATTGCTCAGAATACAGAGCGACATTTTCACATTCTCATTCATGTCCCCATAGATTATACATGTGAAAAGAGGCGCAGAGCGCCTAGTGTTCTCCTCCAAGACATCACTTAGAGAATAGGTCATTACCAGGAGGAATGCTATGCAGACAGATTATTATTTAAAGCCAGATTTTTTCCATTGGGTGTACAGTTAAGTGTGTAGCACATCTTTAGGTTTGTGTTGTTTATTGTCGTCTTTTTTCCCCCAAATGCTTCCAAATTGGGCTGCTCTGCACTTGCTACCCTGCTGTTCTACTTCATCCTCAACCGATATTTAATTCATGCAAGCATCTGTTAGCTGCAATTGTGAGAAAGTACAGAACGGCACCGTTAAAAAGAAAATGGATCCATCGATAAGATTACATTTTTAACTGTACGGTACTTTCTTTATTTTGCAAAGGGAATCGCATATCTTTAACAGGCAATGTTCCAGGAAAAGTACATAATAAATTAGGGAGAAGTTGAGTAAATACAATGTAAGTCAATGCATGTCTGTCTGGAGTCATGTTGGCTGATAATGAAAGGAGTCTCCACGCTGTAACTTACTTCATGATCAATGCAAAAAGTCTATCCTCAGTTGACAGTCAGCACAGCTGGTTGCCATCAATAGCAGATAGCTAGGCAGCCACTTCCCTGCTTTTATAGGCATTGAAGCACTTGTTGGTTCAAAATGTAAGAAGTACATGAATAAGGCAGACAAACAGAAAACAACAATGTTACACTTCTGAAACCATAATGACTGAATGTTTGTCAGTAATTTGACCTGTTTTTGAAAGTGAAACGCACAACATGTTGAATGTGAAACTTAACATGCCTAACTCCAAAAGGGATCCACTGAATTCTGTATATTCTTCCTTATCCCTATAAGTAGATTTACTCACATACTGCATACTGGCAAGCTGAACTCAAGTTGTGTCATATTCAGGCTAACATGTGTGATGTGTATTGGGTCTTGTAATTAACAACACATGTATATTCAAGTGTTTACCACTTTATATTTAGCTGGAAATGGCTTTCCCACAGCTTACATTAGTAGTTGGCTCTTTAGAAGCCGAATATTAATGTTAATGTTAAGAGAGTGGACAGGTGGATTGGTTATGCACCCAAACCCATGATAGACATTTAAACACGGGAGAAAAGTCATAGCTGTTTGCTTCCTGGCTCCCCACAGAAACCATATCTCCCAGTGTTATTCACCCTCCTAATTAGTGTCAAAATGGAGTCACAAAGTTAGAAATCCTTCCTTACCAACTGTTTATTTCTCTCACCCCCAATTGTATCACTCTTCAAGGCAGCCGATTATCTTAATGGCAGGTAAAAATATTTTATTGGCCCGAAAAATATCGCCTCAGTGCAGTGCCGACTGAGGAACAGAGGTTCACAGTCCGGGTGTTTGGTGCTTATCAGAACCAAAGTGAATACCATCTGTGCTGAAAGGTACCGGGGTGCAGCTCCTTCCACGTGGGATCTCACTCAGATGGACAATTATTTTTGTATACTTGTACTTTCATGTTTTTGATTGTGGAGTGCTAATGATGATTGTGAAACTGTGTTTCAGACTAGCATCCTTTTGCTCCCCAAAACAGCACGGGGAAAACAACTGTTTTAAAGACAAGGTGGGGTGGTAAAGAGAAGATAGCCCTGTTTGGTAAAATTCCAAGTCCATATTATGGCAAGAACAGCTCAAATAAGCAAAGAGAAATGACAGTCCATCATTACTTTAAGACATGAAGGTCAGTCAATGCGGAAAAGGTCAAGAACTTTCAAAGTTTCTTCAAGTTCAGTCACAAAAACCATCAAGCGCTATGATGAAGCTGGCTCTCATGAGGACCGCCACAGGAAAAGAAGACCAAGAGTTACCTCTGCTGCAGAGTATAAGTTCATTAGAGTTACCAGCCTCAGAAATTGCAGCCCAAATGAATGCTTCACAGAGTTCAAGTAACAGACACATCTCAACATCAACTGTTCAAAGACTGGCCTTCGTGGTCGAATTGCTGCAAAGAAACCACTAGTAAAGGACACCAATATGAAGAACAGACTTGCTAGGGCCAAGAAACATGAGCAATGGACATTCAACTGGTGGAAATCTGTCCTTTGGTCTGATGAGTCTTTGTGAGACACAGAGTAGGTGAACGGATGATCTCGGCATGTGTGATTCACACCGTGAAGTATGAAGGTGGAGGTGTGATAGTGCTTTGCTGGTGACAGTAATTTATTTAGAATTCAAGGTACATTTTACCAGCATGGTTACCACAGCATTCTGCAGCGATATGCCATCCCATCTTAGCTGGACTATCATTTGTTTTTCAACTGACCAATGACCCAACACACCTCCAGGCTGTATAAGGGCTACTTGACCAAGAAGAAGAGTGATGGAGTTGGTTTGGGATGAGTTGGACCGCAGAGTGAAGGAAAAGCGGCCAAAAAGTGTTCAGCATATGTGGGAACTCCTTCAAGATTGTTGGAAAAGCATTTCAGGTGAATCTGGTTGAAAAAATGCCAAGAGTGTGCAAGGCTGTCATCAAGGCAAAGGGTGGCTACTTTGAAGAATCTAAAATACATGATTCCATATGTGTTATTTCATAGTTGTTATGTCTTCACTATTATACTACCATGTAGAAGATAGTAAAAATAAAGAAAAACCATTGAATGTGTAGGTTTGTCCAAACTTTGGACTGGTACTGTATATAAATGAGATATTTCTGTATTTCATTTTCAATACATTTGCAAACATTTCTAAAAACATGTTTTCACTGTCATTATGGGGTTTTGTGTGTAGATGGCTGCTAAAAATTTTAATTCAGGCTGTAACACAACAAAATGTGCAATAAGTCAAGGGGTATAATAATTTCCGAAGGCACTGTAGGTACAATATTCAGCCCTGCTATTTGCATGTTCAACCCAACCTGTTAAGTCAAATATTTATGTTCAATAGACCTGGATCTAAAACCAACTGTGGTGGATTCCCTGACCTCACTTGTCAATGCTACAGCCATTTGTTTTTTCAAATGTTCCACTTGTTTGATTGTTTAGTAATATTCATTTTCAATATTAAATATAGCTATCTAGATGAGGAATAGTGTTCAATAGTTCAGAGGCCAAATGTTCTAAATCTTCCTATCTGCATGAGGTGCAGATCTAAAAACCAGCTGCAGGAAGTTTCCTGATCACTATTGTCCATGCTACAGCAATTCATTTCTTAAACGCCCAATTGTTTGATTGTCTACATGAACAATGTGTACATACCAAAGGAATAACTACACAGAAATCTGAATCATGTCTACAATTCCCTAGCCATGATTACTGCCATAGGCCTACTCACACCCCATCACAGTAGGTGAGGCCATTGAGTATATCAATTAACATTTGATCTATTTCCTGGAGTAAAAAAAGGCATACTTGGTATATTGAATTTGTGAGGTCCTCTTGATATTTTGTGTGACTATCCCATGCCTTAATAACATCTATACACGTGAAGGTCAGAGCACTGACAATTTTCCTGTGAAATCAGGAGTGGAGTGTAAACGGTAACATAATTAGAGGCATGGATAGGCATAATTAACTAGCACAGATCACATGAAAACTCATAAAGACAAGAAAATTAATTTTGTAGAGGTGAGTTCATTAACTCTTTCAAACAAGGCAATACGTTGTACAATTTAAGATTTACTGTATGGACTAGATTGTAAGAAAATCTGATTAGTCTTCATTCCTTCATACAAATTACGTTAAATAAAATGTATATGTTAAAGTAGTTATATTCATACATTCATTATATTAAAGTGTGTGATATCACGTCAAAAAAGGATGGTACTGAACATACTGATACTAAATCAACATGCGGAAAGTTAATTCAATGATCAAGCTAAACGGGTATGAGAACACATTTATTAAAGACGAATCTTCGTACAGTACCACCAAGTCATGGTAATTGAGTATCAATACAATTGAGATGGATTTCAAGGTGATTTGTTGTAAGGATGTTTGGTGGTTGAAGTAGCAGGAATGGCTAATGTACTTTGGTGTTCATCCTTGAAATATGGCACGTCTTCTGTGTTGCAAAGTCAAGGAGCAAAACAATTACAATGAAATCTGGGCTTAATTTGGTTTTGCACGATTCATTGGCTACATAGGCCAACACTGTCTCAAAACAAAAGGCGATATGAGCAAAGAAATACACCAGTGCAGAGGCATCCGGAAAACAGTCCCTCTTTGTGGAGGAAACCAAAACATGATTAATGAGGTGACAGTCATCTATCTACCTTCTCATCCCTTTTGTCAAGGGCCAATGAATGTGTTGTCTGAGCACAAAAGACAGAATCCAGGGAATGATCACCCTATGTGCTCCCTATGTATTCCAAATCTCAACCAAACAAATGTGTGTTTAACTATGCTTCCTGGATGATATTCCATATGGAGTTCTTTATCTAATGCCACAGGAGTGACCTATTGGGCCAACTAATGCCGGTGGTGAGATTGACGAAGCCAAATGCATGCAGAAAGCCAGATAAACAAACAAACAAGCATTTAATTATCTGTTTAGTACATGACATTAATTTGTTTGGCAGGGGCAGTTATGAGTCATGACCACAGTAAAATTCCATGCAATCTCCTTTTATGCACTCTGGACATGAGTTGGTAGTACCAAACGTGCTAACAATCATCAGGTCGCTAAACATGAACAACTGATTTATGATGTCTTTGGTACATAATTGGTCTAGCCTATACTCCAAAATTAAACAAATTCAGGGTTAGCCTACAATTATAGTGAATTTGTATTTGATTTTGAATAGTCTATATCTATCTATCTCACCTCCGTGCATTTCCCTCTCCTCCCCTCTCTCCTTCATACCTTTCTCAAGCGCACAGAGAGGGGCTGTCAACAGTTTGATTAAATATTTTTTGTTTTGATAACAATCTTCCTGAAAAGATTTGACTTGGTATCCCAAGTTAAGCACTGGGTAGATGGAGGAACAGGGTTGGAGAGCCCATGGCATATAGAGTTTGGGCGTATTGTCACCTGTCATGCAGCTGCAGGCTGTATGCTCATCAAACAGTGGTTGATGTGTGGAGGGAAATAACTGGAGTAGCCTTCCCAGCATGAGTAAAAAACGAACCAGCGGAAAAGTGGCCTCCATTCGATATTCGGGTGCATATGTATGATATGTCTTTTCACCCCTGTTCCTGCCCATTTGATCATGGAACATTCTAAATCAAAACTCATTTTAAATATTAGTGGAGATAAGATTAAAATGAGAATAGACTAATGGGTGAAAATAGGATCACTTGGTGAGAGAACAACATAAATAGCCTACAGTCACATCATGCAGTCCGTATATCTTTTGATTCCTAAGAGATTGTAATGTTTGTGTCATTCACAACTAAAGCTGCCAAATAACTCTTAATCTAGCATATAGGACCTGTTTCAAATGATCACTTTTACACTGAATATAGCCACTTCATATGCGCACTCGCATCAGAATGGGAAAAATATCCTTTCTATTTTCCTTTCTATTTTATTCAAGTTCATTCATATTCTTCTTACTATAAAATCATGTAATATAAAATTATGACTTATAAGCATATCTTCTCTGCTAAATGAACTGGCGCATAGCCAGATTGTTACGACTTCTGCCGAAGTCGGTTCCTCTCCTTGTTCGGGGGTGTTTGGCGGTCGACGTGTCTTCTAGCCATCGCCGATCCATTTTTCATTTTCCATTTGTTTTGTCTTGTTTTCCCACACACCTGGTTTTCATTCCCTCCATTACGTCTTGTGTTTTTAACCCTCTGGTTCCCCCATGTCTTTGTGCGGAATTGTTTGTTGTCTGGTGCGCGACGGGTTTTGTACTCATACGTTGTTATTCTGGATGCCGGTGGTTTTGTATATTAAACTGCTCCGGTTATTACCCAGTTCTGCTCTCCTGCGTCTGACTTCTCTGCCACCAGTTACGCACCCCTTACAGAATTCCGCACCGAATCTATGGAGTCAGCAGGAGTAGGTGCCCCTGGTATGGGGGTCGAAGAGCGCGTCCAGGAACACACAGTGATGCTCCACCATTTTGGCACCACCATGGAGCGCGTCGTCCAAGCTATGGACCACTGGGAGAGACGGGGAGTTCCTCCGGAACCTCCACCAGCACAACAGGGGCCTCCACTACTCGCTACCCCTGCACCTGGTTCCTGTGGGATTCGCCTCGCCCTCTCCGGGGAGTATGATGGGATTGCTGCTTGCTGCCAGGGTTTCCTGCTTCAGTTGGAAATATACCTGGCCACCGTCCACCCGGCTCCTTCCGGACGTGAAAGGGTGTCCACCCTCGTCTCATGCCTCTCGGGGAAAGCCCTGGAGTGGGCCAACACCGTGTGGGTGGAAGGAGATGCGGTGCTGGACCACCTGGCGGAGTTCACCCATCATTTCCAGGCAGTCTTCGACCACCTGCCCGAGGGTAGAGCGGCGGGTGAACGTCTTTTCCACCTGCGGCAGGGGACGAGGAGTGCACAGGAGTTTGCTTTGGACTTTCGGACCCTGGCCGCCGGAGCGGGATGGAACGACAGGGCCCTGATCGACCACTATCGTTGCAGTTTGCGCGAGGACGTCCGTCGAGAGTTGGCCTGCAGGGACACCACCCTCACTTTCGACCAGCTGGTGGACCTGTACATTTGGCTGGATAACCTGCTGGCTACCAGCAGACGTCCAGAGCGGGGTCTGTCGGTTCCATCCCCCAGCACCACCGCTCTGATGCCCATGGAGTTGGGAGGTGCTGCGCTCAGGGAGACCGGAGGAGTTTCCGTCTCGTGCACCATCTGTGGCCGCAGAGGTCACACTACCGTTCGGTGCCAGGTTGGTTCCTCTGGGGGTCGAGGCAGCAGGCAGGGCACTCTGGCGTCACCCCGGGTGAGAAGACACCATTCCCAGCATAAGGCACTCGACGATTCAGGCGCGCTGTGAATTTAATAGACAGATCATTTCCACATAGTTTAGTGATCCCCATCGTTCCTGTGGCTATGTCCTTCCCAGTTCACGCTTTAGACAGTCAACCATTAGGATCAGGATTAATTAGGGAGGCCACTGCTTCTCTGGGCATGGTGACGCAGGGGGGACACACGGAGAGAATCAGTCTCTTTCTCATTGACTCTCCTGCATTTCCGGTGGTGCTAGGCCTACGCTGGTTAGCTTGTCATGACCCCACTGTTTCATGGCAACGGAGGGCTCTCACGGGGTGGTTGCGAGAGTGCTTGGGGAGGTGTTTAGGGGTTTTCTGTAGGTGCTACTACGGTGGAAAGTCCAGACCAGGTCTCCACCGTGTGCATTCCCCCCGAATATGCCGATTTGGCTCTCGCCTTCTCCAAAAAGAAGGCGACTCAATTACCACCCCATCGACGGTGGGATTGTGTGATAAATCCCCTGGTAGACGCTGCCCTTCCAGGAAACATGGAAACATATGTCTCCGAAACCCTGCATCAGGGGTACATTCGGTCCTCCACTTCACCCGCCTCCTCGAGTTTCTATTTTGTGAAGAAGGAGGGAGGTCTGCGCCCGTGTATTCACTATCGAAGCCTTAATCAGATAACTGTGAGGTACAGTTACCTGCTACGTCTTATCGCCATGGCGATTGAGTCAATGCACTGGGCGCAATACTTCACCAAACTAGATTTCAGGAGTGCTTACAACCTGGTGCGCATCCAGTAGGGTGCCGAGTGGAAGACGGCATTCAGTAAGACCTCAGGGCATTATGAGTACCTCGTCATGCCGTACAGGTTGATGAATGCTCCATCAGTCTTCCAGGCCTTTGTAGAAGAGATTTTCAGGGACCTGCACAGGCAGGGTGTAGTGGTGTATATAGATGACATTCTGATATACTCCGCTACACGCGCCGAGCATGTGTCCCTGGTCCACAAGGTGCTTGGTCGATTGTTGGAGCATGACCTGTACGCCAAGGCTGAGAAATGCCTGTTCTTCCAAAAGTTCATCTCCTTCCTAGGGTATCGCATTTCCACCTCAGGGTTGGAGATGGAGAGTGACACCATCTCAGCCATGCGTAATTGGCCGACTCCCACGGTAAAGGAGGTGCAGCGGTTTCTAGGGTTTGCCAATTACCTACGGAGGTTTATCCAGGGTTTTGGTCAGGTAGCGGCTCGCATTACCTCACTACTGAAGGGGGGACCGATACGTTTGCAGTGGTCGGCTGAGGCGGACATAGCTTTTGGTCACCTGAGGCCTCTATTTACCTCACGCTCCCGTGCTGTGCTGGCCCATCCGGATCCCTCTTTGGCATTTGTAGTGGATGTGGACACGTCCGAGGCTGGGATAGGAGCCGTGCTCTCTCAGCGCTCAGGTACACCACCAAAGCTCCGCCCCTGTGCCTTCTTTTCGAGGAAGCAAAACTATGACGTGGGGGACCGGGAGCTGTTGGCGGTTGTCAAGGCTTTGAAGGCGTGGAGACATTGGCTTGAGGGGGCTAAAAACCCTTTTCTCATCTGAACCACCGCAATCTGGAGAATATCCGGGCGGAGAGGAAACTGAACCCTCGCCAGGTAAGGTGGATCATGTTATTCACCCGTTTTGTTTTCACCCTTTCTTACAGACCAGGTTCCCAGAACGTGAAGGCAGATGCACTGTCCCGGCTGCATGACACAGAGGATCCCACCCCCATACTCCTGGCCTCTTGCCTGGTGGCGCCGGTAGTGTGGGAGCTGGACGCGGACATTGAGCAGGCGCTGTGTGCAGAGCCCACTCCCCTCCAGTGTCCCTCTGGGCGTCTGTACGTTTCGTCTGCTGTCCGTGACCGGCTGATCTATTGGACCCACATGTCACCCTCCTCCTTACACCCCTTATCCGTTCCACAACAGCCTTGGTCGCACCTGTTGGTGGACTTCCTTACCGATCTACCTCCCTCACAGGGTAACACCACGATCCTGGTCGTTGTAGACAATTTTTCTAAGTCCTGCCGTCTCCTCGCGCTGCCGGTCACCCTACGGCCCTACAGACTGTGGAGGCACTCTTCCGGCCTGAGGATGATTGGGGTCCTCAGTTCACTTCGAGGGTCTGGAGGGTGTTCAGGGAACGTCTGGGGGTCTCGATCAGCCTTACCTAGGATTTTCACCCCAAGAGTAATGGGCAGGTGGAGAGAGTTAACCAGGATGTGGGTAGGTTTATGAGGGCTTATTGCCAGGACCGGCCGGGGGAGTGGGCAGCGTTCGTGCCCTGGACAGAGATTGTCCAGAACTCGCTACGCCACTCCTCCACTAACCTCTCCCCCTTCCAGTGTGTACTGGGGTATCAGCGGGTTCTGGCTCCTTGGCATCAGAGTCAGACCGAGGCTCCTGCAGTGGACGACTGTTTCCGGAGCGCGGAGGAAACATGGGACACCACCCATGTTCACCTTCAGCGCACCGTGCTGCACCAGAAAGCCGGCGCAGACCGTCCGCACCGGGTTTACTGGGTCTGGCTCTCGACCCGAAACCTACCCCTCCGCCTGCCGTGCCGGAAGCTGGGTCCGCGGTTTGTGGGGCCATTTAAAGTCCTGAGGACCACTCCAGGAATCTGAGGTGCGGGAGGTTCCTCCGCCCAATCTGGACATTGAGGGGTCCCCGGCATACAGGCGTCGTGCGAGGGGCCTTCAGTACCTCGCAAGGGAGGGGTATGGTCCGGAGGAGCGAGGCTGGGTTCCAAGGGAAGACGTGTTGGACTCTTCAACGCTGCGGGAGTTTCTCCATCCGGATCGCCCTGCACCTCGCCCTCCGGATGGTCCCCGAGGCTGGTGTCGGTGCGCGTCAAAGGGGGTACTGTCACGACTTCTGCCGAAGTCAGTTCCTCTCCTTGTTCGGGCAGTGTTCGGCGGTCGACGTCACCGGTCTTCTAGCCATCGCCAATCCATTTTCCATTTGTTTTGTCTTGTTTTCCCACACACCTGGTTTTCATTCCCTCATGACGTGTTGTGTATGTAACCCTCTGTTCCCCCCATGTCTTTGTGCGGAACTGTTTGTTGTAAGTGCTTGTGCACATTGTTGTCTGGTGTGTTACGGGTTTTGTACCCATACATTGTTATTCTGGATGCCGGTGGTTTTTGTATTTTAAACTGCTCCGGTTATTACCCAGTTCTGCTCTCCTGCATCTGACTTCTCTGCCACCAGTTGCCACCCTTACACAGATAAAATACAGTAGGCCAACTTGTATTCTGTTCTGAAATACATTTTCTTCATATCATAATGTTTCTTTAGACATCCCTAAAATAAATCATGTATTTGTTGTGATGGTGTATATTCAATTGATTTATTTATTTTTTAAATGTAGATGTTCCAGAGGCGTGCATCAGTGGCTTGTATGCTGCTTGAATGCATGGAGATGTTAAACGTGTTTATGTTAATTAACAGTCAATTACTGTGAGACTGGCAGGCTTTTGCATTACAATAACCAGCTGACAACGTTTCATGACCACCGCAGCCCTGATTCTGAATACCGGTTTATTTGCTTGCTGATTATTGGTATTGGTTGTAAGTGGCCTGTAAAGTCAAAAATACAGTGTACAATACAAAACATTGTTTCTGGGCATTTAAAAACCCACTCCAGCTGTTTTTTTTTTACTTTTCCAGTTGAAAAAGAATATTCAAAGTATAAATACAGTAGTAAAGCAAACACTTAATTGGGAGATCTGCAATTGTTACATCCATTTTTGGACATTTAAATTCATGACATATACCTATTGATTCTTTAAGAATATATCTTGTAAATTCGTCATGATCTTTAGTTCAATGTTCTTACCCCATCAGGACCCAAAATGTAAGCTTGTTTTACTCCTTTGTTTGTAAACAAAGTAAGTCTAAATAAACACTTTATAGCCTCACAACATGGTTAAAACTGTCATTGTTATCTCATGGATGGTCTGTCCTTGCTTACATTGCTCTGTCTAGGAATTTGAGAGTGGTTACATTTCTCCAGCCCCATCCCTCAGCAATTTACCAAATCATTAATGGGGTGCCACTTCTTTATTGTTCAAGAAGTTGGAAATTCAAGGAGTTGGTCTGATGGGTGCACTCTGATATCATCGTCCTCCCCCTTGTGGGAAATATCGAGGACAAAATAGTAAATGTTCAAGAAATGCATTCTTGAACTTGTGAAATTGAATGGGCCTTAATTACAGACTTGTATGGGATCTGTAGCTATGAATAAAAATTTTAAATTATGAGCCTAGTTTAGCCAAGGAGAAGCACTGAGCTATATAAGGAGAAAGACAGGATCCTTCCAGGCTAGCCACGAATGGCTGAACTAATTGAGGGGTTGACAATGCTGATGGTTGACAATGCTGATGGTTGGCCATGCGTTTACATGTAAATTCTTAAAGAGAATGGTTGTGAACGACACTGATGGGGTGTAAACAAAGGGCTCTCTAGCATATTTCTATGCTGCAATATTTCAACAACTAAAAAATAGCTTTAAACATACATTAAAGACAGAACAAAAGGCCTACAACAGCTCATTAATTTACTATTTCAACACAGCCATTGCTTTTTGTTAGTTGTGTAAGGTGCAAGGCACATTCTGTTATCATTTAACAGATTCCCATCAAATGTGTACACATTCTTTCTTGTCTAAGGAATTGGATGTAAAACATTTTGACATCTGTAAATTTAATTAGGCGTCTGCTTGTTGCTGTAAATACACAATGGGTCTGTCTTTGATGACATTGTCGTTTTGTGATATGTTCTACCTTGTGACAGCTGTCATCAGGCCTGTGCTGTGAAACCGTTGTCTTCTAAAAAATAAATCTGTAAAGTACTCTAGAGTCATTTAAGTGTTTACAAAGGAAGCACACCGAGAATGACAAATACAAGACAGTGATGCTTGAGTTATTGGTCAGATTGTGAGTAAGGACACTTCCCCTAGCTTCTGTACTGTAGATAAAAGAGGTTTCAGTTTCAATTTTTATTCAATGTTTATATAACATTTTATATATACTGTTTCAGTTTTCACTTAATTTATTATTTCATATTTTTTTTAAATATAAATATTATGTTGAAGGCAGACAATTTCTATTTGAAGAATGCAATGGATTACATTTACAAAATTGTTCTTCGGCTTTCCCAATAGAACCCTTTTTGGTTCCAACTGCCAGGTCACAGTTGGAAATGAGAACTTGTTCTCAACTGACCTACCTGGTTAAATAAAGGTGAAATAAAATAAAAAATACATTTAAAAAGGGTTCTTCAAAGGGGTTGAAGAACCCTTTTAGGTTCCAGGTAGCACCTTTTTTTTCTAAGAGTGTAGATGGAAACCTAATAGATGGACCCAACAAAGCTATCAGCCAGCACTGAAGATTAGTGGTGAAGAATAGCATCTGTTCATTCTCAATTTCTTATTAAAAGCACAAAGCAAGTTCCTATGAGCGTGCACATAGCTATACATATAGTTATGAGTTATAAACAAGGGATAAAACACTTATTTAGAGGAAAATATCATTAAGCTTTATTACACTGAACAGATACAACCATCTCTTACTCATTCTCAAATAGAAAAGATACAACTACGCCTTAACATGCACAAATAGTTCAATACTATTACGTTCATTTAGTTTCTTACCAAAAGTCATTGACATACAGTTTTTGTTAATACTTTTGACAGAACAGAAGGGAAAAATAGAAAAAGGAAATGTACAATACCATTTCAATTACAGATAGCGAATAACTTGACAAGTTACGCTGAAAAACAAATGTGCAGCATATTATCTCCTGTAGTCAATAAACGAGGCAAAAGTATTTGAACATTTGAATGTTAATAAAGTTGATCACTTACAAATTCCTGTTCCCAGTTTGAATGAATGGGATGAAGATCATAATTTAGGGTAGAACACTATTTTGAGATTAGTGCTCATACCTCACACTTTGGTGCAAATATTTCATTGACATCATTGCATGGTTTACATTTGATTAATGTGCATATCTCAAATTATGATTTGTCCTGTGTGCAACTGCCAAATAGTTATTTGAATTCTGCAGTAATTGCTCCCCCCCCTCTCACTGGTTTTGTGGAAGTTACAATATAATTCAAATAACTATATGGCGGTTACATTTGCCAAGACCCACAAATGTTTACAAACATACGCGTTAGGGGCTCACTGTGGGTGGAAACTGAGATTGAGTAGTGTTCCTTTTAAAGTGCAAATACTTATGTGTCAGATGTTTTATCATTCTAGCATGACATTTGCACATGTGGTTGATTTATTGTATGTTTTTATTCAGATGTGTAATAATCATAGCAGAATGGTTAATGTTGCATGTATTTAATCTGAGAATGCAAGTTGCAGTGATGATGTCAAGGGAATCATGTGGAGACACTGATAGTGTCTTGCTCTTCTTTACAGTTTGATACATTAATGTACTTTATATGTTGTGAGGCTACAAAAGTAGGAACCCCCTTGGTTTGAATAAACATCACTGGCGTAGCACACACCACATAGCCCCCTCAAGCCGGGAGGGCCCACAAGCTTTGGGCGGGGTCCCCCGGAGGTCGGGCCCCTCAAATAGTATATGAAAGCGTCACAAGCCATGAAAGAAAATTTCCTGTAATTCTAAACTTATCTTTAAAACTGCAACATTTTCTTTCAACCTCATGGAAAAATGTGTAGAATAGTAGAAAATTAGCTTAGAGAAAGTTAGGACAATCCTTTTCCGGTAGGGATTATTATTCTTTTTTTACAGTAGATTTTTGGGGGGAATTTTGTTGCATTATTTCAGCTTAACATATATATTTAGGGCAATTTTATAAGGGAAACGATCTGACCTTGTGGGGGCCCTGTGAAACTGTGCTACGTCACTAATCAACACAATTGACATCCGTTTTTTTCTACTGTATGAATTATAAAATCACTGTTAAAAGTTGCCACGTTTATCGTAAGGATATTGTAACCTGAAATTATAAAAGAGACATCAAGAGTCAGCAAACTCCAAAACAATTGATATTGGAAATTGAAACATTCACATTATGCATTTCTAATGAAATTGCACCCACTGTTTCCAGATAATACTGTTGTTGTTGAGTGTGGTGTACTTAACCTGTGGACTGTGGTCCAACTACATTAATAATTTCAACAAAAAAAAGCAAACAAGGCACACTGCTAGCGTGATACAGATCAGGGATGGACAACTTTGATGGAGATGGGGGCCACAAAAAAATTTAACCCATCATAGGCCGCAGTAGCCCCCCCCCCGACTTGCGAGCAAAACATTTTAGTGGCCCCCCTCATGACAGCAAAGAGAAACAATTTGCTGACTTTCCCGTAATTGAGTGACTGCTGATGCGCAACCACATTTTTAATTGCAAATTAAATTGAGACCGAGACTGAGTAAAAAATAAAATAATAACAATATGTATTATTATTTATTTTGGGGGGTGTAGGTCCACAGACCTACAAAAGGCGGGGCAGGCCAGTTGCCCATCCCTGATATAGATAATTGTACCCTCTCTTTCAGTTATACTGCATACCTTTCATGTTTCATGATAAACATACTTCCATGTGGTATGACACTACAATACATAATTTTGAACTTAGCCAGAGAACAAATTACTTTTGTTAGGAAGTATAGCATTTTCCAATTGCATGAAGCCAAATGTGTGTTAATTGTTTCCAATTTAACAAGTTATACTTGAAAGTGGATCCCCATGGTAACTCTGACCCTCATTTTGCTTTTGGTTTATTTACAAACCCAAATCATGGATTGCTATCTGTGAAACCCTACTGTATAGTCATTTTTAGAAAATGAAACCTTTCGTTAGGTATGGAATTTTGGTGAACTATTCCTTTAAAATAATGTTGCAGGAAAAACGGAGAGACGGTTTCTGATTGTGTAGTAGTTGTGTTGTATTATGTTGGTTCTGAGGGGTATTACGTTCATACTGTTAGGTGGACATAATTGTTTTTCGCACACAGACATACTACTTGGTGACTTCCTGTGTGCCGTTTGCTAAAGGAATCATTAACAAACATGAATGGAGTCATGTAGAACAATGAAAAAATTTGTATAGATACTTATTACTTGCAAAACGCTGAGCCTTGTTACAAAAGGCTTATCATTTGACAATTAATAAAAGGTTTCCTATGCAATTTCTGTTTGTTGTTTATAGTTTTTTACATAATTAATTAATGCATACGGGTTCATTAACTATTAATAGACCATTAATAAAGCTTTTATTGACAGCATATGTACAGTTTTGCCGAGTACCCAGTATGGTTAAAGATTTGACACCTTTGTATAGTAAACTGGATGAGATTTGATCAAAAAGAGAAACAACAACAGCTCCCTAGCTAGCCAGTCATTTGCATATGTGCTGCTTAGTTTAGTTTAGTAATGTATGTTGACTCCAGGCATGGAACAGTTTAAGTAGATATGACATCGCTATTGTTGTTTCACTGCTGCTCTTAAATTACTTGTTATTTTTGTTTCTTTCTCTTATTCGTATTTACTATAATATTTGTTTTTAACTGCATTGTTGGTTAGGGGCTCGTAAGTAAGCATTTCACTGTAAGGTCTACACCTGTTGATATTCTGCGCATGTGACTAATACAATTTGATTTGATTTGTTCCCCAGGGATCTAAATCTATCTTTTGATCCTCTCTTTGTCATAACTGCAAGATTACAGTTTTGGCTAATACACCGTTCACAATCCTTTATACACAGATTCGCATTGAACTTTAGGTTTATGACAGTGTGACTGCACTTGTGTTGGCTAAAAAAAAAACTTTCCTTAGAGTTTTCCTCAAGTGACAGAGACGTTTATTTTGTGGATAAGTTACGACACTCTACAGTTCTTCATAAATAAAAGTGCAGAAATTGGAGAACTTTGAAGAAATACTCATCAAAGGGCCACTGTACATGGGTGGGGGAGTGGCAAGAAAAACAAAAGTTGATCCTTCTGACCTAGGAGACACCAGTCTTGATATTACTCATGTTTTACATATAAACATCAAGTTCAAAACCATGTGTATTGACAACATTTCATTTGATCCGTATTCATCCAGGAATAGTAAATCATTGAATGTTCTCTTTTATAAAACACAATGCACTACAAAACCTTAGTTTGTTTTCTCTTACTTTGCATGGTTAGGGCTCTATTCAATCAGATCCGCTTTAGCCGACATCCACATGGCAGTTGTTTTGGGGGCGTCGGAGGTGGAACTGTGTTAAAGCTGTCAAATCCACAACCGGCTCCTGGCATACCTAAAGTGGACATTGCCATCGGCTGCACGGAGTCACATTAACAGAAATCCCATGCAGCCTTGTTTACAAGGTCTAACGCTGGGATGTGAGATGTAATCTACTCCTCAATTAGGATGATAGAAATACTCATTATTTCATTTAATGATTTTTCAGTTTGAGCATAATTATTTATATTTATCCTACACTTTCTCATACACTACAGTGAGTATTGTAGTATTTACAGTTAACTAGAGTATAAATACTGTGGAAATGACTTCCCAAGACAGGGGGGCCAATTGTAACCCATTAAAGACTTCAAAATGACATAGTCTGAAGGGTGTCTGTGTGTGTGTCTACGTATGTGCATGCGTGTGTGTGTGTGTGTGTGTGTGTGTGTGTGTGTGTGTGTGTGTGTGTGTGTGTGTGTGTGTGTGTATACACACTCTTCTCTGCTGCTGCCTGATAACCAGGCAGTTTTGGGACGAGACCAACATGCAACAAACCAGGTGGTGATTGCATTGTGGGGTGGCTGTGCGAAGGCTGATCAGAAGTGACAGCTGTGACATTGAATGGTTCTTATTCATTTGAAAGAAAAGGAGAAGACATAACAGCTTGAGCCCCCCAAATAGATAGAGTTGATAGCGATACAGGGGACATGCCGATCCTCACCCTTTACTATTCAACCCTCTGATTGATAGAACACTGGGGTCAGGGCAAAAAAATGTAGTAATCAAATGGCAAGCTACATTTGTTATGGCAAATTAATTGTTTTCACTGGACATTTAATAATGAAAGAACTTTAGAGCCTGCATTTGATACGCATGTGATCTTAATTGGATTCAAAGCCTCCTCCTACACTTGTATGTTATTGTTTCATGTTGTGTGGGCCATCATGGGAAGTAATGTGTCACATAGTCAAAAGGACTAAGGACTTTGTTTTTACAGTTCCTAATTTATGGACAATGTAAAACTTTATCTTCAGCTGACATGTTGATGGACTCACTTGCATGTATGTTTTAAAGTACATTTCCTGCAATTCCACACATTTTGCCATGGGGCAGTTTTACAGCTAATGGGGTGGAGATACTTTTTTCAGTTTTAAAGCTAATTTCCTGCAGGTCTCCACAATTTGCCATAACTTATGCCATGTTAATGATGTTAATGATATCTGAGTGAGAGTGTCTAATCAAATCAATGGGGGCTCCCTTGAGGTCAGGGCCCCTGGGCATGTGCCCTGAGTGCCTGGTCGGTGTTCAGCCATGATTACTCCAAGTGTAGATAGCTGGCTAGACTAATTTACCGATCTAAAAATGGTTGGCTGACATGGCTAATGGAGATAAAAAAAATTCTGATGCACAACCAAATTTCATACTTGCACCTTGTGTATTCTACTATTTTAACTGTCAACAGTAAGTTGAGATCCCCGAGTTCCTTAAAAAAAAGTGTTTTGTTGTTGCTGTTCTGGGGCACCCTAGCAGCCTGAGTCCTTAAGCGACCGCTTATGCCTGGAGCCGACCCTGGCTATATCAAACAGTTAACCATGGAGGTAAAGTACATGAGAAACATTCTAAACTAGAGGAAATAATGAACGTGGTTCAGTGAATTTCTGCTAGGCTCTTTGCAGAATTTTTTAGAATTGATTGTGACAGTAATTTAGGTAATCAGGCAACGTCATTTGGAAACTGTTCCTAAATCAGAAACCTTTGTGTCTGTTCAATAGATATGCAGATATACACATCCAATATGCACACCAGTTTCAATGTTTATTTGAATAGGGCCTGAAACAGTGAAAGGACAGAAACCGACAGACATTCACAATTTTTCAATCCCTGGTCAATGCATAGGGCTAGAATGACTTCTGGGTTTATACTCTCTTGTTTTCTGCAAGGTTTTGCCATTTAAAGAGAGATCAGAACATTTGATCAATGACTCATTTCTCTTCACTTCTTGTAGTGGGGAGCGCAGGACGCATTTCTACATGTATCCTGTTGGAATCATGTTGTTTTTACTTTACCGTTTGCGGTTTGTTCGTAGACACCCACATTAGCTAAATGGGATTATGGGATGTCACTGTAGTCAGTGAGAGAACAAATCACTTGTGCAGTGAATAAACTGTTTTCTTTGCACATTTCTGCCTGTGTATATCAGTCTTGTCTGTCTCAAAACTTCCTTTTAAAAAGGCGTTAGCCAATTTCAGACAACTTAAAAAGCACTGTCATCATTTGTCTTTGACTATGCAGTTGTTCTCAGTGACAACCCCAAAAACTGTGTCAGTGCTGTTTATGCTTCAACAGTGCTTTTTTGCTGTGTATGGACTTCATTTGTCACAAATAATCCTTAAATATTTGATATTGTGTTGTTCTGCCACTGAAGTTGACATTGTTTATATTGAATGGTCGGTTTTTGTTATTATTCTGTTGCATACAACTGTAGAAATACAGTAAAATGAACAATCACATTGCATGTTTTATTTTTTTTGTAATTTACTTTAAAAAAGCTTATGTTATTGTACAGAGAACAAACAGGACAGGACACACCAGTAATCTGAATGTACACCTCAATATTTGGGCAAAACCAGTCAACTATCAACACTTACATCAACTTTTTGTTTCGCCTTTTTTACATACAAAAGGTTGGAGTGACACAAACTTGGTAGTACCATCACCTCAGATCAGCTTTCAGGTCGACCCTCTCCCTCCCCACCCTCCTAGATATGTCCTGTCTTCTGGGTTTTGTCCAAAAGAAGACATACCGCCAATGCAAACCCCCCAAAAATAAGAGCAAACCAACGATGTTATTGGTGGTTCCTTTTGTTCCATTTCTTCTTCTGGGACCAAGAGTCTTGTTGTTTTTCAGTGCTGATAGAAGCTGATGATGGCCTGTGTTGCATCAAAACTTGAGTAGGAACAAAAAGAAAACAGTCAGCAGTAGGCAGAACGAGCAGTGGGGCGATAGTGCTGCCCTGTTCACATCGTGCATCATGGTCCCAGGGCCTGTGGGGAAAAATATTTAGATATTAACTTCACAGTAAGGCATCTAAAGAGACAGTGCTTACCCCACTTAGCTCTCTTACTGTGTCTATCCCCCCTCCACAGCTAAAAAAGTGTGGGATCTATTGGCTTTAACTGACAACAAAATTGGATGTTGGCTTTAGGGCCTTTTCCTGGAAAGTAATCTAGGGGAAGGAGGACTGGAAAGAGGTAATCATCAGCAGTAACGTTAGGTAAAGAACCAACAAGATGCATTCCTCCTGCACATTGAATAGGACCTTTGAAAACTGAGCATATGCTCCATTAGACACTGACCATCTTAACAAAGCATAGCCAGGAACTCAAATAGCTATTTAAACACAAATCCATCATTCATATCAGAGATGTATACCCTTTGATGATCAAAAAGAAACATGCAGTACAAAACAAACAACATTCCCCAAATACCTTGGCATGTGAAGTGAGGAGCACAACTGAGGCTAGAGGAGATATTCATGATTATAACATTGAGAATAGAATAGTGTAGGATGGCTAAAATTGCTTCTTAATATGTGTTTTTGTTGAAGTTTGTTACTCTCTGTAAACTGCTGGAACGGCATTCAAAGGAAAAGTTGACAATACACTGTGGATTAACTGTAATGCTATCCTAAGAGTTTTAGAAGTTTTCTATGACTCAACAAATTTGTATACTGAGCTATTGTATTCTCTCAATAGCTATTGAATCCAAAGAGGCTCAGCTCATTCACATGATGTGCCTCTAGAGATAATCAAGAAGTTGGTGCTTTTTGTCCTATTCACGTCAACAATGTTACAATTAATTTATTAATGGCTTTACTCTACATTACAAAACTGCAAGTTTGGTTCACTGTGGATTTCCCCCCCACAACTATGAATAATACCACTGACAAACAATATGTACAGTATATGTCAGCTTTATACCCCACCATACAGACAGATCTACATTTAGGCCAGGATTCAATCAGATCAGCGTTAACCCCCAGTTACCAGCAACTGCATAGTATATAATTTATTTTGTTTAGGCAATGTCGGAGGTGTAACTGCATTCTGTAGATAATCTATAACCATGAAGTGCTTCAAAAGGCTGGTCATGGCTCACATCAACACCATTATCCCAGAAACCCTAGACTCACTCCAATTTGCATACTGCCCTAACAGATCCACAGATGATGCCATATCTATTGCACTCCACACTGCCCTTTCCCATCTGGACAAAAGGAACACGTATGCGAGAATGCTATTCATTGACTACAGCTCAGCGTTCAACACCATAGTGCCCTCATCTCTTCTCATCAATAAGCTAAGGACCCTGGGATTAAATTCCTCCCTCTGCAACTGGATCCTGGACTTCCTGACGGTCTGCTCCCCAGGTGGTAAGGGTAGGTAACAACACATCCACCACGCTGATCCTCAACACAGAGGTCACTCAGGGGTGTGTGCTCAGTCCCCTCCTGTACTCCCTGTTCACTCATGACTGCACGGCCAGGCACGACTCCAACACCATCATTAAGTTTGTCGATGATACAACAGTGATAGGCCTGATCACCGACAACGATAAGACAGCCTATAGGGAGGAGGTCAGAGACCTGGCCGTGTGGTGGAAGGACAACAACTTCTCCCTCAATTTGATCAAGACAAATGAGATGATTGTGGACTACAGGAACAAGAGGACCGAGCACGCCCCCATTCTCATCAATGGGGCTGTAGTGGAGCAGGTTGACAGCTTCAAGTTCCTTTGTGTCCACATTACCAACCAATTAAAGTGGTCCAAGCACACCAAGACAGTCGTGAAAAGGGCACAACAAAACCTATTCTTCCTCAGGAGACTGAAAAGATTTGGCATGGGTCCTCAGATCCTCAAAAGGTTCCACAGCTGCACCATCGAGAGCATTCTGACTGGTTGAATCACTGCCTGGTATGGCAACTGCTCGGCCTCCGACCGCAATGCGCTACAGAGGGTAGTGCGGGACCAAGCTTCCTGCCATCCAGGACCTTTATACCAGGCACTGTCAAAGGAAGGCCCTAAAATTTGTCCAAGAGTCCAGCCACCCTAGTCATAGACTGTTCTCTCTCCAACCGCCCGGCAAGCGGTACCGGAGCGCCAAGTCTAGGTCCAAGAGGCTTCTAAACAGCTTCTACCCCCAAGCCATAAGACTCCTGAACATCTAATCAAATGGCCACCCAGACTTTTTGCATTGCCCCTCCCTTCCCCTTCTTTTACACCGCTGCTACTCTCTGTTGTTATCATCTATGCATAGTCACTTTAAGAACTCTACCCACATGTACATATTAACCGGTGCTCCCGCACATTGACGCTGTACCGGTACCCCCCTGTATATAGTCTTGCTATTATTATTTTACTGCTGCTCTTTAATTACTTGTTACTTTTATTTCCTATTGTAATTCATATATCTTTTAACTGCATTGTTGTTTAGGGTCTCGAAAATAAGCATTTCACTGTAAGGTCTACTACACCTATTGTATTCGGCACATGTGACTAATAAAATGAGATTTTATTCAATCAGATCCAAGTTAACCTGCAGTAACCGACAACTGCATAGCATATCAGTGTTTTTGTTTAGGCAATGTCGGAGGTGTAACTGCATCGTAATTGTCAAATCTACAGGTGGCTCCGGGCATTATACCCATCGCAGACATTGCCATTGGATGCATTAGTAGAAATCCCATGCAGCTGTATTAGAAGATCAAACACAGGAATATGTGATGTCATCTAAACCTTGATTCGGCTGATATAAATCCTTATTATTATGTTTAATGATTTTAAGTTTGAGTGTCATTATTTCTATATAGCCTACAAAAGCCACATTCGTTGATGACAGGTGTATAAAATCGAGCACACAGCATTGCAATCACCATAGCTAAACATTGGCAGTAGAATGGCCCGAACTGAAGAGCTCAGTAACTTTCAAACTGGCACCATCATAGGATGCCACCTTTCCAACAAGTCAGTTCATCAAATTTCTTCCCTGCTGGAGCTGCCCCGGTCAACTGTAAGTGCTGTTATTGTGAAGTAGAAACTTATAGGAGCAACAATGTCTCAGCCACAAAGTGGTAGGCTACACAAGCTTACAGAACGGAACCGCTGAGTGTTGAAGCTCGTAGAGCGTAAAAATCTTCTGTCCTCAGTTGCAACACTCAATACTGAGTTCTAAACTATTTTTCATGGTTCGGGCTTGGCCCCTTAGGTCCAGTGAAGGGAAATCTTAACTCTACAGCATACAAGACAATTCTGTGCTTCCAGATTTATGGCAACAGTTTGGGTAAGGCCCGTTCCTGTTTCAGCATGACATTGCCCCTTTAAACAAAGAGCGGTCCATACAGAAATTATTTGTCGAGACCAGTGTGAAATAACTTGACCGGCCTGCCCAAAGCCCTGACCTCAACCCCATTGAACACCTTTGGGATGAATTGGAACGCCGACTGCGAGCCACGCCTAATCGCCCAACATCAGTGCCCGACCTCACTAATGCTCTTGTGGCTGAATGGAAGTCCCCACAGCAAGGTTCCAACATCTAGTGGAAAGCCTTCCCAGAAGAGTGGAGGCTGTTATAGCAGCAAAGGCGGGACCAACTGCATATTAATGCCCATGATTTTGAGCATGTGTCCACATACTTTTGTGTTTAAACTATAGCATCTTCAATTGCTATAATTGCATCCCCAGTGCACACAATAACACAAAAACATGTGCAGTATTAAACCGATATGGTACTTCAACAGTAACAGTAAGGCAGTCTTACCATAGAGGATTATACTTGCATTGGTGATCCCCATGGTGTTCAGGGCAACACAGGTGTAGTTTCCGTAGTCCTCTTCAGAAACATTCAAAAACATAAGCATGGATTGTTTACCTTGGTTCTCTATCTTAACCCCATTCAGTCCATTGAAGAGTCTGTAAAGAAGAAAATACGTTCTGAGAATGTTGGTGCTGGAATCCCATATCTACTGTATATGTTTATCCATAACAAAATCCCTATAGACGTGAAGTTAAAAACTACATCTTATCTCGATCAAATTTGGCCCATTGGGGGATATGGTGTGAAGGTGTAGTCCAAGGGTGTCAAATACATTTTCCCCCGGGGGCCGCATTACCTTGCCATCAATATTAGCAAAAAATAGCTCTCTATTCATTGTTTTGGTAATTTTCTATTCTCCCCTGACTGTCTAGCTATTATTAACAAGCTGGACAGTCCATTATCATTTCTAAACAGTTTTGATTTGGTTTAAGTCATTAAAAAAATATTGAGTTTATCCCCTAGATTGAATGTTTGAAACCCTTGGTGTAGGTATTTGTGTATGTCACAGGAGGTTGGTGGCAACTTAATTGGGGAGGATGGGCTTGTGGTAATGGCTGGAGCAGAATAGATGGAACGGTATCAAATACTTCAAACACACATTTTCCGTGGGTTTAATGCCATTCCATTTGTGCCGTTCCAGCCATTATTATGAGCCATCCTCCCCTCAGCAGCCTCCACTGGTGTATGTGTATGTCCTTGAGAAGGGCTTAGCACAAGCATGGCTTCTAGGTAAAGACTATTAGTCTCGGGAACTTACATCGACAAAAATACTTCTGAAATAAGTCTCTAGAGCCCTAATACTGAACACAGCTCATTGGGTCATGCTGAGACGACAGCTCTGGATCGCTGTACAACAATATGCATTGTGTAAAAAAAATATTTGGCTGCATAACTAATATTCCCCACACTTCACTGGCTTGTGCTGGTTCGTTTCGAAACAAGATAGTGTAGTGATTTATTATTTTTAAAAACTATATTTTCTCAGAGGTTGTCCAAGCAAAGCAGCCCATTGACATAAACAAATTATGCAAAAACAAACACAAGTCGACTTTGGTGGGCATGATGGTTCTCGTACAAAGAAAGTAAAGTAATTTGAATAGTAAATTATAATTATACAAAATTAAATATCGCCTGTGGAAAATGAAACAGCTGGGGGATATAAATCTCCTAACAATCAACAAAGGCTGAGACCCTTAAATGCCCAGTGCAGTCAAAAACATGAATTCCTCTGTTATATGCATTTCCAGACTATGTTGGAATTATAATGTGAAATATGAAAAGCATGACAATGCCCTTTTAGTGTAAGAGCTGTTTGAAAAGACCTCCTGAAATGTCAGCCTGTTGATGGGTGTACATGGGGTGTGGTATATGGCCTATATACAATGGTGGAAAAAGTACCCGGCTGTCCTACTTGAGTAAAGTAAAGATACCTTAATAAAAAAATGACTCAAGTAAAAGGGAAAGTCACCCAGTAAAATACTATTTGAGTAAAAGTAAAAGTAAAAGTCAATATAAAAGTCAATGTAAAAGTCAATGTAATTGCAAAATATACTGAATTATCAAAAGTAAAATGTAAAAGTTTAAATCATTTCAAATTGCCTATATTAAGCAAACCAGATGGCACAATTACATTTTTATTTATGGATAGCCAGGGACACTTTCCAACACAGACATTTACAAACAAAGTTTTTGTGTATTTGTGTTTAGTGAGTCCACCAGATCAGAGGCGGTAGGGATGACCAGGGATGTTCTCTTGATAAGTGCGTGAATTTGTCCTTCTAAGCGTTCAAAATGTAACGAGTACTTTTGGGTGTCAGGGAAAATGTATGGAGTAAAAAGTAAATTATTTTCTTTAGGAATGTAGTGAAGTAAAAGTAAAGGTTGTCAAAAATATAAATATTAAAGTAAAGTACAGCTACCCCCAAGAAATATTTAAGTAGTACTTTAAAGTATTTTTACTTAAGTACATTACACCACTGCCTATATAGCACGACTAAGGGATGTTCTAATGCACAACACAACACGGAGTGCCTGGATACAGCCCTTAGCTGTGGTGTATAGGCCATATACCACTAACCCCCGAGGTGCCTTTTTGCTTTTAGAAACCATTTGCCAACACAGTAAGGCAAAGAAAGACACATCTATATTGAAAATTGAGTTTTAATAAATAAATTCATAATAAATACATTCCGCCAGAAAAAGTAGTCTCGTTGCTATACTGGTTGCTATGCAACATAACCACAGGCTAGCTAGTACGTTTTCATTAAATGTATGCAAAAACAGAGCATTAGCGCCACTTCTCGAGTGACTAACACACAGCAATTATTTATTAATGTTGATCTGAATGATGCCTTTTATTGTGCATGAATGAAAAAATTGCCCCGCGTTATTGTTTGTTATTGCCTTGCCCATGTTGTTGTTTGTTGGATCCATGCTGCTGGAAATGGATGCCATTCTTCTAGTTGGGGAAGTTGCTGCTTTGTTGTCAGAGAGAATAGTGCTCCACCGCTTCCAGATTTGGCATCCAGTAACTTTGAAGATAGGTTTCAGATCTGTGTCCACTGACAGACATTATTTCTCATGGTTCGGAGGCAGTGGTTTGTGTAAATCTTCGACTCCCATCGGCTTTTTGATGTACCTGAAAGATATAAAATAAAATAATGTTAGCTAATAGTTGGGCCGACATAGCTACCAGTTATATTGTCAGGGTAAAATTGATTTAGCTAGCTAGCTAACAGTTACATACCATATGTATCCATTCACTGCTTTCCGTTTCGGGAGGAGGTACAACGCAGGGGCGACGGAGGGATGGAGGGACAGATACTACTTAAGCGTAGCTATCAGGCAGAGGGGATCACCCGGCAGTTCAAACATGTATCCCCGTCCACTCTCCCTGTTCTTCTCCTGCAGGCCCTTGTGTTTTTTTTGTGGGTTTGTTGAACGAGAGAGTCGCATACTGTAAGCTGTTCTCATCTGTACATGTATTAAATGAGTCAGGTTTCAACAGACGGTTTCCCTCCTTCACCCTTTTGCTCAAAATGAAGTTGAACATCAAACCATACTTTCTTCACCAAAACATCAGGTGTTTCAGTGTCCAGAACCTTGGATTGTTAGATGAGCTGCATGTCGTTTTCAGTTATGGCTGTGTGGTGGGCAGCTTTGTCGAGTGCCTCTTTCCTCACGTTTTTATTTACGTCGACAAACACATTGTTGCTCGTTGTGAATTCGGTGTCCTTCTGTATATTCCATGTCAAACTGATAGGGGGGATCTTTGATATGTTGGTTCAAACCAGCTCTGTGTCCAGCATAGCTGCTAATCTCATGTCCTTCGCCATTCATGTTCCTGACTGAACCAGAAAAGTCCTGTAGGATGTCGTTCAGCTCTGTTTTTTTGTTGTATTCCCAAACTCACAATGTATCCCTTTTTCCACACACCAGTCAGTGAAGCAGGTAAGAGCCCACTTTGTTTGTTTCACATTGTACTTGTTTCTCTCAAGTTCATCTAAACTCTTATTTTCTACATGGGCATGTCAAACAATTGTTGATGTAGCCAATTTATCAAGGTGAAAGGCGCAATGATATCAAAATGAAAAGGCTAAACGTGGTATACAAGCTCACATACCCATAGCTAAATGTGGCTTTAGCCAATCAGCATCCAGTATCTAAACTACCCGGTTTATAATAGTTACTAGACGAATAAGAAATACACTTCCAAACCTCTCTGCCAATATCAACTCTTTTTCAGTTTTTCCCTCTCCACTCAGACCACGTCCAGACAGTCCTAGCAAAATTCTTGCTTGAGAAATTGCTCTTTGTGAGAAATTGCTCTTTGCAAGCTATTTTTGTTTCTTTTAGACCATTTTTATAAAAAATAACTATCACAGTAAGGTACATAACCTTTTCACACGTACCAACAAACGAGTGTGATCATCTACAGTTGTCCCTGCAACGTACGCTCAAACAAGTTTCGATTGACACAACAGTCAGCATTTGAGCTAGCCGCACTGTTTTTTCACAGAAACATTTTGCACAAACACAGTCCTTGCAAAGTGTTGTCCTGAATGTGACTAGTTTATTTTTGGATGCAATGTTCAGACATTCACAGAAGTAAAGACAGCATGCAGAATCCTCAAAACCGGAAAATGTAGACTACATTAGACCTTGTGCTAAATGAGGAAAGATTGACATAACACAAGCCGTCATATTTAGATAATTCTCAGCTGACAGAAACCACAATATAAATTAGCTAATAGCAATTACAATTTATAATTCATCACATCACGGGTAAGCTCACCATTGATTTAAATAATTGAGTAAAACACTTTTTAAAAAACAAAAGTAATCCGACGATGGCTAACTTCCGGAAGTTTACTTGAAAGATAATTGAACCATTCCTTCACCTCATTATAACATCTTTGGTCAGACAGAAGTGTACGTGACACGCAAAATGTATTGTATAATGTCAACAAACATGGCACCACACATAGCTGGCAAATAGCTTAACATTAGGCCATTATAATCAGTACAACCTTCAAAAAAATATTTTACACACATCATAGGTGTCCATTACAATCTCTGCAATCATCTGAATGCATTATTTTCACCAGTACTTGAAAACATTTGAATAAAACTGGACACACCTACTCATTCAAGGGTTTTTCTTTTACATTGTAGAATAATAGTGAAGACATCAAAACTATGAAATAACACATACTGAAATATGTAGAAACCAAAAAAGTGTTAAACAAATCAAAATATATTTTAGATTTTAGATTCTTCAAAGAAGTCACCCTTTGCCTTGATGACAGATTTGCACACGCTTGTCATTCTCTCAACCAGCTTCACCTGGAATGCTTTTCCAACAGTCTTGAAGGAGTTCCCACATATGCTGAGCACTTGTTGGCTGCTTTTCCTTCACTCTGCGGTCCAACTCATCCCAAACCATCCCAATTGGGTTGAGGTTGGGTGATTGGGGAAGCCAGGTTCTCTGTTGCAGCACCTCATCACTCTCCTTCTTGGTCAAATAGCCCTTACACAGCCTGGAGGTGTGTTGGGTCATTGGCCTGTTGAAAAACAAATGATAGTCCCACAGCGCAAACCTGATGGGAAGACATATCGCTGCAGAAAGTGTCCATTGAATTCTAAATAAATCACTGACACTGTCACCAGCAAAGCACCCCTACACCTCCTCCTCCATGCTTCAGGGTGGGAACTACACATGCAGAGATCATCCGTTCACCTACAAAGACACGGCGATTGGAACCAAAATCTGAAATTTTGACCAAAAATATCCACCGGTCTAATGTTCATTGATCGTGTTTCTTGGCCCAAGCAAGTCACTTCTTCTTATTGATGTCCTTTAGTAGTGGTTTCTTTGCTTAAATTCAAGGATTCCACCTCTCCTCCAAGGCATCCCAGAAGTCCCCGACGTCTACGTTTCTGAGACAATCCAAGGCTACCTGAGTTCTCCCGAGAGTCTCCAGAATCTGCCAATTCACCTCTTCCCGAGCCGATGCAAATAGGCAGAGCTAGGTTGTCTCCAGCTGAACGTTTATGCAGACAATACAAAGAGTTGTTTGTATTCCGGGACTAATGGTCATTTCGTGTCTACCTGTCCACTAAAAGATCAAGCTCACTGGTAGATGCGAGTACTCTGGTGGGCCATACGGAGAACTTTCCTTCTCCCCTTACTCACACCCCTCTGCATGCCATCCTGCTTTGGGGGAACCAGTCAAAATCTCTCCCGGTACTCACCGACTCTGCGGCCCACAATACCACTCCCATCAACCTGCGGGTGTCAGGGAACCACAGCGAGGCTATATAGTTCATGATTATTAAGTCTTCCCAAGTTCCCGTGGTATTGGGATTCACTTGGTTCTAGTGACACAATCCCCTCATCGACTGGACTGCTGGTGCTATCATGGCCTAGAGCCCATTCTGCCACGCCAATTGCCTGAAGTTGGCGCAGCCTGCACCTGGACATTTTTGTGTGGGCTCAGAAGTAGCCTCAGACCTCTCCGCCATTGCCGCAGAGTACCAGGACCTCCGGGAGGTTTTCAGTAAGGCCCGGGCCACTTTGTTTCATCCGCATCGACCCTATGACTGTGGGATTTATCTTCTCCTGGGCACCACACCACCCCGGTGACGACTGTATTCACTGTCGGGTCTGGGGACCAAGGCTATGGAGACCTACATCAAGGACTCCCTAGCCCTGGACTACCGACCTCTGCCTGCCTTTGACCTGTCGTTTGCCTGCCCCCTATTTTATAATAAACATCTGTTATTCGAACTGTATCCATTTGGGTCTTATCCTGAGTCGTCATACTTCATACTTCCCCTCCTCCATCCAAGATCGCATAACAGTTCAGACGTCTTTTGTCCTCGTCTTGTCGTGTCCTGTATATATATATATTTACAACTTTTTTCACATACATTTTATTTTTATTTTCCATCAACTCATCTTCTAAACACTCTCCTGCAACCAGCCTCACCAATTTATATTTATAAAAAAGTATTATTTACCTCAGATCTGCAATCCTTCAGGAAGCTAGCCAGAAACTCCAGGAGGCTGGCCAGAAACTAGCCAGAAGCTAGCCAGGAGCTAGCCCAGAAGCTAATCCAGAAGCTAATCAGAAGCTAACCACGGTTTGTGGTCATCGGCTGTCCTTTAGCTCGAAAATCTATCGAAAATCTATCGCCAGTTTTGTACGGCGCAGCGCGGCTCGGAACGGAACATACCGGACCAATTTTCTCTCCATGTCCCTGGATTTCAACTGCTCTCTGGACATTCATACCCGGATCTCACAGCTAGCTAGCTGCTATCCGTGTGACAGTCGGCTTTCGTCGATTCCGGAGCAAACATCGATTGTTCCGGTGCTAGCCAGCTCCGTCAATCACTCCTGAGTTCCATCATTCACTCCTGGGCTGCAGTCACCTATCCGGACCCGTTTCACTGCCTACGCGGAGCCCCACCGGGCCTTCACAACCGGACTACCGACGTTATCTACCTGAATGAGATCCGGCTGGCTCCTCTGTCGCGATGTTACCTGAACGCCCATCTGCGGCCCGCTAACCGTTAGCTGTCTTTCCGGCTGCTATCTGAATAGACAATCGGACAATTTATTTATTTTTATTATTATGTTTTCTTCTCTGGCCTCTATAACTATATCTATTGTTCTTATTTTTGTTGTTGTTGTGTGATTTGGATTAATCCCCTCTACCACACGGAACCCCACTAATCTACTGACCGAACGCAAGAGGTGGCTAACAACAGACTCCATCCTATGCTAGCTTGCTACCGGTTGGCCTGGCTAGCTGTCTAAATCGCCGTGACCCTAAACCAACCTCTCCACTCACTGGACCCTTTTGATCACTCGACTAAGCATGCCTCTCCTTAATGTCAATATGTCTTGTCCATTGCTGTTCTGGTTAGTGTTTATTGGCTTATTTCACTGTAGAGCCTCTAGTCCTGCTCACTATACCTTATCCAACCTATTAGTTCCACCACCCACACATGCAATGACATCTCCTGGTTTCAATGATGTTTCTAGAGACAATATCTCTCTCTTCATCACTCAATACCTAGGTTTACCTCCACTGTATTCACATCCTACCTTACCTTTGTCTGTACATTATACCTTGATGCTATTTTATCGCCCCCAGAAACCTCCTTTTACTCTCTGTTCCAGACGTTCTAGACGACCAATTCTTATTGCTTTTAGTCACACCCTTATTCTACTCCTCCTATGTTCCTCTGGCGATGTAGAGGTGAATCCAGGCCCTGCAGTGCCTAGCTCCACTCCTATTCCCCAGGCGCTCTCTTTTGACGACTTCTGTAACCGTAATAGCCTTGGTTTCATGCATGTTAACATTAGAAGCCTCCTCCCTAAGTTTGTTCTATTCACTGCTTTAGCACACTCTGCCAACCCGGATGTTCTAGCTGTGTCTGAATCCTGGCTTAGGAAGACCACCAAAAATTCAGACATTTTAATTCCAAACTACAACATTTTCAGACAAGATAGAACTGCCAAAGGGGGCGGTGTTGCAATCTACTGCAAAGATAGCCTGCAGAGTTCTGTCCTACTATCCAGGTCTGTACCCAAACAATTTGAACTTCTACTTTTAAAAATCCACCTCTCTAAAAACAAGTCTCTCACCGTTGCCGCCTGCTATAGACCACCCTCTGCCCCCAGCTGTGCTCTGGACACCATATGTGAACTGATTGCCCCCCATCTATCTTCAGAGCTCGTGCTGCTAGGCGACCTAAACTGGAACATGCTTAACACCCCAGCCATCCTACAATCTAAACTTGATGCCCTCAATCTCACACAAATTATCAATGAACCTACCAGGTACCTCCCCAAAGCCTTAAACACGGGCACCCTCATAGATATCATCCTAACCAACTTCCCCTCTAAATACACCTCTGCTGTCTTCAACCAAGATCTCAGCGATCACTGCCTCATTGCCTGCATCCGTAATGGGTCAGCGGTCAAATGACCTCCTCTCATTACTGTAAAACGCTCCCTGAAACACTTCAGCGAGCAGGCCTTTCTAATCGACCTGGCCGGGGTATCCTGGAAGGATATTGACCTCATCCCGTCAGTAGAGGATGCCTGGATATTTTTTAAAAATGCCTTCCTAACCATCTTAAATAAACATGCCCCATTCAAGAAATTTAGAACCAGGAACAGATATAGCCCTTGGTTCTCCCCAGACCTGACTGCCCTTAATCAACACAAAAACGTCCTATGGCGTTCTGCATTAGCATCGAAACAGCCCCCGTGATATGCAGCTGTTCAGGGAAGCTAGAAACCATTATACACAGGCAGTTAGAAAAGCCAAGGCTAGCTTTTTCAAGCAGAAAGTTGCTTCTTGCAACACTAACTCAAAAAAGTTCTGGGACACTGTAAAGTCCATGGAGAATAAGAACACCTCCTCGCAGCTGCCCACTGCACTGAAGATAGGAAACACTGTCACCACTGATAAATCCACCATAATTGAAAATTTCAATAAGCATTTTTCTACTGCTGGCCATGCTTTCCACCTGGCTACTCCTACCCCTGTCAACAGCACTGCACCCCCAACAGCAACTCGCCCAAGCCTTCCCCATTTCTCCTTCTCCCAAATCCATTCAGCTGATGTTCTGAAAGAGCTGCAAAATCTGGACCCCTACAAATCAGCCGGGCTAGACAATCTGGACCCTTTCTTTCTAAAATTATCTGCCAAAATTGTTGCCACCCCTATTACTAGCCTGTTCAACCTCTCTTTCGTGTCGTCTGAGATTCCCAAAGATTGGAAAGCAGCTGCGGTCATCCCCCTCTTCAAAGGGGGGGACACTCTTGACCCAAACTGCTACAGACCTATATCTATCCTACCATGCCTTTCTAAGGTCTTCGAAAGCCAAGTCAACAAACAGATTACCGACCATTTTGAATCTCACCATACCTTCTCTGCTATGCAATCTGGTTTCAGAGCTGGTCATGGGTGCACCTCAGCCACGCTCAAGGTCCTAAACGATATCTTAACCGCCATCGATAAGAAACATTACTGTGCAGCCGTATTCATTGATCTGGCCAAGGCTTTTGACTCTGTCAATCACCACATCCTCATCGGCAGACTCAACAGCCTTGGTTTCTCAAATGATTGCCTCGCCTGGTTCACCAACTACTTCTCTGATAGAGTTCAGTGTGTTAAATCTGAGGGTCTGTTGTCCGGACCTCTGGCAGTCTCTATGGGGGTGCCACAGGGTTCAATTCTTGGACCGACTCTCTTCTCTGTATACATCAATGAGGTCGCTCTTGCTGCTGGTGAGTCTCTGATCCACCTCTACGCAGACGACACCATTCTGTATACTTCCGGCCCTTCTTTGGACACTGTGTTAACAACCCTCCAGGCAAGCTTCAATGCCATACAACTCTCCTTCCATGGCCTCCAATTGCTCTTAAATACAAGTAAAACTAAATGCATGCTCTTCAACCGATCACTACCTGCACCTACCCGCCTGTCCAACATCACTACTCTGGACGGCTCTGACTTAGAATACGTGGACAACTACAAATACTTAGGTGTCTGGTTAGACTGTAAACTCTCCTTCCAGACCCATATCAAACATCTCCAATCCAAAGTTAAATCTAGAATTGGCTTCCTATTTAGCAGCAAAGCATCCTTCACTCATGCTGCCAAACATACCCTTGTAAAACTGACCACCCTACCAATCCTCGACTTTGGCGATGTAATTTACAAATTAGCCTCCAATACCCTACTCAACAAACTGGATGCAGTCTATCACAGTGCAATCCGTTTTGTCACCAAAGCCCCATATACTACCCACCATTGCGACCTGTACGCTCTCGTTGGCTGGCCCTCGCTTCATACTCGTCGCCAAACCCACTGGCTCCATGTCATCTACAAGACCCTGCTAGGTAAAGTCCCCCCTTATCTCAGCTCGCTGGTCACCATAGCATCTCCCACCTGTAGCACACGCTCCAGCAGGTATATCTCTCTAGTCACCCCCAAAACCAATTCTTTCTTTGGCCGTCTCTCTTTCCAGTTCTCTGCTGCCAATGACTGGAACGAACTACAAAAATCTCTGAAACTGGAAACACTTATCTCCCTCACTAGCTTTAAGCACCAACTGTCAGAGCAGCTCACAGATTACTGCACCTGTACATAGCCCACCTATAATTTAGCCCTATCAACTACCTCTTTCCCAACTGTATTTAATTTATTTATTTATTTTGCTCCTTTGCACCCCATTATTTTTATTTCTACTTTGCACATTCTTCCATTGCAAAACTACCATTCCAGTGTTTTACTTGCTATATTGTATTTACCTTGCCACCAAGGCCTTTTTTTTGCCTTTACCTCCCTTCTCACCTCATTTGCTCACATTGTATATAGACTTGTTTATACTTTATTATTGACTGTATGTTTGTTTTACTCCATGTGTAACTCTGTGTTGTTGTATCTGTCAAACTGCTTTGCTTTATCTTGGCCAGGTCGCAATTGTAAATGAGAACTTGTTCTCAACTTGCCTACCTGGTTAAATAAAGGTAAAATAAAAAAAATAAATAAAATAAAATAAATGTGTTAAAGTAATGATGGACTCTCGTTTCTCTTTGCTTATTTGAGCTGTTCTTGCCGTAATATGGACTTGGTCTTTTACTTAATAGGGATATCTTCTGTATACCACCCCTACCTTGTAACAACACAAGTGATTGGCTCAAATGCATTTAAGAAGGAAAGAATTTCCAGAAATTAACTTTTAACAAGGCCCACCGGTTAATTGAAAATAAAAAGAAAAAATTTAAAATAAAAATATCAAATATATTCAGATTTTTAAACACTTTTTTGGTTACTACAAGATTCCATATGTCTTATTTCATAGTTTGGATGCCTTCACTATTATTGGGCTCCCGAGTGGCGCTGCGGTCTAAGGCACTGCATCTCAGTGCAGAAGCGTCACTACAGACACCCTGGTTTGAATCCAGGCTGTATCACAACTGGCTGTGATTGGGAGTCCCCGTAGGGGACAATTGACCCGGGTTTGGCCGGTGTAGGCCGTCATTGTGAATAAGAATTTGTTCTTTACTGACTTGCCTAGTTGCATTTTTTTATTCTACAATGTAGAAAATAGTAAAACTAAAGAAAAACCCTTGAATGAGTAGATGTGTCCAAACTTTTGACTGGTACTGTACACATATACATATTCTACAGTATGCTACACGATATACAGAAAATAAGGCACTTACTTTGATAGGAACGCACACATGTCCAAAATTATTAATTGTAAGGAAGACAACAATGAAGGAAATGCAGGAGCCAGACAGAAAATGTTCCAGTTCGTGCGAGACTGCGCAAATATCTTCATACTTGATCTGTGGAAACACTGTGGAAGTGCTTGGGCTCTCAAAGAGAGAAGTTTGTCTGGCTAAATAAAGGTTCAAGCATAAATTCCCTGAAATGGGCTACTTTAATGTGAATTAATGAGGAGGCGGAACACACCTCAATAAAATTCTATTACATTTTGTTTTGTTAGAAATAATTTTAAATTCACAAGTTAAAACATAGCCTATAGATAATTAGCAGGCAGCGCGTGTTAATTGTCCTGAAATCATGTGCATAAAACAAGTCACGCTGGGGCGACCGTTAGAGATATTTGGTACTCACAGGTGAAAAGGTTAATTGTCACCCAGAAATTATTTGATATTGAGATTAAAATGGCTGCATTGGACATTTATAACATAGACAATTTAAAATATATATTTTAAGGACTTACCTGCGGTCCTCTTTGTACCACTCAAAATCTGCCCCAGGAACAGCAGAGGCCTCACATTGGAGCACCCCTTTTTGGCCCACTGGGGTACCTGTACTCCTGGCATTCGAAATGAAGGGAGCGTCTGTAGGATGCATGACATTAAATTAGTTTTATAGCGGTACATATCCATTTTTATCATTAAAGGTAAACTCAGCAATATGACATCATCACAGACAGCTGGGCAACTTTCTGCTTACAGAAATCAACAACAACATTCTGATCTGCCAAGACGGACACTATTGGGTCTTCCTAATGTGGGTATGCCTCACGGGATGGTGCACATTGGAAATGTTTTTGCAGTCTTGAAAGATTGAAATGATGCTTTTATGAATGATGTCATATTGCTGTGTCTACCTACCTGATAACCATTCATTTTCTGTCCTTCAAACTCTACTGTTTCAAACAGATGAAGTATCTGTTATCCTGAATAATCTGTGAAGTCCTTCAATATGTTTTCTGTTGATACCAATGTACACGCTAGCTTGCATGTTAAACTAACAGAAGGCTTCTTAAATTAATTAATTTACCCCAGCAAGCTCTTAAAACAAGCTTGGGTCCACAAGCCTTGAAAAACCATGTAGCTGATAAAAGAGCCATATTAGCTGACTATTTAGCTTTGTTTGAGTGTTGAGCTGTTTGCCGTCATTGTTTGTTTTTATGCTTACAATTGACTGTGACTTTCACCGTCCTCACATCTGGGGCTGAGATGTCATTGGAGGAGATGCATTCATAGGATCCCGACTGTTCTTTAGTGATCGCTGTCATATCAACGTATTCCCCTTCAGTGACAAATTTGAGGCCTAAAAAAGAACACAAAACATCCGTGTTTAAATGTAGAAAGCATACAGAGGTGCACAAGGTATTACCAAAACCCCAAGGTGATTGAAATGCAGTTTCAATACCTGACTAATAATTTATGTTTGACCGAAAATGGCTCCCCAAAAGCCACATAACAACTCAAACCTTGATAATTACATAAAAATACATAGAACCATAACAAATTCCTAGCAGCAGCCGTTGAATTTGACATACACATATGCACATACACAATACTTCAGTTTTCTAACTGTCTACTGATTATGAAACAGTACTTGTAACCAGGTTAAACAGGTGTCATATCCAAGATTCATGGAAATCAACCTTTCAAGCTGTCTGCCACATTGACAAAGGTAGCCTGTAGGCTATACAACCTTATGATGTTTTCTTGCAAGAGAGTGCGGACCGTACCTTTTCTCTATACATCAGACACTACAACATAACATTTCTTCACCTGTTCGTTAAATATTTGAAAGCAGGAGCCACTCGAGGGGGAAATTCTCAAGAGATACAGTAGCAGGGTCTTGTACACAACATCAGCAGGTACCACATTACAGAAACACTGGCACTCAAAATGTTATCGAATGTCAACACACATAGCATAAAATCACATTTCCCCAGACATCAGCAGTCTTGTAGGATAATCACTGCTCTCGCAACGGACATCATAAAGTCTCTAAAGTCTTGCTATTCAAAGAAACCTGCCAGTATCAGTTATTTATCCTCTGTGTGTGTGTGGATGACTGTGTGTGTGTGTGTGTGTGTGTGTGTGTGTGTGTGTGTGTGTGTGTGTGTGTGTGTGTGTGTGTGTGTGTGTGTGTGTGTGTGTGTGTGTGTGTGTGTGTGTGTGTGTGTGTGTGTGTGTTTCTTTCTGTGTGTGTGGAGGGGGAAATGGGGCTGAGACTAAAATGGAGAGACACCTTTACTTGGAGATAACCCCTTCCCAATCAGCTGAAATGTCACATACAACATTAGCATGATCTCATTACTTTCCAAAAGCCCTGGTCCCACCAGCAGCTGCTACTGCAGCTTACAGGGGACTGACTGGAAAGGTTGTGCTGGGCTGGGTTGTTACTTTTAACTTTAATGGGAAACGGAAGCACAGGTAATTGAACATTTGTATTTTGTGTTTCTATCAACATTACGCAGATTGAGACGAAGAAGTGGAAATTGAGTTATTGACCATTACTGTGTTATTTTATGGTTGCAGGGGTGAGTGATGGCAAGGTTAACCTAAGATAATTTGGGCTTTAGCGTGACAGCAATTCCTTGTCCAAAAGATGGGCGGAAATGGTTAGGCCTGTATTTTCAGTCCAATCGATGAAATAATGATGTTAGGTTGTTAATGAAAGGGAAAAAGTTTGCGTACTTTCTTAAGATTTGTGATAGAGTTACTCTGCTTTTGTATCTCAGCAGCATATTCTACTTTAAGATTGAACAGATGGTAAAGGCATATGTCACAGCAATTCATTTGGAACGGGAGGTCACCAAGGGTAGGAAACTTCAGCCTTAGAGAGAAATAGCGTGTGCAGGCACTCTTGATTGTTGTGATTTTGCTAATTGGCCCAATGAAGACCATGATGAGTTGAACCAGGTGACAAAACAACTAGACCTTCTGGCATTCTATGTTTACCTACCCTGACTCCTGTTGGGCTTTCATTTATACATTCATATCAGTAGTGGTATGTAAGCTACACTAACCAGAGTAAGCATAGAAATATCCAGGACTTGAGTAGGAGAAAGTTTGAAAATAAAGTCATGTCTCTCACGGTTGATCTTAAAATTAACCTTGTGTCAAAGCAAAAAACATGTCTTCTGTTCTAATATTCATGCCAGTTTTTGGGGGGTCTGTAGGGATTTGAGAAACACATCAAATGTGACTACCTATTCCCAAAATATTATGCCAATGACTTGCTACACAGAGGAGCCATATCCTCCAAACACTGTTTCCTTCTCTTTTGCAACTTTTGTAAGAGTTTGAAATTTGCTGAGCACATAGGCTCTGCCTGACTCAACCCTATTCATATTTTATTATTTTCCTTATCATTGAACGTTTTCATATTATTTCCACAACACTGCAGAAAGAACAGCACCACTGGTGTACAATTGACAATAATGAATGTTTGCAGAGCGGTTTCTGCTTCAGCATAAGTTGTCTTAGCAACCAAGGCTCTTTCACCTTTTGCTGCTAAACCAGTTAACAATTCTAGAGATAAATAATGTTTTTGTAATGCTACCCGTAATGGTCCCCGGATGTTTGTGTCCAGTTTTCCGTTAGTAAGGGAGCATTCTATGTACAGTATGTGGGCAAAAACCTAATGTGAACCAATTTAGCATGTTTTAGAGTTAGAGTTAGGAGAACATTCCCTTAATGTCAAACACAACTTACCGGGAACCCAGTTGCAATGTTCACTTAAGTGAAAATACTTCAAAGTAATACTTTAGTAGTTTTTTAGAGGTACTTTACTTCACTATTTATATTTTTGAGAACGTTTGCTTTTACTTCATTACATTCCTAAAGATATTAATGTACTTTTTACTCCATACATTTTCCATGACAGCCAAAAGTACTCATTACATTTTGAATGCTTAGCAGGACAGGAAGGTGGTCCAATTCACGCACTTATCATGAGAATATCCCTGGTCATCTCTACTGCTTCTGATTGAGTGGACTCACTAAACACACAAGCTTTGTTTGTAAATGTGATTGTTGGAGTCTGTCCCTGGCTATCCGTAAATAAAAAATCAAATGGTGGTTTCTGGTTTGCTTAAAATAAGGAATTTGAAATTATTTATATTTTTCTTTTTCCTTTTGATATTTAAGTATATTTTAGCAATTATAATGACTTTGGATACATAAGTATATTTAAAACCAAATAATGTTTGACTTTTACACAAGTAATATTTTATTGGGTGACTTTCACTTTTACTTGAGTCATTTTCTACTAAGGTATCTTGACTTTTACTAAAGTATGACAATGAGATACTTTTTCCACCGTTGCCATGTTCTCAGAATATCTATTATTAATGTTCTAGACATGTTTCACTGGAAGGCTGCAAGAACATTCCTGTGTCCAGTTTTCTTAGGGTTAGGGCAATATTCCATCAACATCCCACCAAACATATACAGAACATGATTGGTCTAATGTTGGTGGGACATTTTACACTTATTTTATTTTATATACACTACCGGTCAAACGTTTTAGAACACCTACTCATTCAAAGGTTTTTCTGTATTCTTACTATTTTCTACATTGTAGAATAATAGTAAAGAGATCAAAACTGTGAAATAACACACATGGTATCCATGTAGTAACCAAAAAAGTGTTAAACAAATCAAAATCTATTTTATATTTGAGATTCTTCAAAGTAGCCACCCTTTGCCTTGATGACAGCTTTGCACACTCTTGGCATTCTCTCAACCAGCTTCATGAGGTAGTCACCTGGAATGCATTTCAATTAATAGGTGTGTCTGTTAAAGTTCATTTTTGGAATTTCTTTCCTAATGCGTTTTGGCCAATCAGTTGTGTTGTGACAAGGTAGAGGTGGTATACAGAAGATGTCCCTATTTGGTAAAAGACCAAGTCCATATTATGGACAAGAATAGCTCAAGTAAGCAACGAGAAATGACAGTCCGTCATTACTTTAAGATATGAAGGTCAGTCAATCCGGAAAATGTCAAGATCTTTGAAAGTTTCTTGAAGTGCAGTCGCATAAACCATAAAGTGCTATGATGAAACAGACTTTCATGAGGACCGCCACAGGAAAGGAAGACCCAGAGTTACCTCCGCTGCAGAGGACAAGTTCATTAGAGTTACCAGCCTCAGAAATTGCATCACAGATTTCCAGTAACAGGCACATCTCAACATCAACTGTTCAGAGGATCAGGCCTTCATGATCGAATTGCTGAAAAGAAACCACTACTAAAGGACCCCAATAAGAAGAAGAGAATTGCTTGGGCAAAGAAACATGAGCAATGGACGTTAGACCGGTGGAAATCTTTGTGAGATGCAGAGTATGTGAACGGATGATCTCTGCATGTGTGGTTCCCACCGTGAAGCATGGAGGTGGTGTGATGGTGTGGGGGTGCTTTAGTGGTGACATTGTCCGTGATTTATTTAGAATTCAAGGCACACTTAACCAGCATGGCTACAGCATTCTGCAGTGATACGCTATCCCATCTGGTTTGCACTTTGTGGGACTATAATTTATTTTTCAACAGGACAATGATCAAACACACCTCCAGGCTGTGTAATGGCTTTTTGGCCAATAAGGAGAGTGATAGAGTGCTGCATCAGATGACCTGGCCTCCACAATCAACCGACCTCAACCCAATTTAGATGGTTTTTGGATAAGTTGGACTGCAGAGTGAAGTAAAAGCAGCCAACAAGTGCTCAGCATATGTGGGAACTCCTTCAATGCTATTGGAAAAGCATTCCAGGTGAAGCTGGTTGAGAAAATGCCAAGAGTGTGCAAAGCTGTCAAGGCAAAGAGTGGCTACTTTGAAGAATCTAAAATGTAAAATATATTTTGATTTGTTGACCCCTTTTTTGGTTAATACATGTGTTATTTCATAATTTTGATGTCTTCACTATTATTCTACAATGTAGAAAATAGTAAAAATAAATAAAAAGACAATTAATAAGTAGGCGTGCCCAAACTTTTGACTGGTTCTGTATTTACAGTGCGTCCAGAAAGTATTCAGACCCCTTGACTTTTTCCACATTTTGTTATGTTACAGCCTTATTCTAAAATTGATTAAATAGTTTTTTCCCTCATCAATTTACACACAATACCCCAAAATGACAAAGCAAAAAAAGTTTCATACATTTGCTAAAATTTCTAAAAACCTGTTTTCACTTTGTCATTATGGGCTATTGTGTGTAGATTGCTAAGGAACATTTTTTATTTAATCCATTTTAGAATAAGGCTGTAACGTAACAAAATGTGGATAAAGTCAAGGGGTATGAATAATTTCCGAACGCACTGTATATACTGTACTGTATATACATGTGTATATATTTTGTAACTTTTTACCCCTTTTTCTACCCAATTTCATGATATCCAATTGGTAGTTACAGTCTTGTCCCATCACTGCAACTCCTGTACAGACCTGGGATAGGCACACTTTCTTGAGTGTACTTTTAACAGAGCTGAGAAAACACAGTTCTCAACTTCTATACTGTCATTATCACAACGTGACTTAAGTGTGACAACCACTCACCCAGCTGCTGTTTGGACGATAGGTCTTGCAAGATAGCCTAAGCCTAGATATCCTGTGGTTAGCTTTGAAGATAATTAGGTTCAGTATCTTAAGCAATGACACTGGTAGTTCATTCAGAAGATTAGGCACAGCCACTGTAGCACAGCTACTCAAATCAAGCAGTTAGCCACTACTGCATGGCCTGTATGCCCCTATTCTATTATTGGAAAGTCTGGAGGGACTCCTTGCCCCCCTTAAGTCCACATTTAGGATCACTAGAAAGCTTTGTTAATGCTTTACAACACTGACCTTAAGGTCTGCAAACCAAAGCAAACATGACACCATTTCCATGTTATTTAACCCAAATATTGTACGTTAAGTCGCTAGCCGTTAGCAATGTACTGTAGCTTCTAGCTGCACAACTGTTGCTTGCAACCATTGCAACATATTAACTGCTATGTTTGTGTATCAAATTAATACCTGCACAACTTCACTTTATTTGTGACATTGTAAAATGGTGTTGTTTTTCTTAATACAAATCAGTATTTTCCAAGTTTAGAGCAGTTTGTTTGGGTTTGGATCGACTGCTTGTGAATCTTCACAAACTCTTTCAGGAGAAAGCTTTATGTAAAATATTATCACATTTCACATGGCTTTGTGTAGCGGCTCAAATCACCTTAGAGCATTGAATAAAAAAATCTGCCAGCAGGCATGAAAAAGGGGAGAGATTTGTTAACTAGTGTTTATCCAAGAAGTTGTTCTACTGCCTGATTCAAAACAAACGATAGAGCACAATCAGAGAGGAAAGGGCAAGATTCTCCAAAGGCAATTTTTCATCTCAGAGCCTTTTACCTGGGAACATATTCAAAGAACAAGTTCTTAAGAGGATGGATATACACTAGGCTATCATGATCAGTGCCTTGTTACTCCGCATAGCTTGTATGTTAGTTATTAAACATAACACTAAAAAGCTCAAGTGCACCTAGTCCATAGGTATATTAGGAAATGGACAGACATAACCACTGGATTGTTGCACTTTGCATCACTCACTACCCATTCCTGAAACAGGGCACAGATAAGGTCGGCCAGTGGCTACATCTGCCATGTGGGTTGTTCAGCTCTTCACGTTACTCCTAAAAAAGAATGATATGATGGAATAGAAATCCTAGCCAATATTAGAAAAATATCTTAAACATCTACAAACATTTTAAACCAAAGATGTATCAGTGAATTATATATCAGTTTGAATCATATTGATATTAACACATACCAATATTCAACTAGAATGTAATATTTCTAAGTTAATCACACAAACAAAAGAATCCCACAGGAGTTGATAAACATACATCATCATATTTAATCCAATTTCACTACCCCACTTCTTTTCTTTCAGTAGCACATTCTTGATTTGCTTCAGAAGACAGGACATTGTGCCTCAAAAAGTGCCTCAACTTTTCTAAACTGAATGACAGATTTGCCTTGAATACTCTGACACAGACAACAAAGGAACTGGAAATGACTGTAAATTGTCAACGGCAGAGCGATTTCTCCAAAGCCCATGCTAAATTCAAGACAAGAACACAAAACCACAATCTTTACAGATCAAATCAACTATTTTCAAACTACAATACTCACTTCCCCTCACCTTCTATTGTGTGTGGTTCTACAACAAAGTGATTGCATTGACAACGGAGACAGATCATCTGTGCATTAGAAAAGTAAATGAGAAACATATAAATAAACACCCAATGGGAGAAAGCAGCTTTTGATTGACTCCGATGCCGACCGATCGCTGATTTGTGTTAGGCGTAAACAAAGCCAGAGGCCCATTGCAATTACAGCCAACAGCCTCCCTAAGAATCCTGCGGCCATTATGGAATTGTCTGTCCACAGTGAGAGAAGGCTTATTAGATTGTTAAAGGGCGAGAGTGACTGGGACATTGTGAGGAGAAATGAATAATAGAGCCATCCCATCTCTTCCACCTCTGGTTTAAAGCCTCAGTGATAAGATAGGTCCCGGCTACATTACTGAGATTAGCATCGAAAACAACGGGCTCTCCACATTACACTTCATGTGGACTTGTTTGCCTCAATCACCGAGTTCTCTGAGGAGGATGGAGTAGCTTGATGAGAGTGGAGAGTGAGCGCACGTTTGCCATAGACAAGTATCTGGATTGTAACAACCACATCTTTGGGGTTTGTCACACTTTTATGAGGGAAAACAACACGCACACAGGCACACACACACAGCATCAACATAGACAGACACTGACCTGTGGTAATTTAACCCTTCAACCAAAGAACCATATACACGGTCCTTTGGGTAGTGGAACATTATTGAAACACATGGAAACTGCTGGGCGTGAAAAACAGTTCTTGACACACTCAAACCAGTGCGCCTGGCACCTGCTACCATATCCCGTTCAAAGGCACTTAAATATTTTATCTTGCCCATTTACCCTCTGAATGGCACGCATACACAATCCATGTCTCAATTGTCTCAAGGCTTAAAAATCCTTATATAACCTATATTCTCCCCTTCATCTACACTGATTGGAAGTGGATTTAACAAGTGACAACTATAAGGGATCATAGCTTCCACCTGGATTCACCTGGTCAGTCTGTCATAGAAAGAGTAGGTGTTCTTAATGATTTGTACACTCTGTGTATGTTGGTGTTTCCTTTCTTTTGGCAGTTATCTGTATATCTCATTCAGTCAGTTAAAATGGGCCGGTGGATACTGTTACACTAATCTGATATGAAGTCTGTCCTATAATTGAAGCCCATGGTCTGTCTCGTTGTATTCTCCGTGTTTCCCCAGTCCATTCAGCTTGAGCTGGCTAAGGGGAGCAAGGTTGTCTGTCGCTTTAGCTCCTACCTTTCTGGTTTGCAGTAAATTAATATAAACGCATTATGGGATGACGTTCTACTTATAATGAGATTTTAGAGAGCTAATGATTTTATAATAAACCATTGACCATTATTAATGTTTGTCAACAAATCAAATTGCAGTATGCAATCACCGCTGGATGGAATGGTTCCTAATAGGTCTTCAAAGCGTTGATTATGACTTTTGTCTGCGTAAATCAATTAGGAGACTGCTGAGAAACTTGATAAGGGGTGGTTATATTGAAAATCATGGGAGTGCACCGGGGACTTCGCTATTACTGTATAGCAGAAAGAAGAGGACAAAGCATTATCTTAGCAGGATAGAGGCACATTCACACACAGGCACACAATAGGTTCACTTCAAGTGATTTACACCCTGGTTCATTCATAACCTTACTATTTAGATCTTTAGTCTTTTTGCAGGGCAGATTAGGACACTTCAGAATTTGTGCATTTAACAGGTGTGTAAGTGTAGTGATGTAATGCATGTAAACACTTAGGTACTTTAGCTGGAAATTAAAACCGGTAACTCTGAATGCACTTTGAATCCACATTGTAGCACTATTACATCACAAGTTGCTGTTTCACATAACCTGTGATGAGCACTGTCAACAATGTTAGCCAAACAGTATAGTTGTGTGTTTCTCAAAATATTCCTCTCATTGAGCACTCTGACCTCTCCTCAATGCTCTGGGCATTAATCCAACACACTAAAAATACTAGCACATGGAAGTAAATAGGAAATGTGATTCTAAGACATTACAATGTTCATTGGAAATGGACTGTATACATGTATAGCTGTATTCTGTCAAAGTCTGTCAAAGGAGTTATTAATATTTGTTGGTTTAATATTGGCTAATATAAGGCTTAATGATGTAAGTAAGTACTACGTACAGTATAGATGGAAGATCATCATGGACCGTGAATCAATTATGTTAATCACAGCTTTTAATCAAGAGTTGTGTATGGATCTCTGCTGTCATTTGTGGAAGCCTTCCCAATATTTTTACCTCAACACTTACTGTAATGTCAATCCATTAACATGCTGTGAGTCTCATCCATGTAAAGTCTTGGATCTGCTGTCAAAATAGAAATAATAAAAAATAAAAATAAATCTAATGACAAAAAAGTGTCCACATTCAGAATACCTACAAGCTATTCAATTATTTGTCAGCTCTTGTTAAAGTATTTTACTAGTCTCATCCTAATGCATTATGATAGGCGTGTAATTCCCCCTCCTGTCCAATTTGTGGGATATTTTTTTTAAAGCCTTTTGAAACGAAATTGCTCTCTCAATTATCCTCCTTATTTCATTAATACTAGCCCTACATTGTGAGAACTGCTCACCAGTTCAGTTCATTTTTATTATATCTTAATCTCCAAACCTTTTGCATAGAGGTCAGAGGCACATTATGTGAGAGAAATCCTATTGTTACAGCCAGTGGACAATTTGATTTCAGTAGGCACTAGAAGGGAGAACACGTTTTGATATGAGGAGTGAAATGGGATTTAAAACTTGACCTTGTCCAGTAACAAAAAAACAGCTGTTGGATAGGGCACATAAACGGTGTGCCCTACTGAACACCATCTGGTTACTGAATTGTTTATTTTATTTTTTTTACCTTTATTTTATTAGGCAAGTCAGTTAAGAAAAATTTATTATTTTCAATGACGGCCTAGGAACAGTGGGTTAACTGCCTGTTCAGGGGCAGAACGACAGATTTGTACCTTGTCAGCTCGGGGAATTGAACTTGCAACATTTCAGTTACTAGTCCAACGCTCTAACCACTAGGCTACCCTGCCGCCCCAATTGGTTCTTCTATACACTTTAGCCTACTTCTTTACTGTAGCTGTGTAAAGCTCTGCCAGTTGATAACAAAAGCATTTAAAACAAACTTGGATCAAAATCTGTCTGTTCCACATCATACAATAAGACCGCAGTAAAAACTGCACATGGCCAATGATTTCAGGGGTCATATGGTTGGGTAACCACTTACTAACTGAGCTTCCCTCTTACATATTATATTGAATTATAAATGAGACAATAATGCTTAATACTATTTATTGAACTACCAATGCATTAAGGGGGAATTCCGACCCAAGTTAAGCGGGCGTAAATGAAACCTATTTCCCTTATTATGCACATTTTCTCTACACTTATTCTTTTCTACTACATTTTTTTGACCAGCTTTTTCTTTGGGGGAGGGAGAGTTAAAGGTATATTCATGTCAATTGACACTGTTTATACCACATTTATACCACATGTATAAACCACATAGGCTGCAACATACAGAGACATTATCATATTTATCAACAGGATTTTGTAATAATAAAATTGGTACGGAAATAAAAGAGAAGCAAAAACAGGTAGGCCCACCCAAACTCCCCATCCTAACATGTCTCCTTCCAAACCCCCCACATTCATTTGAGGGTATTTTCATCCATATTGGGTGAACCATTTAGAAATTACTTTTAGGGGACCAAAAGTATTGGGACAAATTCACTTATATGTGTATTAAAGTAGTCAAAAGTTTAGTGCTTTGACCCATATTCCTAGCATAGAATGAGTACATCAAGCTTGTGACTCTACAAACTTGTTGGATGCATTTGCTGTTTGTTTTGGTTGTGTTTCAGATTATCTTGTGCCCAATAGAAAGGAATGTTAAATAATGTATTTTGTCATTTTGGAGTCACTTTTATTGTAAATAAGAATAGCCTATGTTTCTAAACACTTCTAAATGAATGTGGATGCTACCATGATTACGGATAGTCCTGAATGAATCGCGAATAATAATGAGTGAGAAAGATACAGATACACAAATATCATACTCCAAGACATGCTAACAGGGGGAGGTTAGCATCTTTTTTTTGGGGGGGGGGGGGGGTATGGTATTTATGCCTCTGTAACTTTCTCACTCATCATTATTCACGATACACTCAGGATTATCCATTTCTTGGAGCATTGTTATATCAATATGGTTTCTTGCTAGAATATCGAGACAGCTGGAACAAATGATATGAATATTAAGGCCTTTGCAATTCCATGAGAGAATATAGTGTTGCCATTATTTTTCTGAAATGTAACTGTTATCTTTAGGGTTGATAAGCCCATGTGAGTAAAATAAAAGCTGGACCCACAGGGAAACCCACCCATTTGTCCTTCTCCACCCTGAAGACCCTCCCTGTAAACGGTTCCCCCTTTGCCTCCCTTCCCCTCCACCAGGCCCCCCCTCCTCCCTAGGCCCTAGCCTTTCCTCCCCTGTTCCCCCTGCCCTGCACTGTAATTACAGGGTTGTAGCTTAATGGCGAGCGGCAGCCTTACAAATGAAATCTCTTAATAAGCAGTATATTTTTGGTCTTAAGGTATTAAAACAATTAAAATAATAAAGTAAAACCAAATAAGTAACCAATTCAGACCTTTACAATTAAGTTAGCAAACTTGACGAGTAAGGGTGCGTAACAAAGAAAATAAATATGAAAATTAAGACAAAAATCCCATATGACAGATATGCAAGCCTAATGCCTAAACAGTCAAAAATAGGATAGATGTAGGATCCATATATTGTCCATCATTGTGTAAATGAACTGGACCATAGGCAATATAATTATAACAAGTTCAATGCTCAGCAATAATAGTAATTTTCTTCCTTGTACCCACACATAAGAGGTGTCTTCATAATCTTCTTATGCTGAGGACAGCATCATAGCCATAGGCTAGGCTGCTTGATTCCGCATGGATAGCATACCTGAATAATGAGCCAGTCATGCGCTTCCATCTGTTGGCTTGTCCCCTTGTGTGTTGGGTTTGATGTGCTTCTTGAAGAAGTCTTGAGCTGGGACCCAGCTTCTCCTGCACGAACAGTTCATAAAAAAAGATTGCTTTTGAAGGAAGATGGGTTGTCCGCTTCCAAACGAGTTTCAAGCCCTGTGACCCACACACTGAATTTACGGGAATTATTTTCAAGTGATTCCTTTTTCTCTTTAATGAGTATCATTATCCCTTCCAACTTAGCTTGCGCGGTTTCCAGGTCATGGAGTCACACCTCTGTCACATTGGCTGTCTTCTCCAGGCTTTCCAATTTGATTGAATAGGTATCCCCTTTCGCAGGTATCCACTTTGTAAGTTGAGGGGCAGAGGTAATCTCCTCACGAACAATCTCTCGTATAGTGGCGGCCATCTCTTTCTGTTGCCTGGTGTTGTGAGCCACCATGTTCCCACAGTTGAATTGTGGACAGACAAATTCTAGATGCTGGATTGTAATAGACCTGCTAGTTATTTCTCGTCAAACAATGAATGTCCCACACCTTAATAAAATGTTTAGTATTGACACGTTTTGGGAAATACAGTAAGTCAGTTCATTCATAGTAATTTGCAAAAGAAAGCATGCCTGCCACCGGAACTGGAAACCATCTGAACAAGTAAAGTCAGGATTTCAGTCACTCCTCCACACGTATTCTGATCTTGAACTTAAGTATGAGAATAGCATGCTATTCACCCGCTGTACTTTTGGGGTGGAGCTCACAGAAATTAAGGTTTGGAGGAGGTGTGTCTAATATAGACCGTATTCTGACCTGGACTTAGTTCCCTCATAATTCAAACACTTTTATGTGCGGTCAAATGATGAATAAGCTCGAGCAACATGTCGATTCCAAGTGGAACAACATCTACTTACTGTTTTTTCGATAGAAATAACACTACTCTCCATGCACTGTAATTTAGATTTTTTTAAGAGCTATTGATAAGAGCGAGGTAAATGAGTAAGCCGTTTGGACAAGGGGATTGTAAATCTAAATTACAATTGTTTTATATATGTTTTACCTTATGATCGCTGGAGATAAATGTGAAATCAGTCATACGGCAGCAAACTAAACCACATCAACATATCAGCTTTTCCACAGTAAAGTTTATGAAATTCTAGCCTCATAACTTGCAGGGATGACATTTGGAGACCCAAACTATAGGCTTCTGTAGCCATTCATATATAGTATAGCGCCAAACCTACCAAGTTGGTTTGTGATTTCTAGAAATATATTCCTGGACTTTTCACTGTATTTTTAAAAACAATTTGTATCGTGTTAAATATTAGACACGATCAGATGCCACCATCAGTCATACCCACATACATTTATAACTGTCACTTTAGTGTTCATTTCCGTACACTTGCATCATGCCATCACATTGCTACCTTTCTTTCCTCTGTCACGTTTGACTAGTAGTTCCTGAAGATCGCTAGCAAACGAGGATCATATTAGGCTAACGTATTACAAGTTGTGCAATAATTTGGGATATCATTATGTAATGCAGACCATATGCAGCAGTTTATACCTGGAGGATGGTGCTAGGTTTACGATGACTGGACCGTTGTCATCACAGTTCCATGATTAGTAAGGATTATTAGGGTAGATTTACAGGACTTTTGTTCAAATCAAATAACATAATATTTGTCATATCTTATTTGTAAAAAATTGGTGTAGACTAACAGTGAAAGGCTTACTTACGGGCCCTTCCCAACAATGCAGAGACATTTTTTTTTATAATAGAAAGGTAATATAACACGAGGAATAAATACGCAATGAGTAACAATAACTTGGCTATATAAACGGGGTACCAGTACTGAGTCGATGTGCAGGGGTACGAGGTAATGGAGGTAGATACAGTGCCTTCAGAAAGTATTCATACCTCCTGACTTATTCCACATCTTGTTGTGTTACTGCCTGAATTCAAAACGGATTAAGTTTATATTTTTTTCACACAATGACAAAGGTAAAAAAAAATAAAAAATATGTTTGCAATTTTTGGAGAAAATGAAATACAGAAATATCTCATTTACATAAGTATTCACACCCCTGAGTCAATATTTTGAAGAATCAACTCTGACAGCAATTGCAGAGTATTTCTGGATAAGTCTCTAAGAGCTTTCCACACCTGCAAACGTGCAACATTTGTCCATTATTCTTTTCAAAATTATTCAAGATCTGTCAAATTGGTTGTTGATCATTGCTAGACAACCATTTTTAGGTGTTGCCATAGATTTTCATGCAGATTTAAGAAAAACTATAACTCGGCCACTAAGGAACATTCACTGTCTTATTGGTAAGCAATCCCAGTCTAGATTTGGCCTTGTGTTTTAGGTTATTGTCCCGCTGAAAGGTGAACTCATTTGGCAGTGTTTGGTGGAAAGCAGACTGAACCAGGTTTTCCTCTAGGATTTTGCCTGTGCCATTCCGTTTATTTTTCATTAAGAAAAACTCCCTAGTCCTTAATGATTACAAGCATTCCCATAACATGATACAGCCACCACTATCCTTGAAAATAGGAAGAATGGTACTCAGTTTTGTTGTATTATACACAGCTCAAAAAAAATAAAGGGAACACTAAAATAACACATCCTAGATCTGAATTAATGAAATATTCTTATTAAATACTTTTTTCTTTACATAGTTGAATGTGCTGACAACAAAATCACACAAAAATGATCAATGGAAATCAAATTTATCAACCCATGAAGGTCTGGATTTGGAGTCTCACTCAAAATTAAAGTGGAAAACCACACTACAGGCTGATCCAACTTTGATGTAATGTCCTTAAAACAAGTCAAAATTAGGCTCAGTAGTGTGTGTGGCCTCCACGTGCCTGTATGACCTCCCTACAACGCCTGGGCATGCTCCTGATCAGGTGGCGGATGGTCTCCTGAGGGATCTCCTCCCAGACCTGGACTAAAGCATCCGCCAACTCCTGGACAGTCTGTTGGTGGATGGAGCGAGACATGATATCCCAGAGGTGCTCAAATGGATTCAGGTCTGGGGAACGGGCGGGCCAGTCCATAGCATCAATGCCTTCCTCTTGCAGGAACTGCTGACACACTCCAGCCACATGAGGTCTAGCATTGTCTTGCATTAGGAGGAACCCAGGGCCAACCGCACCAGCATATGGTCTCACAAGGGGTCTGAGGATCTCATCTCGGTACCTAATGGCAGTCAGGCTACCTCTGGCGAGCACATGGAGGGCTGTGCGGACCCCCAAAGAAAAGCCACCCCACACCATGACTGACCCACCGCCAAACCGGTCATGCTGGAGGATGTTGCAGGCAGCAGAAAGTTCTCCACGGCGTCTCCAGACTCTGTCATGTCTGTCACATGTGCTCAGTGTGAACCAGTGGCGAATTTTCCAATCTTGGTGTTCTCTGGCAAATGCCAAACGTCCTGAATGGTGTTGGGCTGTAAGCACAACCCCCACCTGTGGACGTCGGGCCCTCATACCACCCTCATGGAGTCTGTTTCTGACCGTTTAAGCAGACACACGCACATTTGTGGCCTGTTGGAGGTCATTTTGCAGGGCTCTGGCAGTGCTCCTCCTGCTCCTCCTTGCACAAAGGTGGAGGTAGCGGTCTTGCTGCTGGGTTGTTGCCCCCCTGCGGCCTCCTCCTCGTCTCCTGATGTACTGGCCTGTCTTCTGGTAGCGCCTCCATGCTCTGGACACTACGCTGACAGACACAGCAAACCTTCTTGCCACAGCTCGCATTGATGTGCCATCCTGGATGAGCTGCACTACCTGAGCCACTTGTGTGGGTTGTAGACTCCGTCTCATGCTACCACCAGAGTGACAGCACCGCCAGCATTCACAAGTGACCAAAACATCAGCCAGGAAGCATAGGTACTGAGAAGTGGTCTGTGGTCACCACCTGCAGAACCACTCCTTTATTGGGGGTGTCTTGCTAATTGCCTATAATTTCCACCTGTTGTCTATTCCATCTGCACAACAGCATGTGACATTTATTGTCAATCAGTGTTGCTTCCTAAGTGGACAGTTTGATTGCACAGAAGTGTGATTGACTTGGAGTTACATTGTGTTGTTTAAGTGTTCCCTTTATTTTTTTGAGCAGTGTATTTTCCCTAAACATAACACTTTGTAAAATGTAATTGCTTTGCTACATTTTTAGCAGAATTACTTTAGTGATCTGTTGCAAACAGGATATTTGTATTCTATACAGGCTTCCTTCTTTTCACACTGTCAATTAGGTTGGTACTGTGGAGTAACTACAATGTTGCTGATCCATCCTCAGTTTTCTCCTATCACAGCCATTAACTTCATATGGCTGCAGGGGCAGTATTGAGTAGCTTGGATGGAAAGGTGGCCATTGTAAACGGCCAGCTCCTCAGTCTCAGTTGCTAATACAGTGCGGCCAAAGTATTTAGTCAGCCACCAATTGTGCAAGTTCTCCCACTTAAAAAGATGAGAGAGGCCTGTAATTTTCATCATAGGCACACTTTAACTATGACAGACAAAATGAGAAAAAAATTCCAGAAAATCACATTGTAGGATTTTTTATGAATTTATTTGCAAATTATGGTGGAAAATAAGTATTTGGTCAATAACAAAAGTTTATCTCAATACTTTGTTATATACCCTTTGTTGGCAATGACAGAGGTCAAACGTTTTCTGTAAGTCTTCACAAGGTTGAAAGTCTGTGTTGTCCAGCAACAGCCCCAAAACATCACTGCTCTAGTTGTAACGGTTTTCTTTATGTGAAGGAGAGTCGGACCAAAATGCAGCGTGTAGATTGCGATCCATGTTTTAATGAACAAACGTAAAACACGAATCAATGCAAACACTACAAAATAAAGAACGTGATGACCGTAACGAAAACCTAAAACAGCCTATCTGGTGAAAAACACATAGACAGGAACAATCACCCACAAACACACAGTGAAACCCAGGCTACCTAAATATGGTTCCCAATCAGAGACAATGACGAACACCTGCCTCTGACTGAGAACCATATCAGGCTGAACATAGAAATAGACAAACAAGACATGAAACATAGAATGCCCACTCAGATCACACCCTGACCAATCAAAACATAGAAAATACAAAGTAAACTATGGTCAGGGCGTGACAGTACCCCCCCCCCCAAGGTGCGGACTCCGGCCGCAAAACCTGAACCTATAGGGGAGGGTCTGGGTGGGCATCTGTCCGCGGTGGCGGCTCTGGCGCTGGACGTGGACCCCACTCCATGACAGTTTTAATCCCCCTCCTAAACGTCCCTAAATAGGTTACCCACCACAATGATAACATGGGACAGAGGGACAGCTCGGGACAGAGGTAACTCGGGACAGATGGGTAGGCTAGCACTGAGAGGACGCTCAGCACTGAGAAGAAGCTCAGCACTGAGAGGAAGCCCAGGCAGGTAGTAGAAACTACCAGAACCTGGCTGGCTGGCGGTTTCAACAGATCCTGGTCGACTAGCAGATCTGGAAGAATCTGGTCGACTGGCGGATCTGGGAGAATCTGGTCGACTGGCAGATCTGGGAGAGTCTGGACGACTGGCAGATCTGGAAGAGTCTGGACGACTGGCAGATCTGGAAGAGTCTGGTCGACTGGTAGATCTGGAAGAGTCTGGTCGACTGGCAGATCTGGAAGAGTCTGGTCGACTGGCAGATCTGGAAGAGTCTGGTCGACTGGCAGATCTGGAAGAGTCTGGTCGACTGGCAGATCTGGAAGAGTCTGGTCGACTGGCAGATCTGGAAGAGTCTGGTTGACTGACAGCTCTGGCTGCTCCGTGCTGACTGGCTGCTCCATGCTGACTGGCAGCTCTGGCTGCTCCATGCTGACTGGCTGCTCCATGCTGACTGGCAGCTCTGGCTGCTCCATGCTGACTGGCTGCTCTGGCTGCTCCATGCTGACTGGCTGCTCCTGCTGCTCCATGCTGACTGACTGCTCCATGCTGACTGGCGGCCCTGGCTGCTCCATGCTGACTGGCGGCCCTGGCTGCTCCATGCTGACTGGCGGCCCTGGCTGCTCCATGCTGACTGGCGGCTCTGGCTGCTCCATGCTAACTGGCAGCTCCGGCGGCTCCTTGCAGACTGGCAGCTCTGGCGGCTCCTTGCAGACTGGCAGCTTTGGCGGCATCCTGCAGAAAGGCAGCTCTGGCAGCTCCTTGCAGACTGGCAGCTCCTTGCAGACTGGCAGCTCCTTGCAGACTGGCAGCTCCATGCAGACTGGCAGCTCCATGCAGACTGGCAGCTCCATGCAGACTGGCAGCTCCTTACAGACTGGCAGCTCCTTACAGACTGGCAGCTCCTTACAGACTGGCAGCTCCTTGCAAACTGGCAGCTCCTTGCAAACTGGCAGCTCCTTGCAAACTGGCAGTTCCGAACAGGCGGGAGACTCCGGCAGCGCTGTAGAGGCGGAAAGCTCTGACAGCGCTAAACAGGCGGGAGACTCCGACAGCGCTGAAGAGGAGGGAGGCTCTGGCAGCGCTGGACAGGCGAGGCGCACTGTAGGCCTGATGCGTGGTGCTGGCACTGGTGGTACTGGGCCGAGGACACGCACAGGAAGCCTGGTGCGGGGAGCTGCTACCGGAGGGCTGGGGTGTGGAGGTGGTACTGGAAAAACCGGACCGTGCAGGCGCACTGGAGCTCTTGAGCACCGAGCCTGCCCAACCTTACCTGGTTGAATGCTCACGGTCGCCCTGCCAGTGCGGCGAGGTGGAATAGCCCGCACTGGACTATGCAGGCGAACCGGAGACACCGAGCGCAAGGCTGGTGCCATGTAAGCCGGCCCAAGGAGACGCACTGGGGACCAGCTGCGTAGAGCCGGCTTCATGGCATTAGGCTCGACGCTCAATCTAGCCCGGCCGACACGCGGAGCTGGAATATACCGCACCGGGCTATGCACCCGCACTGGAGACACCGTGCGCACCACTGCATAACACGGTGCCTGTCCGGTCTCTCTAGCCCCCCGGTAAGCACAGGGAGTCTGCCCAGGTCTCCTACCTGGCGTAGCCATACTCCCTGTTAGCCCCCCCCCAATAAATTTTTTGGGGCTGCCTCTCGGGCTTCCTTGCCAGCCGTGTTCCCTCATATCGCCGGCTCCTCTCTCCGGCTGCCTCTGCTCTCCTAAGTGCCTCCACCTGTTCCCATGGGAGGCGATCTCTTCCAGCCAGTATCTCCTCCCAAGTGTAACAGCCCTTGCCATCCAAAACGTCCTCCCATGTCCATTCCTCTTTACGCTGCTGCTGCTGCCTGTTGACACGCTGCTTGGTCCGTTGGTGGTGGGTGATTCTGTAACGGTTTCGTCTTCATACGAAGGAGAGTCGGACCAAAATGCAGCGTGTGGTTTACGATCCATGTTTATTAATAATACGAAACACGAATCTACAATACTACAAAACAAAACGTAACGAAACCCTAACAGCCTATATAATGTGAACACAGGGACACATAGGACAGGAACAATCACCCACAAACACACAGTGAAACCCAGGCTACCTAAATATGGTTCCCAATCAGAGACAATGACGAACACCTGCCTCTGACTGAGAACCATATCAGGCTGAACATAGAAATAGACAAACAAGACATGAAACATAGAATGCCCACTCAGATCACACCCTGACCAATCAAAACATAGAAAATACAAAGTAAACTATGGTCAGGGCGTGACACTAGTGGAGATCTGCATGGAGGAATGGGCCAAAATACCAGCAACAGTGTGTGTGAAAATCTTGTGAAAACTTACAGAAAACGTTTGACCTCTGTCATTGCCAACAAAGGGTATATAACAAAGAGATAAAGTTACAATATTGATGTTTCAATACATTAGTTGCACTAAAGTAACAATGTTACAATGTATGTTACAATAATGTAACAATGTTGAAACACGTTGATGGTTGTTTTTTTGGTCAATATTCATATTGTGTTGTATAAGGGTTTTTGATGTGTAAAATAGTCAGACTAGAATGTGACGGGGCATTCTAGAGGCAATGCTGGGGACTGCTAGTAACAGTTTTAAATGTGCTAATAACTGGGTTGGGATTTATAAGAACTTTGATAACTGCATAGGATAAATATGTTAATTTAGTATACGTAACATTATCCCACCGGTCACAATTATGACCGACCATAGAGCACACATTTTCACCTACTTTTCCATTAAAATTTGGGAAAATTCTGGATTAAATGGTTTAAAGTTTGAATTGTTGGATCTCCTCAATCTAGCAATAGGAATTTCACATCACTTTGCAAGCCAGCATAAGGTGAACTGCAGGCTTGATGTGGCCAGTAAACTAGGAGTTTCCTAACACCACTGTGTTAAGGTATAACTAATCCCTCAAAGAAAGGCCTTATGATGCACACTACCGTTCAAAAGTTTGGGGTCACTTAGAAACACCTCACAAGTCCTCAACTGGCAGCTTCATTAAATAGTACCCGCAAAACACCAGTCTCAACGTCGACAGTGAAGAGGCGACTCTGGGATGCTGGCGTTCTGAACCGTGGTGTATGTCATGTCTTTTCATAAAGTGTTTAATTTTAAAGGCTAATACGGCTGGGAAGAACCCTCCATTATAAAAGGGTTATCTTTCAAACCATTCATAGAGGGTTCTAAGAATAACATTTAAAGGATAAAAGGGTTGTTGGGAGAGGCAGAACCCTTCATAGACAGTTCTAGGTAGAACCATTTACAGGGGATTCTATGAAGAACCCTACAATGAGGGTTCTAAGTAAAAACACTGCAAAGGGTTCTACCTACACCAAAAAGGGTTCCATTATGGGGACAAACCGAAGAACCCTACATGGTTATACTTGTCACTTTTTTTTCTAACAGTGTAGTGTTTTGCTTGCTTGCTGTCACCTCACTGGGATGGGGCGGAATCCCCCCCAATCAGCTTGCGGATAAGTAATGGGTCACCATGGTTATGCGGTTCAGCCCGACCTATCCTCAAATGCCTCCCTGAATGCCCTTGATTCTGCATCCTGATCTTTAACAAGGCACTGGGAGATAAATCGCCTCAGCTCTTTACAGTACAAATATATCTTCATTAGGGCAGTCATCGCCAAGACAGGGTATAATTACTTAGAGGTTTTGATTACTGACTGCCAATCAATTACTCTGATGTAATTCCTCACCCCTGAGATGGGCTGGAGTGATTACCGCTTCATTGAGTCTCTGTCTTTCTGTCTGTCTGGAGTTGTTGTCTGGGGGTTTTGTCTTGAAGGCATAAACAGCGAAGAGGTCGGAGGCACGGAGAGACAAAGAGACCTGTCAGAGCTAAAGATTAGTACCAGAGCCGATCCATTCCCTGGCTGGCTTTTCTTTCTCTTCCATGTCTGGTCAGAGCGTTTGAAATCATTCTTTGTACCAGAACTAAAAAACGTCGATAAGATTTACACACATTTGTAGCCAGACTGGCTGACTGGCCCTTGAGAATTGTGGGCAGTTAGTTAAGAATAGAGTGTCAGCACTGAGGAAGAAGGCCTCAGGTACATTGCTTTACCCACCATGAGCTATAGCTACAGATGTTATCCAAGGTATATTAGGGAATATTACTTGAACAGCTTGTTCAATTTACAAGCTGTTGATTATAATCAATAGGTTGTCCAGCAATGCTTTTTCATGTGCATTATCAAATCACATAACTACCAAACCTTTTGAGTAATCAAATAATCAAGCCATTACCTCTATAAAAAAACGTAGAACTATTTTGCATATCAAGACGTATTGTTTAACTTCAGTCTAACTTTTCAAACATCAAGGTGGAAATAATTGACACATCTTTTGGCACTGCTGTCATGCCTGTCACGTAACAAGGAACATTCGAAGACATCACTTGTGGCAATAGCATTTTCTTCTTGTAAAAAACATGCACACCAATCAACTACAGATTTGAGCAGGACACATCACAGCCGAGAGATACATGACAGGATGTGAAATTCCTGGGGTGGTGTTGTATCAGCCCATTAATTGTACCTGATGATAATTAATAATGATCCTACCAGTGAGGCGTTCATGCGGTCCCTTTCGAAGGGAACCGTGACAATGCTCCGTGCGGGGATGGGAAGGCACACATCAGAGTTTGGAAAGGAGAAGATAAGGGGGAACAGGGAATCAGTACGAACAGGCTTCATCAGGCATGCAACTGGTTTAGTAATGTGAGAATAGAGTGATTGTGCATGAAACACAGTGTAGTATGGCTAGCGTAGCATGGCTTGCTAATGATGTGGGAGGCTGATGTAGGATAGGAGAGTTAGGCAGATATAGTACTCTGGAGAGACCACAAACCATTAGCCATTGCATTGGGGACCAAAGAGAGACAGTGTATTGAACTGGTCATTCTTGTTTTTTTCTCAGGAACCATACATACGGGAAGAGTAGCTTCCAATGTAGCTACTCCTGAGGGATTTCTGAGGGTGGTCATTAGGAAAGAAACACAGGACACTGTTATTGAACTACAGGGCGGAAAGTCAGGTTGATGGTAAAACCCAGGTACAAGTATTTAGGCCTACTCTTTTCCAATGGTGATGATCTAATTATACTGAACAAAAATATAAACGCAACATGTTACAGTTAATACAAGGAAATCATTCAATTGAAATACATTCATTAGGCCCTAATCTATGGATTTCAAAAGACTGGGTAGGGGCACAGCCATGGGTGGACCTGGGAGGGCATAGGCCCACCCACTTGGGAGCAAGGCCCAGCCAATCAGAAATAGTTTTTCCCCACAAAAGGGCTTTATTACAGATAGAAATACTCATCAGCACCCCAACCTGCCCCACATTCAGACGATCCAGCAAGTGAAGAAGCCAGATGTGAAGGTCCTGGGCTGGCATGGTTACACGTGATATGCGGTTGTGAGGCCAGTTGGACATACTTCTAAATTCTCTAAAACGACGTTGGATAGAAAAATCCAGTAGAGAAATTAACATTGAATTATCTAGAAACAGCTCTGGTGGACATTCTTGCTGTCAGCATACCAAGTGCACAGTCCCTCAACTTGAGACATATGTGGTATTGTGTTGTCTAACAACGGCACATTTTAGTGGCGTTTTATTGTTCCCAGCACAAGATTTATAATTATATATAATGATCATGCTGCTTAATGAGCTTCTTGATATGCCACACCTGTGTGGATGGATTATTTTGACAAAGGAAAAATGCTCACTAACAGCGATGTAAACACATTTATACACCAAATTTGAGAGAAATAGACTTTTTGTGTGTATGGAACAAATCTGGTATATTTTATTTCAGCTCATGAAACATGGGACCAACACTTTACATGTATATATTTTTGTTTGGTAAATGATGACTGATTCACACAATAGGGCTGACCTGAACCTCTATGCTGGCACATATAACTTTCTTTTCACATGGTTCTTTCTTTGGCCAAAGAATGAATCAGGCATATTAGTCATGTTCTCAAAACATGTCAGTAGGATGTTTACTCTCAGTGAGAGATTAAGCGAACAGATTATAAAAGTAGAGGGCTGTTCCCGCGGGAAACCCGCGGGCCCTGACAGAGATCATTGAGGTGTGGTCTGCATTTTTCATGCTGATGGCTGGAGCAGGCCGTCAGACAGACAACTTTGGGATGAAAATATGTGTTAGTCCCGCACATTAGGCTACTTGGAAACGGACAACTTTCTGTTTTGTAGGTTATGATTTAGTCAATCTATTGTATTGAAACTCCTCTTTGTTGCACTATTCACACTCTCTCATAATTCACTGCTTCAAGTTCAGCAGCACCTCTCCTCTCCTAGTTGGGTGTGCAAGATCAAGTGTGCCTATAGGCTATGTGTGTGGTTTCAATTAAAATGCATAGGCGGAGAAGCACAGCACAGTGGTCATTGGGTACAGTTTACTACAGTTTCTCTAAATAAATATTCATCATTGAAAAAGGTGGAGGCCGCTCAACCAACATGAGTCGCGGTGCAACCAAAACATTTGATCATCATTTATAAATGATAAATATTGATAACCCATTTATTTGTTTCTGCATGCAAATTGTCCCGCTCCTAAAAGGTAGGCTATAGGTGTGCAAAACGTAAGAGAAAGTGCAAGTGTCTCTCATCATTCTTCCTGGTTCATGTTCATTAGCCATATCTCGCCTCTCCTAGTTGGGCGTGCAAGATCAGGTGTGTGTATGGTCTCTATTAAATCGAGTGGGCTTTAGCCTATGCATGGGCGGAGAAGCATGGGGCGGTTATCTTTCCAAGGAGATTAACTTCCTAAATATGATTAAGCTATAGATTAGGCCTACTACCTTGTCTGGAAATAAATATTGTCTCTGCCTGCAAATCGTCCCACTCCTAAAACGTAGTTCAAGAGAACGAGAAAGTGCAAGTGTTTGTTCTCGCTCCAACTTTGGCTCTCTTTCAAACTATGTCTAGCCTATTGGCTGATATAGCCCAGTGATACCTATAGTGGTGCTTATTGTTGTGTCTCTCATGGGAACACTACGTCACCACCTCATGGGGACACACACTACGTCACCACCAAATCTAAGGGTAGAGCTCAAAACATCCAAGAAGGCTCAAGGTCATTGGCCACAGATAAAATGACATCAAATCATGTTATACTGTATCTAGAGTAGTTTGTATTGGACTGATCGTGTCAACATCATACTTTCAGAATCCTAGCTAGCAGTTATCATGATGAAGTCTACAGTCTACTGGCAAATCCTTGTTAATCCTTGTCATATGAAGAGAAATAATGAAGAGAAATTGTAGATAAAACTTATCAGTGCTCATCGGCCATTTGACATAAACATTACACAACAAGTTGGAAATCGCAAATTCAACAATGAGTGGTTTGGAAGGAATCTGTGGCTCACTGCAAGCATTGCAAAGTAATCATTAGCCTGCTATTCAGTGGAGTGGTTGTGTGGTCCCAAGTCTAAGATTAAGGGTCTCTTTTCCTAGTTTAAAATGAAAAAACATTCAACATTGGCCATGCTGTCAATGAAGCATGATTTGTGCCGTGCCCAAAACAAGTTTTAACTCAGAACTGCAAAATCTGACATTAGTGAGTTCAAGACAACTGGGACTCTGGAAAAAATTTGCTATGACTTATATTAAACTCAGAATTGTAAATTGGGAACTGGGCCTCTTTCTAGAGCTACGATCTGGAGATCACTGACATCATCATGATTCAACTTTTTGTTCCCCTAGTCTTGAAAGCACCATAAATCCAAAGAATGTCAGACTTTGATGACAAAGCTTGATGCCAAAATTTGCCCACGAAGGACAGCCACGCCACCTTCCTGTTCAAGTGAGCACAGCACAACAAGGTGAGTGAAAAAATGTATTCTGTCGCTGTACATTTCAAAAGTGTTGAACAAATAGTTATATTGACTACGTCCGTCCTAGCTCGCTCATTAACGTCTTAATCGAAATTACGGATGGCCTTATTCACTTTGAAGAACTACTAAAATTGTGATTTTGTCAGACGGCATCGGCAGCAGCTCTATAGAGGTCAGATGATGACTTGTAATTAAATAATAAAGTTATCAAATAAAAATAATAAAGTAAGTAGTGTGAATAAATTATGGTTAATAAGTGATCAGCACTAATGGCAGTCATTACCATGATATAACAGCATTCAACAGCATTTAACCCACGTTATGCATAGTGCATTCAATGTCCAAAAATGTGCGAATTTGAAATCCGCAAAACTTTTTCTTTTCAATCCAAACGAAACCAAACCGCCCTCAAAAAACACGAATCGCTCAGCACTAAACGATAGCCTAATAATGGGCCATGTGATAATCTCTGGTAATTTAACCTGTTTCATGGGTTATTTTTACGCATTTTGATATTGCATTTTACATGTATGCATTTTACCAGTAAGCATATGGTCTCGTGAGTCTTCTCAAGTACTCCCTGTGGATAGACCAAGTACCCCCGGTTGGGAACCACTAGCCTATAGGGTGCAGAATTGCTTGGACCATGGCTGCCAAGCAAGCTGCATCACATACGCGGGACTGCGGTCGGTTTTAGGACATCTTGCTGGAGCGGGTAGAAATCAGAATAAAAGACAGAGGGTGTGGTATGAAAAGCCGTGGGATGAAAAAATGGGTCCCATGAAGACCTCTAGATCAAAGCATCATTGCTGTCACGATCCATGACTGATGATAGATGACTAGGGGCTCTATTCAATCTGTATCGCGGAAGTTCAGCGTTACAGCGTGATTGAAATTTAAAGGCAATGTTTCTGCGTTAGCTGAGATTGCATTCAAGGTAAAGGCTGCATATGTCAGCTCAATCGGAAATTACCGTCAAATTTATTTAGAGCAATCTGTAACACTTCAGAAATACTGATTCAATAGAGCCCTAAATCCTTTTAAAGTGAATATCTCAATGATACATTTATTCAGACTTGGGTTATTTGATTTGCCTGGTACATAAATGCACTGATGCAATCAAATAACTGATTGGAGTGGTTATCCCTTAAAAAAAGTAATAGGCCTAAAAAAAAAGAGACATACTTCTGAAGTCAGCTGACAGACAAAATTTCTCTCGAAGCACCAGACGTTCGGATTCGCCGCTTTAATCACAATTTCCCTATTTAGTGCCAGCCTTGACATGGGAAAGAAACATTCCACTGGCAGCAATTCCCCCAGCATAGAAGACCATGTGTCTTCTAAGTGACTGTATCCTGGGCTTTTTACAAAAGTATGACAGCCACTCAGCGTGTTCCCTTTTCACCTGTCTCTCCGGCGGCCCTGGGAAGCCCTGTCATCCATGAAGGGGGATGAGGACACCTGTCAGAGGGGCCAAAGCCATAAAGAAAGCCTTCACTTAGCGGGAACACTGCAAAATGAAAATGACATTGCTACTGACGAACACCGTCACCCAATGCAGCGCACCACACCACAACCATCCCACACTCTTAAAATAAAGGTGCAAGTTGGAGCCAAATAAGGTTCTTGAGAGCAATGCCATGTGTGAACCACTTTGGGTTCTCTGAAGAATCATAAATGGGATGGTTCTTTGAAGAACCATACAAAAATCCAAAACCAGAAATGTTTTGGCCCTCCAGGACTGGAATTGAATAACCCTGCTGTAGGGTTTTAAGCCTCATTTGCATATTTCCCAGGGTGCCTTTTGAGTGAATTTTAGAGTTACAAGTACAACCCATGACCATGTTTGCTAGTGATTCAGACATGCTTGTTGCATTCATTCAATTTCAGACTGATGGCCTTCATCAAGACACTAGGTAAAGATGGTGTCATTACACATATTTTCTATAAGTGATGGGCTTTCTGGCTCTTTTCAGGGAGTTGGCTCGCTCAGCTTACCAAAAAGAGCCAGCTCTTTTGGCTCCCAAACGGGCCAAGACAAACAGTTTGCGTTAGTTTGATTATGATTGGTGTTAAATGAAATCATACTCTACCTGAACCACAATGTATTTAAAAATGCATTGGTTTCATAAGAAAAATAATGCTATTAAACATTTGCATTTGAAGTATAACTTTTTAATGTATATAAACAAAGTGCATATAACCATTCAAAACGAATACAATCTGAACAGCATAATAGAATATTGCACCATATCAAAGAAAAATAAATAACAATTTGAAAAACTGCAGCATCCCACTTAAAACATTAAACTGCTCTTTTCTCTCTTCTTTATTGCCATGTTATAACCAGCAGCACACAGCAATGCTGACCATATTTGGCTTTTATGAGAGATTTGCATTCAGAAATGCAAGCTGCCTCACTTTCGAGGGGCTGATGCGGTTTCTTCTCTCAGTAATTATTTGTCCCGTTTTCGAGAAGACCCCCTCAGAGGGCACAGATGTGGCCACTATGCAGAGTCTCCCTGTCATGACTTTAGTAAACCGTGGGTAGACAGAGGCCTTGTTCTTCCACCAGGAGAGGCTCCTCCAAATAGGATCGGACCTCCATTATGGCATTAGCTGAGGGATTCCTTCGTGCTGCATCCCTAGTTGCTCTCTCGTCAAACAGCATCCAAACAGCAGACGTTTGAAGCACTACTGCTGGTGCTTCTGCTCCACCTGATCCCTCTTCTTTCTGTTGCCCTGGCGCCTGAGCCAGCTGACTGCTGGGGCTGTCCCTCCCTGCTGCTGAGGTTATTCATTGAAAAGCCTGATCAATCGCTCTGGCATCACTGAATGCTAACTTCTTAAACCCAGGGTCAAGTGCAGCGGTTTCTGATAGCACGTTATTATATTCCATTCTGTGGAACTTTTTGTCCATTGATGAACATAGGGTTCATCAAATCTGTCACATGTCCTGTGGTTACATTTGCTTCTCTCTGGCGGATGGCTGTGATTCGCTGCAGACCCTTACACAGGAGTATCATTTTTGAGGCTGTCACATAGCTGAAAAGAGAGAACAGTAACTTATTAGTTCAGGTTCATGTTTTGTCTACTGATACAACATTCTCATCTACTGCTCATATACATATATAATACTGGATTAAATAATGATGTAGTAATAACTGCTTACTGTACCTCTCTCCACTGATCTCCACAGTGACCTGCTCAAATGGTTCAAGGACTCTGCACACCTCCTCCACCACTTCACATTCCTCTTGGGTCATAGCATCAACAGGTGCATTGACAATGGCCAGGGTAGAGATGATGGCATCCTTTGACTCAAGAAACCGCTTCAACATATAAAATGTTGAATTCCACCTTGTAGTGCAGTCTTGTTTAGGCCTCAGTTCAGGCATCCCCATCTGGCATTGTGTAGACCTTAGTTTTTCAGCACCTACTGTGCTCCTGTGGAAGTATTTCACAACTGCTTTCACTTTGTCCACAGTGGGCTTCGTCACCTTCAGAGCATCTCTTGCAATCAGGTTGATTGTGTGGGCAAGACATGGATGATGGGTCCATTTTAAAATGTTCATGGCTTTGGTTATAATAGCTGCATTGTCGCTAACACAACAAATCACTTTTCCATCTACTTGCCATTCTCTAGCCACTCTCAACAGTTCCTCTGCCAAGTTCTCTGAGGTGTGTCTGTCGCTGAACTCAAAGCAGTCCAGAGGATAGCTAGACATTGAAAAATCTTCAATGAAGTGACATGTAACCGACCTGTAAGAAGTGGTTACCCTTGATGTCCAGCAGTCAGTGGTAAGGCAAACTGCAGTAGCTTTTTGGACTCTTTCCGCACTGAAGCCTGTGTGCTCTCGTACAGTTGTGAAATAAGTGATTTTTTTTAAAGGATTTTCCTGCTTGGAATTGTGTACATTGGATTTAGACTATTGCTATAATTTCTAGAACTTCTGTCCTCCACGATCGAAAATGCCTGGAAATCGGTGGCAATCATTTTAGCCAATGCAATATCAATTTGGCCTTGTTTTGATATAGACTTTGGTATAAACTGGTCCATAGAAGACTGTGGGTCGCGGAGTAGGCCTACTTGACTGAGTGGATACATCCCCACGTGTGGTGTGCTGACTCCACCACTATCACTAGCAGGCCCGCTAGTCTCTCGAAGCTCCGCTACAGCTAGCTTCACAGTTTGCATATGCCGGTGTAGGTTATGCGTAGAACCGGCTTTATATGAGATTTTGTTTTAGAAAATTCTACACGGTGCTCTAACATTGTCTACATTATTAAAATGCATCCAGATGCTACTGTGCTTCCGACTCATTTTCCAGCTGTTGTTTTCACAGCTGTCCTTCCTCTCTCTCCTCGGCTGCTAAGTGTGTGACTGTGAGTGAGTTGGCTCGACCCTCGCTCACACGTCTTTTGGGTCATTGGTTTGCATCTTTGGTTCTCTTAGGGCCGACTCGTTCACGAACGACTCATCACTATTTCATGCGGCCTTCTTTTGAGGGCCTAGTTTTACCCTATTACTGTCGCCCTGATCTGTTTCACCTGTCCGTGTGATTGTCTCCACCCGCTCCAGGTGTTGCTTATTTTCCCCAGTGTATTTATCCCTGTGATTCCTGTCTCTCTGTGCCAGTCTTGTCTGTTTCAATTCAACCAGCATGTTTTTCCCGTGATTTTGCTATTCTCTCTTTCCCCACGGTTTTGACCCTTACCTGTTTTCTGGACTCTGTGCCCGGCTGCCTGACCAGTCTGCCTGCCCTGACCTCAAGCCTGCCTGCCACGCCGTACCTCCTGGTTTTGACCTTTAGCCTGTCGACGACTATTCTCTTGTCTACCTCGTTTGGAACTAATAAATATCAAACACTCAAACCATCTGCCTCCCATGTCTGCATCTGGGTCTGGCCCTGAGCCTTATAAATACAATGGCCTGAAACTCAGGATACAGGCCGCATCAGCCTTGCACGTCACATTATGCTGACTTGTAAAGTTATGTGTAATTTCTATTAGAATCCAATTTGATTCACCTGAATTCAAAATGACTGTTTGGGAAGACTTAGACAGAAGACTACCTTAAAGATCTAAACTGGAATAACCATTTCAGTAAAGGGTGCAATATGTCCAAGTTACAGATTGGAATAGTTTAGAAAAATGTATGTTATTTATGTTTCAGTAGTATAAGATTAATCAATCAATTTACATACAAAAACATCAATATTTTGGGGAAAAACTACTCTAAAAATCAACAAGCAGTAGAGCATGGTGGGAAACATGATAATGATAGGTGGGGTTTTGGTTAAACTCTGGTTATTCAGCACTGGGGTTATTTTACACCACTAAGCGTTAATTTAACTCTTTACAGTGTTAATGTAACTTTTGAATCAACACTAAACATGTTACACTGAGAAATAAACACTAGTTAACAGTGGCCAATTTGCTGTGTGCTATGAAAGGGACACATCTGCAGGCTTCCATACATTTCAAGTACCTTTTAGAATACTGAAAAACCGTAGATGCTACGACAAGAACCCAACTCTTAACTCAAAGGTTCTTTCTTGGGAAAAAGTTCTCCAAGGAACCTTAATAGCTGAAGAAGAACCATTTAAGAACCTATTATTTTTCAGTGTATCTAAAAACACAGGACATTGTTGCCACTGTAAAACTGAAATTCCCAGGCATGTCAAGGGTGTAAAATCAACATCGACAGGAATATGTGTCCTTTTCATCACTTGACGAGGTTGGATACGGATTGAAACCGGCAAACCTAAGAGGACGTGTTCAAACCTCTATTTTATATTTAATCTTATTCCTCAAAAACAGAAACAGAAAATTGGATAGGAACAACTTGACAAATCTACATTTGAAACTTCATTTTACAAGAAAGGAATTTATTTGTGAATATTTGCTGTTACAGTTTTCATATTTAGCCTTTATCATTAGGCAATATTCCATTTCATGTTATGGTTGGTATTAATACTAGAGCAAACCTATAGACAGCGTATTACTTATGGTTCAATGTTTTGAAAACATTTAACTCTGTGAATATTCCGATGATCACAGACTAAACCCAGAACCAATGCTAATATGGATTTCCATAACAAACATACTTGCCAGAGGCAAGTATAAGAATCCAGGCATTGAGGCACAAAAAAGGAACTGCCTCAGTACTCTTATGCAAAACATCTACACTGAAAAAAAACAAAAATAATGCAATTGCTTTTTATGGCTGGCCTCCTTAAGCCAATATTTAACAGAATGTCTCCTGAAGGGGAGAAATTTGGAAGCATAAAGAGCTTAGAGTAAGCCATTGATTCAGTGAAATCTAACCCCAAGGTGATGTATTTGTTAATTAGACAATAAGAACAATAAAGACAGAAAAAGCTGTCCTACTTAATGTCGTAAACCTTCTCTGAAGAAAAGTATGTCCCTAAAGTTTCCATCTCCCGATTTACGCATACAAACCCCCAAAAACAACCTTCTCGCAGGCATAGGGAGGAGAACGAGAGAAACAAATATTGTCTGTTCGTTTGGACGCATCTAGTTTAAAGAGTACATCTGCTTGGTCTCACACTTGCTTTTGACCCACATCCTCCCTGAGCAAAAAAAAAAAAAAAAAGAAAAGAGAGAAAAATCCATTTGCAGCCACTTTCTTGGCTTTGAAGACATTGACAGAATGGAGACAGTTTCAATTTGATTTAATACAAATATTGCTTTCTCGGCAGAGCACAAAAATAAACAATTGAAAATATTCTCACACTTTTATTTCCACTATGCCCTAATTACGTGGAGATAGCAGCATATGTCATGTGAAAAACGTTTGTCACTTTGCAGCTAAGTAGGTTGTTTTAAGGTTTGATAAATAACACAAGGAGAAAGAAAAGTAGTCAGAATGTGGAACGTCCTGGAATACCCCAGAAAACATTACGATACTGTCTTGAAACTTTGCAGAGCAGGAAAAAAAGAAGAGCTTTTACTTTCCTTTTTGCTTGCTGAGAGAAGTGATTACACTATAATCATCACATTGTAGAACAGAAGGACAGAAAAACATATTTTTTCACACCTGACTTCAGGTTCTGCGGGCTTTTTATGACTAAAATACACATACAGGTCGAAGAGATGATCAATCGAGTTACCTCAGTCCTGTACACATTGTAAAAGCAATATCATCATCGTATTCCTGATAGCTCCTGCTATGTACAAAGAATAAAAAGCCCCTTCCTTCCTCTTGAAGACATGAGTTAGAGAGCAGATGTAAGTTCACAAACATCTTCACTATACCATTTTAATTATCAACTGTACCTGAGAATCAATATCGGCCTGTCATGATGCAACTTAATGACCAATGAGATTACCATATTCATGAGTGACCACAGAGGACTTCTAATATAACAGTAAATGTCAAATTTCAATAAACATCCGTGTGGCAGTAAAAACCACCGGTGAACAAACTCAGTTGAATTAAAGCTGGGACCGAGAGACTCAAAACAGCTTCTATCTAAAGGTCATCAGACTGTTAATAGCAATCTCTAGCCATCTTCCACCCAGTACCCTACCCTGAACTTAGTCACTGTCACTAGCTGACTACCGCCCGGTTACACTACCATTAACAGGCTGCTTCCCTATGTACATAGTTATGGAACACTGGTCACTTTAATAATATTTACATACTGTTTTACTCATGTCATATGTATGTACTCTATTCTAGTCAAGTTCATCCTATTCAACTATTGCTATATATAGTATATATACAGTTCAAATCAAATTTTATTTGTCACATACACATGGTTAGCAGATGTTAATGCGAGTGTAGCGAAATGCTTGTGCTTCTAGTTCCGACAATGCAGTAATAACAAGTAATCTAACTAACAATTCCAAAACTACTGTCTTGTACACAGTGTAAGGGGATAAAGAATATGTACATAAGGATATATGAATGAGTGATGGTACAGAGCAGCATAGGCAAGATACAGTAGATGGTATCGGGTACAGTATGTACAAATGAGATGAGTATGTAAACAAAGTGGCATAGTATAGTATAAAGTGGCTAGTGATACATGTATTACATAAGGATACCGTCGATGATATAGAGTACAGTATATACGTATGCATATGAGATGAATAATGTAGGGTAAGTAACATTTATATAAGGTAGCATTGTTTAAAGTGGCTAGTGATATATTTACATCATTTCCCATCAATTCCCATTATTAAAGTGGCTGGAGTTGAGTCAGTGTCAGTGTGTTGGCAGCAGCCACTCAGTGTTAGTGGTGGCTGTTTAACAGTCTGATGGCCTTGAGATAGAAGCTGTTTTTCAGTCTCTCGGTCCCAGCTTTGATGCACCTGTACTGACCTCGCCTACTGGATGATAGCGGGGTGAACAGGCAGTGGCTCGGGTGGTTGATGTCCTTGATGAACATACACTTAGGCTGGAGTCATTAAAACTTGTTTTTCAACCACTCCACCAATTTCAGTTTTTATAGTTTTGGCAAAATAGCTAGAAACAAAGAACTTTCTTCTGAAACTAGTCAGTCTGTTCTTGCTCTGAGAAATGAAGGCTATTCCATGCGAGAAACTGCCAAGAAACTGAAGATCTCGTACAACACAGTACAAGGTCTTTGTTTCTGGCCATTTTGAGCCTGTAATCGAACCCACAAATGTTGATGCTCCAGATACTCAACTAGTCAAAAGAAGGCCAGTTTTATTGCTTCTTTAACAAGCATAACAGTTTTCAGCTGTGCTAACACAATTGCAAAAGAGTTTTCTAATGATCACTTAGCCTTTTAAAATGATAAACTTGCATTAGCTAACACAACATGCCATTGGAACAGAGGATTGATGGCTGCTTATAATGGGCCTCTGTACGCCTTTGTAGATATTCCATTAAAAGTCAGTTGTTTCCAGCTAAAATAGTCATTTACAACATTAACAATGTCTACACTGTATTTCTGACCAATTTGATGTTTTTTTTAATGGACAAAAACTGTGCTTTTCTTTCAAAAATAAGGACATTTCTAAGTGACCAAAACTATATATATACAGTGCCTTGCGAAAGTATTCGGCCCCCTTGAACTTTGCGAACTTTTGCCACATTGCAGGCTTCAAACATAAAGATATAAAACTGTATTTTTTTGTGAAGAATCAACAACAAGTGGGACACAATCATGAAGTGGAACAACATTTATTGGATATTTCAAACTTTTTTAACAAATCAAAAACTGAAAAATTGGGCGTGCAAAATTATTCAGCCCCCTTAAGTTAATACTTTGTAGCGCCACCTTTTGCTGCGATTACAGCTGTAAGTCGCTTGGGGTATGTCTCTATCAGTTTTGCACATCAAGAGACTGAAATGTTTTCCCATTCCTCCTTACAAAACAGCTCGAGCTCAGTGAGGTTGGATGGAGAGCATTTGTGAACAGCAGTTTTCAGTTCTTTCCACAGATTCTCGATTGGATTCAGGTCTGGACTTTGACTTGGCCATTCTAACACCTGGATATGTTTATTTTTGAACCATTCCATTGTAGATTTTGCTTTATGTTTTGGATCATTGTCTTGTTGAAAGACAAATCTCCGTCCCAGTCTCAGGTCTTTTGCAGACTCCATCAGGTTTTCTTCCAGAATGGTCCTGTATTTGGCTCCATCCATCTTCCCATCAGTTTTAACCATCTTCCCTGTCCCTGCTGAAGAAAAGCAGGCCCAAACCATGATGCTGCCACCACCATGTTTGACAGTGGGCATGGTGTGTTCAGGGTGATGAACTGTGTTGCTTTTACGCCAAACATAACGTTTTGCATTGTTGCCAAAAAGTTAAATTTTGGTTTCATCTGACCAGAGCACCTTCTTCCACATGTTTGGTGTGTCTCCCAGGTGGCTTGTGGCAAACTTTAAACGACACTTTTTATGGATATCTTTAAGAAATGGTTGTCGTCTTGCTACTCTTCCATAAAGGCCAGATTTGTGCAATATACGACTGATTGTTGTCCTATGGACAGAGTCTCCCACCTCAGCTGTAGATCTCTGCAGTTCATCCAGAGTGATCATGGGCCTCTTGGCTGCATCTCTGATCAGTCTTCTCCTTGTATGAGCTGAAAGTTTAGAGGGACGGCCAGGTCTTGGTAGATTTGCAGTGGTCTGATACTCCTTCCATTTCAATATTATCGCTTGCACAGTGCTCCTTGGGATGTTTAAAGCTTGGGAAATCTTTTTGTATCCAAATCCGGCTTTAAACGTCTTCACAACAGTATCTCGGACCTGCCTGGTGTGTTCCTTGTTCTTCATGATGCTCTCTGCGCTTTTAACGGACCTCTGAGACTATCACAGTGGAGGTGCATTTATACGGAGACTTGATTACACACAGGTGGATTGTATTTATCATCATTAGTCATGTAGGTCAACATTGGATCATTCAGAGATCCTCACTGAACTTCTGGAGAGAGTTTGCTGCACTGAAAGTAAAGGGGCTGAATAATTTTGCACGCCCAATTTTTCAGTTTTTGATTTGTTAAAAAAGTTTGAAATATCCAATAAATGTCGTTCCACTTCATGATTGTGTCCCACTTGTTGTTGATTCTTCACAAAAAAATACAGTTTTATATCTTTATGTTTGAAGCCTGAAATGTGGCAAAAGGTCGCAAAGTTCAAGGGGGCCAAATACTTTCGCAAGGCACTGTATATACATATATATATATATATATATAGTACCAGTCAAAAGTTTGGACACACCTACTTATTCAAGTGTTTTTCTTTATTTTTACTATTTTCTATATTGTTGAATAGGAGTATAGACATCAACACAATGAAATAACACATATTTTATTAGTTGAGAACAAGTTCTCATTTACAACTGCGACCTGGCCAAGATGAAGCAAAGCTGTTCGACACATACAACAACACAGAGTTACACATGGTATAAACAAACATACAGTCAATAATACAGTAGAAAAAGTCTATACACAGTGTGTGCAAATGAGGTATGATAAGGGAGGTAAGGCAATAAATAGGCCATGGTGGCGAAGTAATTACAATATAGCAATTAAACACTGGAATGGTAGATGTGCAGAAGATTCATGTGCAAGTAGAGATACTGGGGTGCAAAGGAATTTCATTGTTTGTTTTTTTTCACTGGGGGTGACCAGTGAGCTATACCTGCTGGAGCGCGTGCTACGGGTGGGTGCTACTATGGTGACCAGTGAGCTGAGATAAGGCGGGGCTTTACCTAGCAGGTCGGGTGACCTGGAGTCAGTGGTTTTGGCGACAAGTATGAAGCGAGGACCAGCCAACGAGCGTACAGGTCACAGTGGTGGGTAGTAAATGGGGCTTTGGTGACAAAACGGATGGCACTGTGATAGACTGCATCCAATTTGTTGAGTAGTGTTGGAGGCTATTTTGTAAAGACATCGCCGAAGTGGAGGATCGGTAGGATGGTCAGTTTTACGAGGGTATGTTTGGCAGCATTAGTGAAGGATATTTTGTTGCGAAATAGGAAGCCGATTCTAGATTTAATTTTGGATTGGAGATGCTTAATGTGAGTCTGGAAGGAGAGTTTACAGTCTAACCAGACACTAAGGTATTTGTAGTTGTCCACATATTCTAAGTCAGAACCGTCCAGAGTAGTGATGCTGGACGGGCGGGCAGGTGCAGGCAGCGATCGGTTGAAGAGCATGCATTTAGTTTTACTTGTACAGAGCAGTTGGAGGCCATGGAAGGAGAGCTGTATGGCATTGAAGCTCGTCGGGAGGTTAGTTAACACGGTGTCCAAAGAAGGGCCAGAGGTATACAGAATGGTGTCGTCTGCGTAGAGGTGGATCAGAGAATCCCCGGCTGCAAGAGCGACATCATTGATGGAAAACAGATTAGAGAGTCGGCCCGATAATTGAACCCTGTGGCACCCCCATAGAGACTGCCAGATGTCTGGACAACAGGCCCTCCGATTTAACACACTGAACTCTATCAGAGAAGTAGTTGGTGAACCAGGCGAGGCAATCATTTGAGAATCCTAGGCTGTTGAGTCTGCCGATAAGAAGGTGGTGATTGACAGAGTCGAAAGCCTTGGCCAAGTCGATGAATACGGCTGCACAGTAATGTCTCTTATCGATGGCGGTTATGATATCATTTAGGACCTTGAGCGTGGCTGAGGTGCACCCATGACCAGCTCTGAAACCAGATTGCATAGTGGAGAAGGTACGGTGGGATTCGAAATGGTCGGTAATCTGTTTGTTAATAACTTGGCTTTCGAAGACCTTAGAAAGGCAGCGTAGGATAGTTATAGGTCTATAGCAGTTTGGGTCTAGAGTGTCTCCCCCTTTGAAGAGGCGGATGACCGTGGCAGCAAAGTGTTATGCCAGAAAGTGTTAAACAAATCAAAATGCATTTTATATTTGAGATTCTTTAAAGTAGCCAGCATTTGCCTTTCTAACAGATTTGCACATTCTTGGCCTTCTCTCAACCAGCTTCACCTGGAATTATTTTGCAACAGTCTTGAAGGAGTTCCCACATATGCTGAGCACTTGTTGGCTGCATTTTCCTTCACTCTGCAGTCCAACTCATCCAAAACCATCTCAATTGGGTTGAGGTCGGGTGATGGTGGAGGTCAGGTTATTTGATTGCAACACTCCATTATCCATTATCCTCCTTGTTCAAACAGCCCTTACACAGCCTGGAGGTGTGCTGGGTCATTGTCTGGTTGAAAAACAAATGATAGTCCCACTAAGCGCAAACCAGATGGGATGGCGCATCACTGCAAAATCTGTGGTAGCCATGCTGGTTAAGTGTGCCTTGAATTCTAAATAAATCACAGTCAGTGTCAACAGAAAAGCACCCCCACACCATCACACCTCCTCCTCCCTGTTTCACGAAGGGAACCACACGTGGGGATAATCCGTTCACCTACGTTGCCTCACAAAGACACGGCGGTTGGATCCAAAAATCTCAAATTTGGACTCATCAGACCAAAGGACCGATTTCCACCGGTCTAATGTCCATTGCACATGTTTCTTGGCCCAAGCAAGGCTCTTATTCTTATTGGTGTCCTTTAGTATTGGTTTCTTTGCAGCAATTCGACATGGAAGGTCTGATTCATGCAGTCTGTAAATCCACATCCAGTCCCATCCAAAAAGGAAGAAACAATAACTTTAACACTTAAAAACACTATCACTTAAACATTTAAATCATATGAATATTGCCTTACCAGTATGCTGGCTGAAACAGTGAACTGTGCCTGTATTGTAAGTGAGTGAGAGCAGTATGATTAGCATTGAACCACAGCAGCGGTAGCTCTGGGTCATAATGACTACAGGCCCCAGATTGTCCACCCCCCTTCCCTTGCAGCCTCAGATGGCCAGAGTAATTTCTCCTCGGCTCCTCAGTCCTCTGATGATTGGGTTCAATCTGGACCACATTGATCACACTGTTTGTTCCACTTGAGGCCCACATGAGTAACCCCCTGCCTGAATGTCATAATTTCATCGGAGACATGCCGATGACTGTCCCTGCCTCATTCATTTGAAATGCATGACCTTTGTGGAAAACAATGACCAATCAATATGTGCTTTTCCTCATCTTACTACCGCAGATGCAGGAGTAGGTGAAAATATGAGTAAAAATGGGAAAATACTGTGAGAGGAATTGGAATTGTTTATGAACATGATTTCATAAAATGAGGACTGGGACGTTTGATCATGGGCAAACTACCACAGAAGTCAGTAAGTTATGGGCGAAACGACTATAACAGTGGTTCAATAACGTTAATATGGTAATAGTCTTGGTATTGTTGGTCATGTTGGCTTTATGCACTACAAGCGTGTAAAAGCATTTATAGCAGTTCAAAGGAGCTGTTGTATGAATGCCTACAATACCTACCATCCAACAACCCACTATGTAATATACCGCCTGGGTACAATGCATTCGAAATACACAGGCATTTTATATATTAATACAGGTTATACCACAGCGTTATCAAACACTCATTTCTGATTGGCTAGAAGGGTATTCTAGAAAATACATTAAAACCAGATAATGGGACAGTTGAAAAGATGTTGGGACACCATGCAATCATGACTCAATAAGCGCCTACACACGCAGACCGTATTTGCTACAAAGTTACAGAAAGCTAAACCAACAACCATACAACCCGAAATTGTATACATTGTAAACGCAGGTCCAACTAGGAAAAAACTTAGCTAACTAACTAGTATTTTTTTTTTTTTTGCAGATATTATTTTTTTTTGAGCATCTGATGACCTAACGAGTGATGAACATGAATTTCTCTGGTCCCTACTGTTGCAGTCATGACGCAAGTGGCGCTATGCTGTCAAATCCTCCCATGTTTCTATTTTGACCAGCTGCTTTCAGTAACTGATATTTTTCAATTTGGTTGTTATATTAGCAACAAACTATTTAGCTAGCTTCTAGCCTAGTGTTTGATATGCAATGAGATATCCTCGCAATGAACAGTGTCGAGTGTCCTAACGAAAAGGCAAACTTTCCTAGCTATGCCAGGCAAAATCAGGCATTCATTTTTTATTTAACCAGGCAAGTCAGTTAAGAACAAATTCTTATTTACAATAATGGCCTAGGAACAGTGGGTTAACTGCCTTGCTCAGGGGCAAAATGACAGATTTTTACCTTGTCAGCTTGGACGTTCGATCTTCTTGGCCCAACGCTCTAACCACTAGGCTACCTGCCACCCTGATTATCAGCTCATTGTTATGGATGTCTCCAAATGAATGTCAATAGAAAACAGCTACTTTGCTGTTATTCTGGCTGCAGAGGTAGTGACTGTGTAGCCGTAGCTAGGAATAAGAACGTTGCCATGGAACATAAAGAAGGAACGAAAGGGTCGCACCATGAATATCAAACTAATTGAATGAATGAATGACTGGGTCACGTCTCTAGCAACCAAAAGTATGAATTTGCTCATGAAAATGTCAACGAAAAAAAAGTTGTTCTACCAGTAAATGTGTGTTTCATATTGTTTTCTTATCGACAACTGTGGTATAAGCGGGATAAACGCCTCTGTTCTGTACATTACCTGGGAAAAATGAACCCTGCAAAGGGATGAGGCGGAGGTAAAGTACAGAACATTGGCATGTATCCACTACTTATATTATTGAGCCATGATGCATTATGAATGGTTATGTGGTTCATAACACTACCAATAGTGTTAGTTTAATACATTACTTTAACAGAGTGGGTGTTAAAATTGTGGTGAAAATATGTTGTTCAGTAAAGGTTCACCATCACTGCACATAATCGCTCAACAAAACAAGCCCTACTAGCTGTATCTGAAATGAGATGGAGACAGACAGCCTTTGTATCAACAGACAGACAGTCAGACAGAGAAGACATCTTGTAGGAGGCCTGGAGATCCTCCAAGGAGTGATGCATTATTAATCACTGCCGTTAAAAACACAGATGTGTCTGCATCTGCGCCCAGTTGAGAAGTTTCCTAGAGGTCTGTTGATTATGCCACCTTGCCTTCTGTGTTTTAGGAAGAGGCATCTGCAAGCTGCACCACAGGTACAGCTTTATCACTGCAGTGCAATCTGGGAGATTCATGAAGGAGAAAGTTTGTTTTCTTCTCCCAATATTCAGTTTCCAAACTTCATGTCTCCACATTTTACTTCATTGTTGTCAATTTTTCATCAGTAACACTGAAGTTTGTATGGAGATAATTTGTATTCATTATTAAAGGCCACTGGGTGTTTTTTTTTAGCAAAACATGTATTGGTAGTGGGTGAGGGTTACTACTGCTATTGCACCATGTAGTACTGTATCTTCGCCCTAACAATTTTTAAAGAAGAAATTAATGTGACCTATGCAGCAAACTTTAAAGTCACCATTCACCTGGTACAGTACTTTTACCAACACAAGCTGTTATTGTGCAATGTTTCACTTCTTAATCCAAAAAAAGCAATTGCTATAACCAAATGAAAGAAATTAAATAATAAATACATTACCATAATTTTACTGCAGTGGGCTAAAATGCTTTAGGAGACCCGATGGCAGAGGAGAAATACAAGGCTACCCGTTGAGTCCTAAACAGAACTTAGGACTTATAAAAGCTTGCCGAGTAACAAGCTTTTATAATACAACACACCCTGGGCAATATTGTATCAGATTTAGGTTTCATCTTAAATGTCATGTCCTTTCTCGCCTAAGTCACTTCTAATCTTTCTCAGCAAGTGCCTTCTGAAAGACACCCACAACCCAACCAGTTGTTCAAACCTTCAGTTTGTCTTAGCGCTGGGAAGATGACCAGTGGTGGATTAAAATATTGACATGTAACTAGATAAAGGGAAGCCTTAATGGATTTACACCCCACATTATTGTACAGGCCACTCCGCGGACCAACCGGGATATAGAGATGGATTTCAGCCATCCGTAGGCCCTACCTCAAAACAATCTATGCTGGTTTACCGACAGGAGCCACATGTACTGTAGTTTTGTCTGTACAGTTCACTTCCCTTACAAGTATCACATCCATCATGGACCATTTGATTGAACTACATTGTTAGTATTGTTTGACTACTATGAGAGGATGGTGCTCATATCCGTGATTCGTACAAGTGGAGTGCACTTTCCCAATTTAAAAAAAATCATTCACCACATATCCAACAGCAGAGTGAAGTAATTCCATTGATTCAATAGTAATTCAGAATGTGTGTGTTTAAAAAAAAAAGACTACCACTCTGTTGGCATAACTTTTTTTGGACAATTTCAAAACTTTTTGGAAACAAAAGATGCTCTACAGAGATGATGGACTCCACCCAAACCATCTAGGAGCCTGGTAACGCTCATCACATTTCAAGATATTGACTCAGTGGCAGACCAACCCCTGCTTAGGCAATACATCCCATCCATTCTAAGTGTTATCAGAGTACTGTTGTCTATACTGCCAAGAGTGTTGTCAGTTGTACTCTTGTACCCATTCATTTGAACTCCACTCTTAGATCTGCTATTGTTGGCTAAAAAGAGAAGCCCACTGTGGTCTGCTCACCCAGTGCTTTTAGTTCAAATGTGAATTCCATAAACTTGAATACCCTTCGGTTTTCAAATCAAGTATAGGACTTGGTCTGCAGCATGATAGCAACCAAAGCCCATGTAATTCAGTTTATAAGATTCCATTATTGGTTACTCTGATATTTCCCCATATTGACATCGCCTACGGCCTCAGGCCCTATGGTGCTAACCTTGGAAAAGTAATTTCTACTCCATCCTCTATTACTAATAAGGACAGACCAAATGGTGCAGTTCTATGCAATCTTATAGCCATACCGACGATATCAATATCAACCATCAGACAGGGCCTGCAACCGCCTATTGTTTGAGATGGAGATTCCATGAGACTTAAAAAAATTGTAAAGGACTTGGGTTGATGAATCTGAACATTAGGAGCTTACTTACTTAGAGGTGGTTGAGTGGCCATTCTTATAAAACATAATTTCTCAGTCTCCTTACTGAAAGCCATTTCCCTTGCCAAAAAATTGGAGCTAATATCTTTAAGGCTTTGTCTGGAGAAAAATGTATCCATAACTGTTACAGGGGTCATTCGAGGAGTTAACTAGTTTGTTGTCTTCTTTTATTAAATCAAACGTTATTTTTCTGGGTGATCTAAATTATGATTGGGAAATGCATGCTTCAGACAATCTAAAAGACATGTGTAAGGATCTAAACCTAACCCAGCTGGTGACTAAGTCCAACACGGCCCAACCCTAAAGATTCTTCAAAGTCAACTCTGATTGATCTTACTTAACAAATACACCAGAGAAATGTTTTTAATGGTGTCTTCGCCCATGGCATAAGTGACCATAGCCCAGATATTTGTTTGAGGGATTTCAGAATTTAAAAAATGTAAGCCTTGTGTCACTTTAAAAACTTCAGTAAACAGGTTTTTTTACATTATCGTTATTTTAGTGACCTTGCTTGTATTTCAGCTATCCCTGAACCTGAGTTAGCTTTAAGCCTTTTTGCAAATATTTCCAATACTATTGTGAATAATAATGCTCCCTTCAAAAAATGAAGGGTTAAAGGTTACTCCGGAATTATCAGAAGTTTTTTATAAAATAGATGATGCTTCGGTCAAGGCCAGGAACACAGGCTTCGGCCCGGACTGACAACTGGGGAATCATTGTGTAAGACAAATCAGAAAGGCTAAATCTGATTATTATGTAACCGCTCTTTCGGATTGTAGTGGGAACCAGGCTAAATTCTGGAAAACTGTCAAATCCCAGAAGGGTTCAAATTCCTCCTCTCTGTCACAACAAATTATTTCAAAAACTGGACTCATTACAAAATAAAATGTCATCATTGATGCATTTAATCACAATTTTATCTCTTTGAAATAATTTCCAAGCCTATTCACAATTATATTGGGCTGGATGCTGATAGGGAAAAATTGCTGAATGATCAGAGAAATTATAGTCAAAGCTTTTCTTTTAGGCTATTTACAGAAAGAGTCCTGGATACTTTGCTAGCAATAGACAACATGAAATCCACAGGGGCCGACCAATTGGATCCCGGTCTGCTTAAGTGTGCAGCGCCCATCATTGTTGGCTCAATAACCCACAATTTTTATTTAACATTATCAGGGAATATTCCAAATGTATGGAAATCAGTTATTGTGCCCATAAGGACGGGGATAGTAGTAATGTTAATAATTGTCACCCCATTTCAAGGCTTCCTTACCTAGCTAAGATTCTTGAATCCTTCGTAAATGTACAATGTTGCTCTTTTTTTATCTGAGAAATATATGTTGAATGTAAACCAATCAGGATTTAGGTCTGGGCATAGCACTATCACAGCAACCACTTTAGTTGTTAAGGATCTTATCAATGCTTTAGACACTAAAATTAAATGGACTGCTTTGTTGTGGGCCTGTCAAAAGCTTTTCATACTGTCATGCTATTTTATTGAATACGTTTTCCTCGACAGGCCCGAGCTCTGACATCTGTTCATTGTTTCATGATTATCTTAGAGACAGAACTCAGGCCATCGTGATTGATGGGGTTAAGTATGAATTTATTGAAGTACATACATTTTTTGAGACCTATTCTCTTCACTACTAATATAAACACCATTGGTCAATCTGTTAAAAAGAGTCATCTGTATGCGTATGATACCAGAGGTGTAAAGTACTTAAGTGAAAATACTTTAAAGTCCTAATTAGGTTGGGGTATTTTTGGGGGGTATCTGTACTTTACTTTAGTATTTATATTTTTGACTACTTTTACTTTATGACATTCCTTAAGAAAATATTGTACTTTTTACTCCATATGTTTTCCTTGACACCCAAAAGTACTCATTACAATTTGAATGCTTAGCAGGACAGGAAATGAGTCCAATTAACACACTTATGAACTGAACATCCCTGGTCATCCCTACTGCCTCTGATCAAGCTAGCGGACTTACTAAACACACGCTTCATTTGTAAATTATGTCTGAATTTTGGAGTGTTCCCGGGGCTTTCGGTAATTTGAAAACCAAGAAAATTATGCTATCTGGTTTGCTTAATGTAAGGAATTTTAAATTGTTTACACTTTTACTTTTGATACCTAAGTATATTTTAAACCAAGTTTTTTAGACTTTTACTCAAGTAGAATTTTACTGGGTGACTTTTACTTTTGATACCTAAGTATATTTTAAACCAAGTCTTTTAGACTTTTACTCAAGTAGAATTTTATTGGGTGACTTTTACTTTTACTCAAGTATGACAGTTGGGTACTTTTTCCACACTGGATGATACTATTATGTATGCTATTTCCCCAACTGTTGATCTGGCTATGTCAAAACTAGTCAGATTGTATAGCTATGTAGGAATCCTTTGCTGGTTTAAAACATGTGCTTAATACAGGCAAAACAAAATACATGTTATTTTCAAACCCTCGTTAAAAGGTTTCAGATGAACTACATGTGCACTCATTAGATGGTTCTCCAATCGAACGTGTTCCCGCATATAAATACACCCCCCCACACAGTTGTGTCAAGTTCACTGGATATCCTTTGGGTGATGGACCATTCTTGATACACATGGGAAACTGTTGAGCGTGAAAAACCCAACAGCGTTACAGTTCTTGATACAAACTGGTGTGCCTGGCACCTACTACCATACCCTATTCAAAGTAACTTAAATATTTTGCCTTGTCCATTCACCCGCTGAATGGCACACATACACAATCAATGTCTCAATTGTCTCAAGGCTTAAACATAATTTTTTAACCCGTCTCTTCCCCTTCATATACACTGATTGAAGTGGAAACAACAATTGACATCAATAAGGGATCATAGACTGACCAGGTTAATCCAGGTGAAAGCTATGTCATGGAAAGAGCAGGTGTTCCTAATGTTTTATATACTCAGCGTAGTAGAGATGGTTAAGAAGCTAAGATTTAAAATTGGTTTTTCTACAGAAACAGATTGTGCCTTTCTCTAAGCCGTAGAAAGCAGATTATTCAGTCAACCTTTTAATCTGTTCTTGATTATGGTGATATTATTTATCAAAGTGCAGCTGGTACTGCACTTAAACCATTGGATGCCATCTCCCATACTAACTGTTGGATATCCTAACCCTGGGCTGGAGTCCAATAGGAATTACACATCACTTTGCAAGCCAACATAGTGATGTGCAGGTAGGGTTGCAACATTCGGGTACATTTTCCAGGTTTTCCAGAAATCCCAGTTGGAAGATTCCTGGAAATCCTTCAACCAGGATTTATTTTCTCAAATCTGTGAATTTAGGGAAGGTTAGCGTGATTTAGCTAAGCCTCAAAATGAGGCCTTATGAGATATGCAATATATTGTCATAAAGAGTTTAATATATTCATAACATTTGCCTAGGAACTCACTTGGTGAAGGCCAATGGGACATTAAAAACTGTAATATCGTATGTCTCACTGAGTCATGGCTGAACGACGACATGAAGAACATACAGCTGGCGGGTTTTAAACTGTATCGGCAGGATAGAACAGAAGCCTCTGGTAAGACAAGGGGTAGCGGTCAATGTATGTTGGGAAACAACACCTGGTGCACAATATCTAAGGAGGTCTCAATGTTTTTTTCGCCTGAGGTAGAGTATCTCATGATAAGCTGTAGACCACACTATCTACCTAGAGAGTTTTCATCTGTATTTTTCAAAGCTGTCTACATACCACCACAGACCGATGCTGTCACTAAGACCGCACTCAATGAGCTGTATACGGCCATAAGCAAACAGGAAAACGCTCATCCAGAGGCAGCGCTCCTAATGGCCGGTGACTTGAACGCAGGGAAACTTACATTTGTTTTACTAAATCTCTACTAGCATGTTAAATGTGCAAAAAAAAGACTCTAGACCGTTTTATCCTCCTGATTCATGCTTCCAAGCAAAATTAAAGCAGGAAGCACCAGTGACTCGGTCAATAGAGAAGTGGTCAGATGAAGCAGATCAGCTACAGGACTGCTTTGCTAGCACAGACTGGAATATGTTCCGGGATTCATCCGATGACATTGAGGAGAACACCACATCAGTCACTGGCTTCATTAAAAAGTGCATAGATGATGTCATCCATACAGTGACCGTACATACATACCCTAACCAGAAGCCATGGATTACAGACAACATCCGCACTGAGCTAAAGGGTAGAGCTGCCACTTTCAAGGGGCGGGACTCTAACCCGGAAGCTTATAAGGAATCCCACTACACCCTCCGACAAACCATCAAACAGGCAAAGCGTCAAAACAGGACTAATATCGGATCATACTACACCGGCTCCGACGCTCGTCGGATGTGGCAGGGCTTGCAAACTATTACAGACTACAAAGGGAAACACAGCCGAGAACTGCCCAGTGACACGAGCCTACCGGATGAACTAAATTACTTCAATGCTAGCTTCTAGGCCACTAACACTGAAACATGCATGAGTGCATCAGCTGTTCCGGATGACTGTGTGATCACACTCTCTGCAGCCAATGTGAACATTCACAAAGCCGCAGGGCGCGACGGATTACCAGGGCATGTACTCCGAGCATGCACTGACCAACTGGCAAGTGTCTTCACTGAAATGTTCAACCTCTCCCTGTCTGAGTCTGTAATACCAACATGTTTCAAGCAGACCACCATAGTCCCTGTTCCCAAGAACACAAAGGTAATCTGCCTAAATGACTACCGACTCATAGCACTTACGTCTGTAGCCATGAAGTGCTTTGAAAGGCTGGTCATGGCTCACATCAACACAATTATCCCAGAAAACCACTCCAATTTGCATACTGCCCTAACAGATCCACAGATGATGCAATCTCTATTGCACTCCACACTGCCCTTTCACACGTGGACAAAAGGAACACCTCTGTGAGAATGCTATTCATTGACTACAGCTCAGCGTTCAACACCATAGTGCACTAAAAGCTAAGGACCCACTAAGCTAAGGACCCTGGGAATAAACACCTCCCTCTGCAACTGGATACTGGACTTCCTGATGGGCCACCCCCAGGTGGTAAGGGTAGGTAACAACACATCTGCCATGCTGATCCTCAACACGGGGGTGCCTCAGGGGTGCGTGCTCAGTCCCTTCCGGGACTCCCTGTTCCCTCATGACTGCACAGCCAGGCACGACTCCAACACAATCATGTAGTTTGCCGATGACACAATCACTGACACCAACGAGACAGCCTATAGGGAGGAGGTCAGAGACCTGACCATGTGGTGCCAGGACAAAAACCTCTCCCTCAATGTGATTTAGACAGGAGATGATTGTGGACTACAGGAAAAGGAGGACCGAGCACGCCCCACATTCTCATCGATGGGTCTGTAGTGGAGGAGATTGAGAGCTTCAAGTTCCTTGGTGTCTACATCACCAACAAACTAGATTTAGAAAGGAGATAATTGTGGACTACAGGAAAAGGAGGACCGAGCACGCCCCACATTCTCATCGATGGGTCTGTAGTGGAGGAGATTGAGAGCTTCAAGTTCCTTGGTGTCTACATCACCAACAAACTAACACGGTCCAAGCACACCGAGACAGTCGTGAAGAAGGCACAACAAAACCTATTCCCCTTCAGGAGACTGAAAAGATTTGGCATGGGTCCTCATATCCTAAAAAGGTTCTACAGCTGCACCATTGAGAGCATCCTGACTGGTTGCATCACTGCCTGGTATGGCAACTGCTCTGCCTTCGACCGCTTGGCACTACAGAGGGTAGTGCGTACGGCCAAGTACATCACTGGGGCCAAGCTTCTTGCCATCCAGGACCTCTATACCATGCTCTGTAAGAGGAATGCCTGATAAATTGTCAGACTCCAGCCACCCTAGTTATAGACTGTTCTCTCTGCTACTGCACGGCAAGCAGTACCGGAGCACCAAGTCTAGGTCCAAAAGGCTTCTTAACAGGTTCTACCCCTAAACCATAAGACTCCTGAACAGCTAATGACAGGCTACCCAGACCCGTCTTTACACTGCTGCTACTCTCTGTTTATTATCTATGCATAGTCACTTTAACTCTACCTACATGTACACATTACCTCAATTACCTCAACTAAACAGTGCCACCGCCCATTGACTCTGTTCCAGTACCCCCTGTATATAGCCTCGCTATTGTTATTTTACTGCTGCTGTTAAATTATTTGTTACTATTATTTAAAAAATATATATGATTTATTTTTTACTTAACACTTATTTTTCTCAAAAATTCTTAAAGCATTCTCGGTTAAGTGCTTGTAAGTAAGCATTTCTCTGTAAGGTCTGTGACCAATTTTATTTGATTTGACTGAAAAATCTAATAATTTAATAATCATGTCTCTGTCACTTACCAATACAGTCATGGGTGGTAACTCTATAATTCACTTGAAAAGGCCAGACAGACACACTGGGACATTTTATTGGAGGTGTGGCTTAGTTGGGGTGTTACACAAATTGTTCACGCTGATACAACTCAAATCTGGACCCCCAATAGGGTCACAGTGACTCTATTGGTTTGAGTAACGACTACAAAATCACTTTGTGAGTGTACACTCATATATTTTAAGTGCAATGGGTTTCCCCAAAGGTTTTTTGTAATGACAGCACATTGGGGTTTACAGTGTTGCACCATTCTACTATAGTGAACAGCTACCACTAAATGGCAGTCATTAGGCTTTATAGGCAATTGAGTTATCTAGTTTCTTCAAGATAAAAATCACTACGTTTTAGAGGCATTGCCAAGCAGATGCTTTGGATATTGAGTGTGGAATGTCTTTTCCAATCCCCTTGGCCTTTTTTGAGGCACGGCCAAGCAGATATAAATGTATGGGATATAGTCTGCCACAAAGCCACTGTTTTCTACCATTATTGAAAAAAGCTCTGTCTGGCAGCTTTCACTGGCCCTTCCCATAGGGCGGCGCACAATTGGCCCAGCGTTGTCCGGGTTAGGGGAGGGTTTGGCCGGGGTAGGCCGTTATTGTGAATAAGAATTTGTTCTTTAACTGACTTGCCTAGTTAAATTAAGGTAATAAAATAAAACATTCCAATGGCAAGCTAATGGTGCTGAAGGAGGGGAACACATATTCTGATTCCAATGGAGAAGAAAATAGGTATTAGGTTAGGTAAAAGGTATTAGGTATTAGGACATGCATCAATGGAAGTTGTGTTAGAGTCACTTGGAATTGGTGTCAAGAGACACTGAGTTGGATGTGTGAATGTCCTAATATGGACACTATATACTTTGATTATTGACTTCATACCCGCCCTGATGTCAGCTCTTCCGAAAACCATGAACAAGTTTACTTGAAGAAATAAACAGAAGGCGTCACAACTGGGTGAGGTTGTCACCAGCTGTAATAATTGCATAAAATGTCTGTCACAGTATGCAATCATAATAACAGCTTGGATCATATGGTGGATGTGTCACATAAAGTGTTACTGATTCCAGATAAGCTTGGTAGATCAGACACACACCCACTCCAAACAAGTCATGGGAGCGCTTAAAACCTATTACAGACATTGAAAATAGACAATGGTTATGACTGTACTTCACACAGACCTTTATTGTGTCACACAGACTTTTATTGTGTCCTGTTTTTCACTGCAGGTGATAACTGTAAAAATAGATAATACTATGTGGCAGATGCACACAGAGGAAAGTGGAGCACCAGGTGTTTGGTTTCAAAGGCATTCAATTTTACACGGGACAATGGCATAGAAGTTACTTCAAGTAACATGTGAATCTCATTTTGTGTCACGATCGTCATAAGGAGTGGACCAAAACGCAGCATGGTATGTTTCCATCCTTTTTATTAGGAAGAGAACTCAAATAACAAAACAATAAAGCGAACAACCGAAACGTGACGCTCAGCGTAGTGCTCACAGATAACTATACCTAGACAAGATCCCACAAAGCACAATGGGAAAATGGCTACCTAAATATAATCCCCAATCAGAGACAATGATAAACAGCTGCCTCTGATTGAGAACCATACTAGGCCTATATAGAAATATAATTCACCTAGATAACCCACCCTTAAATCACACCCCGACCTAACCAACATAGAGAATAAAAGGTGGACTGTCTCGGGAGGTTCCGGGGCCGCGGACCGTCTCGGGAGGTTCCGGGGCCGCGGACCGTCATCGGAAGCTCCGAACTGGGAACTGTCGCCAGAATCTCCAGACTGGGAACTGTCGCCGGAAGCTCTGGACTGTGGAGGCGCACTGGAGGCCTGATGTGTGGGACCGGTACAGGTGTTACCGGGCTGATGACACACACCTCAGGGCGAGGGCGAGGAGGAGGCACAGGACGTACTGAACTGTGGAGGTGTACTTTAGGGAGAGTGTGAGGAGCAGGTACAGGACGTACCTGACTGGGAAGGCGCACTTGAGGAAGAGTGCGAGGAGCAGGCACAGGACGTACTGGGCTGTGGAGGCGCACTGGAGGTCTGGAGCGTAGAGCTGGCACAACGTGTCCTGGACAGATGACAACCCTTGCATGGCAAGTGCGGGGAGCTAGCACAGTACGCACTGGACTGTGAAGGAGCACTGGGGACACAGTGCGTAAAACCGGCGCAGGATGTATTGGACCCTGGAAGCGCACTGGAGACCAGGAGCGCTGAGCCAGCACAACCAGTCTTGGACAGATGCCCACTTTAGCGTGACAAGTGCGAGGAGCTGACAGAGGACGTACTGGGCTGTGAAGGCGCACTGGAGACCTGGTGCGTATAGCCGGCATCAATTTAACACACGGAACAATAACACACTTCTCAGGACAAGTGCGAGGAACTGGCATAGGTGGCATCGGACGGCTAACACGGTCCTCAGGGCGAATGCCATACATACTATGCCAAACCAACAGCTCTCTCTCTTCACTCTCCTCCAATTTGTCCAACAAATACTTGAAGGTCTCTAACTCTCCCCTCGGTTCACTCTCCTCCAATTTGTCCAATAACTCCTCGAGAGTCTCTGGCTCAACCCTCAACTTCGCCGACCACTCCACCCCCCCCCCCCCCCAAAAAAAAGAATGTTCGGGCTGTCTTTTGTGCTTGTGTCGTGGCCGCGATCCCTGGCCTCGTCGCTGTCCTTCCCTCGCTGCCTCCGCCTGCTTACATGGCAGGCTTTCGTCTCCTGCCATTATCTCGTCCCAAGTCCAGGTTGTCTTCTTCTCCTGGCCACACTGCTCAGTCCGTTTGTGGTGGGATCTTCTGTCAAGATCGTCATAACTAGTGGACCAAAATGCAGCATGGTATGTTTCCATCCTTTTTATTAGGAAGAGAACTCAAATAACAAAACAATAAAGCGAACAAACGAACTGTGACGCTCAGCGTAGTGCTCACAGATAACTATACCTAGACAAGATCCCACAAAGCACAATGGGAAAATGGCTACCTAAACATAATCCACAATCAGAGACAATGATAAACAGCTGCCTCTGATTGAGAACCATACTAGGCCTATATAGCAATATAATTCACCTAGATAACCCACCCTTAAATCACACCCCGACCTAACCAACATAGAGAATAAAAGCTTTCTATGGTCAGGGCGTGACATTTTGAGAATTAATGGGGCATTCTTATATCCTCCCAGCATAGTTCAAAATCATTGGAGGGAATTTTTAAACTGGGGCAGGATTCTCAGTATTTACCACAGTATAATTGTTACATGGTAATCCTATTAAATGCCCAGCGCAGTCAAAATTGAGATTTTCCTGTTTTTTCTATAAATTATTCATAAAATACAAGGTTGGACTAATACTGTGAAATAGTGAAAATTCTGATAATGCCCTTTTAGTGTAAGAGCTGTTTGAAAAGACAGCCTGAATTTTCAGCATATTTTGGTGGGATGGAGTTTTGGCTGGCTTGGTGACATCACCAGGCGATAAATTAGTTAATAGACCAATAAGAAAGAAAGTTCAAAATCACTCAGCAAATACCATCTAGTTTTCCCCTCCCCACTCAGACCTCTCCCAGACAGTTCTAGCTAAATTCTGGCTTGAGAAATTGCTCTTTGCTAAGAATCTTTTTTCGTTTTGTTTTGACAATTTTGATTGAAAACAATTACAGTAAGGTACTTAATTGTTAGCATGAAATTATTTGAAATTGAGATAGAAACGGCTGCACTGGACCTTTAAGACTTCCTGACTACAACACCAACACCATTAGAAAGCCAAACACTCCTTGGAGACACTAATGTGTAAGATGTGGTTTTTGTTTGGTTTTGATAAGTGGTTATGATTATACCTCCAATAAAAACCAGAACATGAGATTAAGGTGGAATATCATCAATTATGAAGGATTTACACACAAACCAGGAATCAAGCCTTTTTTTGAAGGCGAATGATTAAGGTTGCAAAATTAAGTCAACTTTCAATAAATTCCCTGGTTTTCCAGATATCCTGGTTGGAGGATTAAGGATTTCTTGCTTATTCCCTCCTGATTCCGAGAATCCTTCAACAGGTATTTCGGGAAAACCTGGGAATTTATTGAAAGTTCACAGAATTTTGCAACCCTACTACTACTAACTATCGTATCATGTTTTAAACCTAATGACAAGACGTTAATGTTGATGTCAGTGTACTAGATTTTTTTCCCCTTCTCAGATTGTTGCCAGTATTCATCGTTCTCTGTCCAATGGATAATCCCACATGATCAAATACTACAGTTTAATATAGAATACTACAGTACTTACCATATAATTATGTAGTAAACTGTAATATACTGTAGAATACTATCGTAAATACTACAGTATTGTCCTCAAAACCACTACAGTCCACAAAAACACAACAGTTTTTGAACTATAGTAATGCTGCAGTATCAATTTGCATATACCCTTCCCATTCCCCTATTATAGAAAAGAGCAGAAGTGCTGAACCTATCCATTCAGACCCCCAGTCCTACCTACAGTACCTATCCTGGGCAAGGCAGTTAACCCACTGTTCCCCGGGCTCCGATGACATAGATTCACAGGGGTTGGGTTAAATGTGGAAGACATATTTCAGTTGAATGCATTCAACTGACTAGGAATCCCCGTTTCCCTTACAGGTTATGGAAGATTTGCTCTTTTAGGGTTTCCTCAAGGAGAAAGCCCCCACTTCTATGTCAAAGATAATAAAACAAAACACTATAGTAAATACTCCAGTATACTAAAGTCCGAAAAAACAGTACAATATACATTGCTCAAAAAAATAAAGGGAACACTTAAACAACACAATGTAACTCCAAGTCAATCACACTTCTGTGAAATCAAACTGTCCACTTAGGAAGCAACACTGATTGACAATAAATTTCACATGCTGTTGTGCAAATGGAATAGACAACAGGTGGAAATTATAGGCAATTAGCAAGACACCCCCAATAAAGGAGTGGTTCTGCAGGTGGGGACCACAGACCACTTCTCAGTTCCTATGCTTCCTGGCTGATGTTTTGGTCACTTTTGAATGCTGGCGGTGCTTTCACTCTAGTGGTAGCATGAGACGGATTCTACAACCCACACAAGTGGCTCAGGTAGTGCAGCTCATCCAGGATGGCACATCAATGCGAGCTGTGGCAAGAAGGTTTGCTGTGTCTGTCAGCGTAGTGTCCAGAGCATGGAGGCCCTACCAGGAGACAGGCCAGTACATCAGGGGACGTGGAGGAGGCCGTAGGAGGGCAACAACCCAGCAGCAGGACCGCTACCTCCGCCTTTGTGCCAGAGCCCTGCAAAATGACCTCCAGCAGGCCACAAATGTGCATGTGTCTGCTCAAACGGTCAGAAACAGACTCCATGAGGGTGGTATGAGGGCCCGATGTCCACAGGTGGGGGTTGTGCTTACAGCCCAACACCGTGCAGGACGTTTGGCATTTGCCAGAGAACACCAAGATTGGCAAATTCGCCACTGGCGCCCTGTGCTCTTCACAGATGAAAGCAGGTTCACACTGAACACGTGACAGACGTGACAGAGTCTGGAGACGCCGTGGAGAACGTTCTGCTGCCTGCAACATCCTCCAGCATGACCGGTTTGGCGGCGGGTCAGTCATGGTGTGAGGTGGCATTTCTTTGGGGCGGCACAGCCCTCCATGTGCTCGCCAGAGGTAGCCTGACTGCCATTAGGTACCGAGATGAGATCCTCAGACCCCTTGGGAGACCATATGCTGGTGCGGTTGGCCCTGGGTTCCTCCTAATGCCAGACAATGCTAGACCTCATGTGGCTGGAGTGTGTCAGCAGTTCCTGCAAGAGGAAGGCATTGATGCTATGGACTGGCCCGCCCGTTCCCCAGACCTGAATCCATTTGAGCACATCTGGGACATCATGTCTCGCTCCATCCACCAACGCCACGTTGCACCACAGACTGTCCAGGAGTTGGCGGATGCTCCTCATCAGGAGCATTTTTGTGTGATTTTGTTGTCAGCACATTCAACTATGTAAAGAAAAAAGTATTTAATAAGAATATTTCATTCATTCAGATCTAGGATGTGTTATTTTAGTGTTCCCTTTATTTTTTTGAGCAGTGTATATATATATATATTTTTACTAGAGTATTTATACTATAGCAAGTCCGCAAAAACACTACAGTGAATTGGAGCTCTGTCACCTGACCCGAGCCCGATGGGCCCTGACATTATACATTGGGTTAGGGCCGGAATTGGCCTGTTTTTTCATCAATAATTAGAGTAAGGTTAGGGCTCGGCATCACTAAATTGATCATTAACATTTTAAAGCTGAGCCATTTGCTCATGCTCTGCTGCGCAGCACATATCTGGTGTCAGAAGTGCTTCAACCTCAACGTTGTCAGAATCCACAGGAGAGATTATTTGACCAAAAATAATAATTTTGGCGGAGTTTAGAGAGACGAAGAGTAGCGTGTTTACAGCGAACTGTTGTCTGTCTTGTCATTGAGCAGAACAGCAAGCAGAGGCGTTACTATGGATACTCACACAATGCTGATTTGCTGACAGCCGTGGTATACCACAGGTATGACAAAACATTTATTTTTACTGCTTTAATTACATTGGTAACCAGTTTATAATAGCAATAAGGTACCTCTGAGGTTTGTGGTATTATATGACCAATTTACCACAGCTAAAGGCTGTATCCAGGCACTTCACATTGGGCGTAAGAACAGCCATTAGCTGTGGTATATTGGCCATGTGCCACACCTCCTCATGCCTTATTGCTTAAGTATACTATAGTATTTATCCATGAGGGATACTGCAGAATAAGCCAGCAGAGAGGACCCAGTGTATTACATCCTACAACAGCATGGTTTTCAGAATATAATGTTATGCAGCACTGCAACTTCAATTCATCAGAAATGAATATGTCTCTCTGCTTATGTATCCTGTGGGCACTCACAAATTGCACATGAATTGTCGAGTACCATTTTGTAAAGTGTCAAATGCTTCAATGTCAAAGGAAAAGGGACGGATCAAATTCTCTGCCATATGTGGCGAATGAGGAGGTCTGCAAACAAATTACAACAGCTGGCTTCTTGAAAAAATAGTGTTTTCACTGAGGCTTTGGATCACTTTTGCTCTGCCTAATTCAATGGTCATTAAGGACAATGAGCTTACAGTAATGCATATTAACAAATACACGCGTACATCGATGCAGGCACACAAACATGCACACACATACAGTGTTAGTAATTACCAATCATGTCTAAGTGTTTGACAAATGTGTCAAAAGCCTTTGCAACATGATTGCAGACAGTTTTCTATGATTCTTGCAAGCAACTGTATCAACATGGACAATATTGCGTTTCAAATATTGTTCGCAGAGGAGAACAAGACGATATGAAAAATTTGTCATCTCTGACTACATTACCTTTAGCAAAGAGTATTGATATTTATTCACAATAAATGGAGAAACAGGAAAGTGATAATGAAGAAAGCAACCAAGGGGGACTACACGGAAGCAAAGGCACCTTGCTTGCCAACATCATTTGTCTTTTCCATCCATAAGTTTCCAGTACAGAGAGATCAGAGTCGATGCTCTTGAACATACCCCCAGATTCATTGCCTAGAGACCACATGCCCTGTTTCTAATGCTGGTTTGTCATTGGCTAATGGTTATTGGTTGATTTGCAATGAGGCGAAAATGGAAATGCGTGAAAAGGTTTGTTTACTTGACTTTTTAACCTTTCATCAAACCAATTTAAGTACTGATCAAAAAGCCTAAAACTGACGTATATGTTTTGCACTTCAACTGTTTTGCAGTCTTTCCTTTCATGATTGACCTTCTTTCATGGACTCCTGACATCATAGACTTGTTTCTTCTGTATTATTGACTGTATGTTTGTTTTACTCCATGTGTAACTCTGTGTCGTTGTATGTGTCGAACTGCTTTGCTTTATCTTGGCCAGGTCGCAATTGTAAATGAGAACATGTTCTCAACTTGCCTACCTGGTTAAATAAAGGTGAAAAAAATTCAATTAATTAATCTTGTCCAGAAGTGGATCCCCTCTTAGACTATGAGGATCTTCGATAGTGAATGAAAGGCAGCATAGAAGGGAGAAAGTTTATGTTTTGCGAGTCAGTCATACAGTCTTGTTACTAAACCAGTGTCCACCAGTGATCAGAGTGATGTGCTAGTTTCCCCAAGTGATCAGGTGGATCAGGGGACGGAGTCTCTCAAGGAGAGTTTTGAGGTATCCCTTGTTTGTGAAGTTTCTAATTTTCAGAGGAGTGTTGATGGCAAACCAGATAGGGAGGATGATTTTTGGGGGACTTGGAGGAAACATTTTTTGCCTAGACAGTGGTTCCCAGAAAATAGTTCTCCCCAGTCAGGAAGGTGAGTCTTGTGTGTCTCTAACTGAGACCTTCTGTGCACAGAAATGTGATGTAGTGCGGCCTCGGCAGATTGAGGATGAGGTTGATTCAGGTGTCACTGAGCAACTAGATGGTCCTTAGTGGTATGATAATGGATTTGGTTCCCCAAGTGATCTGTTAGACTCAGAGATTGTCAGTGATTCTTTGGTTCCTTTAGCTGACACGTTCTTAGCCTAAGTAGAGTAGGTTGTGGTCAGCAGGCTGACCATGAGGTTGTTTGGGTGTCAGGTGTTGATTTGGCTGACACACTTCTCACTGAGCTATGGGAGGGAGGAGATTCTTCCCAGTCGTGTTGTGAGGTTAACGAGGAGCCGTTGGAAGATCCGGTCTGGGTTTTGCAGGGTGACATGGCTGTGTCTTGTGATAATAGAAAATAAATAGGAGGGAAAAAGGTATATAAGTTTTGAAAATTCAGGAAAATAGAAATGGGTGACAGTAGCTAGGTTTAGAAATGGGTGACAGTAGCTAGGTTTAGAAATGGGTGACAGTAGCTAGGTTTAGAAATGGGTGACAGAAGCTAGGTTTAGAAATGGGTGACAGTAGCTAGGTTTAGAAATGGGTGACAGTAGCTAGGTTTAGAAATGGGTGACAGTAGCTAGGTTTAGAAATGGGTGACAGAAGCTAGGTTTAGAAATGGGTGACAGTAGCTAGGTTTAGAAATGGGTGACAGTAGCTAGGTTTAGAAATGGGTGACAGTAGCTAGGTTTAGAAATGGGTGACAGTAGCTAGGTTTAGAAATGGGTGACAGTAGCTAGGTTCAACCCAATTGGCAACAGATTTTCATGCAGATATTCTAAACTCCACGTAAAAACAATATGTAAATTTTTTCACCAGAGATGTGTTACCATCAAATTGACTTGTTACAGATAAAAGGCTGTGTGCACATTAAAATAACTTTTGCTTCCCAGAGTCGAAGTGTGAGAACCACACAACACATCATCGTGTGACTCCAAATGTACTTTCATACGATGGTTATTATATCAATATTTGGCATAAAGGTGTTCCCACCATGATTTCTCACATAATTCATTTTAGTTTTTAGTTTTGTTGACATTTGGAATGTTTCCAGACCAATTTGCAGTTTCCATCAGGCCTGTCGTGACAATTTTTATCCAACGTGTACTTTACTCGCATAAAAAGGTTGGAAACCTGGTTTATGTGACTTTTTACATTCTGGGATGTGTTGGGGAATAGGTTAGGTAGTTTAGACAGCACACGACAGCTCACTACCACTTCCACACTCCAGGGGACTGCAGCAACCTTGTCCAGATGCTGAGCCTGGTTGATAAGCACATCGGGTGCTGCCAATTAGTGTGACCGTCAGTCAGGGTTTCAGGTTTCAAGCCATGGGGCTGCTGCTGTTGTTTGGTGGCAATGCCGCCTTTAATTTGTTTTTGAGTCTTGATTCCGGGCATGCCTTTTGTACATATTTATCTTTTTTCACCATCTGAACAAATGTGACTCGTTTCAGGAAACTATGCGTATGTCGCGCGTCACTACTTCACAGAAGCACTATTTGAACGTAAACTTTTTTTTAAATCAAAATGCATTTTTTGGGCAGAAATGCCTTCTGGAACATGTGAACGTTTATGTGCCTTAATAACAAACGTGTATGCCATCTGTAAATACAAATACAATTAGTAAATTACGTGCCTAGTTGGAAAAAGAGGCAACCTTCCCACTAGTAATGATTGGCTGAGATAAAGAGTGGGCTGGACATGCCGAGAAATGAATTTGGATTTGTCTGCCATGTAGCTCGCTTCTGTATATAATATGAGCAGGTCAGTATGTGTAGGTAATCCTTTCTAACACTCTTTTTTTGAAAGATATCACATAGTAGAACTGCATTAGTGTTGCTCTCCACTTTCTGGAGGACAGAGTTTTGAAATCAGTGGAATTAGAGTATGATAGCTAAGGAGATGGAGAAAATTCTGCTGTTTGATTGCAAATATGCAGACAGAGTCATAAAGAGAACACACAAAAGGTTCCGGATTACATCTTCTAACTAAGGGCAACCATGGCATCCATGACAGAGCGGGAGAAGTGTCCATCCATGTATACGGTTAAGATAGTCTAGCTAGCTACATTTTCCCGATATTACACGTTTCTAATTTAGTCAGATAGTCGGATTCATTTCAAGTTAAAGTGTACTGTTAGCTAGCTAGCAAACGTTAGCTGGCTGGCTAGCTAGCTGACATTACCTGTATGATCTGTGTAGTAATATTTTTCGTATCTCAGAACATTTGCATTGCTAGTTATAGCTTAATATTAGCTAGCTAACATTGAACCTGGTTGGTTAGCTACCTGCAGATTCATGCAGGGTAGTAACGTTATGAGTTGGGATTATGGGTCATTGTTTAGTTAGTAACATGTCAAAACAAAAGACTCCACTATGTTTATTATGTCACTGTGCAAACTGTCGATAGACGTAGCTGGTAAATTCGAGTGCAGAATAACCCACAAATATACAAACGATCAAAGCCTGTTAAATATGGCCGGTGTCAGTAAACGTTGACAAGAAAAGCATAATTACATTTTGCCAGCAGCACAGTTGCTGTCACCAACGCTCTTGATAACATAAAAACAGCCTAACCAGCTCTGCTAGGGTTAGTAAAGTGGTTAGTGAGCTGTTCTCTCATTTGTGTCTGGAAGTAGCTCGCAAGCTAGCCAAAGTTAGCCAGTTGGCTTAGGTGCTTGACTGCTGTTGTTAGGTCAGAACGCTCGGATCAACCCTAATTTTCGTCCAGAGCGGCCAGTGTGTGCTCCGAGAGCGAAATGCTCTGAATTTATGCACGGCCAATCTGACCACGCTTTGAGTTTACAAACGCCCAGATCACACTCTGGTACTCCAGATTAAATTGACGAACACACCCATAGTATAAACCAGCCTTTAGTCTTGGAATCTTTGGTTGTTTAGTACATAACCTCCTTAAAGAGATGGGTGGGGCTAAAGCTTAAAAGGGTGTGAACGATGTGGAATGGGTGTCAAAAAGAAGAGCTCTCCAGTAGGTACCAAAAAAATTCAAGGTGCATTTTCTCAAAAGGGAGGATACAAGTTTATCAACATTCAAAACAGAATGACTTTCCCATTGTTCCTCAACTGTAATGTATGATATACCATCCACTACAGAGTCTCTATTTTTATCCAACGTAAAAAATGACATTTATATTGTTGCTACATAAGTACAAATCGAGCCAGTCGGTCACAAATAATAATCCACTTGGACTGGAAAGAGGTCAAGAGAGACAGAGCTGGCCCTGGACAAAAGGTAAGGTTGCTGTCTCTCTGGGCACGTATATAGTACATTCAACACCTAGGTGCTTACACTGATTTCTAAATCAGGTTACAGACCATTTAAGTAGGCCTAAGACCCAAAGACATGAGTACAGCACAATCAGTAGGCAAGTTATTGGTTTCGTAACATAGGTTAGGGTTGGACTGAACCTACAGGACAGTAGATCTCCAGGAAGAGGTTTGGGCATCCCTTCTTTATGCCCTTAAAAAAACAGGTCTTCTGTAAAAGCATGAAGCAAATTGGGCCATGCTCATCCAAGACAGTACCAATAACTACATCAGGTAAAAGCCTTTTACCAGTGGTAGACAGGACATGTCTAATGACATGTGGTAGACAGGACATGGCCAATGTCTTAACCCAAACCCTACAAGAAAACCTATGCTCATCCCTGCATGTTCACTTTGCATTGTATTCAATCCATTGCTGTTTGTAGAACTTTCCCATCCCACTGGGTAAGCAAACCTTTAGCATTCTGACTTTTATCCCCACTGATTACGTGATCACTCCACTGACAGACAGCAATCAGTAATAATGCAAGATTGTTCCCATTGAAAGATGTATCACAGCAAATGGAATGCCATACGTTTTCCTCTGTATAATAGTCTGATTGCCACTCATCACGAGAGCTGCCAAGAGCCAACAACGCCAGTCCACAATGCCATAGAGCTGTCAATCATCCACTGACACTGCAAAATTAGAGGGCACAGACCTTCAAGCCTCCAACAGGAACTTTTCTAACTGGCAATTTTGTCTCCCCCAAGAAACAAATTAGAACACAATTTGGAAATAAAAGTGGATCGTTGAAGGAAAGTAGACAACTTGATTGACGGCCCCTGTCATTTCTGTGTTGTGTCGTGTAAAAGTAGCAATCTTACAACAACATTGAATGGGAGAGTGGATAAGGCAGCAAAAATAATATCAAGCTGTTGATCAGATTGTGACAGAGCAGCAGGCACCGTGTAGGCCGCACAATGCAGCACTCATTTGCAAACTGCAAAGTCTTCAGTATTTACCATCGTTTTAAATTAGGAATGTCCAATATGAAGTTTCTGACAGTTGGATGAAAGGACACTCGTAACCTCCTCCATATAACATGTACCCCCCTTTAATGGCCCACATTGATCCATTTGGCCCGGCAGTGCATTGTCCTCTACATGCACTGTTTTTCTCATGCACACATCTTCTAATCCTTTTAGAGAGGCTGGCAGCCAAAGATGAAGGGGCAGCGTTGAATAATTCACGGTTGTCCCCGATGAAAAAGAAGTGGAGACACAGGCTTGTAGTGCAATGAATCAATATTAAACTTGAATTGATCACATGCAAATAAGGGAATGACTGAGGGCAACTACATATACAGTATTAAGAGAATGACTGAGCCCCCCCCCCCCCCCCCCCCCCCACACACACACACTGGGATGAGGACTGTAAAATGTCAACGGCAGTATTGAAAATATAATTTAGCTAATATTGTTCCCAGTGATGGCTGCTCTCCTGTCCTGTCACTTGTCATCCTCCACACTGTGAGGTGAGGTGTCTTTCTGCTTCAGTAGCTGCTTCAGTTACATTTCCTCATGTTCTTGGCTGACACCACTGAATGTGATACTCAATATTCACACCAGATAGAATAATCCCCATTCGATGCCTTGGCGCTTCTCTCATTGATTGTTTGATATTTAGTCATGCTTGTTTAGCTCAGTTATGTATAATTTGGTTTATTGGACTTATTTTCAAATGTGTTGTCAAAATATAGCCCAGTCACTTAGCAGTCACTTTACTGCAATTCTTACAGACATAAATGCTTTTCGGGAGTGGTCCATAATCAGAAGCGACAGAGATGGAGGCAAACTGGGAAAAGAGTGGAGAAATGTCACTCTAGAACGCATTTAAGTTCCTACACACGTCTGAGAATTTCTTTGCGAGGCAGCCAAACATCCCTCATCTTCTTCCTTTCTTTCTTTCATTACAGCTCGCACATAAATGCCAAGTAAGATAACCCGCCATATCTCTGCATTTCCCTGACATTAACAGACAGTCTCAGCTAAAGACATTGCTTATTGGTTTTCACAGAAGTGATTTGTGATGCTTTTGTTGGTGCTGTGTGTCTGTCTATGGCTCCTGTAATGACAACTAAATTAATATTGGTTTCCTTTCTCTGTTATTGCCCAATTCAATAGAGTGGAGTTGGTAGATTAACATTACCACCATAATGTATGCATTGCATTTAAATGGAGTATGGTTGTAATTACACTCAATTCCAATCACGGAGAATGACACCATCTGATTTGTTGGTGCTGGTTTATTCATACAGGGCTTTCATTAAACAGTTACCCTTTAACTCTTGGTTATAATGAGACAAAAGTTAGCAGGAAAATTATGATATTCAAGTTAAACATTGGAAAATCTGGGCATTTGTTTTAGGGTGGTTGTTTAATAAGGATTAGCCCCTTTTCAATTGTCGCCTAAAATGACATATCCAAATCTAACTGCCTGTAGCTCAGGCCCTGAAGCAAGGATATGCATATTCTTGGTACCATTTGAAAGGTAACACTTTTAAGTTTATGGAAATATAGAGAATATAACACATTAGATCTGGTAAAAGACAATACAAATAAAAAACAACTTTTTTTCTTTGTACCATCATTGTTGAAATGCAAGAGAAAGGCCATAATGTATTATTCCAGCCCTGGTGAAATTTAGATTTTGGCCACTAGATGGCAGCAGTGTATGTGCAAGTTTCAGACTGATCCAATGAACCATTGTATTTCTGTTCAAAACGTTGTATCGAGACTACCCAAATGTGCCTAGTTTGTTTATCAATAACTTTTCATGTTCAAACTGTGCACACTCCTCAAACAAATAGCATGGTATTATTTCACTGTAATAGCTACTGTAAATTGGACAGTGCAGTTAGATTTAAATTAGTTAAAACTTCTTCAGGATCGGTGGGTCCCCTGCGGGACGGTTGAGCTAACGTAGGCTAATGCGATTAGCATGAGGTTGTAAGTAACAAGAACATTTCCCAGGACATAGACATATCTGATATTGGCAGAAATCTTAAATTCTTATTAATCGAACTGCACGGTCCAATTTACAGTAGCTATTACATAATCCAAGTCCTTTATACTGCAGCATTATATGTTTATGTCTTGTTTAAAGGAATTAGGGCAAGCAAATTAGCTTGTCCCAGTAGTGATGAGTACACGGCAGATTGGCCAGTGTTACCTAGTGTTGATTTTTCAGTGTAACATTTCTAGTGTTGATTCTTGCAATAAATTAACTCTGTAAATGTTAAATGAACACTCATTGGCGTAAAATAACCCCAGTGTTGGTATTACGTTGAGTGTGAGTGTGATTGTGTCAGTCTTACTCTGTGGAGAGTAAAACTTTCACATCAAAACCACACACATCATTATCATATTTCCCAGCATGCAGGTATATTTTTGGGGGATCATTTTATTATATGTGTTTTTACAAGTACATTGTTTGATTGATTAATCTTATGCTACACAAAGATAATAACATACATTTTTCTTGAGTAATCCAATCAGTTAGTTAGTTTTACTCTACCCATTACTGAAATGGTTATTCCAGTTTAAAGGGTTGTGGTAGTCTCTTTTATCAATGTTTATAACTCTAATATTCAATCTGAATGCAGGTTGTGGTTGAATGAAAACTCCCGCTGTTGAATATCCCAACTCTTGTTGGATTCCAATAGGAATTACACATCAATTTGCAAGTCAGCATAATGTGATTTGCAGGCCTGACGTGGCCTTTAAACAATGAGTTTCAAGCCACTGTATTAGGGTAAAACTAGGCCATAAAGTAAGGTTTCATGAGATATGTAATGTATTGTCATAAAGAGTTTGATTTTAATGATAAAATTTGCCTAGGAACTCACTTGGTGAAGGCCAAAGGACTGAAAATGAATTCAACGACCATGTCTATAATATTGTTTATAATATTGTAATGTCCTTAACCCAACACTAAGCGACCTTGCAGGCCTCTTAGAGTAATGGTTAAAAATACTATATGCGCATAACACCATTGGTGCAAACTATATACACTTCATAGTGTTAAAATAACCTTTGAAGTGTTATTGCATTACACTAAAAGTGTTAATTCCCTAACACTAACAAAGTGTAACAGTGTCAGCATTAAGCACCACACTGTCAATTTAAAGAGTTACTGAAACTGTTTTAACTACTGTACAGAAATGAAACAAACATATAATCATAATATCGGTCTAAAATACTGTATCAAATTCTCAGTTAATGATTCAAAACCAAGTTTTAAAAATAGGTTTTACTTGACTCAAAATTCTATAATGTAGAGTAAGGCATTGTTGGTAAAATTTCATGCATGTAGTCAATGAATGATTAATAAAATTATTATATTAATAGATCTCTAGGTAGGTCGTCATTGGAAATGAGAATTTGCTCTTAACTGACTTGTCTAGTTATATAAAGGTTAAATGAAATAGATAGTCTAATAAATATTGCAATCAGGCAGTAAATCACAGTTAGTACATCATTTGGAAAGTGACTTCACTGAAATTTTCAACCTCTCCCTGTCTGAGTCTGTATTGCCAACATGTTTCAAGCAGACCACCACAGTCCCCGTGCCCAAGAACACTAAGGTAACCTGCCTAAACCTGCCTAAATGACTACTGACCCGTAGAACTCACGTCTGTAGCCATGAAATGCATTGAAAGGCTGGTCATGGCTCACATCAACACCATTATCCCAGAAACCCTAGACCCACTCCAATTTGCATACCGCACCAACAGATCCGCAGATGATGCAACCTCTATTGCACTCCACACTGCCCTTTCACACCTGAACAAAATGAACACCTATGTGAGAATGATATTAATTTATTCATTGACTACAGCTCAGCGTTCAACACCTTAGTGCCCTCAAAGCACATCACTAAGCTAAGGACCCTGGGACTAAACGTCTCCTTCTGCAACTGGATCCTGGACTACCTGCACCGCCTGATCACCGACAAAGATGAGACACCTGACCGTGTGGTGCAAGGACAACAACCTCTCCCTCAATGTGATCAAGACAAAGGAGATGATTGTGGACTACAGGAAAAGGAGGACCGAAGACGCCCCACATTCTCATCGACGGGTCTGTAGTGGAGCAGATTGAGAGCTTCAAGGTCCTTGGCGTCCGCATCACCAACAGTTGTGAAGAAGGCACAATAAAACCTATTCCCCCCAGGAGACTGATAAGATTTGGCATGGGACCTCAGATCCTCAAAAGGTTTTACAGCTGCACCATCGAGAACATCCTTACGGGTTGCATCGCTGACTGGTATGCCTTCGACCGCAAGGCACTACAGAGGGTAGTGCGCACGGCCCAGTACATCACCGGGACCAAGCTTCCTGCCATCCAGGACCACTATACCAGGCAGTGCCCGAAAAATTGTCAAAGACTCCAGCCACCCTAGTCATAGACTGTTCTCTCTTCTACCACACAGCAAGCGGTACCGGAGCGCCAAGTCTAGGTCCAAGAGACTTCTAAACAGCTTCTACCCCCAAGCCATAAGACTCCTGAACAGCAAATGGCTACCCAGACTATTTGCATTGCCCCCACCTACACTACACTGCTGCTACTCACTGCTGCTACTCTCTGTTATTATCAGCCGCAACATAGTCACTTTTTTACATTTCATAAAACATGTATTTTACCCCTTTTTCTCTTGTCTCATCGCTGCAACTCCCGTACAGACTCAGGAGAGGTGAAGGTCAAGAGCCATGCGTCCTCCGAAACACAACCCAACCAAGCCGCACTGCTTCTTGACACAACGCACATCCAACCCGGAAGCCAGCCGCAACAATGTGTCGGAGGAAACACCTCACACCTAGCGACCTGGTCACCGTGCACTGCGCTCTGCCCGCCACAGAGATCACTAGTGCACGATGATACAAGGATATCCCTGCTGGCCAAACCCTCCCTAACCCTGGACGACACTTGGCCAATTGTGCATCACCGCATGAGCCTCCCGGTCGTGACAGGCTGCGGCAGAGCCTGGGCTCGAACCCAGAATCTCTGGTGGCACTGCGATGCAGGAGGCCCCCATAGTCACTTTAATAACTCTACTTACATGTACATATCACCTCAATTACCTCGACACCGATGCCCCCCCGCACATTGACTCTGTACTGGTACCCCCTGTATATAGCCCCGCTATTGTTATTTACTGCTGCTCTTTAATGATTTGTTATTTACATAATTTTTTGTTGTTGTTGGTATTTCTTAAAACTGCATTGATGGTTAAAGGATTGTAAGTAAGCATTTCACTGTAAGGTTGTGACAAATCTCACAAATCATTTCACCTGTGGTACAAATACAATTTGATTCGATTTGTTGCCTCCAGTCATCCTGGCGACGAACTGTTTCAGTTTCACTCACCCAATATGTTGGACAAAAAACGGATGAGAAGGGCAGTGATTGGGAATCTCAACACAATCAATCCAACTATGTAGTATGTGGCTAAGGCTCTTGCTTATCTATTTACTCTTTCTTTAGGTCTACTTATTAAGCAAGCTAGCTACAGTGTAAGACTTGATAGCTCAATCATTAAGCTAGCTGGAACCTAAAATGACACTGAGCCTTGTACTGTAGCTGCTGGAAGTAGCTGCTGGAAGGATGTCATGTCATCGCCTGGAAGTGGGTGGGTGTCTTCTTCTGCAAAACTTTTTTCCGCTTCGGTGGCTACAGCTACTGGGATTGCATTCATTTGGTTAGCAAGAAATGTGACTCATGCACTAATAAAATAGCTACTCATCTACTCAAACTTGAACGACTGTTAGCATATCTCATAGTTGTCCAAATGTATTTGGCATCGATCAAATGAGCAGGCAGGCCAACTATAAATCACATCACTTGTTAAAACGTTGGTTATTATGGGATTGGGGCCGGCTGCTGCAAGCCGAGCAGGGAACTATTCGTCATTGTATTCACAGTGCAATTTAGACTGGCAACTACACGCTGAAAAGTTTGAGGGTTTATCTACCGTCCCCTTTGCTAGAATTGAGCTAATCTGGCTCAGGCTAATGTTGTTGTTGTTGGGCATAGGCAACTGAGGAATAAATAGCCTACTTCTTGGTTGTTGGATTCAATTTAAAGTTCCCAAAAGTAAGACGTGGTATTTATATATTTGCAGAAAAACATTCAGGTTTCTTTTGTAACTTTGGCTAGTGCTTTCTAAATAATTGAACAAAAATGCATTGTTCTGCGGCCTGTAAGCACAGTCCAGTAGTGCAACATCAATGTGAATGGCATAGGCTATATGGCATGGTCTTCTTGCATAACAGGTGTGAGTGCACCTAAAAAAAGCCAACTGGGTGGGAATTCCTATGAGTTGGAAGCAATCGGCCAATGAAGAAGAAAATGTACTACTTTTAAACTCTAGCTGTGAGTGGTAATGGAGCACCGGGTCTGTGTAGATTCCGACCTGGACAAGACGGACAAGTTTTATTTGCTTTTATTTGCTGCAGTGTCTATTAATTGCCCAAACGCACGGCCACTTGCTCATTCATTGCTATAGAATTTTCACAAACACCGACCCACTTCATTTCCAAACATTCTATGAATAATGAAAACATGAACATGTGCATATCTATGGCCTATTCACAAAATGTCATTACATTTGATGGTGCTAAATCTGTGTCAATTCCTATTTAACACTGAAAAGTGTGGAACCATATACACACTGGCCCAGAGTTAATTTATAAAATGTCAATCACCTTAGATTTGAGCATCTGTGGCCTCCATTTAAGAACATCCTCAATTACTTAAAATGTGTCACTGGTGTAACCATCATTGATGCTACTACTCCTAGCCTACTCCTTAAAAATGATTGAAAGTCATTTAAGCTGCCATATCAGTTGATTTAGAATAGAAAAATTCTGTTAATTTATTTAAAAAATGACATGCCCAATGCCACTTCAATTCAAGAACGACCCACCTCAGTTTGCAGAGTTAGTATTGGTGGAGGCCCTGTCTTACCTTTTGCCGAGCGATGCTTCCATATGATGTTGGGTTCTGGTCGTCCAATGGCAAGACACATTAGAGTAATGTTGCTGCCCTCGTTCACTGTGATGTCCGTCGATATGTTTGTGATCTTTGCAGGTACTAAGGAAATTGGACAGAAAAAAACATAGTACTTTAAATTAGAATTTAATTCAATCATTCAATTATACATTTAGTAAGAATATAGATACAGCACTTTTGTTAGAAAAATGTTGACCTCATCTCAACCATCATAATTCAAACCATCAAAACCATGTAGCAAGCTTACAACTCATTTATGGTCATTACCATGTAGAACATTGTACATTCTCACGAGACACTATCATATATAAATGTATAAATATATACTTTAGATAGGCATATGCCATTTGAATGTTGGATTTCAGTCTGCATTGACTGCTATGTAGATGTAATAAAGCTCAAAATTGAACCTGGACTTACATGTTGCATTTGTGACATCCAGTGTAGCTAATAGGGGTTATTATAATGGATAGGAAAGGCAGATAGGTATGTAACCAGTGATTGGGGACCATGGGGTGAGTGGTTTGCTCTCGTACATCTCATTGACCTTTATATCTAATGCCCTAATTATTATGGATTTCTAATGTTCATTTCTGGCTCATTTAGGGGACAGTTCCTAACCTACTTTTAAATGCCACAGAATAGCTTTCTCCAATCCTTACAGATTTGGCTTGTCACCTAAAACCCTCACAAACTTTTCAGATGCACAATTGAGAGCATCCTGTTGGGCTATATCACTGCCTGGTATGGCAACTGCACAGGCACACAACCACAGGGCTCTCCAGACACATCACCAGGGGAAAACTACCTGCCCTGCAGCACCCGATGTCACAAGAAGGCCAAAAAGATAATCAAGGACAACAACCACCCAAGCCACTGCCTGTTCACCCCGCTACCATCCAGAACGCGAGGTCAGTACAGGTGCATCAAAGCTAGGACCGAGAGACTGAAAAACTGTTTCTAGCTCAAGGCCATCAGACTGTTAAACAGCCATCACTAGCACAGAGAGGCTGCTGCCTACATACAGACTTGAAATCATTGTCCACTTTAATGAATGGAACACTAGTCACTTTAATAATGCAACTTTAATAATATTTGCATATCCTGCATTACTCATCTCATATGTATATACTGTATTCTATACTATCTATTGCATCTTCGCCTATGCCGCTCTGTCATTGCTCATTCATATATTTATATATTCTTATTCCATTCCTTTACTTAGATTTGTGTGTATTAGATATTTGTTGAGGAATTGTTAGATATTACTTGTTAGATATTGCTGCACTGTCGGAACTAGAAGTACAAGCATTTCGCTACACTCGCAATAACATCTGCTAACCATGTGTGTGACCAATACAATTTGATTTGATTTTGATGAGATGTTCCATTACAAATCAATGAAGAAAATACAAGTAAATTACTGAAAGCATACTGAGCAAAAATATAAATGCAACATGTAAAGTGTTGGTCCCAGGTTTCATGAGCTGAAATAAAAGATAAACAAAAAGCGTATTTCCCTAAAATGTTGTGCACAAATTTGTTTACATCGCTGTCAGTGAGAATTTCTCATTTGCCAAGATAATCCATCCACCAAGTCCAGGTGTTATATCAAGAAGCTGATTAAACAGCATGATCACTAAACAGGTGCACCTTGTGTTGGGGACAAAAAAAGGTCACTCTAAAATGTTTATTTATGTCACACAACACAATGCCACAGATGTCTCAAGTTTTGAGGGAGCGTTAAATTGGCATGCTGACGGCAGGAATGTCCACCAGAGCTGTTGACAGATAATTAATGTGCAGTTCTCTACCTCCAACATTATTTTAGAGAATTTGGCAGTACGTCTAACTGACCTCACAACCGCAGACCAAGTGTAACAACCCCAGCCCAGGACTTCCTCATCTGGCTTCTTCATCTGTGGGATTGTCCAAGACCAGCCACCGGACAGCTGATGAAACTGTGGGTTTGCACAACTGAAGAATTTCTGAACAAACTGTCAGACACCGTATCAGGAAGCTCATCTGCGTGCATGTTGTTCTCACCAGTGTCTTGACCTGACTGCAGTTCGGCGTCATAACGATCTTCAGTGGGTAAATGCTCACCTTCGATGGCCACTGGCACGCTGGACAAGTGTGCTCTTCACGGATGAATCCTGATTTCAACTGTACCGCAGTATGGCATCGTGTCGGTGAGTGGATTGCTGATGTCAACATTGTGAACAGAGTGCCACATGGTGGGATTATGGTATGGGCAGGCATAAACTACAGACAACTAACACATTTGCATTTTTTGGACGGCAATTTGAATGACATGACGAGATCCTGAGGCCCATTGTCTTGCCAATCACCCACCGCCATCACCTCATGTTTGATCATGATAATGCACGGTCCCATGTCGCAAGGATCTGTACACAATTCCTGGAAGCTGAAAATGTCCCAGTTCTTCCATGGCCGGTATACTGACCAGACATGTCACCCATTGAGCATGTCTGTGATGCTCTGGATCGACGTGTACAACAGCGTTTTCCAGTTCCCGCCAATATCCAGCAACTTCACACAGCCATTGAAGAGGAGTGGGACAACATTCCACAGGCCACAATCAACAGTCTGATCAACTCTATGCAAAAGAGATCTGTGACCATGAGGCAAGATACTGACTGGTTTTCTGATCCATGCCCCTACATTTTTTTAAGCTATCTGTGACCAACAGATGTACAGTATATCTGTATTACCAGTCATGTGCAATCCATAGATTAAGGCCTAATGACTGTATTTAAATTGACTGATTTCCTTACATGAACTGTAACTCAGTAAAATAGTTGAAATTGTTGCATGTTGCGTTTATATTTTAGTTCAGTGTAGTTCGCCCTTATGTAAGGTCAATTTCACTTAAGAATTTGGTGCCCTATGAAATATACTTTTGCTTTCACTAGCTGGACATTTTTTGTTGAACACAGACGTTTGCAAAGTAAGCATCTGAAGATGGTCAACACAACATGTAAATATCAGAGCCTGATTTTCATTACAGATACCTTAATCAGCCATCACTGGTTCTTATCATATCAATAATGCCATAAGTACATTATAAACCATCTCCAACCCTCTATCAACCGTAGCCGGTCAACGGTAGCAACAGCAGTCAAGTGCTTTCAAAACAGGTATAACACCTCAACCAAGGAATCTGACATTTTGTTGTAAAGCGAGGGGACACACTAAACTACACTGCAACTCCCTCAGCGGGTCTTAACCTTTGGCAGTCTAGTTTCCCTCAGTGTGACTTCAGAGCGAGGAGACCTGACCAGACTAACTGGCTGATGAAAAGCAGGGAGCAGAGTCTATACATCTCGGCCCTCCAAGTCTCCTGCTGAGATGAATGGGCTGGAGAGTCTGTGAAGGAACAGTTGACTGTAGTCTAGAGGGTTGACATCATTGTGTCAGCATTTTTCATGCTGCGGTTGGGAGCGGGTAGTAAGACAGACAACATTGGGCTGAAAATATATTTTGTCATTCCGCAGATTATTTGGAAACGGTCGTCTTTCTGCTTTGTGTGAATTAGCCTAGGCCTACCTATTGTATTAAAAGCACAACTTTGTCCCATTATTCACACACTCTCAATATTCGCTGCTTCAAGTTAAGTAGCCCACCTCTCCTCTCCTAGTTGGTCGTGAGAGATCAAGTGTGCCTAGTATACTGTATGTGTGGTCTTTATTAAATAGTGTCGGATGCCTATGCATGGGCGGAGAATCACGTAGCATTTATCTCTCCAATTCAATTAAATATGACAATGAATATCCCATTGAGCATGGTGAAGTTATTAATTGTACTTTGGATGGTGTAACAATACACCCAGTCACTACAAAGATACTCAGTTATCGGAAAGGAAGGAAACCCCTCAGGAATTTTACCATGAGGCCATTGGTGAGTTTCAAATAGTTAATAGCTGTGATAGGAGAAAACTGAGGATGCATCATCAATATGGTAGTTACTCCACAATACTAACCTAATTGACAGATGAAAAGAAGGAAGGCACTAAAGTAATACTGCAAAAAATGTGGCAAATCAATTCACTTTTTGTCCTGAATACAAAGTGCTGTGTTGTATTGTATTTTCCCCAAACATTACTGAGTACCACTGTCCATATTTCCAAGTATAGTGGTGACTGCATCATGTTATGGGTATCCATCTAATCGTTAAGGACAGGGGAGTTTTTCAGGATCAAAAAATTAATGGAATGGAGCTCAGCACAGGCAAAATCTTAGAGAAAAAAACTGGTTCAGTGTGCTTTTCACCAGATGAATTCACCTTTCAGCAGGACAATAACCTAAATCACAAGTCCAAATCTACACTAGAGTTGCTAACCAAGAGGCAGTGAATGTTTCCGAGTGGCTGAGTTACACTTTTGACTTAAATCTGCTTGAAAATCTATGACAAGACTTAAGTCTTGGTTGTCTAGCAATGATCAAAACCAATTTAACAGAGCTTGAAGTCTTGGGGAAATATTGTGCAATCCAGGTGTGCAAAGTTTTTAAAGACTTACCCAAAGGTGATTCTAATGTGTATTGGCTCTAGGGTGTGAATACTTATGTAAATTACATTTCAGTATTTCAATTTCAATACATTGAAAAAAATCTACAAATACTGTATGTTTTCACTTTGCCAATATTGGGTATTGTGTGTAGATGGGAGAGACAAAAATCAAATGAATCCATTCTGAATGTCGGCTGTAACACAACAAAATGTGGATTAAGTCAAGGGGTATGAAAACCTTCTGAAGCCACTGTATTTGTCTCTGCTGCAAATCATCCTCATAAAAGGTAGGCTATATCCTATATACAAAACGTAGCTCAAGAGAAAGTGCAAGTGTCCGCTTTCATCATTGATGCTGCTACAAGTTTAGTAGAAATACTTGTGAGATCAGGTGTGCGTTTGGTCTCAATTAAATAGAGAAGGCTTACTTGTCCCAAATTTGATGGGACAAGTGTGCTGAGTCACATACGCATGAAATAACATTACGGGACTGCAGTTGGGTTCTGGACCAGCTCTTTCAGTAGCGCCCAGCGGGTGTGGGCAGGTGCGGTATGAAAACCTGCAGGTGCGGGTCGGGAGCCAATGACTAAATAAGTCCTGCTCAAACCTCTATTGAAGTCATCTAGCTTGATAATGGCGGTTGCCAGAGATTAAAACATGCTCAGTTGCAGTGCCCTGATGGTAGTCAGAAATCAAGACCCCAGGAAATGCGTCACTCTGTTCATGTCAGCACAGCGAGGGAGGGAGCTGATAATTAAGGTCTGTGGATGTTGGAAGATTTCTTTAGGGTGTTTATTTCACGATGGAGCTTTTCAATTTTCTGTTCTTATATGATTGGCTCCAAATGGAAAAAGTTACATGACCTTAGGTTGGAGTCATTAAAACTAGTTTTTTAACCACTCCACAAATTTCTTGTTAAACAAACTATAGTTTTGGCAAGTCGGTTAGGACATCTACTTTGTGCATGACACAAGTAATTTTTCCAACAATTGTTTACAGACAGATTATTTCACGTATAATTCACTGTATCACAATTACAGTGGATCAGAAGTTTACATACACTAAGTTGACTGTGCCTTAGAAACAGCTTGGAAAATTCCAGAAAATGATGTCATGGCTTTAGAAGCTTCTGTTAGGCTTCTTGACATATTTGAGTCAATTGGAGGTGTACCTGTGGATGTATTTCAAGGGCTACCTTCAAACTCAGTGCCTCTTTACTTGACATCATGGGAAAATCAAAAGAAATCAGCCAAGATCTCAGAAAAAAAATGTAGACCTCCACAAGTCTGGTTCATCCTTGGGAGCAATTTCCAAATGCCTGAAGATACCACGTTCATCTGTACAAACAATAGTACACAAGTATAAACACCATGGGACCACGCAACCGTCATACCACTTAGGAAGGAGACGCATTCTGTCTTCTAGCATATTGTGTTGCGTTAAGTGCAAATCAATCCCAGAACAACGGCAAAGGACCTTGTGAAGATGCTGGAGGAAATAGGTACAAAAGTATCTATATGCACAGTAAAACAAGTCCTATGTCGACATAACCTGAAAGGCCCCTCAGCAAGGAAGACGCCAATGCTCCAAAACCGGCATAAAAAAGCAAGACTACGGTTTGCAACTGCTCATGGGGACAAAGATCATACTATTTGGAGAAATGTCCTCTGGTCTGATGAAACAAAAATAGAACTGTTTAGCCATAATAACCATAGTTATGTTTGAAGGAAAAAGGGGGACGCTTGCAAGCCGAAGAACACCATCCCAAACGTGAAGCACGAGGGTGGCAGCATCATGTTGTGGGGGTGCTTTGCTGCAGGAGGGACTGGTGCACTTCACAAAATAGATGGCTTCATGAGGAAGGACAATTATGTGGATATAATGAAGCAAAATCTCAAGACATCAGTTAAAGCTTGGTCGCAAATGCGTCTTCCAAATGGACAATGAACCAAGCATACTTTCAAAGTTGTGGCAAAATGGATTAAGGACAACAAAGTCAATGTATTGGAATGGCCATCACAAAGCCCTGACCTCAATCCTATAGAACATTTGTGGCTAGAACTGAAAAAGTGTGTTTGAGCAAGGCCTACAAACCTGACTCAGTTACACCAGCTCTGTCAGGAAGAATGGGCCAAAATTCCCCCAACTTATTGTGGGAAGCTTGTGGAATTCTACCTGAAATGTTTGACCCAAGTTTAACAATTTAAAGGCAATGCTACCAAATACTAATTGAGTGTATGTAAACATCTGACCCACAGGGAATGTGATGAAAGAAATAAAAGCTGAAATAAATAATTCTCTCTACTATTATTCTGACATTTCACATAGTTAAAATAAAGTGGTGATCCTAACTGACCTAAGACAGGGATTTTTTACTGGTATTAAATGTCAGGAATTGTGAAATACTGAGTTTAAATGTATTTGGCTAAGGTATATGTAAACTTCCTACTTCAACTGTAATTTATCAATAGCCAGAAATTGTCAGACTACAGCCACCCAAGTCATATACTGTTCTCTCTGCTACCGCACAGCAAGCGCCAAGTCTGTGACCAAAAGGCAACTGAACAGCTTCTACGACAAAGCCATAAGACTGCTGAATATTTGATCAAATTCCTACCCGGACAATTTACACTGACCCCCTTTATTATTTATTTATTTATTTATCTTAACTGACTCTCCCTTGCCCTGGCTCTATGCACACTCACTTGTTTTCTGTTGGTCTAGGTGTGCAAAGTGTGCATGTTGTGTTCCCTGTCTGTTTGTGCCCAGTTTTGGGTTGGACACTTTTGTCTTCGCCTGTTGTTTTTGGCTTTAATTGTGGATACCGCAATAAAGTTCGGATTCCCCCATTTTCCTCTGCTCTCTGCGCTTGACTCCGCACCCACCCCTCCTGGCTGAATGACACACGTTGTTTCCTCAGAAAACCCAGCAGAGCAAAACGTGTGTGTGTGTTTTTTTTTATGTGCGTGCATGCGTGTGTTTGTATGTCTGTGCAACCTTGGACTACTTTTTACAGCTGATGTGCAACCTATAATAGACTCAAAATCCACATATTCGATGTAATTACTATATAATTTGTATCCAACATTAATGGAATCTTTTACCTTAGGAATCATGACAATGTACTTTTGGCAAATCTCATCCATTGACATCTGCCCACACATCAAAGGCATTGTTACAGCTATGTTCTCCAAATCTATAGTTGATGTTCATTTACAGTGCCTTGCAAAAGTATTCGGCCCCCTTGAACTTTGCGACCTTTTGCCACATTTCAGGCTTCAAACATAAAGATATAAAACTGTATTTTTTTGTGAAGAATCAACAACAAGTGGGACACAATCATGAAGTGGAACGACATTATTGGATATTTCAAACTTTTTTAACAAATCAAAAACTGAAAAATTGGGCGTGCAAAATTATTCAGCCCCTTTACTTTCAGTGCAGCAAACTCTCTCCAGAAGTTCAGTGAGGATCTCTGAATGATCCAATGTTGACCTAAATAACTAATGATGATAAATACAATACACCTGTGTGTAATCAAGTCTTCGTATAAATGCACCTGCACTGTGATAGTCTAAGAGGTCCGTTAAAAGCGCAGAGAGCATCGTGAAGAACAAGGAACACACCAGGCAGGTCCGAGATACTGTTGTGAAGAAGTTTAAAGCCGGATTTGGATACAAAAAGATCTACCAAGACCTGGCCGTCCCTCTAAACTTTCAGCTCATACAAGGAGAAGACTGATCAGAGATGCAGCCAAGAGGCCCATGATCACTCTGGATGAACTGCAGAGATCTACAGCTGAGGTGGGAGACTCTGTCCATAGGACAACAATCAGTCGTATATTGCACAAATCTGGCCTTTATGGAAGAGTGGCAAGAAGAAAGCCATTTCTTAAAGATATCCGTAAAAAGTGTTGTTTAAAGTTTGCCACAAGCCACCTGGGAGACACACCAAACATGTGGAAGAAGGTGCTCTGGTCAGATGAAACCAAAATTGAACTTTTTGGCAACAATGCAAAACGTTATGTTTGGCGTAAAAGCAACACAGCTCATCACCCTGAACACACTATCCCCACTGTCAAACATGGAGGTGGCAGCATCATGGTTTGGGCCTGCTTTTCTTCAGCAGGGACAGGGAAGATGGTTAAAATTGATGGGAAGATGGATGGAGCCAAATACAGGACCATTCTGGAAGAAAACCTGATGGAGTCTGCAAAAGACCTGAGACTGGGACGGAGATTTGTTTTCCAACAAGACAATGATCCAAAACATAAAGCAAAATCTACAATGGAATGGTTCAAAAATAAACATATCCAGGTGTTAGAATGGCCAAGTCAAAGTCCAGACCTGAATCCAATCGAGAATCTGTGGAAAGAACTGAAAACTGCTGTTCACAAATGCTCTCCATCCAACCTCACTGAGCTCGAGCTGTTTTGCAAGGAGGAATGGGAAAAAAATTCAGTTTCTCGATGTGCAAAACTGATAGAGACATACCCCAAGCGACTTACAGCTGTAATCGCAGCAAAAGGTGGCGCTACAAAGTATTAACTTAAGGGGGCTGAATAATTTTGCACGCCCAATTTTTCAGTTTTTGATTTGTTAAAAAGGTTTGAAATATCCAATAAATGTCGTTCCACTTCATGATTGTGTCCCACTTGTTGTTGATTCTTCACATAAAAATACAGTTTTATATCTTTATGTTTGAAGCCTGAAATGTGGCAAAAGGTCGCAAAGTTCAAGGGGGCCGAATACTTTCGCAAGGCACTGTATAACCATTCCAAAATGGTTAAAAATGTCAAACAGATTACTAAAGATGTTCCAACTTTACTACCTGTACACCTAGTCCCCAAAAACATCAGAGCCAACGTCTAGTGTCTCACCAACATACAGTATATAAGTATGTACTCATATGTACTCCTAAACTAAGTATGTACTCATTGTCAAATCAGGGAAGCACCCAGAGTCGTAGAGCAGTAACATCTCCAAATATTTGAGTCTGGGAAGCATCATAAAACACTGGGGCTTGGGGCTGCTTGAGCATTGACGGGAGGAAAAACTAGGCCGATATCATGCTGGTTGGTGGGAGGGAAAAGGGTGACACCTGGCTTTAAACTTCCAAGCTCTTCATTTCAAAGGCAGCTCTGCTCCAGGGACTGGAACTCATACAGTAGCATGCCTGTGTTCTAGGCTCCAGTCCAAATAATGATGTTGCATGAAAGTCAAATGGAATTATTATTATTTGACCCTGCTGGTCATCCATGAACTTTTGAACATCATGGCCATGTACTGTTATAATCTCCACCCTGCACAACCAGAAGAGGACTGGCCACCACTCAGAGCCTGGTTCCTCTCTAAGTTTCTTTCTAGATTCCTGCCTTTTTAGGGAGATTTTCCTAGCCACTATGCTTCCACATCTGCATTGCTTTCTGTTTGGGGTTTTAGGCTGGGTTTCTGTATAGCACTTAGTGACATCGGCTGATGTAAGTAGAGCTTTATAAATACATTTGATTGATTGAATCACAAAGGTATTGCTTATTACGCTTATAGCTGTATTCCATTTATTTTTATCCCCCCCAAAAAACGAATATCACAACCATTATACTCTGTAACTGTTTTCAAATCACCATTGGCCTAATGCTGAAATCCCTGAGCAGTTTCCTTCCTCTCCAGCAACTGAGTTAGGAAGGACACCTCCATCTTTCTAGCGACTGGGTGTATTTATACACAATCCAAAGTAATAGTAGTTAATAACTTCACCATGCTCAAAGGGATATTCAGCATTTGTTTTTTTTATTTTTACACATCCACTGTACCAATCAGTGCCCTTCTTTGCGAGGCATTGGAAAACCTCCCTGGTCTTTGTGCTTGAATCTGTGCTTGAAATTCACTTCTCGATTGAGGTACCTTACAGGGAATTGTATGTGTGGGGTACAGAGATGGACTAGTCATTAAAAAATCATGTTAACCACTATAATTGAACACGGAATGAGTCCATGCAACTTATTATGAAATTTGTTAAGCACATTTTTACTCCTGAACTTATTTAGGCTTGCCATAACAAAGGGGTTTAATACTTATTGATTCATGTGCAAACATTTCTAAAAATCGGATATCACTTTGTCATTATGGGGTATTGTGTGTAGATCGATGAAAAATAAATATTTAATCAATATTAGAATAAGGTTGTAACATAACACAATAGAAAGGGGAAGGGGTCTGAATACTTTTCAAATGCACTGTATGTATGGAGCACAATGTATTCTGTTTGTATCCCTTTATAGCCGCAGACACGCAAGGTACGAATTTCATTACCTTCAAGGTGTTATACTAAATTGGGCTTATGTAGCTAACTACATTTGTCTATTAATTCTGTAAAACAATGCTAATGGCATCAGAGAAGTATTAGCTTGTGTTGTGTCCTTTGAAACTGCCCTGACCTTAGACTATAGTGTCCTGGAAAAATCCTGACTTCATGTCGCACATAACAAAGAACTTGATCCCAAACCTGTGTTTTTTGGAGAGAATATATTGACGGAACACCAGCCTACAACTTCCATAAAATCAGGGACAAAGCATAGGTCCTTGTATGGCAAAAATGTCCAACCAAATGGCGATGTCAGGCTGGTAAGAACATTTTCCTTTTGTGTAACGGGTCATTTAGGTTGGCAGTAGCATTGTTGATGAAATGTAGGCATCGCAACAGAACTAGGAAGCAGTCTTGGGAAAAGAGGGCAGCAAATAAGAGAGTTGCAAACATAGGATCCATGCTCCATTATTCCCTTTAGGCAGTTCATCTTCACTATTCCCATGAGAAGGACTGTCACCAGGAAGGTTAACATTTCACTAATTGTGGTTGTCATCCATTTAGTGAGCTTCCCCCTCACTTCAGGCTCTCTCTTCTCCTGTAGCTCCAAGGCATAGCGATTGGTCTCCTCCACTGTCTCCCACCAGAACAAACTTGAAGCACTCTGCCTCAGAGGGAGATGGCAAGGGGCTTTGCCCTCCAGACTGGGACTCAAAGCCAACAGCAGGACCAGGAGGGGTGAAATGGCTGACGGACTTCCAGCTACCGCAGACCTGTACTTCACCCAGTGTTGGTCGGCCTTCATCAACACCAGCATCTTCAGAGAGCCCTGGGACTTTGTTGGCGGGCAAGGGGTCCTCAGATTCTTGGCCAAAAGGATGGGGGGGGCAGCACCTAACTGTCACTGTCAGAATCTGATTCCTCACTTTCATACTCAGAATTACTCCCAAAATGTTCACATTTGTGAGTTGTCTCCTTTTGAAAGACATTGCTAATGCTACAGCTTAGCCCACTAGCTACATACAGTACACACACAACAACACTGAATGTGAGTTCCAGAGGTTAAGTGAGTGACTGCCAGCACTCGCCATTTGTATCAATAAATTATTATCAGAAAATCGTTTGTGCAGTAATAATTTATTTATTTACGGTTTTATTCACATTTTCAAGTGCTGGTGACAAATCATGGATTCCGATTCTTGCATAGATTGTAATGGACACATATGTGTGTAAAATCATTTTGTGAAGGTTGTACTGATTATGATGAGCTAATGCTAAGCTAATTGCCAGCTGTGTGTGGAGCCATTTTGTTGACATTAAACAAAGCATTCTGGGTGTCACGTAAACATCTGACAGACAAAACATGTTATAACAAAATGAGGTGAAGGGATGGTTCACTTGTTTTTCGAATAAACTTCCAGAAGTGAATGATGGGAAGTGAATTATGGTAGATGACACACCCCCTTCAACATGCATATTGCAAACAGACCCAACTCATCTTGTCACCTCTTTTTATCTTTGGTTGACGTGGAAAAACAAACATGGCGCCATGCACAAACTCTACCAACCATTGGATTACTTTCAACTTTTAGTAGGTGTTTTACTAAATTATTTAGAACACTGGTGAGCCCGTAATGTGAATTGTAAATAATAATTGCTATTAGGTAATTCATATTATGGTTTCTGTCAGCCGAGAGTTAGCTAAATATGTCTGCTTATGTTAGCTCACCGTTTCTCAGTCAGCGGTAGGACTAATGTAGCCTGCATTTTCCGATTTGGGTGAGAATTGTTGTACTGTTGCTACTTCTTTCAAAGTCTGAACATTGCATCCAAAAATAAACTGCTCACATTGAGGACATAAAGACTGTGTTTCTGCAAAATGTTTCTGTTAAAAAAACTGAGTGGCCATCTCAAACCCTAACTGTTGCATCAATCCTAACTAGTTGTTCTATGAAGTGTTCTAATCACACCGGTTTGAGTGTACGCTGCAGGGACCACTATAAATTGATCACGCCCGTGGGCTCATGCACATTATAGGGGTAAATGTAATATAAAAATTATGCAAATCGTTCGTTCTTACCACCAGTAATAGACTGCGAACAGTTAAAATGCTAATTTGCTAGCAAGAGCTTTGGTTGAACCTTGCCTGCGAGGCATTACGGATGACAAAAGCACCCTAGAAATGGGCACAATAAGAACTGTCATTGAATCCATTTAAAATACATGGTCATAAAGGAGAGTAATTATTCTGATAACTGAAAAGTGACTTTTTCACAAAATTGAGGGACACAAAGACAACAAATGTGGTAAAGTGTGGAAATTATATAAAATTAGTGAATGAAATGCAGAAATTGAAAATGCTGAAAATTCTTTTGGGTTGAAGTTTGAACAGTTTATTGGTCGCATACATCGTTTGGCAGATGCTATAGTGGGTGCAGTGAAATGCTTATGTTACTAGCTCCTAACGATGCAGTAAAATGTCAATCAAGTACACAAATAATAACAATTCTTAAAAAAACATAAATAAATCAAGACATTTCAGAATGAATAAAATTAACAACCCAAATAGCACTTTAACAATAATTCAAATGCAGTCTATGCATTCAGAAACCAAGATTGAACTCTTTGGCCTGAATGCCAACTGTCATGTCTGGAGGAAACCTGGCACCATCCGTATGTTGAAGCATGGTGGTGGAAGCATCATGCTGTGGGGATGTTTTTCAGCGGCAGGGACTGGGAGAGTAGTCAGGATCAAGGGAAAGATGAGCAAAGTACAGAGAGCTCCTTGACGAGAACCTGCTCCAGAGCGCTCAGGACCTCAGACTGGGGAAAAGGTTCACTTTCCAAAAGGACAACGACCCTAAGCACACAGCCAAGACAACACAGGAGTGGCTTCGGGACAAGTCTCTGAATGTCCTTGAGTGGCCCAGCCAGTGTCCGGACTTGAACCCGATCGAGCATCATCTTTTTTTTGCTTTGTCATTATGTGGTATTGTGTGTAGATTGATGAGGGGAAAAAAAACAATGTAATCCATTTTAGAATAAGTCTGTAACGTAACAAAATGTGGAAAAAGTGAAGGGGTCTGAATACTTTCCGAATGCATTGTATGTTCACTAGAATAATTACCACAAGATATACTAAGAATGTTATGTACAGTAGTAGATATATTAGTGAGCTATGTCAAGAATCCAGTATATAAATAAATATGTGGTGTATAAAACATGTAACTAAAATGCAATGTACAGTAGTAGAATTATTACAATCAACTATGGCAAGAATACAGAATTTAAATACACAGTGTGAAATAGGAAGTGTCCAGTGGTGTCCAGTGTTGGTAATCAGGCCTACTACTATTGTGTCGTCTGCAAACTTGATGATTGAGTTGGAGGCGTGAGTAGTCACGCAGTCATGGGTGAACATGGAGTACAGGAGGGGGCTGAGCATGCACCATTGTGGGGCCCCTGTGTTGAGGATCAGCGAAGTGGAGGTGTTGTCTCCTACCTTCACCAACTGGGGGAATCCCGTCAGGAAGTCCAGGACCCAGTTGCACAGGGCGGGGGTTCAGACCCAGGGTCTTGAGCTTGATGATGAGCTTGGAGGGTACTATGGTGTTGAATGCTGAGCTATAGTCAATGAACAGCATTCTTACATAAGTATTCCTCTTGTCCAGATGGGATAGGGCAGTGTCCACTGCGATGGCGATTGCATCGTCTGTGAATCTATTGGGGCGGTAAGCAAATGGAAGTGGGTCTAGGGTGTCAGGTAAGGCAGAGGTGATATGATCCTTAAGCAGCCTCTCAAAGCACTTCATGACGACAGAAGTGAGTGCTACGGGGCGTGCCATCAGTCTTGTGTGTTTTCATGTTCATCACTCACTCACTGTCAAAGTCCCTACATCAGCGCATAGCTACTCTGCTACAGATTTTTTTTTTTATGTAAAAATGCAAGCGCCTCACTCAAACGTCACATTTGCTTGTAAACAAAAAAAATACTCTATAACCTTTCATTCTCATAACACACATCGCTATCTGAGTTATACATTTACATAAAGATCATTAATTGGGATTATATTTTGATATATCAAATTGCTATGGAAACATTAAAAATCAGGGAACCGGTGAAGTAGTGATCGACAGCATCACCTTGAAAGGCAAACATTTCTCAGAGACGCAAGCTTGTGAATGTCACTCCAATCTCTGTTTGCCCCTCAGAGATGCCACCAGAAACCCCAAGGGTGAAAACTAACTAGTACCCTCAACATTTATGCGATATTAAATCCTTACATGGGCGATAGATTTATTTCTGGCCTTTATTATAATTGCTTGCCTGTTACTACCTCTGGGGGATCATGGAAGCTAAGCTGTTTGTGCAGAACATGCTGAGTGAACGTAACAGTGGGTTTGTGTAGCAATTGCCACATCTCTTCCACTCTAATAATGTTATTAATGGGGCTGTGTTTATGGCAGTGGAATGGGCCACTGCTTCATCGCCCCTGTTAAAGTGTATCTTTTGGATTGCTCTCATGTTATTAAAGGTTAGGAAAATGCACTAGGTAATTAATTACCTTTGCTGTCTTTGCTGTCAAAAACAGCAGTCTGTTGTAGATGTGCAGGCATTTGTCTATGAGAAAAAAGCTGACGTGTTTACATAAATGTTGTGGTTTATGATATCGAGAGCTTAGTACTATAAGGTTCTGTCTGCATTTTTGTCACCTACTGAGTTATTGACTTAGCCTTGCTCTGTTCAATGTTCTCTACATACTGTATATAGTCCTCTAAATACCCCAATGCATGTTAAATTCAATAGATTACAATAGAATAGAAATTGCTGACACCATTCAAACCAATTCGAAACCAGTTCAAAACTTTGCAGCCAATTATCTCAGAATGATCTTTTTTGCAGATAGAACATCATAGTCCCAAGCTCAAACACACACAAAAAATATTTTAAACTGCAATAGACTTCTTTGAGTTAATTTTGATCAGGGGAAATCTTTGGCCTTGTGACATGGATATGGTTGGAAAATATGTAAATATAGTTGGTTTCATGGCCGGTTCCAGGCATAAGCGACATAAGAGACCACTTAGGCTCCTGCAGACGCAAAGCCCCCTCCCCCCAGAAAATAAATAAGTATATATATATATATATATATAACTATATACAGTGCATTCGGAAAGTATTCAAACCCTTTGACTTTTTCCACATTTTGTTACGTTACAGCCTTATTCTAAAATTGATTTTTTTTTTAATTATCCCATTCTCCTCTGCAGATCCTCTTAAGCTCTGTCAGGTCGGATGGGGAGTGTCACTGCACAGCTATTTTCAGGTCTCTCCAGAGATGTTCGATCGGGTTCAAGTCCAGGCTCTGGATGGGCCACTCAAGGACATTTAGAGAAATGTCCCGAAGCAACTCCTGCGTTGACTTAGCTGTGTGCTTAGGGTCGTTATCCTGTTGAAAGGTGAATCTTCGCCCCAGTCTGGAGTCCTGAGCGCTCTGGAGCAGGTTTTTATGAAGGATCTCTCTGTACTTTGCTCCATTCATCTGTCCCTCTAACTGGACTGGTCTCCCAGTCTCTGCCGCTGACAAATCCTCACAGCATGATGCTGCCACCACCATGTTTCGCCGTAGCAATGGTCCCAGGTTTCCTCCAGACGTGACGCTTGACATTCAGTCTAAAGAGTTCAATCTTGGTTTTATCAGACCAGAGAATCTTGTTTCTCATGGTCTGAGAGACCGTTAGGGGCCTTTTGGCAAACTCCAAGCAGGCTGTCATGCACCTTTTACTGAGGAGTGCCTTCTGTCTGGCCACTCTACCATAAAGGCCTGATTGGTGGAGTGCTGCAGAGATGGTTGTCCTTCTTGAAGGTTCTCCCATCTTCACAGAGGAACTCTAGAGCTCTGTCAGAGTGACCATCGGGTTCTTGGTCACCTCCCTGACCAAGGCCCTTCTCCCCCGATTGCTCAGTTTGGTCGGGCGGCCAGCTCTAGGAAGAGTCTTGGTAGTTCCAAACTCCTTCCATTTAAGAATGATGGAAGCCACTGTGTTCTTGGGAACATTCAATGCAGCAGAAATGTTTTGGTACCCTTCCCAGGTCTGTGCCTCAACATAATCCTGTCTCTGAGCTCTACGGACAATTCCTTTTACCTCATGGCTTGGTTTTTGCTCTAGCATGCACTGTCAACTGCGGGACCTTACGTAGAAAGTGTGTGCCTTTCCAAATCATGTCCAATCAATTTAATTTACCACAGGTAGACTCCAATCAAGTTGTAGAAACATTTTAAGGATGATCAATGGAAACAGGATGCACCTCAGCTCAATTTCAAGTCTCATAGCAAAGGGTCTGAATACTTACTGTATGTAAATAAGGTATTTCAGTTTTTTATTTTGTATACATTTAATATATTTAAATATATATATATATATATATATATATATATATATATATATATATATATATATATATATATATATATATATATATATATATATATAGTGCCTTGCGAAAGTATTCGGCCCCCTTGAACTTTGCGACCTTTTGCCACATTTCAGGCTTCAAACATAAAGATATAAAACTGTATTTTTTTGTGAAGAATCAACAACAAGTGGGACACAATCATGAAGTGGAACGACATTTATTGGATATTTCAAACGTTTTTAACAAATCAAAAACTGAAAAATTGGGCGTGCAAAATTATTCAGCCCCCTTAAGTTAATACTTTGTAGCGCCACCTTTTGCTGCGATTACAGCTGTAAGTCGCTTGGGGTATGTCTCTATCAGTTTTGCACATCGAGAGACTGACATTTTTTCCCATTCCTCCTTGCAAAACAGCTCGAGCTCAGTGAGGTTGGATGGAGAGCATTTGTGAACAGCAATTTTCAGTTCTTTCCACAGATTCTCGATTGGATTCAGGTCTGGACTTTGACTTGGCCATTCTAACACCTGGATATGTTTATTTTTTAACCATTCCATTGTAGATTTTGCTTTATGTTTTGGATCATTGTCTTGTTGGAAGACAAATCTCCGTCCCAGTCTCAGGTCTTTTGCAGACTCCATCAGGTTTTCTTCCAGAATGGTCCTGTATTTGGCTCCATCCATCTTCCCATCAATTTGAACCATCTTCCCTGTCCCTGCTGAAGAAAAGCAGGCCCAAACCATGATGCTGCCACCACCATGTTTGACAGTGGGCATGGTGTGTTCAGGGTGATGAGCTGTGTTGCTTTTACGCCAAACATAACGTTTTGCATTGTTGCCAAAAAGTTCAATTTTGGTTTCATCTGACCAGAGCACCTTCTTCCACATGTTTGGTGTGTCTCCCAGGTGGCTTGTGGCAAACTTTAAATGACACTTTTTATGGATATCTTTAAGAAATGGCTTTCTTCTTGCCACTCTTCCATAAAGGCCAGATTTGTGCAATATACGACTGATTGTTGTCCTATGGACAGAGTCTCCCACCTCAGCTGTAGATCTCTGCAGTTCATCCAGAGTGATCATGGGCCTCTTGGCTGCATCTCTGATCAGTCTTCTCCTTGTATGAGCTGAAAGTTTAGAGGGACGGCCAGGTCTTGGTAGATTTGCAGTGGTCTGATACTCCTTCCATTTCAATATTATCGCTTGCACTGTGCTCCTTGGGATGTTTAAAGCTTGGGAAATCTTTTTGTATCCAAATCCGGCTTTAAACTTCTTCACAACAGTATCTCGGACCTGCCTGGTGTGTTCCTTGTTCTTCATGATGCTCTCTGCACTTTTAACGGACCTCTGAGACTATCACAGTGCAGGTGCATTTATACGGAGACTTGATTACACACAGGTGGATTGTATTTATCATCATTAGTCATTTAGGTCAACATTGGATCATTCAGAGATCCTCACTGAACTTCTGGAGAGAGTTTGCTGCACTGAAAGTAAAGGGGCTGAATAATTTTGCACGCCCAATTTTTCAGTTTTTGATTTGTTAAAAAAGTTTGAAATATCCAATAAATGTCGTTCCACATCATGATTGTGTCCCACTTGTTGTTGATTCTTCACAAAAAAATACAGTTTTATATCTTTATGTTTGAAGCCTGAAATGTGGCAAAAGGTCGCAAAGTTTTATATATATATATATATATATATATATATATATATACACACACATAATGTTTTTGTTTTGTCATTATGGGGTGTTGTGTGTAGATTGATGAGGAAAATGTTTAACTTAATTCATTTTAGAATAAGGCTGTAAGGTAACAAAATAAGGAAAAAGTCAAGCGGTCTGAATACTTTCTGAATGCACTGTATATATACTCTACCAAAAATGTTCTGCAATACTAGCCAATGTCAGCAAAACATTTTTTTGCCAGCTGTCTAAACTTAGTTATCATTGTTGAATTACTGACGCAGGACATGTGCCCAGTGTCCCTGATCCTCACGGGCTCCACTTGATTTTGTTAGTCACTCTCACTCAAATGCCATATTAAAATAGCATAAATCATGGCAAAATGTGTAGAATTGCAGTTAATACGTTTCAAAACGGCAAAGTTTCTCTCAGCCCCATGGCAAAAGGTGTGGAATTGCAGAAAATTAACTCAAAAACTTTTTCACTCTGCCATCATAAAGGGGCCACTAAAATGTTTGGCTTAGGGCCCCCAAAAAGCTAAAGCTGGCCATGGTTGGTTTAGTAAAGTCCCAATCACTACTGTAACGTGTTAAGGAAAAATCTTAGAGCAGCTGATATTTATTAAGCATCAGACATTATGTACATGCATAATTTGCATCTCTGCCTTTGGATAAAAGCCCAAAATAAAGCTTGGCAAAATAGCCTTGAATGTGCTTCTGGTTCACACCCGCTCTAAAATCATTATGTAAATGAGTATGGGAAGGTAGCGCAAAGCAGGCCAAATAGCCGTAGAACTCAATAGGTGAGAAATTGACTCTCCACTCCCTGTGGTAGGAAAAAAAATGAAGAGAGCACTTAATGTGTTACAAAGAAAAAAGCTTAGGAGCTGACTCTCCAATTTCTATTCTCCTAATGTCGCCAGAATATTTCAAATGCCTCATTACTTGTGTTTGAGGGACTAAATTAGAGGCTCTTCTCCATCCAATAATGATTTCTAACGCTTATTACGCCAATGTGCATTAAATTGAGAGGCCAATTCTTCCTCTTTTAGACTCCCCTTATGCTAGAGAGTGCTAGGGCCTAATCTAAAAACAGAGAGTTACATCATTACACTTGAGGAAATCATAGAGGATAATCCAGTAGTCCATTTAGAGGGCTTTATAATTGAATTGAATTATGCTTGCCCTCTGACAGGCCACATTGTGAGTGACATTTTGCTCAGGAGATGGCATACGTTTTGAGGCCAGCCTAGAAAGACTGGCAGAATCCACCACTGTTAGGAAGGCTAAAAGGATTAGCGTTGTCTGAAATAACTCACCGAATCAGGTTTACAGGCAATGGAAGCCAATGTAATTTTGGTCAGATATAAACATCTTTATGCTATATACTCTTATCTACAGTTGAAGTGGGAAGTTTACAAACACTTAGGTTGGAGTCATCAAAACTCATTTTTTAACCACTCCACAAATTTCTTGTTAACAAACTATAGTTTTGGCAAGTCGGTTAGGACATCTACTTTGTGCATGACACAAGTAATTTTTCCAACAATTGTTTACAAACAGAATATTTCACTTATAATTCACAGTATCACAATTCCAGTGAGTCAGAAGTTTACATAAACTAAATTGACAGTGCCTTTAAACAGCTTGGAAAATTCCAGAAATGATGTCATGGCTTTAGAAGCTTATGATAGGCTAATTGACATCATTTGAGTCAATTTGAGCTGTACCTGTGGATGTATTTCAAGGCCTACCTTCAAACTCAGTGTCTCTTTACTTGACATCATGGGAAAATCAAAAGAAATCAGCCAAGACCTCAGAAAAAAATTGTAGACCTCCACAAGTCTGGTTCATCCTTGGGAGCAATTTCCAAAAGTCTGAAGGTACCACGTTCATCTGGACAAACAATAGTATGCAAGTATTAACACCATGGGACCACGCAGCCGTCATACCGCTCAGGAAGGAGACGCGTACTGTCTCCTAGATATTAATGTACTTTGGTGTGAAAGTGCAAATCAATCCCAGAACAATAGCAAAAGACCCTGTGAAGACGCTGGAGGAAACAGGTACAAAAGTATCTATATCCATAGTAAAACGAGTCCTATATCGACATAACCTGAAAGGCTGCTCGGCATGGAAGAAGCCACTGCTCCTATCCCGCCATTAAAAAGCCAGACTACGGTTTGCAAAGATCGTACTTTTTGGGGAAATGTCCTCTGGTATGATGAAACAAAAATAAAACTGTTTGGCCATGCTGACCAACCGTGAAGCACGGGTGTGGCAGCATCATGTTGTGGGGGTGCTTTGCTGGAGGAGGGACTGCTGTACTTCACAAAATAGATGGCATCATGAGGTAGGAAAATTATGTGGCTATATTGAATCAACATCTCAAGTCAGGAAGTTAAAGCTTGGTCGCAAATGGATCTTCCAAATGGACAATGAGCCCAAGCATACTTCCACAGTTGTGGCAAAAGGACAACAAAGTCAAGGTATTGGAGTGGCCATCACAAAGCCCTGACCTCAATCCTATAGAAAATGTGTGGGCAGAACTGAAAAGCATGTGCAAGCAAGGAGGCCAACAAACCTGACTCAGTTACACCAGCTCTGTCAGGAGGAATGGGCCAACATTCACCCAACTTATTGTCGGAAGTTTGTGGAAGGCTACCTGCAAAGTTTGACCCAAATTAGACAATTTAAAGGCAATGCTACCAAATACTAATTGAGTGTGTGTAAACTTCTGACCCACTGGAAATGTGATGAAAGAAATAAAAGCTGAAATAAATCATTTTCTCTACTATTATTCTGACATTTCACATTCTTAACTCTAGGGTAGGGGGCAGCATTTGGAATTTTGGATGAAAATCGTGCCCAAATTAAACTGCCTTCTACTCAGGTCCTGAAGATAGTATAGTAGTAGATTTGGATAGAAAACACTCTAAAGTTTCCAAAACTGTTAAAATAATGTCTGTGAGTATAACAGAACTGATTTGGCAGGCAAAAACTTGAGACAAATACATTCAGGAAGTAGGATTTTTTGTTGTTGTTGTAGTTTTCTTTTCAATGCCATTACAGTATCCATTGACTTAGGACATAAATTGCAGTTCCTATGCCTTCCACTAGATGTCAACAGTCTTTAGAAATTGTTTCAGGCTTCTATTCTGAAGAATGAGGGAGTAATAGCAGTCTGAGTGAGTGTACCCTGCCGTGTCACAGAGCTTTTTCATGCGTGCGACCGAGAGAGTGCCTTTCTTTTTTACCTTTTATATTGACAACGTTATTGTCCGGTTGAAATATTATTGATTATTTAGGCTAAAAATAACCTGAGGAATGAATATAAACATCGTCTGACATCTTTCTATGAACTTTATGATTACAATTTGGATTTTTTTTGTCTGCTTGCTGTGACTGCGTTTGAGCCTGTGGATTACTGAAGAAAACGCGCAAACAAAACTGAGGTTTTCAGATATAAAGAGAGACTTTATCGAACAAAAGGAACATTTATTGAGTAAATGAAAGTCTTTTGAGTGCAACCATATGAAGATCATCAAAGGTAAGTGATTAATTTTATCTCTTTCTGATGTGTAACTATTCTACTTGGCTGGGTATTGTTTGTAATGATTTGTCTGCTGGGCTGTGTTCTCAAATAATTGTAAGGTATGCTTTCGCCATAAAGCACTTTTTTAAATCTGACACCGTGGTTGGATCCACAAGAAGTTAATCTTTAAACCTATGTGAAATAGTTGTATATTTTCTGAATTTGTATAATTAGTATTTCTGTTTTTGAAATTGGAGCTCTGCAATCTCACTGGATGTTGGCCTACCCTAGAGAGGTTTTAAAATAAATTGGTGAGCCTAACTGACTTAAGATAGGGAATTTTTACCGGGATTAATTGTCAAGAATTGTGAAAAACAGAGTTTGAATGTATTTGGCTAAGGTGTATGTGTCACGCCCTGACCGTAGAGATCATTTTATTCTCTATGTTTGTCTGGTCAGGGTGTGATTCGAGTGGGAAAGTCTATGCTTTCTGGTTCTTTGTTTTTGGCCGGGTATGATTCTCAATCAGGGACAGCTGTCTATCGTTGTCTCTTATTGGGAATCATACTTAGGCAGCCTTTTTTCCTCTTCTCATTTGTGGGTTGTTGTCTTTGTTAGTGGCATGTATAGCCTTACAGAGCTTCACGTTCGTTTTGTTGTTTATTTTTTTGTTGGCGACATTTAAAATAAAAGGAATGTACGCTCACCAAGCTGCACCTTGGTCCGGTCATTTTCAAGATGGCGTTTGTGACAGTATGTAAACTTCTGAGTTAAAAAATCCACTAAAATGTTAAGTTAGAGAACAAAGAGCTAGAAGGTGCCAGTAAGATATTCTCTTCATAAACTTTAGTGAAAATAAATGTGCTATGGGCTTAATCAGGTCTAACCTGTGTTACAGTATTGTCAAATAAAATGGAAGAATAATGTAGTGTACTATAAGACTCTCCTTTCAGGTAAATGCTTTCAGTTTTCAGAATAGCATGCATTTGTGTGGAAAGGAGCTGGGAATACAAAGACGGAAACAACACCTGACAAAGCTAATTAGTACTCTGTTGCCCAAGGCCAGTATTTAATCAAACCTGTCATACTGAATATTGCGGTATCTTTATTTTACACTACTATTACTACTTCCTGTGAAAACTGAAGTCTCCTTAGAATTTTCACTGTACCCAGAACCATTCCGCCATTTCATTTCCTGATGGAAGGAATGGAAAAGTACAATGACTCAATCCTTCATGTCTTCCGCGAGTGCTATAAAGTCCAAAAGTTATGGGCAGAGTTAGAAAGATGTCTCTCAAAAGTTTTACTTAATGTAAGTTTACTTTTAATCCGTCTATCTGCCTATTTCAAGACATGGCATATGGGGGTGCGGTAAGATACCCAATGGGTTGGACAATACTCTTTCCGTCACTTATATTGAAGAAGCTATTACTTAAATACTGGAAGTAAAATGATACTCCAACGTTAAGAGAATGGAAGAATCAAATACTTTATTATTTAAATTTGGGAAAAAAAATCTGGCCACAGACAGAAACAACATAACACAATTTGAAGTCATATGGGGTAGAATCTTACAAGTATTAGAAACAACATTGGGTGTGGATGCAGTGTGAACATGTGGGTCTGGGCAAGTGTGATGTCATTAATGTTTGTGGAAATGTATGTAAACTTTATGTTGTGTATTGTTTTTGTCCATGTATGTTTTTTAATTGTTTGAAAGAAAAAGTTAAATAAAATATTACAAAAAAAGGAATGGAAAAGTACAGTTGCACGCTACTTGGTAAATATGCCAATGTGGATTTGATTGAATTTAGCCGTTAGTACCTATTGATGTCTACTGCTCACAAATTGCATTTGTTGCTACTGAGCTAATGATCCAACTCCTAACGACCACCCCATGTTATTAAGAAGGCAGAGATTTGATTGCTTGGTTGTGTCTCTTAGAACACAGTTAGAAAGTCTGCTCAGAGGATAATGACTTTGTTTTCTCTCTGTTGCCAAGTTGACATTAAATGCATCTCGTTTCATGTCTTCAAAGAGTTCCACACTTTGTTACTAAGCATGATAAAAAGCACACAAAAAGTATTCACATGATCAATTGTTTCAATTCTTCAGAACCTGCTTCTATTGATATCCTTCATGCAGTATTCAAGAGTTATGAATTAAAAGGAAAGCTTATGTTCTCTGATGTTTGAAGTATAACCTACACTTCAAAAACAATCCATAAACTGGGATATGCAAATCAATTGACTGAAATACATGCTTCTGAGTACTCTCTCAAGTTTTAACTAGGCAGCACATGTTAATACCTATGAAAACATGATTTGAGATTAAACAAACAAATTTGAGCTCAAACAACCTCATAGCTTAAACCTCAATATCAAGCAAATGTATTCCCAAAATGCACTGGCTCTGTATCACTTATCCATCACTATTAAACCAAACAGCAGACTAATACCTCGCATACTAAATAAAACAGCAGATGTACCTTGCACAACTTCATAGAAACATTTCAAAAATAATTCCCAAAATGCACGAGCATCTGTATCGCTTATTCATCACTTAACAAAACATGAGAAATCACTCATATTAAACAAAATATAAATTTAGTATTAAACAACATTTTATTAGTATGGATTGTGATGTCAACTAAATTTTTTAGGTGTGGCGTAAATATGCCTTTCTATCGTAGCACAGACACTTGAAAAAATACCAATGTCAGTTATTCCAGTGTGTTAGGGGGAGATTAGATCTGTGAAGTGTTCTAAATTATTCACATGGCATCCTATTGAGCATATGGCCAGCCAACCTTATTACCTCTAGCACCTGTCCTGAACCCTGTCCCCTGCACTCTTTCCTCTAAAGTCGTAGTCACTGTCTGCACTGGTGTGACGGCAGTACATCCCCATGGTACCAAGCGGGGTTATTTATAGCCAAACAAATCTGGCCTGTCTCTGAGTGGGATCACACCACAACTCAGTCAAATTTCCTAGCCGCTATTACCATGAGTTTAGGGTCGGCAGTCATTAGTGAAATAGGCCGGTAGCATGCGCATGTTTTAGAAACCATAGAACCTGGTGAAAATTACAGTTGTGTACACAGTGTTAATGAAATTAAACAACCATTGATAATCATCTTCAGATGATTTCATTTCATTTTAATAATCCCCTTAATAAATATCTAAATTCCCACTAGAAATCAATAAATATTTTAAGGGACCACAATCAAAAGGAGACTCTTAACTAATTTACATGTTGCCCATTATTTGGTTCTATCACTTGTGATTTGCCTTAGCTAGGATTGATTGTTCTATTGAATCTCAAACTAACTGGGACAGAGAGTAAAAAGGCAGTTGGAGATGTGGCCACGCGTGTCTCCAACTCAGAGTGCTGCTTTTTCTCCAATGACTTTTCAAATATTATGTTTTCATCCCCCTACCCAACTACAGGGTGCTAACATGTCAGTTTTTACAATCCATCATGAGTTTAATTAGTAAAATAAGTAGTTTTTAGTGTAGCTAATTTTCCTATTGCAAGCATTTTCCAATTGAATGTCAATAAGTAGAACAAAATGGCTGTACTCGTTTTCCCATCACATAGCTGTTAGTAGCATAGGAATGTACTAGTCTCGGCAGCATTCCATCCGGAATTTGTGAATTCCCCATTTTGAGCATTGGAATGCACTCAAATTTATAGCAGTAGTGGTTGACTACCACCTCACATCTTTTCCACTTTCATCAACTCTAGTACTGAAAGTAGACTGAATAAGATATGCAGAAACGAGCTTCAGATAACATATTCCTTTTGGTAGTGTTCAACGCCATAGTACCCTCCAAGCTCATCATTAAGCTCGGGACACTGGGTCCTATCCAGGATTCAGGACTTCCTGACGGGCAACAACACCTCCACTATGCCGATCCTCAACACAGAGTCCCCACAAGAATGTGTGCTCAGCCCCCTTCTGTTCTCCCTGTTCACCCAGGAAGGCCAAGGACCTCAGCCACCCAAGCCATGGCCTGTTCACCCCGCTACCATTGAGAAGGCGAGGTCAGTACAGGTGAATCAAAGCTGGGACTGAGAGACTGAAAAACAGCTTCTATTTCAAGGCCATCAGACTGTTAAATAGTGACCACTAAAACTTGATTCCACCTGTGGAAATTCAATTGATTGGACATGATTTGGTAAGGCACACACTTGTCTATATAAGGTCCCAAAGCCTTTCTATATAAGGTCCCAAAGCCCACTGAATTCAGTTATGATGCCAAACTGCAATCAGGTCAAGACACTGATGAGGAAGTCTCTAGATTTTGCTCGCCTGAAGTAGAGTATATTGTGATAAGTTGCAGGCCACACTACTTGCCTAGAGTTTTCAGCTATACTTTTCGTGGCTGTTTATTTACCACCACAGACAGATGCTGGCACTAAGACCGCACTCAGCCAGCTGTATAAAGACATAAGCAAACAGGAAACCACTCACCCAGAGGTGGCGCTCCTAGTCGCCGGACACTTTAATGTAGGGAAACTTAAATCAGTTCTACCAAATTTCCATCAACATGTTAAATGTGCAACCAGAGGGAAAGAATTCTAGATCACTTGTACTCCACACATAGAGATGTGTACAAAGCTCTCCCCCACCCTCCATTTGGTACATCTGACCACAACTCTATCCTCCTGACTCCTGCTTACAAGCAATAATGAAAGCAGGAAGCACCAGTGACTCAGTCTATAAGAAAGTGGTCTATGAAGCAGATGCTAAACTACAGGACTGTTTTGCTATCACAGACTGGGACATGTTCTGGGATTCTTCAGATGGCATTGAGGAGTACATCACATCAGTCACTGGCTTTATCAATAAGTGCTTTTAGGACTTGGTCCCCACAGTGAATGTACGTACATACCCCAACCAAAAGCCATGGATTACAGGCAACATTCGCACTGAGCTAAAGGGTAGAGCTGCCGCTTTCAAGGTGCAGGACTCTAACCCGGAAGCTTACAAGAAATCCTGATATGCCCTGCGACGAATCATCAATCAGTCAAAGCGTCAATACAGGGCTAAGATTGAATCATACCACACTGGCTCCGATGCTCGTCTTATGTGGCAGGGCTTGCAAACTATTAAAGACTACAAAGGGAAGCACAGCCGCGAGCTGCACAGTGACACAAGCCTACCAGATGAGCTAAATCACTTCTATGCTCGCTTTGAGGCAAGAAACACTGAGTCATGCATGAGAGCATCAGCTGTTCCGGATAACTGTGTGATCACGCTCTTCGTAGCCGACGTAAGACCTTTAAAACAGGTCAACATACACAAGGCTGCAGGGCAAGACGGATTACCATGACATGTGCTCCGGGCATGTGCTGACCAACTGGCAGGTGTCTTCACTGACATTTTCAACATGTCCCTGATTGAGTCTGTAATACCAACATGTTTCAAGCAGACCACCATAGTCCCTGTTCCCAAGAACACAAAGGATACCTGCCTAAATTACTACAGACCCGTAGCACTCATGTCCGTAGCCATGAAGTGCTTTGAAAGGTTGGTAATGGCTCACATAAACACCATTATCCCAGAAACCCTAGACTAACTCTAATTTGCATACCGCCCAAACAGATCCACAGATGATGCCATCTCCATTGCACTCCACACTGCCCTTTCCCACCTGGACAAAGTGAACACTTATGTGAGAATGCTATTCATTGACTACAGCTCAGCGTTCAACACCATAGTACCCTCAAAGGAAGGCCCTAAAAATTGTCAAAGACTCCAGCCACCCCAGTCATAGACTGTTCTCTCTACTACTGCATGGCAAGCAGTACCGGAGTGCCAAGTCTAGGACAAAAAGGCTTCTCAACAGTTTTTACCCCCAAGCCATAAGACTCCTAAACAGGTTATCAAATGGCTACCTGGACTATTTGCATTGTGTCCCCCCCCCCCCCCCAACCCCTCTTTTTACGCTGCTGCTACTCTCTGTTTATCATATTTGCATAGTCACTTTAACTATACATTCATGTACAGTACATACTACCTCATTTGGGCCGACCAACCAGTGCTCCCGCACATTAGCTAACCGGGCTATCTGCATTGTGTCCCACCCACCACCCGCCAACCCTTCTTTTACGCTACTGCTACTCTCTGTTCGTCATATATGCATAGTGACTTTAACCATATCTACATGTACATACTACCTCAATCAGCCTGACTAACCGGTGTCTGTATTCAACCTCGCTACTTCTATAGCCTCGCTACTGAATATAGCCTGTCTTTTTACTGTTGTTTTATTTCTTTACCTACCTATTGTTCACCTGATACATTTTTTGCACTATTGGTTAGAGCCTGTATGTAAGCATTTCACTGTAAGGTGTTGTGTTCAGCGCATCTGACAAATAAAGTTTGATTTGATTTGAGCACACAGATGAGCTTCCCTGAGATGGTTTCTGACAGTTTGTGCAGATATTCTTCAGTTGTGCAAAGCCACAGTTTCATCAGCTGTCCAGTTGGCTGGTCTCAGATGATCCCGCAGTTGAAGAAGCAGAATGTGGATGTCCTGTGCTTACACATGGTCTGCGGTTGTACTGTCACATGTCTAAAACAACGTTGGAGGTGACTTATGGTAGATAACATTCAATTATCTGGCTACAGCTCTGGTGGATGGATGGATTATCTTGGCAAAGGAGAAATGCTCACTAACAGGGATGAAAACACATTTGTGACCAAAATTTGAGAGAATAAGCTTTTTGTGTATCTGGAACATTCCTGGGATCTTTTGTTTTAGCTCATGAAACATGGGATCCAACACTTTATACGTTACGTTTATATTTTTATTCAGTGTAGAATGACTAAGAATTCCTCAAGAGATAATAACTTGCATATCAGAGGTTCCAGGTTCAGAAGCATGGGTGAAGGTTACAGCTATGAAATCTTACTAAGAAACACAAGTGAATGTTAGGAATTGCCAGGGCTTCCTATAAAGTCTGTATTTTCTGTGAAAGTGGCATTATTATCTTGTGAAAACAAACGGTGATTCTCTCACTTCTCTCAGGTTTAAATGGTTGAGAGATAAATGTAGTCAAATGCCGCCTCTGCAATAATAACAACCTTGGTCCCCTTTGTAAGTATAAAACCTTGTTACAATACTTATTTGTGTCCTCTACCAAATTAAAAGTTTGAGGTTAAATCCAAGTTTCAGGTTTCTGTCTGGGGCTCCTGTACATTCTCCTTTGTTACTTATACCCTATTGAATTACTTCTGATCGATATCACAGATGGATGTTTCTGGAAGTGCATGCAGGTTTTCGCATAGATATGGTTTTCCAGTTGGCGTCATTCTCAACCAAAATAGATGTAGCACTGACATTACAGCAACATCTAAGCCGATCATAATCCAAAATAGTCTTTACCAGCAGAGGTTTAAAAGTTGGTTAAAACACCCATTTGCAGAAAAACATGTTTTAACGGAACTCAGCATAAGATCTATATATACACAGTAATTATGAAAGAGACAAGAACAATCCTACTCTTACCTCTTCCCTGTGGTGTATAAATAGGCAGGATGTCAGAGAAGGTGGTGCGGAGAGAAATGTGATAAAAAACACAACATCTGTGAAGCATTTCATGGCTAAACACAGCATGAAATATTAAAATGTCCTGGCACCCATGAGTCACCTTTGCTCTCACATGGCGTTCCTCAGAGCGCTGCTCTCCATTGAAATCTCTTAGGTTCATACGATAAGAGCCCCCCGACAAGTTCAGCCATGTTGTACCCACCAACTTAAGAGTTGTGCCGTATTTGAGAGGGTCACGTTTAGGACGCATATGAAGTATAGGCGAAAGTCTGCCATCAGAAAACACAGCAGTTGGGAAAGCTGATTCCTTGTGTGAGAGTTATTTTTCTCTAGGCAGGGGCTGCGGAACTGACCTTTCAGGACCTTTCTTCCCGGCCAAACGTCCATGCAGCCTTCCAACCATTTGTTCTCAATCAGTTTCATGGGGATATGCATTTAGATCGTCTTGAGTTATACAGTGTTGATTCAAAATAACCTAAAGTGTTGTTTTGAATGATGTACAGTGAGTGAATTTTAGAGCAGATTCAGGTTAAACTGTAACATAGCCTACCTGTGTATTTTGCCTAGCAGTGTGCGCTTTTGAATTTTGGCCACATGAGAGAAATATGTGGTGTTTTTGTCTTAGAGTAACGTTATACTATGCTATTATATTCAGTTCTGTTAGTGCCTTCAGAAAGTTTTTTATCCCCCTTGACTTATTCCACATTTTGTTTTGTTAAAGCCTGAATTCAAAATGGACTAACATGAGAACTGCCTGGTCTTTCAGCCTATAAGTACCCGCAAGAGAAGGTTGAGAACGTTGAGAACGTTTAGCATCAGATGTATATCAACCCGCAAGGGTTGATATGTTTTGTATAATTCTACACGTCATAGTGAAAAATAAAGGCCTAAAGCTAAAATTCTCGACACATCAAGCAAATGACACAAACGTTCTAAAGGTCTAATAAATACATTTGATATATTCTATCAGAATAATAATAATTTGGCTGTGTTTAGAAAGGTCTTAGGGAACATTAGAATACTAAATAACTATTATTTCAAAGAACATTACATCGTTTTCTTTAGTTTATGTTACTCTAGGCTATAAGTAAAAATGGAAGTTGAAATTTGAAGTCCATCACAAAGAGGTCTATTATAATTTCATTTTTGGCAGGTCTAAAGAAACATTGTGGGAATAAGAAAATGTAAAAAAAAAAAAAACAGAATAGCATACTTAAAGTTTATTATGTTACTAGTATTTGCTTAGAACCCAGAGCAATGCCACCGGGTGAGTGGTCATGTGAGTGGTCATACCCACCACTGCGACCTGTACGTTCTCGTTGGCTGGCCCTCGCTTCATACTCGTCGCCAAACCCACTGGCTCCAGGTCATCTACAAGACCCTGCTAGGTAAAGTCCCCTCTTATCTCAGCTCACTGGTCACCATAGCAGCACCCAACTGTAGCACGCCAGCAGGTATATCTCTCTGGTCACCCCCAAAACCAATTCTTCCTTTGGCTGCCTCTCCTTCCAGTTCTCTGCTGCCAATGACTGGAAGGAACTACAAACATTTCTGAAACTGGAAACACTTATCTCCCTCACTAGCTTTAAGCACCAGCTGTCAGAGCAGCTCACAGATTACTGCACCTGTACAAAACCCATCTATAATTTAGCCCAAACAGCTACCTCTTCCCCTACTGTATTTATTTTGCTCCTTTGCACCCCATTATTTCTATCTCTACTTTGCACATTCTTCCACTGCAAATCTACCACTCCAGTGTTTTACTTGCTATATTGTATTTACTTCGCCACCATGACCTTTTTTGCCTTTACCTCCCTTATCTCACCTCATTTGCTCACATTGTATATAGACTTATTTTTCTACTGTATTATTGACTGTATGTTTGTTTTACTCCATGTGCAACTCTGTGTTGTTGTATGTGTCAAACTGCTTTGGCCAGGTCACAACTTGTAAATGATAACTTGTTCTCAACTTGCCTACCTGGTTAAATAAATGTGAAATAAATAAATGAAAATGTGCTAAACGCATGGACAGCACAGATATTCTTGGAAAAGTTACATTTGGAAATAAAGTGCCACCTCTTGAATGTTGAGTTATTAGACAAAGGTAACTTCCACAAAACCTGCAGAATGCTGCTTCTGATACTATACAGAAACATTTTACCTGCATGTGACTCTGAAGGAGGATTTGATATAGTGATGCTCCTTTCCCTGCATCTGTCAATTACAACTTTGGTATAGTTTAGGTCACACTCCCTAACCCCGCCGCTTCACACTCCCTAACCCCGCCGCTTCACACTCACTAACCCCGCTGCTTCACACTCACTAACCCCGCCGCTTCACACTCACTAACCCCGCTGCTTCACACTCCCTAACCCCGCCGCTTCACACTCACTAACCCCGCTGCTTCACACTCACTAACCCTGCCGCTTCACACTCCCTAACCCCGCCGCTTCACACTCACTAACCCCGCCGCTTCACACTCACTAACCCCGCCGCTTCACACTCACTAACCCCGCCGCTTCACACTCACTAACCACGCTGCTTCACACTCCCTAACCCCGCCGCTTCACACTCACTAACCCCGCTGCTTCACACTCACTAACCCCGCCGCTTCACACTCACTAACCCTGCCGCTTCACACTCACTAACCACGCTGCTTCACACTCCCTAACCCCGCCGCTTCACACTCACTAACCCCGCCGCTTCACACTCACTAACCACGCTGCTTCACACTCCCTAACCCCGCCGCTTCACACTCACTAACCCCGCTGCTTCACACTCACTAACCCCGCCGCTTCACACTCACTAACCCCGCCGCTTCACACTCACTAACCCCGCTGCTTCACACTCACTAACCCCACCGCTTCACACTCACTAACCCCGCTGCTGCACACTCACTAACCACGCTGCTTCACACTCACTAAGCCCGCTGCTTCACACTCACTAACCACGCTGCTTCACACTCACTAACCCCGCTGCTTCACACTCACTAACCACGCTGCTTCACACTCACTAACCCCGCTGCTTCACACTCACTAACCCCGCTGCTTCACACTCACTAACCCCGCTGCTTCACACTCACTAACCACGCTGCTTCACACTCACTAACCCCGCTGCTTCACACTCACTAACCACGCTGCTTCACACTCACTAAGCCCGCTGCTTCACACCTAGTTTGTTTCCCGCTCATCAACTTGAATAGAATCAAGGATAGGTTTTGTATTATTCTAAAGGCTTACTGCAACATTTTCATTTCCCTTACAATAAATATGATTAGTAAAAATAGTAAATAAAACAGTCCCGTAACAGATTATTTTACGTAAAACATAAAAGAGAATGGTATCAACCCACAAGGCGCACCATGAAATGATTAACATGAGCACTAACACTGATAAATATAGGCATAACAAAAACTCATCATTACACTATTGTTGTTATAAATTATATCAACCTCTTCATCATTCAGTTAGGCCCAATTTAAATTGCAAGTAATGTGCACAATTATCACCCATTCATCCATTTGTCATTCATTCATTGGGCTGGCATCGTTTGCTTCCCTTCGCTCATCAACTCGGATAGAGTCAAGGATATGTTTTGCATTATTCTAAAGGCATACTGTAACATGTAAGCATGTTTTAGTTTCCCTTAAAATACATTCAACTAGTAGATAGAGTTATAGAAATTAAAACGGTCCCATAACAGCTTCTTATTACAAAGTAAAACTTAAAAAAGAATGATGTCAACACACATGGAGCACGGTCAAATTATTTGCTATAAACATGAGTGTCAACACTGATATATAGGCATAACACAAACTCATCAATATTGTCTTCCTAAATGAAATCAACCTCTTCACCCTCCTTATCATTGTTAGGCCTAATTTAAATTAAATTGTAAAGTGAATGATTATCACCCATTCATCCATTTGTCATTCATTCAGTGAGGCGAGAGAGAGAGAGAGACGCATTAGCACCTGGCTAGGTACCAATGTCCCACATCGCGTCGTTTTGGCGGGTTAAGTTGGGAATAGGTGTGGGAAAAAAGAGGAAAAAGGCTCTAAATACTTTTCTGATTGTGATTTCAAAAATCTGACATACGAGCAATGTAAAATACAAACATTTAGGAATAGTCAGGGAAGGAGAAGGATGTAGCTTTTGGCCTATTTTTTAAATGTACAAAATCAAACATCAGTGGCTGTTTGTGGTTCTGATGTTATTGATTTTTTGTCTCACCTTCTATAGACAATACCCCATAATGAGTCAATACTTTGTAGAAGCACCTTTGGCAGAGTCTTTCTGGGTAAGTCTGGGTAAGAGATTGCTTTCCACACCTGGATTGTGCAACATTTGCCCATTACTATTTTCAAAATTCTTTAAACTCTGTTAAATGTGTTGTTGATCATTGCTAGACAACAATTTTCAGGTCTTGCCATAGATTTTCAAGTATATTTAAGTCAAACTCGGCCACTCATGAACATTCACTGTATTCTTGTTAAGCAACTCCAGTGTGTATTTGGCCTTGTGATTTTGGATATTATCCTGCTGAAATGTGAATTAATCTCCCAGTGTCTGGTGGAAAGCAGAGTGAACCAGGTTTCCCTCTAAGATTGCCTGTGCTTAGCTCCATTCTGTTTCTTTTTTTATACTGAAAAACGATTACAAACATACCCATAACATGATGCAGCCACCACCACACTTGAAAATATGGAGGGGGTACTCAGTAATGTGTTGTATTTGATTTTCCCCAAACATAACATTTTGTATTCAGGACAAACAGTTAATTGATTTGGTCATTTTTTTTGCAGTATTACCTTGTTGCAAACAGGATGCATGTTTTGGAATATGTTTTATTCTGTTCAGGCTTCCTTCTGTTCTGTAATTTAGGTTACTAATGTGGAGTAACTACAATGTTGATGATCCATCCTCTGTTTTCTCACATCACGGTCATTTAACTCTGTAATTGTTTTAAAGTCACCATTGAGCTCATGGTGAAATCCCTGAGCGGTTTCCTTCCTCTCCGGCAACTGAGTTAGGAAGGACACTATGGTGTTATCACTGTGGAGCATCCCTCTCTCTCACGTGGCTTGTAATGTGAAGCAACGTCAAGTTAGGAATACAATTACCTTTATAAAGATACATCGTTGGTAGTTATTTTACTCACGTATAGACATGTCTGATTACACGGCAAACACCTGTATCTTTGTATTGACTGGGTGTATTGATACACCATCCAAAGTGTAATTAATAAATTCACCATGCTCAAAGGGATATTCAACGCCTGAGTTTTATTTTACCCATCTACCAATAGGTGTCCTGCTTTGCGAGGCATTGGAAATTCTCTCTGGTCATGCGCAGTAAGTGATCCGGACATGTGCAGAAGGTTTGGGACCTTCAGCGCTCAGAAAAAAAGGTCAGAGAAAAGTTCGGATCCGCAGCCACTCCGTTTTCTTTATCTTAAAACAAGCACCTTTACAATCTGATAGTGAAGCGTAAAAATATAATAAGGTAGCATTTAAGTCTGTAAATCAAGCTTCAATAACAAACAACAATAATATATTAATTATATATTATGAAGAGTAATCATACGGTGTAGCTGACATTCTCATCAATGATCTGTTAATTACAGTTGGAAAAAACAATTTAAGTACACTAATTTGTTCTGGGTTTACAGACTGAACAATTGTTTTAATCTGCATACCACTGCTAATTAGGGAACATCTAATATTTTCAAAAAAACATGCACTGGCTATTATTTTAGAAATGTCTCCTGTAATTAGTGTCAGGGCTAAATTCAAAAGGTTAATGAATAACAGATAATACATTGTCTTCTTAGCAAAATGCTGCATTTCCAAACAGGACAATATACAATCTTTGGTGACTCTTGAGTAAGAAATAGCTATTGCCAAATTATGTCTAGTCCAGCAGTTATCAGTTTTTGATTGCATACTATTGTCTGTTGTAGCGTTGGTCCCTTTCTAAATGCAAGATCCTCTCATCGTTAGTTCATCTTGTTCAGTTTTAATTCAATGTTAAATGAGTGTGTCTACATGATCTGTACCCCAAAACAAAGGGCTGTGGTGCTAATTGTTTTTGGAAACTGAGCGTGAGGGAAATTGATTTCACTGTAAATTATAACAAAAGTCCAGGTATCGACAGATGATTTAGCAAGTCCTTGCTCTGAAACTGGGGCACGGTTATCCAACTGGCTGTGCCCGCAAATCAATATCTATCAACGATCTGAAATGAAACCTAGATTCAATCCCAATTAATCTAAGGGAGTCACGTTTGGCGAGTTCCAGTTAATTACATCACCCTGGCAAAGGTTTTTCTTCTCTTTACCTATCATACTTCCCCGCCGGTTAAGTCAAAACGATCACAGCCACGAGTTTGAAATAGTGCATCTGTAAATTCACCACTAAAGTCAGACTACCATGCAAAGACAGTGATATCAATCAGCCCTGTAAGTCTAGATGACAACTTGACTAAACTCTAATCGCAAACCCCAAGAGAACTATGGAAAATGGGCTGAATCTGACTGAAGAAAAAGTGCAGTACCTTGAACAATGAGATGCACTTTGGACGATTTGGGTTTGTTGCTCATGAGGATGGAGCACACGTAGGGCCCCTCGTCGTGTACATTCACGTTCTGGATCTTTATGCTGTACTCTGTCACGGGTGTGTTGTCCATTCGGACAACGCGAGGGTCCAGAGACCACTTGTCAGTGCCCGCATAAAGAATGGTGGTGCGATTGAGCCAAGCCACCCGCGATACCTTGCTGTCCACAGTACATCTGTGAGATAAAGAGAGAAACAGAGAGAGAAGAGGATGAGTGTTAAGCAATCCAAAATATTTTTTACAGTGTTCAATGGTGTCCATTCTATTGTAAAGCACTATTGACTGATATGTCTGACTGATAATATTGTGTGAGGATGTGGCTTTTGTATGACTTTTTTGATAAAGTTAGACCTTGTGCACTATTATACAATATAATGTTCTTCAACACTGTTGCAGGGGCCCCACATGATGCGCATGCTTTTGTTTCAGACCAATACTCTGCCCTTGAGTATTTGAATCAAGGCACCAGGACCTTGATAAAAGAACTGACCACATAGAGAGGATAGCTCTCAGTGAGGCTATACATCCACAATAGACTTTGGAACAAGGACTGTGTAATTGCACATTCACTTACTGAAGGTTATTCCACCTGTGTAACTACTGATGTTATTACACATTTTCTTGTTCCACTGTGTAACTAGTGTTTTGTAATTACACGTTTGAAAGTCACCTGTGAATTACCATGTTAATAAATCAAATCAAAATATGACCTTGTTACATGTAACTAATGTACAAGGTGCCACTACCATTGAATGCACATGTCCTAACAGGGTTGATAAATAGACTAGGACCTGGTGAAAACAATTGTAACCAGGCACATCCTATCGTTAACTACCAGTCATTTTAAATTAGTTTATTTCTATGTTATGACCTGATTCAAAGGCTATACAGAATCAAGTGTAATGTAAGAACGATATAGTTACATAGGATATAGTACCAGTCAAAAGTTTGGACACACCTACTCATTCAAGCGTTTTTCTTTATTTGTACTATTATCTATATTGTAGAATAATAGTGAACACATCAAAACTATGATATAACACATATGGAATCATGTACTAACCAAAAAAGTGTTAAACAAATCAAAATATATTTTATATTTGAGATTCTTCAAAGTAGCCACCTTTTGCCTTGACAGCTTTGCACACTCTTGGCATTCTCTTAACCAGCTTCACCTGGAATGTTTTTCCAACAGTCTTGGAGTTCACACAAATGCTAATCACTTGTTGGCTACTTTTTCTTCACTCTGCAGTCCAACTCATCCCAAACCATCTCAATTGGGTTGAGTTCAGGTGATCGTGGAGGCTAGGTCATCTGATGCAGCACTCCACTGTTAGACCAGACAAGGCCTGGACCAACAATTGAATAAAACAAGATTATGTTTTGGGATCTGATGGGGTACAGCAGTTGAACTAAGCTCATGCGGTATTCATAAGTAACATGCTTCAAGAATCAATGAGTATGTATAATTTAGAAATAGATATACCAGTCGCAGATTGTCATTTTCAGTGAGTTATAACCTATATTTTAACTATACTTGCACATGTGTCCATTGATTGGTGGTAAATGTTTGCTCATAAATTCATTTTATTCCCACTTAACACCAAATTACATACATGAGGCTTAATTAGAAGTGATTCATGCATTCTATGGAAAGAAAACATATGCTTAGCATTTTACAAACGAATTCTGTCACAATTACCATGGTACATTGCCTTAAATGTCAGCACCTGTGCAAAATTCCTATTTACACTGGGAACCTAAGCCAAGTCCGATTTGTATGTCCTTCGTATTCTCCGGTTGCCAGGCCCTGTGGAAAAGCCCAGTCTAACCATGTATTTGAAAAAGAGAGTAGCCTAACAAACAAACAACGTGATTTAAATTCAGGACAGATTATTTGATCATAACCTCCGTGCCTAACCTTCAATGAACTTCAGTGGAGGAATATCATAACGCTCATAATTCCATTTCCACTTCCACTGCATACTAAACAGGGACAAAGGAGAGCAAGAAAGGGAAGGATGGGAATACAGCTACAGTGGTGTATCTGACAGTATTCGCAGACAGATATCAAAACTATTGGGGAACTGTACTTCTGTACAAACTTGCAATGCAAATCTAAGGCTAAAGGTTCATGTATGGGATTGAAGTGTTACCTAAGGAAAAGCTAAATAAAAAATGTCAGCAGTATAACAAAAGTTATATCTATTGACTAAAGGCCAACAACCTTTGCTCTGTCCAGAAATACAGCCTTATAGGATTGTTTTAGTGCAGTGACTCTTCGCTCATTTTGCAATCTCTCATCATATCATATTTGTTCTGAAAAATTGGTTATGCATTTATTTATCTGACAGGATACATAACCGACTATGGATTCCCATTATGATCTGTAGATTGTAGACCATCAGCAATTCCCACAAGATTCATTAGTCAACTGCCACTCTGTTGGCATGCAGTTACTAAGTCGTCTTTGTTGTAATCAATCTTCAAGTTTATTTCATGACGTTAAAGAAGTTCGCCTAGATGGGCAGAGACAACAGTACCATCCTCCCGTTTCTCTTAAACTAGTTACTACTACCCTTGCTGTAAAAGTTTGTTCCATGTTGCAGTTAATGAAACTGGCAGTAAGTGTTTATTGAATTGAATATGAACAGAGCAGAGATCTCCAACATTGGTCCTGGTGAGCTACTGACTATACAGGCCTTCAGTCAGAACCACGATTAGTTTAATCAGAATACAACATTTCCTCTTCTTGTTATTGAAATACTAATGTATAGCCACTCAAGTCGTTCAATTTTTTGACTGAGAGACGTCACATTTATTGTTAATCTAAATAACGTCACAATTCATTTTCAAATCAGCTACATCACTACGTGACCACTTTAAACATGAAATTAAATGTTGAGTTTGCGCATACCCAAAGCGATCAGCTATACTGTAGATCTGAGAAAACAACCAAAAAATTGCTTTGACTCTTGGAATAATATCTCGTACGAACGACTTGGTTGTTTGAACAACATCATTGATTGTTTTGTCTAATTAGGCCTAATTTGTTATGCAGCAACAGTGACCGTTGCTGCAGCCATTAATTCAATGATTATATCCATTGATATGATTATTAATTAAAAGCTATTTGATAGGTCTTCTTTTGAATGCATGTAAGTAAGCCAAGAAGATCTCAGTTTTATCAATTTCACTTCAGATTCTGATGTTTATCCACATTTCTCCAAATGGACAATTTTCAAGTTGATCCAAATGTCACATTCCGAAGTGTTTTTGACACCATGGGTTGCTCCCCCTGCTCAGCATCATCCTTCCGAGGGTCGTAGGGTTACTCTTCCTGCTCAGCATAGTCCTCCCGGGGGTCGCGTGTTCGATCCCAGTGGTAGTGATACCCTATCCCAAACCTTAACTCTTAACTAAGGCATTCGGAATTAATAAAGGATGACGCTGAGCAGGGGGGAGAAGTAACCCAGGGTGTCAAAAACATTTTCACATTTTACATTTGGAGCAACATCGAAATTTGACGTTTTACTCCTACATATTAATTGGGGAATGGACCCTACAAGGAGTCGAAGGCATTCCACAGGGAAGCTGGCCCATGTTGACTCCAATGCTTCCCACAGTTGTGTCATGTTGGCTGGATGTCCTTTGGGTGGTGGACCTTTCTTGATACACGCAGGAAACTGTTGAGCATGAAAACCCCAGCAGCGTTGCAGTTCTTGACACAAACTGGTGCGCCTGGCACCTACTACCATACCCCGTTCAAAGGCACTAAAGTCTTTTGTCTTGCACATTCACCTTCTGAATGGCACACATAAACAATCCATGTCTCAAGGCTTAAAAATATCCCATTCATCTACAATGATTGAAGAGGATTTAACAAGTGACATCAATAAGGGATCATAGATGGATTCACCTAGATTCACCTGGAAAGACCAGGTATTCTTAATGTTTTGTATACTCAGTGCAAACTGCTCTTCCTTCAAAAAACAAGGCATGAAATTACGATCAATTATTTATTGGGTATTCATTTATTCAAGAGCAAGTTCAGCAGTGTTGGATGTGTACACATTCTCACTGCATCTTACTGTAATATCACAATTAATGAGAGCGAATATATGGTAGCTGTCAGAGCCGCTTGTAACCCCGTGTCAAGGCTTTTGCTTTGCAGTACAATGGTGGGTGTCAACAGCTGACAGCAAAAACTGTCAGTTTCACTGTGCTCTCTGTGTTCACCCCATTCAATCAACATTCCAAGAGAGGATTACATGGGTGTTTAACAGAGTAAAACATGGAAATGTGAAGAGTGTACAGAATGTTTGAAACACAATGAATGACCCAAGGTTGGAAGTATTATATGTGCATTTAACATTAACATTTTTTACAAATCAGATCTTGTGACTCCAGTATAGTTCAAATAGTACATTGCCTACACAAATTGTGTTTCTGATAAACTACAGTAAGAAGGCAAAATAAGGATTCTGCAGCAATACAGACAAAAGTCCTCTTTAAGAATTAGAAACACAGCAAGTGAGTACATTTTTTTCACAGGACATTCTCTAAAGAAGCATCTAATTAACCATGAGTGCTAATGTGCAGCAGTAGTGTAGTCAAGGGGATTGGAACCAATGACAACTTCAAGATTAAACAGCTCTCAATGATCTCAGACACTCTGACGTCGCTTGGCAATGACTGCATTCACAATCAAAAGGGTCATTCCATTTGATTTCAATCACTTTTTGACCGCAGATCTTTTAATTTGAACAACACTTTCTATACATATTTCCCAACGGTAGAAGTGGTCAGAAAGTGACTTTTTTTAAACCTAATTCCCCAAACATTCCGGAGATAGAGGTGCTTAAAGTTCTCCCATTTTGCATACCCCATGATACCATGAGACATCCACGTGTCAGGCCCTGACCTGAGTATTCTTTGTTTTCTTTATATATTTTGGTTAGGTCAGGGTGTGACATGGGTGATGTATGTGTTTTTGTACTGTCTAGGAGTTTTGTAGGTTTATGGGGTTGTTTACCATCTAGGTGTTTATGTATGTCTGTGGTTGCCTAGATTGGTTCTCAATTAGAGGCAGCTGTTTATCGTTGTCTCTGATTGGGAACCATATTTAGGCAGCCATCTTTTTGGGGTATTTCGTGGGTTATTGTCTATGTGATGTTGCATGTTTGCACTCAGTGTTTATAGCGGTCACGGTCGTGTTGATATTCTGTTTTGTTTGTTTGGTGTACTTTGTGTTATTTTCGTCTTACATTAAAAGAATGGATTCACATCACGCTGCTCTTTGGTCTCCTCACTACGACGTTCGTGACACCACGCCTTCATCATCCGCAAAGATTAACGTTTGAGTTTGATATAATTTAAAAGTTTACAAAAAAGTTTGTAAAACTATACAGAACTAAAATACAAACACAACATGCAACATTCAATGATTTTAATGAGTTAGTTCATATAAGGAAATGTATATAAGTTTTATAAATGATATACATTTATATAATTTAATATAAGGAAATCAGTCAATTGAAATACATTCTTTAGACCATAATCTATGGATTTCACATGACAGGGCAGGGGGGCAGCCATGGGTGAGCTTGGGAGGGCACAGGGCCACCCACTTGGGAGGAAGGCCCACCCACAGGGGAGTCAGGCCCAGCCAATCAGAATGAGTTTTTCCCCACAAAAGGGCTTTATTATTATTATTATTATTACTTTATTTATAAATTCTCTGGCAACAGCTTTGGTGGACATTCCTGCAGTCAGCATGCCAATTCAACTTGAAACATCTCTGTCATTGTGTTGTGTGGCAAAAATGCACATTTTAGAGTGGCCTTTTATTGTCCCCAGCACAAGGTGCACCTGTGTAATGGTCATGCTGTTTAATCAGCTTCTTGATATGCCACACGTGTCAGGTGGATGGATTATCTTGGTAATGGAGAAATGCTCGCTAACAGGAAAATATATATTTTTTGAAAGAAATAAGCTTTTTGTGCATATGGAAAATGTCTGGGCTCTTTAATTTCAGCTCATGAAACCAACACTTTACATGTGTTAATATATATGTTTTTTTAATAAAAATTGTAATTTTAGAACCTTTAATGTCAATTATCTTAAAACGTGTAAACTCCGATTTATTTTTCATTTTCACATATGTTGTAGCTCAGACCCTAATTTGCATGATCTGGGGTGTTTGTGTAGTGCCTGCTATCGTGTGAGACACAGCATGGTCTTGAATACAGGGTGGTTGTCATTTCAATCATAGAGATTCATAGAATGGACCTATCCCTTCAGATCTCTGCAATTTAGTTGGTTCACCACTTACATTATAATTTAATTGAAATTGTAACTTCCAATTACTACCACAAAGATGGCCATAGGTCCACCCACGTTGAATGTCAACTTAAATGGGAATGTCTATTCTATTATCTATATTTACTATATGATTGCAACACGTTTCCTACGGAAGGCTGACATAATAAAAAATATTCCCATTCAAGTCAAAATTCTCCGATGTGTGGACCTCCAACCATCTTTGTGGTACCATTTAAAAGTTGAAATGTCAATTTTATTCCCATTTTAGTAAATTTATCAGCTCCAAAATGACACCAACCCTGTATTCCAACGCATGTTGTGTCTCAACCGATGGCGGGCACAACATAAAATATCAGTTTACGCGTCTTAGATAATTGATGTTAAACAGCTAAACAGTTAAACACATAACATCGGATAGGTTTCAATAGTTATCAGTCATGACATAACATGTTATAAAACCGGTTATAACGACTATTAACCTCTTGAACCTCTGGGGGCAGAATTTCATTTTTGGATGAAAAACGTTCCTGTTTTAAACAAGATATTTTGTCACGCAAAAGATGCTCGACTATGCATATAATTGACAGCTTTGGAAAGAAAACACTCTGACGTTTCCAAAACTGCAAAGATATTGTCTGTGAGTGCCACAGAACTAATGCTACAGGCGAAACCAAGATGAATTTCATACAGGAAGTGAGCCAGATTTTGAATGCGCTGTGTTGCTGTGTTCCAATGTCTCCTTATATGGCTGTGAATGCGCAAGGAATGAGCCTACACTTTCTGTCGTTTCCCCAAGGTTTTTGCAGCATTGTGACGTATTTGTAGGCATATCATTGGAAAATTGACCATAAGAGACTACATTTACCAGGTGTCCGCTCGGTGTCCTCCGTCGAAACTATTGCGTAATCTCCAGGTGCGTGCATTTTTCCATTTTGAACAGAGGAGAAACCAAACTGCCACGAGTGATTTATCATCGAATAGATATGTGAAAAACACCTTGAGGATTGATTCTAAACAACGTTTGCCATGTTTCTGTCGATATTATGGAATTAATTTTGATTTTGATTTTGATTTTAATTTTTCTTAGCCAAACGTGATGAACAAAACGGAGCGATTTCTCCTACACAAATAATATTTTTGGAAAAACTGAACATTTGCTTTCTAACTGAGAGTCTCCTCATTGAAAGCATCCGAAGTTCTTCAAAGGTAAATGATTTTATTTGAATGCTTTTCTTGTTTTTGTGAAAATGTTGCCTGCTGAATGCTAGGCTTAATGCTATGCTAGCTATCAATACTCTTACACAAATGCTTGTGTAGCTATGGTTGAAAAGCATTTTTTGAAAATCTGAGATGACAGTGTTGTTAACAAAAGGCTAAGCTTGTGAGCCAATATATTTATTTCATTTCATTTGCGATTTTCATGAATAGTTAACGTTGCGTTATGCTAATGAGCTTGAGGCTATAATTACTCTCCCGGATACGGGATTGCTCGTCGCAACAGGTTAAAAATGACTGTTCATCCTGTTGTCATATGCTCCAATGTCAACTGTTAAACAACCTCTTGGAACTACCCATCCCGGATCCGAGAGAATTGTCATCAACTGACACTAATTACGCACAAATCACTCTGAGAGCCACCAGCTGACCACTGACGCAATGTTGTCGCTCACGCTAATTTTTCAAAATAAAAGCCTGAAACTATGCCTTGTGACACTAGACACATTAGGGAAGCCATAGAAAAAGGAATCTGGTTGATATCCCTTTCACTGCTCAATAGGGACGCATAGGAACGCAGAGGTTTCTAAATAAGAGTCACTTCCTGATTGGATTTTTCTCAGGCTTTAACCTGCAATATCAGTTCTGTTATACTCACAGACAATATTTTTACAGTTTTGGAAACTTTAGAGTGTTTTCTATCCTAAGCTGTCAATTATATGCATATTCTATTATCTGGTCCTGAAAAATAGCCCATTTACTTTGGGAACGTTATTTTTCCAAAAATGAAAATAGTGCCCCCTAGTTTCAATGCTTGCATGAAACTGAAAATATTTGTTGTTTTATGAATAACAACTGCTTTCATATAGCCTGCATGACAACTTATGTCACATGTTAGTACATGCAGTCTACATACAGTCTACATACAGATGTTATAACAGGGTGTTATGTAGTTTACTAACCTCTGTGTCACATTAATACATTGAATGAAATGATGGGTGTCATAACCATGTCATATGCCCTCAGAGTGTGTATTGACACCTTAAGTAAAATTACATTAATGAATGTGTTTATACCACAGGATGAGTTGTGAGAATCACGTAACTTTACCATTCAAATTCTCTTTTTTTTAAGGACACATTATAATACCAGCAACTTGACAAGAAAACACAGTAACACTATTTTAAGGTACACATATTAGCCACTACTTAGTAGTGTGTATATAAGTAGCTAATAAGGTGTTTATTCTGTTATTAGTCATGTATTAGGCCTTAATTAACTATTTTCTTATAAAAACATTATACTGTAAGTCATATTACTGGTCAATCATTAATAACTTAATTGTTAGCCACATAAAATACATAGTCATTGTTAATTCATTCAAGTTACACAAGAAACAGACTCTTAGTAAGCTGTCTCAATATGGGACTAATAAGGACATAGTACCTTAAAATGTGTTCCTTATTCTGAAGTGTGACCAAATTTTGACTTGCATAAAAAATGTCCAGCAATGTGGTCATTGGACAGAAAGGGGCACACCTTCCCACATATTTTTCATACAGCCAACATTCAAGTCAAAGTTTGATGTAAACATGACTAAACTTCCTTAAACCTCCATATACTGTTTATGAATGCTGACTGTATGGCGTATATTATGTAACATGAAATGTAAAGGGATACACCTCCCCACACTCAGGAGCAAAAGCATATAATGCTTGCATGAAACTGAAAATGTTTGTCGTTTTATGAAATAAGATTTTTTTTCATATATATGCCATATAGCCAACAATCAAGTACACATTTGACATAAACAATTAGCATCTAAACTTCCATAGTGTGTCTTCAAATCAGAATAACCATAATATTATTAATAATCGTGGCAAGTATATCTATGGACGTTTCATGGATAATTGTTGACGTCAGCTTGGCAGGGTCGTGTTTCGGAGGACGCATGGCTCTCAACCTTCTCTTCTCCCGAGTCTGTAGGGGAGTTGCAGCGATGAGACAAGACTGTAACTGTAACTACTAAAAATAATAACCATAATAATAATGCTCTTTCTGTAGACTTCCAGTCATTGCTCTAATGCTAGTTATTAATGTTGACATCCTTCATATTGGACACCAGGGGTTGGAAGCGGTTCAGGGAACAGAACCAAAGACCGAAAAAGAACACAAAACCTGGAACGAAAGTGATCCATACTGATCCGGAAAACAGAACCATTATTTTAAAAGCATGGGAACCGGTTAATAACGTTATTTTACATTCCAGGCAAAAAAATGCAACAAAGCGCTCATGTAAAGCCCTCACTCTGTCACTCAGAAACGTATTCCAGTGTCTGCCTGCAAGCTGAAAATCTTTGCCAGTGTGTGTGCCATACTGTAGGTTACTGTACTGACATTACAACTGTGATTCAGAAGATCGAGAGAGAGATTTTTAATTAGCTAGAGAAGAATGGATAACATTTTTCAATGCCCGTTAATGATACTATAGGCTTAGTTATCAGGTTTCTCTAGCTCAAAGGACATTCAATGTTCCTCCATAGAACCTGCTCCTCCTAGGAATAATTCTGTGGAGCTAATTTAGAAAATGCACATCATAACAAGATGCCCAGCGCTTTAAGCATTCTCCTCAACCCTCTCTTGTTCTCTCCCCAACCGCATCTTTTGCGCCTTTGGTTACACTTGTCTTTCCATCACGCATGTAAACAACTAGCTTGCCTACTCTATCGTAATATAATGAGCTAAATGTAAAAAAACAGGTGAAAAGGAACAACAAACCTTTTCTGGTTCTGGTTACTTTTTCTGGTTGGAACAGGTTCAGGACTTTATTTTGCTGGTCAGAACAGTGGAATGGAACAAAACAAACGTGTGGTTGTGTTCAGAATGAAACAATAATTTCACTTTCCAACCTCTGCTGGACACAGAGACATACAAATAATATCATCTGACTCTGGGGGAGTAAATAAAGGGCTTCATTGCCAAAATCTCCAACTATCCCTTTAAAGAGTGCATTGTCAACATTGTGCGATCAGATTGAATCCCAAACTCGAATGTGTTGGCTATATGACATGTAAATGAATCCATTTCTTATCTAATGAAACTACACAAATCCTCAGTTCCAGGCAAACAATATATGCTGTTGCTCACACCAATCTCGACAAACCATTTATGTATGGACCTCGCTTTGTGCATGAGGGTATTATCATGCTGAAACAGGAAAGCGCAGAAACAGAAAAGTTACTGAAGGCACTGGATCGTCTAGAATGTCATTGTATGCTGTAGCGTCAAGATTTCCCTTCACTGGAACTAAAAACCATTATTCCTCTTCCACTAAACTTTACAGTTGGCACTATGGCAGCAATCTCCTGCTATCCGCCAATCCCAGATTTGTACGTCAGACTGCCAGATGGTGAAAGGTGATTCATCACACCAGAGAACGAATTTCCACTACTCCTGAGTTCAATGGCGGCGAGCTTTACACCACTCCAGCTTGGCCATGGAAACACATTCCATGAAGCTCCCTGACGAACAGTTCTTGTGCTGATGTTGCTTCAATAGGTAGTTTTAAACTCGGTAGTGAGTGTTGCAACCGAGGACAATTTTTAAGCACTACCTGCTTCAGCACTCGGCGGTCCCGTTCTGTCAGCTTGTGTGGCCTACCACTTCACGCCTGTGCCGTTTTTGCTCCTAGATGTTTCCACTTCGCAATGAAAGCACTTACAGTTGACCGGGACAGCTCTAGCAGGGCAGACATTTCACAAAATGACTTGTTGGAAAGGTGGCATTGTATTACGGTGCCACGTTGAAAGTCAATGAGCTCTACAGTAAGGGCATTCTAGTGCCAATGTTTGTCTATGGAAATTGTGTGGCTGTATGCTCGATTTTATACATCTGTCAGCAATGGGTATGGCTGAGATAGTCGAATCCAGTCATTTGAAGGGGTGTTCTCATACTTTGTATATACAGTCGTGGCCAAAAGTTTTGAGAATTACACAAATTTTAATTTCCAAAAAGTTTGTTGCTTCAGTGTCTTTAGATATGTTTGTCAGATGTTACTATGGAATACGGAAGTATAATAACAAGCATTTCATAAGTGTCAAAGGCTTTTATTGACAATTACATGAAGTTGATGCAAAGAGTCAATATTTGCAGTGTTGATCATTCTTTTTGCAAGACCTCTGCAATCTGGTTGAAAAACGAGTTTTAATGACTAAGTGTATGTAAACTTCCGACTTCAACTGTATAATGTAACTAGCGCTAGCACACTGCTAGGTAGATAGCTAGCACTAGCAGTTGCCAGCTAGATAGCTAGCTAGCCATCAGTGGGCCAACAAAATGTTGCATTGGCAACATCAACTACCTCATTTTATCTACCTCATTTTATCACAATTGAATTAATAATATAGCTGTCATTGTTACTGAAGCCTGCACATCTTTTTTCACAGCTGTCACAAATCCTGTTGTGCCCCAGCAACGTTGATTTTGTTGTCCATTTTGTTTCAACATTTGCCCATGTTTCTTGGAGATCATTTGAGTAGTAAAGTTTTGTGATACTCTCAACGCATCCTCGTGTGGTATCAGCACATTCAAAACTGCTTTATAACACCTCAAGTCACTTTACTTAAGGTGACTGTGCAAACTATATTAGGGCATTTGACATGGTTATGACGCCCATCATTCCATTCTATGTAACAGTGTGACATAAAGGTAAATTACAAAACGCCATGTTATAACATCTAGTATGTAGACTCCTATGCAGCATGTAATAACATATGACATAAGTTATCATGTAGACTGTGCAATAGTAGTTGTTATTAACAGTTTACAGAGCATATGACAACAGGATGAAAAGTCATTTTTAACACCCAATATAACCGGTTTTATAACATCTCATGCCGTGACTTATAATTATTTTAAACTACTTACAATATATCATGACAAATGTTATGTGTTATATAGATGTTATAAAGGCTTTATGAATGCATGCATAACTACATTAAAGTGTAAATAGTTTATAAAATAGTTTGACAACCCTGTTTGTAAGCTTTTAAAATGGCATCACACTCAACTGTTAATCTTTTCCAATGATGAACACTTGGATGTCTCATGGTGTGGTGGGGTATGCAAAATTAGTCAACCTTGAGCACCTCTATCTTCTGAATGTTGTGGCATTCAGGTCATTTTCTGACCACTTCTACCATGGTCAAATATGGAAAGTTTTGTTCAAATCAAAAGGGGTGCGGTCAAAAAAGTGATTGAATTCCAATGGAACGACACAAAAATATGTTTCCTCCTTTTTATCCCTCCACTTCCTTCAGCTCACACCCACTCGTTTCCAAAAAACTGTCATTTTGGGATTGTTTCGACTGCTGCAGTGAAGACCGTCATGTCTGTAAGCCATCCAGTATTTCTGCCTCGCCATCCTTCCCTAATGATTATAGTATGAGCTCTTACACCATAAATCCATTTAACTGGAGCGGACATCCAGCAGGTTTTTTCTGGGCCTATCAATTTCGTCCGCCATCAAAAATATGGTGGTGCACTCGAGCATACCTTCATGTGTGCCTCGATGATAAGTGTTACTTATGATGTGGCCTCAATTCTTCATTTAGGAATCTGGGATGAGACATATACAGAGTTTACCCACCACCATAGAAGCCCAACCGGACAAACACGGTTGATTAAGCGGCCCACAAAATCATCCGTTCTGGAAGGTCATTGAAAGGCGATAAATACCAGGGAATAACGAGTTGATAAAATGTTGGGGAGTGATGTCTGTGCTTCAAGTGTGTTTGCAGAGACCAGACGGACGGTTTTCTGCAACGAGCAACATTCTCATTAATGACTGTTACTGTGTGGACTGGGCTTTTGCCTTGGCCTCTAATGGTGAGGCCACATTGACATCATACACCCCGGGCTAACGAAGTGTCAGACACTCGAGTGGAGGGACAGTCAATAGAAGAAGTACTAGAATTCCACTCAAGTTTCCTTATTACCATTCAACAGACAGATGCCTTATTTACAGTATATAAAAATCATCCTTAATTCTTCCCTTCATCTAATAATCATATAGGTTATATTAGACACCATACAGTATTTAGTTTGATTAATAGGTTATGCATTAAACAGCAAAACCCAGTAAGTTATGCAGGAGAGAACATTTCACTTCAATTGAGCAATGCACCATGGGATTCCCATCATGGTTTAGTGCGTTGAATGAAATATAATAACATATTCATGTACTTTGTTCCTCTATGGGAGAACTGCATGGAGAGAAATTTATATTGAGAATTAACATTCTGTGAACCAGGATATTTAAATGTACAGTTTTTTGGCATGCCAACTCATTGATTCAACATAATTAAATAGCCTAAATGGTCACCCTTAAGCATTAGCCAATTCAGTATGTGATCTTGAGTTGCCAGCTACTATAATAGAAGCAATTGTTTTAAAAAAAGTACATCATACTTTGCATTTACAAGCAAATACTATTCAAATTGGTTGTGTGCTGCAATCACCTAAATCTTTAGATGACCTAAATAGAACCCCAATGGCAATAGAACTCTAAAAACAACGCTGAAGTGTAAATAGACCTGTCAAACTGGCCATTTACATTTCATTATGTTACATGGTTTTAGTATCTGATGAAGTCATATTATTCTTCAATGTAGTTTACTCTGGAATTGCACGCTGTAATTCTATTTGACTCTCACTCCAACACTATCATTCTATCCGGATTGAAACGCAGACTAGTAGTGACAGCGGCATCAATTTGTGTTCATTTGCTTTCTAATAGACAGTATAAACCTATTTTCTCAAAATGTTCAGACCGATTTCTATGTCCTCACATTTTCATTTCCCTTGTGTCACTTTTTTATCAGGTTGCGGAGTGCCATGCAGTTTAAACTTTCCAAACTGATTGACTCCAGCACGCTTCAGTGGGTTAATAGCACTACTGGGAAATCTAAATTGTTGAACATTATTAATGGCCAAATGCAGATCCAATTTGGAGACATCTTGAATAGATAGAACATAAAATACAGAATCAACCTGGCACAGCAGCAGCATAACATGTAAGGGTGCAAGCAAACATATTAGGTTGATAAAAACGGAAAATGCCTTGTACTGTACATGGTGTTGGTAGTATAACTATTTTTTTTATGAGATATTGATTCACAGCATCAACATATGTGAAACCCAATGTAAAAAAACAACACCAGTATCATCATAATGATATGTATCTGAAGGACATGGATACTGACAGCTGGAAATATGGTAACATTAGAAACAGGATGTATTAGAAAGATCTCCATTTGCTACAAGAAAAAAAGAAGACACAGTCAGACAAATAACATCCTCCAGAGCCTCAGATCCTCTTTCACTATACAGCCTTGTACAGCAATTGTTTTCACTCCAGTACAATGACTGTCCCTTAAATTATTAATCATGTCATAACCAGAACACAACTTTGGAGAAAGCTTTAAGCATAAAATGTTGTATACTAGTAGTTAGCTTATTATATATCTGTGGACTACAGCTCTAAGATATGGATAGGTCACCAAATCGCAGCAGAGGACATTTAGTGATTGCAGATCATTGTCAGTAGCCCGGGCTGCTCCCAGGGCCCCAGCCAAGAGATAAATGATAGCCCGGCTCTAGTTGCTAGGTGGATTGATGACCATCATTACATTGGCTACAATGTACGGTAGCAACTTTGTTGGGCGCCCTCAGATAGGAGATACATATAAATGATCTCGCCACTACCTGTTACTAGCTGTCAAATCCTTGCTTCCTCCATTCTTGTTACCTCGTCTCCTCTCAAAAGGCATTGGAGGAAAGGATCCAAGGTCACTCCCTGGGACCTCCTCTTGCAAAAAGCTTTGCGAGGAACAGAGGAAACAAGGACAGAAGAAGGATTTCCCGGCTACATGAGGGAAAGCTTCTGAGCCCCAAAGGATCATGGGACGGGATGACAACATAGTTACAAAAAGTAATGACAAAGCACAATCAGGTTCAATTAAAGAGGAGTTCACTAACGAGAGCCTTCAAATCTGTTGTAAACTAAACATTTAAATTAATGATCTGCTGTCCCGAGCTACTAATTAGCAGCCCTGACATTGTGAGCTTGTTTTGGGCATTAGTTTGAACTGTAATTATTGAACGTACCTGGGATCCTCTCTAAACTCCTCTGTGTTTGGCTTGTCTGAATTGTCGATTTTGGTGGTCATGTGAATATGTTGTGTCATTGTCGACACAATGTGCATTATTAGGCTAACAAGAGTGGGATACTATGTTTAGGCACAGTGCCATAAGCTAAATGAAAGTATTCCAGTTCAGAGTGCTTGACACACGCACACATCCACATTACACACATGCACACACACATATGAACACATGGTAGCCTGGCAGTTAGTGTTGGGCCAGTAATCAAAAGGTCGCTGTTGTCGAATCCGTGAGGTGAATAATCTGTTGATGCAGCCTTGAGCAAGACACCTAACACTAATTTCTACAGGGTTACTGTTGATAATGACAGACTCTGACTCTCACCCCACTCTCTGAGAATGACTCTAGGTGAGTTGTGATATGCAACAACAAAAAAAAAACGTTTCCAAAATTTGACCAATTTAAGCACACTCACATAATAAAGCAAAAGGTGTATGTTGTCGTACCAGAGGGCCTATCTTGTCATAACACTGCTGCACTGAGTGTGTCTCTTGTGGATCAGCAATGAAAGATCTTCTGCCAGGTCTCACCTCACTCCTGCCATTAGTTTCAACACTCATAGTGTTTTGCCACTTGTGAAGTTGGTAATCAACTGCACACAACAATCTGCATTTGTTATTTAGAGAACAATCACTTTGTTTGTTGAATTGATTAATCTGCGTTCATCTGAGTTTAACGTGACTGGTATTCCACTCAAATCTATTCTGTATTGTGGGGACTATCACAACAAAACTATAGTTTTGTGATTCAGAGGGTCACTTAGATTGCAGTATGATATTGACAGCTGATAAATGATTTATTCACTATAACTATATTAAGAGCCTTTCAAGAAAAACTCAGATTTCAAGAAAACTCAAAACCTGGAATTAATGCACATTCAGCAAAGCTATTTTTCAGTGTTCAACCATCTCAGGTCTCAGATTCAATGTTTCTGTTGCTTTACCTACCACTAAGAAATCAGAGCTTTGTTCTTGCCAAAAACAAACTAAAATATTTTCTGGTTAATCCTTATGTCCATTCTAACATACTATCTCAGTGGTTGAGAATGTATACGATATATACAAAAGTATGTGGACACCCTTTAAAATTAGTGGATTCGACTATATCAACCACACCCGTTGCTGACAGGTGTATAAAATCAAGCACACATGCATGCAATCTCCATAGACAAACATTGGCAGTAGAATGGCCTTACTGAAGAGCTCAGTGACAGTTCAACGTGGCACCGTCATAGGATGCCACCTTTCCAACAAGTCAGTTTGTCTGATGTAACATATGAGAACGTTTAGCTTAACATTTTGATAAATTACGTGGCTATTTCTTCACATTATAAGCACAGCAATGCACACTCACATAAGCGCAAATGTTCCATTAGCAGGAAAACAGCATTCTCAAAAGTGTCCACAAATGTGATTATGCATGTAATGCCGTTACTATAAAGGTGCATTTTTATGGTGAAAATGATCTTCCCCAAACATGAAACTCACGCGCTGCATATGTATGCCGGTTAGGCTCTTCCACTGAAGGGAAACCTTAACGCTACAGCATACAATGACGTTATAGACGATTCTGTGCTTCCAACTTTGTGGCAACAGTTTGGGGACAGGCCCTTTCCTGTTCCAGCATGACAATGCCCCTGTGCACAAAGCGACGTCCATGCAGAAATGGTTTGTTGAGATTGGTGTGGAAGAACTTGACTGGTCTGCACAGAGCCCTGTCCTCAACCCCATCAAACACCTTTGGGATGAATTGAAATACAGACTGCGAGCCAGGCCTAATCATCTAACGTTAGTGCCCGACCTTACTAATGCTCTTGTGGAAAGCCTTCTCAGAAAATTGGAGGCTGTTTAAGCAGCAAAGGGGGACCACCTCCCATGAGTTTGGAATGAGATGTTCAACGAGCTGGTGTACACACACTTTTGGTCATGTAGTGTAAAAGACAGATTATTGTCACATCAGTTCTGAATCCCAGTTCGGTTGAGCCTTGTGAGTACTTGCTCTATTAGGACAGTGAATATGCACATGAAAAAAACAACCATTTTAAAAATAGAGAAATAGTAACAGGCATTTATTCCAGGGGTTGATAATAGTATTTTAAAGCTGAAGATGCCTGTCTAAAAGCTGTTTGCACAAGGCCTAATTGGTATGTGTCAGGTGAAATTGATTCTCTCTTCAGACCTTTTAAATATGATCAAAGTATAACATTTTATAGCATTACCCCATAGTTTAGGGAATAGAGATCAGCTCTGTTTTCCATTACCAAACACAAGACAACACTAGACAATGGTGCACTGTTGCAATATTAATAAACTTATATTTTAGTTTAAGAGTGCTCAAACCATGCATTACTATTTAAGGGCAAATGCTTTCACTGGCTTGTGGACTCTGAAAACAGAGTAGAAATATATATATATATATATTTTTTACACTTTGTTTTGTAGGTTTGCTTATACCTTCCTTTGAGTACTATGACAGAAGTAGGATTATTATATCCACTATACTGTATTTTCTTTAATAATAAAATATAAAGTTGAAATTAAACAGAATGTTGTGATTTTATTACAGGTCCCTCTTTCTCCAGGATGAATGATGGAGTGCCCTTTATTTGGAGAGTGAACACATGACACTGAGGATAATGACAGTGCCATTTGTCAAGTCCTGACCAAGACTAGACCAACAGAAAATATTAGATATGTGCTCCACTGGTGGGCTGTCTGTAGGGAATACAGCTGATTGAGGAAATTGAGAAGTGAAGCAAGAAAACCATCAAAACTTCAATACCCTCTTTTCACAGAATTATTGGCTTTTCTTGAAATGTGAAAATGGCACTCTAATCCTAGATCCCTCTAGAGCTGTCAACAACAGAAAAGGGTTGGCATTATCTTGTAAATCTAGGCTAGCTATGAAGCTTTGTGAGGCTTTGTGTCTATTATATCACGTTGGCTCACTATTACCTGTTTGTTAAAGTGCTGGTCAAAGAAGTAAAATAAATGTTTATATAAATTACCGGTCAAAAGTTTGGAAATACCTACTCATTCGAGGGATTTTCTTTATTTGTACTATTTTCTACATTGTAGAATAATACTGAAGACATCAAAACTATGAAATGACACATATGAAATCATATAGTAACCAAAAATGTTTTAATCACAAAATATATTATATTTTATATTTGAGATTCTTCGACGTAGCCACCCTTTCACTTGATTATAACTTTGCACACTCTTGGCATTCTCTCAACCAGATTCATGAGGGAGCCACCTGGAATGCATTTCAATTAACAGGTGTGCCTTGTTAAAAGTTCATTTCTTAATGCGGATGAGCCAATCAGTTGTGTTGTGACAAGGTAGGGGTGGTACACAGAAATAGCCATATTTGATAAAAGACCAAGTCCATATTACGGCAAGAACAGCTCAAATAAGCAAAGAGAAACAACAGTCCATCATTACTTGAAGACATGAAGGTCAGTCAATACGGAAAATGTCAAGAACTTTTAAAGTTTCTTCAAGTGCTGTCGCAAAAACTATCAAGCGCTACGATGAAACTGGCTCTTGTCATGGATCCCTCTGGAACTTTCATTGCGCACACCTGGCCTCTATTCCCACTGATTGTATTTGTATATATGTGCCCTTTGTTCACCATGGGGCTGTCCATTATGTTTAAAATGCCTGTTGGTGCGTGTGAGTACCTGTGCTGTGGGTTTTGGTTTTCATGCCCTTGTGGAGTGCGCAGATGATTACGGGTCTCGTCCCGTGTGTTAATCATCGTGCGCGTGTGTTATTTATTCAAGGTACTCCTCGCTCTTTTGTTTGGGTTTCAACCCTGTGTTTCAACCCTTTATGTTATGTGTTTGTTTGGTCTTCATCCCCGTGACTTTACACGGCACGCCGTAATTTTGGCTGAATAAAGAACCCTATTACGCATTCCTGCGCCTGTCTCCCAAATCTCTTCATACCAGCGTGACAGCTCTCATGAAGATCGCCACAGGAAAGACCCAGAGTTATCTCTGCTGCAGAGGACAAGTTCATTAGAGTTACCAGCCTCAGAAATTGCAGACCAAATGAATGCTTCACAGAGTTCAAGTAACAGACACATCTCAACATCAACTGTTCAGAGGAGACTGCGTGAATCAGGCTGTCACGGATTCCCCTGGTACTACTGCTCATTCTGTGCACCAGCTCCGGAGGTCTACGTCACCGGCCTCTAGGCGCCACTGAACTGATTCATTACGCACACCTGGTTCCCATTCCCCCTGATGAGTAATTGTATATATGTGCCCTCTGTTCACCATTGTTTTGTTGGTTATTGTTCCCATGTTCATTGGTCTTGTGCTGTGGTGTGTTGTTTCAGCTTTCGTGCTGCGTGTATTGTGTACTCGTTATTACGGGTCTCGTCCCGTGTATTGTTGTGCATTTGTTATTACGGGTCTCACCCCGTGTAGTGTATTGCGGGTCTCGACCCATGTATTTATTAGAGAATTAACCTCACTCTTTTGTTTGGGTTACATCCCTGTGTTTTTGTATATGTGTTTGTTTTGGGCTTTGTCCCTGTGCCTTTTCATGGCATGTTGTATTTTTGGGTGGAGTATTAAAACCCCTTATTATGTATTCCTGTGCCTGTCTCTGACCATTTCGACAATGTGACACAGGCTTTCATGATCAGACTGCTGCAAAGAAACCACTACCAAAGGACACCAAGTAGAAGGAGAGACTTGCTTGTGCCAAGATCCATGATCAATAGACATTAGACTGGTGGGAAACTATCCTTTCGTTTGATGAGTCCAAATTTGAGAATTTTGGTTCCAACCGCTGTGTCTTTGTGAGACGCAGAGTAGGTAAATGGATGATCTCCGCATGTGTAGTTCCCACTGTGAAGCATAGAGAAGGAGGTGTGGGGGTGATTTGCTGGTGACACTTTCAGTGATTTATTTACAATTCAAGGCACACTTAATCACATGGCTACCACAGCATTCTGCTGTGATACGCCATCCCATCTGATTTGCGCTTAGTGGGACAACCATTTGTTTTTTACTGGACAATGACTGAAAACACCCCTCCAGGATGTGTAAGGGCTATTTAACCAAGAAGGAGAGTGATAGAGTGTTGCAACAGATGACCTGGCCTCCAAAATCACACCACCTAAAACCAATTGAGATGGTTTGGGATGAGTTGAACCGCAGAGTGAAGGAAAAGCAGCCAACAAGTGCTCAGCATATGTGGGAACTTCTTCAAGACTGTTGGAAAAGCATTCCTCATGAAGCTGGTTGAGAGACTGTCAAGGTTGGCTACTTTGAAGAATTTGTTTAACACTTTTTTGGTTACTACATGATTCTGTATGTGTTATTTCATAGTTCTGAAGTCTTCACTATTATTCTACAATGTAGAAAATAGTAAAAATAAAGAAAAACCATTGACTGAGTAGGTGTCCAAACTTTTGACTGGTACTGCAGGTCAGGATTCAAATCTGCTACTTCACTATGGGCTGAATCCTTAATTAGGATTTGGCTCTATATGCACCCATTAGTTGCTAGCTTAATTATTCACTAGTTGCTAGCGTAGTTACTTATTAGCAGGATTGGGTAGGTCACTTTCTAAATGTAATTTATTACAATTACTAGTTACCTGTTCAAAATTGGAATCAGTAACGTAACTTTTGGATTACCCAAACTCAGTAACGTAATCTGATTACATTCCGTTACTTTAAGATTACTTACCCGTTAAGAGGCATTAGAAGAATACACAAGTGTATGTTACCCATTGAACGACATCAATTGCAGGATAAATCCATGTTAAAGTTTACATAGCTGGCCATATATGGATGTTAAAACAAAAATCTGGGTTAGTTATGTAGGCTACTTCTAACCCATTGCTTTCTACTACATATACTAATATGATTCAATTACATCAATTACAAGTCCAAAAAGGTATGTAGCAACTACAGATTGCCCCTTTAAGTCTATCAAAACTGTGCGAGTTTGAGCATGTGTCCATTAGGCCAATGGATTTTATTTTTTTATCAGCATGAATTAGATTGAGCAATAAAGACCCCACTTTTATTCCATAGGCTAGGATCCGCACTGTGCAGCTGTTACAAGAGCTCATTTTTTCAAAAACAATGATTTATAAGCAGCTTAAACTTCTTGAAATCAAATACATATTTATATTTGTGAACAGCCATCCACAACAACCACAATCCGTAAGGCGCAAATAGCTAAATGTGAGAGCAGCAGTGTGATTCACATCAATGCACTATGTAAATAACAACAATAAGTGATATCCCTGTCACCGTAGACTACAACACTGCTGTCATCCTTACCTCCAAGGGTTTATTCAAGTTGGATAATCTTTAGATGCCGACAGCAGTCACACCATTGGAAGGCATAGCGTGGACTGTAGCCTACAAAAGCCTATTCCTGCTCTTTTCCTACAATCCATCAAACACATTTGGTGTGTCATCACAGTGGTCTCTGACCTGTAGTCAAGACTCACTCAGGTTGAGCAAACATGAACTTGCACCTTTTTCAATGCTGATTTGAATGTCATTGAGAAAACAGAAGTGTCAAAGATGCTGTTTCACAAACATCTTTTCTGAAAGTAAAAGGAATTCTCGAAGTGATCATCTCGTTTTTTAAAAGTATCTGTAATGTTTTTACAATATGTTTGCCGGTGATGTAACGGATGACAGTTACCGTTTTTGTAAGCCCTTAATTTCTGTGCAATTTCCGGCGTGTGTTTAGTGTGAACACTGAGGCTGTGCCCACTTTAATTTACTCTTGTAACAGTGGCCAATCAGGCTACTGTGGCTATTTCATCAGAATGTAGGCCTACAGTACCAATGTGGCCTACATTCAAAAACAATGGAGAAAATGCATCTCATAACATTTTAACATGGAAATAGCGGTTCTATCATTCAGCCTACAGTAGCAGCCAATGTGTGGTGTTCAATGTAGGCCGACATTCCCTGAGACTTTTGAAAAAAACATGCAGCGCTTGACATTAACATGTTTATCCACTTTTCTTCAGACTAAGGGTTGACTGAACATTTTCTTTAGTTTGATGCAAGAAACCACTTTTCAAAATAAAATTCATTATTATTCCTTACCCTTATTATAGAGAATCAGACAAATTATACTATCCTCTGCCTATTGACTACTTAGCTTATTCTAGACTGTCTCAAAATACAACACTGCCCTTTTAAGACATAAAAAAAGCTCTTTACCTGACCCTCTTTTCAAAGATGGCTAGAAATGTACATGTTTTGTAGGAAGCAATCACTCCCACATTGCTGACTACAAATTAGCTATATTTGGACTAATACCTCAATAACTTGCAAAGAATATGAACAAATATGCACAAGCAGCTCTCGCTTTGATCTCAACACAAGCGCATAATAATCGTGACCACTCATGCTGTAAAACAGTCCAGTTCAAAGTGAATGGCACAAGTCCATATATGGCAATGGTCTATTTGCATATAGACCTACTGCAGCTCTGATTGGTTACGGCACACGGGTCTGTGTAGAGTATGGGCCTGAGTTGTGCCTGTCAGTGCAATCGAATCCTACTCTGATGCACTCTGCCTACAACAAAATATCTTGCATAGTTAGTTTTGCATACTAAGTCTTGCATAGTTCATTTTGTTTTGGTATGTTGCATTGAAAGATACTAATATTGCGTTGATTCGATCACAATTCCCACAGTAAAGGGAAATGTTGATAGTGTTATCTAACGGGGAAAACTCTGAACTTCACTCAACTTTCTGATCTCGTGCTTCCCTGGGTGGGCTGATTTTTCTTCTGGGCAGCAGTCCTTGGGGAGCTACGCGCCTGCACACAGGCACAGCTTAGAGGGAACATTGGATACAGCTTTTGTCAAAATGTACTTTTCATAACAGGTTTAGGAGATCTTACACAGCAGGTTAGGATAATTAACATATCAGGTTAGAAGAATTAGGTTAAGGTTAGGAAGAGTGAAAAAATAAATAAACAACTTTTGACGTCACTTTGACAAAAGCTGTATGCCATCTAGACAGACCCCATATACCAGCTATCACATTGGAGAGGTGAAGATTGAGTCAGTATGGAATTGCGAAACAGTATGATAACTGCTACTACTGAAATTAGATACTTAATTGGCGACCACAATGGCATAACAGTTCACAAACCAAAGATGTGGCATTGCTGTCAATATAGCTGCGACGGTAGACATTATCGAGCTGTACTGTATGCCTTTCTACTGCGGGCAACCGCTGCTGCATGTAGCCTTTTGTGTTTGTTATTGCCCCGGGGTCTTGTCTGTGCTTCATTCAGATTGGTGTCGTGCAGCTGCCTGTCCACACCAATGTAGACATACTGTTTGCAGTATCTAATCCTGACTTTGTAATGCCTTTCATCAATAACAGCCTTGTACATTGTGATACACGGCTGGCATTCCAAACAGCGTTCTGTTGGCATTTATTTGCTATTAATTTCTCTTAAAAATGGGTTTAGAACCATTGTTGTGTATGATTCATGATTGTGTGTAATACATCATAGTCCGGGTGTATCATGACTCGATGTTCCCTCACATAGTATATCTGTACATTAACAATAATATGAAAGCACTGACTGACAATCTTTTTAAATGTCACTTTTGGCAGTTACAGTTGATATTGGAACTTTGCAAAATATTGTTTGGCTATTTATAATCATGTCCATTTGCTGTGGTAGTTATTCCTCTATTTGTAATCTAAGACCGTTGCCATTTGGTCTGCTAAACACGTTTTAGGACATGTTGCTATGCAAATGAACACCAATCAGACTTCCAAGGACAAACTACACCATTGTGGCCTGTTACTGGTCTGTTCATTGTAGTTTTTGGCTATGTTCTGAAAAACAAATGACCTTTGTTTGATATGTGTATGCAAAACGAACATTGAAATAATTGCTGTGGTATACTCCCAATGAGTATAATATCTTTATCTCGTGTTGTACATATAGACTACTGTAAATATATTATTTGACATGTAAGCTTTTCTGTCCATGATATTATGTCATAATAATGCCAATAATGATTGAGCAGGTAGATAGAAAAAAAATCCAAGATCTGTAAAACCCAGAGTCCAAGATACTTTATAACTCTAGAATTTTGTTTGCAAAATAGGCCTTCTGGTCCATCTGTGCACATATTTGCAGTTTTAACCACTTCAAAGGTATTCATTATTAATGTTTTTGTTTCCATTCTTTTTTTCAGTATAACTTGGAATTTTGTGTTAAATATTTAGTTATTTAAAGATTCTCATTAGGTGGGGAAATAGGTCCCAGAGAATACAATAGAGCTATGAAGAAATTCAGGCAAGATGCAACTGAATAAATATGCATTAGCACCAAAGCAAGCCATCTGTCTTCTATCACCTGTCTGAGAGAAATATCACTATTAACTTCAGCTGGATTTCTTTCCAGCAGTGAATGCTGTGTGGTTAGAGCAAATTGTAAATAAGTGTAAAGGAATTTTTTAGAATACTGTTTTGACCTTATCATTCTTTCTTTAAGGCGTATTACAGATATTTTGTTAATTATGTGTCTAATTAGTTCAAAGCTGCCAAATGATGATGCGCACAGACAGTTGTCAGATGCCTTTTAGCATTGCAGTTCAATGAATTGACAATAAGCAACATTCCTAATATTTTTTTGTGTGTAATTTGTATTATAGTAGATAACGCTGTCGTACATTCCGGCATATGAAGATGCCGAGATATAACCAGTTTTAATTCAACATATTATAGGTATTAGAGACAATTATCATAAAGTGGCAACATTTTATCGGGAATTACACTAATATGCTCAAGATGGTATGCATTTCCCCAACTGTTAGCTTATCGGTATAACTATAAACCGTGCTCAAACCATCGTGAAATCCTCTTCACCTTATTTAAGCTCTTCGTACAAATTGTAACCATTCAATTATCCAATCGTCCAAATATCATCATATAAGGAATAAATAATGCTGACAGAGGAGTGATATCTTATATGGTTTGTCTGTTTGTAAATATGCATCAAGGATGTATCATTTACCATTAATCAGTCCATTGCCATAGCAAATCAATCAGCTGGGAAAAGAAGGCCTTCACCTCAAAAATATATTTACATAATTGGAATGGTGAAGCACTCAGAGGCAAAGCCACGGCAGGGACAGGCTGGGCAGAGGTCCTAACAGATTGAACATTGGGGCCAGTGTAAAAAGTATACCTTAACTTGATTTGTTCTTTGTATTGTGTCCTGACTACTCAGAAATTTTGAAAAATGCAGTAGGATGTTCCTGGGATGGAATTGGTTATATCACAATCATATGGTATCACTACATTATCAAGGAGGATCAATAAGGAATAATGAGAGCTGCAGCTGCCTGTCTGCCAGGGTGTAGGACTTTTGCACTGAAATAATCACTGCTGGTCACATGTGATCACTATCATATCTCTGTTGAGGATGCTGAATAAACATGTGATCACTATCATATCTCTGTTGAGGATGCTGAATTAACATGTGATCACTATCATATCTCTGTTGAGGTTGCTGAATTAACATGTGATCACTATCATATCTCTGTTGAGGATGCTGAATTAACACGTGATCACTATCATATCTCTGTTGAGGATGCTGAATTAACACGTGATCACTATCATATCTCTGTTGAGGATGCTGAATTAACACGTGATCACTATCATATCTCTGAGGATGCTGAATTAACCGTGTTTATTCAGCAACTGCATCAGAAAGTGATGTTTTGGACAGCTGCAGCCCTGACATTTTCCCTAACATCAATAAACTACTAAGGGCCAGTATCATCACCCTTCCAATGACTTCATGTAGTGTTAGGAAAACTCTTCTCCACTACAGACCGTATCAAAACACCAATCAGTCTTGCATGCTTACTGTACATCTCAACAATCTAGCCCTGTTGTCCATTGAAAGGGAACTCAGGGACTCTTTCGACGACATTTGGCAAGTTAACAAACTATGTCATTGTCTGTAACGGTAGCTAGCTAAAGTTAGCAGTGTCGGACACTGTTTCACTCAATAGCTGGCTAACTTTTTGAGCGAGAGGGGACAGAGTTTTGGGGGGAAAGAAACAACGATTTTGAATGACCCTGTGTAAAACCATCAATAACCAATAGTATAAACTTAATGGAAACTTGAAATACCTAACTTCACCAGACCCTCTTAGAACCATTCAGCCACTTTGGGACTAGATCTGTTACATGCACAGCTACCATAGATATTCTGGCCTTCATTTTATCATACTTGCTTTAATGGTAATTTGCATAGATATTCTGTCACAGTGACGAACCTGACACAAAACACACACATCACAGGCTGGGAGCAGCTCATGGGCACTTATAACTAAAGTGCCTTGCTCAAGGGCACAACAGCAGTAGGTAGTATACAGAGATGTTTTAGCTGGTAACCCTCTGGCTGCCGGTTATCATCCTGCCTTTCTAACCTCGAAGTTACTGCCACCATAAATGTGGGGTTTTATACTTGTAGGTGTCATAACCAGCCATAAAATAACGCAATATATGCTACATGACCAAAGGTATGTGGGCACCTGCTTGTTGAACATCTCATTCTAAAATCATGGGCATTAATATGGATTTGGTCGGGCACTGATGTTGGGCGATTAGTCCTGGCTCGCAGTCGACGTTCCAATTCATCCCAAAGGTGTTCGATGGGGTTGAGGTCAGGGCTCTCAGCAGGCCAGTTAAGTTCCTCCATACCGATCTCGACAAACTATTTCTGTATTGATCTCGCTTTGTGCACGGGGGCATTGTCATGCTGAAACAGGAAAGGGCATTCCCCAAACTGTTGCCACAATGTTAGAAGCACAGAATCCTCTAGAACGTCACTGTATGCTGTAGCATTAAGTTTTCCCTTCACTGGAACTAAGGGGTCTAGCCCAAACCATGCAAAACAGCCTCAGATCATTATTTAAATGTTACAGGGGCAGGTAGCGTTTCCACTGCTCCAGATTCCAATTGCAATGAGCTTTACACCACCCAGCCGACGCTTGGCAGTGCGTATGGAGATCTTCGGCTTGTGTGCGGCTGCTCGGCCATGGAAACCCATGTTATGGAGCTCCTGACGAACAGTTCTTGTGCTGACTTTGCTTCCAGAGGCAGTTTGGAACTCAGCAGTGAGTATTGCAATCGACAACAGACAATGTTCTGTCAGCTTGAGTGGTTTACCATTTCGCGGCTGAGCTATTGTTGCTCCTAGACGTTTCCACTTCACAATAACAGCCGTGGCAGGTCTAGAAGGGCAGAAATTCTACAAACTGGCTTGTTGGAAAGGTGACATCCTATGTCCGTGCCACGTTGAACGTTACTGAGCTCTTCATTAAGGACATTCTAGTGCCAATGTTTGTCTATGGAGATTGTGTGGCTGTGTGCCCGAAAAAGGTGTGGCTGAAATAGCCGAATCCACTAATTTGAAGATGTGTCCACACACTTTTGTATATATAGTGTATGTCACAACATATATAAATATATGGGTCATTACAGGTTATTACAAATTATGTCAGCTGTTATGACATATGACATGATTATGATCGTGTGATAACATGTTATGACACTGGGTGTCAAGTAAAGTGTTGCCAAAATGTTTTATGATTTTTATCTAACAAGTTGGGACCAAAATGGTTGAGTATCTGCTCCAGGCAGAGGTAACCAGACCCTACCCATTTGTGTCGGCTCTTGGGGATTGCTCACAGGTGTTTACAGTCATTAGTGGACAGGCATTGGAGCAAGGAACATTGTTTGAGCCACTCAATGTGTGCTTGAAGTCCTATTATATGTTTGAAGTCAACTCTCCCAGACTATGTGCTCCAGCATGGTAATTCCTTCAGACTACAGTGTATCCTCTGCCTGGAACAGAATCTTCTGCAGTTACGAGCCTAGATTTTTTTCCACTGAACAATAGTGGATAAGTATATCTACTCTTCTATGTAGTGTGAGAAGTGACTGGAGGAAGCACTGCCTTTCCGGCTGATGTGTTTGTGTTTCTGTGAATTAATAAATCAATGGACGGAGGAGCCATGAGTGTCTCTCTGATTCAGAAGGGCTGGGTTAAATGCAGAAGACACATTTCGGTTGAATCAAATCCCATTTTATTGGTCACATACACATTTTCAGCAGATGTTATTGCGGGTGTAGCGAAATGCTTTTATTCATAGCTCCAACAGTGCAGTAATATCTAACAATACACAACAATACACACAAATGTAAAAGTAAAATAATGGAATTATGAAATATGTCGAGTGGCATTGACTAAAATACAGTAGAATAGAATACAGCATATACATATGAGATGAGTAAAGCAGTATATAAACATTATTAAAGTGGCCATTGATTCCATGTCTAAGTATATAGGGCAGCAGCCTCTAAGTTGCAGGGTTTAGTAACTGGGTGCTTGCCTGCTTGTGATGGCTATTTAACAGTCTGATGGCCTTGAGATAGAAGCTGTTTTTGCGTCTCTCGGTCCCAGCTTTGATTCACCTGTACTGACATCGGCTTCTGGATGATAGCAGGGTGAACAGGCCGTGGCTCGGGTGGTTGATGTTCTTTTTGACCGTCCTGTGACATCAGGTGCTGTAGGTGCTCTGGAGGGTAGATAGTTTGCCCCCGGTGATGAGTTGGGCAGACCGCACCACCCTCTGGAGAGCCCTACGGTTGCCGTACCAGGCGGTGCTCTCATTTGTGCATCTGTAAAAGTTAGTGAGGGTCTTAGGGGCCAAGCCTAATTTCTTCAGCCTCCTGAATAATTAAATTGTGCAACTGACTAGGAATCCCTTTTCCCCTTTATATTCTAATGCTAATATGATATTAAGGCACTATTTATAGCTCTGTTAAATTGACTTTGTTTCAATGCATTTTTGCCTACTGTACAGTATGTACTTGTTTGCCTTTAGTTCAACTTCTGTTGCACATAAATCTATAATGGTATTTTTTGTTTAAGCTGGCTAAAGTGCGTTCTGGTACGCTTTCATTCTATCACAATTTATTTTCCAAACGTAATGCGCCAATACGTAATGCGCCATTCAATACGCATTTAGTCAATGTCCTTAGTAGAGTGACTTAAACATAATATTTTACACTTGTTTTGACTCAACCCAAATGTAGACCATTATTGTATGGGAAAACATCATGATGTGTGTGTGTTGTCACCTAAAATAGCGGAACTGTGTCAGTGAATGTGAATACATGTATCTATTGATTAGATCTGGCACTATCTGTGTTAATAACACTTAAAACAGACGGTGTCAAGCCCAAATCAACAGAAAAGCCTTTTTACGCGCGTGAACGAGTGTGTTTACGCTGGAATTAGAATGCATGGTAGTGAATGGATGAAAACAGATGGGCCGCGAGCATCAACAGTGTCATAGCGTATAAAATTAGAAGTATATTTTTCTCAATGTCTACGCTAAGCAATGCAGGTGGAATGAACGGATACATTTCCCGAAAACACACTCTTTGTGCATTGTTACATCTGGAATTGTGACATATATAGTTTGTGTTGATAATTTCAATACTGTTAGTGCCAATAATACATATTTGAAAAAGATAATGTTATGCTGATTGTTGATTGTTGATTTCAATCACAGTCATATAGCCTTGGCAGGCTACGGCTGGGAAACTCAAGGAACTCAAAAGACAGATTTCAAGAGAAAACACTGTTCGTAGAAAGAACGAGACTAGCAACATTCTTTATAAACTGCTCGGGTGTATTAGCTGCAACTATCCTCACGTTCGTAAACTAACACAACTGTTTAGCGCAGGAAGGTACATTGGCTGCGTATGACCTATACATTGAGTCAAAAGGAAAGGAACACAGAACAATAATTCAGGGCTACATAGTGAACATAACAAATACAGCTGTTTATTATGGCATATGCTACGCAGTGTACTGTATGTGAATTGACACTAATCTCGCGTGCAAATGTTTACGCAGTTGACATCGTCTACGTGTGATTTGGGCTTTACACGCACGCATGCTTTGTTTTTCTCAGATTGCAATCTGAGTGTAAACATCAAGTTCAACTGAGGCTTTAGTCTGATGTTTCGACTGTTTGTTTCATGAAATCATATAAATAAATTTTAATAATCAATTATATCTCATTAAATCTTATTTTATGAAATAGCACATACTTACACAATAGGGCTTTGTTTCAATTTGCTATTTACATGTTTTACATATTGTACACTGTGTACAATTCTTTGACATTCTGTGATGAAATTGCAGGCAATACAAATGAATGATTTGACATTCAACATTGTATCTTGACTGTGTGTAGGAAAGGGAGGGGTGGGATGGTAGAGAAGGTAAAAATATATAAGCAACATTTTCATCAGCATTACACTGACAATAACCCAAGGATGAAATAAAAAATTACCCACCTGCTGGGTTAAATCCCCGAACCCAATGTGATGGGTTTTGTCACAACCCAACACACTGGGTTGTTTTAACCCAGCAATATAGTCTAATTTTCCCAGCAGCTGTGTCATGCACTCAACACCAGGCACTGGGTTACAAGCACAACCTCGCTGGGTTGAATTTAACCCAATGCTGTGTTTTACCACAATTGACACAGAGCTGGGTTATTGAAATGACCAGTATGGGGATATTTGTTACCCACAATAATTAATTTTGGAAAAATTAATATGAATTGTAATATTAGGCATAACTCAATTTCTACCTTTTTTACAATGGTAAAATAAATAATGTCAGTATAATCATTTTGCTTCTTTGCGTTTTCTGATTGAATGCATGCACTGAAACCACATGCTTTTGCCGAAGGACTTCCATAGGTTCACTATCTCCAAAGTTCACTCAAGAAGTCAATAGTTCTGAACTGGGATTGATTTTGTTTAATTTTAATTATTTCAATGTTGTTAATTATCTTTTAAACTTCCATTGGTTGAAATCTATTACTCAGCTCAAAGAGGCACTGAGTTTGAAGGTAGGCCTTGAAATAAATCCACAGGTACACGTCCAATTGACTCAAATTATGTCAATTAGCCTATCAGAAGCTTCTAAAGGCATGACATCATTTTCTGGAATTTTTCAAGCTGTTGAAAGGCACAGTCAACTTCTGACCCACTGGAATTGTGATACAGTGAATTATAAGAAATAATCTGTCTGTAAACAATTGTTGGAAAAATTACTTGTGTCATGCACAAATAAGATGTCCTAACTGACTTGCCAAAACTACAGTTTGTTAACAAGAAATTTGTGGAGTGATTGAAAAACGAGTTTCAATGACTCCAACCTAAGTGTATGTAAACTTCCGACTTCAACTGTATATATATATATATACACACACACACTACCGGTCAAATATACAATACCGGTTAAAAGTTTCAGAACACCTACTCATTCAAGGGTTTTTATTTACATTTAATATTTTCAACATTGTAGAATAATTCTGAAGACGTCAAAACTATGAAATAACACATATGGAGTCATGTAGGAACCAAAAAAGTGTTTAACAAATCAAAATATATTTTATATTTGAGATTCTTCGAATAGCCACCCTTGGCCTTGATGACAGCTTTGCACACGCTTGGCTGTCTCTCAACCAGCTTTACCTGGAATGCTTTTCCTTCTAAATCTACATTTGGTTGAGGTCGGGGGATTGTGGAGGCCAGTTTATCTGATGCAGCAATCCATCAATCTCCTTCTTGGTAAAATAGCCCTTACACACCCTTGAGGTGTGTTGGGCCATTGTCCTGTTGAAAAACATATGATAGTCCCACTAAGCCCAAACCAGATGGGATGACGTATCGCTGCATAATGCTGTGGTAGCCATGCTGGTTAAGTGTGCCTTGAATCCTAAATAAATCACAGACAGTGTCACCATTAAAAGCACCCCCACACAATAACACCTCCTCCTCCATGCTTTACAGTGGGAAACTCAGATGTGGAGATCATCCGTCCACCCACACCGCGTCTCACAAAGACATGGCTGTTGGTACCAAAAATATCAAATTTGGACTCCAGACCAAAGGACACATTTCCACCTGTCTAATGTCCATTGATTTTGTTTCTTGGCCCAAGCAAGTCTCTTCTTCTTATTGGGGTCCTTTAGTAGTGGTTTCTTTGCAGCAACTCGACCATGAAGGCCTGATTCACACAGTCTCCTCTGAACAGTTGATATTGAGATGTGTCTGTTACCTGAACTCTGTGAAGCATTTATTTGGGCTGCAATTTCTGAGGCTGGTAACTCTAAGGAACTTATCCTCTGCAGCATAGGTAACTCTGGGTCTTCCATTCCTGTGGCGGTCCTCATGAAAGCCAGTTTCATCATAGAGCTTGATGGTTTTTGCGACTGTACTTAAAGAAACTTCGTATTGACTGACCTTCATGTCTTCAAGTAATGATGGACTTTCGTTTCTCTTTGCTTATTTGAGCTATTCTTGCAATAATATTGACTTGGTCTTTTACTCAATCGGTCTATCTTCCCCACCTACCTTGTCACAATGTAACTGATTGGCTCAAACACATTCATTGAAATGCATTCCAGGTGAGACATGATGGTAGTCACCTGTCTCCACTATTATTCTACAATGTAGAAAATAGTAAAAATAAAGAAAAACCCTTGAATGAATAGGTGTTCTAAAACTTTTGACCGGAAGTATATATATATATATATATTTTTTTAAATGCATACAAAGATAAAGAACAACAAGAAGTTTTCATATTTTGTATGCAAGGAAAATAAACAAAAAAGTATCCCCCTCCCCAACCCCCTGTTCTAACTTCTAATACTAACTGTATGAGCAGGTAAAATGGGAGAGAGTGAGGTGGTTGCCAACATTATTTTCGCAGCTGTGCAGTAATCTTCCCTGATTGATTGAGGGATTCAAGGAGCCATCATCATTAAGTAGCATAATGGTTGGGGAGCATTTAATATTTAAATTCATGCTCTTTGAAATTAATTTTGTAACTTTGTCCCAAAAGCATTTAACTGCTGGGCACGCCCACATCATATGAATGAATGTGCAAACTTGAAAATAATAAATTGATGGTTTGGATTACGGGATGCCAAAGTCATATTTTTCCATAGTCCTTGTCCAGTTAAAGGATGATTCAGTTACATTTAGATCTGTGGCCCATACTTTTTTAATGAAAAGCTCAGAGTATGATCTTTCCTATGGTTTTATATATTACAGAGATTAGTCCTTTCGGGAGATCAGATAATCTTTTTACAAATTCCATCATTGGATAGTTTGACAGCTGGGTATCCCATGGAACTTCATATGCCAGCACAGCTAACCTAAATTGAAGATGAAGAAAAAAAGAGTAACCCGGTAATATAAATGCTTCTTTCAGATCTTGGAATGTCCTCAAACCAATATTATCCATGATATCGTCAAGGGTACAGATATGGTATTTAGACCATTTGGGTGATGTGCAAGGCCTTATTGTTAAGTATTGGAGTCTGGGCATGCCATTTTATTTCCCAGTTGCATAGTTTTTACATTTTGTTCCAAAAATAAATTGTTTGAGCAATTATAGAACCAGAAGCGTAGTTTACATTTTTAAGAGATCAATGAACACCACTTTTTCCAGGGCAATGGGAGCCATCATATTTCTCTCCATTCTCAGCCAGGGAGTGGAAGAGTCATGCCTAAACCAATTTATAATTGGGCAAAATGCTTGTGCCCTAGAAATACAATTTGAAGTTTGGAATGGATAGTCCCCCAGCATCTTTCCCTCGCTGTAAATGTGTTAATTTAATCAGAGATCTCTTACCTTTCCATATACATTTGTATAACGCAGTGTGGAATTTATCCCAATAGCTGGAAATGGGAGACATAGGAAGAATGGAGCTCACGAAATTCAACCGAGGCAATATATTTATTTTCACAATAGTAATTCTGCCGGTTAGAGAGACTAGGATGTTAGTCTATCTATGAGGTCTGATTGAATTTATTTGAGCGTTCTGTTTACGTTTTTGGCAATTGTTTTATCTAAATAAATAAATATATCTATTCCAAAGTATTTCAAATGAGAAAAAAATGGGATTCAATAAGTAGAGATGGGGTCCTCTGTCAGGTTCTTGAGGGAAAGTAGGGCAGATTTGGTTAGATTTATTTTATAACTTGTGGAGCTGAATTTGTCTATGACGTTCAAAGCGTTTGGGAGAGTTGATATATATTGAGTAGATAAAGTAAGATATAGTCGACGTATAATGAGATGATGTGATCTGTAGAATTGAGAGATATTGGTGTAATTTCTTTAGATTTTCGAATTGCCTGGGCCAGAGGCTCCATAGACAAACATAACAGAGGTGAGATGGGGTCACCTTGCCTCCTACATCTACTTATTCTGAGCAGAGCAGAGCAGATATTGCCTCTTATTACTATGGCTGAGGGTTTGCCATATAGCATTTTAATCATATTAATGAAATTGGAGTCCCATATGTTCCAAAACCGGCCAAAGATATGACCATTCTAGTCTACCAAAATCTTTTTCTGCGTCGAGAGTTTGAACTGCCTAAGGAGCTTTGGTTTCTGATGAAGCATGTAAGATATGTAATAGACAACAAAGGTTATCTGAGGATAATTGTTTTTTAACAAACCTGCTTTGGTCTGGATGTACCAATTGGATGTTCCAAGTTTCGACAGGACAAAATAATTGTTGAAAATAGTGTGATATGGAGCAATAGCGAGAGCACTGGGTGGCGTCCTTACTTTTTGTTTTATAAAAACAGTTAAATTAGCTCTGTATTTACATCCCTTCCAAATGAACCTTAGTAAATGGTTGTGTTAATCATTGAGAAATAGTTAACCAAATTGGTTCAACAATTTTAAATAGACCAATGGAGGAATAATGTCCAACCAGGTGACTTGCCTTTACTCATGTTAGCCAATGTTAGTTCATGGAGAGAGATTTGGGCTCCCAGCAAGCCGGCTTCCTCAGTTGAGTTCTTATATCTTTTAATAGGGACTCAATCTTGCTTGGTGTTGATTTACAATCAGAAGTGTGCAATTCTTTATAGAAATGGGATAATTAATTTGGGTTCTGATTGTAATTCACCTGATTCAGATTCGATGGTTGCAATATCCGCTAATTGATCATTACTGCGAAGCATGTTGGCCAGTAAATGACTGGGACAAATTCCATGGAAATAATGGTTGAGTCTAACTGGATGGATGGCAAATTCTGCACTCTGTCTTATCAATAGATTTACTTGACTTTGGAGATTGTAGTCTCTATCTGGTCTGAAAAAAGTATTTGTTGAGAACGCTCTGTCATTAACAACTTTTCCAATTCTGATATCTTTAATAATTGTGATTTAATCAGCCCAGATGCAAATGCAGTTGCATTGTTTTGAATGAAACGTTTGATGGCGTCCTATAAAATCTGAGGATCATCAACTTCATTTTTTCTAATCAGTATCAATTCATTCAATTCAGTTTAAAATTGGAAACATTAATAAGGAAACATTAAAGCGCCATCTTGTGGCTATTTTAGGAAATGCTGACATTGTTAGCTGGCAGTAGTAAGAATGATGATCAGATGCTGAATTTCTGTTTTCTTGATCAAATAAAATTGAGTAGAGTACAACATCGATCCTGAGAATGTTTTTTGCCTGTTTGAATAGAAAGTGTACTCGGTTTTATTTGGAGGCATCAATGAGGTTGTAATCAGAGAGCATATGTTGGAGAGCCTTGGTTGTGTATGGATTGTAGACGTCCAAAATGGCATTCACGTCTGTCCCAATAACCAGTTGGAATTCAGTTAATTCTAACAATATATTGTTCAGAGAATCAAAAAACATTGGATCATAATAATTTGGAGCATACACATTAATAAAAGCAATTTTCTTTCCATATGGATACATTTAAGGAAAGTGATTCTGCCTTCTTGGTCTTCACCTTTACCAAGGCTGGTGATTGTGAGTTTCTTATGTATCATTATGATTACACCCTTAGTTTTGTTTGGGGCTGATGAAAAAGCAGTCTGTTTGTATAAATGGTTCTCTATTCTAGGTGCTTGGAGCAGGTGTGCTTTTGGAGCATTGCTATATCAATATGGCTTCTTCTAGAATATCAAGACATCTGGAACATTTGATATGACTGTTAAATGTCCCAGCAAATTCCACAAGAGAATAGCTAGGTGTTGGAATTGTTATCTTTAGTGTTTAGTGATTTGCAAAAATCTCTGAAGCTGGAGACTCACATCTCCCTCACTAGCTTTAAGCACCAGCTGTCAGAGCAGTTTACAGATCACTGCACCTGTACTTAGCCTATCTGTAAACAGCCCATCTATCTACCTACCTCATCCCCATACTGGTATTTATTTATTTATTTTGCTCCTTTGCACCCCAGTATCTCTACCTGCACATTCATCTTCTGCCGATCCACCATTCCAGTGTTTAATTGCTATATTGTAATTACTTCGCCACCATGGCCTATTTATTTCCTTAACTTACCTCATTTGGACTCACTGTATATAGACTTTTTGTTTTCTTTTGTTCTACTGTATTATTGACTGTATGTTTTGTTTATTCCATGTGTAACTCTGTGTTGTTGTATGTGTCGAATTGCTACGCTTTATCTTAGCCAGGTCGCAGTTGCAAATGAGAACATGTTCTTAACTAACCTACCTGGTTAAATAAAGGTGAATTTTTTATTTTTTTTAAGTGTTGATAAACCCATGGATATGAACTAAAAAACAGGACCCACAGGGAAACCCACCCATTGGTTGCTCCCCACCCAGAAGACCCAATCTATAAACTATTCCCCTTCGTATAATGCCTAAACAGTCCAAAAAAATAAGATCGCTGTAAGAGCAATAGCACTTAATATTCATCTATGATTAGAAACATGCTTTGATATGCAAAATATATATTTTTAAACTCAAGGTGTCATGTCATAGCCGACACTCCATTATTTTTGCAGCCACCTTTGAATCTTATTTTGGAGCAGATATTTAACAGTTTTTGGAAAACGTGGTCGCATAAACAACTGTGTGAGATTTTACCGTAATTCTGTTACCAAACATTGCATCTGCACAGTTCTTCCAGTAAAATGTGTTATTGTGATGTTTTTTTTTGTGTACATTTTTGAAAGTAGTCCTTGTGCGTAGAGTTGTATGGTTTGTTCAAATCTGTAATCAATGTTTTTTTTGTTGGACAAAGTGTAATTCCGTTACCATGGAATTGCCCATATTGAAAGCAGGTGCTTCCTCAGAGGTGTGGTTCCTGAGTTAATTAAGTAATTAACATCCCATCATATGTCGGGTCATGTAAAAACAAATGCCGGGAAGGCCAGTATTTTGGACTGATTCTCCAAGTAGCTTATCTTGAGAAATGCTACGTGCGTGCGCGCATCAGCCATCGCCGGTGAGTAGCTTAGGCTTCATCTTCAGAATTTGGTGGTAATGCAGTGCAACTGGAAAGTTAATTTAGTAGCTTACTGTAGCCTATGATATACACAGGAAAAAATATCAACTCAACATGTAAAGTGTTGGTCCCATTCTTCATGAGCTGAAATAAAATACTTTCCATACGCACAAAAAAACGTATTTCTCTCAAATGTTTACATCCCTGTAAGTGAGCATTGCTCCTTTGCCAAGATAATCCATCTACCTTACAGGTGTGGCATATCAAGAAGCAGATTAAACAGCATGATCATTAAACCTTGTGCCGGGGACAATAAAAGGCCACTCTAATGTGCTGTTTGTGTTCGTCACACAACACAATGCCATATATCTAATCAAATCAAATTGTATTTGTCACATGCGCCGAATACAACAGGTGTAGCCCTTAGAGTGAAATACTTACAGATCCTGAGGCCCATTGTCATGCCATTCATCCGTCGTCATCACCTCATGTTTCAGCATGATAATGCATGGCCCCATATTATAAAGATCTGTACACAATTCCTAGAAGCTGAAAATGTCCCAGTTCTTCCATCGCCTACATACTCACCACAAAAGTCACACATTGACCACGTTTGTGATGCTCTGGATCGACGTGTACAACAGCGTGTTCCAGTTCCCGCCAATATTCATCAACTTCGCACAGTCATTGAAGAGGAGAGAGACAATATTCCATAGGCCACAATCAAGGAGATGTGCTGCATGAGGCAAATGGTGGTCACACCAGATATGGACTGGTTTTCAGATTCACGACCCTACTTTGTTTAAAGGTATCTATGACTAACAGTCATGTGAAATCCATAGATCAGGGCCTAATGAATTCACTTCAATTGACTGATTTCCTTATATGAACTGTAACTCAGTAAAATCTTTGAAATTGTTGCATGTTGCGTTTATATTTTTGTTCAGTATTCCTCCGAATTTTGTACAATGTGTGTCTCTTCATTGGCCAGGGCTCTTGTTTGCATTCAACACCAGGTCGTTTTTATTGCTCTCAGTAAGTCACAGTCAGAATAGCCACTGAAATGTGTTCATAAAAGGCAATGTTCCCATGTGTGGAAATCCTAAAAACATCTCTGCTAAACTGTATGCCACTACACAAATGCGATAATAGATGCACACAATGCTTTATTATAAAGGAAAACATTTTCAAATGATATTTCATTTGAACAATTACACAAGTATTAATGCGGAAGACACACCAGAATCACTTTCCAAGAGGTGTTGAGTGTTCTTGAGGGGGTCCAGTCTCAGTCCTGATGAAAATCTGCTTGAAAATCAGAGACAAGGTTTGAATATTGATGTCCATCTATGATACCCAACGAAAGTTACTGAGCTTGAGCAATTTTGACAAAAACAATGGATAACTTTGGAGCAGGTTGTGTGGATCTGTAGGAATAATAGTATAATTTAATAACGTTTTAGTTAAAAATTTTAAGGCAGCAAAATGTAACAACTGTTCACAGGGTGTGCCATTATAGCATCAAATATCAATTGTCACGATATCCCTAGTTTGAATGACTTCAGTAAACGATTTTCACTGCTCAACATAATAGCATATTATATATGAGCACAAGCCAATATGATTCAAACACTAATTATTTGCTCTTCAGCACAGTATCTTGGATATAATTTTCAGAGTTTGCCACCGATGAGCCCTAACCCTACATATTGTAGCACGTACACTACTTTCAGCAGTAAAAAAGGATCCATAAGAAGAGGGGAAGCATTCTTCTTTTCAAAAAACATGCATAGCCCCACACAATCAGTGTGAATCATCAGAGCTTTTCCACATCAGTTTTATGTTGAACAGTCCATTTAATTTGCATCACATTAGCCATTCTAAACTTTTTTCACCACAAATGTTTCCTACCACGGTCTAACAGTTTCTCGCCTATCAAAGGAGCAATAGTCATTTGAGAGTAACAAGCTCCACACTGTACACATCATGGACAAAAATTGCAACATGAAATTCTGATTCCTAGCTACTATTCAGAACTAACCGCACAGCACACATTGGTGTAGATGAACATTTCTTTGGTGCATTTTTTGTGTCAAGACTGTCAGGCTGAGTTCAATAGCATTCTTTTTGTGTCAGCCTACAAAAGATTCCCTTGAAGGTTCCTGCCCACCATGATGGCTAACTAGTCGAGTGGATGATTGATCCGCTGCAGTATGTGACGATACAGTCTGTCAATAATAAAAAAAGAAATAGGAAACGGCCTGCCAATAAACGGGTTTGTGTCCACAAACTCTAATTACCACTCTGCTCACCAAATGGGGATGTTTCATCACACCATAGACCAACAAAGAATTCTTGACAATATAGCACCACACAAAATGGATTGATGACATGCCCTTAGAATAACCTAATAATAAAAACCTAACAAAATCTCCAATGTTAGCACAGATTGGAAATAACCCTCAATATCCCTGTTGCTGATTTGGGAATAACATTAAAATAGCTTCTTTCTGTTCCCCAATCTACAAAGGTATACATGAGTACAGAGGTACTGTAACCACGGGAACATTGTCTCCATTTCATTACCTAAAAATAGCAGCTTGATATGTTTGACAGTGGCACAGATTCCTACGCACTATGGGGATTGTGTTGCATTAGATAAACTCACACTCCGACACATCCATAAACCGACTGAAGTTTGGCCAAAACGTGTTTTACAGTTCAATGCACACTATAGTATATTGTGTGCCAGATTTTGAATTGAATATCAATGCCATACACATGCACTGTTCTTCCTAAATCACAAATAATAAGTGGATGTTGAAGGCATTTGCTCTGTTGCTTCAGACAGCATGTATGCAAATACATTTTATTCTTGTTTTGTACTTTGGTGAAAACAATAACCCAAACGTACTACCATAAACACTCCCTCAAATGACCCCCTCTCTGTACAACACGTTTTTTAAGTAGAATCTGAACCTTAAACTACAAGAGGTGGTTTAATCAACAGAGTACTCTAACACAAAGGGTTGCCAATTTAAGATTTGACGGTATCGATATAAAAGCAATCCATAAATTCTAAGCAGTCATGGAGATGCTGTCAGTAATCCAGTGGGATCCAGAATCATGCACATGCATCACTCGATTATTGAAATTCCTTGTCAGAATTGCACTACTATCAGTCCATTCAGACATGGGAGCATTGAAGTAGGAAACAGCATTCCTTGTCCTGGTTGAGGTGAAATGTATGTTTTGGGATTTCCAATGCAGATTAAAGAGGATGACGTGTCTCCTGTATATATGGTGCAGTGAAATAGGTCTTTTCTTAAAGTTCCCCCCATGCAATGACACAATCAGCCACTCAGCCAGAGTTCTTCAATTCATTTTTTCGTTATTTTCTCAGTTGGTAGTGGGGCCTGTCAATGCAATGCAGCAATGCTACTCTTGTATTATCTATGCTACATATACTGGATGACATCACGTGGCAGATAGTTACTGTATGATATGAAGTGGACTGCTGTTTGTGGTCAACTTTTCTCCCGTTACAAGTCTCTGCGTAATTTGCATTCGCGTTCTAGATTAATTGTGTTCCATTAATACATACTAACATTACAAGTGACACAATGTCCAACAGCCACAGCAGCATAACCAATCACATGCAGATTCATTTGTCGATAACAGCATCTCAGATTCTGTGTATGGATACCATATCAGATTTCTTAATAATGGCTGTTTATTGCAGCAGTATAAATCACAGGAAATTGATATCAACTCTGTACATAGATTGGCATACTATGTACCGTCACACCCAAATACAAATCCATGTCTAAAGTTTGATCAAATATACAAATAGATACAGAATAGAAAGACTAAAATAGTGTAAATCCCAGGAAAAAAAAACAATGACTCCAGTGATTTCAAATTAAAGATCAAGAATACAAACTATATTACATCACAGCACACTTTTACATACAGAACAGTGCATTGACCTTGTATAAACAAATGTGGTGACCTGCATTCCCTTCACCCCTTCATAAGTTATTATTTTCCATAAGCCGGGGCCATCCCCCGTGTTGATCAGCCTTGACACCACTGTTGTTATCAGTTTCGACAATTTACATTATTTTACACGCATTCCCCCGGAGCGCAGGGACTTTGCTGCTTTCAATCGAGTGCAGAAAACATTTCGCTAACACCCGTAACGGAGGCAGTATTACTTGCAGCATCTGCCATGAATATAAAAGAATAGAAGCAAGACGATGTCCCTGTGGTGAATGTGTGGCCCATTGGAGATAACCTGATCAACTTCTGATACGTAGCTGTCCATCATCCAGACGATACCATTGCCTTTTCTTTATCTTTCATCAATCTGAATTAATACGGATGGAGTGAAGGTCTGATACTAGAAGCCAAGCCTAGCCACAGGACATGGAAGTTAAGGCCTCTCATTCCATGAGGTGTCTCATTTCCCCAATGGGTTAAGCTAAAACTGATTTGTGTCAAAAGGGGAGATTTATTAACTGGACCACCTATTATTCATGATGTGATTCTACATTTTTTATGGAATCTAAATATATAATGTATTGTTAAATCAAAATGTATAATCTACACTTGCCAAGATATTGTATCTATGGATCTTCATATCATGGGTCACCATGCAACTACACCGAACAAAAATATAAACAAATGTAAAGTGTTGGTCCCATGTTTCATGAGCTGAAATAAAAGACCCCAGAAATGTTCCATATGCACAAAAACCTTCTCTCTCTCAAATGTGCACAAATGTGTTTACATCCCTGTTAGTGAGCCTTTCTCCTTTGCCAAGATAATCCACCCAACTGACAGGTGTGGCATATCAAGAAGCTGATTAAACAGTGTGATCATTACACAGGTGCACCTTGTGCTGGTGACAATAAAAGCCCCTCTAAAATGTGCACACAACACAATGCCACAGATATCTCAAGTTTTGAGGGATAGTGCAATTGGCATGCTGATTGCAGGAATGCCCACCAGAGCTGTTGCTAGACAAATTAATGTTAATTGCTCTACCCTGAGCCACCTCCAACATTGTTTTAGAGAATTTGGCAGTACTTCCAACCGGCCTCACAACCTGCAGACCACGTGTATGGCATTGTGTGGGCAAGTGGTTTGCTGATGTCAACATTGTGAACAGAGTTCCCCAAGATGGCGATGGGTTTATGGTATGGGCAGGCATAAGCTACGGACAATGAACACATTTGCATTTTATCGATGGCAATTTGAATGTGCAAACATACCATGAGGAGATCCTGAGGCCCATTGTGAGGCCCATGTTTTTAAGGTTTCTGTGACCAACAGATGCATATCTGTATTCCCAGTCATGTGAAATCCATAGATTAGGTCCTATTACATTTATTTCAAATGACTGATTTCCTCATATGAACTGTAACTCAGTAAAATCAATGAAATTGTTGCATGTTACATTTATATTTATGTTCAGTATAATACATTTCATGACTGGACAGTCCTAAACTGAAGATGTATCCTCTCAGATTATATCTAAAGAGTGCAAGCATATCCAAAATGTGTGTACTGTACACACAACAAAATTGCTGTTCTTTAATTCACCCACTGCTGAACTATAGACATATCTTAAATCACACCATTTCATGGAAACAACCTTTCAACCAGTTTTGCCCTGTGTGCTGTGACGAAGACTTAGAATAATCAAGTATAATTGTAGTGCTTTATGCAAAGAACCATGATCCAGACAATTAGCTCTAGATGAGACTTGTCAGTATCGCTGATTAATCTTAATTCTTTCCCCATGTCATCTCCCACTTTCATCTGAAGCCGGTTGCTCTAACAAACACGGGCTGTGCTGACAAATGCCATCTAAGCTCAGATAAGTTTACCACATTCCCACTGGGCACACACTGGTTGAATGAACATTGTTTCCATGTCATTGCAATGAAATTACATTGAATTACATGGAAAATGCCCAATGGATTGTTTCCTGCATGGGGAATGGGAAAAGTGAAGCAATACTTAATTATGCTCAGCATTAACTAACACTTAGCCCAATGATGGCATTGCTTCCCTCATTTGTGGGTTTGAAGCAGCCTTCCAGCACAATAACAGGGAGCACATGACTTTCACAGCTTGTACTCGGTTCATAACACACACCATTATTATCTTTGTGGTATAAGTGAGATAACAAAGGTGATATGCCATCTGCTTTCCAGCAACAACAACAAAAAAATGTAACGTGTACCCATTGTGGTGAGGGATCACGGTAGGCTATTAGATGTGAAACGGAGAGTGACAGGAAATATGTAAAATGCCCAGCCCACACACCGCACCAGGGGGATGTGTGAAGCAAATAATGGACAAAGCAGCAGCGCAATAACCACATTCTATCCCTTTGAGCACGAGTTGGAGCTGAGGAGACACATACCATGTATTATATGGCGCAGGGTGGAAATAAGCGCATTAAAACACCCTTTAAATGTATTTTCGGGAAAGGCTGTGGTCACCATTCATGCAATACAGCGGTCGCCAACCGGTCGATTGCGATCTGGTCGATCTTCAAGGCATTCCTAGTCAATCACCAAACATGTATATAGATAAGCCAACGATAAAGGCTTGCGCTCCTTTTTTGAAATTCGTGTCGAGCTATTGGCCGCAAGTGCACTGAATTCAGAAGCACTGCGCACCGGGTAGGCAAAATGTTCCCATTTTCAACCATTTAATTTGTCTGAAAATACAAACTCCACCTACCCGGCAGACCGGGAGATCTGTGACTAAATCGAGTAGGCCAACTGCACTGGCAAATCGGATAGCTCAAATCACAGTGCCTACAGAGCTTCTGCGACCCCAGCCATAGCAAATATTGACAGTAGCCTATGTAAGATGTAATAACTTTTAAAACCATGACCACAGAGAGACTATCAACGAATACAGCAAAGAGCTGCTGATTTTATGAATGAGTTCATGTTTACGTTTTTATTATTCAGCACTGTCAAACCTGCTTTTATTCAACACTTACACAACATAAAACATGCTTATCTGTTATTCAACTCGCGCTGCAGCTCCAATTAATGAGTCGCCAAGTGTATCGATAGCCCTGCGTTTTTATTATTATTAGCAGATCGACGTGTCTATAATAATATCAAGGAATATTTAACTTTCTCTGGTCATAAGAACAACATTAATTTGTGCATGAGGCAAATACGGAGCACGAAGCAAATGCGGTCCGACTCGAGTTACGCCATAAGGGTGGATGCCGTGTAACCTCTCTCTGGTCAGAATTTCAATAGGGCATTTTCTAGAGCTCCAAGTTTCCGACCTGAGGATCACTGACATCATGATTTGACCTCATTTTTTTCCCGACGTCTCAGTTATCATCAGATGTAGGTGTCATACCATCAGTCCAGTAAAATAAAAAAAAGCTAATTATTTAAATGTATGCTCCGCAGTGCCTAGCAAGTGCTACACCAACTGATCTATTTTGTTATCAAAGCTTGTGTTTTGAAATATAACATAGTCTGAGAATAACAATATTGGCAGGCCAGGCATATAGCCAATATTCTGTGATAATGTACTATTAGGCCTACTGCCCAAACCTCATTCGTACAGAACTGTTTTGTTAGGTTAATGTTAGATTTTTAAGTCATGTTTTAAAAAACATCGGAGCAGTAGATCTCAGCTTGCTTTTTGACTGGAAAAGAGATCTTGACTCAGGAAAGGTTGGTGACCACCGATGTAATACATTTAAATACTGTACACCAGACAGTATTGGGGAGCTTTTTCATAGTTTTTTCAAAGGTATATTATTTTCCCATTTCAATCTTATAACAACCCTATATGTTTTGGCATGACTGTTATGGGAAGAGCAGACCATCTGATATGCCCTTAAATATTTTGATATGCAACCTGGAATTAACATTTAAGAGGACCATTGCTTCTATAGTGAAACAAATCTCACATATGGGCAGTTTACAAGAGATGTTGTTAGGCTACATTGTATTGTTGTTTCTTCTTCAGAGCGCACTGGCGAGCAACAACTTAATTTCACTTCAAGTTTAGCACGGTATCCACACATTTCTGAATGATCGAAATGATGATGGTGGTGAAAGAGATGATTGAATTTACAATATACAATGGGGGTTTGTAACTAGGTTGTTTCACACCCTGATCTGTTTCACCTGTCTTTGTGATTGTCTCCACCTCCCTCCAGGTGTCGCCCATTTTCCCCATTATCCCCTGTGTATTTATACCTGTGTTCTCTGTTTGTCTGTTGCCAGTTCGTTTACCAGCATTTTTCCCTCTGCTCCTGTCTCTCGATTGTTCCTGTTTACTAGTTTTCCCGGTGTTGACCATTCTGCCTGCCCTGAGCCTGCCTGCCTGTCTTCCTTTACCTTTGCCCCACCTTTCTGGATTACTGACCTTTGTCTGCCCTGACCCTGTGCCTACCTGCCATCCTGCAACTTTGCCCCACCTATCCAGATTACTGACTTCTGCCTGCCCTTGACCTGCCCTTTGCCAGTCCCTGTTCGCTTACTAAACTGTTGTTACTTCGATGTTGTCGGCATCTGGGTCTTACCTGAAAATGTATAGGTTTGCGCTCCAGACAATTTGTTCCTGAGCTTTTAGCTATAGTCGGCAGGCAAGAACATAATTAGCTATTTGCAAATAGCTTATATACTAGTTGCCCAATTCATAGCCATTCACATGTAACACATGGTTAGTGGGCTAATCAATTCAATTACATAATTTTGATCTGAATACAGCGGTACAATCACCAATGTCTCTATTAATAGGCCTACCTACCATAAAAGATATTCAACTTACCATTTTTCTCCAATGCCAAACCAGTGTCTCTTGTTTACAACGAAACTGTCGCTGTTTGCATATAATTCGATCTGATATGTCATTATAAATCCAAGTATGCTACGTTCAGAAATTGATTTCTCACCCCAGACATGAGGCCTGAGTCCGACGCAGAAAGAAGGTATAGGCCTATTTATGGAGTGCATGGCGACAGCATTGGAGGAAATCGCTATACAGACAAATATATGGATAACATAATTGTGTCTGTCAAACAGGCAAGCCTACATCTTATTTCTTACTGCTCCAACAAAGCCTACTTGTTAGTACATTTGTCTACTCAAGTTTCTGCACCGGACTCTGTCCATATTGATTTTAGAAATAGCGATCCACACGCAAGTGCTGGCTGTATCTTAACTAATCTTTTTAATGTATTTATCCAATTATATTCCATTCTCTTGTTTTTATTACATAAATATCCCCACTAATATTGTAATTACGTTTTTAAAATTGTATTAAGCTGTTGGTGCTTGCATCTAGGTTGAGATTCTTGTTTCCTAATATTATTCCTATACAATTTTATGTAGCGAATAGAGCAGACCATTTATCCATCACATCCTACATTATGTTAATGAAGTCCCCATGTGTGTGTGCGTAACTCAAATGTGTGTTTGGATTGCGAAGTTGTGAAACGTATCAACGAGAGAAAGAAGCCAATCAATCTTATACGTCCCCTTCAGTTTATGAGCCAACACTCCTCATGCAATGAAGGAGAACATAATACCAGCATTCAACTTTGATTCATTTACTGAATGAAGCTATATCAATGCATTTGAATTATGACAATCACCTTTGTCCCAAAGGAGGACATCTTAGCACTACTCACACTACTCACATTGGCCAAAACAAAACACATAGAAAACACAGCAGGAAACCAACAATAGGAACAGTCAGACAAATACCTTTCCTACCCTACCAGCCTGCCCATTTGGGGAGTTGTTCATAATAGTGATAGCCCCTGGCATGACACTCCTCCCAAAGCGCACGGTGAGCACCATTTAATTGTCTGATTTCTCCGACCTAATTGGAGATCAAAGCAGTGGTGGAGTGGGTGGTCTGGGCTGGAGCTCATGTGGCAGGCTTTGCACTAGTTTTGCATTCTTTCAGTAGGTGAGGGGGATCCAATCAGTTTAGATGCTGTGAAAAAATGAAATAGTAGGCCTATAGGCTTCTCCAGTGGCATGTTATAGCCTATACATTTTAGTGTTATACAACATTTCAGAACATACATTGCGAAACTTGAAAGAACTTGTGGTTCTCATGGTCAAGCGAAATGATCAAATGTATCACCTGTGCGCTCTGAAGAGGAAACAACGATATGTAGTCTAACAACATCGCTCCCAAGTGGTACAAATATGAGATTATGTTTCGCTATAGAAGCACTGGTCCTCTTAAATTGTAATTCCAAGTTACACATCAAAATATTTAGGGTCATATGATGGTCTGCTCTGCCATTCCTCCCCTTCACACCAGTGCTGCCAAGAATATAGGGTTGCTGTAAGACGTAAATGAGAAAATAATGGACCTGTGAAAAAACTATAAAATAGCTCCCCACTACCATGAGAAGTTTATATTTAATGTATTCATTGCATGGTGATCACAGCCCTTCCGGAAATACATTTAAATAGTGTTTTAATGCGACATTCTCCGGCCTGCTCCATGTATTCAATGTACTCCATTTAAAATTTAGCTCCCAATGCGACATTACTTCCGGGATATTATGACGCATCTGGCAGTTCCTTCTCTGTATGTTCCTAGATCACAGAAACTGGACAGCCTCCATCCTGATGAGAACACCAAATGGCCTCTCTTTAAAATAAAATAAAATAGTTGCACAATTCAAAAGCTAGTAGAAACGCAGAGCATGAGCCATTATCTTCACCATTCACCCCAATACAGATAGATGAGAGGAGCAGTGGTGTAAGGCACTGCATTGCAGTGCTAGAATCGTCACTACGACCCTGGCTCGAACCCGGGCTGTATCGATTAGGCCTGGCTTGCAGTCTGCATTCCAATTCATCCCAAAGGTGTTCAATGGGGTTGAAGTCAGGTCTCTGTGCAGGCCAGTCAAGTTCTTCCACACGGATCTCAACAAACCATTTATGTATGAACCTCGCTTTATGCACAGGGGCATTGTCACACTGAAACAGGAAAGGGCCTTGCCCAAAGATAAAGTTGGAAGTACAGAATCATCTAGAATGTCATTGTATGCTGTAGCAATCAGATTTCCCTTCACTGGAACTAAGGAGACTAGCCCAAACCATGAAAAACAGCCCCAGATGATTATTCCTCCTCCATCAAACTTTACAGTTGGCACTATGCATTCAGGGAAGGTAGCGTTCTCCTTTCATCCGCCAAACCCAGATTCCTCCGTCGGACTGCCAGATGGTGAAGTGTGATTCATCACTCCAGAGAACACGTTTCCACTGCTCCAATGACGGTGAGCTTTACACCCCTCCAGCCGACGCTTGGCATTGCACATGGTAATCTGGCTTGTGTGCGGCCATGGAAACCCATTTCACAAAGCTCCCGACTAACAGCTCCTGTGCTGACATTGCTTGCAGAGGCAGTTTGGATATCGGTAGATGAAATTTACACGCTATGCACTTCATTACTCGGCTGTCCCGTTCTGTGAGCTTGTGTGGCCTGAGCCGTTGTTGCTCCTAGATGTTTCCACTTCACAATAACAGCACTTACAATTGACCGGGGCAGCTCTGGCAGGGAAGAAATTTGACAAACTGACTTGTTGGAAATGTGGCATCCTATGACGGTGCCACATTGAAAGTCATTGAGCTCTTCAGTAAGGCCATTCTACTGCCAATGTCTGTCTATGGAGTTTGCATGGCTGTGTGCTCGATTTTATACACCTGTCAGCAACAGGTGTGGCTGTTAATGCACTAATTTGAACGGGTGTCCACATACTTTTGTATATACAGTATTGTATACATGAAGACGAAAAGCTAAAGCTACATTTTAGTTTAATCTGACCAGAGTACCTTCTTACATACAGTATGTTTGGGTATTCTCACACATACCTTTTGGAGAACACCAAATGTGTTTGCTTATTATTTCTTTAAGCAATGGCTTTTTTTCTGTCTATTCTTCCGTAATACCCAGCTCTGTGGAGAGTACATCTTAAAGTGGTCCTATGGACAGAAACTCCAATCTCCGCTGTGGTGCTTTGCAGCTCCTTCAGGGTTATCTTTGGTCTCTTTGTTGCCTCTCTGATTAATGCCCTCCTTGCCTGGTCTGTGAGTTTTGGTGGGCAGCCCTCTCTTGGCAGGTTTGTTGTGGTGCCATATTCTTTCCATGTTTTAATAATGATTTTAATGGTGCTCCGTGGGATGTTCAAAGTTTCGCATATTTTTTTATAGCCCAACCTTGATCTGTACTTTTCCACAACTTTGTCCCTGACCTGTTTGGAGAGCTCCTTGGTCTTCATGGTGTCACTTACTTGGTGGTGCCCCTTGCTTAATGGTGTTGCAGACTCTGGGGCCTTTCAGAACAGGAGTAAATATACTGATATCATGTGACAGATCATGTGAAACTTAGATTGCACACAGGTGGACTTTATTTAACTAATTATGTGACTTCTGATCTTATTTAGGGGCTTCATAGCAAAGGGGGTGAATACATATGCACAAACCACTTTTCTGTTTTTATTTTTTGAAACAAGTAATGTTTTTGATTTTCACTTTACCAATTTGGACTATTTGTGTATGTCCATTACATGAAATCCAAATAAAAATCTATTTAAATTACAGGTTGTAATGCAGCAAAATAGGAAAAACGCTAAGGGTAATGAATCGTTTTACAAGGCACTGTATTTAACACCAGTAAAGAAAATGGGAAAACAGCTAGCATCTTCTGAAAGGGACAGTGAACCTCAGACTTTTCAATTCCATTAACCCATAAGTGACTAATGACCTCAGGCATGTTGTCTATGTTGTTACTTCCTAAAAGGTGGTTTCTTCAACGCATACACATCTCTTTGGGTTTTGCATTAATGTGGAATTCTGGTTAATACTTGGTCTTGGTTGTTTCAATTAAGAAAAATATTCTGTTGATGATTTTAATGAGATAAAACTTAAGATTTTATAGGTGGTTACTTGACACTTGAACCCTATTCAATCAAACCAGGAAACCGGGATAAGTACAAAATGTAAATGTTCAGATATGAAACAAACTCAACTGCTTGTTCATTGAAAAAATGTTCTCTCTTTGGGCTGGAGCAACAATGTTCATTTTTACTCATATCCCGGAAAACCTGGTTGTGTTTGAATAAGGCCCATGGACTCAATTACATTCAAAAATATTGTATTTTAAATCTCTCTCAATCTCTCCCCCTAACATGCACATGTACGCACACACAAACACACACACACAAGTATACAACTGCAAGTCACTGCGAGTCTGTTTTTAAACGCATGTGGACTTGCTGTCAGTAAAACCAATCCTTAATTGGGGACAATGGAGTGCCAACCAGGCCCTTACAGGCAGAGAAACAGCAATCGAGGCTAGACTTCTTGAAAAACAAGCCCACACTAATAGGAATCAACAATGCCTTGCCTTCTCTCCCTACACCTGGACTGCTTTGCATGTTCATGTGTGGAGTATGTCTTGTGTAAACAAGAAAGCCTCCCCAGCTCAGTGACCATCCTCCCAAACTGATGGTAAATGGGCCTTGTTATTTTTCTCTAAGCCACATCCTGCTAGGAGATGGGGAGGGGAGGCAGAGATACTTTAATTCAAGCTTAATCAATGCAGTATTATATGCAGCCCTTCTAACACACGTGTAAGAGGATCTCTGGTGCCCTGCTGTGCTTCGAATCAGATTTCAATGATATGCTTCTTTTCCCAGGGACCCCCTGGCTTCACAAGTCGGCCATGTTTTCGGAGATGTTTCACGTGAAATCTGCAGGAAAATCTCAAAACCAAGAATGTTGAACACGGAGTGAAATCCTTTCTAGTGCATTGTAGCGACATGATGAAATTTAAAAGGATTACTAGTGATTATGGCGTCCGAATATTATGACAACCTTGGCGTCACAAGGAGTTGGTCCGAGTATGAACAATGTAAAAATGAAATACAAGTAAAGTGCAATGCCAAACTGATGTACAGTTTCCATCCAAATGGGATGTCTTAAACTACAACAGTGTGAAGAGTGACAGAGAGGAGCTATCACTGTAATTATTTTAAACAAAGTGATTTACAGATACCCAGCCTAAAACCCCAAAAGAACAAGCAATGCAGAGGCAGAATTACAGTGGCTAGGAAAAACTAAGAAACGTAAGAAGAAACCCAGCGCGGAACCAGACTCCGATGGGTGGCCAGTCCACTTCTGGCTGTACCGGATAGAGATGTAAAAGTGCTCTTACATCATTACAGACTGACATTGTCACAGAGTAAGAGCATCTGTTGTTAAAGCAAAGGGTTTGATTCAAGTCAATCCAACTTTATAATTAAGAAGGCGCTGCCAGATCTCAAATAATTAAAGGTTAAAGCTAGCTAGTTCTCCAATTCCTTTTGATGTTGTGACCCCATAATAATATTGTAATATTGTAAATTCTACCCCTTTCGTTCAACAGTTTTCTGTTCAACACTTCATACCAAGGAAAACATTTCCAATATGTCCAGAAAAACATTGTGAGAAATGGTGTGTATGTTCTTTTATTGCTTTTTGTCCGCTTGTGATGCTTTCTGACACCGAAAAAGGTCTCTCTCTCAGAAGTCTGTAATAATAAAACTGGCTACTTCTGTGCTCTGTCAAAAATGAATGCATTGGCTTTCTACTAGAATTCTTTGCAAAGCAGAATGAGTTTGTGATTGTCATCCGTACAGAGAACCCAAAACATAATCAACTTTTGAACTCTCTCTCTCTCTCTCTCTGACTGCTACCTGCAGTGCACCTGGCCGAAATTGAGGCGGTCTGAATCAAAAAGCGGAACTCATTTTCCTTTAATTACAGGCCATGCCATTCTCAGGGACAGAACAACAACTATTCCTTATGACCTGTGGGCAACCTGGGAGGCTCAAACTGAAGATGATTTTACACTCTGAGCCAGGATTCCTTCTGCAGTCAAATGGCTGGTTCCCCAGTAATAGCTTATCATTGTGCAATAATAATGTCAGAGAAAATAGAGCACCTGAAGCCTTTAGTGCGCCAATCTTATGGAGACTTATTGTTTTTCATTGTGTTGACCTCTGTCGTGGTAAACACAGGCAATTGGATATGAATCTGCTCACCTCAGATTACAAAGTTTATTGCGTTTACAGAGAAGGTGCAATTTGGTGTCTAGCTGCCAGCTCTGTGAAATATTGAGCTGTATCAGTACAACACATTTACAGTCTGGAAAGCCAGCCTTGGTCACTCTCATACTGTCAGCAACTTACGAGTTTGAACAGCTTATCAGCAGTGCCTAAGGCAGGGTCTACAATTCCGGTTCTGGAGAGCTATTGGTTATACAGGCTTTTGGTTCATCCCAGTACTAACACACTTGATTCACATAAGCAGATTCCAGACTGAATCGCTTGAACCAGTGTTGGAGACACAGGGTCAGTTGCAAACAAAAGACAGAACTTAACGAGCAGCTGCTGGTAAGCACTGCGTGTTAAAATAAACTTGCTTGCAAACAAAAACCCACAAGAATAAACCAGCAGATCAGTTAATCTCCCATTGTTACTGTCAAACAAGTTAGATACCAGACTGTTGCGTTTGAGTTATCTCCTCTCGGCTCCAATGAAATATCGATCTATAAAGAAAATAGCAAGGCTGGTAAATAATCACAAATATTTATTGTTAGAATGTAGAACCAGTGAATTGTAAGAAAGATACTCACAGTAGAGTACAGTACAGTATAGTTCAGTACAGTAGAGTACAGTACAATACAGCAAATTATGGACATCTATGTTTGGGCCACATTAGAATATTATTTGTCATTTGACATACATTGATTAGACTAATTTAATGAAAACACTTTATATTAACTCAATCAGGATTGGCTTGATTTAGTAACCAATTTTAGATGTGAACAGTTCAGGGCTTTACATTCTTTATGTTCTTTACACCCAAGCTTTACATTCTTAAAATGTGTCAAATATACTTTATTTCAATTGTGCGGAAGGATTGTCAAATAGCTAAATCACACTTAGTCTGCTCATTTGGAAGGACTACATTTTTCAGATGATAATGTCAACCAGGGGGGTTAGCTGCAATCAAGACCCAAAGATAACCTTGACATCCTCCTTAGCGTTGTCCAATGTTGGTTGCAATTGAGATCAGCTGTGAGGGTGATTTAGTGCGCATTGACGGTTTAATGAAAGATCAGTTGGCGATAATCTGGTGGATTTCGATGGTTTTAATTGTTCCATAGTCGAAAGATTGCGGGTTTTGGTAATATTTGGAGGAGACATTGATCAATGAGATTTCATCCATTATTCACCCACTCAAAAAGACACCCAGATGTTTGTTGAAGTCCGTAGGTGTTATCACTATGCTTTCAACCATCTACAGTGGCTTGCGAAAGTATTAATCCCGCTTGGCATTTTTCCTATTTTGTTGCCTTACAACCTGGATTTAAAAATGATTTTGGGGGGTTTGTATCATTTGAGTTACACAACATGCTTACCACTTTGAAGATGCAACATATTTTTATTGTGAAACAAACAAGAAATAAAACAAAAAACTTAAAACTTGAGCGTGCATAAATATTCAACCCCCCCCCCCCCCCCCCCCCCAAAAAAAAAAAAACGTCAATACTTTGTAGAGCCACCTTTTGCAGCAATTACAGCTGCAAGTCTCTTGGAGTATGTCTCTATAACCTTGACACATGTAGCCACTGGGATTTTTCCTCATTCTTCAAGGCAAAACTGCTCCAGCTCCTTCAAGTTGTATGGGTTCCACTGGTGTACCGCAATCTTTAAATCATACCACAGATTCTCAATTGGATTGAGGTCTGGGCTTTGACAAGGCCATTCCAAGACATTTAAATGTTTCCCCTTAAACCACTCGAGTGTTGCTTTAGCAGTATGCTTAGGCTCATTGTCCTGCTGGAAGATGAACCTCCGTCCCAGTCTCAAATCTCTGGAAGACTGAAACAGGTCTCCCTCAAGAAAGAATTTCCCTGTATTTAGCGCCATCCATAATTCCTTCAATTCTAACCAGTTTCCCAGACCTTGCCGATGAAAAACATCCCTACAGCATGATGCTGCCACCACCATGCTTCACTGTGGGGATGGTGATTCTCGAGGTGATGAGAGGTGTTGGGTTTGCGCCAGACATAGCATTTTCCTTGATGGCCAAAAAGCTAAATTCTTTATCTCATCTGACCAGAGTACCTTCTTACATATGTTTGGGTATTCTCCCACATGCCTTTTGGTGAACACCAAACGTGTTTGCTTATTTTTTTCTTCAAGCAATTACTTTTTTCTGACCATTCTTCTGTAAATCCCAGCTCTGTGGAGTGTACAGCTTAAAACGGTCCTATGGACAGATACTCTAATCTCTGAGTTTTGGTGAGCGGCCCTCTCTTGGCAGGTTTGTTGTGGTGCCATATTCTTTCAATGTTTTAATAATGGATTTAATGGTGCTCCGTGGGATGTTCAAAGTGCAAATGCAACAAAATAGGAAAAACGCTAAGGGGAATTAATACTTTTGCAAGGCACTGTAAAAGCACAACCTAATTCCAATGGAAAAACGATGTTAGAAGATTGGTTGTGGTGTCATCAAAATGTGTTATCACTGTGCTTTCAAACATTTAAATGTTCAAAGTTCCAATGGGAATACAATGTCAGATATTTTATTTTTATACAACTTCAAGTGTTATCACTGTGCTTCATCTAATAGCGCAGCCAAATGATTGCAGTTTAGATTACAATAAAAGTACATAGTGCAAGTGATCAATGGTGTTCAAGATTAAGAACAGATTACTACAGCAATTGTGAAAATATCCACAGACCTGGGACCTTTGCATGGCATCTTGAACATGCACACTTTCTATGATTACATAAGAAAACATGTATAGTTACAGTAACCTAACAATGGGTGTGTTACTCATTTTCTGGTTGAATAAATACTGTTACATTAGTTTGTAAGATAGCCTTAACTGTAGGTTATTTACTGTATTACAACAACACAACCAATTATCAACATTTAAAATATATCTAATGCTTGGATAGTTTCATCTGAGCCACTGGCTTAATCCTATTCTGGAACTTTTTGGGTTTAGATGGCGACGTGAATCCAACATATTATTTGTTAACTTGTCAACAAGATAATAGGCTATTTACTGTATTGTATAAGTGATATTGAATTGTTTTTCATTGTCAAAAACCTACAGTTTGTCTACAAATTCATCATTTATATGTTAAATTCAAGTCTCCTTCCCAACAAAAAATCAAGGTTAAAGAATAGGACTAAATTAAATCAAACGTTATTTAAAGTGCATTAAAGAACAGTATGGTGAGACCCCGACTGTGTCCCCCCCCCAAAAAGCCTGAATTTGTTACAGCCTGAATTTAAAATGATAACATTTCTATTTCTGTCACTGGCAATACCCCATAATGTCAAAGTGGAATTATGTTTTCAACATTTTTACAAATTAATTAAAAATTAAAAGCTGAAATATCTTGAGTCAATAAGTATTCAAGCCTTTTGTTATGGCAAGCCTAAACAAGTTCAGGAGTAAAAATGTGCTGTGAGGGAAATTGTATCGGTTTGTGTGTATCAGATTGCACACAGATCGTATGTCTAGCATAGAGTTGAAGTCGGAAGTTTACATACATCTTAGCCAAATATATTTAAACTCAGTTTTTCACAATTCCTGATATTTAATCCTAGTAAAAATTCCATGTTTAGGTCAGTTAAGATCACCACCTTATTTTAAGAATGTGTAATGTCGGAATAATAGTAGGGATAATTATTTATTTCAGCTTTTATTTATTTCATCACATTCCCAGTGGGTTCTAAGTTTACATACACTCAATTAGTATTTGGTAGCATTGCCTTTAAATTGCTTAAATTGGGTCAAACGTTTTGGGTAGCCTTCCACAACTTTCCCACAATACGTTGGGTGAATTTTGGCCCATTCCTCCTCACAGAGCTGGTGTAACTGAGTCAGGTTTGTAGGCCTCCTTGCTCATAAATACTTTTTCAGGTTTGCACACAAATGTTCTATAGGATTGAGGTCAGGGCTTTGTGATGGCCACTCCAATACATTGACTTTGTTGACCTTAAGCCATTTTGCACAACTTTGGAAGTATGTTTGGGGTCATTGTCCATTTGGAAGACCCATTTGCGACCAAGCTTTACCTTCCTGACTGATGTCTTGAAATGTTGCTTCAATATATCCACATAATTGTCCTACCTCATGATGCCATCTATTTTGTGAAGTGCACCAGTCCCTCCAGCAGCAAAGCACCCCCACAACATGATGCTGCCACCACCATGCTTCACGGTTGGGATGGTGTTCTTTGGCTTGCAAGCCTCCCCCTTTCTCCTCCAAACATAACGATGGTCAGCATGGCCAAACAGTTCTTTTTTTGTTTCATCAGACCAGAGGACATTTCTCCAAAAAGTATGATCTTTGTCCCCATGTGCAGTTGCAAACTGTAGTCTGGATTTTTTAATGACGGTTTTTGCTGAGCTATCTTTCAGGTTATTTCGATATAGGACTCGTTTTACTGTGGATATAGATATAGGATATAGGATAGTAACTGTTTCATCCAGCATCTTCACAAGGTCCTTTGCTATTGTTCTGGGATTGATTTGCATGTCTAGGAGACAGAATGCATCTACTTCCTGAGCGGTATGACAGCTGCGTGGTCCCATGGTGTTTATACTTGCGTACTATTGTTTGTACAGACGAAATTGGTACCTTCAGGCGTTTGGAAATTGCTCCCAAGGATGAACCAGACTTGTGGAGATCAACAATTTTGTTTCTAAGGTCTTGGCTTATTTATTTAGATTTTCCCATGTTGTCAAGCAAAGAGGCACTGAGTTTGAAGGTAGGCCTTGAAATACATCCACAGGTACACCTCCAATTGACTCAAATGATGTCAATTAGCCTATCAGAAGCTTCTAAAGCCATGACATAATTTTCTGGAAATTTCCAAGCTGTTTAAAGGCACAGTCAACTTAGTGTATGTAAACCTCTGACCCACTGGAATTGTGAAACAGTGAATGAAAGATTGTTGTTGGAAAGATGACTTGTGTCATGCACAAAGTAGATGTCCTAACCAACTTGCCAAAACTATAGTTTGTTAGCAAGACATTTGTGGAGTGGTTGAAAATAAAGTTTAATGACTCGAACTTAAGAGTATGTAAACTTCCGACTTCAACTGTATATGTACGGACCGATGCTGGAGATGAGAAGCAGGTACGGGGAGTTGACATTTAATACGGAACAGACAGGCAATAAAACAGGAACAGCGTCAGCACATGGGTAAACAAGGACATATGACAATTAATGCTGCAGCAGAGAATAGAGCGGGGAACTATATAGATATAGGGGAGGTAATGACAGATGTGATTGTGTCTATGTGAGTCCAATAATCACTGATGCTCATGATGGGGAAAGGCAGGTGTGCATACTGATGGTGGTAGTAGTGCGTAATGCTGGGGAGCCTGGCACGTGGGAGAGCGGGAGCATGCGTGACAGTACTCCCCCTCTAGGGGCGCCACCCGACATTCCCATCTGGGCGAGCCTGATGGGCCGGCCGAAGCACGGCTGCTGGGCAAGCTGGCTGGGCCTAAACTACAGATGAACTGGCAGAGGCATGGGAGCCTGGCGAGCCGGCTGAGGGCATAGGAGCTTGTCGATCCCGTTATGGCGTAGGAGCCCGTTGATCCGGCTGAGGCTTAGCAGCCTGACGAGCTGTCCGGGCATAAAAACCTAACGATTCGGCTGTGGCCCGATGTGGGCTGGGCGCCTTCTGAGCCAACCGGGGCTAGAACCTCTCGATCTAACTAGGACGTGACAGCCTGACGAGCTGGCATAGGTGTTGGCCCCCAGACCCGATGTCACCACCAACCGGAACGCCAGCACTCCCCGATGCTTCATTAGATGGCTGCAGAATTCTGTAAGGACCGATGCTGGAGATGAGAAGTCACTTTATCCGTGTATTTGTCGATGTTATTCTCAGAGGTTACCCGGAACATATCCCAGTCCGCGTGATCAAAACAATCTTGAAGCATAGATTCTGATTGGTCAGACCAGCGTTGAATAGACCTTAGCAAGGATGGAGCAAAATGGAGTCTTGATCAGATTTGAAGGGAGGGTGGGCGAGGGCCTTGTAGGCATTTCGTGAAGTTGAGTAGCAGTGGTCCAATGTTTTACCAGAGCGAGTACTACAGTCAATGTCTTGGTAGAACTTTGGAAGTGTTTTCTTCTTTGTTAAAATCCCCAGCTACAATAAATGCGGCTCAAGGATATGTGGTTTCCAGTTTGCATAAAGTCCAGTGTAGTTCTTTGAGGGCCGTCGTGGTATCGGCATGAGGGGGAATATACACGGCTGTGACTATAACCAAAGAGAATTCTCTTGGGAGGTAATACAGTCTGCATTTGATTGTGGGGTATTCTAGGTCGGGTGAGCAAAAGGACTTCAGTTTCTGTATGTTATCACAATCACACCATGAGTGGTTGAACATGAAACATACACCCTCGCCTTTCTTCTTCCCGTTCTTTATCTCTGTCTGCGCGATGTACTGAGAACTCAGATTTCTGAATGGACAGGGACAAGTATATTCCGTGAAACAGAGTATGTTACAATCTCTGATGTCTCTCTGGAAGGAGATCGTCGCCCTGAGCTCGTCTACTTTATTACCCAGAGACTTAACTTTAGCGAGTAATATACTCAGAAGCGGTGGATGGTGTGCAGGCCTCCTGAGTCAGACTAGAAGTCCACTCCGAATACCTCTTCTCTGCCGGCGGTGTTTTGGAATAAGTTAAATTGCCCTGTGGAGTACGAATAAAGGATCCAATTCGGGAAAGCCGTATTCCTGGTTGTAATGCTGGTGAGTTCCCGCCGCTCTAATATCCAACAGTTATTTCAGGCTGTATGTAATAACACACAAAACAAATTGTGGGCTAATAATGTAAGAAATAACACAAAAAAAAACATAATTCTGCAAAGTTGCTGAGGAACTAGAAGCAGAGCTGCCATCTCCGTTGGCGCCATCTTACATATCCTCAAATGTGCTTTTGTTATCATGCTGAAATATGAGGTGATGCCAGAAGATGAATGGCACGACAATTGCCATCAGGATCTCGTCACGGTGTCTCTGTGTATTCAAATTGCCATCGATAAAATGCAATTGTGTTTGTTGTCCATAGCTTATGCCTGTACATACCATAACCCTAATGCCACCATGGGGCACTCTGTTCACAATGCTGATATCAGCAAACTGCTTGTCAACACGATGCCATACATACTGTCTGCCATCTGCCTGGTACAGTTGAAACCGTGATTCATCCGTGAAGAGCACACTTCTCCAGCGTGCCAGTGGCCATCGAAGGTGAGTCGGTCACGACTCCGAACTGCAATCAGGTCAAGACCCTGTTGAGAACGACGAGCATGCAGATGAGCTTCCCTGAGATGGTTTCTGACAGTTTGTGCAGAAATACTTCGGATGTGCAAACCCACAGTTTCATCAGATGTCCGAGTGGCTGGTCTCAGATGATCCCGCAGGTGAAGAAGTCAGATGTGGAGGTCCTGGTCTGGCGTGGTTACTTGTGGTCTGGGGTTGTGAGGCCGGTTGGACATGCTGCCAAATTCTCTAAAACAACATTGGAGGCGACTTATGGTAGAGAAATGAACATTAAATTCTCTGCCAACTGCTCTATTGGACATTCCTGTAGTCAGCATACCACTTGCACTCACCCTCAAAACTTGAGACATCTGTGGCATTGTGTTGTGTGACAAAACTGCACATTTTAGAGTGTCCTTTTATTGTCCCCAGCACAAGGTGCAACTGTGTAATGATCATGCTGTTTCAGCTTCTTGATATGCCACACCTGTCAGGTAGATGCATTATCTTGGCATTATGGGGTATTGTGTGTAGGTGGGTGAGAATTATACTTTTTTTAATCAATTTTGAAGTCAGGCTTTAATACAATAAAATGTGGAATAAGACAAGGAGTATGAATAATTTCTGAAGGCACTGCATATTTTTTTTAAATAAGAAAACGTTACAGAGGTACGGACCTTTGTGTCTTCATATGTAGCTATGGCCCTGTATGTAGCTAATTTAATGAGTTTGGTTATGTGGATATTCCTTGAACACCTTCTACTTATCATTGGCCCAGGCAGATGGCTCAACTGGCTGGTGAATGGGCCCCAACTGCACCCAATAGACAAATCAGGGCTGTGGTTGGCCACTGAACTAGCCACTAGATATTGACATAAAAGGTGATCCTTCTAGTCACTACATCTGGTTGTCTGTCGTTTCATTGTTGGCTGAAACCAGTAGTTTATTTCCTGAAAACCATCACTACTCCAAAATTTCAGGCTCAGATTAGAGTACCCTTCGTCTAGGACTTCACTCTTTGTCTACTGAGGCTCCATACCTCAAGACCCTGCGTAGCTATGGTTTGTGTCAATGGCACTCACAAGATGCCCCAGCGGCATCCAAGCAGGGCCAAATGTGATAGATTTGGGAACTATCAACAAAACCCCACAAAAGGACTCTTTCTTTTTCTCTGAAAAGGACCTGAAAAAAATCAAACTAGCAACCCAGTGAGGCTGAGGTAAAAGGCCATCGTTCCCCTCGCTGCGTAGTCTTATTCCAAGGCTGCCACTCAACCGGCTGCCTCCCCGAGAAGTTATTCTGTGGTCAATCAGAGATCCGCTCAACCTTGGAATATAAGTTAATACCAGGCCCCCTGCTTCTGTTGTGCAGCTTCAGGTAAGACTGACAGGGACTGGCGTATCACCCCCCCCCACCCCCCCACACCCCCCCCACCCAACATTCTCTCACTGAGTCACCATCATACTCTCTGCCTCTATTTAAGCTGTCAGCATCGTCAGTACAAAACAGCCCAGATGGATTCGCACAACATTTGCATACTAAGATTGATGACAGCGAGTGTGGCCAGTGGAGTGAGAATTACTTTTTAAAATCATGCTTGTGTCGATAAATTTGTGCTTCACAGTGTGGTAATCTTTACAGTGGGCCTTTGTGTATGTCTGTGTGTACACAATTTTCTCTAATTCCACTGGAGGCTTTACAACGGCAGATTAAATGACACAATTCATTTGCCGTCAACCCTGGTGGTGGGTACAAGTTAAAATTGAATATGTTCATGTGTATTCAATATTTCCTAGTACTAATCGTGCGCGAGTTGTTGCACTAATCAATGCTGTATAATGAGATCACCATGAGGAACAGATAGATACCTACTTTTTCGAACAAAAATGTAGGAGTGGGTGGTATCATGTTCCATCAAGCTCTGGTAGCTGCTTAGTGACTTCTTCTATGCTGTTTTGACATTTAAGATATGCCATAACCCCAAAGAAGATGTATTGTCAGGGGTGGAATTAGTGGCTAACTAGGAGGATCTTTTTTACAGCCTCACTCAGTGTTACTCCCTCCCTGTTCCGTGACCAGAGGGTTTGCATTGAGAGTTAGACTACATTCGTTTCATATATTATTCTATCAATTAAACTTTCCAGTTTCCATCACTACCAAACTGATGTCATGATGACAGGAGGCTAGCATTAGTGACAAGAATCCTTTCTCACTCATCTAGTCTACGTTCATCTTAAACATACTTTTCTGATGTTTCAGTTTAGAGTACAAATGCAATACAATGCTGGTAAAATGCCTATTGATGCTATCAAACTAAACAACTCCTTAGCAATCCCTTTTCACTCAAAGAAAGAGAGGCGCAATGGCCATATTAATCTTTGTCATTGCACTTTAGAATAGAGTGGAGAGCCAAGTATAAAATAAATAATTGCCTTTCCACTGTAATTCTAGACAGGACACACTGTGAAAAGTGATCTTACTTGTATGAGTGGGCCGGTGAATAGACCTTACAGCCGTCATAGTCTCATTGAGATTTTTTCCCCTCGCTCCGAGACGACGATGAACCGATTAAGGACAAGAAAACCCCTTGGCAATGGGAATGCAGTTAAATCGCTCTCTGCTTTGAACTTTTCCCATCATGCTTAGTTATCCGGCTTCCTAATGTTTGCAGTCCATTAGACCAGCACACAGTTTCTGAAGGGAATGCCAGGGAAATATTAATAGATAAACTGATAGTCTGAATGGAGTCACACATGCGCATGCAAAAGCAAAGCACTCATACAGCATGCAGAACATCCAGGAAAACAGGCTTAGTATAGGCTGGGGAGGAGGAAAGTTGCACAGAGAGTGGACTGCGTGGTGGACATTAGCATAACATTATTTCAATGTAATTTATTTAACCCTGAGATTTGTTGAATATGTTGGTTGGGAACACTTTGTAATTACTCTCTGATACATATTTAAATAGTATATAGTACTTATAAATATACTGAACAAAAATATAAACACAACATGTAAAGTGTTGGTTCCATGTTTCATGAGCTGAAATAAAAGACAACAGAAATTTTCCATACAAACAAAAAGCTTATTTTTCTAAAATATTGTGCACAAATTTGTTTTCATTGCTCTTAGTGAGCATTACTTATTTGCCAAGATAATCTATCCACCTGACAGATATGGCATATCAAGAAGCTGATTAAACAGTATGATCATTACACAGGTGCACCTTATACTGGAGACAATAAAAGGCCAATCTAAAATGTGCAGTTTTGTCAAACAACACAATGCCACAGTCTCAAGTTTTGCGGCAGCGGGCAATTGGCACGCTGACTGCAGGAATGTCCCCCAGAGATGTAGCCAGAAAACTGAATGTTAATTTCTATATCATAAGCTGCCTACAATGTTGATTTAGAGAATTTGGCAGTAAGTCCAACTGATCTCACAACCGCAGACCACGTGTAACCATGCCAGCCCAGGACCTCCACATCCGGCTTCTTCACCTGCGGAATTGTCTGAGAACAGTCACCAGGACAGCTGATCAAACCGAGATCGGTGTGGAAGAACTTGACTGGCCTACACAGAGCCCTGAGCTCAACCCCATCTTACTCTTTTGGGATGTATTTTTAACGTCGACTGCAAGCCAGGCCTAATCACCCCACATCAGGGCCCGACCTCACTAATGCTCTTGTGGCTGAATGGAAGCAATTCCCCATAGCAATGTTCCAATATCTAGTGGAAAGCCTTCCCAGAAGAGTGAAGACTGTTATAACAGCAAAGTGGGGACAAACTCCATATTAATGCCCATGATTTTGTAATGAGATGTTCGATGAGCAGTTATTGCTAGTTAGACCAGAGAGGGCATCTTTGAGAAGCATTTCATAGTCTTCCGTAATGGCATTACCAGAGAATTTAAAACCTTTTTTTGTGATAACGTAGTATATGGGATTGATTTTAAGAAATTTCTCTTAATTAATTTAATTCATATTACATTCATATAACCCTCAGGGTTTCCGTTAGGATGGGTTGGAAAATATGGCGCTGTACAACGTGACGGTCGGGAGAAGGCTACAGCATGAGGATTGGAGGATACTAAATTGTTTGCATTCATTAGATGACTTTGTTCCAATATTTCTGTAAATCAGTCATATGTACAACGTGACGGTCGGCAGTACAGTACTGGGCTATTTAGCTAAACAATCCCCACAGGGAACACGGGAGACCGGGGTTCAATTCCCTGACAGGGAGGAAGGAGTAGGTTGTCCTTGTAAATAAGAATTTGTTCTTAACTGACTTGCCTAGTTAAATAAAGGTTACACTAAGAGCATAACATTTCTGCACCCTAATTTTCTAATTCTTGTCTAACCAACACCCAAATGGAAATTAAATAAGTGAAAATAAAAAATCTCATTGATTTATCAAGACCAGTCCCCATGCTTGCCTCAGAGCAGCGGTAAAATAGTTGTAGGCTTTTGCTTCTAACTTCAATATGCTCTTTAAATAAATAAGACCTACACCATTTTTAACAGCACATTACTTATCACTAGCGAGACACATTTCACCTATGGTAGGCCTACAGTATGTCAAATATTTTTTTTTTTCAATGATGTGGCTCTCCTCCAATAATTACATTTAGAGGATATGAGGACTCTAAATTAATATCTAGGGGCATTTTCCGTTAGGATCTGTGAGGATGTCTAAGGGGCTTTTATACAAATCTACATTAATTAATAATAATCGCTTTACTTAAACAGTAACTATATTTTGGAAATTTCATATTCATTTAACCTAGATTGAGTGAGAGGCAATTCTTGAACATGGGGTGAGACATTCTCACTAATTTGTAAATAAAGCATTTGTTATTTTGAATTGTTTATTTCTAGAGAAACCTAACATGCTTATTTAGCAAACATCACTTGCTTATATTCAGTCAACACATATCTTAAGAAATCATTGAATATTTGAACAAGTAATTCATTATGAATCCATAACGAAATAAACATCAGCATTTTGAAAGAGTATTTTTATCATTATTTTATTAACGAAAGCATGAAGATGCTGATGAAGAAATAGGGCACTGTACAGTATATGCTTTTACATTTTGGTTAATAAAGCATTAAAAGCATTGAAGATATAAGCCACCTGTTTGTTTTTTAGGCTACTGTGCAGTCTGACAAGTAAACATAGCATACAGTACATACTGCAGTAAACATGGGAGAGTGCCTAATTCCTTACATAAGGGAGAGCAGGCCATGTCCAGGCTTTCTCGTGATCTCAAGTACTCATTAACTCTGTCTTTAATGCTTTTTCGGGTTGCATCAGTCATGAACGGAAACTTCTGAGACACAGTATTAATGTAGAACACCTGGAGGTTCACTGGCAAGTCACATTTGCCTCGGGATCCATCCCAGTTTGTATTCGGTGCCCACTTGTGGTATTTCTCTTCGGTTACACATCCTTGGAATAGCAGAACTGCATAACGGTCTGGGCAGCCCCTGCTGTGCCTGGTGAGCAGTTGGTCAAGTTCTGTTGTCAGAAGAGGAATGGAAATGTCAGGGTGAACCGACGAAAAACTGACTCCAACACACAAATGCTGCGTACACATTTTAAGAATCTAGCTTAACTAACCGCTTTCTTGGCAACAAAGCATTTTTTTCGGTGCGGCCCGTTGTCCAGCCCTTTGTCCACTGATCTCCACAATTATCGATTTTATTACACAGTATGCCTACACATTGATAGGCTATATACCTTCTTTCTTTTAATTATAAAATGCTCGGAAACCAAAATACCTTTAGTATTGGTGATCCTCTCAGCTCTGGCTCATCACCCGAATTACAGTCAGAAGACAGTTGAAGAACCTTGCGTGGACTTATGGAAAGGCTCAGTAAGAAATGTTTTATATATATATATTTTTCATTTTTTTTCCCTCCATTTTTTTTATCAGAACATTAACCATGCGTGTTCGCTTGTTTTGTACTGTTCTGTAGTTTCAACCCAATGATTCGTCTGACAAACAAATAACTTTGCGTCCTGCAGGCCCAGGCATGGATCAAAGCTGGCGAGACATTCAATGATGTCATCTTCACAGAAGAATCAACCAATTTGCTCAAATTGCTACAGGTCAAAAAGGATGAAGATCAAGCAAGCCGAGTCCCAAGCATCCACTCAAACTCCATGTGTGGGGGGCAATTTCTCGCCAGGGACCAGGCCCATATTTGATTTTTGATGGTAAGTTTGGCTATTTACAGAGCAAAAGGTACATCAAATATTGTAGCCTACACCTCAGACTTTTATGTGTTCCACAATAATTCACCTTTGCCTACTTTTTCAGGTATCATGGCTCGAGATTTCTTTGAGAAAGAAATCATCAAGTGATATGCTGGACCCTATGTCAGAGAGGTGCTTCTGGGTACACATTGTTTCTGTCAAGGTAGGATTATAGCAATGTTTTGCTATGTTTAGGCCTATTTACATGTATATTTCTATTATTGTACCTAATTTTGGCTAAATGTATTTTTTTTGTGGAATTGCAGTAAATCAGCTTTAAAACAGCTGCAATAAGTCACTGAGGCCAACAGGAGGGCCTTTAAAATGTTCAGTAGGCGAACACACCATTGGTCATGAACATGACTCTGCCATGACCACCACCTAAGCCCCATTTTGATCCAGAAAAAAACCTGGATAGACACACCAGGCTCTAAAGTGAGGGTGAATTACATTTGTTATTGTAGACGGACTGGAAGTCCTAACGTTTCCTTATCCATGTTTCATGATACTGCTTTTGAGGACATTGAATCATTTGTTGGGACTTCTGAAATAAGTATGGACACTAAATGATGTTCCCCAAATCTCTGAATATGGTATCATAGCTTGGAGTAAAATGGGTTCCCATTTGCAGATGGGTATTTGTTTTGTCTAGAGTCTAGACCAACACTAATCTGAGACTGAAACTCATCGCACCTGGCTGCACTTACTGTAGTGTCAAATGCTAACCCTCACAGTTTTAGGAACAAAAACAAAAATCCATTAACTACTTAAGCGTAAAAGTATATGCATATCAAGGGAGTGAGTGGGTGTGTTTGAAGCACTGTTTAAAGTCTCTGGCAGAATGAGCAGATGGGCACCTTTTTGTGAATAACTGATGATAAAAGAGGCTGATATTTGGCCAGACCCATCCAGCCGAATGGAGAGTGATGGAGGTTTGCAATGTGGGGAGGTGTTGAGGATAGATTAGACAGCCCTCTCTCCGTAAAGCAGGCCTTGCCAATCGATAAGACAAACTTCAACCAAACATATATTTTATTTACAAAGTAAGAGCTCCTCTTTTCAAGCTGAAGGAGGAACTTTCTAGACTTAACCGCGTGAGGTGCCAAGCAATGAGAACTGGGGCCAATACCATCTCTTATGTCCTCCTTCATCTGTTCACATTGAAGTTCCAGAGGCTAAGCAAAGTACATCTGTATTTTTATGTTACCCACTTGCCAAAACTTTGTAGCCAATTTGACTAACCACTCAAGAGCACATATAATGAATCTGACCTTCTATTCTTTACTTTGTAAAGCGTTAATACTCCAGTTTATAATAGGGTGGATAACACTGCCATTATTTATTTAATCAGTTTTCTCAAGTTGTAATGTAAAGTAATAAACTAAAGTAAGCATTTTTCTTTCTAAAAATCTACTGTTTTTGTGTGTGTGTGTGTATTACTGTAAAGCATTAACGCACGTGGGAAAGCAAATGTTGATATTCAATATCAACTGAGATACCTAATGAAATAACTTTAAAATATCCTCAATCTATCTAATTCACTGACCATAACTTTTGCTGCTTTTAGCTAACCACTGAGAATTGTTCTTACACACACTGCATTTTGACGTTGACATCCTTGATATTATCAAGTTGATACATGTCAAATTGTCAAATTGTATCTCATTGCTGACACCAATTTGCTGCTAAAAGATGTGACTATGGAATAAACCATGCCCTTCTACCCAAGACAATGTCCTTATGACCCACTTATGCATTTAAGTTTTACATTTCCAAACGGTTCCTAGAGGCTTAACCCTTGAGGCATCTTAATAAATTAGTGACACTGAGTGATGATAACTTAACTTGAACAGCATTGCGAAGTGTGCTCATAAACGGAAGCTTAAAATTAAAGTGTCAGGATCTAACATTGCGCATCGGTCACCGCTGCACCAAATTAATAACTGGGTAGTTCATATTTCAAATGGTGGCACAATGTTTATACTGAATTTTAGGGCAGGTTGAAGTAGTAAAATTTGAGATCTTTATTTTTTACAAGCTTGAAGTATAACTCGAGATTTACACAGGCTAAAAACAAAAGCTAAGCAGTGTAGGACCAGATTGTTACTTGGACGGGAGATCACCCTCATTCTTCCCTGTACTTGAAGGAGGTCCAAATAACCTCAGGCCAAGACGGGGACACAACTTTGTAATTCTGTAGTGGTGCTCGAGATGATCTATTTTTCAGTTGTACATCAGTTCAGTGCTACACATCTCAGAAGATGTCCATAGAAGGTTAATATGTTTAATGAGAATTTCAACATTGTTAATCTGTGCAAAATGACTTCCAAAAAGCAAACCTGGAACACCATTAAATCAAATGAAATTGTATTTGTCACATACACATGGTTAGCAGATGTTAATGCGAGTGTAGCGAAATGCTTGTGCTTCTAGTTCCAACAGTGCAGTAATATCTAACAAGTAATCTAACAATTCCCCAACAACTACCTAATACACACAAATCTAAAGAAGTGAATGCGAATACGTACATATAAATATATGGATGAGCAATGGCTGAGCGGCATGGCCAAGATGCAATAGATGGTATAAAATACAGTATATACATGTGATATGAGTAATGTAAGATATGTAAAGATTATTAAAGTGCCATTATTTAAAGTGACTAGTAATCTGTTCATTAAAGTGGCCAGTGATTTGGTCTCAATGCAGGCAGCAGCCTCTCTGAGTTAGTGATTGCTGTTTAGCAGTCTGGTGGCCTTGAGATAGAAGCTCTTGTTCAGTCTATCGGTCCCAGCTTTGATGCACCTGTACTGACCTTGCCTTCTGGATGGTAGCAGAGTGAACAGGCAGGGGCTCGGGTGGTTGATGTCCTTGATGATCTTTTTGGCCTTACTGTGACATTGGGTACTGTTGGTTTCATATAGGGCACGTAGTTCGCTCCCGTTGATGCATTGTGCAGACCGCACCACCCTCTGGAGAGCCTTGCAGTTGAGGGCGGTGCAGTTGCTGTACCAGGCTATGATACAGCCCGATATAATGCTCTCGATTGTGCATCTGTAAAAGTTTGTCAGGGTTTTGGGTGACAAGACACGTTTCTTCAGCCTCGTGAGGTTCTTCACCACACTGTCTGTGTGGGAGGACCATTTCAGTTTGTCTGTGATGTGTGTGCGGACCAACTTAAAACTTTCTACCTTCTCCACTGCTGTCCCGTCGATGTGAATGAGGGTGTGCTCCCTCTGCTGTTTCCTGAAGTCCACGATCATGTCCTTGTTTTGTTGAGCGAGTTGTTTTCCTGGCACCACATTATTTCCTGTAGACCCTGCCACATACGTCTCGTTTATGAGCCGTTGAAGTGCGACTCCACCATGTCCCTGTACTGGCATTTCGCTTGTTTGATTGCCTTGCTGAGGGCATAACTACACTATTTATATTCAGTCATATTCTCAGAACTCTTTCCATGGTTAAATGTGATGGATCATGCTTTCAGTTTCCTGCGAATTCCACCATACATCCACGGTTTCTGGTTAGGGTAGGTTTTAATAGTCACAGTGGGCACAACATCTCCAATGCACTTCTTTATAAACAAACTAACCGAGTCAGCGTGTAGGTCGATGTTGTTTTCTGAGGCTGACCGGAAGATAATCCAGTCCGCGTGATCAAAATAATCTTGAAGCGTGGCATCCGATTGGTCTGACCAGTGTTGAATGGTTCTCATCACTAGTACATCCTGTTTGAGTTTCTACCTATAAGACGATAGGAGCAAGATGACGTCATGGTCAGATTTGCCGAAGGGAGGGTTTTGTATGCAACGCAGAAGTTAGAGTAGCAGCAGTTTACAGTTTGCATATAGTCCAGTGAAGTTCCTTGATGGCCGTCTTGGTGTCTGCTTGAGGGGGAATATACACAGCTGTGACTATAACTGACGAGAATTCTCTTGATAGGAAAAATGGCCGGCATTTGATTGTAAGGAATTCTAGGACGAGTGAGTAGAAGGACTTGCATTCCTGTATGTTGTTATGATTACACCATGAGTCGTTAATCATGAAGCATACAGCTCCAAACTTCCTCTTCCCAGAGAGGTGTTTATCTTTTTTATGGCTGCAGGGGCAGTATTGAGTAGCTTGGATGAAAAGGTGCCCATTATAAACGGCCAGCTCCTCAGTCTCAGTTGCTAATATATGCATATTATTATTAGTATTGGATGGAAAACACACTTAAGTTTCTAAAACTGTTTGAATTATGTCTGTGAGTATAACAGAACTCATATAGCAGGCAAAAACCAGAGAAATTCCACATCCTGTTTTTTTTTCTTTCTGGGGGTGGCAGATCTTCAACCAAGCTCTGATTGAAATTACAGCGAGATATGGATGAGTTTTCACTTCCTACGCCTTCCACTAGATGTCAACAGTCAATAGAACTTTGTCTGATGACTATAATGTGAAGGGGGGTCGAATGAAACAGGAAATAGTCACCACTGCCACGAGTTGACCATGCATTCACTATGCACGTTCACAGGGGAAGCACCTGCGTTCCACCGCTCATTTGAAGTCATTCTAATTCTCCGGTTGGAACGTTATTCAAGATATATGTAAACAACATTCTAAAGATTGATTCAGTGTATCGTTTGACATGTTTCTACTGACTGTTACGGAACTTTTGGACATTTTGTCACGTTATAGTGGACGCGCTTTGTGACTTTGGAATTGTTTACCAAACGCACTAACCAAAGTAGCTAATTGGACATAAATAATGGACCATTTTCGAACAAATCAATCATTTATTGTGGACCTGGGATTCCTAGGACTGCATTCTGATGAAGTGCATCAAAGGTAAGGAAAGATTTATCATGTATTTTCTGGTTGAAATCTGACACAGTGGTTGCATTAATATATCTATAATTCCTTGTGTATATTATTATCTACATTTTTGATGAGTATTTCTGTTGAAACGACGTGTCTATGCAAAATCACTTGATGTTTTTGGAACTAGTGAATCTAAATAGCCAATGTAAACTCAGATTTTTTTATATAAATATGAACTTTATCAAACAAAACATGCATGTATTGTGTAACATGAAGTCATATGAGTGTCATCTGATGAAGATAATTCAAGGTTAGTGATGAATTTTATCTTCATTTCTGCTTTTTGTGAATGCTATATTTTTCTGGAAAATGGGTGTGCTTATTGTGGTTTGGTGGAGACCTAACATAATCGTTTGTAGTGCTTTCGCTGAAAAGCCTATTTGAAATCGGACACTTTGGTGGGATTAACAACAAGATTTACCCTTAAAATGATATAAAACACATGTATGTTTTAGGAATTGTAATTATGAGATTTCTGTGGTTTGAATTTGGCGCCCTCTATTTTCACTGGTAGTTGTCATATCGATCCTGGTATTGGAATTGCAGCCATAACAAGTTCTCTGTCGGCGCGATGCATGGAGAAGCCCGGTGGCTGAACCGATTCCGACAACATATCCCGAGAGAGCCATGTAGTTTCCCAATCCATTTCTAGGGGACCACCTGGGGTGCACTTTTTTTGTTCTAGCCCAGTTTCAGCTACTCAACTAACTACCACACCCAATATATTTTTTGGAACTAGGCCTATTAACGACTCACTGAAAGTGATATGAAAGTGAATGATTGGTGCTAACTAGCTAGAGATTCCAGAGCAGCTACACACATCATGTGCGTCCCCCCAGAACATGCTTCCCGACTCTCAGCGTACATCATTACAGAATGACGACTCAACAATAGGAAGCATCAGGGAATGTTTTTTGTTTTTGTGTTGGGGATGATGTTGGGTCCGGGGTTTTGGAGCCGGAGCTACCTGGGAGGCCTCAGCCGGTTTGTAGGCTCCCATGCCTCAGCGGGTTCAATAGGCTCACATGCCAAAGCTGGGTGAACAGGTTCCGTGCCCCAGCCGAGGCAACCGGGGAGGTCTCAGTCGGCTCATCAGCCTCACTCCTTGGTTTCTGGCGACCGGCGACGGTCCGCTCCGGATCCCTGGGATCGTCCCTGTGGTTCGCATCCTGCTGCTGGAGCCGAACGCACCGGGAAGGGGGTACTATCACGTATGCTCTCTCTCCGGCCTCTAGGTCACCAGGCTGCTCTTTAGGGAGCACACCTGTCACCTGTGTTATGTGCATAATGACACTCACCTGGACTCCATCACCTCCTTGATTACCTGCCCTATATATATATACAGTGCCTTGCGAAAGTATTCGGCCCCCTTGAACTTTGCGACCTTTTGCCACATTTCAGGCTTCAAACATAAAGATATAAAACTGTATTTTTTTGTGAAGAATCAACAACAAGTGGGACACAATCATGAAGTGGAACGACATTTATTGGATATTTCAAACTTTTTTAACAAATCAAAAACTGAAAAATTGTGCGTGCAAAATTATTCAGCCCCCTTAAGTTAATACTTTGTAGCGCCACCTTTTGCTGTGATTACAGCTGTAAGTCGCTTGGGGTATGTCTCTATCAGTTTTGCACATCGAGAGACTGAAAATTTTTCCCCATTCCTCCTTGCAAAACAGCTCGAGCTCAGTGAGGTTGGATGGAGAGCATTTGTGAACAGCAGTTTTCAGTTCTTTCCACAGATTCTCGATTGGATTCAGGTCTGGACTTTGACTTGGCCATTCTAACACCTGGATATGTTTATTTTTGAACCATTCCATTGTAGATTTTGCTTTATGTTTTGGATCATTGTCTTGTTGGAAGACAAATCTCCGTCCCAGTCTCAGGTCTTTTGCAGACTCCATCAGGTTTTCTTCCAGAATGGTCCTGTATTTGGCTCCATCCATCTTCCCATCAATTTTAACCATCTTCCCTGTCCCTGCTGAAGAAAAGCAGTCCCAAACCATGATGCTGCCACCACCATGTTTGACAGTGGGGATGGTGTGTTCAGCTGTGTTGCTTTTACGCCAAACATTACGCTTTGCATTGTTGCCAAAAAGTTCCATTTTGGTTTCATCTGACCAGAGCACCTTCTTCCACATGTTTGGTGTGTCTCCCAGGTGGCTTGTGGCAAACTTTAAACGACACTTTTTATGGATATCTTTAAGAAATGGCTTTCTTCTTGCCACTCTTCCATAAAGGCCAGAATTTTGCAATATATGACTGATTGTTGTCCTATGGACCGAGTCTCCCACCTCAGCTGTAGATCTCTGCAGTTCATCCAGAATGATCATGGGCCTCTTGGCTGCATCTCTGATCAGTCTTCTCCTTGTATGAGCTGAAAGTTTAGAGGGACGGCCAGGTCTTGGTAGATTTGCAGTGGTCTGATACTCCTTCCATTTCAATATTATCGCTTGCACAGTGCTCCTTGGGATGTTTAAAGCTTGGGAAATCTTTTTGCATCCAAATCCGGCTTTAAACTTCTTCACAACAGTATCTCTGACCTGCCTGGTGTGTTCTTGTTCTTCATGATGCTCTCTGCGCTTTTAACGGACCTCTGAGACTATCACAGTGCAGGTGCATTTATACGGAGACTTGATTACACACAGGTGGATTGTATTTATCATCATTAGTCATTTAGGTCAACATTGGATCATTCAGAGATCCTCACTGAACTTCTGGAGAGAGTTTGCTGCACTGAAAGTAAAGGGTTTGAGTAATTTTGCACGCCCAATTTTTCAGTTTTTGATTTGTTAAAAAAGTTTGAAATATCCAATAAATGTCGTTCCACTTCATGATTGTGTCCCACTTGTTGTTGATTCTTCACAAAAAAATACAGTTTTATATCTTTATGTTTGAAGCCTGAAATGTGGCAAAAGGTCGCAAAGTTCAAGGGGGCCGAATACTTTCGCAAGGCACTGTATATATAGGGCAGGTAATCAAGGAGGTGATGGAGTCCAGGTGAGTGTCATTATGCGCATAACACAGGTGACAGGTGTGCTCCCTAAAGAGCAGCCTGGTGACCTAGAGGCCGCATATATATATATACATACAGTGGGGCAAAAAAGTATTTAGTCAGCCACCAATTGTGCAAGTTCTCCCACTTAAAAAGATGAGAGGCCTGTAATTTTCATCATAGGTACACTTCAACTATGACAGACGAAATGAGAAAAAAATTCCAGAAAATCACATTTTTTTTAATGATTTTTAATGAATTTATTTGCAAATTATGGTGGAAAATAAGTATTTGGTCACCTACAAACAAGCAAGATTTCTGGCACTCACAGACCTGTAATTTGCTAACTTCTAACTAGCTTCCAGACTCTCTCTCAGACTCTCTCTCTAACTAGCTTCCAGCGTACATCGTTACAGTATGGAAAATGAATTCAATGCTTGCAAAAGTAATGTAATGAAAAATACTTATTTGGTTCCCCTTCTCTCATAGACGAGATTTAAATGTTCAGTATGACTTATTAAGAACTTGTTATGGATATGCAAATCATTTTGCTTAAACTACCAACAGGGTGGGAAATGAACTTTTTGGTCCATCAGCCACTGTGGCAGGAAAATGTTAAAAAAAAACAACCACTCAGTTTTTTTTAACAACCAAAATATTTTGTGACTTTAAAAATCCCCATTTATAAATAAAATATGAGTATCCTTTGTTTTTTTAAAACAACAAATACGTAATGGGGTATTATTGATTAATTTCATTTCATATTTGTGTCCTGCGTCTTTTTAACCAATGTTCAATCAAGCACAATCATTAGGCTAGACAAAAGTTCAGCTGCCTTTTTAAGGGACAGGCCATTATCGTGGTAACTTAGCCACTCAGCTGTCTGTGATTAAAACAATCTCAGACTGCGATGTCTTCCTAGCAGCAGACAGTTGCAGCAAACTCAAACTAACATTGTAAAACAACCTAGCATGTGAACAAAACGATACAACTGGCCAAGAAACACGAGGACAAAGTAACACTTTATTAGCCTTTCTAGTTAATTACATGTTTTTTTTTAAATTCGACCAAACTTCTACACACTGTATGAACTTTGGAGAAAAAAACTGTTCCCAAATTCTGTGTGCGACCCTCCACCAACGTGGCTGGTGAAATAGACATTCTTACCGGCCAATGACAAAATCTACCCGCACCTGTTTTGTAATGCAAGAGAGAACCAAACTCACCAACAGACTTCAACTGGTCCAGAAATCTGCTGCCAGAATCCTCAACCGCACCAGACCAACGAAACACATCACACCAATCCTCATCAATCTACACTGGCTCCCTGTGCAATCCTGTATTAACTCTAAGACACTCCTCCTTACCTACAAAGCCCAACCACAATTTGGCACCCACCTACCTTTCTTACCTTCTCCCAGTCAATGCCCCCTCCCGCTCCCTCCGCTCCTCCTCTGCTGGTCTCCTTGTCTCCCCCCATTCCGCCTCTCCACTAGCTGCTACAGCTGCTCTGCACAAGGCTTTGGAATGCACTCACCCCACACATACAACATGCAGACACAGTCATCTCATTCAAAAACCTCCTAAAAACACACCTCTCCAAGGATGCTTATAACAATAACCTATGTTCTATGATAGACTCTGCCCCCCCCCCCCTTTCAGTGCATACTTATGTGTCCCCAACCTACACCCTTACCATAAACCAAGTCCATATCCTATTACCAACCTTACCCTAAACTGGGTTTGTATCCTCTACCCAACCCCTCCATACACGTCGTATTTCAGCCATCAAATCGAAATTGATTAAAGGGTAGGGAACATCTGCCACCTTTGGAAGGCTGTAAAAAGAGATTGATGATGTTTATAATATTTCTATAAAGCTCCAGAAGTGCCTTCACAGCCTATTCATACCGGCCCTCTAAATCAATAGCTGTAAAACAGACAAGTGAAAGCTGATGGAGGCATGATTTGAGTCAAATGTGCTTGCTTTTTATATGTCGGGAATTGAAGCATCTGGTATGCCCTCTACATCTATCCTGTGTAGAAATGAGTTTGAAATGGTTAGGTTCTTATTTTTCAGAGTAAAAAACTCAGGAACACTAGAGAAGCTTTAACCAAGTTTAATCTTTCCCAAAAGTTCTGTACAGCTGAAATCAGACAGAAAAATATTTCAGACATCACAGTTTATATGCATCCTACTTAAGACACTCCTCCTTACAGTTCCTCCTCCTTACAGTTTTTGGCTCCACAGGAAAGAAGGTAACCAGATACCAACCCTGATTACGCCCTTGAGGGGAACTGGTCCCACCCCTCACCTTCTAATCCACAGATATCCATCTGTCTTCACTATATCAACACATCGCTCTCCTCAAACACATTCCAAAGCCTTCTGGCTTTTCACAAACTCTTTCTTTTCAAGGCTTTGTCTCTATCATTTATTTAATATCTCAATGTTCAAAGTTTAGCCGATTCCAACCAAACAAACCAATAAATATTTTAAACTAAGAGTATTAGTATATTATTAGTTGACTGACCCGGTCTCTAGAGATCTCCCAAAAGTACTATTTCCAGGGTCTATTTTAAATCAATGTTCTGCATTTTGAGCCATTCCTGAACCTGAGACCAGAAATAGGCTACCTGAGGGCAATACCAAAATAAATGGTCTATTGATTAAGTATTCTCACAACAAAATCTGCAGAGCTTTGATGATTGAATGCCCCAAATATTCAACAGTTGTTGGTGGCAAGAATTCTGTAAAATAATTTTAGCTGAAAAGTCTTGAATCTTGCGTCATTTTATTATTCAACTTATACACCCTGTACCATTGAATCAGTACATCAAAAATCTCTTCCGAATTATTTTGCAATCTGTATGGCACAGTTGTCAACATCCTGGTCCACAAATTAAACTGGTATAATTTCCTATTTGTGCTATTTTTATTCCTCCATACTGGGCAGACAGACCAGTTCCCTACCTCCTCCCGCTGCCACCTGCCTCCATTTATGGGGTAATGCTGTAATCAATTGGTTGTAGTCTTGGATTGAGCAGACCTTTCCATACAATTCTTAAACTCCATGAAAGACCTCTACCATTCTAATTTACAATATCTCTATGGATTGGATTATAGTTAATTTAGCCATCTAGCTAACGTTAACATGACATGTCTAAACAAAAGATCCGAAGTTAAAGCTTGCTGTTAGCTAGCTAACGTTAGCTGAGGTTAGGTGGCTTGCTAACATTAACTTATGTGTATGAAGTGTGTGTAACGTTAGTGATGTTTTCTCAGAATTCCATTTCACATTGCTAGTTATAGCCTAATGTTTGCTAGCTAACATTGAACTTATTGGTTAACTTTAGCTAGCTATGACAATCGGTGTGTATTGCTAGTTAAAGCTTTCTGTTAGATAGCCAGCTGAGGTTAGATGCCTGGCTAGCTACAGTAGCTACCATTACCTGTATGAACTGTGTGTAGTCATATTATCTCAGAATGCCATTTCACATATATTGTATAATAATGCAAAAATATTTGATTGCAAGCTAAAGTTGTTAGCTAGCAAGCCAGCCATTAACCTCTAGCCAGCTTGCTAACAGGAAGCTTTAACTTGCAATGAAAACAACTTTCTGACTAAATTAGAAACGTATAATATCTGAATCTGTAGCTAGATTCTTACCTGTATACATGGATGAAAGCTTCACGGCAGACTGAAACCCCTTTTATTAAGACATCCTGTGTTGTTTTCGTTTAGTTTGAACAGCTTATTTGGCCCGTTGTGTTCCACTGATTTCAAAACGTGTTACGAAATGAGAGTCAGCATTGCATGGCATGATCGTCGTCCAGAAATAAACTTTTTTCCCACTGACCTTTGTCGATAGTACCGAACAAATTCAGGCCAGCAATGTTATTGAGAACAGTAGCAACATATTTGCAGTTATCCATGGCATCCCCTTAGGATCACATACTCATACATACTCGCATCATACACGTTTAAACCAGTCAATCCATTCTTTGCGAATCATTCTAGACTATTTGCACATTCAGATCGACATTTTTGTTAATTAATATCATCACACCTTTCGAGTTCCCTAGTCCATGACAGAAAATTATTTCACCACCCCATTCCCTTTTCCACACAACTTCATCTAAGGATGTAGAGTGAGTTTTCTGTAAACAGTATATAGTCGCAAGAAAAAGTATGTGAACCCTTTGGAATGATCCGGATTTTTGCATAAATTGGTCATAAAATTTGATCTAATCTTCATCTAAGTCACAACAACAGACAAACACAGTCTTCTTAAACTAATAACACACTATATTGAATACATCATTTAAACATGTAGGTTGGAAAAAGTATGTAAACCCCTAGGCTAATGACTTCTCAAAGCTAATTGGAGTCAGGTAACCAGAGTACAATAATTGAGACAAAATTGTAGATGTTGGTTAGAGCTGCACTGCCCTATAAATCGGACAAAATTTGAGTTTGCTATTCACAAGAAGCATTGCCTGATGTGAACCATGCCTCGAACAAAAGAGATCTCAGAAGAGCCAAGATTAAGAATTGTTTACTTGCATCAAGCTGAAACGGGTTACAAAAGTATCTCAAAAATCCTTCATGTTCATCAGTCAGTCAGTAAGACAAATTGTCTATAAATGGAGATGTTGCTACTCTCTCTTGGAGTGGCCGTCCTGCAAATATGACTGCAAGAGCACAGCGCAGAATGCTCAATGAGGTTAAGGAGAATCCTAGAGTGTCAGCTAAAGACTTACAAAAATTTCTGGAACATGCTAACCTTTCTCTGTTGACAAGTCTACTATACATAAAACACTAAACAAGAATGGTGTTCTGGGAGGACACGACAGAAGATGCCACAGCTATCCAAAAAAAACATTGCCGCACGTCTGAAGTTCGCGAAAGAGCATCTGGATGTTCCACTGCGCTACTGGCAAAATATTCTGTGGACAGATTAAACTAAAGTTGAGTTGTTTGGAAGGAACACAAAACACTGTGTGGAGAAAAAAGGAACAGCACACCAACCTCAAAACATCATCCCAACTGTAAAGTATGGTGAAGGGAGCATCATGGTTTGGAGCTGCTTTGTTGCCTCATGTACTGGACAGCTTGCTATCATCGACGGAAAAATGAATTCCCAAGTTTATTAAGACATTTTGCAGGAGAATGTAAGGCTCTCTGTCTGCCAATTGAAGCTCAACAGACGTTGGGTGATGCAACAGGACAACGACCCAAAACACAGAAGTAAATCAACAACAGAATGGCTTCAACAGAAGAAAATACGCCTTCTGGAGGGGCCCCAGTCAGTCCTGACCTCAACCCGATTGAGACCCTGTGGCATGACCTCAAGAGAGCGGCTCACACCAGACATCCCAAGAATATTGCTGAACAAACAGTTTTGTAAAGAGGAATGGTCCAAAATTCCTCCTGACTGTTGTGCAGGTCTGATATGCAACTGCAGAAAACGTTTGGTTGAGGTTATTGCTGCCAAAGTAGGGTCAACCAGTTATTAAAACCAAGGATTCACATACTTTTCCCACCCTGCACTGTGAATATTTACACTGCGTGTCCAATAAAGACATGAAAACTTAGAATTGTGTGTGTGTTATTCGTTTAAGCAGACTGTGTTTGTCTATTGTTGTGACTTTGATGACGATCAGATCAAATTTTATGACTAATTTATGCAGAAATCCAGGTTATTCCAAAGGGTTCACAAACCTTTTCTTGCCACTGTATGTTATATTCCTTTTCCTTTTAGGCACGTAAAGACTGTTCCTCTTTTTTTATAATCTGCTAAACCATTACAATTAATACTGGCTATACTTATTCCACCCCTTACCATAACTAGATACTAGTCTAAATTGACCATAATGAATGACCATAATTAGTGCTTGTAAATTTACTGCCATGAGGTATTATGATGGTGAAAATTAGAGATTTAGAATTCAAGAAACAGGTTCTAGCAATATGTTTTATATTCCCTATTCCCTATATTCCCATACAATAGGGTATTATTCCACAATGTCCCTGTTCTGATATCTTCCCCTTGCTTGTTGTAAACCTAGATAAACATGTAGATAAAGACATACTGTAGAAAAGATAGACAAACAAAAAAACATATTAAATGATAGAAAAGAGAGAGAGAGAGAGAGAGAGAGAGAAAGAGAGAGAGAGAGAGAGAGAGAGAGAGAGAGAGAGAGAGAGAGAGAGAGAGAGAGAGAGAGAGAGAGAGAGAGAGAGAGAGAGAGAGATCAAGTGTGTATGTGTAAGTCCGTAAGTGTAAATGGGCATGTAATTGAGTGTGTGATTGTTCATATCAACTTCATAGTGTTCACATATTCTTACAGTTCCCATACTTTTTTTTCATAACCTGACGTCACCGTAGAATTTAGTACAGCCATGGTGTTATGGAGCTGTCTCGGAAGAGCTGTCCATCTATAAAGAGTTTGTCCACAATGAGAAAAGCACGATTATCCCTCTCCCTTTGTTGCCTCTGTACAGGATACAGCCTCTTGCGGCGTTTGTTTATCTCCCGTGGAAATAGGTCATTGAGACTGAATTCGGTCCCTTTTAGCTCCCTTCCTCTGCTTTTGATCAGCTCCTTTTGTTGGTAATGTTAAAATCTTGCGATGACAGGTCTGGGACTCTTGATCTTGTCGCTCTGATCTCCAAGTCTGTGTAGTTGGTGGAAAGTCACCTTGTTTACAGTCTCTAGAGGAAGTCTCAAGGCGTATTGTATGAACTCTCTGATCGCCTCCTCTGGATTATTTTTGGTTTACTATTTTATATTTACTGAGTATGAGTCTGTAAATTAACTGTGACAACCGCCCAGAAAAGCTTGGTGCCGATGTAATATGCATCAGGTCATGCAGATAAAGATAAGGTTGAATCGTTCCTTAGATTTCATATTCGCTGCACATCACACTCTTTAACTATAAATCCTGCCCAGTTCAGATAAGAAGTGCTGTACTTATTGTTTTGGAATCTAAGTACATCTGATCCTTATCATGGCTTCATGTAACTGTTCTGCATTAATATAAAACATTGTGTGCCGCTTTAAAGCAGAGAGAAAAAAAATCTAAGCCTGGCGAGACTGACTACTGACGTGAGCGAAACCGAGACGACTATTGACTGCAGGGTTATCTTCACCCCATCGCCGATGTTATCCTCAAGGATGGCGATATGCATCACTCTCCAAGAAACCTTGGAGGACTTCCTGCCTTGAGAAAGAGTGACCTTTTCAACTTCAAATGAGTACAGGTTTAAGTCAATTGCATGGGATAGTACATGTAATTTTGCACTTCTCCTTACCCCCTGTCTCCCTGTCTGTCACATAGAACATGGGAAGTAAGATAAGGTCCCTTCAGTGATGATGCCAAATGAACACTCATTCGACATTCAATTCCCAAAGGGAGAGTTGGTAAAGTTAAAAGTGCATCAGTAAGACAGTATGCTACTAAGGTTTATGAAGGTGGAATTGCTCGTCCTTGCTCTGGAGCTAATTTTATCAGATGTACCGACATGGTCTGGAAACATTCTATTATTTGCAGGACAAATGTGCTACCCCTTAGGCAGACAAATGTGCGCAATGCACTCTACTGAGAACACCGTTGGCCCCTGCACCTTCACAGCTATAGATCCTCCTCCAATGCGAGCTCTTATATCCAACGTCATAAACACCGACCCATTCAAATTATTAATTAAACTACTATCAGTGCCTATTCAGATATTAATCTTTAGGAGGGCACCTTCTCAAAGCATTTCACATGTCAGCAAATGACCATGTTATTTAATGCGGTACCCTCTTTAAATGAGATGTTTATCTTTTATTCATAGCTTCCCTGTGCCGTGGTCTGACTAGGTGTACTAAAGGTAAGACATATTTCAGACGAGCACCATATTTCAGACAGAAACATTTTCCCTCTTGATGTTCTTTCTTCTTGAACATTACTGGGCTGGATTTTCTGCAAGATAGGAACATCATCAAGGGGTGAAATAAAAGCTTTGTCATACGGCTGTTGATGTAGAGAGATCACACTTGTGGGGAGGCTCTGGCAATCCTTCACACTGACACACAGGGCAGGGGGTGGGCACTTAAAAGTACATCATCCTGGCTGGCTGCTGGAAAAAAGGAACCTTGAGTCATTCCGATAAGAAGTTTCTCTTCCTTGTTCTTTTTCCAGTTTCACAAAACTGTGTCTGAAATGGACACCATAGGCTACAGTGCGCGTGTGAATTGTACGTATCCATGTAAGGTAAAAAACATTGATATAAAATAGTACATAAAGAATGACTTCTCCAAGCTGGAATCCATATGAAATGGTTTTTGAAAAACTCTGCTCAGAGTGTACAGTACAGTATCACATAGGCAAAAAAAAAAAAAAAGGATTAACATCAACACTATAAATAATGGTCTGACTTTGTAAATGAAGAATCTGCTCACAGAAAGCACAACTATTATACAGAACTGCATGATAGAACAGCACATACTTGTTGGCAGTCCATTGCATAGCCTGCCCTGTATACAGACAATGTCATTTACATCCAGGCAAATCCATCCACACCTGTGTATAACATCCGTACAAGAGAGAGAATATGTTGAGGATGCCATGATTTATCTTGTGGGTATATTAACAGTCACTTTTCTTCTTCTTCTGGGTAGCGACTCACTTAACTACATTGCCTTTGTCCATACAACACTCTTGCAAGTATACCCCATTCATGTTGATTTGGAAGAAAAAATATGTTTTTTTAAGAACCAGATGGGCTCGACTTTAGATTTCGTCTGATCATCTTGGTGGGTTGTCGTTATCGCGGACTAAAAAGACACCTCCGGGCAAATTAAACAGTGATGGACACAGTACCTTTGACCTCAGAGAAAGGTCACGTATGGCCTCCACGTGAGCACTGTACAGTTAATATGGGAGTCGGAGGGGTCGCTGTAAACAACCTGCCTTTTATTGCTCTCATTTCCAATGCCAAGTGAGGGACATTGGATTCTACAGATGAGGAGATAGACTAGGAGAGAGCAAAACCAATAGGCAATATTCTGTGAATAGGCAATATTCTTACATTATGCTACAGTGGTTCTTCCTTTAAAAGTTGCGTAGTACTGCAGGCTGCCGCGGAATTATATGGCATATGTGCATATTATTATTGCCAAATAACTTCCCTATGGGATGTGTTGCTGTAAGGTTGTCACAGTCTCTGCAATTTAGTGAGAACAGTATGCATGTATAAGTGCAGTTTAACACTAGAACTGCTAAAGCAGTCATTTGGACTGCTCATTAATAAAGAATGTAAATGATTCTGCCATTTTTAAATGGTCCTTACCTTTTCCTACATAAGTCTATATGATACACTGTTGTTGTTAATATCACAGATAGAACTGGAGTTATAACCAGTTTTAGGAGGGCACATCAGTTGATAAACAACCCTGCCTCAACTGAACCTAAACAATACCCAAAACTAATTTCACACATAACTACAGATTAAATAAATGAAGTAAATAAAGTTTGATGGGGAGAGAGGGAAAATGGTTGAGTTGATGAGCGAGGGGAAGCGAACAATGCATAATTATCATTTTAAGAGCAAAAAAGCCCATATTGTTTCTCACAGAACAGGCGCTTGTATCACTACCAAATGAGAAGGTGAGAGACAGAAGAGAGGAAGGGACTGCACCGTTCGGATAGATAGAACAAGCTGGTGACAATGCTACGGGCCTATTATCAGCACAAAATGTCATCACTGAGAGAACAAAAGATAACATCAGAAACGCACTTACTAGCTTATGTGACATGTACATACTCCAACTGATGTCATTACGTAAAGATGCACATGTAAGCACGAGCTGACAATAATTGACTATTTTTGACTGCTGTCATATCGAAACATATGTATTATAATGCCATTATTGCTTTTGTGCTGATTTTCACTATTTATAAATCACATTTGGCGCTTATAAATATGTATAGGCTACTGATGTTTTCATCGTTTGCATATATGAAATGTATTAAACACAATGTTAGAATGTTGCAGGCAGAATGACTGATCATTAGCTTGAAGGTGGGGTCCCTCGAGGCCCATCACTAGAGGTCTGCATGGATTCACCTATACCCGAATCTGATATGTTTGTCATGGGTCTCGGATATGTCATTTTAATTGACTTGTCTGAAAGGGCCTGTACAAATTCTGATGTAGGCTGCTAAGAAAGAAAGAAAGAAAGAGAAAGAAAGAAAGAAAGAAAGAAAGAAAGAAAGAAAGAAAGAAAGAAAGAAAGAAAGAAAGAAAGAAAGAAAGAAAGAAAGAAAGAAAGAAAGAAAGAGGGGGGGGGGGGGTGACAAGAAAGAAAGAGGCGTTGTGTGTGTAGCTTGTTGGTCTTGGCCAATCATAAGTCATCAACGCGGCAATAGGTTACAGTCATAGAGCCTCCGGGTGTGGCAAAAGTTAGGTGATATCGAAACAATGGAAGATGGAATTAAAATAATGAAATTTAAAATTAAAGAAGGATAAGCTACAACGACCAAGACTCAAAAGGTAAGCTGCTACTTAATATTCTGAATGGAGTCCTGTTATTTGTAACTGTAGGATGAGAAAGCACATGCACTGCAGCATCAATTAGCCTAACTAGCTAGCCAACATTAGCTAGCTTAACTAGCTTCTCCCAGTTTGACAGGTACTATGTAATCATATTTGATGATAAACAACTGCTATAGTGCTATTAGTTCACTATAGCGTGACTCAGCTTGGTTGGTTGCTGTCTCATCTCTGCCCGCATCCTCCCCGTGTCACTCGCTCACAGTACAGCCCCTCCGACGCCTGCTAGAGTAACCCCTTTCTCTCCCTCCTTTCTGCCGCTTCCCTAACTCAGATTTGACTGGGTCTGATTCCAACCAGGACTATACAGAAAGGTTCTAGTTGTCCCTGGGTCCATTCGGAATGGGTCTATATATTTTCAAAATGTATTTATGCATATCAGGTCCGGATGGGAAAGCCCCAGGTCCAATTTTGAATGGGTCAGACTTTTTGTACCCCTGAAGACCCAGCAGTTCTAGTGTTAAAGAGTGTACAATGCTGTCTCGGATAAGAGTCACAGTGTGTCGTAATTATTTACTACTCCCAGTCAATATGTGGTGCAAAGGCATATTTGCTCCTTTTCATCCACCCAAGAACGAAGTGAAGACAAACGTATAATAATGATACTGAAGTTCAATGGCTTCGTTTCCTCTGCATTTCAAAAACCTTTTAAAACTGCACACACACACACACACAAACAAACAAAAAACACACACACTTAATCTCTCTATACACACAAAAAGAAAAGCCGAGATAATTGTTACATATGCTCTCGGTGCTCCTGAAATGACAATCTAGGCACAAACATCAATAAGAGATGTCCAACAAACAAAGTATCCAGCAATTCATCACACTCCCACAAAGACTCCTCATCGACTCCCCATGCTCCAGCACTCTCACAATGACACTGTGAGAGCTCCTTAGTTTTGTCAAGGCTCTGTAAATGCAGCCAGCTCTGTTGTGTTGTGATGAAGGCCCACGAGGGGGCAACACGGGGTGATTTACAATTACACCTTAATCCAGAAACCAGGTTCACCCTCCCTGTCTTTGAGGAGTTTACAGGAGCTGGAATGCCAGTTCCATGATATGGTGGGGCCACAAAGTCCACTAGGGACAATAGTTCATCTGTCACCCCCTTCCCCTTTCTGTACCACCCTGAGGAGATCGGGGGATAGGAGACAGAAGCCTTGTTATCAGACACTTTAGTGCCAAAGCGGTGTTCTAAGAAGAGTCAGGGACTTTTACTTCACAGGGGCATTGTCATGCTGAAACAGGAGAGGCTCTTTCCCAAACTGTTGGAAGCACAGTATCGTGTAGAATGTCATTGTATGCTGTAGCGTTCTGATTTCTCTTCACTGGAACTAAGGGGCCTAGCCCAAACCATGAAAAAGAGCCCTAGACCATTATTCATCATACTTTACAGTTGGCACAATGTATTCGGGCAGGTAAAGTTCACCTGGCACCCGCCAAACCCAGACTCGTCATTCAAACTGCCAGATGGTGAAGTATGATTCATCACTCTAGAGAATGCCTTTCCACTGATCCAGAGTCCAATAGCTCGAGTTTTACACCCCTCCAGTTGACACTTGGCATTCCGCATGGTGATCTTAGGCTTGTGTGCAGCTGATCAGCCATGGAAACCCATTTCATGAAGCTCCCAACGAACAGTTATTGTGCTGACATTGCATCCAGAGGTAGTTTGGAACTCGGTAGTGAGTGTTGCCACGGGGGACAGACGACTTTAACCCGCTACAGCACTCGCCAGTTCCATTCTGTGAGCTTGTGTGGCCTACCACTTCGCGGCTGAGCCATTGTTTACATTTCACAATAACATCACTTACAGTTGACCGGGTCAGCTCTAGCAGGGCAGAAAATAATTAGGCAGGAATTTGGGCCGAGGTCAGGTCAGAAAAGGTGATAAGGAACAGTTAAGTTCCTGCCTAGCAACAGAGATCTATTGGCTGTCTAGAAGTGCAAGGAGGGGGACTCCACCTAGAAGAAGGGTATAAATATATATGTGCTTGTGTAAACATGTCATTGTGTTCTGCAGCTGTTTGATCCAGTGGGTGAATAAACTTGGTTTGAGCTTTGACTAGTTGTCCGTGAGTTTACGCTGTTTGTTCAGAACCTAACTCTACAAAGTGTAAATAGGATAACTTTGGTCATAAAGTCAGTCTCTTCTAGAAACAGAGTTTGGAACCTCAGTGCATCACAATAAGTAAATTAAGATTGGGTTTGGATTACATGCCCCCTTTTGCTTCCCTTTTAGCTTCCCTTCATTGAAGAGTTCTATTATGCTGGCCCGGGTTGAACCGTGCAATGGCTCGTCACGTCATCGGGCAAAAACGGGGAGGGAGGAGCATCCTTCCCCAATCAAACAGTAATCTACATCGCTCGGTCATGTTGTCAACAGAGGCAGCCTGGTGCATTGTCCAGAAACATACATCTCTTTTCCATAAAATAAATGCTTGAATTTTTATTGTAAAGGCAGATAAAGCAATCGCTTTGAATGTGAAAACACAGAATCCTACTCATCACTCCACATCCTTGATTACGTCACTTTTGTTTTGAGCCAACTTCACAACTGTCTCACGGCCGGCAGGCAGCCTGGTACCAAAACAAATGCAACCACTTTTCACCCGGTTGAAACTCCTCCCACCGTTGTAACCAGGGACAAATTCACGAACCCCTTCATTGCCCCCAACGCGCTCAAAGAATCACGGACGTTTGAGACTGAAAATATATGAATTGACAAACTATGGTTTGCATGCCCGGCTGAAGGACCCTATCAATGCTGAAAAGAGGTCCTTCGTTGGTCCCCAGTGCTGGTGAGTATACCAGTAGCTAGACCATAGACTGTTGGTTATGTAACATTATCAACGCTAGCATAGCTGATGTTAGAAATAATTGTAAGAGAACCTTTTGTCATGATTATGATGTTGCCAGATTGACTTTAGATTCAGTATAACTTTAGCCAGCTAACTAAGAGTGAGGGGACCACCATATTTAAGCTAGCTAACATTAGCATTGCTTGCTCTTTTTGACAAACTTTGCTAGCTAGTAACAGTAATGGCAACATTGCCATATCTATGAAGTCAATTTGACGACGTGATAATATTTCAAAGTTGTTTCCTAGTAATGATTTGCCTACTATAGCAAAGTCCATCTTACTCTAAGTTAGTGTAATTTCGATGAAACAGTCACATTAGCCTCCGAGGAGCAACCCATGTCTAGGTCACATATAAGTATTGGATGCAGATATGGTGGTACTCACGTCTGGCAAGAACAGTGTACTAACTAGCAGCAACAAACGCAAACCAACCCAGGGCCATAGTAAAACATGTCACAGTTGGTTGCATAGTGTAACGGCGTCACCGGCCTGAACCTAATCCAATCTGGAGCCAGTCAGTCTACATCTGGAAAGCACAGAATTAGCTTCCTAACAATATTACATTATTTCTCAAGCTATGTTTATCATTGAGGGATGATGACAATCGTCTACCCTGTTTTTCTGTTAGACAAGGTGCACAGTTGGGTGCCAGACAGATCCTCTGGTCATGAACAGATGCTGGTACCTACCAGAAGGAGAAAAGGTTGGTATCATAACATGTCCAGCACCGTGATTGCAATGGTTTAGCGACCTATCCAACAGGTAGTTACAGTCTTGTCCCATCGCTACAACTCCCATACGGAGAGGCTTAGGTCGACCGCCATGTGTCCCCCGAAACATGACTCTGCCAAGCAGCATTGCTTCTTGACAAACTGCTCGCTTAACCCGGAAGCCAGTTGCACTACTGTGTCGGAGAAAACACTGTACAACTGGCGACCATGTCAGCATGCATTTTCCCGGCCCGCCACGGGAGTTGCTAGAGCGCGATTGGTCAAGGACATCCCGGCCGTCCACACCCTCCCAAACTCGGACGATGCTAGGCCAATTGTGTGCCACCTCATGGGTCTCCTGGTCGTGGCAGGGATCGATCCCGGGTCTGTAGTGATGCCTCAAGCACTGTGATGCAGAGCCTTAGACCGCCACTCGGGAGGCCCTTAAAAAATAATTTAATTCACTGTTCACTTGCTATGTTTGAATCAAATCAAATTTTATTTGTCACATACACGTGTTTAGCAGATGTTATTGTGGACGTAACAAAATGCTTGTGTTTCTAGCTCCAACAGTGATTGTTCACAGCTTGCTAGGCAAGACCTCTGAATAAAAGTGTATCATGTGACATACAGTGGGGCAAAAAAGTATTTAGTCAGCCACCAATTGTGCAAGTTCTCCCACTTAAAAAGATGAGAGAGGCCTGTAATTTTCATCATAGGTACACTTCAATTATGACAGACAAACTGAGAAAAAAAATCCAGAAAATCACATTGTAGGATTTTTAATGAATTTATTTGCAAATTATGGTGGAAAATAAGTATTTGGTCAATAACAAAAGTTTATCTCAATACTTTGTTATATACCCTTTGTTGGCAATGACAGAGGTCAAATGTTTTCTGTAAATCTTCACAAGGTTTTCACACACTGTTGCTGGTATTTTGGCCCATTCCTCCATGCAGATATCCTCTAGAGCAGTGATGTTTTGGGGCTGTTGCTGGGCAACACAGACTTTCAACTCCCTCCAAAGATTTTCTATGGGGTTGAGATCTGGAGACTGGCTAGGCCACTCCAGGACCTTGAAATGCTTCTTACGAAGCCACTCCTTCATTGCCCTGGCGGTGTGTTTGGGATCATTGTCATGCTGAAAGACCCAGCCACGTTTCATCTTCAATGCCCTTGCTGATGGAAGGAGGTTTTCACTCAAAATCTCACGATACATGGCCCCATTCATTATTTCCTTTACACGGATCAGTCGTCCTGGTCCCTTTGCAGAAAAACAGCCCAAAAGCATGATGTTTCCACCCCCATGCTTCACAGTAGGTATGGTGTTCTTTGGATGCAACTCAGCATTCTTTGTCCTCCAAACACGACGAGTTGAGTTTTTACCAAAAAGTTATATTTTGGTTTCAGCTGACCATATAACATTCTCCCGATCTTCTTCTGGATCATCCAAATGCTCTCTAGCAAACTTCAGACGGGCCTGGACATGTACTGGCTTAAGGAGGGGGACACGTCTGGCACTGCAGGATTTGAGTCCCTGACGGCGTAGTGTGTTACTGATGGTAGGCTTTGTTACTTTGGTCCCAGCTCTCTGCAGGTCATTCACTACGTCCCCCCGTGTGGTTCTGGGATTTTTGCTCACCGTTCTTGTGATCATTTTGACCCCACGGGGTGAGATCTTGCATGGAGCCCCAGATCGAGGGAGATTATCAGTGGTCTTGTATGTCTTCCATTTCCTAATAATTGCTCCCACAGTTGATTTCTTCAAACCAAGCTGCTTACCTATTGCAGATTCAGTCTTCCCAGCCTGGTGCAGGTCTATAATTTTGTTTCTGGTGTCCTTTGACAGCTCGTTTGTCTTGGCCCATAGTGGAGTTTGGAGTGTGACAGTTTGAGGTTGTGGACAGGTGTATTTTATACTGATAACAAGTTCAAACAGGTGCCATTAATACAGGTAACGAGTGGAGGACAGAGGAGCCTCTTAAAGAAGAAGTTACAGGTCTGTGAGAGCCAGAAATCTTGCTTGTTTGTAGGTGACCAAATACTTATTTTCCATCATCATTTGCAAATAAATTCATAAAAAATCCTACAATGTGATTTTCTGGATTTTTTTTCTCATTTTGTCTGTCATAGTTGAAGTGTACCTATGATGAAAATTACAGGCCTCTCTCATCTATATAAGTGGAAAAACTTGCACAATTGGTGGCTGACTGAATACTTTTTTGCCCCACTGTAAGTGACACACCTTTGTGACACCTCCTCCACTGTTGCAAGTCTCCCTTGACTCCTATGAAAACTCCATCGTGAGGCCTCTGATAGTGACCGGAGTTACTGCCCTGATAACAGATGGCTTCCTCAACAACCACAGGTAATGTGTGTTATGTGAAAAGTTGTATTCAGAAATACCCAGCTTGATAAACTAGTAGATAGACTAATTCCCCAGGTAAGCAGATACAACTAGTAGAGTCATATTGTTTGTGAAGTCCATTAGCAAAAAGCTTTGTCCTTTCTTTAGAACAAAATGTCATTTACCAACTGGCTGACTATTATATCACTCTGTCAAAGGCCCTCCCAGTCAACACCATTTCATAAGATTGCCTGCTGCAGTTGTTCGAGAGATGTCCAGTTTGCAGCAGAACATGCAGCATAAACAAAACCAGCAAGGGGCCCTCATCAGCATCATGCAGACAAGCCCTCACTGTGAGCATTCCAATGAATGAAACAGTCAATCACATGTTGGCAAGTATCCGGCGAGCAACCTTCAACTGTAATCGGAAACAGCTTTCACAGGCTAATCATTTGTACAAATGCAAAGTACTTTGATACATTTGAGAAGCCAATTGTGAAACATCATTTACAGTGCATTCGGAAAGTATTCAGACCCCTTGAGTTTACACATTTTGTTACATTACAGCCTTATTCTAAATTTGATTAAATTATATTTTTTTCCTCATCAATCTACACACAATACCCCATAATGACATGTCTTTGTACATTTTTGCAAATGTATAAAAGCTGAAATACCTTATTTACATAAGTATTAAGACTTGCTATGAGACTCGATATCCTGTTACCATTAATCCTTCTTGAGATGTTTCTACAACTTGATTGGAGTCCACCTGTGGTAAATTCAATTGATTGGACATGATTTGGAAAGGCACACACCTGTCTATATAAAGTCCCACATTTGACAGTGCATGTCAGAGCAAAAACCAAGCCATGAAGTCCAAGGAATTGTTCGTAGATGTCCGAGACAGAAATATAGACAATATCTAACTACTTTGGAATTATACACCTCGACATTTCTAAGCATGGCACGAACAGGACAGTTACCTAGGCAGATACTGTATACATACTGTAAATTCAAAGCACAAAGAAGCAGAGCACAACTAAATACATGCTTTGTTACAGATCTTAAACGGGATCCAATCCTTCTAGAAAACATTCTTCCTCGACCGAGTCAAAGTCCTTCTCGTCCAAGTTGCTTCCATCATCTGAGTTTGACTTATTATATTCAGTGTCACTATGTCTGTAAATATCCTCCAACGCCTCTTTATCGGTATAGCTAACTTTTGGAAACAAATCCTCCCTGCACAATATTCTTAGTTTTTGCTTTCTTTTTGCTTCCCTAGGGAGCAATTTTTATGCCAAAGTGATGAAAAGAATCTGTTCAAAATAGCAGGAATGAACCATTGAGCTCCGCACTCAGAGTGCTCTGGATGCCCATAGTCCATAGGATAACAACAACAACAAAATGTGTGTGCAAAGATTTAGTCAGTGGGTGGACATTTGATTTTCTAATTCTGTCATACATTAACGGAGAACACTGACAATAGGTTACTTTTGTTCATAAGAACCAAACGATTCCTTTGAAACTATATAGCTTTATCCCAAACACAGACCAAATCGAAGCTGACCTGATCTTGGCTGTTGATAAGGCTGTTGATAATGTTGATAATGCTATTTCACTGGCTGACAACTAAGATATCCTTATGATCTGTGGAGTCTCAGCTTTCAGCTCATATCAACATTCTTTATGACTTACAGTACCAGTCAAAAGTTTGGACACACTTACTCATTCCAGGATTTTTCTTTATTTTTACTATTTTCTGCATTGTAGAATAATGGTGAAGATATCAGAACTATGAAATAACACATATGGAATCATGTAGTAACCAAACAAGTGTTATACTTAGCAATAAAATATTTAATATATCAGATTCTTCAAAGTAGCCTTCACTATTTTCCCTTGATGACAGCTTTGCACACTGTTGGCCTTCTCTCAACCAGCTCCACCTTGAATGCTTTTCCAACATTCTTGAAGGAGTTCCCACATACGCTGAGCACATGTTGGCTGCTTTTCCATCACTCTGTGGTCCAACTCATCCCAAACCATCTGAATTGGGATGAGGTTGGGTGATTGTGGAGGCCAGGTCATCTGATGCAGCACTCCATCACTCTCCTTCTTGGTCAAATATCCCTTACACAGCCTGGAGGTGTGATGGGTCATTGTCCTGTTGAAAAAAAAATGATAGTCCCACTAAGCGCAGACCAGATGGGATGGAGTATCGCTGCAGAATGCTGTGGTAGCCGTGCTAGTTCTAAATAAATCCAGACAGTGTCACCTGTAAAGCACCCCCACACCACCTCCTCCATGCTTCACGGTGGTAACCACACATGCGGGGATCATCCATTCACATACTCTGCGTCTCACAAAAACACAAAGATTTCCACTGGTCTATTGTCCATTGCGCAAGTTTCTTGGCCCAAGCAAGTCTCTTCTTCTTATTGGGTCCTTTAATGGTGGTTTCTTTTCAGCAATTTGACCATGAAGGCTTGATTCACGCAGTCTCCTCTGAACAGTTGATGTTGAGATGGGTCTGTTACTGGAACTCTGTGAAGCATTTATTTGGGTTCAATTTCTGAGGCTGGTAACTCTAATGAACTTATCCTCTGCAGCAGAGGAAACTCTGGGACTTCCTTTTCTGTGGTAGTCCTCATGAATGCCAGTTTCATCATAGCACTTGATGGTTTTTGCGATAGCACTTGAAGAAACTTTAAAAGTTCTTGACATTTTTCGGATTGACTGACCTTCATGTCTTAAAGTAATGATGGACTGTCATTTCTCTTTGCTTATTTATACCACGCCTACCTTGTCACAACACAACTGATTGGCGCATTAAGAAGGAAAGAAATTGTACAAATTAACTTTTATGAAGGCACACCCGTTAATTGAAATGCCTTCCAGGTGACTAACTCATGAAGCTGGTTGAGAGAATGCAAAGAGTGTGCAAAGCTGTCATCAAGGCAAAGGGTGGCTACTTTGAAGAATAAAATATATGTTGATCTGTTTAACACTTTTTTTGGTTCCATGTGTGTTTTTTCATAGTTTTGATGTCTTCATTTTTATTCTATAATGTAGAAAATAGTAACAATTAAGAAAAACCCTTGAATGATGAGGTGTGTCCCAACTTTGACTGGTACTATATATATATTTAGTATTAGTCAGCCACAAATTGTGCAAGTTCTCCCACTTAAAAATATGAGAGAGGCCTGTAATTTTCATCATAGGTACACTTCAACTATGACAGACAAAATGAGAAGAAAAAAATCCAGAAAATCACATTGTAGGATTTTTAATGAATTTATTTGCAAATTATGGTGGAAAATAAGTATTTGGTCACCTACAAACAAGCAAGATTTCTGTCTCTCACAGACCTGTAACTTCTTTAAGAGGCTCCTCTGTCCTCCACTCGTTACCTGTATTAATGGCACCTGTTTGAACTTGTTATCAGTATAAAAGACACCTGTCCACAACCTCAAACAGACACACTCCAAACTCTATGACCAAAGAGCTGTCAAAGGACACCAGAAACAAAATTGTAGACCTGCACCAGGCTGGGAAGACTGAATCTGCAATAGGTAAGCAGCTTGGTTTGAAGAAATCAACTGTGGGAGCAATTATTAGGAAATGGAAGACATACAAGACCACTGATAATCTCCCTCGATCTTGGGCTCCACGCAAGATCTCACCCCGTGGGGTCAAAGTGATCACAAGAACGGTGAGCAAAAATCCCAGAACCACACGGGGGGACCTAGTGAATGACCTGCAGAGAGCTGGGACCAAAGTAACAAAGCCTACCATGAGTAACACACTACGCCAAATCCTGCAGTGCCAGACATGTCCCCCTGCTTAAGCCAGTACATGGGCGGCAGGGTAGCCTAGTGGTTAGAGCATTGGACCGAAAGGTTGCAAGTTCAAATCCCCGAGCTGACAAGGTACAAAATCTGTCGTTCTGCCCCTGAACAGGCAGTTAACCCACTAGGCCGTCATTGAAAATAAGAATTTGTTCTTAACTGACTTGCCTAGTAAAATAAAGGTAAAAAAAAAAAATGTCCAGGCCCGTCTGAAGTTTGCTAGAGAGCATTTCGATGATCCAGAAGAAGATTGGGAGAATGTCATATGGTCAGAGGAAATCAAAATATAACTTTTTGGTAAAAACTCAACTCGTTGTGTTTGGAGGACAAAGAATGCTGAGTTGCATCCAAAGAACACCATACCTACTGTGAAGCATGGGGGTGGAAACATCATGCTTTGGGGCTGTTTTTCTGCAAAGGGACCAGGACGACTGATCCATGTAAAGGAAAGAATGAATGGGGCCATGTATCGTGAGATTTTGAGTGAAAACTTCCTTCCATCAGCAAGGGCATTGAAGATGAAACATGGCTGGGTCTTTCAGCATGACAATGATCCCAAACACACCGCCTGGGCAACGAAGGAGTGGCTTCATAAGAAGCATTTCAAGGTCCTGGAGTGGCCTAGCCAGTCTCCAGATCTCAACCCCATAGAAAATCTTTGGAGGGAGTTGAAAGTCTGTGTTGCCCAGCAACAGCCCCAAAACATCACTGCTCTAGAGGAGATCTGCATGGAGGAATGGGCCAAAATACCAGCAACAGTGTGTGAAAACCTTGTGAAGACTTACAGAAAATGTTTGACCTCAGTCATTGCCAACAAAGGGTATATAACAAAGTATTGAGATAAACTTTTGTTGTTGACCAAATACTTATTTTCCACCATAACTTGCAAATAAATTCATTAAAATGTGATTTTCTGGATTTTCTTCCCTCATTTTGTCCGTCATAGTTGAAGTGTACCTATGATGAATATTACAGGCGTCTCTCATCTTTTTAAGTGGGAGAACTTGCACAATTGTTACATGAGACCGAATCGAGCTAGTCGGTCACAAATGAGGACACTCCAATAATGATGGGAGAACCAGATACTGTAACATATCTAGCATACAAAGTCCTTCTGTATGTCCCATTTTGCATAAGTGATGGGTAAGATGGGTAATTCACATTTCACACAGGGGAATACTTGTCAGTTCTCTTATGTTTGATAGAGTATTTATTTCATCCAGTATCAATATGATTGCGTTCCTTGTTGTATCATATCACAATTACTCTTTGCTAATAAAGCAGAGGTTCTCCATGGATGACATGACACATTTAATTGAAGAATGTGTATGTGTTTAGCAACAAATGTGTCAACCTCGTACTTTTCTATAAATTCAATAGAGGAATATACGTTTGCGGTCATTTGCTTCACATATGAAACATTATCATAACATCTGGATTTGATTAAATACTTGCTGTTGATGCATGTGACAGCAAAGAGTAAATGAGGATGTGTGAGACACAGTGTGCATCCAGATTTCGATCAGCACACCTTGCTATTGAAAGAAAAAAAAATCTCTGCTTTCTCACAGATAGCCAAATATACATAATGCTACATTTACTTGCTGGTTAGTAAAATGCACAGAATATAATCGAAAACAGAACTGGTAATTAGTAACAGAAATGTAATATGTACTTTTTCCCTCACCAAACACATACAATTACAACAATAATGCACAGGAACGGCTTAGAATATCAATAGATTGATTACTGAGGAGGGAGTTAATTGCAATCATAAATAATGATCCCATTGTCTTGACTGTCTGATTGTAATTACATCTAATTACATGTACTAATTGTTATCATTACACGGCATGATGGGGGACTGGATGAAATGTGCTTGTAATAATTTCTCTAAGTCAACACCCTCCCTATCTGTCTGTGAGTAAACATAAGGCCTAACTGTATAATGTTAAAAAAAAGACCTTCTAATATTGTTTTTCGTCCCTTTGGTCAATATGTTTCATTTCCGGTGAATATGTGTCAATGTCATATCACAATATTGCAGTTTGGGCCTTTGGTCAATATATTTGCTGCGGATGTGTCAATGTCATGTGCAGGGTTTTGGAGTGTATTTGGATTGTTTCAGGAGAATTCATTCATGTAATGAAAAACAATTTAAAGCGTTGTTTCAATGAGGTTATGGTCATTTCATGTATATGGTGAAGGATATTCAAAGATATTCAGGACTCATAGCTACGTATGGCAAGATCCGATTGGTAAAAAACTATGTATACATTGAAGCCTGAAACGGGATACTTTGTATTTGGCCATTGGTCCAATTTTACTGCAATGAATTCTAATTGGTCAACCACAGGCTATGCTTTGGTAAAAACTAAATCCTTTCTCTTTGTTCAGAGGAAAAACAACGAGAACAGGAAAGAACGAATGTTGAAGATCCACTTTCAAGCATAACAACTAAGATTTGTTCACTTTGAATAAATATATTTTTCACCCCTTGATTTGCTTTGGGGTCTGTGTTATGGAAGAATAACATCAACTGATAAATAATTCACAAGGGCTACCAAGTGGTGCAGCGGTCTGAAGCACTGCATCTCAGTGCTTGAGGTGTCATTACAGACACCCTGGTTCAAATCCAGGCTGTATCACAACTGGCTGTGATTGGGAGTCCCATAGGGTGGTGCACAATTGGCCCAGTGTCATCTGGGTTTGGACGGTGTAAGCCGTTCATTGTAAATAAGAATTTGATCTTAATTAACTGACTTGCCTAGTTAAATAAAGGTTACATTAAAAAATATATATATAATAATTCTGTATTGCCCACTAGTTATGATGATTAAATAAATACTGTTGATTGAAAAGGCAAGTAAATATACTGTATGACAGATGAAGATGCATTTTACTGGGTGAATCTAACAAATAAAACATGCTTTAGAGTTTTTACAACAAAGTCAAAAATACATGTTCCCACACATCAGGTTTGTTATAAAGAAATGACAACCACTTTTTCTCAGCTCTAGTCCCTACTGATGAGAACTGTTGGCCGTACTGGTCACACTGTCACCTTCTGTATTTCTAACTGCAATTTGAGAGTAGCAGTGCATGCATTCCCACACACATTTTAAATCGCCTTTATTTATTTACTCAATGTCAACTGTAACAAAGGAGCCATAGCAAGGAAAATGTCTGAATATCAAAAGTTTGTAGGTCTTTTCTAACATGGCAGACAAAGTGTGATGATGCGATAGCTTACAATTTCATACGAAGAATAATGGATCTCTCATCAGACGTCAAATTATGATTCACTATGTCATCAAGAACTATGAGATCAAGGTATAAGGTATTATGTTTTGTGAAGGAATGCGAAGGGTAGAGAATCTACACTGCAACAAGTTAAAAGACAAGATAATGATTTTGCAAAGTATGTATGGTGAGGTATCTGCGATACTTACAAATATTGTTACAGGTCTCCCGAGTGGCACAGCAGTCTAAGGCACTGCATCGCTAAGGCACATACCCAGGTTTGATCCCAGGCTGTGTCACAGATGGTCGTGACCAGGAGACCCATGAGGCGCCGCACAATTGGCCCAGCATTGTCCGGGTTAGGCCGGCTGGGATTTCCTTGTCTCATCACGCTCTAACAACTCCATGTGGCGGGCCGGACACCTGCAAGCTGACTTTCGTTGCTAGCTGGATGGTGTTTCCTCTGACACATTGGTGCAGGTGGCTTCTGGGTTAAGCAAGCAGTGTGGCTTAACAGTTTTGGAGGACACATGACTCTCGACCTTCGCCTCTCTCGAATCCGTAGGGCAGTTGCAGCGATGGGACAAGACTGCAACTGCACATGTGGACAAAGATCGTACTTTTTGGAGAAATGTCCTCTGGTCTGATGAAACAAAATTAGAACTATTTAGCAATAATGACCATCGTTATGTTTGGAGGAAAAAGGGGGACACTTGCAAGCTGAAGAACACCATCCCAACCGTGAAGCATGGTTGGGAGCACGGTGGCAGCATCATGTTGCGGGGTGCTTTGTTGCAGGAGGGACTGGTGCACTTCTGGTGCACTTCACAAAATAGATGAGCATGAGGAAGGACAATTTATGTGGATATGTTGAAGCAATATCTTAAGACATCAGTCAGGTAGTTAAAGCTTGGTCGCAAATGGGTCTTCCAAATGGACAATGACCCCAAGCATACTTCCAAAGTTGTGGCAAAATGGCTTAAGGACAACAAAGTCAAGGTATTGGAGTGGCCATCACAAAGCCCTGACCTCAATCCTATAGAAAATTTGTGAGCAGAACTGAAAAAGTGTGTGCGATCAAGGAGGCATACAAATCTGACTCAGTCACACCAGCTCTGTCAGGAGGAATGTGCCAAAATTCACCCAAGTTATTGTGGGAAGCTTGTGGAAGGCTACCTGAAACGTTTGACCCAAGGTAAACAATTTAAAGGCAATGCTACCAAAATCTAATTGAGTGTATGTAAACCTCTGACCCACTGGGAATGTGATGAAAGAAATAAAAGCCCAAATAAATCATTCTCTCTACTATTATTCTAACATTTCATATTCTTAAAATAAAGTGGTGATCCTAACTGACCTATGACAGGGAATTTTTACTAGGATTAAATGTCAGGAATTGTGAAAAACTGAGTTTAAATGTATTTGGTTAAGGTGTATGTAAACTTCCGACTTCAACTGTATGTACTCCTTTTGTCCAGTTGAGTGTGGAGTGCAATTGAGAGCGTGATCACACTGTTGCTGGCCCGGAACAGCTAGTACTCTCATGCATGGTTCAGTGTTGTTTGCCTCGAAGCAAGCATAGAAAGCATTTAGCTCGTCTGGTAGTCTAATATTTTATTTTACCGTAATTTAACTAGGCAAGTCAGTTAAGAACAAATTCTTATTTTCAATGATAGCCATGTTCAGGGGCAGAACAACATATTTTTACCTTGTCAGCTCAGGGATTCAATCTTGCAACCTTTCGGTTACTAGTCCAATGTTCTAACCACTAAGCTATCTGCCACCTCATGTCGCTGGGCAGCTCGCGGCTGTATTTCCCTTTATAATCCGTGATAGTTTGCAAGCCCTGCCACATCCGTCAAGCGCCAGAGCAAATACATACGGTCATTATGGGGACGTTGTCGTCGTTGCACTTATTAATGAAGCCTGTTGACTGATGTTGTAAACTCAATGTTATTGGATAAATCCCAAAACATTTTCCAGTCTGTGCAAGCAAAACAGTCCTGTAGCTTAGCATCCACGTCATCAGCCCAGTTCCATATTGAGCGTGTCACTTCCTGTTTGAGTTTTTGCTTGTAAGCACGACACAGAAGGATATAATTATTGTCTGATTTGACAAAGGGAGGGTGAGGGATGGCCTGGTATATGTTTCTGTGTGTGGAGTAGAGGTGATTTAGAGCAGGGTTCCCCAACTTGTGGCCCGTGGGTGGTATTTAACCTGCAGGTGTTTATATTTGGTCCCCCAAGTTTTCTGAGCAAAACATTAAAACATAAAAAATATTTTTCATTGTTGTACATAAAATACTGTAAAAACACCAGAGAATCAGCGCCAAGTAATTTTAATTTTGGAATTCTGTTCCAAAGCATTCCCACGCATATTAGAGAGGCACATGACCATATGCAAATATAAGCAAGGTTTGAAATTATGTTTTAGTCAAATATTACTGTGCATTCGGAAAGTATTCAGACCCCTTCACTTTTTCCACATTTTGTTACATTACAGCCATATTCTAAATTTTTTAATTTTTTTAATCCTCATCAATCTACACAGAATACCCCATAATTACAAAGCAAAAACAGGATTTTATCATTTTTTTCAAATGTATTAAAAATAAAAAACATTAAAAAAAAATGTTTTACATAAGTATTAAGACCCTTTGCTATGAGACTTGAAACTGATCATAGGTGCATCCTGTTTCCATTGATCATCCATGAGATGTTTCTACAACTTGATTGGAGTCCACCTGTGGTAAATTCAATTGATCGGACATGATTTGGAAAACCTGTCTATATAAGGTCCGCAGTTGCCATGAGGTCGAAGGAATTGTCTGTAGAGCTCCGAGACAGGATTGTGTTGAGGCACAGATCTGGGAAAGGCTACCAAAACATTTCTGCAGCATTGGAGGTCCCCAAGAACACAGTGGCCTACATCATTCTTAAATGGAAGAAGTTTCGAACCATCAAGTCTCTTCCGAGAGCTGGCCGCACAACCAAACTGAGCAATCAGGGGAGAAAGGCCTTGGTCAGGGAGGTGACCAAGAACCCAATGGTCACTCTGACAGAGCTCCAGAGTTCCTCTGTGGAGATAAGAGAACCTTCCAGAAGGACAACCATATTTGCAGCACTCTACCAATCAGGCCTTTTTGGTTGAGTGGCCAGACGGAAGCCACTCCTTAGTAAAATAAACAAGATTCTCTGGTCTGATGAAACCAAGATTGAACACTTTGGCCTGAATGCCAAGCATCACATTTGGAGGAAACTTGGCGCCATCCCTACGGTGAAACACGGTGGTGGCAGCATCATGCTGTGGGGATGTTTTTCAGCGGCAGGGACTGGGAGATTTGTCAGGATAGAGGGAAAGATTTACAGAGCAAAGTACAGAGAGATCCTTGATGAAAACCTGCCTCAGGGCCTCAGACTGGGGCGAAAGTTCACCTTCCAACCAAGACAACTATATAAGGCTGTAACGTATCTATGTGAAAAAAGGGTCTGAATACTTCCCGAATGCACTGTATATATCTGTTCGGGCTTCTTGCGGTCAATTTGCAATTATGTTCCGGCCCCCCGACCCTCCGCTCCAGAAAAAAAATCGGCCTGCGGCTAAATCTAGTTGATGATCCCTGATCCAGAGTTATGTCGCTTCTAGTTGCACAGGTAACATGCTGGTAAAAATGAAGTAAAATGGATTTCAGTTTCCCTGCATTAAAATCACCGGCTGCAATAAATGTGACCTCTAAATGTGCATTTTCTTATTAGCTTATGGCCATATAGAGCCCATTGAGTGTTGTCTTAGTGCCAGTGCAGTCTTAGTTTGTGGTGGTAAATAGACAGCTACCAAAAATATAGATGAAAACTCTCCTGGTAAATGGTATGGTCTGCAGCTTATCATGAGGTATTCTAACTCAAAAACAAGAGACTTCCTTAACATTAGATATCACGCACTAGCTGTTGTTGACAAAGAGACACACCCCTCCTTCCTTCATCTTACCCAAGTCTGCCGTCCGGTCTCGACGATACATAGAAAAACCAGTGAGATGTATATTATCCATGTCCTCGTTCAGCCATTAAACATAGGATATAATTTTTTTTTCAGGTCCCGTTGATAGGAGTCTTGAACTGAGACCATCCAGTTTGTTCTCCAGTGACTGCACGTTCGCCAATATAATAGAATTTAATGGTGGTCTATTTGCTTGCCAACGTAGTCTCTTCAAAATGCCGCTTTCGTCGCAGCTTCTTCTTTCGAGTCCTGGTAATTAGGGCCTGGTCCGGACTAAGCAGAACGTCCAGAGCTGCTGACTGGTTGAAGAAGAAAGTTTAATCCAAATTGAGGTTAGTGATCGCTGTACTGATGTCCAGAAGCTTTTTTTCGGCCATCGGAAATAAAGGCATTAGGTACCAAAGAAATTCTGCATAAATAAACACACAAAATAGCTGAATTGTTCAGGAGCCCGTACGATAGACGCTATCCACTGCAGCGCCATCTTGTATCTTGATTGAGTCCCAATACTCCTTTAGTTTAGTTGCCTTTGGATTGCAATGTTTTATTCAAGCAACACAAGATAGTCTAGCACCTGTGGATCACGGCAAAGAAGGGAATTATACAGCACTAAGGTGCAGTGTTACATTGTATTCTTACCGACACCTATTCAACCTTAAATTCCCTCTCAACTCTACGTGCACAGGGCCATATCTCAATGGAACTCATCTTGAAATGCTTTTAAAGGGAGCTGGTGGAGGGATGTGGTAAAAATGGTACTGTACCTATTGAAATTAGCCTATATCACTATAAAAACAAATCAGGCAATAGCCAGTATTGTGCACAAAATTGTGTTTTTGTAACACTGCCACTGCACATATATGTACATACCTGTATACAATTTGCAGACAATCTTGTTTAACCACAAAAGGCCTTTGTTCGAAAATTAACATTTGTCTTGGTGGGAACAAAAGGTCAATAAAAGTCAAACAAAGAAAAGTTGGTCAGAAAATACCTAAAACAGTGCACTGAGGGAACTATGAGGAGAGTTCAGGTGGTGGGAGAGAGAAGATTTGCCAGGGAAGAGTGACACGAAGGAGGTTTTGCCACTGATGAGAATGAATTAACGAAGTTGAAAAGGTGCAACTAAACATGCAGTAGGAAGGGGAGGGGAGCACAGGACACAATACATTTAGTTGCAGGCTGGCCTCAGAAGAGGAGGAGCGGCTAGGATTACACTGCAGTGCCAAGGTGGCCGGATATAAAACATTTATGACAATCAATCTCTGTGATTTACGACAACACAGAAAAGATGAAACCTAACTTGTGTAAGATGGATGTCACGGTCGGTGCGAACAGAAGACTGATGTGTGCTCAGATGACTTTCAGAGACGAAAAACACAAAAAAAGATCCTCGTGGATAATATCTAATAACTGCAGGTACGGTATCTCCTTGTAAAATGTATTTGCCTTCCTTTTGAACAAAAAATGTTGAAGGTTGGTTGTTTCATTGATGCAAAACCACTCAAAAATGCAATGAGTGATGAAGATAAGATGTCACCATTTCTATGAACTGCTGAGGCACCAGTAGTGCACCACCAGTTCTGCGTACACTCTTAGAAAAAACTGGTGCTATCCAGAACCTGAAAGGGATTTTCGGCTGTCCCCATAGGATAACCCTTTGAAGAACCCTTTTTGGTTCAAGGTAGAACCCTTTCCAGCGAAGGTTCAACATGGAACCCAAAAGGGTTCTACCTAGATCTGAAAAGGGTTTTTACCTAGAAACAAAAAGGGCTCTCCTGTGGGGACAGCCGACGAACCCATTTGGAACTCTTTTTTTTTTCTAAGAGTGCACCTTACAAATTGCTGCGTACCACTGTCTCCAACATATTTAAATGGGATGCAACTTTGGGTCTTACTGTTTCACTATAATTTCGATATCTTGGTCCAGATAATGTCAAATAGAAGAATAAGACAAATATAAGCCAAATATAGTTATATTGTCACTCATCTTCAATGTAGAATTTAGCATGACGATTGTGAAGTAATTTTGCCAAACAACAGTTTGGGTGAGATCAAAAACGTTGACTCAAGCTCTGTATCTTATCCTTCAATGTATCTCCATTCAATGTTCCTACCATATTTTCACCTTTTTGTTTATTATGGCGCAAATGTTATCTTTTCAAACACGTTTTGATTGCTGATTTCTTGGCAACCAATATTAAAATCAAGCCCCTAGAGCCCAGCAGCTCAAGCGAATGATACCCTCATTTAAGCATCAGGGGGTATGTGGGGCCTCTGCATGTTCAACACTTCATTTATGGTATTACTCTGAGTAATTTGGCTTCATAAAAATAACTCATATCCAGCCAAGCTAATAATGGTAACCAGAGCCCAAGGACCATCTGCTTGTTCCTTGGATTCAGATGTCAATTCTCACTGATAGATTATTATCAAAATATCAATTTTCTATTTTGTGCTCTGAAATCCACAACACACAAACAGAATTTGAGGGAATGAGGGAATTCAGTGACGTGTTGTTCCACGAATAGAGTGCCATTTGAGTAGTATTATTGGCACTCTAGTGTAATTTGGTTCAAAATAACTATTTATTTCACCTAATGAGCACATGTTCAACTTCATAATAAACATGTTTTCCCACATAAAGAGGTTAAATTAAGATAAATGACTATAAAAGAGACTATTAAAGTGACAGGGTTGACCATAACAGTGTTGAAGACTTCAAATCAGCCATAATTCCCCTTGTGACAGGAATAATGGAAGCTTGTTGTGTGCATTAGGGAGGGGCAATTGAATGAAAGCTTAACACAAAATGCAAACTTGTTATGTTCGACACACTCAGCTTTCCACCACAAATCACCAGAAAATGGCCAAAAAGAGTAGAAGCAGCTCAACTGCATTTACATTATGACTTGACTATTAGATGTTAAAGGTTTCAAATGTGTAAATTACAAATTTTACCATATTACAATGAGAGATAATTTGTTGTTACACTAAACAAATTAAATACAGTTGAAGTCAGAGGTTTACATACACTTATGTTGGAGTCATTAACCTCTCTTGGGTAGGGGCAGTATGTTCACGTCCGGATAAAAAGTGTTTCCAAAGTAAACTGCCTGTTACTCAGGCCCAGAAACTAGGATATGCATAAAATTGGTAGATTTTGATAGGAAATACTCTAAAGTTTCTAAAACTGTTACAATAATGTCTGTGAGTATAACAGAACTGATATGGCAAGCAAAACCACGAGGACAAACCATCCCAAAAAAACAATGTTTCAGCCTACCACAATTGTCAATGGCTGTCACTTTTATTATAAGGCGAAGTCCTCCCAGATTGCAGTCCCTAGGGCTTCCACTAGATGTCAACAGTCTTTAGAAAGAGTTTCAGGCTGGTTTTTGGAAAAATGAGCCAGAAATTGTAGTTTTTCAAGGTGGATCTCATTTTGGCTGTAGTGTTTCCAAGCGCGTGAATGAGAGCGCGTTCTTTGGTCATTTTCCCCGATAAAGATAATAACGATTCTCTGTCTAAAATGTTATAGCTTATTTAAGTATTAGGGTACCTAAGGTTTGATTATAAACGTTGTTTGACTTGTTTGGAAAAGCTTATTAGTAACGTTTGGGATTCATTTTGTATGCATTTTGATGGAGGGAAACTGGGTGGATTATTGACTGAAGCGCGCCGAGTTTTTATGGATATAAAGGACATTATCGAACAAAAGTTAAATATTTATAATTCTGTAGTTTGAATTTCGCACTCTGCAATTTCACCGGAAGTTGGCCAGGTTGGACACTACTGTATCACCTGCCCAAAAGAAGTTAAAACTCAGTTTTCAACCACTCCACAAATTTCTTGTTAACAAACTATAGTTGAGGCAAGTCAGTTAGGACGTCTACTTTGTACATGACACAAGTAATACTTTTTCCAACAATTGTTTACAGACAGAGTATTTCACTTATAATTCACAGTATCACAATTCCAGTGGGTCAGAAGTTTACATACACTAAGTTGACTGTGCATTTAAACAGCATGGGAAATTCCATAAAATTATGTCATGACTTTAGAAGCTTCTGAGAGGCTAATTGACATAATTTGAATCAATTGTAGGTGTACCTGTGGATGTATTTCAAGGCCTACCTTCAAACTCAGTGCCTCTTTGCTTGACATCATGGAAAAATCAAAAGAAATCAGCCAAGAACTCAAAAAACAATTGTAGACCTCCACAAGTCTGGTTCATCCTTGGGAGCAATTTCCAAACGCCTGAAGGTACCACGTTCTTCTGTACAAACAATAGGTTTGTATCTGTATCTGTATCCACAGTAAAACGAGTCCTACATCGACGTAACCTGAAAGGGCGCTCAGCAAGGAAGAAGCCACTGCTCCAAAACCGCCATAAAAAGCCAGACTATGGTTTGCAACTGCACATGGGGACAAAGATCATACTTTTTGGAGAAATTTCCTCTGGTTTGATGAAACAAAATAGAACTGTTTGTCCATAATCACAATCATTACGTTTGGAGGAAAAAAGGGGAAGCTAGCAAGCAGAAGAACTCCATCCCAACCGTGAAGCACGGGGGTGGCAGCATCATGTTGTGGGGGTGCTTTGCTTCAAGAAGTGCACTGGACTGGTGCACTTCACAAAATAGATAGCATCATGAGGGAGGACAGTTATATGGATATGATGAAGCAACATCTTAAGACATCAGTCAGGAAGTTTAAGCTTGGTCGCAAATGGGTCTTCCAAATGGACAATGACCCCAAGCATACTTCCAAAGTTGTAGAAAATGGCTTAAGGACAACAAAGTCAAGGTATTGCCCTGACCTCATCCTCTAGAAAATGTGCGGGTAGAACTGAAAAAGCGTGTGCGAGCAAGGAGGCCTATAAACACCAGCTCTGTCAGGAGGAATGGGCCAAAATTCACCCAACTTATTGTGGGAAGCTTTTAAAAGGCTACCTGAAACGTTTGACCAAAGTTAAACAATTTAAAGACAATGCTACCAAATACTAATTGAGTGTATGTAAATGTCTGACCCACTGGGAATGCGATGAAAGAAATAAAAGCTGAAATAAATCATTCTCTCTACTATTATTCTGACATTTCACATTCTTAAAATAAAGTGGTGATCCTGACTGACAGGAAGACAGAAGACAATTTTTACTAGGATTAAATGTCCGGAATTGTGAAAAACTGAGTTTAAATGTATTTGCCTAAGGTGTATGTAAACTTCTGACTTCAACTGTCATTACAAATCTTGTGAAATGACTTTCCCAAAGCAACAAAAAAAAGTAGGGCTTTACAATGATGGTGAAAACTTTGGACAATCTTGGGGTTAAGTGTGTTCAGATCTTCCTAGAAATTGGACAAACAGAATCTGCTACATGTCAAAAGGGGATTTTCAGATGAAACAAATAACTTATTTTAATAAAAACACACTCCTATTGGCATTTTAACATGGTTTATTTAAGTTAGAGCATAGATGTATGTGATCCAACTGTAAACCGTTTTATCCAAATGTACACCAGTTGAGGCTACTCAGAGGAGGACAATCCTCCTCATTGAATTTCAAAAATATAGAAATAGTGAAACAATAAAAAAGTTGTCATTTTTTTATAAAACTATACAAAATATATTCACAGGTCACCAAATAATAGATTAAAACACACTGTTTTACAATGAAGGTCTACACTAGCCTCAACAGCACTCTCTGGGGTAGCACCATAGTTTCCCTCCTACTCTGGGTACATTGACTTCGATACAAAACCGAGGAGGCTAATGGTTCTCACCCCCTTCCATAGAAGGAGGCCTTCAATGTGTCACAAGAGGCCTTCAATGTGTGTCTGATATGATACCAATTGATTTATCATGGCTTTAATGCTGATTAACTTTTCTGATGGTTTCAGGACAATTTTGGGCAAAAGTAAGGCCTGTGAATTGATTCTCACTCTTGACCTTGACCAATTCTTTACTGGTGTGCTGCAGACCACCCCTATTGCAATGCTGAGGTTAAAAAAGGTTTCATTCATGGAATGGTTGTTAATTTGGGTGAATTGATCAGATTATCCTGATTTGTGTTCAACTTTCTACTCTGTGTTCTCAACAGCAAGCATAACACACCCTCCATGGTTATTGTTCCATGCCATGTTAACATCCATTTTTAAGGGTTTTCTCATCCATTTGACTAGCTATGCATTTGGTTCATAAACTATTTTATGCAGTGTTTCCAGTTGTCTTATTGAATGGCCTTTTCTCATTTCCTGTTGAATAATTGATAAAACAAAGCATTGATTCTCTGGTCGTCTTTTTGTTCTTCGAGGAATGGTTAGATGAATGATCTTTTGTTTCTAAACCACTCCGAGATCATCCATGTCCTGTGGAGTATTTTTCCCCGATGAGATTGAAATGGGTGACCTTGTCATTTCTGTGTTGTGCAAGATGAATGCTACCGACCATTTGATTAAATTTTAGTACAGTAGTATTTTAATAATCTGAGATTTCAACTACTGCTATGTATTATTGGCGCAGATTGGAAAGTGGCTCCAATTACCAGCAGCAGTTGGTTACTTTTGCTTTATGCTGTTGCAATGCTTTATTCTAGAATATAGACCGAGAATAAAGCATAAGGCTGAACCTGTGACTGTAACACCAAGCAATGCATAATAAATTAATAAATCCAGTTGTTATATACTACCCCCCTCCCCAGAATTTTTTTTGACATGGATTTAGGGCTGTCCCTGACAAAAAACAATCTTGGTCGACCGAGGGTGGTCTGTTCTTTCGACCAATCAATTGGTTAAAAAAATGTAAACGTGTTGTTTTCAATATAGAGTACATTCAGAAAGTATTCAGACCCCATGACTTTTTCCACATTTTGTTACGTTACAGCCTTATTCTAAATTGATTAAATATATATTTTCCTTCATCAATCTACACACAATTCCCCATAACAAAGCAAAACTGGTTTTTAGAAATGTATTAAAAAGGAAGAACAGAAATACCTTATTTACATAAGAATTCAGACCATTTGCTATGAGACTCAATATTGAGTTCAGGTGCATCCTGTTTCCATTGATCAATCTTGAGATGTTTCTACAACTTTATTGGAAATCCACCTTTAGTAAATTCAAAATATTGGACATGATTTGGAAAGGCACACACCTGTCTATATAAGGTCCCACAACTGACAGTGCATGTCAGAGCAAAAACCAAGCAATGAGGTCAAAGGAATTGACCGTATAGCTCAGAGACAGGATTATGTAGAGGCATAGACCTGGGAAAAGGTAGCAAACAATGTCTCCAGCATTGAAGGTCCCTAAGAACACAGTGGCCTCCATCATTCTTAAATGAAAGAAGTTTGGAACCACCAAGACTCTTCCTAGAGCTGGCTGCCTGGCAAAACTGTGCAAATGGTGAAGGACCTTGGTCAGAGAGGTGACCAAGAACCCGATGGTCACCTGACAGAGCTCCAGAATTTCTCTGTGGAGGTGGGAGAACATTCCATAAGGACAAGCATCTCTGCAGCACTCCACCAATCAGGCCTTTATGGTAGAGTGGCAAGACGGAAGCCACTCCATAGTAAAAGGCACATGACAGCCCGCTTGGAGTTTGCCAAAAGGCATCTAAAGGACTCTCGGACCATGAGAAACAAGATTCACTGGTCTGATGAAACCAAGATTGAACACTTTGACCTGAATGCCAAGCGTCACATCTGGAGGAATCCTAGCACCACCTCTACGATGAAGCATGGTGGTGGCAGCAACATGCAGTGGGGATGTTTTTCAGTGGCAGGGACTGGGAGACTAGTCAGGACTGAGGGAAAGATGAACGGAGCAAAGTACAGAGAAAAATCTGATACATTTGCTCCTGAGCACTTAGGACCTCAGACTGGGGGCGAAGGTTTATGTTCCAATAGGACAACGACCCTAAGCACACAGCCAAGACAACGCAGGAATGGCATCGGGACAAGTCTATGGATGTCCTTGAGTGGCCCAGCCAGAGTCCGGACTTGAACCCGATCTAACATCTCTGGAGAGACCTGAGCAGCGACAATCCCCATCCAACCTGACAAAGCTTGAGAGGATCCGCAGAGAAGAATGGGAGAATTTCCCTAAATACAGGAGTGTCATAACCAAGAATACTGACGTAAATGTGATATTTTAGTTTTTTATTTAGTTTACATTTGGCAAAGAAAAATGTAACCTAATTTTCCTTTGTCATTATTGGGTGTTGGGTGTAGATTGATGAGCAGAATGGCACTCCCCAAATACAGGTGTGCCAAGCTTGTAGTGTCATACCTAAGAAAATAACCTAGGTTGTATTCTCTGCCAAAGGTGCATCAAAAAAGTACTGAGTAAAGGGTCTGAGTAGAATGTACATTTTATAAATAATAAACCTGTTTTTGCTTTGTCATTATGGGGTATTGTCTGTAGATTGATGAGGGGAAAAAGTATTTAATCAATTTTAGAATAAGCAAGTAAGGTAACAAAATGTGGAAAAAGTCCAGAAGTCTGAATACTTTCCAATTGCACTGTATAGACACATGTTGTAATAAAATCAACTACATGCACTGAACTTGTCTTGATGCTTTAAGCACACTGTGTGATTAAATAATTAAGACAGACAAATGACGAGAGGCAGACCGACCACAATTGATTTGATTGGGCCGCGCTGTGCTGGGCACAGGCTTGCTGCGCTGGGTTTAAAAAACGTGGACAGCCTGTGTGTACCCATTGTCTACCAACTCTATGAGGCCATAAGCAAAGAAGAAAATGCCCTCCCAGAAGCAGCGCTTCTATTGGCCGGGGACTTTAATGCAGGCAAACAAAATCAATTTTATCAACATTTTACCAGCATGTCACATGTGCAACCAGGGGAAAAAAATCCTAGACCACCTTTACTCCACAATTAGAGATGCATTTGTCAAACAAAGCTCTCCCCAGCCCTCCATTTAGCAAATCTGAAAATATTTCTATCCTCCTGATTCCTGCTTACAAGCAAAAACTAAAGCAGAAAGAACCAGTGACTCGCTCAATACGGAAGTGGTCAGATGACACGGATGTTACTCTACAGGACTGTTTTGCTAGAACAGACTGGAATATGTTCCGGGATTCATCCAATGGCATTGAGGAATACACCAACTCAGTCATCGGCTTCATCAATAAGTGCATCGATGACGTCGTCCCCACAGTGACTGTACGTACATATCCCAACCAGAAGCTATGGATTACAGGCAACATCCGCATCGAGCTAAAGGCTAGAGCTGCCGCTTTCAAGGAGCGGGAGACTAATCCGGAAGCTTATAAGAATTCCCGCTATGCCCTCAGAGGAACCATCAAACAAGAAAAGCGTCAAGATTGAATCTTACTACACCTGCTCTGACACTTGTAGGATGTGGCAGGGCTTGAAAACTATTACGGACTACAAATGGAAACCCAGATGCGAGCTGCCCAGTGAAGCGAGTGTACCAGATGAGCTAAATGCCTTTCATGCTCGCTTCAAGGCAAGCAACACTGAAGCATGCATGAGAGCACCAGATGTTCTGGATGACTGTGTGATAAAGCTCTGAGTAGCCGATGTGAACAATTCCTTTAAACAGGTCAACATTCCCAAAGCCGCTGGGCCAGACGGTTTACCAGGACGTGTACTCAAGGCATGCGTGGACCAACTGTCAAGTGTCTTCACTGACATTTTCAACCTCTCCCTGACCGTGTCTGTAATACCTACAGGTTCCAAGTAGATCACCATATTCCCTGTGCCCAGGAAGCGAATGTAACCTGCCTAAATGATTACCTACCCGTGGCAGTCACGTCAGTAGCCATGAAATTATTTGAAATGCTGGTCATGGCTCACATTAACAGCATCCTCCCGGACACCCTAGACCCACTCCATTTATCACCTGGACAAAAGAACACCTACGTGAGAATGCTGTTCATTGACTACAGCTCAGCGTTCAACACCATAGTGCCCACAAAGCTCATCACCAAGCTAAGGACTCTGGGACTAAACACCTCCCTCTGCAACTGGATCCTGGACTTACTGATGGGCTGCCCCCAGGTGGTAAGAGTAGGCAACAACACGTCTGCCATGCTGATTCTTAACACTGGGGCACCTCAGGGGTGTGTACTTAGTCCCCTCCTGTATTCCCATGACTGCGGGGCCAAACACGACTCCAACATCATCATTAAGTTTGCTGACGACATGACAGAGGTAGGCCTGATCACCGACAACAACGAGACAGCTTATAGGGAGGAGGTCAGAGACCTGGCAATGTGGTGCCAGGACAACAACCTCTCCCTCAATGTGAGCAAGACAAAGGAGCTGATTGTGGACTACAGGAAAAGGTGGGCTGAACAGGCCCCCATTAACATTGACGGGGCTGTAGCGGAGCTGGTCGAGAGTTTAAAAGTTCCTTGGTGTCCATATCACCAACAAACTATAATAGTTCAAACAAACAAAGACAGTCGTGAAGAGGGTAAAACAATACCTCTTTACTGAAAAGATTTCCCCAGATCCTCAAAAGGTTCTACAGCTGCACCATCGATAGCATCCTGACCGGTTGCATCACGGCCTGGTATGCTCGGCCTCCGACTGCAAGGCGCTATAGAGGGTAGTACGAACGGCCCAGTACATCAGCTTTCTGCCATCCAGGACCTCAATACCAGGCGGTGTCAGAGGAAGGCCCTAAAAATTGTCAAAGACTCCAGCCACTCTAGTCATAGACTGTTCTCTCTGCTAACGCACAGCAAACAGTACCGGAGCGCCAAGTCTAAGACCAAGAGGCTTATAAAAGAGCTTCTACCCTCAAGCCATAAGACTCTTGAACAGATAGTCAAATGGCTTCCCAGACTATTTGCATTGCCCTCCCCTCTCCCCACTACTGGCACTCTCTGTTGTCATCTATGCATAGTCACTTTAATAACTCTACCTACATGTAAATACTACCTCAACTAACCAGTGACCCCGCACATTGACTCTGTTACCGGCACCCCCCTGGATATATTGTTATTTTTTACTGTTTCTCTTTAATCACTTGTTCCTTTCATCTCTTATTCTTATCCGTATTTTTTTGAAACTGCACTGTTAGATAGGGGCTCATAAGTAAGCATTTCACTCTAAGGTTGTATTTGGCGCATGTAACTAATACAATTTGATTTGATTTAATTGTGCTGAACCCAGGAAGATTAGCTGCTGCCTTAGCAGATCCCTAATAAATAGAAATACAAATCCACATTGACTGAAGTGGATTTAGTGTGCGTTCTCTAATTCTCTCATTCTCTCTTTCTTTCTCTCTCTCGGAGGACCTGAGCCCTAGGACCATGCCCAAGGACTACCTGACATGATGATTCCTTGCTGTCCCCAGTCCACCTGACTGTGCTGCTGCTCCAGTTTCAGCTGTTCTGCCTTATTATTATTCGACCATGCTGGTCATTTATGAACATTTGAACATCTTGGCCATGTTCTGTTATAATCTCCACCCGGCACAGCCAGAAGAGGACTGGCCACCCCACATAGCCTGGTTCCTCTCTAGGTTTCTTCCTAGGTTTTGGCCTTTCTAGGGAGTTTTTCCTAGCCACCGTGCTTCTACACCTGCATTGCTTGCTGTTTGGGGTTTTAGGCTGGGTTTCTGTACAGCTTTTTGAGATATCAGCTGATGTACAAAGGGCTATATAAATAAATTTGATTTGATTTGATTTAACAAGTGACATCAATAAGGGATCATAGCTATCACCTGGATACACCGGGTCAGTCTATGTCATGGAAAGAGCAGGTCTTCATCATTTTTGTACACTCAGTGTATTGCTAGTGTTACTTTGACATTTCGCTAGGCACATTTTACTTAAATTTGTTAACTTCATATCTCCAGCCTGATCTAATGGCTATTGTATCATGTTTTAGATCTTCGAGTAATGGCAATCTGAGTGGGACTCAATACAAGGTAAGACATGCGTTATAGTTACTTACGGCCCAGATATACCAAAAGATACAGTACAATAAGAAAATGATCAACTCCCCCCTATGAAATTGACTCACAGTTCTACACAATCAACAACATTCAGGAACTGCATAAATACACTTGAATATTGCCACTGGACTAGATTTTATGCAATAGTTCTGAATTTTGACACTACAAGGTAAGATTCAGATGTCTAGCATTCTAATTCCACCTTTTTATTTTTCCACGTTTAGTAAAACTCCCTTTGTTCACCACAGTTACCCACACTTTTATGTGAGTGGGTGATGAGAACTTCCATGCAACAACATGATTTGTTTGAATTTTGCAATGTTGGAGTCTGCTGTACAGTTATTGTTGTATTTCAGCAAGATATCTTGGGATGCAGTGCTCAGAGAAGCTCATCATGCAAGGCCATTGGATGCAACTCCAACTGGAGTGAAGATATTCCCACTATCAAATGATTGCCGCCATTATTACATCATGTATACAACATTCTCACGCTTGAAAGAGGTGGATAGATAAATGCTAATTTTCTGATGTCAATCATTAGGTTGTTGAACGTTTGAGTCACTGTTATGTTTAACTTCACCATGGCCTCAGGAAGAACTGCTCATACAGACTGACTGACTGTGCAAGATCTATTGGAGAATTTCATGTATAGATGTATCAACTGTAGATTTCCTGTGCCTTGGACCTCTGTTGGTTTGGAAATTATCAGGTTTCAGGTAAGACCCAAGTGCAGACTGTGTTGAAGTAACAATGTTTATTGAAACAACAGGGGCAGGCAAATGACAGGGCAAGGCAGGCAAGGGTCGATAATCCAGAGTAGCGGCAAAGGTACCGGGTGGCAGGCAGGCTCAGGGTCAGGCAGAGGTGTCTGTAATCCAGAGGGGGGCAAGGTACAGTTCGGCATGCAGAGTCAGGCAGAGTGATCAGGCAGACGGGCTCAGAGTCAGAACAGGCAAGGGTGAAAAACCAGGAGGGCAAAAAAAGAGAGACTGGAAAAATCAGGAGCTGAGACACAAAACTCTGGTTGACTTGAACAAACAAGACAAACTGGCATAGACAGACAGAAAACATAGGTATAACGCAGGGGATAAGTTGGAAAGATGGGAGGGGGTGGAGACAAGCACAAAGACAGGTGAAACAGATCAGGGTGTGACAGTGTCATGACGTTGCCCTATTGGGTGAGGTTTATGACTCCCCCATAAATACCTTTCTCCCTTTCCTCTCCACTCTACAGAATGGACTTTGTTAACATAGAAATGTGGTAACATCAAAAGGTTGGGGAATGGAAAAATATTACCCTTTGTCAACCAGTTGAAAGTGTCCTTTGGCACGTAAAGAATATGTCAGATCAGTTGGTGCCTGGGACATTATATCTAATGATAGGATTACATAAATTGTATCTTGGAAAGTCTACACATTCTAGTTATCAGATTCACATGGAATTGTTGTGCAATTGAAATGTTTAAAAATGAAACTATTTGTGAAAAGATTACATTTAATTTTAGCTTCCAAATGAAATAATTGTTTTCATAAGTAAACTATGCTCCCTCAGTGGCCACGTCCAAGCGAACAGACATTGGTTGAGAACTATTAAACATGCCCTTCTTTCCCCCAATATAAATGCCTGTTGACGGAAGTCAAACTCAGATCCCGACGACGTGAGGACTGGTGTCCATACGTTTAACTTGTTATGGCTGCAATCCCAATACCGGGATTGATATGACAACTACCAGTGAAAATAGAGGGCGCCAAATTCAAACCACAGAAATCTAATAATTACAATTCCTAAAACATACGTGTCTTATATCATTTTAAAGCTATTCTCGTTGTTAATCCCACCAAAGTGTCAGATTTCAAATATAATTTTCAGCGAAAGCACTACAAACGATTATGTTAGGTCTCCACCAAACCACAATAAGCACAGCCATTTTCCAGCAAAATATAGCATTCACAAAAAGCGTAAATACAGATAAAAGTAATCACTAACCTTGAATTATCTTCATCAGATGACACTCATAGGACTTCATGTTACACAATACATGCATGTTTTGTTTGATAAAGTTCATATTTACATTGGTGCGTTAGATTCACTAGTTCCAAAAACATCAAGTCATTTTGCATGGCCACATCATTTCAACAGAAATACTCATCAAAAATGGAGATGATAATACAAGTTATACACATGGAATTATAGATATACCTCTCCTTAATGCAACCGCTGTGTCAGATTTCAAAAATAAGTTTACGGAAAAAGCAACCCATGCAATAATCTGAGACGGCGCTCAGAACAGTAGCCAAATTAGCCTCCATGTTGAGGTCAACAGAAACCAGAAAACACATGATAAATGTTTCCTTACCTTTGAGGAACTTCATCAGAATGCAGTCCTAGAAATCGCAGGTCCACAATAAATGCTTGATTTGTTCGAAAATGTGCGTTATTTATGTCCAATTAGCTAAACAATTAGTAAACAATTCCAAAGTCACAAAGTGTGTCCACTATAACGTGACAAAATGTCCAAAAGTTCCGTAACAGTCAGTAGAAACATGTCAAACAATGTACTGAATCAATCTTTAGAATGTTGTTTACATATATCTTGAATAACGTTCCAGAATTACTTCAGATGAGCGGTGGAACGCAAGTCCTTCCCCTGTGAACGCATGGTCCACTCATGGCTGTGGTGACTATTTCCTGTGTCAATCGACCCCAATTCACATTAGAGTCATCAGATAAAGTTATATTGACATCTAGTGGAAGGTGTAGGAAGTGAAAACTCATCCATATCTCGCTGTAATTTCAATGAGACCTTGGTTGAAAATCTGCCACCTCCAGAAGAAAAAAACTAGGAAGTGGAATTTCTCAGATTTTTGCCTGCTATATGAGTTCTGTTATACTCACAGACATAATTCAAACAGTTTTAGAAACTTCAGATTGTTTTCTATCCAATACTAATAATAATATGCAAATATTAGCAACTATGACTGAGGAGAAGGCCGTTTTATATGGGCACCTTTCATCCAAGCTACTCAATAATGCAACTGCAGCCATAAGAAGTTAAAAGGGCTAATTTCAACTACAACCTAACGAAATTAACATTAAGTTCCGGATGACGTGAGGACTGGTGTCCATACGTTTTAAAAAGATAATTTCAATGTGGAGGTGATGATCACCACTCTGGAATGGTAAATTTTGACTAGACCCGCCAGAATATGGCAACTTGGTATGAACTTTGAACGATTATTCACTAAAGAAGTGACACATCCTAGACGTCAAGATATCAGCTGCAGCTGTAAATGTACGTGGCCTAGGAAAGGTCAGACAATCTCTGAAGAGCGACAGGGTACATATCCGCTCTACAACACTACAGCCAGAAAGATTCTTCAAAGGACAATGGCGATCTCTGGGCAAACCAGTATTCCATCTTCGACCCATCTATCGAAGCGCAGCTCAGAGTAAATACAGTGGGGAAAACAAGTATTTGATACACTGCCAATTTTGCAGTTTTTCCTACTTACAAAGCATGTAGAGGTCTGTACTTTTTTTTATCATAGGTACACTTCAGCTGTGAGAGACGTATACTAAAACAAAAATCCAGAAAATCACATTGCATGATTTTTAAGTCATTAATTTGCATTTCATTGCATGACATAAGTGTTTGATCACCTACCAACCAGTAAGAATTCCGGCTCTCACAGACCTGTTCGTTTTTCTTTAAGAAGCCCTCCTGTTCTCCACTCATTACCTGTATTAACTACACCTGTTTGAACTCGTTACCTGTATAATAGACACCTGTCCACACACTCAATCAAACAGACTCCAACCTCTCCACAATGGCCAAGACCAAAGAGCTGTGTGAGGACATCAGGGTTAAATTGTAGATGGGCTACAGGATAGGCAAGCAGCTTGGTGAGAAGGCAACAACTGTTGGCACAATTATTAGAAAATGGAAGAAGTTCAAGATGACGGTCAATCACCCTCGGTCTGGGGCTCCATGATCATAAGGAAGGTGAGGGATCAGCCCAGAACTACACGGCAGGACCTGGTCAATGACCTGAAGAGAGCTGGGACCACAGTCTCAAAGAAAACCATTAGTAACACACTATGCCGTCATGGATTAAAATCCTGCAGCGCACGCAAGGTCAACCTGCTCAAGCCAGCGCATGTCCAGGCCCGTCTGAAGTTTGCCAATGACCATCTGGATGATCCAGAGGAGGAATGGGAGAAGGTCATATGGTCTGATGAGACAAAAATAGAGCTTTTTGGTCTAAACTCCACTCGCCATGTTTGGAGGAAGAAGAAGGATGAGTACAACCCCAAGAACACCATCCCAACCATGAAGCATGGAGGTGGAAACATCATTCTTTGGGGATGCTTTTCTGCAAATGGGACAGGACGACTGCACCGTATTGAGGGGAGGATGGATGGGGCCATGTAATGTGAGATCTTGGCCAATAACCTCCTTCCCTCAGTAAGAGCATTGAAGATGGGTCGTGGCTGGGTCTTTCAGCATGACAACGACCCGAAACACACAGTCAAGGCAACTAAGGAGTGGCTCCGTAAGAAGCATCTCAATGTCCTGGAGTGGCCTAGCCAGTCTCCAGACCTGAACCCAATAGAAAATCTTTGAAGGGAGCTGAAAGTCCGTATTTGCCCAGCGACAGCCCCGAAACCCGAAGGATCTGGAGAAGGTCTATATGGAGGAGTGGGCCAAAATCCCTGCTGCAGTGTTTGCAAACCTGGTCAAGAACTACAGAAAACGTATGATCTCTGTAATTGCAAACAAAGGTTTCTGTACCAAATATTAAGTTCTGCTTTTCTGATGTATCAAATACTTTTGTCATGCAATAAAATGGCAATTAATTACTTAAAAATCAATGTGATTTTCTGGATTTTTGTTTTATATTCCGTCTCTCACAGTTGAAGTGTACCTATGATAAAAATTACAGAAGTCTACATGCTTTGTAAGTACGAAAACCTGCAAAATCGGCAGTGTATCAAATACTTGTTCTCCCCACTGTATATATCATGCATTTTCCTTTTCCGATAGGGACGGTTATTAGAATGCATAACATTCTGTATTTACGATAGCATAGCTTCTTTCTCAAGGTCCGATAGAAACCCACTCCCCTTTGTCCCTCAGACTTCCCGCTCTTTCATTAAAACCTAACCCACTTTCTTTGTCCAACCAGCCGTCATATCGGTTTCGTCCGCTAGGGACCTTATCTTTTATGACATGATTAGTAATCGATGTATGATCTATCCTGTGTATATGTAATTCTGTGTGATTATTTAGGTATTTAATAAATAAAGAATTAAGCCAATTTGTGTATTGCTGATTCAAATTATTGGCTAGGGTTCGTGCAGATAACCAAGTACTTACGACAATAAGAATGAGACCGATCGAGGTGACAGTTAATAATTGACTGCAATTGATATAAAAGATCTTCAGATTTTTAAGGGAGTGGATTCGGGAGATAACCGCTCTATATAAATGAATGCTTCCATGGTGCCCCAGGTTATTCATGGTTTAATAGTTGCATGGTTTAATTAAATCACATAATCAATTAAACGTTAGATAATCGATTTGATAAAATAGCATTTCTTATAATTTAATCAGTCAGAGACACGACAATAGAAATTAACATTTTCTGGTTGCATTATTTGATGGAATGTTAGTAATAAATAACCCCCCCAAAACGTTATATCCCTCCGGATATGGTGCACGGATATGTGTGTGGTCTGCGGCAGTTTCCCAACTCCAGTCCTCCAGTGCCCCCAACAACACACATTTTTGTTGTAGCTCCGGACAAAAAACACCTGATCCAACTTTATTAGGACTTGATGATTAGTTGACAAGTAGAATAAGATGTGCTTGTCCGGGGCCACAAAAACATGGTGTACTGTTGGGGGTACTTGAGGACCGGAGTTGTGAAACACTGGTCTACTGCACCAGCCTCAGATGTTCAGTCACTTTTGTATAGTCTAATTATCCCCTTAGTGTCTGTCATCTTGATTTAAATGAATGCCTTCACACATTCATTTGAATTCAGATACAGCCCTACTTAGTTAAGCGTCTATTCCAATGTTGATTGTTTGGATATATTGATTATTTTTTTATATACACTACTGTTCAAAAGTTTGGGGTCACTTAGAAATGTCCTTGTTTTTTAAAGAAAAGCACAAACTAGACACTAATGTACTTGTCCTCTTGCTCAGTTGTGCCCTGGGGCTTCCCACTCCTCTTTCTGTTCTGGTCAGAGCTGATTTGCACTGTTCTGTGAAGGGAGTAGTACACAGTATTGTACAAGATCTTCAGTTTCTTGGCAATTTCTCGCATGGAATAGCCTTCATTTCTCAGAAAAAAAATAGACTGACGAGTTTCAGAAGAAAGTTATTTTGTTTCTGGCCATTTTGAGCCTGCAATCGAACCCACGATTGCTGATGCTCCAGATACTGAACTAGTCTAAAGAAGGCCAGTTTTATTGCTTCTTTAATCAGGACAACAGTTTTCAGCTGTGCTAACATAATTTCAAAAGGGTTTTCTAATGATCAATTAGCCTTTTAAAATGATTAACTTGGATTAGATAACACAACGTGCTATTGGAACACAGGAGTGACGGTTGCTGATAATGGGCCTCCGTATGCCTATATTCCATTAATAATCTGCCGTTTCCAGCTATTTATTCTCTTTTTTTACCTTTATTTAACTAGGCAAGTCAGTTACTAACAAATTCTTATTTTCAATGACGGCCTATCACATGAAAAATCAGGCTAGGTATGCACTGGTCGATGTATGTAGATATGTTGTTTGTAAAATGGTTACATGACAGTTATGTGTGGTAGGGTAAAGTCACCACAACTACTGATGGCAACTACTCCAACCCAGGCTGTTACCTCATTGTCTAGCACCCACCTAGGTATGACACAAAACATTTACACCACGTTCATCACTGGCTATGACAATGGAGAGGTGAAGAGTGAATGGTGCTAATCAGCAGACCAGAGATGATTAGCTGGCCAGTGGTATTAGGGCCAGGTTGGGACCTGTGGTTAACACATCTACTCTTTAGAAGTGTCATAAGATATCTAGTAACCCCAGATTTAGGACTTCTGTTAACATCTCAAGATGTCACCCTTGCAGCGCTAAGTCCCTGTCGCTGCCCTTTGGGCAAGAGAGCCCCTTATTGGTCCTCCAACACCACTTCAAGCAACAACTGGTGCCATATGTATCAAGTGTCTCAGAGAAGGAGTGCTGATTTAGGATAATTTTTGCCTTTTAGGTCACAATGAATAAGATTTCATGCACAGAGGGGACCTGATCCTAGGTCAGCACTACTATTCTGAGACTCTTGATACATACAGCCCCTGGTCTCCCATCCACAGATTGACCAGGCCCGACCCTAGATAGCTTCAGTCAAAATGTGCAGCATATTCAATGTGAGCAGAAATACTGTTATCATCATCTCCATACTTTGAAGAAATTAGGTTCAGTGACATTTACTTTTGTTTTTAGCCATAGCTTATAAAATATGAGGGTTACTGATGCAGTCTAGTTAACTATGACATCTCGAAGCACTTCTTATTCTGCAACAGCTTTCCCCCACCAGCTTCCTAATGTTATTTTCAGACTGATCACTAGAAATAGATGGGTGATTTGGGATGTTTGAAAAGGTCCCCAGAACGTCGATATATGCCTCACGAAAAAGTATTGCCCAGCATTGGCAGCAAACTCGTGATGCTCAGAGCCGGAGCTTAGACCACATGCTAGAGTTCACAACGCTCTAACAAGCCGCAATAATACTTGAAGATACTTGATTGTGATAGCACGTCATTTTTAATTACTTTTTTTTAAGCCTTCCCCAAACCATAGCCAGAACTTTAACCTCTCAGACTAAAAACTTAAACCTTTGAGTTATTTCTGTTTAACCCATTACAGGCTAAGCCTTGTCTGGGGGGGGGGGGGGGGGATAATTTTGATATTTGATTTGGAATCTTAAGACCCCTTTGGTATCCCAAAAATATATTGAAAAATAATTTATGTAAAATTGTATTTAGCCTTACTGCTATTAGCCCATAGAAACATACTGAATAAAATATCCACTACATGGAACAACAGATAGTTCCCCCCCAAAAAAAATCAAAATAAAGTTTGTTCTTAAGTGTCTGTCCTTTATCTGAGAGATTTATGAAAGATAAGGGAACGTTTGTTATTTTTTTTATACATGTATTTAACCCCTTATTTTTTGTCACTAAACAGACTCCATATGTACCATTTATTTTCTCAACTGGTACCGGGGGACCTTCAGACGAGTCTTGTGAGGCCTGTGGGCATCCTAGAGCACATGTATGTGTTCATGAGAGTCTCCCCCTTCCACCGAGGGATCATGTTAGTGTGTAGCCCAAACTGTTCGGATGCTACAGACAGAAGTTGGCAGATCGGCTGTACCGACTTCAGATGAGTCGCAAGAGGCTTGAGGGGGTCGTAGAGCAAAACTTAGGCCAAACCACTACGCTACAGCCAATTTTGCGAGTAGGCCGATTTTCGGGATGTCTCATGGTCTGACAAACACTGCAGCTCTGTCACCTTTCACCACAGATGTGGAGTGTGACATTGGTGGATTAAGACGCTTCCAATGCAAAAAGATATCTCTAGCTTAAACTGACGGGGGCGTGGATATAGACTCTAGGGGGTTAACCCTGTAACCATGCAGAATTAACCCTGTAACAACGCAGAATGAATACGTCAAAACATTTAGAAGGGAAATCATAAGATCATGTTGGTTATTTTATAGTACCACAATAATGTGCTTGTCAACAGCCCAATAGTACAGCAGAAGCAAACTGAAAAGGGTTTGACATGTTTTGATGCAAAAATGGAAGACAATGCTTTTATTTTTTACCCCTTTGTATCCCCAATTTTGTGATATCCAATTGGGTAGTTAGTCTTGTCCCATCGCTTCAAGTCCCGTACGGACTCGGGAGAGGTAAGGTCGACAGCCATGCATTCTCAGAAATACAACCCTGCCAAGCCGCACTGCTTCTTGACACACTGCTCGCTTAACCCGGAAGCCATCCGTACCAATGTGTCGGAGGAAACACTGTACAACTGGTGCCAGTGTGCATTCGCCCAGCCCGCCATAGGAGTCGCTAGAGCACGATGGGTCAAGGACATCCTGGCTAGCAAAACCTTCCCCTAATCCAGAAAACGCTGGGCCAATTGTCCGTGGCCTCATGGGTCTTCTGGTCGCGGGCGGCTGCGACATAGCCCGGGATCTGTAGTGATGCCTGGATCTGGATCTGTAGTGACGCCTCAAGCACTGCAGTGCCTTAGACCGCTGTGTCACTCAGGAGGCCCAACCTAATGTTGTTTGGCAGCAACATTGGAATCATTCTTAGCATTTTGACAGGTTACGCTCCCTAATTTGCATATTCTTGGGATAAACAAATTCTAGGCACAGTCCAAATGTAAATACTGTACATTCAGATTAAATGTGATGGCTTATACAGTGGGGCAAAAAAGTATTTAGTCAGCCACCAATTGTGCAAGTTCTCCCACTTAAAAAGATGAGAGAGGCCTGTATTTTCTATTTTCATCATAGGTACACTTCAACTATGACAGACAAAATGAGAAGAAAAAAATCCAGAAAATCACATTGTAGGATTTTTAATGAATTTATTTGCAAATTATGGTGGAAAATAAGTATTTGGTCACCTACAAACAAGCAAGATTTCTGTCTCTCACAGACCTGTAACTTCTTCTTTAAGAGGCTCCTCTGTCCTCCACTCGTTACCTGTATTAATGGCACCTGTTTGAACTTGTTATCAGTATATAAGACACCTATCCACAACCTCAAACAGGCACACTCCAAACTCCACTATGGCCAAGACCAAAGAGCTGTCAAAGGACACCAGAAACAAAATTATAGACCTGCACCAGGCTGGGAAGACTGAATCTGCAATAGGTAAGCAGCTTGGTTTGAAGAAATCAACTGTGGGAGCAATTATTAGGAAATGGAAGACATACAAGACCACTGATAATCTCCCTCGATCTGGGGCTCCACGCAAGATCTCACCCCATGGGGTCAAAATGATCACAAGAACGGTGAGCAAAAATCCCAGAACCACACGGGGGGACCTGGTGAATGACCTGCAGAGAGCTGGGACCAAAGTAACAAAGCCTACCATCAGTAACACACTAAGCCACCAGGGACTCAAATCCTGCAGTACCAGATGTGTCCCCCTGCTTAAGCCAGTACATGTCCAGGCCCGTCTGAAGTTTGCTAGAAAGCATTTGGATGATCCAGGAGAAGATTGGGAGAATGTCATATGGTCAGATTAAACCAAAATA